>NC_060287.1:12103933-13590262 GCF_021613505.1 Equus quagga | reverse complement strand
CCTCCATGCCTCCATCCTTCCATCCCTCCATCCTTCCATCCTTCCATCCCTCCATCCTTCCATCCCTCCATCCTTCCTCCCTCCTTCCTCTCTTCCTCCCTTCCTACTTTTTTTTCTTCTTTTCTTCCTCTTTCAATCAATAGGACTAGGGCAAAAAAAGCATTTTGTTAAGATACTTGGAAGTAGAATTGCTTCTCTGACAGGGTTAATAGTTGTGTTTGAAATTCAAAGCTAGCATGGTTCACTCTCCCCAGAAAATTTTTTAACATGGTACACCTCAGGGAATAAACACTCTAAATTAAAACCCCTCTTGCCTCTTTAACTTTGTGTCATTTAGCAAAAATATCTTGAAGGATGGAAGGAAGAGACCCTTATTTGCTTTAAATTCGAGGTCACTGTGTGACTAAGCCCAGCGTTTCAAGAAATATTAAACTGGAAGCCTGCTGGGAATTTGAGTCATGAGCTTAAGATACCGCTGGGACCAGGACAACTCTGACCTGATGTTGGTGTTTATTCAGAGCTTTGGTGGGAAGGAATCTTTCACCCTTGTACTTCTAATTAAGAAAGTCGTTTTTCAGTCACCTGTGAAATGATAGGGCTACTCCTTGTTTTCAAATCTGTTATTTGCTAATGGGTTGAAGACAACTTAGGAACCGAGGAGTTAGGAACTTCTGCTGTTAGTAGGGTGCTTTGATTATTTTACTTTGACCTCCTTAACCAGCTGTGTGAGGGTACTAGGTAAAAGTCAGGCCGTTAGCTTTAGACATTAGAGAAAAGCTTAAGTCACATAGTGGCTAAGCTTGCTTCTCCTTGTAGTTGTGTGCTTTTAATTGTTGAATTTGTCTGTACGGTACATAACATGTGAACATGGTAAATATGTTACTGAATTAAAAAAAGTCAGATGATAATTTAGCATTGCAGTAGTGAAGAAAGTAGGTTTATATGCAATCTTAAAATGGGAGTAGTATTGTAATTGTGGTGGTGACTTACTGACATGGTGTGGGTAAGAGAGCCTGACATGCAACAGGACACAAATCAGAGTTTGAGAATTACAAGTTCAAAATAAAAAAGAGGCTTCTTTCTTGAGGAATCTATTTAGAAATCGAGAGAGATGAAATGTTTAAGGGATGGTAACTGGTTTTTGAAAAGCACGCTTTTTAAGATTTTTTTCCGATTCCTGAATTTATGGATTTATAGCAATCTACAGTAGCGTGTTAGATTTATACACTGGAAAAGAAACAAATTAAGAGAAGGAAGGAGGACAGAAGAAAGTGGAGAACATCAAGAAAAAGTATTTGGAAACATGAAACACTCCCAAATGGGATGTAAGAAAGAATCCTCAAAACGAATTAATCACAGTTGCAGTGTTTCCCCTAAAGGGAATATTTGCACAATGGGTCATGTTGGCTCAAGTGTGATTTTTGAAAAACCTATTTTAAAAAAGTATTTCTGTGTAGTTATTCCCACACACGCTTTTCTAGCTTAGGTCCTGCTGCTGAAACAATGTGTGATACGGGCAAGGGGAAAGTCCTTTTCCCTCGTGAGCAGCAGCTGTGGACTCCAGAACAAGGGAGTTGGTTTGATTTCTCAATACTGAAATCCTGACTCTGTACATCAGTATACGCTGTGGTTGACAGTCAACAGTCAGGAGTTCAAGCCTGTGGTTTTAGAAGGAGTAGAGATGATTGGGTAAAAACCTAAAATATAAAAAAAGTTGTTATTTAGTTACTTGCCTTTTCCTTTTTCACTGGATGTAGGGGCAGGGGAAGGAAGAGGTTTGGGGGCTACCTGCTTTGTGCCACGCAGGGTGCTGGCTGCTTTGGTATCCCCTGTGACCTGTGACCTGGAGGTTCATTTTCTCTGTTTTGCAGATAAAGAAACCTAGTCTGATAGCTGCCTGAGTAACTTGCCTGAGGTCACAAGGCTAATTTCATTGGTGGTAGTGTGCGTTTTCCTGAGAATAGCCATCTTTTGAGGAGAAAACCAGTCTCTATCCGATTTTTAGCAAGTCCTCAAAAAACCCTGCTTGCAGCCTGTTAACCACAGAAGGCGTGCAATGCATGCAGTCCACCCAGCCTGGCTCTCCAGGGCCAGTCTCACTGGGAAGGCACAGTGTTTCCAACTGAGACGCATGCAGTTGATGTTCTCAGAGCTGATGTCCTGCTCCCTGCGCTTGCTCGCCAGAGAACTGTGGTCCCCAAGGGCAGCTCTCAGGCCCTTTTCCCCTCCCCAGATGCCAGCCCTGATGCAGTGTACCACAGAATTACGGTAGTGTTCTGTGAGGCAGAGAAGGCAACTATGTTTCTTGATATAATTCATTAAAATAGCTTGTCATGGTTTTAATCCTGGGTATTCCCAAGGCTAATTATGTTTGTCCACTTGAAGGAGCGGTTGCAGCAAATACAGAGCCTTAACTCTTCCTGGTTGAAAAGTTAAAACTCTTGACTATTACAGTTCTCCACGTGATTTTTTTTATTGCCCTATTTTCACCCACAATACTTTTATTTTAAAGACTACGCTATGCTAATAAACTAGGCTCTGTGACACAAATTGGAAATTGACAACGCATTTGTGAATTTATCAGAAGGAAGCGGAAATAGAGAGATGAGACGTATTTGGCTTCATTTTGGGAGTAGACCATGGTCAGGAAAGAGATTTTTGTGTTAGGGACGTCTGTGGCATATAGTGTATTTTTAAGTACACGTCAGGCATCTTCTTTTATTGTTGAGGCCTTGAGAAATGGAGTTATAAACCTCTCCACCTCTTTTTACTTACCTCATTTAAGCTTTATGGAATTTTGAACCCAAAAGAATCAAGCTGAATGGTTCCCTCTTCACTAAAAGGTACAAATTGAAACTATACTGGAGACACAAGGATGGGTAAGAAGGCTCATGTACATAATATTTTCTAGCATGCTTTGGATTTTGCATTTCCGAGTAAATGTTGGATCAACAAAAGGATTTGTATAAAAACTGCAAAAGGAGTGTTTTACTGTGATCTTTAATTAAAAGAATATATTGTATCTGGCCAAATAAGAAACTGTGTAAGTGACCAATCTGGGAAAAAGTCTTTCTGGAGTTCAGATTTATATTTATATGATTTCCTTAACCTATCATGCCTTTTAAAAAAATTTAATTGAAATAGACTGAATCTGCATGAGGCCAAGGATTGAAGATGGAAGCATTTTATTCACCATCTGGTTCTTCTCCAGTATCCGGATGTTTGGTGTTATTGAGGCAAAACTCAAAGCAGTGCATTGTTTGTTCTGTTAGTGAAATGCTGCTCTGACCCATCCTGGTAATGCTCGGCTGACCTCAATCAACGTGATGTTTTCTTCTCTCTCTTTTTTTTGTTTTGTGTGTTTTACTTTGAATTTCTTTTGCTTGGGCTTTCACAAATTGAGGTAATTTCATACGATCCTCAGATTTTCAGGTTGGAAGGGAATTTCATAAAAGCTATGGATGCTCTGGGTTTAAATGTACTTATCCTAGAGGTACCTTGTCCTGCTTTCCCATTTTCAAACAGGTTTGTTTCTTCAGACATCTTACTTAATGGAAAAACACAGAGGCTAGGTGGTTGGTGTGGACTGTAAAGCAAATACTGATAAATGCCACCATTTGGCATTTATACACCTTTTTTTTCCTTAATCCTCCTCTTTTCTGTTTTTGTTTCCTCTTTTCCCCGTTTTCCTTATTTCTCACATGACCTTTTCTCTTGTTTTAAATTGCCAGGGGTATCCACCTGATACAATTTTGTTATTGTTGTTAATTTAAAATTTCCAAAATATTCATCGTCTACATTTTACAGAGGAAGAAATTGAGCTCCTAAGAATTTAAATAAATTTTAAAACTCATACAGCTAGCAGTTGGGTGAACCCAGGATGAGAAATTCAGTCTTGATTTATTTCACACTTTTTTGTTTGTTTGTTTTTGCTGGCAATCTCAGAAACAGGGCTTGTGTCCCAGGTGTTAAGGAGTACTTAGTCACCAATCACTTCGGGGATGAGTCCAGCAGTAAGGTCCAAACCAACCTCAAGGAAGGAACTGTGATAACCGGAAGGACTGGGTCTCAAAAGTGGAATGGGAAAGGCCAACTACAGCACCCTTGTTTTTATAGCCTGTTTTCTTCTCCTGCTGTTAAAACATGGTCTTCAGAACAGTCTTAGGATCCATTTGACATTCTAGTACTTGGAGTGTACTTTCTAGGCTGGGAATTTAAAAAGAGGAGTTTTACAGTACAGGTGGGCATCTGTTCAGGCAGTGGCTTTGTTTCTACATATTATATACATTTTTTAATTCTATTTAAAAGTCAGTAGGGGAACTTCTGTTTGTAGATTAACAGAGCCACGTGCCTTTAGTTGACCAGTGTGATCAGAACATTCACAGGCCAGCTCTACTTATTGTTGACGAGCAATGTTCTAAAGCCATTAGTGGAGGTGTTTGGGTCCGTTGGTTCAGTTGGGGACGTCATAGTCAAAGGTTGTGGACCCCATTCCCATATTCTCCTGTGAAAAGGTAACAAGGTGAGAGGGCACTGTTAGTGGTGATAATGTGCCCTGAACCATGTGCACCTAGGTCCACCCCCTAGAAAGAGAGCGAGAGAAGAAACCTAATGGTAGCTGTTATGTGGACCACAGACTGGCCACATTCCTGACCTTATGAAGCAAACTGGAAAGGAATATTCTCACTCATGGGACAGTGGGCAAGAGAGTGTAGATGTCTCCACAGTCCCTAAGCCTGTAACAAGATCAGATTTGTCTCTGAGAGTTCTCTGTCCCCCTGATTGTGATAGTCACACTTGCTGAGTGTCTGTCTTCCTCAGTAGATGGTGAGTTCCGTGAATAGAAGCTTATTCATGAGAGTGTTGTCAGTGCTGTAGGCGCCTGGCACGTGGAAGGCTCCTGTAAACATTGCTTGAATTGAACTGTACCAATCGCAACTATTGGTAAAATCTGGCTTTTTGGGGTCAGAAATGGAGCCTTTATGTATTTATACATAATAGCTGCTAATTATTATGCATAACTTATGCATAGTATCTGCTGTCCTACATTTTTTTCTTCAGTCTTGTTAAATTAGAACTTGTAAAAGGAATAATATTTCTTCCTTAAAATTTATCAGCTTCTTTCCAGGCATATTAATTATGAAAGAAATAGTGAAACCGTTGGTGGCATTATAATGACTTGGCGCTTGAAATTGTTTTGTAATGCTAAGTTTCTTAAAAAACGCACAAACTACAATATATTAGAAAACATGTTCAACAAAGTCTTTGGGGGCAACATTTAATTTTTTTTAAGGAAGCGAAATGAAATATTTCTAGAGCCTTAAAGGCAGTTTCCTTAGCTTCATTCACAGTGGGCAGAGGATCCACCAGCTCGACACATGTAATTGCATTGGATTTGGTTGGTTGGCCATATGGAGGCATCTTGAAATCACACGTCTAGAATTAATTTTGGCATTCAGTAATCTTAAAAGTTAAAGGGTACCAAGAATGACTTTATGATTCAAAACCTGATAAATTATGGGACTTAAGTAGTACATGAAGCCCTTTTGTTATTTTTTTAAAAAATTAGGGTTTACTCTTCACTGGAGGTGAATTTCTCACTGTTAGAAGACTGTTATGTTCAACTAGATGAATAATGCTAAGGCAGAAAAGAATATTATTTTAAAATGGAACTTAGAAATTTCTAGACTAGCAATTCATTTTGAAATGCTAAGGAAAATGTATAGATTATCTGGGATATATATTTACAGGATTCAGATTTAACCAGTGCTCTCAAAGTAACTTTAACCCAGTTTCTTGCTTTGTGAACACAAAGTTTTTTCCAAACTTAACGTTATGCATGCTTGGAAGTGGATGTCTTTGGTAAACAGAAAAACATGTCTCATGGCTCACATATTTTTCTGTGTATTCGCATGCTTATAAATCATAGCCAAAAAAGACGTGCAGGCTATTTGGCTGTTGTTCAAAGTAAAAGGGTAGAAAATGAGCACCTTTACTCTTTATGTGGTATATTCTACTGGGTGCCTTCCTCGGCACGTATCCTGAGTCTCTGAACTGCCTTTTCCTTCCATTGTCCCTTATTGTCGGTCAGTATGGTATAGGGTGCATGAATTCTGTACATTAGTATGACTTTCCCACTCTTGGATTCCTCCGCAGAGACCCACACTTAATTTCTATTTTCGTGACCTGACTCTTGTAACTAAGGCATGATGTCTCATTTAAATTAACATTATTATCCTTTTCAGTGAAAAAGGCAAATGAGACTCAGGATTGGTTTGCTAGCAGTGGTCCCTGCCAGCCGTGTTTGTTTAAGCTTTGACTACTTGTCCATCCACCCTTTGACGTTTTATACATCCTTGTGCATATTCCTCCTGATGCTGCCAAGCGATATGCTTTCCTTTGAAGGTATCGTTCTAGTAACATGAACACATTCATTTATAGTTTTAAACTCTTGTACCACATTGTCTTTTTAACTCTTCAAAAGTGGTGAATTCTCTCATTGGAATTATTTGTCATTTTAACACAACTCTGAATGATCTTTCTTTTGAAAATTATTATATGTTCCATTTAATGGCATATTGCCTTAACCTGTAAGGTTCTGAGTTGCTAAAGGCAAAAATGACGATATTAGTTAATATTGAAAACAGGCAAAAATGGACTTCTGGGCAGTCAACAAAAAACATAAAATTAAAATCTGACTTTAAGTCTTTTGAAAATCTAAAATTAATATACATTTCCTCACGAGTCATAGATAGAAATCCAAACTTTGTTTTACATTATTGATCTTTAAATTGTTTTCATGTGTCACAGTGAGAGCAGTAAAAAGAATTTTCTAGCTATGTGAAGTAAATGGAAAGAGGAATAATAGCACACATTTCACTAAAACTGAAAAACCCCTGTGATGACGGTGTGTTAGGTTGGCTTCATTTGATTTTATTTTACAGTGAAATTTAAAGTTTTTTGTTTTTATTTTTTGGAATTCTGGTAAATATAAATAGCAGTCCATATACATATAGGTATAAAAAAGATATATTTTTAAAGACATCCAGCTGTGAATTTGTCCACTGGGGATAAGTAGCAAGTTGTTTCTCTGTAGCTTAAGTCATTTGCTGTCTTGAATACTTGAACAAAGCATCAGGAAAGAAAAAAAAATTGTCTTTCTACATGTTGCCTTGTGTGTGTCACAGAATTTAGCAGTTCTCAATGACCGTTGTCACTTTTAAAAAAATAAAGTAGTGGTGAGGGGATAGAAAGTTTTGGTGTGAGGAGGAAAGGAAAAATGACTTCTCAGCTCTGTTGATGTGCCCGTTTATTTTGCTTTAGGCCTATTTGTGTACTGTATTCTAGAGGGTGGCTGAAGGTAATAATTGGTGGTGAAAATATTAGTATCCTTAACACACTGCTGGGCAGTTTAACTATTAATCAGAGATACCATGGAGAAGAAAGAATTAGAGCTAGAGATTAGATAGGTTTCGATGTGGCTGTGAAATGGGCGAGTCATTTGATGTTTTCTGGCCTCAGTCTGTAAAATAAGGGAGGTGGACTAGAATGGTTATTTGGTTCTTCTCGACTCTCTGAGAATCAGTATCACTCCAAACGGGAGGTTTACTGTCACATGCAGTGAGTAACAGAGTGCACAGAACTGAGGGCTGAGAGGGTGTCCCTTATGATTTTTTGAGCTTGGCATTTAATATTTTACAGCAAAGTTTTTAGTTGAACATAATTGAACTTGTACTAGATAGGGTTAATAGGCTAGAACAAAAGGTCAAAGCATAAGGCATTAGGCTTAATTAAGGGAGCGCAGGAGTGGCAGGAGTGTGTGACAGTTAAATGGGTTTCCCACAGACTAATGTCGGTTCCAGTGCACCCATGCCTCAACTTAAGTGGGCGATTTTGTGCAAAGGGCAGCAGTGATTAGCAGTTTGACATGCCAGACACTTCTGGCCAATCCCATCTGTTTTAGAGGTTAAAAAAGCACACCTTTATGAGCTGATGGATTGATTTGTGTGCCGGTCTGGTAAAGATTAGAAGTCCAAGGCCAAGGCAGTAAATGTCAGTTAGAGAATATTGTACTTTCTTCGTTGGCTCATTGTTTTAACCGTCAACTTTTATAATGGGGTAACTGCTGTTTATGGAGCTGGACGAAGGATGGGTGGGGGAACAGGTGAGAGAGGAAGAACAGTATTTCCTAGCTGGAATTGGGAATGAGCATACTCTGTAGCAGGTGTTTCAGATGGAGATATGGCCTACTCCAGACATGCTTGATTTTGTGGAGTGTTTTTGGCCTGTTCCTTACAGTTTGAGTTGCCTTGTTCTTTTCTGAGCGTTATCTGAGCAACGCCATCAGTCCAGGATTTAATTTTACAGAGAAAATTGGTAAGTTTCTTTCTTTAGGCACTTCTTTTTCAGACAGATGGACAATTTATCTCCATACCATTACATATATTTAAAAAGTGTAATATTTTGTTCTTTGACCCTCCTGGGCAAGAGGAAAGGGAAGAGAAAAGAGAAAATGGAAAGAGGCGCACGCACACACACACGGGTACTTGCTTTGTGGGTGGATTCACTGTGCTCACCTGAGATTGATGCCTGCTGTTAAAATGAAGTGTGTCTGAACCTAGACTCGGACGTGTTTCTTTCTTCCACTCTGAGAGCTGTAAGTGATGCCATTAATATAGTTCATTTTCCGTTCAAGGTTGTAGCCCATATAAAGATACACAAAGGCTAGAGTGCAATTATAAAAGTTGGCTTTAACATATTCTGATGTCCAAGGCAAGAAAAATCCTACGTTTATGCGAATGAAATGGAACTTTAGATGTTGTGATCATAATCGATGAGCTTTAGGAACATAAAGCCTTTGGTTTTTCAAGAGGACAGAGGGAAGTGTTTGAGAAATAACAAAAAGTTCTCGTCTTTATCAGAAAATTATCATCAACCTGAGATTTAAGTTCAAATAAAAGTGTGACCAGAACACTGGAAACAGTATTAGAAGATTCTGATTGACCCCATGCTTTTATCCTTGTCAAAGGATGGGAACCATGAATTGCCTGTTACATAGTTATAAAGATTATATATATCATGTTAGACCCTCGATTGCTTCTTATAGCAAGAAAATTAAAATATCTAAAGAAGATATGGTCACTGAAAGTTATATGTGGGTCATAATAGTAACTAGTATTTAAAATATATGTATGCATTTATTTTACTACTAATCTATTCCAAAGTGAATAGAATTAACTTATAGAGAGAAATTGAGATATTTTATTTCTCATTTAAAAAGGACAGAGTGAGATCACGGTATTGGGATTTCTTTGGGAATATAGCACTTAAATAAATATGTATTCATCCTCGTGGCTTTGTGGAGTAGCATCAATTGAAATCATTTGGATCTAATACAGATTTACATGAAAAAAGTCTTGCCCTTCTATGAAGGGAGAGAAGGTGAAGGAGCATAAATTTTATAATATCATTGCTCCTCTTTCACTAAATCATTTTTAAATTGCAAAATATTGGCTTGAGTAGTGTAAAAGCACTTGGGTAGTAAATTAAATGTGGGAGATTTATCTAATTCCGTGGACAGAAACTTCTTAAATGAATCTCCTGGTGATGTTGTATTACACCTGAAACAAATATTTGATGCTCTACATTTGTACTAATATTATAAACATTTTTAGAGTACCCTAGATTCTATCCTTTTAGTTTCCTTCTCTTTTCTCCTTTAAATTCAAGTGCCAATAATATATAGTTTGTCTTAGAATTTTACTAAACTAAAGGGAAATACTTTGTAGGGTTAACTTGTTTATGTGTGTTTTGATATATTTCTGAGGTTTTTGAAGAATACACATTGTCGCTGGTAATTTATGGTAGTCAATTTCTGCCAGTCTATTCTATTTCACAGCTTTTACTAATGTGATATTACTGGCTTTGAAACACATAAAATCTGCTCCTCCAAAGCAAATTAGTTGAATGTATGCTTGTTTAGATTATAAAAAAATGGAAGTAGAAACTCTTAATATACCTAAGATCCTGTGTTTGCAATTCTTGTCCTAAAAATTGGTGTAGCTTTGTAACCTGAATTTTAGTTGTGAGAAATTTTTGTGAGACAATGGAAAAAATACTGGCCACATTTCACATTTTCATGTTAAATGCTCTTAGGGCATAGAATTGTCCTTTGCCTCTGTTCAGGCAGATTGATTTTAATGGGAAAGCCATAATATATGATGGACTTATTCAAATATATCTTCATAATATATTTGATATATACTTATATTTATAAAATCAATGTGTATTTGTGTGCTGTATTTCAAATAGAGTTGTCTGCACCTGTTGATTGCAATTTTTTTATCCCCTAATGAGGGAGGGAGGTTTGCAACCACACTCTCGTCCTCTGTATTGCATACATTTTACTTTTTTCTATTTTGTGACCTTGCAGTCAGTGACTTCAGCCCAGAATAGTTTCAAAGTCATGTAAATGAATGCAATTAAGGTATTGCTTATCATCTTACATAGTTCAGATGGAACCTTATTGGATAGAGAGGTTTGTTTGCTTTATGAGGAAGGTCAAAATAAGGTTAAATTTTATTACATAAAATGATTTAGTAATGTTTTTATTTAGCTGCTGAAAAAGTAGTGTCCTAATAGGAAATGATAATGCTTTTTTGTTTAATCACTAGGAGATCTCTTCAGGGTTTCTTTTGTTTTTTCTCTCTCTAATAGTTATGTTTCTATTTTAAGGGGATGCCTTCTGTCTACTTCTAAAACTTGGGGAACATTCTGCCCTTAGTTATGATTCTAGATATCTTTGACTTACACATGTAGTGACATTCCCTGCTGCAATGGAGGGTAGCTTAGGAGCTGATGATGTATGTGCTTAGAGGATTTGTGTTAATGCCCAGTTATCATGCCAGTTGGTGCAGGACCTGAGACAGCGGGACCAGAGTCCCAGTTCACCTGAACAGAAAGTTAGCCTGCCACCTGGCTGAGCTGATTGTCTTTAGGGGTTGGGAGAACATTGACATGGATCCTTGAAGTGTCTTGCCAATGAAGAACTGAGCGTGTGTGTGTGTGTGTGTGTGAGTGAATTAATTAAAAGAAAAGCAAGTATTCTTCATTGTAGTTGGCCCATATATCTATCTTCTTTCCTTCTATGGTATTATTTTTATTTCACCATGGTATATTAATTGTTGAAGTCTCTGAGATTCACTGATTCATGGAGCAGACATTTACTGAGCATCAGCTCTATGCCTTGTTCCTTGCTGGGTATTCAAAGATGGAGGAAGGGTTCCCAGGGAGACTAACAATAAACAAGATACAGAGAAAGTGCTCTAGAAGCGTAGTGGTTGAGGAGCCTGCTTTGCTGGGATGTTGAGGAAGCATTACTCAAAGAAATTTGGGGGGCCATCCCAGTGGTGCAGCGGTTAAGTTTGCACGTTCCACTTTGGCCACCTGGAGTTCGCCGGTTCACATCCTGGGCGCGGACCTTTGGGCTGCTTATGAAGCCATGCTATGGCAGGCGTCCCACATATAAAGTAGAGGAAGGTGGGCATGGATGTTAGCTCAGGGCCAGTCCTCCTCAGCAAAAGGAGGAAGATTGGCAGCAGATGTTAGCTCAGAGCTAATCTTCCTCAAAAGTAAATAAATAAATAAAATTAAATAAAAGTTACTCTTTAAAAAAAGAAATTTGGTATCCGTGTATGGTTTTAAGGAAACTGAAGGGCACTGGTAAACTGAAGTGATAATGAAAATAGCTACTTTATATTGGGAGGTTAAAGTTGAGGTTTATGGATATATTTGGGGACTAAGCTATAATTCTTGAGAACTGATCATAGGCTATGGGATAGGAGTTGAGAATTCTAGAAACGAGATATACGTAAACCAGATACAAGTGCCGTGGCTGACACAAATGGCGTGGTGCTAGAGTGGAATCGGAGTTCGCATCATGTCTTCCTTATCACCTGCTGGCTTCACTGTCTCTCGGCCTGTTGATCAATATAAAGTTTCCTCAGCCACCGCAGTATTGGAGTGTAGGCTGCATCTCTTGCTGGCTAAAAACTTTTTCTCTCACTGTTTTGTTCTTGAAAGTACAGACTTTCCCACATGTTGATGTCATTCTGCATCTAGGGTGGCTCCAATTCTGAGTTTACCTTTTTTTTGTTCCTAGTGGTCCGAAAAAAAAAAAAAATGAGGTATTTCAAACTCTGTGTTGACTGCCAAATAATTCTAATACTTTTCCTCCCGGAATTCTTGATCAGAATTCCTCTTCGCCATCGATGTTAACTTCTCACATCCTTGAGAAGAGGTGATAGTGTTTACGCAATGTGAACACAGATAGGTAGTGTATTTTAGTAAATAATTTTGTAATGCAGATTTTTGTCAGATGTGGTCAACAGCTATGCCCAAGGGAAGCATATATAGTTAAGAATATTTTTTATCTTGTGATACATCTTTTTTGTTGTTTTTTGAGATAATTTTAGTCAGTAGTTAAGATTCCATGGTAAAACGTGCTATTGAAATTCTTTGAGATAAGATGCACTCGAAGTAACTCTTATTTCTCTTAATTTTCAGGGAGTGTTTGGATTCTGAGCTATTTCAGAGCTCTTTCCTCAGGACCCATTATTGTGACATTTGAGAGAAACACATCCGGAAGGTATTGTATTTTGTCTCATTGCTCCATTTTTTAAAGAATATAGTTAAGCCTTTCCAGTTATAGGAAAGAAAGAATATTATGCCATATTTCGTTATTTATTTTTCTTTAAGTTTCGCATATTGGTAAAGTAGTTTGACGTTTGTAACAGAGGAGAGTGATATCTTTCAGTGTTGGTAAATTCTGAATTTTGTGTGGGTAAAAAGAAATCTGGTTTTGGGGCCGGCCTGGTGGCGCATCAGTTGATTGCGCACGTTCCGCTTCTTGGCAGCCCGGGGTTCGCCGGTTCGGATCCCGGGTGCGGACATGGCACTGCTTGGCAAAAGCCATGCTGTGGTGGGTGTGCCACGTATACAATAGAGGAAGATGGCACGGATGTTAGCTCAGGGCCAATCTTCCTCAGCAAAAAGAGGAAGATTGGCAGTAGTTAGCTCAGGGCTAATCTTCCTCAAAAGAAAAAATAGAGAAATCTGATTTAGACGGAAGAGGTTTTGCCTATTTTAAACACCTGAAGTATTTGCAGTTTACCTTTTCAGTACAGAATTATTTTAAAGAATGTTTTGATTTGAAAGTGAGATGTGAAATGTTCCCGTTTATCTAAGACGGTGTGAAATATACATTAAACAATCAGGCAGTCTTAAAGTCCTTCCTGCCTATGACAACATTACCTGCTAGGGTAGGGATCAGCTGCCATCTGTATTTCCATCAGAATCCATGGACATTCAACCAGGTCACCTGACTGTGCCTCTGAACGTCCATGTCCTGAGTTCCCTATCTGCGTTATCACGTAGATTGGTGTAGCGTAATAATTCATCTGCCTGCAGACCCTGAGGCTCAGGACATATGATGTATTACTAGGAAGGAAGGATATTAAGATCATCAGTGGAGACACTTACCTGTTTTTGTCTTTTGCAACCCAAGACCCCATGTGGATACGCCTGCTGATTGGACTAATGTCAGCAGTGAGCTGTCCCCTTCAGCTTTATCCAAGGTTTCCTGCTTAGTGTCCATCTTTATACCTCCCCTAAGTCTTGTGTTTTCCTTTTAAAAAACTTGCCAGCTGTTTTGCTTGGAATAGAAACAGATGAAGGAAGGACATATAAATACATTTAATAAAATAATGTATTTGTTAAAGTTGTAGAGAACAGGTCAGCTTCTTTGAATACATATTTACGTTATTGACCGGATATTCATGATTTATATTCACATTATATAACACAAAAACCAGCTTTACAGATTTTCTTAATCACTTGTCAAGCAGTTTGAATTTCTAGGATTGGATGAATGTAGTTTGTATGTTTCTATCGCACATGATATTGAACTTTTAAAGTAGAAACTCCCTGTGTTGAAGATTATTCACTGTTGGCAAAACAGCATTTTCCTTCCTCCTGTCAGTTATGAGGGGCCGGGTAAAAGCAAAAAAGAAATTTAAATACGTACAACAGGACTGTAAGAGAACTTGTAAATGAACCTCCAAATATTAACTTTAATTTTTACTGTATATACTTTATAAGTGAAATGATATCATCAGAAACTCTGGATTTTGTGGAATTTAAAGTTATCTTTTTAAATTGAAGAGAAGAATTAACTATTAAAGTTAAATATTTGAAGATATAAACATTCAAATAGTTTATATTTGTTAGTTATAAAGAGGATTGTTACACTTTTAAAGTCATTATGTGAATCATCCCTTTATGAAAGTTTATCATGTAATTTCAGAATTAAGAGTAGATTTGAGTAAAGTTGAACTGGTTTCTTTTTTCTTGAGGAAGATTGTCCCTGAGCTAACATCCGTGCCAATCTTCCTCTATTTTGTATGTGGGATGCTGCCACAGCACGGCTTGATGAGCAGTGCATAGGTCCACGCCCAGGATCTGAACCTGCACGCCACGGGCCATTGAAGCGGAGTGCACAAAACTCAACCACTACAGCACCAGGCTGGCCCCTCTATTTTCTATTAGAAAGAAACTGCAGAGAAATTAAATTCAGCTGCAGGGTTAAGTAGAAAAACTCTTGTGTAAATTCAGCATAGGAATTGGTTTAAGTAATTATTTTGAAAATAACTCATTGGGTGGTGAACATGATGTACTCTACACAGAATTCGAAATATATTACGATGTACATCTGAAAGCTATATAATGTTATAATCCAATGTTACTGCAATAAAATAGAAAAGAAAAGAACTCGTGATATGTCAGGCCCTTTTTAAAATAAAATAAGTTACGTATTTTAAAAAACAAAAAACCTTTGACTGAAGTATAACTTCATGTAGTCAAATAGATTGCTTGCCAGTTCAGTGATTTTTCACATAAGCACATCCTATGTAACTAACACCCTGCTGTCTTTCCTGACCAGTACTGCTTCCACCCAATGGAAACTAATCTTTGGCATTTTTTACCATAGATTAGTTTTGCCTGTTTTTGAACTTTATACAATTAGAATCATGTAGTATGAACTCTGGTGTCTGGGTTTTTTTGATCGATATTATGTGTGTGAGAGTCCTATCATTTGCCCCCCCACCATCTATATTCCATTGCGTGATTATACCATCATTTATCCCTTCCACTGTAAATGGACACTGATCTCTTTCCAATCTGGGGCTACAAATAAGACTGCTGTGAACTTCTTTGTATCTTTTGGTAGAAATAAGCCTTCATTTCTGATAAGTATGTGCACAGGAATGGAACTGCTGAGCTGTGGAGCATGTGTGTGTGTAACTTTAGTGTAATAGATACTGGGTGCTTTTAAGGACGGTTAGGAAATGTCGATCAGTGTATCTTTTATTAATGATCGATCTTATTGTGAGATCGAATTATTTTCTCCAACTTTGTGTAAACTCTACAGTTGTTTGTTAGGAGTTATGAAATTTTCCCATCTATTAAAAATGAATTGCCTGTTCTCTGATTCCATTATGATATGTATTTGCTTTATGAAATTTATATCTATCCTAACCCTAGTGAAGGAAAATAGGACACAGAACTCTCCTATAAGTACTTAGGACTGTGGAAATTCTGAGGGCGGATTTTGAAACAATTTAGACATTTTGTGTAATGAAGGCTTTTATTCCATTGTTGAATTTTTGGATTTCTCTTTGAATATCTAAAATAATAGATACTCTTGAGTTATAAAAAAAAATTACTTCAGCATTTCTGATGAATGTTTCTTGCTACCTTAACTGTGTTTGTGTTATTCTGTTTGACTCTTGATTTCAAGTTGAATTATTCGTTCTAGACCATAAGTACGAAAGAAGTTTTACATTAATCTTTTTCTCAGTCATTGCTATAGAGCAGTGCTGTTCCATAGAAGTGTAACAGGAGCTACACATGTGATTTTAAATTTCCTATAGCCATGTTAAAAAAAGGGAAAAGAAACCGGTAAAATTAATAAAATATTTAACCCAATATCTGCAAAATATTATCACTTCATTGCATAATATAAAATTACGAGATATTTTACCTTCATTTTCTGATGCTCAGTGTTTGAAATTCACTGTCTGTGTTCCCTCACACCACATCTCCACTCAAACCAGTCACTTCTCAAGGGCTCAGGAGCCACATGTGTCTAGTGGCTTCTGTGTTGGACAGCACAGCTTGAGTTTTTTAAAGAAATGCTTTAGTCAATTTCATATCTAGTTAAAATTATCCTTAAAAATCCAATAGAGGGGGCTGGCCCAGTGGGGTAGTGATTAGGTTTGCATGCTTTGCATGCTTTGCTTGGTGGCACATGGCTCGTAGGTTTGGATCCCAGGCATGGACCTACGCACCACTCATCAAGCCATGCTGTGGCAGCCTCCCACATACAAAATAGAAGAAGATGGGCACAGATTTAGCTCAAGGCCAATCTTCCTCAGCAAAAAGAAGAAGATTGGCAACAGATAATAGCTCAGGACTAATGTTCCTCAGCAAAAAAAAAAAAAAGAAAAAAAAATCCAATAGAAAGAAAGATACCATGTCGGATGCTGATACACCATCTTTTAGTAGGTCTTAAACAACTTGTTTTCCCTTCAGTGTTGGAATAAACAACATTTTCTTTGGTTGAACACCAGATAAAGCAATTAGCCAGCGTTTAGGGGACATGTTGTATGAAAAATGTGTATCTTTAAACTGTAAAATCAAAATCCGTAACAACAGATTCACATCTTCCATCTTACTCTATGCTGGGCAGAATTTTAGTTTGTTTCTATTATTTTTAAAAAAAAACATGGCTGATTTAGTTTGAATGTGATAAACCTTATGATGTAACTCTACTATCTTCTGAATAAAATAGAGCAGTTTAAAAAGAAAAGGGTGCATGTATGCATCTAGATGTGCCTATGGCTTTTCATTAATTAGGATATTTAAAGATTACCTAAACTTTGAGGATTAATGTTTGTTCATGTATATATTTGCGGAGTAAGTGCAATCGAGAACTATAATCTGTCTCACATGAAGTTGGGTCAGATTTTGCCACCAAATTGCTTTGCTTTAAGGTTTTTAGTGTTCAGGATGCAGAATCTGGACACAGGACTACTGGCCTGTGAAAGTGGTCACACAGGGAGTTGTTGTGGTGGGTAAAACCCCGTGAGTGCCTCTGCCATCAGTGCCTGTGTCAGCTGTTATTCTAAGTTCCAGATCGGAGATAGTTGTTTCAAAGCCTTACCCACCAACATGTTTTCTTTGTTTATAGTACGCCCTCTTCCCTTTTAAATGAAGTCAACTATACTTTTTGACATTCATTTCTAATAGTGCATCTTACTGGCTATTAAAAAAAAAAGGAAAATTATTCCTCTGCTGAAAAGCCTTCATCTCGGTTGCAGTAAAACTAAGGTGCATGCAGTAGCTGATAAGGCCCTGGCATCTTCTCGGGGAGGCCCAGCCTGGCGACCCCTGCACTCAAAGTGGAGGCCCCCTCCCTTTCCTCTCTCCTTTGTTCTTTTTCCACAGCACTTATCACCTTTAAAAATACCATGAAATTTTTTTTTTCCCAAAAATTAGTTGTTTGTTGATTGTTTTCCCCTTCTAAACTGAAAGCTCCCTGAGGGCAGGAATCTTTTTCTGTCCTGTTCATTACTGATATGTATCTGAAAGAACCTAGAGTAATGCTGGGCATCGGCTGGTGCAGCCACTATGGAAAACAGTATGGAGGTTCCTCAAAAAATTAACAGTAGAACTGCCCTGTAATCCAGCGCTCCTCCTTCTGGGTATATATCCAAAGAAATTGAAATCGGGATCTTGAAGAGACTACCTACACTCCCATGTTTATTGCCGCACCATTCACGATAGCTAAGATGGAGGCAACCCATGTGTCCGTCAGTGTATGAATGGATAAAGAAAATGAGGTATTTACATACAATGGAATAGTATTCAATCTTAAAAAAGAAGGAAATCCTGTCATTTGTGACAACGGGGATGAACCTAGAGGATAGTATCCTAAGTGAAATAAGCCAGACACAGAACAAGTACTACATGACCCCACTTATATGAAGAATCTGAAACAGTCAAACTCAGAGAGGCAGAGACAGAATGGTCTCCAGGCACTGGGGGAGGGAGGAGGCAGGGAAGTGTTGGTCAAAAGATACGAACTTTCAGTTATGCAAGATGGATAAGTCCCAGAGATCTCCTGTACAGCATAGTACCTATAGTTAACAGTACTGTAGTTTATACTTAAAAACTTGCTAAGAAGTAGATCTTATGTTAAGTATTCTTATCACATAAAAAACCAATAAAGAGGGCGGGAGTAAACTTTTGAAGGTGATGGAGACGTTCATGGCATTGATTGTGGTGATGGTTTCACAAGTACATACTTATCTCCAAACTCGTCAAGTTGTATACATTAAATATGTACAGCTTGTTGTGTATCAGTTATACCTTCATAAAGTGTTTTTTTAAGAAAAATGCTGGGCATGTAGAAGGAGCTCATAAATTTTTAATGACTAAATATTTACTGAATGCAGAGAGAAGATATACTTTTTTCATTCCTGCAAATTTACCTTAATCGATTTTCTGGGGGAAGACTATTTAAAGCAAGAGAAAATGAAATTTTTGGTTGTATATATAATAATATATTTTGATAATTTGCATTAGTTGAAGTAGTTTATTCATCAAATTGTTATGTATATCCCTATGAAAGGTAATATGTAGATATGAGATTTTTAAAAAATACGGTTTATTGTTATGGTCGGGTAATTTATCTTTTTGGTATACATATGTGCATTTTTCTATTTGGGTCATAAAATAATGTTGGTAATCAGTTTGAGAAGTGCATTTATATTTCTTTTGTTTCTGTAAACTATAGAGACATACATTATATTTTGGTATTTTGGTATGAATCAGGCAGACCTTGACAGTTTTTAAGAAGTAATTCCTATATAGTGTAGATTGTCTTCATTTTATACAGGTATTTTCTAATTGTAGTTTTTGAAAGTTTTCTTTTTAGGCCACCTACAATAAATGTTTTTAAAATAGTACAAAAGTATAATCAGAGACATATTCAGAAATGGTGTATGACACCTTAGAATACTTTCAAAGGAGATGTTATGAATCTTTATACCATTATAGAATAGGTAACTTTATGAGATGATTTAAGTAAAGTTTTTCCTGCAAGTCTATTTGCAAGTTTTTGGTTTTATATTATACCTTTATATATTGAACACATCATCGCAGACAACCATGTATTGTATATTACTCTTTCAATAATCATTTTCATTAGAACAGGAAGAATTATGAGTTTTGGTTTATTTCTTTCTTTCCACTGCCATCTTCCAAATTTAAGCTTTAGTGCTTTGCGATTGTTAGTTCCTGAAGTAGCTTTCTAACTGGTCTTTTGCCTTTTAGTTTTTATTATCCAGCACAGTCTGTGTGCTATAACACAATAAAACTTTCTGAAGAAAGTGTCATAACCCTGAAGAAAGACCTTTGCCCACAAGATAAGGCCAAGTCCTGTTTCTGTCTGGCTCGTGCTTGTCCCAGCATCGTATTTCATCTGTCTTCTCCTTAAACATGTTACTTGCATTTTTCTTATACTGCCGCACTATTTTTGCCATCTTCATCTTAGATGTCTTGTGATCCCCACCAGTTTTCTTTTACCAAAACGCTACCCATCCTGTGATTTGTGTGATCATCCTAAAGAAAGGAACATGTGTCATCTTCCACTCTCCTTAGTTGTTGATGAGTACCGTTCACACTGCGTTTATTTTATTCATCTCTTCTGCAAGATTGTAAACTTCCAAAGGGAAGGGACCATATCCTTTATAAATTTGTGATTTACAAAGCACTCAGCTTGATGCCTCACATAATGGGTGATCAATCAAAGTGTTGATGAAAGAACAACTTTAGAAACAATTAAAAAAGGGTAAAAATTCATCCTGTATTATATTACACAAGTTGTTTAAACTTATTGTTCAACTGTTTATCTGTGTAGTTTGTGTGAAGAGGAAATGACAGCATGTGTGTTAGAAATTTGCTGGTTCCAAAGTGTGATGTGAGTATTTGTGGTAGTAGCCAAACTGTGTTTTGTTGAATATCTAAGTTTCTTTGGTATGACTTAACGTGAAATATGCAGAATTTTGTTTTAATGTTCCTCATCTGAATAATGGCAAAATTGATTTAATTTGTTAGCTGAATGTTGGCTATAGTAAGTCTCTTTACTATTCATCTGAAACAAGAAAGAAAATATAGATGCCTTAGGTGGAAGTAATAAATTACCTGTTTAGAATGCAACAGTTTTCAAAGATGAATGAATTTAAAAGTTTTGTTAACTTTCCAAAATTGATCCTTAATTCTTCATATTGAATTACATTGGGGTAAAATACATTTCTTGAAGGACATTGTTTCACAGATCTCCATAAATTTCTTAAAGGCGACCCCATCCCTTTCAATTCTATTTCTTAGGAGTGTTTAAAACGAAATAGCTTACCTGGCTAGTGGAGATTCTGCATAGGACTGAATTTGGGATGATGAAAGTTTTTTAATTTGTTGGGGTATAGTTCTGGTGCCGAGAACAGTATCTAGGAATGGAATTAGTTTCTGACTTTCAGAGGTTTCCCCCCCTAAAAAACAGAACCTGGGTATCATGTATGTCTGGGTGGTAGCTGTAAATTAGTTCAAAGAAAGAGATGGGTTGAGGTTCAGGGAGAAAATGAGCTTCATAGAAGCAGCACCTTAAACCATGAATACTGTCATCACACATAAAATGCTGGCCCTTCTGGTCTTGTGTGTTTCAGTGTTCAGATGTTGGTGACGCAAAGTGGTAACAGACTGAATTTGTAAGGAGAAGGCAACGATTGTGGTTTCTGTGTCTTCCTTACCCAACAGAATATGATGTGCAATTTGGATAATATTCTTTTGGCAACTAAATAGGTTTGGGAAGTTAACCTTATAGGCTACCCAGATATATTTAGGCAGCCAGTACCCAGAGCCCTTATTTTATTACCTGGGTCATAAAGTTTAGAAAATATTTAGCTGCTTTTTAATGGCGGCTAAAAAAAATCAATCCTTTGGTTTTGTTTTATATTACAGACAAAAATTCTGAAAGAACGTCTAAGTGTTATCCTAATAGAAATGGATATATCTTGACAGTGAATGTTTTTAAAGTTACTTTGGCCAGTGTGTTAAAAATAGGTGCGTGGAGTTTGTATTAATACTGACTTCATGCTAATTTGCCATTTTCCCAGTAATTTCAGGAAATAAGAAATGGGTAACATTTGCATTTTATTTAAGTACTCTCATGAGTTTCTGTTAAGGGTGAAAAATATCATTACAGTATTTGTTGGAAAGTCACATACAATTTAAACCTAGTCTGGTGACCACAGAATGCTGTTTTCTTAGTTTGTAAGTCTTTTATAATTGTGTACCCTTTCTTCATTTTGGTTGCTTTAATATAAAATGGAGATTATCATGCTGCCTTTTTTTTTTAACACCAAAATTATATGAAATGAACATACGTGAACTGTTTCAAACATTCGCAGTCCAGCATGTACACTGGTTTTTGATCGGCTTATCACGTGATCAGTGGTCATTAGCTTGTAAGTTTGTATTTTAAAAGAAAACATTTGTTAGGGATGGGATTCCTGTTTTCTCCTGAGAGAAGGCAGAAGTAGTTGTTCCGTTTCTGTGTTTTATAAAATGAAATTTAACCCAAAGGATATATTTCTCTTTTACCTCTTGTGTAGACACTTAGAGTAGCTGCCGTCGTGGCCACAGTTTAATACAGTGGCGTGGAAAATGCTGGTCTTAGAACCGTAAGATTTAGATTTGAGCCGTAGCTTGCCACACAGACTGTTAGCACATCATTTAACCTGAGTCTCAGTTTCCTGATCTGTAAACTGAAGATACAACACACATCACGAAAATTATGCAAAGTAAATGAGGAAATAAAGTTTGTTGTCACCAGTGTCATGTTTTAGAAAAATAATATGTTACTGACAATATTGTTAATTCTGTGTTTTTCAAAAGAAATAAAATAGGTTTGTGGATGCCCGCTATTTTACTCAATAGCACACCCTTCTGACTTAGGGCCTTTTCTTCCACAACATTTTGCGTTTCTCTTTCGTCGCTTCCACAAACCCTGGTCCATGCTTTTGAACTCCTTTCGAGTTTGAACCAGTTAGCCTCTACCACCTGCTAACCCAGTTGTCCGCACCTCTCCAGCTCTTCTCCCCCCATTCGCACTTGCTTGTTTTTATCGGATGATTGAACTGGACTTCATTTGATTTCTCCAAAGATCTAGATTAATACAGGCTTCAAACCGGCAGCTTCTGAACGCATTTGAACTATAACTATAAGGCAAGGTGCATAGGAGCCAGTAGTAATATTCTTTTTTTCGCCTAGGGAAAACAGTTTTGAGAGAAAACAATTAATAAAGCCCCACATCAGCTTGCTTTTTCTTGCATTGTGTGGCGGTTCTAGGTTTTTCACTGATTTCTGCCTACATATCCAGGTTAAAAAAGTTTTCAGTATGAAGTATAAGCTTGTGAAGTGACTCGCCGCATATGCAGGTGCTTCAAAATGTGTGCCCCTATTTGAATTTGTATAGGTTTGTAGTTTTGCTGACTGCAAGAAAAGAAAAGGCGTAGTGCCAGTTCTTACTGGGTCAAGATTTATTTTAAAGTATCAACATTCCCTCAGCTGTTTGATACTTACAAAGGTCCTAGAGATTTTCCTGCCAAAAGGTTTAACAGGCTTTATTCCAGTAAGGAAAATTCTGGGTGCTTATGCCATGGTAGTAACCAAAGCAATGTCTTTGGTGAATTCGTTAATAAAAGTTGCCAGAAGCTTCTACCCTGGAGATGTATGTCTGTTTAAAGAGGCTGGTGAGGGTGGCAAGGACTAGTGGTTCTGTTTGTGTCCTCAGCAGAGCACTAGTGCAGAAGACTTGACCAGTGATTTAAAAACAGGCTCTTAGTCTTTCATGAAATGAGCAGGAGACAGTTGACCAAAGCAATTGGTGCGACACTGTGGAGGCCTTCTTGGGTAGTGGGTTTGTGGACTGCGTCATAGAAGCACATGACCTGAATCTGAGTCCCAGATCTGCCCCTTACCTGTTGTACGACTGGGCAAGTCACTCCCCTCTCTGAGCCGTAGTTTTTTCATCTGTAAGGTTGGATAATATCTATTTTTATAGTAATGATTAAGTGAGATAACATGTGACTTAGTGCTGGTGTCAATAATTGGTATATACTTGCCATACAGTTAATAAAAATCATAACAGCTGGGACTTAACCCTCCAAATAGTTGTTTTAAAAACTTGAATTCTGGGGCTGGCCCCGTGGCGGAGTGGTTAAGTCTGCACGCTCTGCTTCGGCGGCCCAGGGTTCGGATCCTGGGCGCGGACATGGTACCACTCATTAGGCCATGTTGAGGCGGTGTCCCACATGCCCCAACTAGAAGGACCCAAACTAAGATATACAACTATGTACTAGGGGGATTTGGAGAGGAAAAAAAAGCAGGGAAAAAAGAAAGAAGATTGGCAATAGTTGTTAGCTCAGGTGCCAATCTTTAAAAAAAAAACAAAAACTTGAATTCCATGTTGTGTCTTAAAGTGTAGAAATATATTTGAGGTTTCTTAAAAATCTTTAGGAAACCACATTCGAGTCATAGCAGTGTTTACAGGTAAATGAATTGAATTTGACAAGTACTGAGACACTGTGTTGTGGTGGTTTTAAACAAGTGTTGAGTGCTAGCTGTGTCACTTACTGGGTGACTGTTGATTTTGGGTTGATTATCTTACTTCCTAAGGATCAGTGTTCTCATCTGTAAAATGGGAATAACTTTATAGACTTGTGGTGAAAATTAAAGGAATTAAACCATAGAAAACACTTAATGCGGTTCCTGGCACATGGTACGCAGTAAGTTTTGGTTATTCTTGTTAATCCATAGATACCCTTTGGGCATGGCCTTGAGTACTTGTGGGAAATATAGTGCTGAATTTTTTGATGTAATGGTTAATGTTGAAATTTGGAGATTAAGTACTTTTTTCTTTTCATTTGTGTAATGCTTTATCTAGTTGACTTACATGAAGATAAAATACTAAAATATTCTGAATTGCTGGTAGTCAAAACAGCACTTGATTTATATTTTGTAAAAACAGATTTTTACATTGCATCTGCTATGGTCTGAATGTTTGTTCATATTTGTTCAAAATTCCTGTGTTGAAATCTGAACCCCCAAGACAATGGTGTTGGATGTGGGGCCTTTGGGAGGTGATGAGGTCATGACGGCAGAGCCCTTGTGAATGGCATTAGTGCCCTTATGAAAAAGGCCTGAGAGGTCCCCTTTCCCTCCTGCCATCTGAGGTACAGCAGAAAAATGACTCTCTGTGAGCCAGAGAGCTGGGTTCTCACCAAACACCATTCTCCCCACACCTTGATCTTGGACGCCCCAGCCTCCAAACCTGTGAGAAATGACTTTCTGTTGTTTATCAGCCACCTGGTCCACGGAATTCTGTTCTGGCAGCCTGAGCGGACTGAGACAGCATCCACTTTTTTGGTCATTCCATTTCTCTACACTTTTCGTGCAGTCTTTGTTCATGCATCTGCTCCCCTCCGGCTTCATTTCCCGTTTGTAGAGTGACCCAGAGCAGCAGGGGTGAGCAGGAGGAGGTGAGGGTCCTAGTGAGGTCAGCAGACGGGCAGCCTCACCGGGGTCGCGCGTACTCTGGACTGAAGGCCTCGCTGAGGTTGAGTCATGGTGACTTTGTGAAGTTTTGCCAACAGAATCATTTTTATTGCTTTTGTTTACAGTTGTAGAATATGGTGAGAAGATTTTAAAGGAAATCTCTACTTTTCTCAGCAGCTTTCAATAATTGTTTTTGAGTCATAATTCATCCAGTAATTTTTCAAAATGACAGCTAATAAAAGATTGGTAATTGAATAGTTACCGTCTATTGTAGGTATTATATTAAGTATAGCGTTAAGTTTAACCTGTATAAAGTTTGTTTTTTATATCCTCTATTTTGGTTCCATTATGTCTCGAGTAACTTATTAACGGCGTAGGGATTTTACGATTCTAGGAATGTTCAGAGTTTATGAGACTTTTGTGGGGAGGCGGTGTAGGTGGTTGTACTGAGAACTTGAAGACTGAGAGTTTTGGACAGCTATAGTCCTGGCCTTGTTACTGACTGATGGTTTGGCTTTGAGTTAAAAATCAAAACCTGATGACTCTTGGCCCTTTGACTCACACCATGGCTGATCCACAGCTTCCCTTCCCTTCCCGCCTAGGATCACTTCAGGGATGAAGAGGAGCGTCCCAGACGAATGAAGGTGTCGCCCAGCTGCTTTCCAGTGCGTGTGCACCCACAAAGGAAGCATGATTATTCCTGTTCCCTTCATCATGTCCTGATTTATTTGGCCCCGTGCCCTGCTCCTTACCCCCTGACTTCCTCTCCTTCCTTCCCTTTCTCCCCCCTTTGCATGAGCGCTAATGCGCTAATAGTTCTGCACAACCTGGTTAGCCGTAGAGTGGTTACGAGCACAATTTTACTATTTAAATTATCTTAAAGCTCTATATTTGGACTGCGTTTGCTTTGGTCAGATGTTTATTTTCAATTCTTAATGAAGAACCAACACTATTTATAAAATTATTTCTATGAGAAAATATGGCACATTGAGAGATCTTGTTTCGTTGTCACATGACATCTTCTCTAGGCATGCAGCATAAAAAAGGGGGAGAACACCTGACACCCGTCTTCATTTTAGTTCGACTTAACACATTGTAGGAAACTGTGTGGATATTTGAAAATATTTTTGTATCAATTAAAATATAAGCACTGGAAGACCTTACTAAAATAGCTCAAACAATGAGGGATATATCACCTTATTCAGCAGGAAGTTTGCACTGCGGGTTGTTAATTGTCATAATGATGGTATCAAGAACCTGCATGGTATTTTCCATTTTTCTACTCTGTATCTTGAGTATTTTGGCAGTGTCATTCTTCATGGTTGCAAGATGGCCATTTTTCCGTGCACTTTTTTTTTTTTTTTGGTGAGGAAGATTGGCCCTGAGCTAACATCAGTTGCCAATCCTCCTCTTTTTGCTTGAGGAAGATTGTCACTGAGCTACCATCTGTGCCAGTCTTCCTCTATTTTGTATGTGGGATGCTGCCACATCATGGCTTGATGAGCCATATGTAGGTCTGTGTCAGGGATCCGAACCTGTGAACCCTGGGCTGCTGAAGCAGAGCATGGGAACTTAACCACTATGCCACTGGGCCAGCCCCTGCTTTTTTTTTTTTTAAGTGAGGGAAACATTTCCTAGTAAACTTGATTGGCCATAATTGCATCATGTGCCTGTGCCTGAACCCCTGATTGTCTGAGTAAACACTACTTGTCATAGTGGCTTGACCTCCTCAAGATTCACCTCATGAGAGGAAGAGAGTGAGCATTCTGCCAGCATGTAAGGAAGGGTGAGGATGTCTTTGAGAGGGCTACACAGTGTCTGTCACAGCTAAGGAAGATCACAGTTTGTTAATTTCTGCAGACTTTCCTATGAGATCACAAAGTACAGACAGTCATGCCTTGATTCATTCAGTATCTATTTACTCTTCTCGGCCCTGAGGATAGAGCCGTGAACAAGAGGGGGAAATGGCTGCCCCTTGGAGCTCACATTCTGTTGGTGAGATAGAGAAACAAGGTAGAGAAGTTCAGTTTCGTGGTCTCTCATGAACAAGTGCTAAATAAAAACTGAAGCAGAGAAGGGAGCACGGAAGGTCTGGGCAGGGGCTGTGTGAGGTTTCAGATTATGTCCAGGGAGGGTCTCACCTCGATGACTTGAGTAAAGTCTAAGTGGGTGTGGGAGCTAGCACTTCAGCTCTCTGGGGAGAGGAGTGTTCTAGTCAACGGCCCTGTGGCTAGAGTGAGGCGAATGAGTGAGACACACAGGAAGTGAGCTCAGAGCCGGGAGCTACTGGACAGTTCGGAGCAAAGGAGTGACCCAATATAACAGTTTCACAGAATCGCTTCAGCAGTTGTGTTAAATAGACCCAAGGACGTTAAAAACAGAAGCAAAGAAACGAGTTAGGAGGCTGTTGTAATACTCCAGGAGAGATGATGGGGCCTTGAATGGGGGCAGCGAGAAGTGGTTGGCTTCTGGATGTTCCCAAGGCAGAGCCCTCAGAATTTGCTGACAGACTGGATGTGGGCTCCGAGAGGAGGAGAGGCATCCAGGATGGCAGCCAGGGTTTTGCCCTGAACAATGAGAAGAATGCAGTTGATATTATTTGAGATTAGGAAGAACAAGGACTCAGTTATCGACATGTTAAATTTGAGATGTCAATAAACAATTTATGGATGTCAAATGGAAATGTCAAATAAACAACTGGATTTATATTTCTTAAGGATGGATCAATATATATTTTTAAAAAGGATGACATTGGCCATTAATAATAAGAAATGGCTCTTAAAAGAATATAAATTCAAAAAACAACAAGAAGAGAACAGGAAATGGAGAAATAAAGTGTTATATGGGGAGGGATATTTTATGTTCCATTGAACAAATACAGGGAAACACTGGAAGTAATTTTAAAATAGAGTATGCAAAGAAGCATTTGTATACTCAGCATTTATTTAGCGCCTGCTATATTCTGGTTTCAAAAATTGCATATTAAATATATTTTTTCTTTGAATCAGTGTCTCATTTTTAAAGCCCAAAACCATGTTAAAAAGATTCGTAAACAGCTGGGGGCCGGCCCAGTACTGCAGCGGTTAGGTTCACACATTCCACTTTGGTGGCCCACAGTTTGCTAGTTCGGATCCCGGGTGCAGACCTACACTCCACTGGGCAAGCCATGGTGTAGTAGGCATCCTACGTATAAAGTGGAGGAAGATGGGTACAGATGTTAGCTCAGGGCCAGTCTTCCTGAGCAAAAAGAGGCGGATTGGTGACAGATGTTAGCTCAGGGCTAATCTTCCTAAACAAACAAACAAACAAAAAAATATACATAAAGGGGTCAGCCCTGTGGTGTAGTGGTTAAGTTTGGCACGCTCGTGTTCGCAGGTTCGGATCCTGAGTGCAGACCTATACCACTCATCAGCCATGCTTTGGCAGTGACCCACATATAAAGTGGAGGAAGATTGGCAGAGATATTAGCTCAGGGCTAATCATCCTCAGCAAAAAAAACCAAAAAGAAATAAACAAACAAAAAATATATTTATACACATGCACACACATAAAAGGAGAAATATACCACAAGGACCAATGGTATGGATTTAGTTTATGTCTGTTTCCTCTGTAGTAGGATGCAATGATGCTTCTCAAGGATGTGTGTTGTTAACAAATATGTTATTTTCCCTCACCCCAACTTCCTCAGTATTGTAGAGCCTACAGTTAATGCTCAGGCATATCATTCGATGGCAATCCAAGCCAAGAGAAAGGATCGGTACGATATATCTTATGTGATGTATAAATCAGGATGAGTGGCTTTTCTTTTGAAGAGGAATTAGTCCAAGATGCCTTTTAACCAGATTGTTGTACTTGTTTGCATTTAATAAGGATGCAGCACATAGCTAAGATTTTCAGTCTGTGTGCATCATGTAAAATCTAAGAAGCACCTTGCAAAGTACCTTTCATATGGTAACTTCTCAAGAAATATGTAGATAGAAAATCTGGCATAGAACATCAGTAACATTTCTAACTTACTTTAAAATTTTTAAAATATTGTGCTACATAAAGTAGGTGTTGCTTGATAAGATGTGCCCTACCTATAATGCAGGGTTGTTGAGAAATTGAATTATATCTGTCAGATAAAAGTACTGTATAATAAATTCAAGGAATTATTTATTAGGCAGAGAGATCTTTCTCTTTAAGATGAGTTAGGCTTTTCTCATCACATGTTTGGCCAATCAGGATAAATATATGACCACTGGTCTATATAACCAATGAGGGGAAGTGTTTATGTTTAGAGGGGAAACACTGTTTGTTCACAACCTGAAGTATATGGAATTACTTCAGTTTGCCTGTTTCTCATGTTAAGTAATTTTCACAAAATGACCATCTCCCATGAGAGAGTTCTGCAAATTTGCAGTAATTAAGGAAGCATTTATGCTTAGTTTTATTTGAGTCCAAATTGATGGTAGTTCTGAATTAGCCTCATTCCTTGATTGACCAAGCCATAAGTTTTTATCTGCAAGTCTATTTTCAAGTTCTTGTGTGTATCTCTTTGTAGACTCCTTTGTTTTTGTTTTTGCTTCTTTTGGGGGAGGTAGATTTGCCCTGAGCTAACATCCATTCCCAATCTTCCTCTTTTTTTTTTTTTACCTTGAGGAAGATTGGCCCTGAGCTAACATCTGTGCCCATCTTCCTCTATTTTTTGTATGTGGGATGCCTCCACAGCATGGCTGATGGGTGGAGTAGGTCCACACTGGGGATCCGAAGCTGCGATCCTGGGTGACCAAAGTGGAGCATGTGGAACTTGAACCACTCAGCCACGTGGGGCCAGCCCCTGTTTTTGTTTTTAAAAAAGGAGTTAAGAAAATCTCTTGCCTCGTGGTTAACATTGTTCATTAGTGCAAATTATTAAGATGCATACCTCAACAAGATTCTTGTCAATGTAAAACTCTGATATGCCACAATATAGCAGCTTATTTTTATGTCTACAAGAATAAATTTAAATTATGAAGCACAGTATTAAAATGATCTCCCAAGAACCCAGCAACCAACATGGCGCCAGAACTTTACTCAGAAACCCGAGTCTCTCAGCATGTGCCTCGCCTTGCCTGTATCTCTGCCCCTACTGCCCTCCTGACCCCCAGCACTCTTCAATTCTGTATTAATCATTTGCTTTCTTTTTAGTAATACTGGTTTTATCACATGGATCTTTAAAAAATCTGCTGTTTCATTTTACTTTTTTGAGTTTTGTAAAAATGGTAGCTTTATGTAGTCTTCTGAGACTTGCTTTTTTCATTCATTGTGGTTTTTTGAAATTTATTTATATTGTTATATGTAGTGGTTTGTTTATTTCACTGCTGAGTAATAGTCCATTGTATAAACTTATTTACTGTCTTACTGGTAGACATCTGGGTTGTTGCTGGATGTTTTTGTTTGCTTGTTTTATTTATTTTTGATAATATATCTGTACATTAATACAGGTATCTGTGTGTATATATAGTGTATATATAGCTATTACAAGCATTGCTAATGTCCACTTTCTTTTATGTGTGTTCTGGTGCACATGTGCAAGACTCTAGGATACACTTCTAAGAGTAGAAGTGTAGGAATGTTCAATTCTATGAGATAATGCCAGATTGTTTTCCAAAGTCGTTGGACCAGTTTATTTTCCACTAGTAATATATCAGAAGCTGCCATTGAGCCAAATCATTGCCAAAATTTGGAAATGTCAGGCTTCTTAACTTTTCCCAAATAGTGGCTGCAAATTGGCATCTTACTGTGGTCTTAATTTGCTTATCTGTGATTGCTCATGAGGTTGAACATCTTTTCATGTGATTATTCTTTCATGGTATTGCTTTCATTGTGATATTGGTATTTTTCTTCACAAAATGCTTGCTTATGTCTTTTGTCCATTACGTACTTAAAATTTTGTCCATTACGTACTTAAAATATGCATTAAGTGCATTTCTTTTTTGTATTTTTAAATTTTTGAATAACACACTTATAGAAAAGTTGCAAGTACAATGAAGAGGAAATGGTTTTCTTCTGAAGATTTGATTTGATGCCCCATCACCCATGAATAAACGAGTGTATGTTTTCTACAAACAAGGACGTTGTCCCATAAACCAGAATAAAACCATCAAAATCAGGAAATTAACATTGATGCATTACTATCATCTGATCCTCAGATCTCGTTCAATTTTTACAGGTCGTCCCAGTAACGTCATTTATAGCAAAAGGATCCAGTTTAGCATCACGCCTTGCTTTTTACTTGTCATGTCTTTTTAGTCTCCTTAAAACTGGAACAGTTCTTCAGTCTTTGTTTGACGGTAAAGACCTTGGCACATTTGAAGACTATAGAAGCCAGTTATTTTGTAGACTGTGCTTTCCTTTAGGTTTGTCTGCTGTTTCCTAATGATTAGATACAAGTTATGAAATTTGGGAGGAATGGCAGAGACATTATACTGTCTTATCTTTGTGTTTTGTCAGGTGGCACACAATTTTCATTTTGGCCCATTATTCTTGCTATTCATTTGGATTGCTTGATTAAGATGGTGTTTGTCAGGTTTCTCTACTGTGAAAGTACTCATTTGCCCTCTGTAATTAATGATTATTTTGTGTGGAAGTGCTTTGAAACTGTGTACATATCTCCTTCCTGATCAAACTTTAATTAATTGATTTATTTGTATCAGTGTGAGTTCATGATTCCGTATTTTATTCACTGACCTATAATCCATTACTACTGTTACTTATTTTGATGCTCATCTTGCCCTGAATTAGCCAGCAGGATCCCTTTCAAGCTGGCTTCTGTCTTCTTTCGAGGTGTCCTTCGTCGGTCATACTGCTACCTCCAGTTTCCCTCCCACCCTGGAGTTAAATCACATTTTCTCCCTTTTTTGTACCTCCTTCTCTAACAGTGAGAAACTTGCTTACCATTAACCCAAATTTACTTATTTGAGCAGTCTCACTATCTGTAGTCAATCCACCATATCCATTGCACCCCTCCCCCAAATTCTGTTTGGGCTTCAAAGACCTTTCACATAGAAGGCCTCCCCACTCTGCTTGGACTCCTCCATTGCACAGCTTGGTGCATCTTTCTGTGGGCACCCTCCTGCCCCTGTGTGGGCAATGACACCCAGTATTGGACCACTGCTGTGCAGGGTCCTGCTGCCCCCAAACCTCCCTTCCAGAGCATGGGCTCTGACTCCCTCCGCTCCTCTGTGGACACCCCCTCATCCTGCTCGGGCTCTGACAGAATGCCCCTCTGCGTTTTGCCCATTTTTAATTCAAATGTTATGGGGTACACATACACACACACACACACATTCTGGATATCAAAATCTCTTTTGGCAATGTGCTTTGTCGTGTTGTAGTTCATCTTTTCATTTGTCTTTGTTGTCTTTGTTGATGAATATAAGTTTTTGATTATAATGTAGTTGAATTTACCAATCATATGCTTAATGGTTAGCCCTTTCTGTGTCTTAAGAAAGCCTTCCCTACTCTGACTTCATGAAGATATTCTCTTATAGTTTATTTTTAGAATATTAAAAGCTTGCCTTCTCTACTTAAAACTTTAATCCCTCTGGAATTTATTTTTTATATGTTATACAGTGAGGACCCAGTTTCTTTTTTATCCCCCAAATAAATAACGAGTTGTGTCAGCACTATTGAATGATTCCTCCTTTCCCCAGCGATCTGCAGCGCCACTTTTGTCAACATCGCTCTCCTTATATGTGAAGGTCTGTCTCTTCTCCAGCAGACAGTTTCTCTTGTCCAAGAGTAGGCTGACTTCCTTGGTGCAGCTTTAGAATTGGTCTCAGCATAGGGAGGGCAAGGTCCCTACTGTATTCTTTTTTGGTTGAGTGACTTGTCTGTTATGGGCTTTTACTTCTCCTTTGTATACTTTAGAATCGACTTATAAAACCTTTTGGATTTCTATTGGCATTGCATTAAATGTATGCTTTCAATTTAGGGAGAATTGTCATTTTATGATATTGAGTCTTTCTATCATGAACACGGTATGTCATCCCATTTATGTAGGTTGTATTTAGTGTCTTCCACTATATTTTCTCCATATAGAACTCACAGTATTTGCAAGTTGCTTTTATTCATTAGGTACTTTTTGTTGTTGGATATTTTTAAAATGCTATTTTCTGTTTGTTACTGGCATGTAAAAATACAGTTGATTTTTAAAAAGTGATTTATATTTAACCACAATGAATTGATACTAACAAACCTGTTCAGATAAATGTGAGACATGCTCAAAAGCAAATAGGTAAGATTAGAAGTCCAGGTTTCATGCTGAAATTACTTTCAGTGTTTTAGTAAATACTGGATGAATAGTCACTTTTTTTTTTTTTAAAGATTTTATTTTTTTCCTTTTTCTCCCCAAAGCCCCCCGGTACATAGTTGTGTATTCTTCGTTGTGGGTCCTTCTAGTTGTGGTATGTGGGACGCTGCCTCAGCGTGGTCTGATGAGCAGTGCCATGTCCGCTCCCAGGATTCGAACTAACGAAGCACTGGGCCACCTGCAGCCGAGCGCGCGAACTTAACCACTCGGCCACGGGGCCAGCCCCGAATAGTCACTTTTTTTTTTTACAGCTTTATTGAGATATATTTCACATACAATAAAATTCACCTGTTTGAAGTGTTCTTTATGGTCACACAGGTGTGCAACCAATACTACCATCTAATTTTTGAATGTTTTTATGACCCTGAAAAGGAAACCCATACCCATTAGCAGTCACTCCCCGTTCTCATCCTCCCCCACCCCCAGCCCTACACAACTACTAATCTGTTTTCTGTCTCTGACTTTGCCCATTCTGGACATTTCACATAAATGAAATCATACAATGCATGGTTTTGTGTGACTGGCTTCTTTCACTCAGCGTGATAATTTTCAAGGTTCTGTTGTAGCATGTACTGCTACATTCTGATGTACATTTTAGGGCTGAATAATATTCCATTGTACTAGATATATCACATTTTTTTACCCCTTCATCAGTCGATGGACACTTAGGTTGTTTCCAATCTTTGGCTGTTATGAATAATAACTGTTATGAGCATGCCTATATAGATTTTTGCACAGATGTAAATTTTCATTTCCCTCCTGTTTATTCTTAGGAATAAGAATTTCTGGGTCATAAGTTAACTCTGTGGTTAACTTTTTAAGGAACTGCCAAACTGTTTTCCTTAGCAGTTGTACCATTTTACATTTCCACCAGCAGCATATGACAGGTGAATAGTCATGTTAAGTCTACTTTTGCATTCTCCAAAGAGTAATTGTTATACATTAGGCTTATCTTACCTTATGATTATTATTTTAAATGGAGAGAAATGACAACTTATTTTAGATCGGATTCATTTTAAAGCAACTTTTATGGTTCTGTAAAGAGTATATCTTTTTAAAATTTTTTTACAGCCTTATTGAGGTATAATTTACATACCATACACTTCACCCATTGTAAGTGTTCAGTTTAATGATTTTGAGTCAGCTTATTCAAATGTGCAACCATCACCACAGTCTAGTTTTAGAACATTTTCGTCGCTCCAAAGAGTTCCTTCATGCTCATTGCAGTCAATTTCTGCTTCCTTCTCCTGTCCTAGGAAATGATCTGCTTTGTCTCCCTGTAATTTTGGCTTTTCTAGACATTTCATATATAAATTGAATCCTCCAAATAGAGTCTTTTGTATCTAGCTTCTTTCACAAAGCATTATGTTTCTGAGGGTCATCCTTGTGAGTGAATTATTAGTTCATTTCTTTTTTTTAGTTGTCACTTTATGCTTATCTTTTCATTAGTTGATGGATATTTGGATTGTTTACAGCTTTTGGCTATTGTAATTGATGCTACTAGGATCATTTTCATACAAGTTTTGTGTGGACATGTATTTTCATTTCTCTTGGTCAGATATCCAGGAGAGAAATCGCTGTGTCATATGGTTAAGTGTATAAGTGAATGTTTAACTCTCTCCTTTTTTTTTTGTTTTTTGTGTGTGTGTGAGGAAGATCGGCCCTGAGCTAACGTCTGTTGGCAGTCTTCCTCTTTTTGCTTGAGAAACATTGTCACTGAGCTAACATCTTTGCCGCTCTTCTTGTGTTTTATGTGGGATGCCTCCACAGCATGGCTTGATGAGTGGTGCTAGGTCCGTGCCCAGGATCTAAACCCGCGAACCCTGGGTCACTGAAGCAGAGCCCACAAACTTAACCACTACACCACTGGGCTGGCCCCATGTTTAACTTTTTAAGAAACTGCCAAACTCTTTTCCAAAGTGTATATACCATTTTACATTCTCATCAGGCAATGTACGAGGGTTTCAATTTCTGCCTATCCTCCTCAACCTTTGAAATTTTTAGTCTTTAAAAAAAAATCATTCTAGTGGATGCGTAGTGGAATCTCATTGTGGTTTTATTTGCATTTCTCTAATAGGTAATAATGATGAGCATCTTTATTAAATATTCATGGGTCTTTGGTGAAATGTCTTCAAATCTTTAGTCCATTTTTAAAAAGTGGATTATCTTCTTTTTCTTGAGGTCTGAGGATTTAATATGCTTGATACCATTTATTTACCATGTATATGATTTGCAGTTATTTTCTCCTATTCTGGGGGCTTGTCTTTTATCTAAATTATGTCTTTTGAAGAATTTTATGAAGTCGAATTTTTCCTTTTTTTCTAATGGATTGTACTTTTGTTGTCATATTTAAGAAATCTTCTCCTAACCTAAGGCCACAACACTTTTTCCTATTCCTTCTTTCAGAAGTTTTGTAGTTTCAGTTCTTACAATTTGAATTATGATCCATTCCGAGTTATTGTTTTTGTATGTTTTGAGAGAAAGGTTTACATTTATTTATTTTTGCATGTGAATGTCCACCTGTTTCAACACCATTTATTGCTGTACCATTGAATTGCTGTAGCACATTTGTTGAAAATCGAATGATAGGGGGCCAGCCCCGTGGCCGAGCGGTTAAGTTCTTGCGCTCTGCCTCGGTGGCCCAGGGTTCCACTGGTTCGGATCCTGGGTGAGGACATGGCACGGCTCATCAGACAACATTGCAGTGGCATCCCACGTGCCACAACTAGAAGGACCTGCAACTAGAATATACAACTATATACTTGGGGGATTTGGGGACAAAAAACAGAAAGAAAAAAAAAAGAAAATTGAATGACCATGAATGTGTTTCTTCTGGGCTCTCTATCCTATTTCATTATCTGTGTGTTTATCTCTGTGCCAGTATCACACTGTGTTGGTTATTATGGCTTTATAGGAAGTTTTGAAAATAGATAGTTTAAGTCCTGCAATTTTAATCTCTTTTCCAAAATTGTTTTGAATAGTCTGGGTCCTTTGTACTTTCATATATATCTTAGGATCAATTTCTACGTAAAAAAGCGTGATGGGATTTTGATAGATCAATTTGGGGATAATTGCCATCTTAACAATATTGAGTCTTCCAATCCATGAACGTGGAACGTATCTTCCTTTATTTGGATCTTTTTAAATTTCTCAACAATGTTTTGTAGTTTTTAGTATACAGGTTTTGCACTTCTTTTGTTAAATTTCCTCTTAAGTCGCTTATTCGTTTTGCTACTATTGTGAGTGGAATTTTTTAAATTTCACTTTTGGATTATTTATTTCTAGTATATAGAAATGCAATTAATTTCTGTATATGGATCTTGGATCCTACAACCTTTCTTACCTTTCTTAGTCATTTTAGTAGCTTTTTTTAGACTCCTTAGAATTATCTACATACAACATAATGTTGCCTGCAAAGAAGGACAGTTTTAACTTCTTTTCCAGTCTCTGTGTGTTTATATTTCTTCCCGATGGCAGTGAGTAGACTCGCTGGTACAGTGTGAGTAGTGGTGGCTAGGACAGGCATCCCTGCCTTTCTCCCAGGGTTGGAGGAGAGACCGTTCAGTCTTTCACCATTAAGTATGGTGCTCACTGTGGACGCTTGTCCCAGAAAGGAAGAATTGTTTTCACGTGGAAACAATCAACTAATGTAATAGACCTTATGAATATAATACAGGACCAGAAGCCCATGAGTATCTCAGTAGATGCAAATAAAAAAATCAAGGAAACAGAGAACAAATAACATAATTAAAGAGTTTAAATAAAGTAAGAGGTAGAGAGGAAGCTACTTTACATAAAGTGGTGAGGAAATGCTCCTCTGAGGAAGTGACGTTTAAGCTGGTATCTCCACAGCCTGAAGGCCCTCAGCATGCGAGGAACGTGAAAGCAGCTCAGCACTTCCAATGCCTCGTGTCGTTCACCTTTTGATGCCCACACAAGAGACAGTGCTTCGCCCCTAAGGTTGGTTCATCTAACAAATGTATAGCTTAGTATCTTGCTTTCTTAGCATGATGTTCTGATCATTTTGCCATGTCTGTCATTAAATATTCTTTGAAAACATATATTTTAATGCATAATATTCCACAATATAATTGTAACCAAGTGATTTAAATGTTTTCTTATTCGTAAACGTGCTTTCTGTCTTCACGATTCAGAACACATCTGGCACATGCTGGTCATTGACTTGGATTTAAGGCTAATTTGCCCATTTATTAATATAAGACAATTTTTAAATATTCATCTGTGAGAGTAGTTTTTTATATTATCTTTTGCTAATTTTTTAAATATTCTTTTAATTTATCTTTCATGTGCTCATATGTTTAGCTCAAAAGGGTTAAAACAATGCTTTAATAGAGACCAACCATTAAAACAAATAATTCTAGAACATGGCAAAATACCAGACAAAAATTGCGAGCTCTGGATATTTTTAACTCTTTACGTGGAAAATGTAGACCCGTGAACTTCATGTACTGTTACCACAGGTTTCACTCTACTTGAATTGAGACCATTGTAGGCGGGTAATGCTACAGAAAAGTCAGGATTTATGTTCCAGAGAATTGCCAAGGCCTCGTCTTTGTTTCAAGTAAAACATGCCAGAGTTTGAGTTCCATTCTAAGCTCTTATTAATTTTGTGATTTGGGGTAGCTTAAACTCAGTTTCCTCATCTATAAAATGGGGGTGAGAATAGTCATCGCAGAGGGTTATTTTAAACTTCATGAATCAAAGGGCTAGCGCAGTGTCTGACACACAGTAACAGGCCCGTACCTGAGAGCTCTCTTTACCTTTTAAATCTCTCACATCCTGGGAGTCTTGCTAAGAGCAGGGGATGTGAGGGTTCATGCTTCAGCCCTCACCAGCTGTTCCTGACACGTGCATTAGTAATGTTCCTCTGAAGAGGTTTGCTTTTCCTCTTGTCATTTTCTTCATGAAAGTGTCGTGTCTGGAGAATCTTTCTTGTCTGCACGTGTACCAAAAAAAGATTAGGCCCAAAAGGTGGTATTTTAAAGTACCATTCAGTTAGATCTTTTGACATCAACTTGTGGGTCACTATTTGTAGCATTCGTAAATATAGTTATGGTTACTTTCTTTTTCCAACTTAAAATAAAAGGTTATACTTGTTTATTTTTCAAGAAGGAAAGAAATGTAATTGAAACTGAACAATTAAATTCTACTTGAATTTCAGTGGTTTAATAGGTAATTTTGAGAAGGAGCAAGATTGCCTTGGGTATAGATTCTGAGGAGGGGACTGGGGATTTAGGAAGTTCCCAAGTCCCTGGCACATTCTAATAGGAATACATATGATTGCAAATGCGGTTATTTTTAAGTTCCTGTGTAAATTACTGCCTTCTAGTTAAAAATAATCAGGAAAAGAGGTTGTTCCCTACTCCTGTTAGAATTCCTATCAGAATTTCTAGTCAAGGTCCAATCTGATTCCAAGATCTCTAATTTTGGGGCATGACCCTTAACCAACCCTTCTCATTGTCTGTTTCTCTTCCGTAAAATGGGATAATGCCTTCCCTGCTCATTTCACTGAGTTATGAAACTCAAATGAGGTCATGTCCATGAAAGCGCTTTGTCACTGGTAAAGCATGTAGCTTACTAATTATTTCTCCGGTTCATCCTGTCGGACCTGCCCTTTTCTCACTGCAGTTTGGTAGGTCGCTGGTGGGGTGATGTGACAGCCCAGGACTCTGTAATGTGCAACACCCCCAGGAGTATTTCTCCTATACTTGTACTAGGGAGTGGACAGTTGTGGACTGTTGCTACTTTCATCTTTTAATTTGTTTTATTTATTAAAAAAGTAATGCATGTTTATTGTAAAGAAACTAGAAAATATAAGTCACCACAAAGAATAAAAATTACCTCTAAATGTAGAAGTAATTGCTACATTTATTTTGTATACCTTTGAAACAAAAATTCAGTTATACTGAACATATATATGTTCAATTATACTGACCAGTGTTCTATTTCCTGTTTTTATCACTTAATAATACGTAATAAGTTGTATGGAATGATATGCTATACTTTTTTAAATAATATTTTAATGGCTACATAGTATCCCATCATGTAATATATCAGAATTTATTTAACTAGTCCCAAACTTTTTATTTTGACATTTAATGCTGTTTTTTAAATTTTTTACTATTAGAAATAAATAATGTATATAATGATTCTCTTTTTTTTTCATTAGGATAAATCCTAGGCTTGGAATGCTACATTGAGGCATATAACGTTTTAAGAAATTTTATTTTTTTCGCAGCTTTATTGAGGTATAATTGACATATAATAAACTGTACATATTTAAGGTGTACAATTTGATAAGTTTTGACATACGTGTACACCCATGAAACACAATTAAGATAATGCCTTTTTGTAATCCCTGCTTCCTGCACCCTCCTCCCCTTCCATCCCCCGGCAACCACTGGTCTGTTTCCTCTCCCTGTAGATTAATATGCATTTTCTATAATTTTATGCAAATAGAATCACACACTGTGTGTTCTTTTTTGTCTGGCTTCTTGTACTCAGCATAATCCTTTTGAAATTCACCCATGTTGTTGTTTATATCAATAGTGTATCTTTCTTTGTTGCTGAGTAGTAAATATTCCATTGTATGGATATATCATAATTTATTCACCTATTCATAAGCATTTGAGTTGTTTCCAGATTTTGGCTATTAACAATAAAGCTGCTTTGGACGTTGGTGTACAAGTCTTTCTGTGAACATTACGCATTTTGTGCTGAAATGGTTACATAGGTGGTATTTTGAAACAGAAAAGGCTTAATATGAAAGAAACTGTACCTATTTTTTTCTTCTTTTTTTTCCTTTTTTGGAAGTATACTTATTGGAGAATTTAGAAGTTTTAGATATAACTTAGTTGAATTAATTTGACAGAAATTTGAAATTAACAAGGTTAATAAGTGCATCCTAGCAACTATATATCTTTCTCACAGTTTTTTTTTTTAAGAACTGCTTTTATTAAGTAAATATATTGTCTAGAAAGCAAAAATCTCTTGCTTTCCTTTAATGAACAATTGATATTTCATAAACAATCCATGTCTCGCTGTCAAATGACTTCTGCTACATTGAATTTGAGCAAGAGAAGGTATTGGGAAAAGTTTATAGAACTTCACGAAAGATATTCTAGAATCTGATTTGGAATATATGCCAAACTATCCTTTTCCTCTTCTTAAGATGCTGAAGGAGGAGCGGGCAACCCGAAGACTCTAGATGACATCAGAGCGACTTTTCAACAGCCCTCTCAATTTCCTTTCTCAGAAATCAGAGACTCAAATTTTGGAGATAGAGGGTGAGATAATTTTTCCTGAGTTCTTAAGTTTTAATCATTGTGATTTTAATATATTTTAGACAATCCTTTCTTAGCTATAAATTAGCTTGTAATCACTAGATTTGTATTTTGAGTTTTATTTACGCACAGTATTTCATTTAGGCAATATGGTTTTTTAAAAAAGTGAATGAGATACAATTCTATAGCTAAGGAACTTACAAGGAAAGGATAAATATGGTAATATTTAATCAAACAGTAGAAAGCGGTTAAATGCCGTAAGAAAGACACAAAAAATATTCTTGAGAATTCAAAGGTGTGGATTACTCCTGGAGAGAGGCATTGGGAAACTTGAAATAAGAAATAGTATTTGTGTTGATGATACTTAATTTGTTTTTACCAAAAACCAGAGAAAATGGACAGTTAATACAAAACCTGAAATAGCAATCTGATTTCAGATAAAAAGTTAATTATTGTTTTGAGGAAAAATAGAAGCATGTTTGGTTATTGTGGATTTATTGTAGTCAAAGTCAATGATTACTTTTCGAATTATATAAAATGGTTGCCTCTTACAAGGCAAGTAGTATATTAGCATTTCTGAGAAATAATAGAATAATCTAATTAAATTAACGCAAGTAACTGGGCAGTGCAACAGAAAGCGATGACTGAGTGGTTAATTCTACTTGGATTAACACTCCTGTTTTCTAGTATAGCTACAACCTAAACGAATTTGTCATGTCTTAAGCTCTTGGACTTACGCTGCTCCAAGTGAACTGTGAAGAGACACAGTGATTGATCATTGTGCTGCTAATTAGTTGTGAAGAGTTCACTTTGAATTTGCAAGCTGAAAACTCTGGTCAGAAGAGAGAACAGATAGAATCTCCCAAAATGCACAGTGTTTTCATGGACCGTGATGTTTCAGAAGGGGCACGGCCACTTTGAGCCAGATCTGTTCTTTCCTGAATATGGTTGGCACGGTGATAATACTAACTCCTTTTTCTTCGCTGTTGTGATTAAATTCAGAAAACCTAATGGTGAAGTTGTTATTTTAATCATTCTGTTTATCTTTTATTTTCATCACCCTGCTTATCCTTTTTGATAATTTCAGCAAGAAAATCTTTAAAACATTATATTTATTAAGTAAAAAGACTATAAAATTGTTAGTAATTATTTGGTTGCTAATCATTCTTCACATGCTCGTATATTATTTTTTTCTCTAAATTGATATTTTTAAATCACTCAGACTTATTTATAAATACTGAGTTCTTTCATTCAGGTATAATTATGTGTTAATGACTATTTGATATCCTGAAATCTGCTTTTATATTTGGTGAAACATAGTTAATAGTGAACCCCACTTGTCAACTTTTATTTTTGTTAAAATGAAAGTTATAACCATGCGTATTTTTGTGACCTGCAAGATATAATTAGTTTATTGTTGTTCTTAATTTGTCAACACCCTGTTCTGCCACGTAACCAACAACCGCTTATGACAGTTGGATAAATAAATCATGGATAGCCAGCTGGTAAATATACATAGCCAATAAGTTGTCCTTGAAAAATGATCAAATTTAGATCTTTCTCCCAGATAGAAAAGAACACAGATAATTTAGATAGAAAAGAAGACAGATTATTTAGAATGTACAGTGAACAACTTTGAAATCATATAAAAATGAATTATTAGTGATTATCTATATCATTTACATACAGTTTTAAATATTTCAGGATTTTAAAAGTGAATGTGTTATGTGTGTTTTTTGAAATATGTCAGTTAAACAATTTTTCTGTTTGAATGAGAAGCCCGGGGTCACATCATTTTGGGGAAGTTGAGTCACAATATATAGTATCTTTTCAGTAGGCCTTCCGTTAGCCAGGGGCCTGTCAGTCTCCAGGAGGATCTTGTATATATCTCAGGAGCTAGTATTCAACAGAATACAACTGAAGACTCTGAACTAGTATATTTCATGAGGTTTTCCTATAGTTTGTCTGTCATACAGCTACACTCCGAAAACAGTCATGTTATATATCTTTTTTGTTTGTTTTCTTGAGGAAGATTAGCTCTGAGCTAACATCTGCCCCCAATCCTCCTCTTTTTGCTGAGGAAGACTGGCCCTGAGCTAACATCAGTGCCCACCTTCCTCTACTTTATATGTGGGACGCCTGCCACAGCATGGCTTACCAAGCAGTGCCATGTCCGCACCTGGGATCTGAACTGGTGAACCCCGGGCTGCCAAAACGGAACATGTGCACTTAACCACTGCGCCACTGGGCCGGCCCCAGTCATGTTATATTTTTAAGTATAGGAAAGTCCTGAATGAGAGGCCTATGGGTGATTAGAAACAAAGGAAAAGATCTTGATGAAATATGTAAAGCAAACCACATAAAGTGTGAAGTGCTTATAAAGCTCTTTGGGGTCTGAGGCCAGATTTGCCTTGCTCACTTGTTAGCTCCCTCTTTTGAAAGAAATAGTCATCCCATATAACTAACAAAATAAAATCACTCTTTATTGTATTTCATAGGACTCCAAAAACTTTCTGTGCTCTGTTTATCTCAGAGTGTAACATTTATTAGGTAATTTTGATAAATATTTATAAATAGTACAAAAAAATGCAGAATCTCTTGGTTAGAATTAGATAATTGACCATAAATCAGTTTAGCTTAAACACTTGAATATACTCATTTTCTCACTAAATGGAATTTTTATTGTTATATCTCATGATTTCTCATTGGAAAGAGTTCTTTATTATGCATTTTTTTCTAGCTCAATTAAATTGTTGATGACTATTTCAACAGATGTCTTAAGTGCTAGAACTTTTGTATCAGATACAGAAGTATCTGTGTGAAGAGATAAAAGTGGCCGGTGATTCAGCTGATCTAACAGACAGAGTTACCAGTTGGTAAAGTGAGGCTAATTGTCTACATGGAATGCCTTCTCCAAACTTTAAAAATCACTTCTCGAAGTAATGTTTTTAATTTAAGAAATAACACTTTGAAAATGTGTTTAACACAAAGTTTTCGGTGAGAACACGGTATTGGTGAAACCAAGATCAATCCAGAATCTGAGTGAGTCCTTTAGTTGGGATTAACTGCAGTAAACTGACTTGGCCTCTCTCCTTGCTGTTTTCCTGACTTCATGAACCACCAGGCGAGAAGATCTGGATGCTCCGCTCACGTGAAGCGTTGTTAGTTTCCAACACTGCTTCCACCCATTCTTTAATTCCCTTTCCCACAGCCAGCTTCTTGTTCAGAGTTCATTTCTCGTCTGGAGCGCTCCGTGCTGCTACGCCTCCTTACTTATGTCCTTGCTCTCATCTCTCACAGCTACCAGATCATCCTAAAACTCCAATTTGCTTGTGCTACTTTTCAGAGCAAAATAATTCAGTGATCCCCATAGCGCAAAGACCATAGAAAAGTAACAGGCCTCTCTTAATCAGTCCTAATTTACTATTACAATGGGAAACATTAATATAATTAACCTTTTTCTGAATTCACTGCCTTTAAAGAATTGATTTGCCTCGTCTTTTACTTAATATCTTAGTTGATATAACTAACATCATTTTTGGAGGAAAATCCACCACTAAACCAACCCTCCATTTCAACTCAGGTTTTTCTCTCTCCCATGAAAGCTTTCAAGTGAAATAATTAAAATAATTTTAAAGTGTGTTGATCAGAGTGTCAATTCACTTTCTCTTCTTACACAAACGCTGGTCTGTTTCACTTAAATTGACTGTGACGAGCCTGATATGCTCCTTGATTCTCTACCATGTTTGCCCTTCAACCATGTGCACATGGGTTGCACCTCTGAAATTAGTGTGATTCTAACAGTAGAGCTTATTATACCTTTTATTTAGATAACTAGAATTTCCCCATTCTGGGTTAGGGATATACTGGTCATTTTCAGACCTTGCTTATTTTGTTTTTTGCATCTGCTTTAGAAAATAGCTGGTAGTATAACTTGTGTAGACTTCTAGAAAGCTTCAGCTTTTATCTCTTGCTCTAGCCACTCTTCCTCCCGCCATCTTGCAGCTTGTTCTTGGAGCTTCTCAAAATATCTGGGGTGAAGGACCAGTTTTTGTTTGTTTTCACTTCATTTTTTAAAATAAATTACTTCCATTGTATTTTTAAAAAGCTTCCATCTACAACAGATTGGAAATTAAGAAAAAGATATACAAATTGTAAGTCCAAATCTTTCATCATTAGATTCAACAGACTTTCAAATTCCTTGGTCAAATTCTGTAAAAGTTTCGAATGCCTCGCAATTTCTGTACTTTGAGTAGGTTAAAGTTTCTGAAACATACTGTGCACCTCTGTGCCTCTCTGCTGGGACCGATACTCCTCCCACTGTCTAAAGGATGTGTTTTAGCTGCTTTTCCAATTGGCAAAGCCTTAATTATGGCTGGAGTCAATTCACAGGCCAGCTCTGTGACGTGTCTTCGCTAAGAAAAGCGTCTCCTACCTGTTCACCTGTCTTCTTCCCAAGAGTCTGCCCTTCCATGCCTTTTCCACATAGTTTAGTAGTTTTCTTAGTAGTTTCTCACTATGGTGCTGATCATATTTTTCCTGACAGGATTGTGACCCCATTAAGGGCTGGTTTATCACTTAGTTATCTTTCTATCTTCAGCTTTCAACATGTAGCAGCTTCTTCATAAATATGTGCGGATTTGTTACTTCTTATATGGTAAATTCAGAATAGCAGTGACTGTGCAAAGATGGGAGATAGTACATATCTCCTTTAGTCTACTAATCTTTTTAAAAAGGTCATTGTTTTGTTTCCTCATCTGGTCTTGGAGATATTTCTGCACAGAGAACAGTATTTACCTGGCATAGTTATAGTGTAAATTCTTGAAAAATTAGAAAGTAGAGATTTTCTTTGAAGATCAAAACCAAGATTGCACTTCTTGACTCTACTTCAGTAGTCCAGCAGCAGTTCTCAAACTTCTTGGTCTCAGGACCCCTTTATGCTCTTAAATTATTGTTATACTCTTAAATTATTTTATTAAAAAATAAGAGAATTTTGTTTACAAGGGTCATATAACCAATATTTACCATATTAGAAATTTGAACTGAGAAAAACTTTAAAACACAAGAATATACAAGGATGCATTTCATTAGCCATCAGTGCAGTGGCACATATCATGTAGCCTCTGGACAGCTCCAGTGTACACTCATGAGAGAGAGAGAAAAAAAGCAGATAGTTTAATATTATGAAAGTAGTCTCGACCTCATATGCCTTCTGAATGGAGCATGAGGACCCTTGGGGTCCCTGGACCACACTTTGAGAACTGCTGCTTTACAGGAATTTACTTGTCCAATTGCCAACAGAATATTCCTTATTTTTATTTCAATAATGTTGTAACCTAACTTTGTAGATTAGTAAATTGTTTTTTTTTTTTAAATATCTGCAAGGCTTATCATATTACCCACCATTCTATTAATGTCTAGACATAGAATGTACTGGAACCTATTACCAGAGTTGGCTTGGCAGCTATAAGACGGAGATGCTTACTCAAGGAGAAGTCATTTTATTTGTGGATACTTGGTAAGGTCGTTCCTAGTTGTGCCCTGTCAGTACCCTGGCTTTCAAGTGCTAGCCTTGTTTATGACTTGTGAACCTCCAAATGCTTCTCCTGTGGTGATTCTTCTTACTCCAGAGGGTTTGGAGGTCTGGTCATTTTCTTAGTAATTTCACAGAGTAAAGTCTGTTTCTTCTTAGGGAGAGTGAGAAGTCTTCCCTTCAGAATCTTTGTTTCTCCTCTCCTTTGTTTGACCTTCCCCTCCACTTCCCTCAACCTGATCCCTGATGCTGGCTCTCCTTTTCTGAAAGTAGTCTGTCCTCTGGCAGATAGTTTCTTGGCCCCAGTGACTCCTGTTCTTTTTGACTCCCTCCCCTCTTACCTTGGCTGATATTCTGTTAAATTCCTTCTGAGGTCTTAGCAGGACAGTCAGTCTCTAGAGTATTTAACAACTCTCTTCAAATTACATGGGGACTGGGTCTTCCCAGAGAGTTCTGGAATTGCATTATGTACCTGTCGGCTGCATGGGAATACCAAGATGGCTGCTGGTTAGACTTTAGTCACTGAGGGCTCAATGCTCTTTTTAGTCAGTCTTTTTGTTGTGTGATGGTCTTATGGTGTGAACTATAATGTAGGGTCTTATCGTTGTAAGTGATGCCCTAGAAGCATAAAGCTGGTAGAATGTTGGGAACTTTTTGTTTTTTAATTCTGTATCCAAAACATAGTAGACACGCAGTAAATGTTTGCTGAGTTAAATTTATTCTCATTAGTTTTGATAAAACTCTTAACTCCAACAACCACATTATGATTTAAGGTAAGCATCTCTCTCTTACAGCCAAAGGAAATATGCCCTCACGCTGTTCTGAAGAGGTACGCGTTGCTGCCTTAATAAGCCAAATCCACACCTGATACTTAACGAGCATTGTTATTTGAAATGTACAAAATTCAAATCTCCAACAGAATCTGATTCTGACTCTTTGTTAAATACCTCTCCAGGGGTTCTTAGTTTTCTTGAAACTTTGTACAAGTCATGTGAACATAGTGTTTTACAAACTTAAGCTTGAGATACAGTAATTATTTTCATCATTTTTTGATTTGATGAATTTGCTATTAAAAATATCCTATTTTATAGCACTATTTGTGTTATACAAATTAATTTCTAAATATTTAAACCCAGCCTTCCTTTCTTTTCAGAGTTGTCTTTTTCTTCACCTCCCACCGCTGCCGCCTTTCGACCGTGTTTTCTTCTCTACACCAGTTCCTCTCAATTTCTTCTCCCCCACAAGCCATCCACAACTCTCCCGGTTCTGCTTTTGTTTTTGTTTTTGAACGTGCATTTAATCATTCCATTGCCTGTAAACCTTCCATTGCCACCAGATAAAGGCCAGCTCCTCGGCATGGCCTTGATTCAAAGTCCTTGGTCCCAACTGCCTTTCCAGCCTGACCTCCAGTCTCCTTGGACCACCCCCTTCCTGCGTCGCACTCAGCTCTTCCCTGCTTTTGAGTGCTATTTCTGGAACCTAGAGTGACTGCCATTCTCTTCTGCCTGGCCAGCCCTTCCTCATTTTTTTAACTGTCACTGACCACCCACCTAGGGCACATACACACATGAACTGAAAACCTAGTTACTGCCTACTCTGTTCCTAGAGCGCTTTTTACAGACTTTAGCCATAGCATTTAGCATAGTATATACTCTTTTGCTCCGTGACTAAAGAAGAAATTCACATGTACTGTTCACTCTCCTGTGTGTATTATCTACTTACTAGGGGTTACTTTACCCTTTTCCTGCTCCGTTCAGGAAAGCACATCTGAATTCAAGTGAGTGAAAGTGTGGTTGTTACTCAGCATAATCTTGAATTTACTCAGCCTTTTGTTAAAAAAGGGCATGATTTGCAACCTATTGGACCTTAATAATGACAAACCAACCTCTCATAGGTGGAGATACACTGACTTTAGGTTATTGCATTGTAAGTGTTATAGCTGTTCGTTCTCCTAGATGATGTCTTGAGAGGTATAGCTACTAAATTAAACTTCAAGAGCATTGCCAGGGAGACGCACACTCTCTGCTGGCATTTGTACCCCCTCTTTTTGACCCATGCACTGGAAATACTACACCACAATAAATTCCTGCTGATTTCTTATAACAAGACTGAGATGATTTTATCTTCTTTTGCTTATGTTCACTATCACTATTCTGATTTTTTTGCCCTTTTAACAGTGTATCCATCATGTTAGGAATAAGGAATTTAGTAAACATATGATGTAATTTTCTTTACCTGTTGTAATTTTTATAAGCTATGTGTAATATCCATGAAGTTTGTGGCTTAACGATCTAAAAGGTTATTCTTTTAAAAAAAAAAAGAAAATTCTAGAGATTACTGTTGATGGAAATACTTCCTTGGTCCCTATCACTGTGCTACAAATCTGAAAGAGAGATAAATAGAGCTCTGAATTTACATTCACTACTATGGTCAAGAGAAAACTGACTGAATTCTTTAATAAGTGCAATGGGAGGCTGTAGTTTTGAGGACTCATAGCGGCCCCATCCTCTGTGATTGCTTGCTTACATAATTTGTTATGAAAGAATGCTTCTAGGTAAACCACCTCTCCAGAACGCTTGTGATTTGTTCCATTCTGCTTGGGAAGGGTTAAGAGGAGACAACATCCTGTCAAAGACCTTGTTTTTAATTTTGCTTCTCACACTGGCACAGATCCTGCTAAGAGCAGCCCAGATTAGTTCGGAAAACCTTTGAAGAGATTTAAGATGTCCTTCAGCCAGTTTGAAGGTTTTTGTCTTGCAAATCCAGTACAAGGGCGCCTGCAGGCATCTCGACCCTTGCTGTGCTGCCGATGCAGCTCAAGGTCACACTAACCCGCCCTGTGACATTCAACAACAAAAAAAAATTATGCAGTGAAACTGCTTCAGCGTTCAGCCAACCAACAACTTCCTTCAGTGAGGAACTGAGGTAGAAGTCTTTCTTCCCCTCTTTTTCTCTTTTTGGGGGCTCTGTGAATTTTTGCTGTAGGAAATAATCCCGGATTTCTGGTGTGTGTGATGACAAGGTCATCTCTTAATTAGAACACATGTAAAGAACAAAGCTAAATGGCTTCAAAACAGCTTTGTAGTTGATGGAGAGGATTTAAATTATTTAAAGAGATAGTCACCCATGTATGATGGAAGCTGAATTCTAAAGGCGTTAACTCCTTCCTTCCTATCTGCTTGCCATTTCTTTCTTTGAATTCCTGATGTCTGACTTTAGAAGGTTGCATTCTGAACTTAAGAAAATTTATAAATGCCCATTTTTTTAAAAGAGTGAAACGTAATTATAAATCAAATTCTCAGATAAACTTTTAATAGAGAAGTTTTCTCCCCATGACGTTTACCTCCTGGAAGTTTTATCAAATGGCTTGACTCAGGAACTTGGAATTATCAACTTTTTCCTCTGGCAGTTGGAATGTGTTAGAGGGGGAGGAATAGACCACTTTTTACTGCCTCGCCGCTTCCTCAGTTTTACCCATTTGTGATTGAGAATTCTAGTGGAGCAATTTGTCACTGCTGCTTTAGAAATCACAGCCCTGATCGTGCAGCTTCTCAACTTTCAAAAGATTGGTTTAGGAAGGCGTGCTTTTTTCTAAGAAAAAAAATAATTTTAGTTTAAAATGGACTTTAAGAAAGTTGTTGAACACAGGTGACTGTTTTAAGGCACAGTGAAGCCCTGTCTGTAATCACTTAATAGCTATACTGGCTTCCTTCTCCTTTGTGGGGCTTGCTGCCCCGTCTTGTCCCTCCTCTGTTGCCTGTGCGTGCTCACTGCCAAAGACGTTAGTTGCATAGAGTCCAAGTGAATTGGCTTTCTATGCTTGAGACTTATTGCATGCCACTTCTGCAGGATTAAAGCAGAATAATCTAAGAGAGTAATTTCATAGTTGCTATTTTCTTTATATATATCGTATATAGGAGCTTACATTGCGCTTACTTCTCAATGCACAAAATTACATCGTGTAGAGAAATTTAGCTTCAACATAATCGTATTAACATACCAGTTTTCTCAGAATTCATCCCAGTTACTTTCTTCAAGAGATGTTTCCCTGTAAGTGTGAGTAAAGTAAAAAAGGCAAGTCCTTTATGAAAATGGGTAATATTTTAAGTGTGATTATTTGAACTGATAGTTTGGATTTTGTGGTTCACACTTAAATTTAAGTTTGAGGGGATAACATGATGGATTGTATAAGAAGAACAATTGAGAATTAACTGGACGTATTATTCTGAAGGATTTTCCTCCTGTCAAGAAGCAATGTACTTGAGTCCTCCATGAAGATTAAAAAGGTATATCCACTTTTCGGTTATGGCTATTCTCAAGAATTTTAGATTTGCAAGAAGAAAACACTGGAGGGGAAATCTATATGCAAGGAAACGGGTAGTGTGATTCTTGCATCCCTGCCCTTGCCTGGAGTCTGGGATGCCCTTATGTCATGTATGACCCAGGCTCACCTGCTAGGAATTTCTAATTTACTGTCCTGATTCATCGATTTGTTATCACTAATTGTTCTTCATTTACTTCTGTGTAGTTTCCAGTACCTAAAGGGTTGAAAGGTTGCTGTAATTGGCACCCGCAGCTGCTCTTTCTTTTGACAGGGGATAATTTTGCAGCCTATGCTTTGTGTGACAGCTGCCTAATTGGGCATTCTCCCCTTGTAGCAAGCCTGCCTCCTCCAGCCTCCCTGCTGACAAATGGTGGTGGATTATAGATGAGGACACGCTGACCCATTCGACCTTGCTGAGACAGCGGGGAGGGGCCTCCTGCTACTTGAGGGAAGCTTTAGGTCATTTAGAGGACAAGGTCACCAGCCAGGTGGGGAAATGACATGATATCACGTGACAGTAGCCTGATGACATGGTCAGTGTGTCAAGGACAAATGCATCAGTATCGATTAAACATTATTGCAATACTTCATTGAAGGCTGTAGGATTTCTTAATTGTGCCAGCTGAGTTTTGGTTTTTTTTTTGAGAAAAAGGAAGAGTGCAGAATATGACACATGTATTTTAGCAGTGTTAAAACAGTTGTTTACGTGAAATAGAGCTGGTTTAGGAAGCCTCATAAGTTTTTTCATTTATCTAGAGTATTCTGTTCTTAATTATTGCTCTGTTTGCAGCCCTTTGACTGTCAGTACTTTTCAAGAGTTGTTTGCAAATGAAGGCAGGCAAATTAAAATGATGTAATGTGTGTTGTTAAAAAATATTGAACAACTTCTGTCATCACCCTACTCAGCGGTAGGCGTACCTTTTCCTATTTTGAAGAAAAGAGAAATAAGCCAAGCGAAAATGCTTAAGTGAAAGGAAGCTTACAACTCTGGATTCATAAGATAAATATACTGCCATGCTACCATAATTCTAAAGTGTTAAAGATGTTTTTGAGACTTGAAAATATTTTTTAAATAACTTGGGTTTATGCTTCATGTAAAACTTCAAGATAAGTGCAACTCTTTTGGACATCTTTTCGTGATTGGTGACACACATGCTTTTCTTGAAGAAGTGAACTTGAGCTGTTACAGCACCTTTTGAAGTTGGAAATCTTAAGACTCCTTGCTGAGTCTATTAACCCTGTGTTAATACTTGAAAGAATAAGTCCATGTAAACCATACTGAATAGTCTAATTTAGAAAAATTTAGAAAAACTCCTTGTTTTAAAAACAGTGAACCATTTAATGCAGAGAATACTGATCATGATTCTCATTTCTGGAAAAACATGATTGTTGTTGGGTCCTATTGGATCTAAACCCTCAGTTCAACAGGAGGTAATTTTATGCCCCTAAGATAAAAAATGATCAGTGTTGGTAAAGTGTGATGAATTAGTTCACCAAAGTAGACACATCTGTATTTTCCTGGCACGTGCGTGGTGTGTGTATGTGTTTGTGTGTGTGTGTTTAATTTTGGCCGTGCTGTGCGTGTGTTTAGCTGCTCTCAAACCCTGACTCAAGCTTGGTGGAAGCTTAATCCTGTGCCCTTGGACACGTAGACTTGATTAGTAGTTGTGGGTATCTCCGCAGACATACCGCCCTCCTCCTTGTATTGGTCGGGACCCGGGCATTGGGGAGTCAAGGCAAAGGAGAAAGAAAAGAGATTGTACATTAGTATTCCATGAAAGCCTTACTGTCTGCAGAACAAATTGATTGCTCCGGTGTACCTGTGCTTGGCACCACTGCTGTGAAAGAAAGGTAGGGTTGTAATCTGTTTTATTGTATTCCATATTGTGACACTTCAGGAATATTTAACATGCGCTCTTTCTGTGGCACGTGCTATAAGTCTAAGTAAAGAAAAAGGAAATAAATGAATGGGAAGCGTGCGAGAGCAGTGGGCTCCAGCTTTGTTTACTCCGGTCCCTGAGATTTCATTCGAATAAGATAATTTTGCAGAAGGCGTCACTGGGAACGTAAGCTGATTGATATCGAAACCCTGTAAAGTGTTCTGAGGCTCTTGTCTGCTTCACTGCTTGAAACGTGTCAGGCGGAGATGCACTTGAAGCTCATATTGTAAGATTTTAACCACAGGATGATCGGGAGAATTCATGGAGGTGGTTATGGACCTAATTAGTTTAGGAAATGATTTTTAATTATTTTTCAGTGTATTATACTGTTGAAGGTCCTACATAACACAGTGCAGAGAATAGGAAAGAGGTTTTCGTTAAAAAAAAGAGGTAGCCACTCTACTACCTTAAACTATATTAAGGAAATTAAGAAATGTGTTATTTACTTTATTGTTCTAGTTTCATTTGTATAAACATTGTACTGTTTGATTCTCTTGTGGGAAGGGAAATTGCAACATTTCTTCTAGGTTTTTTTTCTGTGAATGTTTTTCTGATGGAGACTTGAAGTGTAAAATTTAGGATTACTTAGTATGAACTGAATCAATGTTTTAGTATTTCACAAAATGATTGAAATATCTGTGATCAGGGTTTGACCCCTTGCCATTTTCAGGCATTCTTGAAATGTTGTTGTAGCTGCTCTTTTTAGGTTACGTATAAATCCGTGTGCTGTGGGGAGAGGAGAAATTCCTCTTGTCCAAGCCTCTTGCCACATGTGAACTGCAAATGCCCTTTGCCTCCTCTGTCCCCATCCTGATCCTTGGATTATAGTCGGAGCACTTCATTTAGGAGAGAGGAGGCAAAATAGCTTACTGATGGAATTAAAGTTGATTTCCATTGTTTATTTTTGTATTCTTAAAATTAGTATATAGCGTTACATTTTTTAGATTCACTTCCTTTTAAATGTGTGAATAATTGTTCTGTATATACTAATTATACATTGTGAAGACATTCCGATACAGAAGATCAGCGTAATCAGAGGCCATGGACATTGGTCTAGCCTTGCTCCTAGATACTTTTATAGAAAATGGGTGAATGGAGAAACGTTTTTAAGCATCTCTTAAATAACAAATAAAATACCAAATCGTGACATAAAACATTGATTAAAATTAACTATTTGAAGTCACGTTATTTATAAAGGAAAGGAGACATTTTCAAAGAACTTTTGAACTCGATGGCAAAATTAAGATTATTAAATATGTTTTCAGTTGAATATAAGCCATCAAAATTAATAGTACTATATTCTTATACACTTAGTTTTGTGGGAGTTATTTTTTCCTTATTGGAAAATGTAAATTGAGGAAATGTAGAAGAAAAATAAACCATAAAAGTGAGAATCAGAATATTTTATTTTCCAGAATAAAACATGTTCTAAACTCTTTGTAGTTTTAATTTCCTAATTACTTACAAATTTAGAAAATTCTGGATCTTTCACCCTTTAAAAGAACTGCATGGCATGCATGTATTTAATATTTAGGCAACTCAGAATGGGAGATAAAGGAGGGAACCGAGTAGAGGAAATTGGTATTGATGTTTTTCTTTTGTTGTTTTCTTCTTGCTTTTCTTTTTTGGTGGAGTAGGAGATTGTTTTTTACAGTCGAGAGCTGTATTTTTTGTTTACCAGAGTGTCTACAATGCTTAACACTGTACCTGGCGCATAGTAACTGCTCAGTAAATATTTGTTGGTCAGATGAATAGAGAATACTCAACCAGCCCCCTGAACACACACACTTTGTTTTTTCTCTGTCTGTTTACAGTTTCAATTTGTGCTGTGCTCATGGTAGTGAGTTTTGAGCATCAACTTCTCTTCTGAAAGCATTCTAGGTGTTGAAGGAACAGGAGTTCAGTGTTTTAGAACCAACCCAGGAACCGTGTTTATGGAATGGTTTTCCAGGCAGAGTAGTTCAAGTGACTGACTGTGCCTTAAATTATTCTTCCTCTGAACATAGACGAGCTGGTATTGACAAACGTGCTTAGAGTTCTTGCTCACCTCGCACTGCCTCCATCCTTTTTCCTCACGTGCTTGACCTACCCTGTTGTTGAATTTTTAAAGCTATGAAATCTACTTCTTATTGGATTTGTTTTGTGAATCTAGGTACATTACGCTTGTTAACCAATATCAACAAATTATTTTGAACATCTGAGAAAATTGCGTGTTAACCTTAGTCGGAGAGGTCTAGGTATATTCAATCTATGGAGAAAACAAACATTTGGCATGTTGTTACGACTATTCATTTAAGCCATGAATGAAAGTCATTCATGAGGACAATGTTCAACACGTGGGTGACACTTTTCTAAGCTCAGTTAATGAGCGAATGTTTTTATTGTTTGGTGTCCAACATTAGCTAGGCTTGACCCAGTGTTTTTGAGTGGTAGGAACCTTAGAAATCATTGTAAAGAGTACATTTAACAGATGAGAAAACTCAGCTTTAGACAGGCTGCTACTTGGCCACCCTCATAAAACTTCTTTGTAGCTGAGCTGGGGCTAAAACGCAAATTTCCTAGCTTTATAAAAAGTTGAGGGGCCAGCCTGGTGGCACAGGGGTTAAGTTCGCACATTCTGCTTCGGTGGCCCAGGGTTTTCTGGTTCGGATTCAGGATGCAGACCTGCGCACCACTTGGCAAGCCAAGCTGTGGCAGGCATCCCACATATAAAGTAAAGGAAGATGGGCACGGATGTTAGCTCAGGGCCAGTCTTCCTTAGCAAAAAGAGGAGGATTGGCAGCAGATGTTAGCTCAGGGCTAATCTTCCTCAAAACAAAAAAAGAATAAGCAATGTGATAATTCTAAAAAAAAAAAGTTGAAGAGTGATCCTTTTCACATGATATCAACTCTTTACCCAATTTTATTTTTCCAAAATAATAATTGTTCTGTTGATAGTAGCCAAATCTTATACCTGTAGCCACAGTAAAATGTAATTTATAGCCAAAGAGACTGCAAATTAAAGCAAAATGATAATGATATAATGTCAGTTTGCTTTAATTTACAATCTATTTGGTTATGAATTATATATTGTATATTTCATATATATATATATACACACACACACACTATTCTTGATTGCTCCCAATAAATGTGGACCTAGTGTACTTTTATTCCAGAAAGAGTGACAAATTATTGGATATCACTTAAGAAAGATATTAAAAACTAGGGAAAAAACTTCATATACAATTATAGTGTTTATATTAGAATAAATTTGTGAATAGTAAAATCACAAATAAATATACTGTAGTCTATTAATATTTAATATTTTATGGCAGTGTTTTATTTAATAGTGTAGTCATGGCTAAGCAGAGAAAGGGGTCAGAGACCTCCAAGGATAGATCCTAGCCCTGCATGCTTCCTTCGAGAATGATTACATGTTGAATTGTCAAATTCAAGAAACACTCTAATTCAGGTTGTTCATGGAAAGATTAGACTCCAGGGGGTGAAGTTGGGTTTGCAAATAGGTCCCAGACGGGTGTCCAAGCTAGGTCAAGAAAGTCTATCCAAAAATCAGTGTCTGACAGGACTAACTTGCCTTCATCCAACTGAGACTCATAACTAGGTTTTATTTCCAGCAGAGAAATGAACCAGAAACTAGAGATACTGTCAGGGAAGCGAATTGACCAAACCTGGGGCAAGTGGGGAGACTAGCGGGCAGAGGAGGTGTGGTTGGCGACTTGGCTGTCTCATGCTCAGAATTAAGTCTATATAGGGATGGCAGTGAACTGTTTCTAAGCCTTTCCCTCCCATGAGAGGGGAAAAAAGTCTCCAGACCTCATTCTTTGGTTCAACAGTTGGGCAGAGCAAAGTTTGCAGGTAAATTATTTAACCTCTTTAAACTTCAGTTTGCCCATCTTCAAAATGGGGATTATTATGATATCTACCTCTTTAAGTTATGATGAAGATTAAATGAAGACACGTAGAGTGCCTGGACCGTTATATATCTCTGATCATTATTTGTTTGTGAGTTTGTGCGTCTCGGTGTAAGGCAGCCATGGCCTCTGCAGGTGTGTGCTTGCTACTACTCCTACTAACAGAGGACTTCACTAGGTGACCACAGTGTGATGTAGTGCAGCCGTGTGGGTGTTTCACAGGCTGATCTAGTCTCTCCATCTTTTATATGCAGCATGGTGACGCTAAACTCTTATTCCTATTTTTTACCCGTTTAGTCTCAAATTTCAGCCTAAAAAAAAATAGTTTATAACTTTAATATGATTCCCTCTCATAAACGACATACTCTTTGTCTTCACCAGTTATGTGATTTTTGTTTGTATTGACTTTATTAGAATATGTATCAAAAACTGTGCATAATTGTGCCCAGCCTGGTAGCACAACAGTTAAGTTCACATGCTCTGCTTTGGCGGCCCAGGGTTTGCCAGTTTGGATCCCGGGCTCTGACCTACGCACCACTTATCAAGCCATGCCGTGGCAGGTGTCCCACATAGAAAGTAGAGGAAGATGGGTACAGATGTTAGCTCAGGGCCAGTCTTCCTCAGCAAAAAGAGGAGGATTGGCAGCAGATGTTAGCTCATGGCTAATCTTCCTCAAGGAAAAAAAAAGATAAAAAAAACTGTGCATAATTTTCAGTGACCACCTTTGCATCTAGCAGTGTAAAATGTCTAAGTAAATCATGGATCTCACTTTAGAATTATAATAAATAATTAGCAAAGTGAGAAGCCAGAGCCAATAAAGTAGAGTTTAATTTGTTTAAATCTTAACTGAAAAGTTTAGCTTTCTTCAAGTGCTGATCATAGTTGCTAGACTTTTCTTTTCTTACTTTAATTGTAGAAATCACTTAGCAATTATAGACTGTGGACTTTTGTAGATCTTTAGGAGACTAGGGTGATCTGAGTCTACAAATGTGAATGCCAGATACGCAGCAGTTAGCATAGACTTTTCTCTGCAAGGCACAGAAAAGAGGAATATTAGAAATGCCTTATGATTTGATCTGAGTTTAATGTTTTACTTTTCCTTGGATAGTATTTGTAATTTTAAATGAAATGATTATTTCTTTTGATCTTTATAAAAACATATTACTTGAAAATCAGAAGGATTTCTTATACCTTGTAAGAATCTTTATTTGGCTTACATGATAGTTTAAATAATTGTATATATATGTTTTCTGTGCCACCAGTTGTTTTTCAGTATCAGGTATAGAAGTAAGTGGTTAAAGAGAAACTAAGAATGTGTATAGACATCTACTTATTCTGCAAAATCTCAGTGTCTCAGACATGTGTGCGACAAACAGAGTACAACTCATCCTTGTTCTTGTGGAGGAATAATTACAGTGTAGTGGTGGAAGACAGGCGAGAAACAAGGGTTAAAATAGCAAGGAAAAGTCAGCAAAAAACAGTTACAAAATGAGAGAAATCCTCAGACAACTGTGACCTCCTCAGTCCTCTGCTAGGGAATGAATGGGGAGACCTGTTTCCCAAGGCCCCTGGGAACAGCTTGTCTTAGGACGTGACATTTAAATTGAGTCGAGGAAGGAGGCAAAGGAACAGCCACGAGAAGAGCCAGGAAGAGCCTTCCAGGAAGAGGGAACCGTACGTGCAGAGGCTGGTCAGCCGGAAGGAACTGTCCGTCCTGGGATGGAAGAAGACAGTGTACCTGGAGTTATGCTGCCCCGTATAGTGACCACGAGCCACATCTGGCTTGTTCTGATGGAGCTGTGCTCTAAGTGTAAAATACATACAAGACTTCGTGTGACAAAAAGATTATAAAATATCTTAAGAATTTTATATTGATCCCAAAATATTTTGGATATATTGGGTTAAATAAAATATATTCAAATTAATTTTACCTTTTTAAGAACTTTTTAAAAATAATGGCTACTAGAAAATTTAAAATTACATTTGTGGTTCTCGTTACGTTTCTGTGGGATAGCAGCTGAGTTGCGTATAATGAGCAAGGGACTAAGTGACATGAGATAGGATTGGTTATTCGCTGCAGCCAGATGTGCAGGGCCTGGTAGACCATAGAGAGGAATTCAGACTTTATTTGAAGTGAAAGAGGAAACCATTATAGGTTTTTAGCCAAGAGGATTTACCTTTACAAAGAGCATTGGCTACAGTGTGGAGAATGTTTTGGAGGGACGTCAAGTAGAAAGCTAGTACAGTAGTACACGCACACACGCACAGAGCTAAACTAAACCAGTTATCACCACGGTTGTGAGACAATGTTATATAGAAGATAGTCCCCTAATCATCAGTGAGTTTCTCAGGCTTATTTGGGGAATTTCTTATGCTATGGGTGTAGGCATTGGTTTAACTTTACATGTATAAGAATTCTCTTCCCCCGTGTTCATGGAATATTAAAATTCTTACAAAATTCAATTTCTCCCAGCCTTCCACAACACTAATTTGTGGAAATAGTAATACTTCAAAATCATTTATAATTTTAAATAGTTTCAAGAGTTTTGACAAACCTGCAACATTTTTGAATATTTTGGGGTTCAGGTAATTGATGATTTGATGGATGCTGTTGACATAGCAGATCCTGCAGGGGGATACAGCCAGCTTTCAGGGGCCTTGGGTCCCCAATTTGAGAAACCTCATCATGCTGGACAGCCTCTAACCGTCCCAACTAGTCTCTGTGGCGGAGCAGCTTCTCCTTCTTTTGTAAATGGAGAAACTTGAGACTTCGAGTAATTAAGCAAGTTGCCAAGGGTACAGGATGGTAGATGGCATACCTGAGGTTAAAACTCGGTTCTTTCAGGTAGATGCGTGTTGTGATTCACTCTTACCCAATAGCTCCTTTTATGTAGTACGTTTGTGTTTGTATTTGTGCGCACGAATGTGAATTAGATTTGCCGTTTGTTTTATTTGGCTCAGAAGCTATAATTGTAGTACCACTGTTTAATTTGTATAAAATTGCAACGCTTCTTAATCTTTGGCTTTTTATTGTTACCTCTACTACTCTGTGATGGTACAGGTTCTGGATTATTTTTCATAGTACCGAAAAAATGCAAGACGTCAATATATTTTAGGGTTTTTTTTTTTTTTTTTTGCTTTTTGGGAAAAACAAAATTTATTTGCTGTAGAATCTGCTTCTCCTTATGAGTACTTAGAGGATACCAGATACAATACTGTGTCCTTTGCATGTCCTATTTCATTAAATCTTTTTTACAGCCCTATCAAATAGATAACGTTATTCCTAGAATCTCAGAAAAGTTATCCTAGTGTCTGAGCTAAGATGCAAAGCCCAAACTCCTAGCTTCAGTGTGTTATCTGCTTTTTAGGTATCTTTGCAATTGTATCTTTACAGTATCCCTGTTAGGGAGCATTTACCGTGTCAACAATATTTTTCGCTATAAAAAGCAAAAGTCACTTGAAATTCAAATGAAAAGTTTAAAGTTTTTAAAAAAATTCTTTAGCAAAATTAAATTTGATCCATGTCTTATCACTGACAAGGCTGATACATTTTGGTAAACTAATAGTTACCTAGTTAAATGAATATAAGAAAAAAAGTCAGGTAGCACTCAAGGAAACTTACTATACAGCATGAAAATCCAGCAGTCTGCTTTTAATGTGTGATCTTATAAACAATGGGATAGTGGGATCAACAGGCCTAATGTGACTGAGCAGTGTCGTATAAAGTACCAAGTCATGGTAAAAGACAATACATGGTTCTACTGTAGATTTCAGATTCTGTTAGTAGAAATTAAAAATAAATGCCAGATAACTTGATATGCGCTATTATTATATAAAAGATAGTTTAAAATACTTGAGTATCCAAAACATTTACAATGAAGTACTACTTGCTTTAGTTTCCAATATACTCTTTGATTTTGGAAAGGATAGATTTTGCCTAATTAGTCTAAAATTATGTTAAAACAAGTATGTAAATTATCATCAGTATCTACCGGAAATATAAGTAGCACAAAGAGGAAGAAGGTAAATTAGCATTTCTTGAGGACTTGCTCTGTTGGATGTTTCATGGACGTTATTTAGTCTTCACAGCTGCCCCAGCAGATAAGTAGGTATCGTACACGTTAAACTGAGGCTCAGGCAGCTCTGCTCAGAGTTCCAGAGCCAGTGCAAGAGCCCCAGGGTTCCTGTTTGTAAAGCACCTGGTATCCTTTAAAAATGAAAACAGGAAGGAATTTTTGATGGTACAGATTGTTGGAAGGTGTGAAAGAAGCTCTTTCAGAAGTGAACTATGGAAAATCTGACTTAGGTTGTCTTCATTTTAAATTGTTGAAGTTGCTCGCTGATGGATAGAGTGGCATCTAGCCGGTGAGTAGAAGAGTTTACGAAGTCCAGTGTCTCGGTCCTGATTTTTTTGTTGTTGTTATCATTCTGGATTTTACTTGGTTACTTCCAATCGTCTTTTGTCCCCAGGCCATCACTGATAACACAAAGATATGCATCCTTAATACTGCGAAATACAAAGACTATCTTCTGCAATTGTAGATGTGTTTTCCTGCTCACATTTTTTTTTTAATTTAACTAAAAACCGATGATTGAACTGAGATTTTAAGAAGGTTTAATCATTTTTATCCCTTCTCAGTCATAATTTTACTAATAAGATTTGACTAGTATCAACTATTTGAGGACTATTTTTCTTGATTATTAGCAAGATACATTCTTACTTAGTTTGGTTCCAGTAGGCAGGTTTTAGTGTATGATTTTGTTCTGTTTTGCTGGTTATGCAGACTCCACCGAGCCCTTTTATTCTGAACATGACTTCTAACTAGTTCTTCCTCAGAATATTTATGATACTGAATCATTTATTTAGAACAAGAATATTGACAAATTTGGGGCCTTGTTTTAGTATACTGTAGATGTTTTTAGTATGCTGAAGGAGGTTTTTTCTCCCCTTTGTCCCTCTTCATGAAAGTTCCCGCTGTGAACATACTTTTGGGGGTGAGGAAAACACCTTACTTGATAAATCAACTTTCGGTAATTATTTTGTAGCAAACCATGTTTACAGTTAGGCTTTTTTTGGAAAATAGTAAGTTTTTGATTTTGACAGTTTGAATAGTATTCTCTTATGTAAATGAAATGCAGAAACTTATCAACCGTTTCCATCAATATGTCATAAACCACAAAACTCATTGAAGCTGAATTTGTAGGTTAAGTTGTTTCACTGATATCCGTGCCTCTGTAATTTATTTCAAAAATAGACTGAGTTCTTTTATTTACTCTAAGATAATCAGAATAGAGGAGAAAACATTTGTCAGAGAAAGGGGGAAAAAGAAAAATTTCTTAAAGGAAAAGCCGCTTTTTAATCCTGGGTGAGGTTTCTCACCATCTCAGATGTAAATGGACAATATTTTTAGTCATCTTCCTTTTTAATACTGAGTGTATTTTGGCAAATCTTTGTCACGTACCTGGACTCTAAGAACGTTGAGCAGAAAGGAAATGGAACAATGAGCACCATGTTTCCTCTGATTTCTTCCTTCTCGGAGGAGAGTACATTTCTTTATTATAGTCACTTTTTAGAAATTTGGTATCATTTATGCAGATGTTTTTATTTCCTTTTGATATCCATGATAATTATTTCTAAAACTCAACTGCAAAAAATTTAGAGTGACACTTAAAAGTTTTCCTTCTCTGAGTAAGAAGGAAGAAGAACGCATTTTGTTCCATCTAGAGTGGGAAGACAGACTCACCCCCAGAAAGGAGCATCAGTCCTGAAAGATGGAGGAGAGAAAGAAAGGTGGAGTGATTCGGCTTAGCTGTACTAAGAGCAGCTCTCAAGAAGGACCTTAAAATAAGGAGCTAAGATAGCTAGAGCCTAGGCGATGGGACAGAATCTTAGAGGGGGGGGTCTTGTCCAGCCTTCTGCTTTTAAGTGAGTTGTGAGGCACAAAGAGATGATGACACATGGTCACTTTTTTCTTTCTTCAGTTTCTCTCATAGCCCCAGAGCTCTGGGAATTGATCCACATGGCCAGATTCAGTGTCTTCTCTCTGTTGAGCCCACCCAGGTCCTGATAATAGAAAGAAACATTTTTCGTGATATGCAAGAAGGAATTAAGTGAGAAATAGTGGGAGAAGTGTAGGAGTGGGCCTTCTGCCTCTTTTTCTTGTTTATTCCACCATGGAATAATTGCTATTTCTGACCTCCTTCCTTTGGGCAATTGCTGTCGAAACATTTTGGTCCAAGGCTGTTATCTAGGACCAGGAGCCACCAAAGTTTATTTAAGAAGAATTGGAGGCAGATGGAAACCCAGTAGTTTACAGCAGCAAACAAAACAAGAGAAGCACCTGGAACCCTTAGGTACAACCCGGCCTTACCTGACCCAGGGTAACCCTGCCTCCCACCCACCTGCCCCAGTGAACTCTGACTGCAGGCACCTTAGCAGTGGGATGCCGCTCACGGTTAGACGCCATGCCCCTTTACTATTAGAAATAGGGGCATGTTTTGCTAAAGATGGTAGAGGTTAGCTGAATGAACATCTCCTTATCTAATATTTTGCTAGCTAGCCCTCTGAGCAAGAACCATCTGGTCTTTATTTGCTTGCCAACTTCAGCATAACCCATCTACTCGCCCTCTGTGCTAGGTTTACCTTTAGGAATTCGTTTCCCAGATCTGCTCACACATATAGCTTGAATACTAGCGACTTCCTTAAGATTTCATCACCTCGTGGCTGGTTCTTTCTGTAGCTCCCTGACATGGACCCATCCCCTCTTCTAATTAGTAAACATAGTACCTAGATTGTGTATTGGGTAAAGGCATGCCCTCTAATCTTGCCTTTCTTTCATCCATTCATTCTTGAGGCCCTGAACCTTGCTCAAGGCTCATTATCTAGAGCTTGGACAATCCTAGTCTGACCCACAGTTGGGCATTAATACTTGCATTATTAATTATGAATAACCCACCCCATCCCACCCCTATACACAATTCCCATCATAGGGAATGTGGCTTTCATGTCAGTATCAGGAGCCTTTGTAGTTTTGAATGTCAGCAGCATTCATGATTAAGTCAGGTAGAAGTAGTTCAAGACTGGAGAATTAAAAGATGGAAAAAAGAAGAAGAGAGAGTAAACCATTGAGGGGAGGGGAGGAGTGGAGGGAGGCAGGAAGAGAGAAGCTGATGGGAGCGGAAAAAATACATGCCTAAGGGCTGGAGCAGCTCTTGACTGTTGCCATAGGCTAGTGGCACTAGAGTCCTGGTGTGAACCCACTTGATGGCTGTGAATCTCGCTCTGAGGTCTTAGGAAGTGCTCTCCAATGGAATAGTCCAGATTTGTTGTCATTTTAGCAAAATTACACAGTGAAGAAGTTAAGAAAGTGGACAAGGAAATAGGCTGCCTGTGTTCTTTTGTGGTTCCTTTCTTCCTTGATTGAGAGGAAAACCAATATTTTGTTTTACTTTTCATGCGAAAAGAACAACGAATCTTTACTTCTTTTCTTGTGGCCATAGTCTAAATGAATTGCTCCCTTTTTGAATATGAGAAATGGTTTGTTTTTTAGTTTTTTAATTTTTTTTTTCCTTTTTCTCCCCAAAGCCCCCCAGTACATAGTTGTGTATTCTTCGTTGTGGGTCCTTCAGCTTGTGGCAAGAGAAATGGTTTTTGACATCAGAAAATTTCAGCCTCCTCTGCCCACATGCACATGTAGCATATATATGTTCATATAGATTCAGTAACGTCAGAGTCAGTGAAACTGCTTGGCTAATATGAAAATAAAGATTTACCTACTTTTAAATTCAATAGAGTAGAGGGAAAATGATAAGCCAAATTAAACTGTAAAGTTCTTCAACATCAGTAAGTTTCACACAGCTGCAGGGTAACTTGACGAAAGGACGTGTTCAGCCAGATGGCCTGTGCTGGCCTCCTTCCCATTCCTGCAAAAGATATGTTATTCACTCCCAGGGTAGCTCAGGGAAAGGGCTGATTATGGAATTAAAACAACCAATGTCCAATTAACCCCTGTTTTGGTCAATGTTTCCTACACAGTTTGGATAATTGGCATACTTTAGTTCCGTCAAGGGGGGCAGCTGGTATATTGGTTAGTTCCGGCTCCTGGGAATAAGAAATCTGAAATTCTATTATCAGCTCTGCCCCTACAAACTCTAAGTATGACCTTGGATGTCTTACTTACCTCTTTGTGTCACTAGCTTTCCCCATTTGAAAATCAGAGCGCCGTTGCTCCTCGACCGTGCATGAGGTGGAGGTACCGCAGGAAAGGTGAGGGAAGAGTGTTGATGTTTGCAGAGGTCTGTGGGACCGTGGGTTAAAAGGTGCGGTTTTGCACAGTGTCACAACAGTGGCTTAGGGATGCTGTGATTGCAAAGCTCGAGTCCAGGGGGACTTAGTCAAGGCGTGCGCGAAGCGCTTCAGGAACCAGTGAAGGAATGCATCGCACCGCCTTGAAACTGGAAAAGCAGGCAGCAACTCCCAGCCGCCTCTTCTCTCTGTCGCCTTTTGCCTCCCTCATCTCTGCTTCTCTCCATGTGCCTACTTCATTCTTTTCTCTCAGCCTATTGCCTCCTCCGTATACTAACCTGTGAAATGTGGCGTCAGTAAAGCAACCCGAAAATGAAGGTTTTCAGTCTCTTTGAATTCCAGATCCCAAGAGAAGAAATGGATTAGTCCGGTTTAGTCAGGTGCCCAACGTCGGTCCATTCCCCTGAGGCTAGTGGTGAGGGAACAGGTTCCGTAAGAGAAAGGTCTAGAGGAGAAAGAAACGATAGGCGTCTTTTGTACGTGAAATTCCTCTTTGGTTTAAGCAAACATATCTTACAAAATTACAAACTTGAGGAATTCATTAGCTAGCTTATTAAATTATTTTACAGATCTAAAGTATTTTTTTAGTTTTGCAGGATATGTATAGGTTTATGTTAAAGCATTCAGCAGATAATTGTGAGCACCTCAAAACTATCTAGGATGGAGATACAAATGCAAAAGTCAATCCCAGCTCTCAAGGAGCTTTATGTGGGATGACTGGCAAATGAAGAAAGTTTTGTTGAGAAAGTCCACCGTTCTGGTGCTCTTTCCCTGAGTGATAGGATAGTTAACATTAATTGAATGATTAGAAAATGCCAGGCATATTTAATTTAATGCAACAGCTTTATGAGGTGGTACTATTATGATTCCTATTTTACAGCTAAAGAGACTGAACCCCAGAATGGATAAGTGACGTGACCAAAGTCCCCCACTGGTGAATTGCAGAGTCAGGAATCCAAAAATTGTTCTCTCGTCCGCTGCGCTTTGTGGCCTTTCTAATAAAGACAGGAGATTACAAGAGAGACAAGATTTTAGACAGGAGAAGTAACCCGAACTCCTCAAGGTGCTGCGAAGGCGTTTGCTTTGCCAAATGTTTTCAAGTTCACTTTTGTTATAATCTGTGGAAATTTAAAATAATAGGAAAGGCTGGAATTCAGAAGATCCTAATTTGGTTTTGGGTGAGCCACTTACTGGTCAATTAACCCATTACTCAGTTGCTTTGAGTTTTAGTACCCTTGTTTGTTAAAATGTGAACGGGGATAATATGATATTAACCAACGTGGGAAAAGAATCAAGGGAAATGTATTTCCTTTGAGGAGGAGGAGGAATGGCTCCGAGCTCTTGGGAGAAAGCAGGCTTGTTTAATGTACAGTAAGGTCTGGAGGAGTCAACAGTCTGTGGCCGAGAGCTCTCAGGAGCTTTTATTGCACACTTCGCCCAGTCAGGAATGTGTAAAGAATCACATCTTTGCAGCACCCACCACAGACTGGCGCCCAGGAGCATTTGTCTTCCTTGGTTTGCCCTTCGCCAAACTCCTGTCAGCATAGAATGTTAACTGTCTTATCTAGACCTTAGCAAGGTGATAGACTTAGTGGAATACGCCAGCAATTTTCTAATTTGTGAAGGATAATTGAAGGCTTGGCCTTGTTTTCTGTGGCCCCAAAAGGACTAATGATCAGACTAAAAGGAGAGAGATTTTAGCCCAGTGCAAGGAAGAATTTTGTCCTGTTGTCATTGTGCAAATAGAGAACGAATTCTCTGAATAACAGGTGACCCTTACTGACCGCCTGTGTTGTGCCCAGGCACCATGCTGAGCGTTGTACAAGTCTTGTCACATTCATTCCTCATGGTGGCTCTGGGAAATAGGTATTGGTTTTTGCACGTTTATAAATAAAACTTTACACAGTTGTTTGACTTATAGATCAAACAGTTGGTAAGTGGAAGAGCCAGAAATTGAACCCAGAACCATCTGATTCCAAAAGATACCACCTTGGAAGACAGTCCATGGTCACTAGAGGTTTTCAGAAATAAACTCGACAACCAGAGTTAGGAGATAGGTTATAAAGGAGTTTAAACATTAGTTGAGTGATTGGTTAGGCAGCTGACCTCCAGCTCTCTTCTAACCTTTAAATTCTGTGATCCTATTGTGTTTGTAGAATCAATTTGCAAGACGTACTGTTAGGAAAATGATAGCTGGTGATAGAATCTTTATAGGAAAATAGGTTTCTCTTCATAAAATTAGCAGCTCTGCCAATTCTATACAAGTTCTATAAATTTGTATTCTCGGTGTTATAGAAGCTAGGATGTTTGTCATTTTAGCTTTAAAAAGAAGCCATTAGTCCAAGTGAATAAAGCGTCTGGCAAAACCCCCCACAACATTTTATAATGATAGACAAGGAGATTTGATTTGATAGTGTAATATCTTTAAAACAAATGTCTACATAGCTTTTGGAATACAAAAGACATATTTTGGGGTTTTTTGTTTTTTAAAGATTGGGACCTGAGCTAACATCTCTTGCGAATCTTCTTTTCCTTTTTTTTTTCAATTATTCTCCCCAAAGCCCCCAGTGCATAGTTGTATATTCTAGTTGTGGCATGTGGGATGCCGCCTCAGCATGGCCTGATGAGCCGTGCCATGTCCGTGCCCAGGATCTGAACCAGTGAACCCTAGGCCGCCGAAGCAGAGCGGGTAAACTTAACCACTCAGCCACGAGGCTGGCCCCTGTTTTGTTTTTAATATATATTAAAGAGTGTCTTACTGTACATTTTTAGAAAACTGGGTTTTCAAAATGTTATCCATGTACATCAACATTAGGTACTTTCTGGACCCACATGACTTCTCAGCCTCGTCAGACCTGAGAAATATTATTTAAGTGTAATTGCACATGCCACCAAGCAAGAGGGAACCTGAAGCTTACCCCTTCAGTGTGGGTCAAAGGAGTGAACTTCCCTCGTTTTATATTGCTAGTAACAGCAACATGCAATGTTGTAATGTGAGAAGTAGAAAGGACAGGCCAATGACTCGTTGACTCCTCTTGCGTCAGTATTCAAGACCTGTTTGGACAGTGTCTGTTTTTGTTGAATTGCTTGTTAGTTTTTCAGGTTTAAAGTCTTTAAAAAGTAATTTGATTGCTTTTACATATTCTAACTGAATCACTTTATGGCAGGATATTGTTTTTATTTAGCCAAACACAGTGAAAGCTCATACCTGAAGCTCTTTAACAAATACAGGTTCAAATGAAAAAGATCATCCTAAGAATAACTTTGGCCAATTTAATTTCATCTTTATTACAAAATTTAAAGGGTTCAAATACTTCGGTATATGATTATTATCTACTTCAGTGATTGATTTTTCAAATGGGCATAAAGAAACAGTCTCTCAGTTATTGATAAACAGTATAAAGTTAATTCATAAAGGCTTTCTTTCCCCATTTTATTATAACTATTTTTTTGGATGAGTTTGATTTGTCTGTTTTAGGGATTAAATCTTTTGATATGATGCTTCATTTCTTCATACATCCTCCATCATAAGAAAATTTAACAAAGAAATATTTTAACATTAAATAGATTTTATTCAGCTTCTTATAGGGTGAGTAGTTTGAGAAGGAAAAATGGTGAAAAGCTTTATGGTACCAGTATTTTGAAACATTTGCTCATTCTTGATGTAGTCTATGGGCATATTAGATCTTACAAACCTTGACTTGGGAGGCACTGACTAAAGGAAACTAAATGAATATGGTCGGTTTTTTATAAACGTGTTAAAGTAAAGATCCTCTTATAAAAACTTGAAAATCTTCTAAAAATGTATATATTCCTACAGTGTTTAAATCTTGTGTTTTTTCTAAGAGAATATTAGTCACACGTGTTTTCCAAACCCACAGAACTGCCTGCATAGGATAAAATACTTGATTACTCTTTAATTTTGTAATTTTCGTTTGTTAATTTATGTTTGGCGGGGGAAGGTGTCTTGAATTTGAAACCAAGCATTATAAATAGCATTGTATCATTTTAAATCTGAAAGTAGCTTAGAGTTATGTCTGGTCACCCCTCATATTACAGACTAAGGCTCCAAGAGGTTGACTTGTCGCATGTTCTACTGGGAATGCTGTCTCTGCCAGATGCTGGGATGTAAGGATGACAAAGATGTCATCCTTGCCCATAAGAAGTTTCCACTCTAATTGAGGGCCAGGCATAAACAAACCAAAATACAATTTGTAATGAGATGATTGAAAGATCTCCTGAGTGCTATGGAGTCCCCAAAATGGAAACTGTCCTCAGCCTGTGCAGTTGAGGGAAGGCTGCCCAAGGAGGGAGGCGATAAGTCCTCAGCTGAGACTTACAGAATTAGAAAGATGTCTTATTCCTTTAGCTTGATTGTAGGCAAATGGAACGTATTATATGATTCAGAAATGTATTATATGATTTAATTTTCAAATGATAATGATGGTAGGGATTGCGTGGGCAAATGAGAGAAAGGACATGAGCAGAAAGTTCTTTACTCTTTATTCTATACCACATTATTTCTCCCACTGTTATGTTTTCCTCATATCCTCATGTAATGACAAAAATTTTTTAAAAAACAAATTATTCATTTTATATAAATGTTATAATTGAAGGCACAATCCTTACTGTACTTAATCTAAAGCAACGAAACAAAATAAACGTAGTAGGAAATGTTCATGTGAGAATTTGAGTAATTGATATTGGAGTTGAACAAACTGCTAAACAGGGACATGATCGATAGAGTATGTATGTAGCATTCCTCATATCATCATTCTATCTCAAAAAACCAGAACAATGATGTACATGATAGAGATTCTCACAAAGCTAAAGCATTTAATTTTTTGGTGTTAAAATGTTTTAATTTTATTAAACAGTACTAACAGTAGATAGTAGTAGTTGTTTTTAACGCTCTTAATTGCTAAAGGAAAAGTTGTCCTGAAATATTTTTGGTCCAGTAAGTGAAGTCAGAAAGGCTCTGAGCACGTTACCTAGACTGCTGTTCCTCCTGCTGCTTCTCCAGCTCCTGGGAGCCTCTTCTAAGCCCTCCTTCCTGTCCCCACCTCAGTTTTATCTGTGTCTCAGTGTCAGATGCCATGGCAGGGGCCAGGCACGCTGTCCCTGCTGCCTGGAGTGAACATGCCTGAGACCTGATAGCTGCAAAGATGGGTCCCCAGATTGGTAGTCACTGGCCACGGTTACTCAGATTATTACTTCAGACATTTGCCTGTGTGTACCCATGCGCAAAAGAGAGGTCAGGGAAAAGGAAGGGTGGCAGTTTCTCCAATCAAAATGAAACCATTTAAAGTAAATAGCCTGCTGATGGTATGCCAATAGCTTCATCTTCCTAGTTGAAGAACATATTTTAATGTTACCTGTTAATATTTAAAGGCATGGAAATTCTCCAGGTACACTGTGCATATTCTTTTTTTGTTGTTCCTTAATCCCCTGGGTGGGACCCTCTCAGGGTTATTGACTTCTTCCCTTTATAGATATTGTTACTCTGTCTGTCTGTCTGTCCGTGGGTTGTGTCTGTGGTGATATTTCTCTGCCACAGACTGACTAAAACCTTCAATCTAGAAAGCTTCGTGTTCTGGGCCAGTATGGGCAAGAGTGGTGTCATATTGTTTATCATTTCTGGAAAATTAAGTCAGAGTTCGTGGTCCGTTCTCAGCAAGGCAGCACTTTCACCCAGGCAGCACATAAAGAAAAACGTATTTATTAATTGACAAGTGATTCCTCCACATAGACTTTAATAGCGTATTTTATAAGAAGTTCTATTTGTGTTAAAAGAAAATATGTCAGTAGATTCTGTGTATCAAAGTTTGGTGTACAAATTAGTGCCCATTACTGGTAATTTTGAAATACCCACAGCCTGCTTCTGCCTCATCAAGGAAGTTCCTGTTTTCAATGGTGTTTAATTTGATGTATATTTTTTTGCCTTTTTCCTTTGTTATTGAGAAACTAGCTGTCTTTCCAGGATAGTGCAATTTTAGTATTTTCCTTCCAACCTAATTTATCAAAAATAATTTTGCAAAGTGAAAACTTGATAATTAAGAACATTTACATGTACATGTATCATAATTTGAAAAGTATATGAAGCTAGAGCAGGTGATGCTTGATTTAACAAGGAGAGCTTTTATATTAGAAATATATATAGCATTTTGCATCCTTAAAAATGATGTCTTGATCAGAATGCTTCAGTAAGAACATTCATCACATAACTCTTGGTTTCATAAATGTAATTTAAGATAAATTCAATATCTTGTTTCAACAGCTGAAACAAAAGGCATGGTTTTTAGATAATTGCACTGTTCAATAATGTATTCCATTAAGAATCACTTTTGTTGTTGTTAACCAAAGTTTCTTCCTGTATGTATAATTTGGAAATTATCGTGGAAGACCATGGATACACTATAAAACTTTCCTGGTTGAACCAATTTTTAGCAGTTTAATCTGTGTATTTGGGAAGAAGTGGGCCAAGATATTGAAGAATAGACAGTTCATTTCCATTTCAGCTGGGTAAAGGCTTGGAGGTGTGGAGGAGCATGCTCAGTTCAGGAACCTGCAAGTTAAATTAATTTCAGAATTGTCACATGGCAAAGATCACCTGTAACAAACAAACAAACAAATAAGTATGCAAGCATACACGCACACAAGTAAGAACTGTGATTCTGAAACAGACACACGCTAGTCTGCTTTCTTACTCTGTGATCCAGTGCAACATTTTGGCAGAACATGCGTTATAACCAAAAGTACGTTCCACATCTTGTCTTCCAAGATGGGGAACACTTTAAAAACAGAGTGTACCCTGTACGTAAATGCAGAGTGTACTAAACTGCAGAGTGTAAGTGTACTAAAAACCCCAGGAGCTTTGATCAAATGCCAGCTGTTACATCAGTTTTGTTGGTAATCTTTCTTACTGATCTGTGACCTTGACCTTGTGCTTGTGTCTGTATATCAAATCTATTTTAGAGATGGGGAGACCATAGTTGAGTTTAATAGAATTTATGCTCCAATCTCAAAGGATGTTCCTCTATATATATATATATACTATAAACCCTCAAACAATTCCAGGAGAAGAAAGCACCATTTTCCATTGTATTTCATATTTTGATAGAAATTGGAAAATATTATGCTTTTCAAAACTGATAGAAAGCACCATAGTTTGAAAAGCTATTGGAAGAGGTTAGGAGAAGATATGCCCTCTGTTAGTTTTATACCCTCTGTTAGTTTTATATTTAAACCCTTTTTTTCACACTTGTGTGCTACCCAAATAATTTGTTATTATTTTGTGTTTCTTCAGAGATTCTGTTGTTTTTTTTGAGAACAGTAGAAGTCACTGAGCAGACATTAATGTTAATGCTAAATAAATATCACGTGTTCCTTATCATATAATAATTCTCTTCCTGGATTTTTAAAAATTACATTAGAGTGAATTTTATTTAACAGTATTCTGGTTTCTGTGTTTTCAAGATAATGCAACAGCATCCAGGAAGACATTGCGTTTTTGGAACAGAAATTGTGTGACAGTTAAACTTTTTCTCCAGTTCCCTTGCTTCTGTCAACCTTTTTAACTTAAAATCTCCAACTTCTTCATCTTAATTTTGATTTAAAATTAAATTTTTTTAATAAACTATAGAGGTAGAGTAAAATGGATAGAGGGTTTATTGAATCTGATTCACATACGCAAGCCTTCTGAGGATAATTCAGAACAAAGAAGCTCGTCTTTATTTTGCTATATCAATTATAAGGGATATTTGTTTCTGTCAGCAGGACAGTTATTTCACCTCTCTCATGCATTTATCTATGTCATCAAGTGTCTTAAATCTTCACTATTGCTTTATATTCAGTATCTAACTACTGTGAGATAAGCAAAAGCTCGAGTTTGAATATAAGCTCATATTTAGCCTTTAAATAGACATCTGTTTAAAATTCTGTGACCCTAGTGAAGAAAATAATGAAGATAAATAACTTTGGGGGATTAGGTGGGTAAGGTGTATGACTATTTCAAAACCATCTTCGTCCTCTAGAATTCACGAAAAAGACTCTGAGACATATGGGTCAGGGCTGTTTTCACAACTTTATTACAGTATATCATCTTTCTGGTTAAAATGCTTGTCATTTTTATCAACTACGATTTGATAAATTACTTAGAATCATAGAAATAAAATTTTAGAGTTGAAGAAGGCCTCAGATACATATCTCCTAGTGTTGAACGCTTGAGTTGGTCAAGCACTGGTGTCTCCTTGTGAGCCTCTTTTAAGGGGCAGCGTGAGTGACACTATTTTACTCCTGTGGAAGCAGCTGACAGCAAGGTAAAGCTGATGGGCCTGGAAGTTCGGAGCAAATATGGCTTTGGACAAAAGTATTTACGGCCCTCAGGTTGCAATGGAGAGCAGTCTGGGCACCTGCTTTACTTGCTACCGTGTCAGTGGCTTCTGTCACCAGTCTCTGAAGAGTGTTTATATCTAAACTGAGAACCCCTGGGAGAGGGTAAGAAGCTCTTATGGTCTAATTTCAAATGTTGAGGGCCGTCACTTGAGAAAATGTTTTAAGATCGGTTTAGTTTCCTGGCACCCATCCAAATGTACAACCACTCATTCACCTTTTGATAGCTAATACTACAAAGAAAGTTATTGTCTTGGAATTCAACTTCTGGCAGAGGATATATACTAATTTTGATTTTTTTCCAAGAAATTAGAAATATATTCTGATAAATGAAATTTCAGGCCTACTTCTTTACTATGCCCTTATTATTCCCAGCTATGAAATGGCAACAACTGAATGTTTCTTTTATTCTTAATTTTTCCCAAAAGCTAACTTTTCATTTATAATAGAGGATTCGCTGTAGTCTTCACTTTTCAGGGAAGCCCCAGGACCCTTATTTGAAATGTTACTTTTCCTTTCTTGTTCTATGAAGTTAAGTGCTGGGTTTTATGTATTCTAACTTTTCATCGGCCCTTGGTTTGGAAAGCTAGTCTCGTCCATTTGGATAAAATGTTTGGTGTTACATACTCTCGGTGAATTGTTCTTGGGTTTTTGTTTCCTGTTCAACTTTTACAACTTTCTTTCCAAGTCTCTCCTTAAAGAAGACCAAGAGTTCTCTGAATTATTTACCTGCATTTGTATTGCTTAAGTAAAAATTTCAATAATTAAGACTTTGGAATCTTCAGAGTACTTAGATATTTTTCTTCTGATCCTTAATGAAGCATCGTAATGTTTTTCTTGTCCTTTTGTATAATAAGCATCTCCAAAATAATCCACAGTGGAATTTAGATAATATTGTTCAATAGGAGTTGTTCTTGAATGCCACAATTAAGTAGCCTTTCAGTTACTTCTGCATTTTGAGGAACCAGAGCCAAGAATCCAAGTGCTCATCGAAGTAGCCTTGCAGAAATACCTTTCAATTCAATACTCCAACAGGTGTTACTTGATAATGCAGAAGAAATTGGAGTAGATTTCATTGAAACAAATGGAACTCATGAGGTATTCATTAGACGTTATTTAAATAGCATACAAAGTGGCTTCCTAGATGTTTAATCATTAAAGTCTGTTTTTAATGGAGAATTTGATTGCAAGTAAGATACTGAATCTTCTCCTTATAAACAACTGGAAAAAGACCTTTCTCATTATCTATTCTCAACCAAAAGTACTCCCACGTATAAGAATCCTGTTAGATGCATCCTTTGTTTATCTAAGTAAAATCTTATTACTTGGACTTTACCATTTCAAAAAATGTTTAAATATTCAGCAGACTTTCCCTTTGCTTAATAAACCATTTCCAAATAGAAAGTGAAAAACATATTGCAATGGAAATAGTTTACTTCAGAGAATCAATGTAAGACCTACTTAGGAACTGTTAATATGTGAATTATTTACAACTGTCTTTTATTGATTAAAGCTCTTTTAAAAAAAAGTTACACTGCAGCATAATTTCATGGTTTTTAGGTACTTAAAAAAAAGAAAATGTATCTTTTCAAGAAATATACCCCGAATTCAAGCGTTTTACTAGATATTTCATTAAACTAGTCTATGTGTTGAAACTTAGATCTTTCCCAAAATCTATCTATGCATATGGTCAAGATTCTGTGGAATTTTTTCATGGTTTAGTTTTATTCTATTATTTTGTTTAATATTTCTCCCGTGCCATAACAATAATTTTTTTCACTGCTTGCTAGTGGACCAGTAAAATCTCAATTTTATGAAATTTAAAAGATACTTTTATGCTTATAAACAATTTTCAATTAAAAGGAAGATTCGGTTTTATAATTTTAACACTGTAAAGTAGTTGTACATGAATTTTATTAAATTGTCTTGAAATGCATTAACCTTTGGTGTACTATGAGGGTTCTTTGGACCCAGTTTTAATTTTTGAGGTCTGTTTTTTGTGGGGTTTTTTTTTTTTCATGTTTCTAACTAGTAGGAAGGATTATATTACATGACTTTTATTTTTTTAAAAGTTTTAATGAATGTGTTTTTAATAGAAAAAACATTGTATCTTGTTATTACGGTATATGTCCATTGGAACCTTTTATATAAATCAAAGATACATTATGGAATCTTAGTGATCTTATTTTTCCTGTATCTTTAACCATTTTATCATCTTGAGAATTAATTTATCATTTATTCCCAACTGTGCCAAATAAAGACTAAACTACTAAGCCAAAAGGAAAATAATGGAATTGCCTAGAATGATGATGCAGTAATGAAATGTTGTCATTATTACATCATCTTCAGTTTTCTTATTGCATAGCTCATTAATATTGTATTATCTTTCAAGCATGTAAAAAAAAGTCTGGAGACGCTATCTTTGTAGTCTTTCTATTTTGTCTTAACTTTTAGTAAATACAGTAGAGAATTCACTATTTTTCATTTTCCATCGATAATGTCAAAGAGAAGAAAGTTGGCTTAGGGAGATGCTCCAGTTAGATGAATCAGAGGATGAATGGTACTAGCACTCTAGACATGATTGAAGATGGTGACGTTGATTGTATAAGCAACACCTCTGACTATTGTTTTCAGATGACAGTATCCCAGATGAATTTTCTCCAACTCAAGAATCAATGAGTGAACAATATAGTTCTTTTTTTCTCCAGCTTTATTGAGATATAATTGACATATACAACATCGTATAAGTTTAAGGTATACAATATGATGATTTGATGTGCATATATATTGCAGAATGATTGCATAGTAAAGTTGGTTAACAATCCATCACCTCACATAGTTACTATAATAATGTAGTTCTAAAGACAAAAGGGAAATATAGTATGTTCATCCAGTTAGTTGCTTAATAGGAAGGACGTCATCACTCAGTATTTTGTGACAAGAACCTCTATGCTCTGTTTTGCTCAAAAGCTGCAAAGCAGTATTCTTTCTTCTTTTATGATGTTGGCACACCCAAATTTATTTGAAATAGTTCATAAGTGGACAAATACTGAAGGCTGGTGTGTAGAAAGAGATTGGGAGAAAATAGATGACATAGAAATGAAATAATTCATTGGATTGATCATTGTTAGTAAATCTAAAAGTAAAAAACATTTTGCAGTTATGGAACAAGGAAGATTTCTGTCCTTCCTTCAACATAATTATCAGCTGTTAAAGTTGTCCAGAGTAAGATGTTTTGAATTATACAGGTACCAAAAGAAGGCCCATAAGTGATGATTAAGCTAGAACATCTTAGACATATATTTGAAACCTGGAATCAGCAAGGTATTTCCAGGTTCATGTGTGACACTTAATGAGCTGTCCGTTTCAAAATGCCTTGCCCATTTTGTGTATCTTGTCCTTTAAAACCTGGAAAATATGGAATTAAGAATTGGATTTGCTACTTGTAAGTCCTTATTAAAAATTCTGATGAAGTTGTTTTACATTATCCCTTTATTCTTCCTCTGTAAATTATTGATAAGTTGATTTAAATATTAATAAAGTATTCATTAGACCCAGGTGGTAAATTTTTCTTGGTATACTGAGGGTTAAATGAACTCATTAAAATTATAAAGAGCTGATTTTGATTTAGGATGATAATTCTAAAATCAAAATTAAGTCACTGTTTAGTATACTAAATGTTACACTAAGTTTTTCTTAAAATCAGTTTTTCTAAATACTTTATGGAACCACCCTATAAAAATAACAACTAAGTTGAAACAAAACTGCTCCATCAGCTTTTATTTTATCACTGGGTAAGTTTTAGTTTTTTCCCTTCATATATGTGTTTTGGGTGTTCATTAAAGAAATTTTTCTTTACTTTACCTGTCGTATCTACCAACCTAATGTTTAAAGACAGGATATTAATACAATCTATTTTAGTTCCTAAACTAAAGTTTTCCTTCTAAAGCCTCATGAGAGTTACAAAATTTGTGAGGCCATTGTTTGTTCATTTGTATTTTTTTCCTGTTTTTCCTTTTTTTTTCTGTCCCCTCAGTAGTTTTACTCTCTTTGATCCCACTTAACCTCCATAAACCATATGTTTTGAGTAATTCTGTTTCCTTTACACAGAAATCGTTTAACAAGTGTGCGCCGTACAAATAGCATCTCTTCCTTGTATTTATGGAGAGAATGTTGAGAACCATTACAGAGCCATGTCTGCAAGCTCTAATAAGATCGTTATTGAAATCAGTCATAAACCAGTGGATCCACTGACAAGCCAGTGAATCACACTATTTTATGAAATACTCCAGTTTTAAAATACATTGCTTGCAAATCTCTAAAGAAGCCACACACATTTAGATATTTTTAACTGAATGTACTTAAGTAGTGTTAAACACCTGGTAACACTTAAGTGCTATGTATGGTGGTAATATTTTACATTACACTCTGATATCTGTAGGGCCCAAGGAGCTGATCTGCATCGAAGTATCATGGCTCCTTTTCTTTTTTTTTCTAAATTTCTCAATTAAATTCTGTAGTATAGAAATGAAGAAGCAAGACTTGGGAAAGGCAGGAAGGATCGTTAATTATTTCTACCACTTTAGATGTTTAAGGGATAGAAAAGGAAGTGATCTGAAGAAATTTGGCCCACTCAGTTCCCTGAAGAGTTGTTAAAAGTAGGGTCTGAGTGAACTCAGGCCTTCGGGAGTCTCAGAACTCCGACTTTCTTAGGCATTTCATTTTCTGCTAGAATGGTGGTAGTGCCACATGAAGCAGCATCTCATAACCACAGTCCTTCAAATTACAGACTCATCTTATTAAGAAACAGGTTTCTATGAGGAGCTCTTTTTCCTCTCATTGCTTCATGTAATTGGTGCTGTTTATAGAAATTCTTTGCAAAGAAATTAATGAAAAGTAACCACCTTGACTTAGAATTTTCTGGAAACAGTTATTCATCTTCCCTTCGAATCTATTCTAAATTTGTCTCTTGCCCCTTTTCTACAGGATGATGTGATGGTTTAGTGTATACATATAGTTATGTTTATATGTATTATAGTAACCACGTTTTCTAAACTAAAAATTGGTACAAGGGCCTGAACACATTTTTGTACATTATTTTCATTTTAAAATCTTTTGAAAAATTTTTTCAAATCACATATAGGGTCTTAATTTATACTTATAACAAAGTCACACAAAAAGAAATAGCATGGGTAGGGAGAAGAACATTTTATATTAGGAACACCCTAGAAACTTAGGGTTACAGGTTCACCTGTAACCTGTCTTCTGCATCTGCTAGGAGTGGTCCTCACATTAAAATGTCTACATAGAGCACAAAGCTATGTATGTTTTAAAGCCTTACTTTAAAAACACATGCATTAAATCTTTGATGGACCTGAGTGAGCATCTAAAGAATCACTCTCTTCTGTTTTTTACTGTCGTGGTAAAAGTTATGGGTGAATAAGCTTGTGATCATATTTAAATGTTTATGAACATAACTAAGACTGTCACACTTTGCACGGGCCTACAAAATCATGTTATGTTTTTTAAGTGCTTCCGTTTCTTTGAAAACAGAAATTCTACCAATTACTTACGTAACGTCTGATGTTTGGAGGCGGATGTCCAAAGTGAATCTGTTCTGTGGGCCCCAACCCCACATCAGACTCATCAGATGAGTCCATGTCATGTGCATCTCTTTTCCTCTTTCTCAACTTCTGCTTTTGTTCCTTCCTAAGCTCCCAGTAATGTAAGGAAGCTCGTTCTAGCTCCCATATAGAGCTCGAGTGCCAGATAGGAGAGTTAGCATTCACATTACTTTGCAGAAAAGTGCTTATGAAAATTCAAAACCTTAGTGGGCTTTGCAAGATAGTTATATAACATTAAACTGTTTTCTCTAATTGATTTGGTCATTTTAAGAATATGGATTAATCCATAGTATTTCCAGTAGAGATTTCTCGTTTAGTAGGGATGGCAATAAAATAAATTACTAAAGAAGTGACTATAATGCATATATATGTGTATATACACCTAAAAACTAACAAGTATTATATTCTTTTGCTTATAGGTGTCATAGCATAATCCTAGTTCTGCATCTCATTAACTATGTTTTATTTTTATTTTTTTTTTAGAACTGATGTTTGCATTTAATGGGCAGCAAAAGATGAAGAAGGAGAAGCGGTATATTCACTAAGGATTCTGTCTGCTTGCTGCTGCAGACCTCTGTGTTACAGAATTCTGCTGCTGCTTCTCGCTTAGGAGTTGGTCAGCTCTGTGGTCAGACTGCTCTAGAGTTTGCCTACCTTTTTCTTGTCATTGCCAGCAGAATTCCTGGACAGAATGTGACAGTCCATCTCTAATTACTATGGAAGGTGATAAACTGCCGCTCGCTTGTTAAAGTTACGTCTCCATCACCCACAGAAAACCATTCTTTAAAGTGACTAGAAACCAAGCCCTTGTGAACACTTCTATTGAACATGACTCATGGAGAAGAGCTTGGCTCTGATGTGCACCAGGATTCTGTTGTTTTAACTTACCTAGAAGGATTACTAATGCATCAGGCAGCAGAGGGATCAGGTACTGCCGTCGACAAAAAGTCTGCTGGGCGTAATGAGGAAGATCAGAACTTTAACGTTTCTAGTAAGGCATTTCCCACCTGTCAAAGTAATGGGCCAGTTCTCAATACACAGACGTATCAGGGATCTGGCATGCTGCATCTCAAAAAGGCCAGACTATTGCAGTCTTCCGAGGACTGGAATGCGGCGAAGCGGAAGAGGCTGTCTGATCCCATCGTAAATATAAATGTGAAGAAGGAAGCTTTGCTAGCAGGCATGGTTGACAATGTGCCTAAAGGCAAACAGGATAGCACATTACTGGCCTCTTTGCTTCAGTCATTCAGCTCTAGGCTGCAGACTGTGGCTCTGTCACAACAAATTAGGCAGAGCCTCAAGGAGCAAGGATATGCCCTCAGTCATGATTCTTTAAAAGTGGAGAAAGATTTAAGGTGCTATGGTGTTGCATCGAGTCACTTAAAAACTTTGTTGAAGAAAAGTAAAGCTAAAGATCAAAAGCCTGATACCGATCTTCCTGACGTCACCAAAAACCTCATCAGAGAGAGGTTTGTAGAGTCACCGCATCATGTTGGACAAAGCGGAACAAAGGTCATGAGTGAACCCTTGTCGTGTGCCGCAAGATTACAGGCTGTTGCAAGCATGGTGGAAAAAAGGGCTAGTCCTGCCACTTCACCCAAACCTAGTGTTGCTTGTAGCCAATTAGCATTGCTCCTTTCAAGCGAAGCCCATTTACAGCAGTATTCACGGGAACATGCTTTAAAAACACAAAATGCGAATCAAGCGGCGAGTGAAAGACTTGCTGCTATGGCCAGATTACAAGAAAATGGCCAGAAGGATGTTGGGAGTTTCCAGCTCTCAAAAGGAATGTCAAGCCATCTTAATGGTCAGGCAAGAACATCCTCAAGCAAACTAATGGCTAGCCGAAGTACATTTCAAAATGCAATGGGTATCGTTCCTTCTTCCCCCAAAAATGCAGGCTGTAAGAACTCACTGGAAAGAAACAATATAAAACAAGTTGCTAATAATAGTTTGCTCTTACATCTTCTTAAAAGCCAGACCATACCTAAGCCCATGAACGGACACAATCATAGTGAGAGAGGAAGCATTTTTGAGGATAGTAGTACACCGACAACTGTCGATGAATACTCAGATAACAATCCTAGTTTTACAGATGATAGCAGTGGGGATGAAAGCTCTTATTCCAACTGTGTTCCCATAGACTTGTCTTGCAAACACCGCACCGAAAAACCAGAACCCGACCAGCCTGTTTCTCTGGATAACTTAACTCAGTCCTTGCTGAACACTTGGGATCCAAAAGCCCGCGATGTAGATAGCAAAGAAGATCCAGATACCTCAAAGAAGTCTAAGCTAAACTCACACCAGAAGGTAACACTTCTTCAGTTGCTCCTCGGCCATAAGAATGAAGAAAATACAGAGAGAAACAACAGCCCTCAGGAAGTGCACAGTGATGTGACAAAGTTCAGTACACAGAATTACACAAGGACTTCTGTGATAGAGAGCCCCAGTACAAATAGGACTACTCCAGTCAGCACTCCGCCGTTACTGGCATCCACCAAAGCAGAGTCTCCCATCAATCTTTCCCAACACTCTCTGGTCATCAAATGGAATTCCCCACCATATGCCTGCAGCTCTCAGCCTGAAAAGCCAGCGAATACCGCCTCCAACCACTTGATGGACCTTACAAAAAGCAAAGAGTCGCAAGGAGAGAAACCAGCCCAGAATGAAGGTGCCCAAAACCCTGCAACTTTCAGTGCCAGTAAACTGTTACAAAATTTAGCACAATGTGGAATGCAGTCTTCCGTGTCAGGGGAAGAGCAGAGACCCAGTAAACAGCTGCTCGGTGTGAACACAGATAAACCTGTAGGTATGATTGATAGGTTAAATAGCCCCCTGCTCTCCAATAAAACAAATGCAGTTGAAGAAAATAAAGCATTCAGTAGTCAAGCAACATGCCCCGAACCAGGACTTTCCGGTTCTGAAATAGAAAATCTGCTTGAAAGGCGCACTGTCCTCCAGTTGCTCCTGGGAAACCCCAACAAAGGGAAGAGTGAAAAGAAAGAGAAAAACCTTTTAAGAGATGAAAGTACTCAGGAACATACAGATAGAGCTTTAAATGAACAAATACTGATGGTAAAAATAAAATCTGAGCCTTGTGATGAATTACATATACATAATACAAATGTGCACTTGAGCCACGATGCTAAGGGTGCCCCGTTCTTAGGGATGGCTCCTCCCGTGCAGAGAAGCGCGGCTGCCTTACCAGCGTCTGAGGACTTTAAATCGGAGCCCATTTCACCTCAGGATTTTTCTTTCTCGAAGAATGGTCTGTTAAGTCGATTGCTGAGACAAAATCAAGAGAGTTACCTGGCGGACGATCTGGACAACAGTCCCAGAAATAGTCAGCTGACACTTGTAGAATCAAAGAATCTTTGCATGGTCCCTAAGAAAAGGAAGCTTTATACTGAGCCGTTAGAAAATCCATTTAAAAAGATGAAAAATAACCTAGTCGATGCCACAAACAGTCACAGTGCTCCGGACGTACTGTATGGGTCCTTGCTTAACCAGCAGGAGCTGAAATTTAGCAGAAATGATCTTGAATTTAAATATCCTGCCAGTCATGGTTCGGCCAGCGAAAGTGAACACAGGAGTTGGGCCAGAGAGAGCAAAAGCTTCAATGTTCTGAAGCAACTACTTCTCTCAGAAAACTGTGTGAGAGATTTGTCCCAGCATGGAAGTAACTCTGTCGTCGACAGTAAAAAGAAAGGACACAAAAATAACGTGCCCAGTAGCAAACCTGAATTCAGCATTTCTTCTTTAAACGGACTCATGTACGGTTCCACTCAGCCCAACGCTTGCGTGGATAACAGGACATTTCCATACCCAGGAGTAGTGAAAACTGCCCTGAGTCCTCCTTTCCCTGAGTACTTGGGCTGTGCGGGGTCTAGACCGGAATCTGGGCTCTTGAATGGGTGTTCCATGCCCAGTGAGAAGGGACCCATTAAGTGGGTTATCACAGATGGGGATAAGAATGAGTATGAAAAAGACTCTCCAAGACTGACCAAAACGAACCCAATACTGTATTACATGCTCCAGAAAGGAGGCAATTCTGTTACCAGTCGAGAAACACAGAGCAGGGACATGTGGAGGGAGCCTTCGTCTGCTGACAGTGTCTCACAGGTTACAATCAAAGAACAGTTACTTCCTGCTGCAGAAACTAAAGCTTCTTTCTTTAATTTAAGGAGCCCGTATAATAGCCATATGGGGAATAATGCCTCTCGCCCACACAGCGCCAATGGAGAAGGTTATGGACTCCTGGGAAGCGTGCTAACAATAAAAAAAGAATCAGAATAAAACGTACCTGCTATCCAGCTTTGGATCTTTTTAAAACTAATTAGTATGAACTTGAGATCTGTATAAATAAGAGCATGATTTGAGAAAAGCATGGTATAATTGAAACTTTTTTCATTTTGCAAAGTATTGGTTACTGGTGACGTTTAAATATGCATACTACTTTTTGCTTTGCGTTAGATGTCATGAGGAAACTACTGAACTAGCAATTGGTGGTTTAACACTTCTGTATGCACCAGACAACTGTGAGCAACCTCCGACTGAAATTCTTTTATAATCGCAAATAATAGGCATCAATTAAAAGGTAAACCTCCACCCACGGTGGATTAATGCATTTTGCTGCCTTTATTAGGGTACTTTATTTTGCTTTTCAGAAGTCAGGCTACATAACACATTTTTTTAAAAGTCCAAATTGTTAAATAACTCTTTAAAGGATAATTACTGAATAAAAACCCTAGCGTTGATGCACTTCTCATTATCGAATTCAAAAATAAATTAGAAAAATTCTGCTTACATTTTTCACTTTTGCTAAAACACATATTTATTTTTAACTCTTGGAAGGGGTTTTGTGGTTCCCAATGTGTCTGCCCCACCCAAGTCCTTTTCAATATCTATTTCTTTAAACCTTGTACTACTTAGTAAAAATTGCTTACAATTGATGGAAGTTTGATAGAGCCTTAAAAAAAGGCAGATTTCCATTTTTGTATTTTAACTACTTTACTAAATCAATATTCCTCCTTTTACAGAATTAGGAAAGTTAACATTTATCTTCAGGTGGTTTCCTGAATAGTTGAATATTTAAGAAGTTGTTTTTAACGAAAGCAAAATGGCTTTTCTTTGGACAATTTTCACCATCTCTTGTAAAAGTTACTTCTCACCATTTCTGTGGTACCTGTGAGTCTTATGACCAGGGTTTCTTAAAGCTGGACTCAGACCACCTGCATTAGAACCATCTGGAGCACTTGTTTTAGAATGCAGATTCCTAGGCAGCATCTCAGATCTACAGAACAAGAATCTCTGCTAAGTGGACCTGGGAATCTTTCATCTGCATCTTAACACTCCCTAGGTGTTTCTTCTGCACACTGAAGTTTGAGAACCATTGCTTATGACTTTTCTCAGAACGCAGGACTATAAAAAAAACTATTTGATGCTTTATTTTCCCCAATCCAGTCAGACATCAACTCAAAATTTGCAGTATTGTAGTTCATATATTACCGTTATGTCTTTGGAAATCGGGTTCAGAATACTTTTTATGACAAAAAAATTGGGTGGAGGGAACAACTTTCATATCTGGCTCAACATCTCAGGAAAATCTGTGATTATTTATGTGTTCTAATGAGTAACATCTCCTTAATTAGCCTTAGGGATGGAATAACAGGGCCACTTACCAAACTCAGGTGATTCCGGGATGGTTTGGAAACTCCTCTTGAATATGTCCTCACCTTCTATTAAAATCATTGCCCTAAGAACAGTGCTGACAATGATGAAAACATTTCTTTCAAACCCAAGAAAGGCACTAAACTCAGATTGACTAAAGAGGAAAGTACAAAGGGCACATATGCATGACAGAGTTGTACACAGTCACTCCATCGGATCTATTATTTTAAAAGAGTGGTTAAAAGTAAACACTGATATGGTCTTGGAAGAACTTAATGTACTATTGAGTCACGTGGGGTTTCAGTCTTGAAAGAAGTCCATGTTTTTAAGTTCAGTTTTTATAATCCACAATTCATTCACCAGATAATATTTTTGTTTTTAATTGAGAACCAGGTTAGCAACTGACCTGTCAAAAAACTGTTATATAATCAACTGTTAATTAGAAGGAAATCTATTTGAAGTTCTACTTGAAGTTATTTCTAAGATTTTTTATATTAAAAATGAGTGTTATTTCCTAATATGATCTGAAACCCTAAATGATTATTTTTTTCTCAAAATGATTTGTAAATAGTTACTGGATATATTATAAAATAACAGTCAGGAGTGAACATTACGCTACATCATGGAGAGATGAAGGCATATGCTTATTCTGAGATGAAAATTCCACTGGCCGGCGGATATATTCTTCTCCATCCCGTCTTTACTCAGTGACAATCTTATTGTCTACACAATACAAATAAGCTTTGAAATAAGTCATTTTTTTCCTGCCATTGTGAAAAGTCTGGAGACTTAGAGGTATGCTAGAAAAAATGTTGATGTTCCCCTTTGATTAGGGGAAAACAGGCTTGACAAGGAAGGGAAATTTAGGTCAGGGAAAAGAATATCAAAGGCCAGTGTTGCTGTTTTTTTGTTTGATTCTTTGCTTGGTTGGTTGTTTTTGTTGTTGTTAGCAGTTAAAGGAATAAGGATATGTAATGCATAAATAAACATGACCACAAAGAATGCTGTTCTGATTAACTAGAGAATGTCCCCAATTTGAGTTTAGTATGATTTGAAAGAAGAGCAGTGAGAAAGGGCATCCATCCATAAATTCACTTTGTTTATGCATATGTAGATACAAGGACACACATACACACATTTTCAAGGACTATTTTAGATATCTAGACAATTTCTTCCTAATGAAGTCATTTGTGAAAGGGTACTACAGCTCTCATTGACATCGGTAAGGTAGCATTACCTTTTTATTCTCTGCTGCATCTTACAGAAGAGTAAACTGGTGAGAGTATATATTTTATATATATATATATAATATGTATATATATATATATATTGACTTGTTACATGAAGATGTTAAAATCAGTTTTTAAAGGTGATGTAAATAGTGATTTCCTTAATGAAAAATACATATTTTGTATTGTTCTAATGCAACAGAAAAGCCTTTTAATCTCTTTGGTTTCTGTATATTCCATGTATAAGTGTAAATATAATCAGACAGGTTTAAAAAATTGTGCATGTATGTATACAGTTGCAAGTCTGGACAAATGTATAGAATAAACCTTTTATTTAAGTTGTGATTACCTGCTGCATGAAAAGTGCATGGGGGACCCTGTGCATCTGTGCATTTGGCAAAATGTCTTAACAAGTCAGATCCGATGTGCATCCCAACATGGCAGTATTCCATTTCTGGACATGACCTGTGGTTTAAGCTTTGTGAAAGAATGTGCTTTGAATCCAAGGGTCTTAAAACTTTTTAAAATCAAGTCAACCTCTCTTCAGCATAAAGAGTTCACACAACTACTTTCATGAATTTTTTAATCCCATTGGAAATGTAATCTTATACCAGGAGTATTCCAGTATCCTGGAATATAGGCACATTACCATTCATGGTATGAATTCTGGGGTTTACACAACCAATTTTGATGCTATCTGCTCAGTAATATAATTTGTCATTTTTATTAGAAATTTAATTTCTTCATGTGATGTCATGAAACTGTACATACTGCAGTGTGAATTTTTGTTTTGTTTTTTAATCTTTTAGTGTTTACTTCCTGCAGTGAATTTGAATAAATGAGAGAAAAATGCATTGTCTGTGGTTTGAAATGACTGTTATTTTGTGGGCTTTCTCTGGTTTTTAGGTTTTCCATAAACATAAGTCTCTGGTCATGAAAATAGCAATAAGTTTTCAAGGATGCTTTGCCCTTCTCAGAAAAATAAAGGAAAAGAAGAAGGTGACCAGCGAGTTAGTGCATTTAGAGACAGGGCAGTTGAAACACAGCTCAAAAAGACAGCCTGTGGCCTATCTTCCCTAGCTTGAGTCTCCTGTTTGGTGTGTAACTCAATGATCACTGTAGATTTTTACCGTGGAAAAGAGATGGTACGTTGTTAAAAAAAATAAAGTTGATTTGATATCTACTTGTTTTAAGATAAGATTTTATTAGCTTTTTATCCAAGTTGCATCAGGGCTTAAGTTTATTTTAAATAAAAAAGACCTTCAGTCATTTTCCAAAAGTGAATGTGTGTGTACACACAAACATATATGTAAATATGTACTGTATGTGTATAGGTAATGAGTAGTTGAGAATGATAAGCAATATACATATGTAATAAGTAATAGAGACCAGTTCATTTAGAAAAAGGAAAAACAGACGTATCCTTGTGAACTGATGGCCTGGGAATTTTTTTATTTTTACAAAATTATATTATTAATGATAAAGGAGGAAGGCATTTTCCCAAAGATAAGTTTGTATTTTCTGACACTAAAATAAGCGTATTATAATCCAACAGTGAAAATTTTGCAGCTTTTCTCCTAACAGGTTTACAAACATTGTCTAGAAAATATCCAAGTAATAGAAATAAATCCAGCTGTTCTACGTTATCAAAGTGTTGAAAAGTTACACCTTGCTGTATGTGCAGACGCTGTCATCAGAGTCAGAGATGCAGAACCATGTTTTGTTTTGTTTATTGATTCATATGGTGGAAAAGCATAACAAGTGCATTGAGTTATAAATTGTCTAAGAGAGAGTTTTAAGAAGAGAACCAGCAGTCAGTAATTCTTGACTGCAAGATAGTGCCAATGACTTTAACATGGAGAATCTTTAATAATCAGATCAGATTATGATCATTCATGCTATGCAAAGTTCTATTTTAAGCATCTTAACGTGGAAATCTCCTTAACAAATAATTTTGATTTCTTTCCCCCTACCACTGGTATCACTCAACTGTGACCTGTTTGGTTACAGAAAATAGGTTGTAACTGTTCACTATTAAACTTGCCGTTTTTCGTTTATTCCATAAAACTTAGGGAAGTAGTATCCAGCACTAGCACCTTGTAAGCACTGGTGGAGGAATCTATCTTGGTATCATTTAGCATTAATTTACTGCTCCATTTCTCTAAATGATTGGTACAATAATATTTACAATATTTTAAAGATTCCATCTTCCTAGCTAAGTTAAAGACCCCAGCTCTGAAAAATCAGAATGAATGGACTCTTCAGTTGTTAGCATAATAATCAGAAATAAAATTCAAATCCCATAAATTCCAGTCCTGGAGAAGTGCTGCTGCACTTAAGATGCCCTCTTTTGAGTGTCTAAAAGTAAATATACAAAGCTTTCCAGCAATAAGCTGAATTTTAAGATAGTATACTTAACAGTCAGTCAGAAGAAGAGGATTTTCAAGCCAATCCAAACAGTCTTTTTAGAGCCTTTCTTCTTGACACAAAGACCTAGACAAACTTCTATTTTCCAGTCTTTGCTTTTACCAAGCTTCGTGGGTAGATGCTCTAAACTTTGAGAAAAGTGTACGATCCTTTTGGACTACCCATTTCACTCATTTTTGCTGATAAGCCTGCATCTCAGAGGTCACATCTGGAAAAGGAAACAGCCTACCATCGTATGCGTGTCACAGCCTCTGGTTTTTGAAAGCTACACCAACAGGCCTGTAGAGGAGAGCCACAGTGCAAGTCCGTTGTCTGCGATTATATATTCCCTTAGCAAATTTTATGAAATAATTTAAGGATAGAACGGTGAGATGATTTTCTCATAATTAGAAAACTTCAGTCTTCTCTGAAGACTGGAAGGGTTGCCTCTGGCAGCCATTGCAGCCGATGTTTCCATAAGCAAGCTGCAAATCCTCACAAGACTTTTAGCACCTCGTAGGGGGTGCCAGCTAGCCTTGCTACATCTTGTAGTGTGCCCTTTGACTTTTGCCTTGTCTGCCTTTTCACATTTTCAACTCATTGTCCCACCATCTAACACCTTTCTGCCTGCCCATCATCACCCGTCATGCCAGTGTTCAGACCTTCACAGTATGAATCCACGTTTCCTGAGCACATCTGCCTTCCTGGCATCAGTGCCTTCAGTCATGTAACATTCTTCACCAAAAATCCCCATTCTCAGCCTTGTAAACTTTTGTTTCTCTTTACAACATACCAAATATTACCTCCTCAAAGAAGCCCTCGCCCAGTGATTCCTCCAGGCAGAGTGTGGGGTTCAGCCCTCCACCATGCCATAAGGCTTTGTGTAGCCCTCCCTTATTGCACTCAGAGTGGTTAAGGACATAACTTGTATTCCTTTTAAAGACAAGAAGTGTGTCTTAATCTCCTTATATTCAGTACAGAGTCCAAATCCTGATACATAGCAGTTACTCAAGAAATGTATGCCCAATTAAAGCATGAATGAAAGGAGATCTCTTCACACAAAAAATGGAAGGCGGCCTCCCCCTCTGTGGACTGGGAGACAAAGTAACTCCTAAGGTAGACACATCCATTTACCTGAAGCAATGCCTAATCTCCCCAGCTACCTCTAGCTCTAGGGCTCATGACCTATGTGGGCCAAACCAGGCATTTTCCCTTCTGCCCTCTCTAATCTCCTGAAGAAGTGCTGTCAGCCCGGAAATTCCTGATAACAGGAGCTGGTTCTTGAAAGGAGAATGGGAACTTGGGGTTTTTGCCAATAAAGGTCTAGTTACCTGTTGCACCGTATCTTTCCATGAATAGCAGGGAGCCTTCAGCAGCGACACTATCAACCCTTCCACACGCCACTGTGCCGAGACGAGAATTCGTGGCCTCTCCTGAGCCAATCATAAATATGTTTATGTTCCAGAGGGCTACATTCTCCTGAACTATCCAGAACCAAACCCAGGCAGAACACGCTGTCTTGGTGAGTGTGGTACGACCAACTGCTTGAAGATAAGACCCTCACCAGGGTAGGAGCTGCACGTAGCATTAGGCTATTTCAGATCCTCAGGGAAATCTGGGTCCCTGTGGGTGTGGAAATACAAGGAACCAGCGCCACATAGGGTCTGGTTCACTAGCACTAGTGTTCATTCATTAGAGGGCTTTGACAGTGGCGACTTCTCTATAAGATCTAACTACTAGGTTTTAAGAGTATTAGAGAAGTAATACATGTGTTCGGTGATTCAGTAGATGCTTAATAAAAGTGTCAAACTGATGTGACAGCAGAAGCTCGTCTCTTTCATATGTGTGGAGTGGGCTGAGAGATGCAATTTCCTTTTACTCTGATACCATAAAATTAATGTCATGAACATGTTTTTTAACTGTTGCGTTTTTTCATCCAGAAAAAACACATTTCCTATCCCAAACACCCAAGAGAGGAAGTATCATCTTGGTTGAACTTGTTCTTATTTAACGTGCAGCAGCAGTGGAAAATCCAAATAAAAGCATATTCAGGATGAGGGGATGGGTTAGCAGTGGGGATGGAATGGTCCCCTTTCCATAGACAGGTAGGACTGAGAAACATGACTCATGATTTCTGTCCAATATCAGGCCATGGGGAAGAAACAGACACAAGCTTCTGGCTTCAAGGCTGTCTTTCTCAAACAAAGGGGACATTTTCAAGTGGATGTTTATGTAATTAGAGGGACCATGGAGACAGCTAGGTGTATTTAGAGGGAGAACAGAGAAGTTTGAAACAGTGTCCCCAGTTTTGCTAAAGTAGAGGGGACCCTCCCTAAGCTGTTTTCTTCCTCTGAGCTCCTTTCTAGCTTAAGCAAATCAGGAAGGCTTCTGATCTTAACTATATTAATAGAAGATAATCATACTCTTATACTCTCATCAGAGATAAGGAGTTTGTTGTGAGCCTGGACATTTAAAATCAGATTTTTTTTCCAGCATCTCTTCATCCTCAGGTCAGGCTGTAGACTTGCAGAACTGGAATCTGAAACCGTGGCATACAGCGTGGTAAGAGGCCTTATCAACGTAATATTTCCCCTCAAACTAAACCAAACAGCAACCTAACAAACACATTATTAAAACATCATGCTTGTTGGGGCTGGCCTGGTGGCACAGCGGTTAAGTTTGCACGTTCTGCTTCTCGGTGGCCTGGGGTTCACCAGTTCAGATCCTGGGTGCAGACATGGCACCTCTTGGCACACCATGCTGTGGTAGGCATCGCAGGTATAAAGTAGAGGAAGATGGGCATGGATGTTAGCTCAGGGCCAATCTTCCTCAGCAAAAAGAGGAGGATTGGTAGTGGGTGTTAGCTCAGGGCTAAACTTCAAAAAGAAAAAAAGAAGAAAAGTAAGAAAGAAAAACATCATGCTTATTTACCCGACTGGCCTTAACAATTAGCAAAACAGTATTAAGGGTGAGGTGATGATGCTAAGTTGTACTCCAGAACTCTCTTTTGCTCCAAATCATAACTGATGGCAATGTGAGAAAGGTTCCCAGAAGCCAATGGTCTTTGAATAGTTAAAGGGCAACTTTCTCAAATAATGATGTTGATGCCACTAGGTGAGTGGGACTTCAAGGCTGCTTTTGATTATCACCAAGTAAACTCTTTTTTTAAATTTTTTTTCCTTGTGATGAGAACTTTTAAAATTTATTTCATTTATTTATTTTGACGAAGATTAGCCCTGAGCTAACATCTGCCACCAATCCTCCTCTTTTTGCTGAGGACGACTGGCCCTGAGCTAACATCCATGCCCATCTTCCTCTACTTTATATGTGGGACACCTGCCACAGCATGGCCTGACAAGCAGTGCGTAGGTCCACACTAGGGATCTGAACCAGAGAACGCCCTGGCCACCAAAACAGAACGTGTGAACTCAACCACTGTGCCACCGGGCCGGCCCCACCACGTAAATTCTTTCCGAAGCAGGAACATTCAGGCCAGAGCACACTCACATCATCCTACTTATCAGATTGCTTCTTGCTTGCTTGCTTCCTCCCTTCCTTCCTTTTCTCCTTCCTCTCTGTCTCTCATTCTTTGTCTGTCTTTCTTTTTAATGTAATAGATTTATGGAGATATAATTCACATACTGTACAATTCACCCATTTAAAGCATACAATTCAATGACTTTTAGTATATTCATGGAGTCACTAGATAAAGCTAATTCGATGTAACTGAGATACAGATAATACAGTTTCTGTCTCTGTAGATTACATGTTCTGGACATTTCATGTAAATGGAATCATACAATATGTGATCTTTTGAGAATGGCTTCATTCGCTGAGCTTAATGTTTTCAAGGTTCATCTGTGTTGTGGCTTGTACCAGCACTTTCTTCTCTTTTATTGCTGAATAATTTCCCATCATATGTATATGCCGTATTTTATTTGTCCATTTAGGATAAATTTGGACATTTAGGTTGTTTTCACTTTTAGCTATTATGAATAATTGTGCTATGAATTTGTTGTCAGAACCACTCCTCAAAAACAGGAGGGACGACCAATCTAAATTTGGTTTGGATATTCCCATGCATGCAGCATGAGGGTATACAATCAATTGACTGTGAACGAGGAAGTTTCTTTCTGGACTCTCAATCCTCTTCCATTGATTTATATGATTATCCTATGCCAGTATCACACCATGTTGATTACTGTAGCTTCATAGCCATTTTTGAAATCAGAAAATGTGAGTCTTCCAAACTTGTTCTTCTTTTTCAAGTTTGTTTTGGCTATCGTCGATTTCTTAAATTTGCATATGAATTTTAGGATAAGACTGATAATTTCTGCAAAAATGATAGCTGGTATTTTCATAGGGATTGTGTTGAATTTGTAGATCAATTTGGGGACAGTTTCCATCTTAACAAGATTAAATCTTCCAATCCATGAACATAGGGTGTCTTCTCGTATATTTAGATCTTCTTTAGTTTCTTTCAACAGTCACCCTGGGTGACATTGATTTTAGCAGGGCCCTTTCTGACTGCCTCTTTCTCTGGTCTCTCTGGTAAGCTGTCTGCCTCTTTTGGTGTCACACCCAGCTGTTAGGCTCCACTAATTGCCTGCTGATTGCTCTGTTGTTTTTGACAATGCCCTGGGGCATGAATAGCTCCATTTTCCGATCCAATTACATTTGGGCCCCTTTGCAAGAGCAGTTTTTGAGGCCAGTCTGAGATTTGTTCTGTTGCCAGGAGGGCTCTTCTTAGCGGTCTTTTCCTAATTCTCTCTAGTAAACTAGCCAGCCTATCATTTAGCTTATTTTTCTCATGGATTTACCAGCCCACTCTCAATTGCTTACCACCAAGATCTTCATTGTTTTCGAGAACATTTTCTTCTTGGACTTCCTCACACTCTGTTCTAAATGAAGGGGAAAGTTCAGAACTCTCTGTTCTTACGGCCTGCCTCATGCCCTGGGTGAAATTTCTCAGCCACTGCTCCCTTGCTGAGGCAGAGATAGTGACCTGCTTCTCTCAGATTAACACCCCTGCTTTACGAAGGTGCTGGAGAGTGCTGGGTGGGGATGATAGCCTTGGGTCTTCTCAGTTTACCATTCCCAGTGGGGAACATCTACCCTATGAATGAGCTGGGCTTAGGGTAATCAGAGCCAACTATCCTTGACCTGCTGCACTTAGGGTAGATTGTCTGCCTTTAGAGTGGAGGCTGGGTGGAGAAAGGGGGCCCTTGACTTTCAGTGGCACTCACCTGGAATTTAGCCTCTGTAACACAGAGCTCTGCAGAGGATAAGAAATGCTGGTGACCTGGCCCTTCCAAGGAGATACTGATGCCCTTTACTGGGGCCTGGGGTGAGGGATCCTCATCTTCTCAGCCACACCCTACCGGAGTGGACCTTCCATGCACTAAGCTGTGGGGGGAGAAGGAGCAGGTCGTCACTCAAATGCCGTAGACCGTCACTGTCCTTACCAAGACTTAGATTTTCTCACAATGAATATTTCTTCATTTGCTGTATACCCTTAGGAAAATTTTCAGAGTATTTTTTTAAAATAATTCTCACCAGTTGTGTTGTTTTGCTTGGGAGTGGGTTTGCAGAGCTCCTCAGGTTGCCATTCCCAAAGTGGTTCTCTCCTTCTTATCTTATTTCTGATCACTAAATAAATGTACTCAAAGCCGCATGCCTCCAGGGTCACCTGCTTAAGCAACACTGTGCTGCAGCATTGTTTCTAACCCGAGGATGACATGTTTCTGGCCCTCAGGACGAGATCACATGCTATTTTGAGAGACTCTTTTCCTCCTTCCCGTTAAGCATAATTTACCTAAATCGATTATCTTCTCTCCAAGAATTTCATTTAATTTTTTTCATGTCCTCTCCAACATGATGTGCAGATTCATAACTCTTCTTGCTCATCAAATGTTCCACAGTTAGGGGCCAGCCCTGTGGCATAGTGCTTAAGTTCATGTGCTCCGCCTTGGCGGACAGGCGACCTGTGCACCACTTATCAAGCCATGCTGTGGCAGGCATCCCACATATAAAACAGACGAAGATGGGCACAGATGTAGCTCAGGGCAAATCTTCCTCAGCAAAAAGAGGAGGATTGGCAGCAGATGTTAGCTCAGGGCTAATCTTCCTCATACACAAAAAAGAAAAATGTTCCACAGTTGAACCCACCAGATCAACCTCAATGCAACCACCTGCCCCACTTACGTATTCAATTTGTAATCTTTTAAATGGTTCCTTGGTGTTTAGCTCAGTAAAATTATTCTTTGTTTCTTTCAAGATTTTCTTTTAATTTTTCACTTAATTTTTTTGAGCAGCTTCAGGTTTACAAAAAAATTCAGCAGAAAGTACAGAGATCCCCTCTATACCTCCAAACAGCATCCCCTCTCTCACTTTTCCTCACTATTAACATCTTGCATTAGTGTGGTACATTTGTTACAACTGGTGAACCAATGTTGATATTATTATTAATTAAACTCCATAATTTAGACTGGGGTTCACTCTTTGTATCGTATACTCTAAGGGTCTTGACAAATGTATAATGATGCGTACCCATTATTATAGTACCACGCAGAACAGTTTCACTGCCCTAAAAGTTCCTCGTGCTCCGCCTATTCTTTCCTCCCATCCACCTCTGCCTTCCTCCCCACCTCTTCCCAACCCCCCGCAACCACTGACCACTTTACTGTCTCCATAGTTTTGCCTTTTCCAGAATGTCGTATAATTGGAATCGTGTAGTATGTAGCCTTTCTGGATTGTCTTCTTTCACTTGGCAATATGCATTTAAGGTTCGTATGTTTTTGTAGCTTGATAGCCCATTTCTTTTTATTACTGAATAGTATTCCATTGTATGTATGTATCACAGTTTGTTTATCCATTCACCTGTTGAAGGACATCTTGTGCTGCCAAGCTTTGACAATTATGAATAAAGCTGCTATAAACTTTCGTGTGCAGGTTTTTGTGTGGACATTTTTTCTTTCATTATTTTTGATTAAAAATTTTTTGATACACTTTTTCTTTTTTGATTTTTTATATGATTGATTTTATTTCATTTTTCTTGCTTTCTTTTTTTTTTTGATATGTGTTTTAAGATGACTTAGCTTACCTTCCAGTAATTCAAATTTCCCACCACTCCTGTGCTTAGAAATGCTTTAGTGGGGCCAGTCCGGTGGCGCAGCGGTTAAGTTCGCACGTTCTGCTTCTCGGTGGCCTGGGGTTCACCGGTTCAGATCCTGGGTGCAGACATGGCACCGCTTGGCACATCATGCTGTGGTAGGCGTCGCAGGTATAAAGTAGAGGAAGATGGGCATGGATGTTAGCTCAGGGCCAGTCTTCCTCAGCAAAAAGAGGAGGATTGGCAGTAGTTAGCTCAGGGCTAATCTTCCTCAAAAAAAAAAAAAAGAAAAAGAAATACTTCACCATCAATTCCAAGCCCATCATTTCATTGGATGTATCAATCAGGATAGGCTAAGTTACGCAGTATCAAACAACCCTAAACTCTCAGTGACTGGAAACCACAAAGGTTTATCTTATATTCTTGCTACCTGTCCAATTTGAGTTGGCGGGGGCTCTGTTCATGGTCATGTCACTCTGGGACCCGGGGCAGTGGAACCTCCACTGCCTGGAAGTGTCACTGGTTGCCATGGCAGAGGAGAAAGAACATGATGAACTGAGCACTGACTTAGAAAAGACCTAACACCTCCTCACCTCATACCAACCAAATTATTGGTCTGCTGAACTTCAAAGGAGCAGGACATGTAATTATATAGTGTACATAGAAGGAGATCAGAAATATTGGTGAGCATTCAGTAATTTCTACTTTTAAAATTCAATTTGCCTGAGCATAGAACGATGATCTTTTGATCACTAAATTTTTTTTTAAAGAAAGATTGGCACCTGAGCTAACAACTGTTGCCAATCTTTTTTTTTTTTTTTTTGCTTTTTCTTCCCAAATCCCCCCAGTACATAGTTGTATATTTTAGTTATGGGTCCTTCTAGTTGTGGCATGTGGGATGCTGCCTCAGCGCAGCCTGATGAGCCGTGCCATGTCCGCGCCAGGATCTGAACCAGCAAAACCCTGGGCTGCTGAAGTGGAACACGTGAACCTAACCACTCAGCCACAGTGTGTCCCTGATCACTAAATTTAATCTGATTATATTTTAATGTTTGCCTTCCCTCTTCAGACTATAGACAATAGGCTAAAAGCTAAAATTTACTAAATTTAAGGGCTCAAACAAAGTTTACTAATCCAAAGGAAAGGGTTAGGTTGTAACACCAGCTCTACAGGCTTACCGTAAGGAAGATAACACGAGTGTGCGCATGACTCATTAACATGTGACTGGTAGAGTTGGCACTGCTGACACTGTAGGACTCAAAATAAATGAGGATGAGTTCTTTTCATCTAGGCTCAGTATAATAATAGAGAGATGTTCACTCGTGGTGGCACATAACTGTATATCCATATACATTTATTGATACTGTTATTTCAGTTTGTTTATGTGATTAAAGCTGTTCTTCTCTCTCTAAAATGGGATGTTCCATTTGAACCTGAGCATATCTTGAAGCAAACTTCAACTAAAAAGGCAATTTGGGTTTAGGGCATTTCAAATTCATTTAATTGCTCTTGAATTCTTAAGCTAAATAGAGTCTGCCTTGGTTTCAAGATTGGCTGGCAATTTCTGACTTACCAGCACCCACGTTATGAAAATCTTTCATTTATGTATGAACAGTTCCTAGAAATAGGTACTTTCTCCTTTATTAGTCCATCCCCAGAAACTTCTCCTTTTCTTTACAGAAACCGCCGTCCTTGGGGAATTCATCCCTGCTTCTGTTTTTCTCAGCTTTCTTGTCTCAGCAACACCACGGTCAAGATCAAGACATGCCCCAGTCCAGAGCTGTGTTATTTGAGCCTATACTCAACAGGAGCCCAAACCATCCCTGTACTCCTGCTTATGTTTCCCACCTCAAGAGAGTTCTCCTAAGTCCCCATCCCAAACTTCTGCATTCCGCACTCATTTTTCCCTAAACCTTTTCAGGAACTTCTCAAGGCTTTTTAATTTTCCTCTTCCCCGCTCTTACCTCCAGAGCAAAAGAGGTGGCATAGAGAGGGAAGAGGAATCCTCTTTCTGTCACTGTGGCAATAAGGAGCAAGAAGATGGTAGAAGAGGCTGTCCCCTAGAGGTTCTAAGAATATTAGTTGCAATTTCCAACCCATTTTTAAGGAGAATCTGTGGGAACGCTGGTACTATGGTAAACAAGACTTTGGGATCAAAAGCCTGGAATTTGAAGTGCAGATCAACCACAAACTAGCAATGAACCTGTCTTACGCTCAGATTCTTGGCTTGAAAATTAATTTAGTGCCTCTTGCCCACCTGATCATTGCTGGGGTCACGTGATGTATTACATGTGAGAATGCTGTGTCAAGTGCTGCTCACATATTCTCTTTTCTAAAAAGGATGTTTATATTTTCAATCATAACAATTTTATTTACTCATAAAATGGATGGAGAATTCAGAAAGAAAATAAAAATTACCTATATTTCTACCCCAAGATATAAATACTATTAATTATCTCTATTAATATGAAATGTAGTACTACTTTCTTCTACTGCTAGTAATTATGTATTAGTGTTTAACATTGTCAGGATTATGCTTTGTATAAAGCTTATGTCCTTGTGTGGCAGACTGGATTTTCCAAAAATGGCCACAGAATGTTTTCTGGTGCCAGAACCTTGCCTCTCCATCAATAGGTAGACTTTTATTTTCCCTCCATAATAGAATGTGGTGAAAGTGATGTTGTGTGGCTTCTAGGGCTAGATCATAAAAGCCGGTGCAGCTTCTGCCTGGCTCTCATGCTCAGGATACTGGTCCTTGGAACCCAGCCACCATGTTGCGAGGAAGCACATGGAGAGCCTACGTGTAGGTGTTCTGACCGAGGACATCAACTGCTGGACACATGAGTCAGCAAACCTTCAGGTGATTCCAGCCTTTGACCTGCTACAACTGATGCCATGTGGAGTAGAGAGAAGCTGTCCCCAATGAGTCCTGCCCAACTTACAGATTCATGAGCAAAACAAACATTGTCATTATTTATTTCACTTAAATTTCATATGCACGTTTTTTCACATCTTTAACAATTTTTACAACTTAATATGGCTAAATAACATTCTATTATGTGGATATTCTATCATTTATATAAACTTTTCTATGTTGTTGCTTATTTCAGGTTCTCTCTCCCATCCTTTTTTATGCTGTGATACATAATGTTGCCAAAAACGTCTTTGCACACACATTTTGATTTTGCTTTTGTGATTATTTCCATAGCATAGATTTTTAGAAGATAAAAGTAAACAGCTTCTATACCTCAATTACATTGAATTAGCTTTATGTGGCTCATTAGAATCAAAACGATCTTAAGTATCTATAGAAAAGTGTTCTATCTGAAATTTACAGAGCTGCCTCACAAAATTTTGGAACACAATCCTCTTCCAAAGTCAAGAACCCCTTTTTGCATTGATTCCTGAATCAGAGTCAGCATGAGATTTTTCTGAGAATGGTTCTTTCTTTCACAGCTTGATCTTCTCACCTTTGATTTTCCTTGGATGGCTTGTATCCCAGAAGAAATGTGTTTTTAGTAATTGATGCATTCACCACCTATGGTAGGCTGGATATGGCTCCCGAAAGGATCTCCATATCTTAATCTCTGGAACCTGTGAATGTTACCTTATAGGGTAAAATAGAATTTGCAGACGTGATATTAAGTTCAAGATTTTGAGATGGGAAGATTACTGCAGATTCTCCAGACAGGTATGAAATACAATCTCAAGAAATCTTATAAGTGAGAGCAGAGAAGAGATTTGACACAGACAGAAGAAGAGAAGGCAATGTCACCATGGAGGAAGAAACTGGAGTGATGCAGCCACAAGCCAAGGCATGCCAGCAGCCACCAGGATCTAGAGGCAAGGAACAGAATCTCCAAAGGGACTGTGGCCCTGCTAACACCTTACTTTCAGCCCGGTGGAACTGATTTTGAACTTCTGGTCTCCAGAACAGTGAGACAATAAATTACTATTGTTTTAAGCTACCGACTTTGTGGTAATTTGTTACAATAGCCCCAGAAAATTTCTACATCACTTGCTGCTGCATAGGAAATAAATGCCATACAAAGGAGTTAATTTTAATGCTCCTAATTCTCTCCCTCAAATATCTTCCTGGGGGAGGTGCAGGCTCCAGTAAACATGCACAAAATACATGAGAGATCTTTGTCTTTTTTATGTGTGTGTAAAAATTTGTTAAGTATCAAGTGTTTACTGTCCCGTGGAGAGTAAGAAAGCAAAGATAAGATACTTGTGCTTGGGCTACTTACATTCTAAGCTGGATATACACAGACACACAGCACACACGTATATAAACATCTGGAGCAGAGTACAGATTCCTGTGTTTCCTCAAAGTCTACCTTGAGGTACACGCTTTGAAATATGTCAGAATTCAGAGCACATCAACATGAAAGTTGAATCCTCCCCCTTTGGAGATATAATTGCAGTCGTGGAAAGGAAAATAACAAGGAGTCACAGATAATAGGGCCCCAAAGATCTCCAAGAAATAGGTTAATCTCACTGTGGATCCTAGCATGTCATAAAACATCAGCGCGCACTAGCTTCTTTTCCCCTTCCTTGGTTAAAAATGTCCCTTTATTGTCAAGGTCTAAAAAAAGGCAAGACATAACGAATGAATCCTCAGTGATGTTTGAAAAATATGCCCTGACACATTTGGAACATACCCACTGTTCAAAATCTGCCGGCTAAGAGAAGCTGATTAGAACCCCCGATGGCCCGCGGGGAGCCCCGTCCAGGTGCCTGTTACCTGCTGCTGTCAGCTCTGCCTTGGGCCAGCAGGAAGCCAGAGTAACCAGTTGCCTCTCCTCTTACATAAACACCAGACCAGGAGGCAGCGCTGCTGTTGATATAAACGTGAAGGGAAGGTTGTGCTGGCTGGAGGATGGAACGCAGCCCCTCTCTCTCTCTTCCTTGGGCCTCTTCAGTGATGAAAGCATCATCCTTTTCTTAATGAAGTGCCTTGACTTTGGTAGTTTTTGTGTCTCTCTTCATTTGGAATCAGAAAAGATCCCCTCCACACACTCTCCCAGGAAGCTCAGAGCTGAGAGAGACTTAAAATGATCATCTCTGTTGGTACATGGATTTAAAACTGAAAGGACAATTCTAAGTTTGGCCAAAAGCCCTGCGTTCCATCCCCACATGGTGGATTTTGAATGTATTTATCATCCACATTTCCTTCCTAAGGGTGAAAAAAGACCTGCCAGATTTCGTTTAGCATGTATCATTTTTTATACTACAATATATTCTGAAATAAATCATTAATGTGATTATAAATAATAAAGCATAGAAAAAGTTTTCTAGGAATGAAATAAGTCAAAATGGAACAATTGCTGCTGTAAGCCATAGACAAATCAGCCGTGATCCATGGTGTAGAGAAATCCTCGTTAGGGGAAAAGCGATTCATGCATATATTCATTCATTTAACAAAATATTTATTGGTGCCCACTCTATAACCGCGTTGTGTAAAGTCCTAGAAATACAATGAGGAATAAGACAGATCTGAACCTGCTCTTAAGGAATTTAAAGTCTAATTAGTTTAAAGACTTAAAGGAGAGACAAACTACAATTACCAGTTAGTGCTACAATAGGCTGTAGTAGGAAAGCATCTAACCCAAATCTGAGTGGCCGTCAGACTTTACCAAGGAAATAATATTTTCTTTGGAATTTAGAGAATGGAAACAGCATAAGCAGTGGTTTGGAGATAGGAGAGGACTTAAAACATTAAAATAACTGAAATGGGATCACAGCGGCTAAGAGATGAACTTCTGGAGGTAAAAACAGACCTCTTTTTGTGAATCTTGTAAGTAAAAACAATGGAAGTTATTAAATGATATTAAGCAGATCAGGGATGCGATCCAGTTTACCCTTTAGAAGGAGCTCTCTGTCTGCAATGTACAATGTACATTGGAGATAATGTAGCGAGAGGTGATGGGGGCCTATGTAATAGTGTTGATAGTGAGGAAGCAGATAAGTGGATATACAAGAGGTATTTAGGAGAGAGATCTGTCGGCCTTGGTGACTGAGTAGGCATGGGGTGAAAAAGGATAAATTAAGGATGACCCCTAGTTTTCCAGACTTCACCATGTGGCAGTTGAAGTGAAGGAGCTCAGTTTTGGATAAATGACCTGGAGATGTCTAACTTATGTTCAAGAGAAGACGTCAGCATAGAGTTAGATAAACAAGTTAGGCCAAAAGTAAAAATTAGTAGCATGCAGTTGATAATTGAAGCCATTGGAGCCAAAGAGATTGATCAGAGAAACTTGTAGGGTAAGAAGAGACGACCACCTGGGTCAGAGCCCTGAGAAGTGTGATATTTTAACGGATGAAGAGAAGAGAATCCTGGAAAAGAGACTACTAGGTGGGAGAAAAACTGGGAGAGTGGTATCATGGAAGCCAAAAGAAAGGAGTGTTTAAAGAAGGATGACATGGTCACGGTGTGTTTAAATGCTGCCTTGGATCAGTGACGCAGGTGTCTAATACCGAAGGTGGCGTCCCTCCTCCACATGGTGAAATTATTTTCAGACATCACCATGTAAGAATCAGTAATCATCTTCATGTTCTTTATCTGGCCTTTAATTTTAAAATAAGTACAATTTTAACAAGAATAAATTTCAATTTTAGAGATATTATTCATACTCAGTAAACTATTTCATGTATGGATGAAAATGAGTACTTACGAAGCAAATAAATAACACCTCACAGTTTGTATTCTGGTTCACTTTTTTCCATTTTAAATACAAATAAAAATTCCTAACATGTGGTAACATAAAATGACAAAATTAACTCAATTTCTGTTTCTTTATATTTACAGTCTGTGTTGTCATACTTTATTTTGAATCTACTGATTAAACATAGGAATACATGTACCGTAAGATTGGAGACACAACCACACCCAAAACAAGCCCGAATGATTCTGAGTCATTATGGGTTCACTCTTGAAATGGATGGGGGAGTCACTAAGTCCATGTGTGTCTGGGGTGAACTGTGTAAATGTGGGCTCCTGAAATGAACCTTCAGGTAGTATATGATATTTGTTAAAAGATAAATAATACAAGTGTGCTTATTTGAATTTTGCATACAAACACATATATATGTATAACACACTTTAATATACACATATAATAATAATATATATTATTAAAATGCAACAGTAACCATAGAAATTAGATCAATAAAAGAGTTTTGAGGAGGAGTATTTTATACTAACTTGTTTGGAATTGCTGGTGCATTGCAATAATAAAAAATGACTAGGACTGGCTTGGTGGCGTAGTGGTTAAGTTGATGTGCTCCACTTCAGCATCCTGGGGTTCACAGGTTTGGATCCTGAGCACAGACCTACACACTGCTCATGAAGCCATGCTGTCACAGCATCCCATTTGCAAAATAGAGGATGATGGGCATGGATGTTAGCTCAGGGCTAATCTTCCTCAGCAAAAAGAGGAAGACTGGCAATGGATGTTAGCTCAGGGCCAATCTTCCTCACCAAAAAAAAAAGAAGAAGAAAAAGAAGAAGACCAACTTTTGTCAGTTTTTTATTATTATTTTTAAATTCTTCACAGACAATTCACCCCCTTATTGCCTGTACAAAGTGGACTACTCTCACTGCCCAGCCTTTCGTATATTACTGGCCAAGATGAGAAGCAAAATGAGGCCTGAAAATTATCTTTCTTCTCAGTCTAGGAATGTCAGTGGTGGGCCAGGCCCCATGGTCGAATGGTTAAAGTTCCACGCACTCTGCTTTGGCAGCCTGGGTTCACAGGTTTGGATCCCAGGCGCAGACTTCCTCCACTCACTAGCCATGCTATGGCGGTGTCCCACATACAAAGTAGAGGAAGACTGGCACAGATATTAGCTGAGGGCTGGTCTTCCTCAAGCGAAAAAAAAAAAAAAAAGAGGAGGATTGGCAATGGATGTTGGCTCAGGGCAAATCTTCCTCAGCAAAAAGGATATCAGTGGTGGACTCAAGAAATGATGGGAGTGAAGTGGTATCACATTGGGCTAAGAAACCAGTAGGTGGAGAAGCGGTTTGGACAGTGACCTACCTTACCAGTCTCATTTCCTCTGACTCCCTGGTCTTTCTTCATCCTTTCCTCTTCATCCCTGCCTATACAACCTACTTTCCAGGCATACTGAACTTTTCCACTCTTCCTCAAGCATACCAAGACCTTCCACGCTTATTTGCTTTTATGCCTACTATTTCCCCGGCTTGGAATGAACTTTCTTCCTGGTTAATTCTTATCTTTTCTTCCACCACTTCTCAAAGTCAATGATCCAGTGGAGCTTTCTCTCCTAAGCCAAGTTTCGGTTAGCCCAGTCTGCTCCACCATCTGTTTCCACATCTGGAAGGGCGTGTACCACCTAGTTGTACAACTTGTTTGTCTTTCACATCTGCATCAGTTAGCATCATGCTTGCCTGTTCTACACATAAAGGTTTGTTGCTGGATAAATGGGAGGAAGGGTGAGTAAGAAATTAAATGAGTGATTTAATGAATAAGTGAATACAATTGAAGGAAACCTTTAGTTCTACCTGTGTAAACACATGAAGGCTAAATGGGTTGGTGGCAATGTGTTGACGAGCCACAGTTACAGGTGAAGTTGGTCATTGGTAGATGATTAGCTCAGTCTGAAAATGATCATAGTACTGTAAACAAAACCAGTCAATATGTGGTCCTCACTCAGACCTTCAGCTCTGGGTGCCTCACCTAGACTAGGATTTCTCTGGCCCTTCTGCCTGGGTCTCCGGCATGGTAACCAAGAGGGACATTTTACTTCTGTAGGTGAAAGGAAGCAAGGCCAGGTTTCTGCAAGAGCAGTTTTGTCAGCTCAATCTAGAAAACCAGTTGAGCAAAGCAGGAGTTATTGTTGCTTTAATCTGTCTCACTTGCTGGGAAAATCTCTGTGGGGTTTTCAAAATGAATGATTCAGGTGCATCTAAGTATTTACATTTGTTTGGCAAAGATTGAGATTTAGGGATGTAATTTGATATGTACATTTCCCCTAATACCCCAGCCCCTCTCTTCCTGTGCTTTGTTACGCGTTCAGTGACATGAAATCAGGTGGCACTTGACACTCTAAATAGCTATAAGCAGGTCATTGTTGGCCTTGAAGTCAATCATTTGCCTGAGGTCAGGAAGGAAAATTGGGCTGTGACTTCATTTCCTGATGCTTCAGACTTAGGGGTTTCCTCTGCCCTCCCCTCCCTAGTTTTGCAGTCCTTTTTGGTGTTGTTGTTAAGTTTAAAATGGGACATTTATGTGTCTCGAGCACAAACAATGTGAACTTAGACAGACTTGATAATGGAACTGCTTGAGGTTGCTGTCTGGATGTAAAATTGGGCTCTTTATTCCAAATATTTGTTTTCAGATGGTGCCAATGGCGCTCCCTAGCCTGCTTATGCTGATTCACTCTGTCTCCAACAAGAGCCATTTAAATATTTGCAGTACGGATCTCCTCAGTGAGTTCAGTTGAATGAATAGTTGAATAAATAGTAACAGGATCAATGTCTATGAAGGGACAGTTATGTTCAATAATCTCTTTTTAAGTATAGTAACCTTTATGACTTTTAAATATTAGAAAATCTTAATAATATGCAGCTGGTGAGTGAATGCCCTTTTGATAATTGAATATTTTTCTGGGATACAAAGCTCCAGATTTAATAGCTGTCCAGTCGACAGTGAAAGCTATACTCAGTTGTGTAAACACTGACTTTCCTTATCCAGTTGTCTCCCTGATTTTGTTGATACAAATCTAAGCACTCTTCTTTACTACGGCCTTTCCAAATCTTGAACAAACTTTTGTTACTAGCAGCTCGGCTAGAGTTGGACACATTAAGGCTCTGATGAGAATAGGATCTTGTTATTTGGCGATAATAAATCGCTATTTGGTGATGTTTGAGGGAGGATATTAATGCTAAAATGAAATTTGGGAAAGGTAGTGATGTAATAGAAAGATCTCAGTTCCAGTCCTGTCTTGGCCTTTAAAGCTGCTATGTGACCTTAGGAAAACGAGTTAACATCTCTGGGCCTTAGTTTCTTTATGATTTCAGTGAAAACTTTGGATTAGGTCATTGGTGTTCAGCTGTGTCCTTAAAAGCCCCAGAGTCTTCAGGAGATATTAAGTAACATACTGTTTGTTTTCTCTGTCTTTTCTACAGCATAAATTTCCTTAAGGCCTGGTGTTAAACTTGCATTAATTTTACTTTACTCTATGACTGATTGCCTTGAATTTTATGGTGGAGTTGATGTTCTGCCTGTCACCCCACACCCCCAACCCCATCCCCAGTCAACCTCATGTCTTTCTGATTTGGCTTCTCCTATCCAAGGACCAACTCGAGAGCGACCTCTTCTATGATACCTTTATTAACTAACCAACTCATGCAAATTGTTGATTAAAATGTAATTGTTTCATCTGAACTGCAATGAAATGAACACTTTGTATCTTCTTTCATGTAGTTGTATTTTCTCTCTGTGTTACTCTAGGCTCTGTGAGTAGATTGCAAGTTCCACAAGAGCATGACTGTGGCAGCCTGTTCATTGCCTCCTCAATATCCTTTCCCCGTAGGCACACCTTAGTGGTCCCTCTGGTTGTGTTCTCATCTAAAGCTGGTGATTCATGATCGGTCTAACTCAATTACAGAAATCCTGTTCCCCTTTCTCAGGGTCCCTAAACTGAACTTGCCCCTGTGACTCAGTTCTGGCCAGTGAGGTTTAAACCAGTGGAAGTCTGTAGGGGAGATTACGGGAAAGAAAGCTTTCATTCTCTTGGGGAGAAGTGTCTTTTTACCTTTCTCATTTTTTGGCCTTGACCACAGATAAGATGCCTGGAATAACAGCAGCCACATGGCAATGATTAGGCAACCAAGACAAGGGAAAGGCCAAGGAACTCTCAGAGACGTAGGTCCCTGACCTTGTTAAACAGCAAAACTAATGACATCAATTTACCTCTGGAGTTTTGTTTTGTGAGAAAATCTTCTTTAATTAATGGTTAAAATTTTAAATTCATTCATTCATTCAACAAATAATTATGATGCACCTATAATATCTGAGGCATAGTGCAGGAAATACATTAGTAAACAAAACAGGAAAAGTTTGTATCCTCATAGTGTTTACATTTTAGTAGGAGAGAAGATCAGAAAATTAACAATAGCCGTAATAAACAAATAAATTATGCACAATATTAGAAAATGCTAAGTGTTATGGAGAAAAGAAAGAGCAGGATATGTGAGCTAGGTAGTCCAGATTTGGGGGGGTCAGACGTGATTTGTAAATAGGATAGTAGGAGTTTGAGAAAGTGATATTTGAGCAGTGACTTGAAGGAGGTAAGAGATGTTTGTCATGTCTTCTGGAGGAAAAGCAGTTCAGACATTAGGTGTGACCAGTGCAAATATTCTACAGCAGGAGCAAGCCCAGTCTGCCCCAAGAACCACGAGCACCCACTGGAAGGTTCTGAGCAGAATTACAGTTCAAAAGGGGAAGAGATGAAGGGAACGCTCACTTCGCCACATTGCTAGCATCATTCCCTGAGCAGAATTATAATAGGGGCTGACTTACGTTTAAGATCATCTGGCCTGCTCTGTTGAAAGATGACATAGAGGCAAGCAAAGGGAAGGCTGGGAGGTCATTAGGGTAATCCACTAGAGACATGATTCTTGCTTGGATTTGGATGGTAGCAACAGAAGTGCAAGTTGGGGAAGCTTTCTTCTTCTGAATATATTTTAAAGGTAGAGACAAGATTTCCTAATGGATTCCGGTGAAAGTTATCAAGCCCTATCAGTTTATTTATTTACACATTATTATTATTTACACATTAATAGCAAAATAAACATCATTAAACACAAAATTCTGGCTTTTAACCTGAGTCAACTGCATGGAACAGTAACATTCAGTTACTGAAAAAAGTTTCATCTAACATGGAAATACAACATAGCAGGCAATATTTATAGCCAAACAAATGTTTATTGATTTTTAAGAAATTATCTCATTATTTCCGATATCAAAGTTTTACCTCAAGAGTAAGTGTAAGAACTTTACATATATAAGACTTCATTTATTAAGGGAGAGTTTATAAAAACTCACAACAGTATAAAATTAAAAATTAGCACAGTTTCTTTTCCTGTTTTCCTAAAACTAATTTGACTGAACCCTAAATCAAAATTTTAGTAGTAATAGCATTTTTTTTGGACAGAATGTGGAGAAAAGAGGGAAAACTCAAGTTAATAATTTAAGGTTCAAAATATCTACCAAAAGTCGGTGGTAGTTATCTAGACGTGACCTAGAAAATTTGCAGAACAACTTTGAAGATTTCATAACTTCCCATCATTGCTCATTCTGGGTTCCCAAGCTAATAATAATGTTAAGTGTGTGTGTATGTGTGCCCAAGTTTAATGTTGGCAAATCAACTTGAGTGAGGTGCTGTAAAGTGTGGGTACCAGTGAGACAAGGGTGCCTGTTGAAAAGACAATGCATAAATCTAGGTAGCATTCTAGTTTTCTGTCATATTGTGTGAGGTTGGGCTATGAAAATAAGGACCGTGATGTAATAGCACTTTTCTTATGTGCATGAGATCCATTTATTGGCAGCTCTCAGGCTATAATGAATTAAATATAAACTGCAGGAGAAGCAAAGATATTTGCAAGCTTTTTAAATTTAAATCTATGAGAAGATCCGTAGGGGAAGAAAAAGTTTTCCTCCACCCTCTTGGGGTCCCTGAGAGGGTCTGAAATTAAACTGACAAAGACAGATCAACAGGAGAAGAGCATACAAATTTTATTGAATTTTTACGTGTACATGGGAGCCGTCAGAAGAGAACGGAAATCCAAAGAAGTGACAGGAGCAGGAAACATTTCTACCTTTCAGACAAAGAAGCAATACATTGAAAAGAATTGAAGAATTGACAAGACAGAGGGTTTGGGGCCAAGAGTAGTAAATGGTGAAGAGGTAACTAGGAAGATAAGAGTTAGTTTAACCAGGTTTGTTTGTACAGATTTCTCGGGCCCTGTTCCCCGTCTCTGGTGATAAGAATGTCTTCCTTCTTCCTGGTACAGGGAGGGGACCTGTCACAGGAGAGTTTTATGACCTGTTACAGGAAAGAAGGGCGAAGACAAGCAGGTCAGAATGACCTTCCTGCCTCTGCCATTTTCTCAAATTCCTTCAGCTTGAGATATTCAATCTATCAAGGTGCCGTGTTCTGGGCTAGCATGCCCTGAGCTCCATTGGATCTTTCTCAGAAATTGCATAAATTGTAAATTAAATACTTCTGGCTATTCCTTATTTACTGATCCAAATGCAGGGCTTCTTTTTGAGACATATGGTTTTTATTCTTATTTTTATTTATTATATCTGCGGGCTATTTGTGCATTTCCGAATATTCAACAAATATTTAGAGCCTACCTACTAAGTGCTGAGTTCTGCATACACAATGGTAACTAAGAGGATCATGATCCCTCTTCTCATAAAGTGTTTCTTGTTCTATTGGGACGTTCATGGACTTTATGGAAATGTCCACACAGGATGCAGGGAGCTAGACTATTGGAGCATTAGACCTGGAAGAAAGCCTTACAACTTACAGATGATGAAGCCAAGGCACAACGTGGTTATATGACTTGGCCTTGGTTACGAGGTAGCAGAGCCAGGCAGAGAATCCAGAGTTTTCAACCCTCTGTGCTCCACACTCAACCACAGAGTTACAGTCGGTTGGGAAGAGGAGGTAATGGCGGAGGTTGGAGGGAATCTCCTAAATTAATAAGCTAATTTTCCAGCAGGACACATACAATTTTAAAGCTTAAAGCAAATGGATATATACAAAAATTTAAATGGGTCTTGGAACTGACCCACCTTATTTTGAGAACCTGTTTCTATGCGTAACCTGGTATAAATCATGTGAATCCTGTCCAGACATGTCCCAATCTTGCAGGGCGGCTGCTCTGCCCTCACCCTAAGATGCAAGGTGAAAATCCACGTGATGGCTGCCATTGTGGCCCTGGAATGGCTCCCACTAAGGGAAAAGCCCAGTCTTAATTCTTGTCCACTACTTACAGGACAACATTACAGAGCGCGTGTTTTGCCTTTTCATAATCTTGCTGAGAAGCAGTTTGGCAAGTGAGAGACGGTAGAGTATAGTGCTAAGATTTCGACTCTGGAGGCAGCCTTCTGAGTTTATGACTTGGCTTCCCACTTCCTCGTTGTATGGACTGGAATAAGTGACTTAACCTCTCTGAGCCTTAGTTTTATTCCATAAAACATGGGAATCGTAATAGAGTTGTTGTAAAGGTTGAGTTAATATACCTAAATGACTTTGAATAGTGTCTGGCACATAGTAAGGTCTAATAAATTACTATTTTTAGAGTAATCACCAGGATTTGTGCAATATGGATTGGGACTGCAAATAGACACTAATGAGGCAATATTGTGTTGTGTGTGTGTCAGTGTGTGTCTGAGTGTCTGCGCATGCATGACAGATCCAGTGTTGGAGACAAAACAGATCCCTGGAAGTAGAGACTTCCAAAACGTTCATTTTTTCCCTCAATTTAGACCTCTTACCTTTCCATCAGAGAGCTCTTAAAAGGCAAACGTTTACTGTGTACTATCGGCCTAGTCCCACAAGTTAGTAGGTCTTGCGTCATTTTTCTGCTTTACAAAAATAAACCAACTCCTCCTACCCGCCCCCCAAAAAACATGAGCAAACAAACCAGCAAAACAAAAGTACCAAGATCTTCCAAGCATTTTATATGGTGCTATCAAATCTAGAGTTTCTGTTTTCCTTCTCTACACAGCAAGAGGTCTCAAAAGTTTGGTATTGTATGAGATAGAATGCTGGATCTCCTAGGCCCTGTGATTCTAAAACAGAAAGTGCACACCTGAGTCCCCATGTCACCCCACTGGTTTAAACGTTGCCACTACCTATATGCTCTTGTTCTCTGATGAAGTCATTTGCTATTGTTGGTAGAGTAAGTGTTTGGGCATCAGAGGGGGCCTTGCTGGAAGTATCAATAACTCTGTCTCTAACCTTACCTCTCCTTTCTCAAGGACTGGTTTCAATACATGAGGAATCTTCTAGCACAGGAGGTTTTTGTGGGCTGTTTGACAAAGCCGAGTATTTGCTTGTTTTTTGCAACTCTGTATTCTCCATTTCGTTTAAGCAATTTCAAGCCCTTATGGGAGAAGAATGGCTAGAACTGAGTATTCAGCAGATTTCATCAACACATGTCTAGCAAGTCACTACTGATTTCTCAGGTTTATTACTTTAAATCCACTGGGGAGCTTTCATTTTTTATTCCACATGGATTTCATAAAAAAATGATGCAAATTATAGGGAAATTGGAACAATAGTTTTCCCATTCACACTGTATGCATGAATGATACCTGTCAATATTCAGCTAATTAACAGTTAAATTTACTAAAATATCAATAATGGTCTGATGACAACTGCAAAAGCACTCATCTGTGAAAGAGCAACCATCTCTCAAAACTTTACAAAAATTAGTTTAAAGTGCGTCAGTGTGTCACAAAAGACCCCAGATAAAATGTGCTTGTACGAATAATATCTCTGGGTACCCCAGGGGTCTAGTTTTTCTTTCAAGTCCACCCTTGCGCCGCCTTCCTCCAAACCAATCATTGGACCAGCTAAAGAGAGACAGCCTAGTTCTGTAAATGGCTGCATTTTATGATGTGATGCTAATGGAATTACCCGTGATTTTCCTTTTCTGAATTTCTTTTTCTTGTGTCTGAATGGACTGAAGGGAAGACTGATTTCTACGTATCAGGATACATTCTTCATCTATGAACAGAATGGGATGTTTTTCAGATTAAAGTTTATAGTAGAATGCATGAACCGGGCATTTGCAAAATCCAGATGTCTGTGCTAAAGCCCACGACTCCACTAGCGGCTGGAACGGGACGTTTTTAGCGATTTTTCAAGTGCACTGCAGTGGAGCCGCTGATTAAAGTTAGTCAGCTTGAAGAAAGTTGAAGACACGTGGCAGCCTGTACTGGGTAGATCTAATAATCTCCTTCAGCTGCAGAGAATTATAAATTGTCAGGGAATTCTTGGCATTGTGACATGATGTAGCGTATATTGTAAAATAATATACTAATAGACAAAGAGCTAGAAAACATTTTAGCAAAGGTAGTACATTCTTGGCAGAAAATGACTGCATTTGGCATCAACCTCAAAGGTACAAGAGGGAAACTGAAAGCGCGTACTTTCAAATTAACGTCTTTTCTAAGATCTATTTGCTTTTACACCGTGATTGAGAAGCCTTTTCTTCTATTACATACTCTTAAAATTTTAACACATTTTTTAAAATTTACACTTTTCTATTGCTATTTAGGATTTAAAATATCTGTATCTGCTCCCCCAAAAGCTAAGAATCTTATCTCACTTTTATTTTCTTCTTCTTCACTAATGTTACCACTTCTGATATTGAGTTTCACAGGAATTTTTGTTTCAAGTCTTTATTTTGCTTTTGGTTTTGCATTGCACGCCAATAGTTATTTAGGTATTACCATGAATTTACTACGACTCTTTTGTATATTTGCGACTACATCAGCCCTTTTTTTGGATTCCTTGTTCATTTGTTGGTGTGTATCCTCAGCTAATGCTTTCAGAGACTTCTTAGCTAGGTAAACACTCTTAGGCTTTGATTTTCTGAATATTTACTTCTATCCTTCACTTTAGTGTCAGTTTGGCTGAGTATAGGGTTATAGGTGTGAAATAACTCCCCCCTTTAATTCGGAAGATAGTAATCTCTACCTTCTAGTATTGAATTATGCTCATGAGAAGTTACGCTGATGGCAGGCTGGTTTCTCAGATTTTTGGGGGGTTGCCTCTTTTTCTATAAAAAGCCTTGGGATTTTATTCATCCTAGAAATTCTGAAATTTCATGTGAAATTTCATTCTGAAATGTTTCATGTGGTTTTGGCTTTTTAAAAGTCTAACTTAGCATTCCTAATATGAAGATCTGTGCTTTCTTCAGACCTAAAAATTTTTTTGTTAGTATTTGATTATATACTCTGCATTTTCTCTTTTCTCTTATTCTATAAGTTCTAAAATCTGGATTTTAGAATTTCTTGATGTACTCTTCATATCACTTAACTCTGCACTTACATTTCCTCTCCTTTTGTTCATATGTTCTGCTTCATGTGTGAATATTTCAGTTCAATTTTCAACCCATTAATTTGCTATATAGTGTGTATTATGCTATTATTGCCTCCCTATTGAAATGTTCATTTCTGTTCTGTTTTTATCCTAAGAGCTGTAGGAAATATATTTTCATAGATGAGATGCTCTTTCAAATCTTTCTAACTATATACTTATTCCAAGTCTTTTTGTTAACTTTATTAACTCTTCTGGGGGGGTTCATTCCTCCTTTTGTTATTGCCTAGCTTCTGTATTATTGACTTTCTTAAAACGTTTAGTACTTCTTGGCTGCCTATGGCTTTGATTTTGAGAATCACCATCCATGTGCCTTTTGTATTTCTATAACCTGCATCCCATGTATGGAGTAAGCATTTGGAATGGAAGCTTGTTTTCCAAATCGGAGAATTCCCAACACTGCCAGAAATTAGTATCTACCTGACCACTACAAGACTTTCCAACCCTGGTGCTCTTCCTTAGCCAGTTGTTAAAGCCCACATAGCACAAAAGAAGGACAAGGGAAGCAACTGGCTAGCCAGCAGCTCCAAATGCAGCTCCTAATTAAGTCTCCTTCTAAATGTTCCAGGGTTTTCCCTTAATTCCTGGCATTGTTGGCAGTGGGCTTAGAGACTTTCAAACCTCTAACCTCCGCAGCAGGCTCTCCTACATGTGTTATAGCGTATAGTTTTCTCTGGGTTTGTTTTGTTAAAGATCTGATTGTATAAGGCTTTCTAAATCTCAGAAATTCCAAAAAATTTGTGGTTCATTGATTCTACCTTTAATCCTTTAAAAAATACTTTTTATACTTTTGCTTTTGGTGGTGGTGGTAGTGTGATTTCATGTGATTTGGAGTGAAAGGGAGTATATAAATGTATGCTCAGTCCATGCTATATCAGAAAACATCCCTATGAGAAGAGCTTACAAAAGTGAAATGATTCCCCCTAAGTTTGGTGGAAATACTTCAATTCAAGAGTTTATTTGGCCTTCAGTACAGGGCTTTGCAAATATGGGCATGGTAAATTGTGTACCACAAGCAATCTTGGGGTGCAAATATTTTCTTAGGCCTTATTATGAGACAATAAGGTGAAGAGAAGATTCTTTCAATTCTTTTTTTGACCTTATACCTGGTATTTGGGCATATTTTTTCCTGGCAGTGTTCTCATTACAATAAAGGTTCACTGCAATGACTGTGAAATCTCCTTACAGTTTATCGTAACTGTTTGAGATATTAATTTTTAGTGGAGTTCTCATGAGGACAAGGAGACATCCTTTGGGATCCTGTGGTGGTTTCATCCTTAGAAGAAATGAAGTCATTCTGAATATAGAACATCCCTTAACTTGCTTAATGGGATCATTGACCAACAACTTTCTATCAGTGACCTGAGTTGATTTCAATGCTGAGTTGTCTAAAATATATGCAAGACTGTGACATTTAATTACAATACAGTTTTCAGAAATAGTCTCATCACATGTTAGCCACTGGATCATGTACTTTTGGTAGTGAGTATGGGCTAATTTCAACAATGCACACTTCTTTTTTAAACCACAGGTACGGACAGAGAGCACAGAAACTCTCTGTGCTATTCTATATGGCTATAATCCCAAAGCAATGAATGAGAAGCCACTGCAGATGGTTGATAAAGTAGTGCTGAATATTAACTCCACAGTGATCTCCCTTTTTTCTCTCCCTGTCTACGTATTTCTGGCAGCAAGTTGTAAATATCCGTCTTCTCTGTCTTTCAGCATGTTTCTGCATTAAAGTATCACATTTTTTAAAGTTCTGGATGTCACTAGAAAATTACAAATAACAAAATTATTTCAGGAGTCCGTATAGTTTTTAATTTGATTTGGTGCTCCCACTATCTATTCTAATATCTTAGCTGACTTACTACTTTCTTATTTGCAGGAGATGGGCCTATAGTAGAAAAATGGAAATACTTGCCGATTGAACACTATTGGATTCAAAATACTAATGAAAGAGATCAACCTAAAAGGAATATTTGATTTTCTATAGCAAATTTGATCTTGACTGTCGCATTTAGTTCACCCAAAACACATTGTGCCTCTCCTATATGCATGTTAGCTCTTTAATGTTGTCACTCCTTAACATACATAGGAATAGTGATTCTTATTCTGTTTTAGCCATGAGGTGAAAGAGTTCAGTAAGTTCACCCAAGTCATACAATCAGTAATTGGTAGATCCAAGGTTAAAATTCAGGAATTCTGGCAGAAATGCAAAGAGAACTCCCCAGTGACTCAAAAATCTAGTAACAAGGCGATAAATCAGGAGAGAGATGGCCCATGATTCAGAAAGCTGGAGGCTGGATGAAAATTACAAAGAAACCTCCAGCGTGTGACTGGTGCTAAGATTCCCAAGCACACTGAAGGGGAATTCCTGATCCCATTCTCAAATAATTTGAAGCCAATGGTGAACTGGATCTAACTAAACCTGCAAAAACGTCCAAACACAACTTGATGATAGATTAGATGGATCCCACTCACCAAACCTACACTCTGACAGAAGAAAGGGCAAGATTTTTCTGTGGGAAAATATGTGTTACTTTAGTCATCACTGTTCTTTCACACGCTGTGTCCAGAATGTAATAAAAAATGATGAGACAAGTGATGGAAGAAGAAAACATAATCCATGTTAAAGAGAGAACATAATCAATAGAAGCAAATACTGAGATGTTCCAGGTGTTGGAATTACTAGAAACTTTATAGTAACTGTGATCAATATGTGGAAAGGAGGGATTACATGTGTGAATTTTGTTAGAGACATGGACATTTTTATAAAGTCAAATGGAAATGCTAGAATTGAAATATATGAGATAGGAAATGAAGAATTCATTCAATGGACTTATTGATAACTAGACTGGGCATAGAAAAGAATTGGTGAACTTAGAGATAAGTCAGGAGAAATTATCCAAAATGAGATACAGAGAGAAAAAAACCCAACAATGAAAGTAATGGAATAGAGTATCTGAGATCTGTGATTTAATATGTATAATTTGTGTCCCAGGAGAGGAGAGAAAGAATGGGACAGAAGAAATCTTTGAAGATATAATGAGAACAATCCAAAGTTAATGAGAGATATCAGACAACAAGCCCTAAGTGGAATATACACAAGAAATCTCCACTTAATTACATCCTAGTCAAAGAATAACGGCTGCCTTCTTATCTCAAACAGTGAAGGCTAGAAAAGAATAGAACACCACTTTAAAACGTGAAAAGAAAAAATTACTGAGCTATAATTCACATCCTGTAAATATAGCCTTCAAAAATGAAGATGAAATACAGTTTCAGAGACAAAAAAGGCTGAGAGAATTTGTCTGCAGCAGATCTGTACAACAAATACTTAAAGGAGTTCTTTGGGCTAAATGATACCAACTGGAAACTGGATCTTCAGGAAGAACAAGGAGCGCCAGGAAGAGAAAATATGTGGATAAACATTTGAATGTCTGTCACTGCTTCTAGTATCCATTTGTACCAGAAGTCTTACTTGCAATAAGGCCAGAAAAAGAAATGAGACATAAAGATTAAAAAAGGAAGTGAAACTGTCATTAATCACAGATGACATGGCTGTGAGTGTATAAAACTCCACAGAATCCACACATACAAACTCACAACTACTAGAACTAATACGTGAATTTAGCAAAGTCTCAGACACAAGTTCAATATTCCAAGTCAATTATATTTCTAATTATTAATTACAAAATGAAATTTAAAAATGCTGTTTAAATAGCCTCAAAAGGGGCCGACTCCATGGCTGAGTGGTTAAGCTCGTGCGCTGGGCTTTGGCAGCCCGGGGGTTCACCAGTTTGGATCCTGGGAGCAGACCTAGTACTGCTCATCAAGCCATGTTGAGGTGGCGTCCCACATAGAAGAATTAGAAGAACCTATAACTAGGATATACAACAGTGTACTGGGGGGCTTTGGGGAGGGGAAAAAAAGGGAAATTGGCAACTGATGCCAGCTCAGGGCCAATCTTCCTGACCAAAAAGGTGCTTAAAAAAAAAGTTAAAAAAAAATAGCCTCAAAAAACCTTAAATATGTAGAAATAAACATAATAAAAGATTAGCAAATCACAAAACATTACTAAAAGAAATTTTAATGTACCTAAATAATTACCATATGCATGAATTAGAAAGCTCAATATTGTTAAGATGTCCATCTTCCTCAAAATTATTTACATATTTGATACAATTTCAATAAAAGTATCAGCAGACTTTTCTGAAGAAATTACAAGTTAGTCTAAAAATGCAAAGGACTAGAATAGCCAAAGCACTGTTGATTAAGAAGAACAAAGTGGATGGACTTATGCGCTTTGATTTCATGAGTTAATACAATGTCACAGCAATCAAGTCAATGTGGTATCAGTATAATAAATAGACAAATAGGTTGATCGAACAGAATAAAAAAAAATCCAGAAATAGTCACATGCACATAAATGTGATATATACACACATTATATGATATATACAGACATGTATATGACATATACATACATGAATACATTGATACGTGACCAAAGCGAAAAATCAAATCAGTGAGGAAAAGAGAATTCTTTTAAATGTGATGCAGAAATAACTGGATGTCCACTAGAAAAAAAATTGAATTTTGACCCTACCTCAGTCAATATACAAAAATTATTTAGAGATAGATCATGAATGGAAGGTGGCAGAATATGCCAACCCAAAATATGCCACTTTGGCAGAAGGATTGTTTTGAACTAAAGACATTTGGAAAACAGCAGGTGTGGGAAGGGCGCTCTGACCTTCCCTTTTCTTCCTGAAAGTAGGAGATAAAATACTCATGTGAGAGATGCCCTCCTTCTACCAGGAGGAAAAAAATATTCTTATCACTAGAGATGAGGAGTTGAGGCTGAGAGAAATCTGTACAAACAGACCCTGTTAAAATAACTCTTACCTTCCCTTAGTCACCCTATACATCTACTTTTCTACAATTGTCTCTCTTTGTTCAACCTAGTGTCCAAATACTTACTCCTGACCACTTCTTTGGGTCTTCATTTTCCTATGGGGCTCCCATGTACATGTGAAAAGCTGTACACTTTTCTCCTGTTAATCTATCTTATGTCAATTTAATTCTCAGAACCAGCCAGAGACCTAATAAGGTAGAGGTAAAGTTTTGCCTCCCTTATATGAATTTAAATATGAAAAATCTTCTAGAAGAAAATACGTTAAGAATATCTTTGCCACCCTGGGTTATGCAAAAATTCATTAGACAGAATTTAAAAGATACCACCTATAAAAGAATACGTGGATTTCACCAAAATTAAAAAATTTCTTCTCATGAAAAGAAAACGAAGAGGAAAGCAATAGACTAGGAAAATATTCTTATAATTTCTACTTCATGAATAACTCATATCCAGAATATATAAAGAACTTTTACAAGTCAACAGTAAAAAGTTAAACAGCCCAATAAAAAATGGAGAGAAGACTTGAACAGACACTTGGCAAAAGAATATGTAGAAATGAGCCATCCCACATAGGTATGATGCCAATGAGCACATGAAAAGATATTCAGTGTCATAAGTCATCAGGAAGATGCAACTGAAATATAATGACATAGCATTTCCTACCTACTGAAATGATTAAAAGACTGACAATACCAAATATTGGCAAAAGTATGGAGCCACTTAAATACTCAGCCATTGTTGTTGGTAGTGTAAAATGGTACCACTATTTTGGAGAGTGTTTTGCAGTTCTTTAAAGGTTGAGCATTTATGTACTAGAACTCCCACTCCGAGATATTTATCCAAGTGACACAAAAACAAGTCAACAAAAAGATTTGTATAAGAACGATCAGAGAAAACCTAGAAACAACTTAAGTATCTATATTCAGGAAAACGGATGAGCAAATTGTGGTATTTTCATATAATGAAGTATTACTCAGCAATGAACAGGAGTGAGCTAGTACTATACACAACAACGTGAATAAATCTAAAAAACATAATATTGAGCAAAAGAAGCCGGGTACAAAAGAACACATATTACTTCAAGGTCAGGCAAAAATAGTAATCTGTGGCAACAGAAATCAGTCCAGTGGGGTTTGACTGGAAAGGGGCATAAGAAAAATTTCTAGAGTGATTGACATGTTTCATATCTTGTTTTGGGTGGTGTTACACTGGTCTATACATCAATTGTCAAAACTCACACAAGTGAACAGTTAAAATGTGTATATTTTACTTTGACTTTAAAATTATACAATTTTAAAAAGGTAAAAGAAAAGAAAACAACAACAACAACAACAATTTCAGGCTTCGTGACTCCTTAAGAACTCTCACTTTTAAACACTGGGTTTTCATCGAATAAATGTGTTTTAAAGCAGTACTGTGATGACGAGCGTAGGTTTTGCTCAGAGTATCTGTGGTGGAAGCAGGTTAGGTCGCACCACCTGTTTCTGGCACTCTTCTGACTAGACACCAGATTGCCTGCTGGCTTATTCCAGCTTTTCGGAACACAGGGAGAGTGGCAATAATATCAGAGAGCCTTATGCTTGCGAGATGGACACCATATGTTTTCACTATTATTTCATAGCTATTCTCATCTATCTCTTTTCTCTGCCCTTTTCCCATCTGAGGTCTGATGACCTCAAGAAATTTAATGTAAGAAGACACCATGAATGAAATGCTAATATTTTTTTATGACACATAAAAAGAAGACTTATATGTGAGTATTTATTCTCTTTGTTGTCCAAAAGCTGTTACTTACCAAATTATCACCCCAATTTTTAACTGTTTCTTAAAATGAATATCCGTGCTTGATATGGATAGTTGTGAAAACTTATTAAGAACTCCTGCACGTATTATTTAAAGATACCATTTACACATGATAGGAATTCTAAATAAAATATATTGTGTCAGAGAAATAGCAACATGTGGCAGAATTTTCAGGAAAAGAAACAAATTAGGTCTTGAAGAAGATGTTCAGCTAAAGAATGACCTTTTTTAAGGAGGGATGGTGGTGGGTTATTGAACTGAGGCTTTGGTTCTTTAAAATGACTAAATTAGGATTTAATCGCAAAATAATTTATGCGTAACCTGGGATTTCAAAGACTTTAGCTGCTAAATATAAAATGTCTGTTTCTGCCTTCCTTTGGTTCCATTTGTGTGATTTCAGAAAAATTTGTCAGCAAAACTTTGTGATTTTGGCCACAGGCATCTGTTTTCGATTTCTTATCCTGGAAATATCTGAAGAGCCTGGAGGAGGAGAGTGTAAAGGCTTGTGTGTGAAGGGTGATTATAGTAAGGATGGACAGAGGAGTGCCACATTTGCAGGCTGGTTCTGCAGGCTTGGGCATGTTTTAGAGTTTGATTCTAAGTGAAAGCTCAGAGAAGTATAGTCCTGTTGCGCTACGTTATTATTCTTAATTTTTCAAACTGTCTCTTCTTTGGGGAGCTGATTTCTTCTCAGCCACTAAATAATTAATTGCCTCTTGAGCCACACATTGTAATAATAAAACAAGTTAATTTACTTATGAGGAAAAGAACTGTGTGTAGCTTTAACACTGCATTTAATGCCTTCCGTTTCAGAATCTCTGAGAAGGAGTGAAGAGCAAGCTTTATGGGTTTCTCAGTCTCTTGCCATCTTTAGTGTGGGAAATCTCCCTCCTCCAAAGCAGTAGGAAATAACTTCTCTCTCCTACTTGATAGATAGAAATTACTCTTTGTCCTCGTTATTTTATCATTTTCTCCAATCTCCTACTCCCTCCCTCTCTCGAACTCTTACTTTTTTTTCAGCCCACTCTTACTTTCAACCTTTTGATGTGTTTGATTGTAACTATTTATAATGCTGAGCTTTGGATCACTGTGTCCTTGGGTGGTTACAAAATATGCCGCACCCAAGAATAATTACTGAAAAAAAAAAAGTAATGCCACATGAAAATAATATTATTTGGAAAAGAAGTATTAGGCCATAGAGAAAAGGTTTACATGCCTCGGTTGCAAATAAGACGTGATTGTGATTCAGATAGAACAGAGTAAACAACTTAAGCAACTGGGGATGTGGAAAGCAAAACATCTTAAGTCTTGCTGTGTTTCTCCAGCTCTCCCAGCTGGCTTTGGAAGCAGCTGGAATGTAAAAGCCAATGCATGTCACATAGCTTGCATTCACACGCACTCTGTTCCCATATTTCTAACCTGTGGTAAAGCAGCATTTTCCTTCTGCCATCTTCTCAGGAGCTTGGAGTTTGTCAGGGGTCACAAATTTTGATGACTCTGGTGATAAGCCAGTTTCCCCCTCCCAAGGCCCTGCAAACTTTCACACAGTTCACTGTGGCCTTTATTATATGTGGAAAGTTCTACTTACTAAAACGTCAAGAGCAGAATAACTGGTTTTGTGCCTGCAAAGCCGGAGTGAGTTTATCTGTACAATGTCACCCAGCACGATTATCATCTTTATTATTCAGGTATTTTATTTCAGGTATCTTTATTATTCAGAGCATCAAGTGTGCATGTAGGTGAGTTTTTAAACTCATTGATTCTGCCTGCTCGCTTATCTGGTTGCCAAGGAAATTGGAAGGCAACTCTGGGCTCTTCCATTCATTTCCTATCAGAGTTTGTTGGTTATTCAAGGTTTGCTTTGCTCCTGAGTTAATTTTATGTTCCATAAAGTCTGATACTTCTCAGAGTGAAATTAGAAGGCTGTTTTTTTTGTTGCTTGCCTACTAAAATCCCAGGGCTGAGCAAGAATAGACCTGAAACTTCTGCTAACATAACATACAGAATCAGGCTTGTTCTCAGAGTATTTGAAGTCTCGCTGGGTGCTCGCTTGGTTAACTCAGACCTACGTTTCTTGCAAACGCTATCTGACTGGTGATAGGTTAGCTGCCTCGAAGGAATGCCTCTCAAATCTAACGAGCTTGGCTTGCCTTGGCCTGGCCTATAATCACCCAAAGGTATTTCAGGTACTACTTCACTGATGGTAATTCTGACCCACTTCCTCTACAGCAGCTTTTGTTGCCTTTGAAATGCAGCAAATATTTGAGATGTATTTTATAATGTTATTAGATGCTATATTTGGCCATATTAAATTTTTTATTGTCTATAAGCAGTACACTTTTCCTCTTACTTGCGAACATTTAAGTCAACTGCAGGAACACGAGTTCGTAGTTTAAAACTAATGTAAGAACTTAGAAACATTGTTGATAAGAATTTATACTACATGGGTTAGGATATATTGCCTGGACCCTAAACTACTTGAGTAAAACATTAAACTAACATGAATAATAAATGACAGTGGTGTAAAGCCCCTTCTGTAACACCATTGTCAGAAACTTATTCTAAATATCAGAATGGTTACTCTGGAGGAGTGGTTCACTCCTCAGAAGGAGTGGTGGGGACGGAGGACTTTGTCCCCCAGGGACCACATAGCCACCTATGGAAACATTTTTGGCCATCATAATGGAGGGTAGTGATGTTAATGGCATCTAGAGGGCAAAGGCCAGGGATGCTGCTAAACATCTTACAATGTACAGCGCAGCCCCCACCCCACCTCCAACAAAGAATTATCTGGTCCCAAATGCCAATAATGCCAAAGCAAAGCAACCCTCCTCTAGAGACTACATCTCAGAGAAATGATTTCCTTTTATGTCTTTTGGCAAAATAACTACGTTAAATACAGTTATGAAAGAAAGAAAACTTAGCGTGTAAGTCCACCACCTTCTTGCGGCCATGTCTATTTCCCCGCTAGCCTTTGATCTCTTCCTGCACTGCACATTTTCACTGTATTACAAGTGTAGCTCTCCCACCACTTTTGACTACGGTATGGTTTGACTTTTGAAACATGTATTCTATATTTTAGGAACGAAGTTAAATAGGTAGGAAAGACATAAGACTCAAGCTTGAGCATGGTAAAGTTGAAAGACAGTGGAATGTACTTCCTAGGACCTCTCCAGGCTTCAGGGACTTGTGACCACATTCTATAGCCTAATGTCATGTTGAATAATTATTTTAGAAGCTACAAAACACCCAAGTCAACAGTCTTCGCCAGTGAGCACAGTGGTAGGGAGAAACATTTTGCATAAATGTTTGACGGAGTTGATATAATTTAAAGGCTAGTAAAAGGGTTTTACACCAAATTTTAGTTTTAAAATTTAAAGCAAAACATTATTTTACTGCATTTAGTGTCAAAAATTTCCCATATGAATCATAGAAAAAAATGTGCAAATATTAATAGGTACAACTGAATCGCATAGGAGAGATTACAAAACAATATTTTCAAAAGGAGAAAAACTTTTACTAAAATAATGATACAGTATTAAAATTCTAGTCAAAGCATCTTGCAGAGCGGACTTTTACATAAAAGATGGAAAGAATTAGTTAAAAGAAATCTCATATTCTGATTTGTTATCTTTTTAAAAGTATATGTTTGAATTTCTTGCAAGTATTTTGCTTAGTTATCAACGGGGGATTAAACTATATCTGGAGTAATATTTTCTCTTCCTGCTAAAAGTAAATGATTGAATTCTGGGGGTGTCTGCTTTTACCACGTAATTAAACACACACATGTAACCTGCTCTCTTTCTCAGGAGCATGTTCAGGATGTTACTAAGTTTGAAAGTGAAGGAAACAAAGTCATTTCAAAAAGGACTTGAAAGTATGAGGTGTGACAAAATTAATAGACCACAAAAGGTAAATACATCCAAAAAGATACATCCAGACAAAACTTTTCCAGTGTCACTTTACCTCTTTATGATATTTTCCAATCTACTTGCCCTTCTTGTTCTTAAGATTTATTTCTGACTTACTTTTGGTTATTTCCAAATCAAATTTACAATACATTGCCATATGGACACTTAAAAAAAAATGTACCATCGAAAATGAAGGCCATCTTTAAAGAGGAATTCTAAAAAATGTTTGGAGCAGTGGCAGCCTTTTTTGAGTAAGTGTGCAGCCTCCCAAATGGCTACTTTAAAAGCAACAACACACACTCGAATGTTTGAATTTTGATTTTTTTAAAAAATCATCCTAGTTTATGCCTTGAAATTTTGCTAGTAGTGTGTTTCTTTCTTGGAAATGTTTATAGACCGAAGGCTGCCTGTTACCCCACCAACAAGCATGCTTGCATGCACACACACGTGGAATTTAGAAAGGACATTTTCTCTTTTGTAACTAGGCCAACATAATATTGTGATGCCTTGGAAACATTCTTAGGTATTCACTCTGCGAAAGGGGATGGCATCAATTCAGATTCTGAAAGCAACGGAGCCAGATGATCCAGTTTGTGTTTAAGATGTCAATCATTTTTCTATTCAATTGAGCAGAACCTTGCATTTGAAAATAACAGGTAAATCTCACATCTCCAGCATAATGGAAAACAGAATGGACTCAGAAGATTTTGTATTTAGAGTAGGGATTTGTCTCTATTTTGAAAGTAATAATCTAAACATTTTCTAATTACCTAGTTTAAAAATGGCTTTCCTCTTTACTCTGATAATTGAGGACCCTATAGAGCACACATATCATGTTCTAAACTTAAGTTTTTCTTTCTGGCAAGGGAGTCATCATTTTCCAATACATTCTTCCTTTTTTATTTTTCCTTTTAGGCTATCGTGACCTTCTTCATTCAAGCATCTACTTCCCTTTCTTCTCCGTTTTAGTTCCCACTTTGCAAATCTTCAATTGGGTCACTCCTGGGTCACCTCCCTATTTGGTAGCACACCTGGAATCAGTGGGCCAACTCAACATGTCTATTGAAAAACTCATTTTTTCCACGTCCAAGTTCCTTGCTCTGTATATACGATGCGTAATACCAGATGACACGAAATTACCCTGGTAAAATAGATTACATCTTGTTGCAGTTATAAGCCACTTCAGCCCATCTCTTTAATGTACAACACCTATTAATTCTCTCAGTGGAGATCACAACTGGTGTTTATTCTACCATTTTAATTTCGTCTTTCTATCCATGCCTATTCCATCTGTTTGACAAGATGGAAAATCTTTCTGTTTGCCATTATTTTCCATGAGGAATATCACGTGCCATTTTACCTAGCCAGTCCAAAGTTTTGCCCCTAGTTCAGCACATTTCCATTCAAATATTTTGGCAAGCTAGGAAGAACCATGATGTTCATCTTATCGAAAATACAAAAGACTAAGGGATAAAGGTGACTCTGCATCTCATCTCTATTAACTGTTGTAGTCTGGTGTTCAAAAGGAACAAGAGTAGATGTAGATTGCGGTCTTTTCTTAGCCTAAACATCGAACAGGCTTTTGGATTCAGCAATCCTCCCAGGCATATATTTGCATGCCTCATTTGCATTTGGAGAAGGGACGGGCGAGAGGAGGAAGTTTTGTGTGTGAGGGTCTAAGAGGGATTTGGGAAATGAGAAGCAAGGAAATGCAGAGAATAATGTGGCATCTCATTCCTGGATGGGGTGGGAAAAGTGAACAGTTCTGAACCCTATTAATTCATGAATTAGAAACATTTTCCGTATTTCCACCTAGCAGGGGAGGACTGAAGGAAAGACAGTGTCATGGTGGCGCCACAGTGCTGTGCAGCATTGTGCCCACCCAGGAGCTGTCCTGGATAAGGTAGTATTCTCCTTAAGGATTAGTGGCCTAAGATAGGCAGATCCCCAATGCCTCATGGACCAGGGCAAAAGGCCAGGAGAGTCTGAAGCAGCACAACCAGCTAGCTTCTCAACACTCCGCAGAAACTGGAAAGTGCCAGAACTTCTTGGGTGGTAGGAGAAGCTCTTCAGGGCCTGACATTCTTCATAAGCAGGTAGTAGAAAAGCCTGTAACTTTGTGTGCAGATATTAATGTGCCTTCATTCTAGTTGCAGACCGAGGCCTGAGGACATTGAAGTTTCATAAGTAGAGAATGTTGGGTCCATTACATGAGGAAAAAAAAAGAACAAACTGGAGATTCGTCAATATGCAAATATTTAAGATAAGGGAACATGCTTTTCAAAATCTCCTTTCTTTGTTTCCAGTGACTATGATTTGAAGCCAGAAACGTGGTACATTCCTTAGTCTCAGTTTGGAACTAGATTGGAATTTCCAATTCCGATACTTTTTAATAGTTCTGAAATTTTTCAATTGTAACTTTTATAAGTTTAATTTTTTTTTCGTGGCCAAATCTGAGGTATTATATGGAAAATTATAGATGTGATTTGGGCTCTGTCTACTCATATAATTATTAAGCAAGACGCAGGTACCCCTTTTGACTGTAGCATAAACACCTCAACCTACTTTACTGCTGGGGGTCTGTTTGTAGTCTTAGGGCTTGAGTACCAGCAGGAAACCTTATAACCTACTAGTCAAGTTATTTTTCTAAGGCTTAACAGGCTGAGTATTCCAAGAACAAGACTACCAGCCTTCTGTCTTCCATGGGTGACAAGGTCGCCAAAAGATCATTTACAATCTCCCTTCCTCTTAGCATGGGCCTTTCTTAAGCATGGCTGGTCATAGGTCACACTGTTAGAGGTCTTTGGTTCTTGTTCAGATTTGGTGTGAGTAAAGACTCAGTATCTATCTCTCCATTGAGCATGAAACCTGGCACCTTAATGAGGCCTTCCAGGAGCAAAGCACAGTCAGTCACTGGCAGCAAGGTGAGCTGGTTTCTTCCACATATGCCTCATCCTGCTTGGCCTAGTTCTAAGAACTTTTGGGAGGAAAGTTTGGGTGTTCTTCAGCCCACAACTTCAGATCACTTGGGTCATTCAGATGATCGACATGTGACATGTGCTAATTAAACAATGTATCCAGGGGCAAAACACCCAACAGCCAAACACATACCAGGGGTTAACTTTCAAACAGTGAAGCCCCACGCTGTTTTAACAGAGCACTGGAAAAAAACAATCACTCGGCGGTTTGATCAACTATGTGGAGAAAAATTCTGTTCAACCTTGTCCTTGCATTGTGGACATGAAACGACTGAATAACAAATTATTTTTAGAACTTTCCAATGGTGTTTGGGCCTTGTATAAATGCTAAATTGGCTAAATTCAAACAAAAGATCTATAAAGACTGATAAAATATTTTGTTTTGATAAATATTTCAGTTGCTAGATCAAAACTTTCTCTTCAAAGTTATAGATATTATTCTCGCATGCTTAGTTTGGTTTATAACAATTCAAAATTTTTGAATTTTAAAATTTGAATGGAATAGAAACTCACAGGAACAACACATTAATCTTTTCTCTCAGAATTGCTGTGAAATCCTATGAAAGTGTGTGAACCCTTTTAGCATAACCACGTAGTTAAAATGGCTTTAAAAAATAACTTCTAAGCCAAGGTTTACATTACCTAAAGTTAGAAAAAGATATTAACAAATTACAATGGGGAATAGATTAAATTACTGAAAGGTAAGTGCCTGAATTGGGCTCTTTTCTGTATAAGGAATAGAAATTGGCCCACAGGAGTTTAATTTAAGCGAGGGACAGAGGTCTCGCTGGAATCCAGACAATACTGAACCCTGAAGCTACAGCACGAATCAGCCCTTGTCTCAGAACAGATGCCTCTTCTCTCAAGTTGTCTCTCTCTCAAGGGCCATGTTTTTCTGGACTTTGCTTCTTAATCTGCTTTTATTCTAGTTCTGTCTCTAACCCAAATGGCTTCTTCTGCTTATTTTTCACAGGGCCTCAGATGGCTGCCCTGACCTTGATCTTGCCTGGCCTCAGGCTCCAATGCAAACAGGTTATTGGTCACAACCCTCTGGGTCTCTTAGAATTAATTCCTGAAAAGGAAAATCTGATTGGGCAGGCCGTGTAAGTCATTGCAATTTGAACCTCCAAGACCACCAATATTATTAGGAGGCCAACTGGGTTTTCTACTTTTCATCTTTTCTGCACAAAGTTGATACAGTTTCTATCGTGTGCATAAAGACAGGGAGGGAGGGAAAATGGAAATGTCATTCGTGGAAGACACCAACCAAGTGCTGGGCATCATCTTCCAGGATCCTAAACGGGATTCATTTCTTCTCAAAGCATTCATTCATTCCCTTATTCATGCTTTCAGTTACCTATCCAGTATTAATTTCATGTCTAACATGTACTGGACACTGTGCTAGGTGCTGGCATTACCTCTCATCTCTAGGCCATTTAGAATTTGTTCTATACAATTTAGTTTTTAAGAGAATATAAGACAATATGTAATTTTGTTTCCTGATCGCTAGTCTTGTACCTATAACTGAATTGCTCATTTCTCATCGGCATGAGATGTCATAATTTGTATTCTAGCAGAAGCTGGGTAGAATAATACAAAATAATAAATTTAATTTATTAAATTAATCTAATAAATACTAAGTGTTCTCATGCTGGCTCTTTACCCATCTTCTTCTTTGCCATCTTCTTTTTGTTCGTTTTTAACTTCTATTCACATATTTAACTAAAACTTGGGAGACGGTAGGGGGTTGGAGGGAAGGGTACTAAGTTTCTTTGAAATTAGATGCCTTATTTCTTTTATAAATATCTTTGTTTTTATTTTTTAGATCTTGGTTTTGGGCTTATTTTCATTCTGAAATAAATTGAGAGTCCTCGGGATCTATAGATGGAGAAAGTTTTAGTGTCGCTGGGACACAATGTTCTCTGTTATCTAGTTTTTAAGACATTTACCTTTGCATCATTGGGTACTCTGGGTCTTCTGTTCAATTCACTGTATCTAGTGACCTTTTGTGGAGTCTGTTCCTCCAGCGCCTTTGAGCTGGGAACACACAGCATGTTGTGTTCCATGTCATGTCAGTCATTACTCTCTTGACTTTACTTGTGTTCTCAAGTCAATACGTTCCAGATTAATGAGGCGTTTGTTCTTAATCAAGAAACTATTTAAGAATACACTTTTAATTTTAATGACTTGTTTATGATTAATTGTTTCTACATGCCCTTCTCATACTTGAGGATATTTCAAAGCTGCTGCCTTTTCCCTGAAAGGTTCCCAAAGATTTCAATACTGGTAGTTGCTATGAGCCAGTGATCTCAAGAGACTGAACAAACAGGGTTATTGATTTCCTTGAGACAATCATTCACACAGTCCCCTTAAACTAAAAATCACTTTGAATGAGAATACTTTTAAAAAGCAGCTGTTAAACAAACTGCACGGTTATACATTATATATTTCTAATGCTCCCTTTAAACATATACATCTAATGAGGTCCTGCTGTTTTATGAGCAACAATGTTAGAAATAATTTGTGAAGTAAACTCATTTTCCCAACTGATTTATGCTATGCAATTAGCTGATTTAATTAAAATTTACTCAGTTTGTTTTCTTTTTTATTTAAATAAACAACAGGTTAGTGTGTTGTGTGTGCGCTTTATTTGAAGCTACAAAACTAAGCAATACATAGCCTCTTAATAATAAGAGCTAAATTCTCGTGAGCGCTTACTGTCTGCCAGGTTTTTTCGAAGTGCGTTCAATACGTCAACTCATTTACTATTCTCAACTACCAATTGTGAGGGCCCTGATTTTTGTTCTGTTTTATAGGTCAAGAAATTGAGGCACAGAGATGACAAATGATTTGTTCAAGGTCACATGGATGATAAGTGGCAGATCAGAGATTGGAAACCTATCAGTCTGGCTCTGAAACTCCAGTTTCTAACACAAGGCTATAGCACTCTCTACGTGAAGAAGCTCCTAGTTTTGGCAAACTCTTCTTAGGAAACTTAGTTACTTCCTGCTGCCTGAAATGTATTTGTAAACCTTACTTATTGGTGGCCATTGTGCTAGGTACCTTGCCCTTTGGCCCTTCCCATATAGGTGCTAAAAATGGAACAATGAGTTAGATCTTTCTAAATTCATATATTTGCTTATTTACTAGATTTGTGTTTCCTTTAAACGGAGCAAAGATGTCTCCTTTAGTATTTTAGAGATTGTAAAAATTCAGATGAGAATGGAAACTAGGATCGATGGAAACCCTCTCTGTCTCTATGGTGGCCACGAGTATCTGAAACATAATACTAGTTGTTTTGTGATAATACTAATCGTGTCGAACTTGCGTAAGTAATGGACTTTCTTTTGGATTTCGTAATGTGTTCACTCCAATTTCAAAGGGTTGTAGGAAAAATATGCCTCACTGAGCCTTTAAAAATGATGATTAAATAGAATTGTGTTCTTGTTTCTCCCAGGATTCCATGCTTTAGAATCATTTAAGGTTCCCTGTTGTTCCTGGTGTAAAGCCTAATAGGAATGTGGGTTTAAACTTTCCTGCCGTTGAAGACAACAGCATCAAAATAGAAAGTTAGTCAGTCACATTCATTGGCAGAAAATTATTGGGTGGTTTGAAGTTTTCTAAGTTACTTTCGACATAGTCCTGACAAGTCCATTGATCGCTTTGAGACTCCCTCTTACATTCGATAAGTTTAGATGGTAGGATTTTATTCTTCAGGACTCTTTGGCTTACATGTGACAGAATCCAACTAAAACTAATTTAAGCAAAGTAGGGGATTTAAAAGACTCCAAGGTAGAAATGCGGCTAGACTTGAGGCAGAGCTGGAAGCAGAGACCTGAGCACCATTAGCACTCTGTGTGGCTCTCACCTCTTTGCTTTTCTGGGTATATGCTTTGTGTTTTTCCTCCCTCTCTTATTTCCAACCCTTTTCTGTTCCCCATGACTAGAAATGTGGTTACTGAGGGTTGCCCTCCTAGTTTTCACATCATAGTCCAGGGACCTAAAGAATGATTGTCAATTCTACGGGAAATATTCTCAAGAGTGGATTCCAATTTTCCCATTTCTATCAGGTGCTTGGCTGGGACTTAAAAGCTTTGGCTAGGAAGATGAAGTCTCGGGTAGGGCTTATGATGAAGCCATCTTGAGTCTACCGCTGGGCCAATCAACTGTTGCTCTAGACCAGCTTCTGTGATAGCTTCAAGAATGGGATGAGGCAGACAGGTAATTCCCAGATGAGGCGGCTGGACAGATAACCCCAAATGTGTCTACTGTGGTTAACTCTTTGCCTAAACATAATAATAAGCCTTTGACCATAATAAATAAGATGTGAGAAGTCTATATTTTTATATCTTAAGAAGATGAACTCTTATAAGGAAAAGAAAATTATTCGATTAAACACATATTTTGGCATACATACTTTTTGTGCTCTGAATTGTGGTAGATTACATAATCTGATAGGTATAAAATGTTTAACCCCAAGCCTACTGTAATATATAGACTCTTTTATAAAACATCGTTGTCTATGGTTTCTCTGTAAATGGATGTGTGTGTCCTTATTAATTGATTACAATTGAGTTTTTGGGTTCAGGGAAGGCTTGATCAAAGGGATAGAGATTGTAAGGAGAGCAATTAAATTCTCGGTTATTGCAAATGTAACTAAATAATAAGTAGGTAAGACTTGGGACTAAGGAAAATGACAGTATTGAGTAAGAAAAAAACTGGAGATTCATTGGATGTGGTAGATTAGCAGGTAAGAAGTGAAATTAAAGAGAGTCTTAGGAAAGCTGGAAACCAATATGAACTTGTAGTTTGAGCCTTAGAAGAACCAGGCTATGATGGATATTTTCTGTTTGGCTCTCTCCCCACCCAAGACCCATTCTTCCCTCTTTGTTTGGTCTGTGATCCTAGGAGCCAGATTCCTGCTAACATCATCTCCCGGGCTCGCTTCCTGGCTGGCTTCTGTACGGGTTCTATCAACTGGAGGCTGACTCACCTGACGGGACATCAAGGAGCCGGAGGAGAGAGAGCAGTCAGAGGCCTTCTGCCCTGCTCCCTCGCTGCTTTAGTGCTGCATCCCTCCGGACCAGCAGGTCCCCTGAGAAGGCTCCACTCAAGGCTCCAGCTTCCACTGGGCTGCGACAAACTCTTTCCTCCTCTGGCCCCCTCCAGTGCTGTGCGGCTGGTAACGGCTTCCCTCTGCTGCTAGTCTCTGGTGCCTACCCTTCCCTTCTTTGCTTCATTAATGCTTCCCGAACTTCTATTTCTCGGTTCCTTTGTTAAAGTCTATTCATTTGAAATATTGGGGGTAAATTTATTTTTGCTGCTGGAACTCTGATAATTTACAAGTGAGAGAACTGAGGGAATTTTATACATATATATAACATATAATATATGTGGAAAGGTTTTATATATTTATAAAATATATGAAAAGAGATTTATTTCAGTAATTCACTTTTGCGATGTTGGGGCTGGTAAATTCAAAATCTGCAGGGCAGGGCGGGGCTGCGGGCTGGAAGCTTTTGGGCAGGAGGTGATCTTGCCTCCTTGAGGCAGGATTTCTTCTTCCTCAGTCAACCTTAGTCTTGCCCTTAAGGCCTTTCAACTGGTTGAATGAGGCCCACCCACATTGTAGAGTCATCTCCTTCACTTAAAGTCAACTTATCATAGATGTTAATCACATCTACAAAATACCTTCACCTAGGTTAGTATTTGATTGAATAGCTAGGTACTATAGTCTAGCCAATTTGACACACAAAACTAACAATCAGGCATTAGGGAGAGTTATTGTTTAGAGAAACCAAGAGGACAAGTGAGCTCTTTGAAGAGCTGGAGACAGACTTAGACTGGAAAGGAACTAGACTTGGGTGATGAAAAAGAATGTATGGGATAAGTTATATATAAGACGCAAAACGTAGAAAGATGCTTTTCCAAATGCCTATCTGTCCAGGGGTATATGGGTATGACAAAGCTGCACCCTTTACTCAGTGTGGCTTTCTGGTACTCAAGGCTATTGTCTGTGCTTTGCCAAGGAGGAAGGCTAACATGAAAGTTCAATTCCCACACGTTCTCTGGTGGCAGGAGGAGTGATGGAAAAGGTAGGCATCATGCTCTTGACACTTCATTGCACCCTGCTCTCAGTAGGCTTATAATTTTGCAAAGGAGACAAATCACAGTTCACAAAAGATCAGAGAGCAAGGCTGTGGTGTATGCGCTACCATTTCTGTTTAGTGCACTTTTCTCTCTCTGGAGTTTTTCATGGGTCCAACATCATCCGGTATCTCTCCAAGGTTGTTTTATTTTTTTACTCTTTCTTGTCATAAAGGTCATGTGTTGTAATTTGGACTTTGTTTTCAGTTCATGTTACAGCACACGCTGTAAATTCAGTCAACAAGCCTTTATTGAACAGAAAGTACTTTGAGTATTGAGTGAAGAACCCTGAACTAAGTATTTTAGTTGGGAAGGGTCACTGACTAATAAAATAGCTCTAATCTTTATGAGCTCCAGATCTGTCAGCAGCACTGGATTGGGTGGCGGGAGATTGTGGACTGGGAGAGTTTTGGACAAAGCTCGAGACAAGGCTTTAGACCCAGGTGGGTCGAAAATTCCAGGTGGGCAACACAGCTGAAGGCCATGGGAAAAAGAGACTGAGCCATCAGAAAACAAACAAATACAAAACAGTTATAATTAGCTGGGGACAGAAGTTAGGTAAGGAAGTAGATTTAAGGACCAGGAAATAAAAAAACAATAAGAGCTCTCCAGTCTCAAGGCTAGTGATTCGGGTGGAGTCTGGAACCAACGTCAGCCTGGCTATCCTGAGGTTTAGAAGATAAGAGCCATTGGTGGGCCCAGGGATTGAGGAAGCGAGAACAGATTCCATCCCCGGCTTCCTTTACAACCTTCTTGACCTCCCTCAGTTCTAAATAGAGACTATGTTTTATTTAGAATATTTTAGACGAGTTTTGTTTGGAACTCATGACTGTGGCTATTTCTCTGGCCTACCCCTTAGGACACTTTTCTTTCTGAAATAGCAGATGTTTCTGAAGTAGGTTATGCCATCACTCCCAGACTAAGAATAATTGAGATGATGGATGTCAGACACTAAGCACTGTGCCTGCCATGTAGTAAGCACTCATTGAAAGTTAGGGCTGATGATCATGCAATCATGTGATTACCATTTCTTCTTTTATTGCTTACCCTAATTGATTCTGCCCCACACAGTATCAGTCAATTGCTTGTGGTTTGCACAGACCTTGTAATTATTTTAAAAATGCATGTGAAATTACATTTTCATCTCAACACCAGATTCCAGGCATATTGTAGCTAATCTCTTTTCTTTGACCTAAGCGTACACTATCACTGATTCTAATTTCTTTAGCTAGTTTTAGATCTTATCAAGCATTTGTTTCTTCATCCTCAAACCTTTTGAAAAGGCAAGTACATGATGTTGCTCTGACTGGTCGTTATCAATTTTAAGGTTGGAGAAGTGGAAATCCCCATTACTTCAGAGTTGATGCAAGCCCGTTAAATTTCAACGCCCAGATTTTATTTGGTACTATCCTCAGATTTTTTTTTTTCTCCAAACAGTATCCTAGCCACCAGTCAAAGTCCACTTGTCTGAATTCCTGGGATCTCTCTTGGTTTCCTTTAAAAAAAAAAAAGACACTGTGTTAGAAATTGGACAATCTTCAAGAACAGCTTTTATTTTTACAAACATAGTCTATGTCCTCATCAGTCTCTGCTGTTCACACCTTATTTCCTTCAGAACACTCCGATAAATGCCATCTGGCCTGGGTGCTTCATGGCACTTTGCTTTTATCGATTGTAGCACGTCGTCTTCATTGGAAACTCTAGTCTCTCACTTTCTTGTAAAAACCGTTCTCAGAAATTAGAATTTCCCCATCATTTCCTGGAGTCAAGTTCTGCCAAAGAACCAAACAAAAACGCTTTCTGGGCTTGTGTTCCTCTAACCTTATCATTCCCTCCTGACCACCTACAACATCATCCAGCAGTTTATAAGCTAGTTAGCCTGGTACCTGGCCAAGCCGGATTTCTCCTTTAGAAATCTGCCTTTTTGGGCCGGCCTGGTGGCGCAGCGGTTAAGTTCACAAGGTCCACTTCTCAGTGGCCCAGGGTTCGCAGGTTTGGATCCCAGGTGCAGACATGGCACCGCTTGGCAAGCCATGCTGTGGTAGGCATCCCACATATAAAGCAGAGGAAGATGGGCACGGATGTTAGCTCAGGGCTAGTCTTCCTCAACAAAAAGAGGAGGATTGGGAGTAGTTAGCTCAGTGCTAATCTTCCTCAAAAAGAAATCTGCCTTTTATTCACAAATGCCTTCACCTTCTTTTAAGAGTGGTTCTGTCCCATCTTCTGTTTCCTTTTGGACTATTTTCTTTGAGATATTCAGGTCTTTCTCCTGGTTGTCTGCTTTTTTTTTTTTTTTTTTTTAAAGATTTTATTTTTTCCTTTTTCTCCCCAAAGCCCCCTGGTACATAGTTGTGCTTTCTTTGTTGTGGGTCCTTCCAGTTGTGGCATGTGGGACGCTGCCTTGGCGTAGTTTGATGAGCAGTACCATGTCCACACCCAGGATTCGAACCAACAAAACACTGGGCAGCCTGCAGCAGAGCGCATGAACTTAACCACTCGGCCTCGGGGCCAGCCCCATGGTTGTCTGCTTTTGATGAATAACTGGTTGATTTCTTGGAATGATGTTTTGGGCAAGAAGACCTAGAGGATGTTTAAGTTGCCTTTGGTCCTCAGATTCTATGGTTCTGTAACTTTTCAGTTCACAAATTTTTATTACTTCTTCCAAATAGTCTTGGTTAAACGGGAACAGCACCACTGGTAGATTTTGTATCACAACGCTAGATAATCTAGTTTTGGATTTTGGCCCTGCTGTTTCTTGGTGATATGCTGCTGAATGAATTGTTTAACTTGAATTTCCTTACTTATAGAATGGGAACAATAAAATTACCTATTCCTTAAGATTGTTATGATAACTGATATACATAGTACATTATGAATTAATAACATAACATGCCTGGAAGGTGCCTGATACATTACAAGTGTGTAACAACTGTCAATACTGTGTTATTACCTTGATTCAGTGGATGTTAGTCACAGTATCAAATACCACTGGTCGCAAAGCTAATATCTTAGATGGAGGGTTGAGCAATATCTTGATGAGAAAGTAAAGTCTCTTTATACAAATATGAATAGAAAATCAGAATCAGATATATCTCACAATATTTTCAAACATAGCCCATGATCAAGAAAATTTGGGAAAAGTTTTTAAACTTAGAACACAGAAAAACAAAAGTAATGCATGGAAAAGGCATTATTTACGGTACTGATAGGTAGTAAGTTTTTCTAAGACAGCTTATCTCATACCACATCTTAATAACTTCATCGTTAAAATTGTGAGTGAAATGATACAGTATTAAATAATTATTTGGGCGACATGAGGACAATTCTCCTCTGCTCCATGATGCCCATGTACTCCTGTGCAACTCATTCTACTTAGCAGTTCTTTTTGATAAGACAAATACAACATTTTGGCATCAAATCAGGAATTTTGCCCCTTGGAGGCCTGGAAGCTCATGGAAAGGAGTCATACATAGCCACCTGTATCTATTTTTAACCTACTTTCCTTGGCCTGGGATCTCTAGTTACACAGAGCCAGGGGTCCTCAGTCATGAAAGTTGATCTCATCCAGTATGGGTAGACTGAGACGGCAGGAATTTGAGAGTCTGTAACTGCCTCAAACGGATTCAAGTCCTAAAACTCATTCTCTGGATGGGCCAGTTATTATGAGGGTGATCCATGGACTCTGATTCATAAATTATGTATAATAAGTCAAATATATATAATCAAATATACACAATATGAAAATACATAATAAAAATATATAATCATAAAATCAAGGCTGTCAGCCTGGGCTACAGATCTGGGCTAATTCCACAATTGTTTTAGATGTCTGAACTAAGCCTGTGCTGCCCAGTCTTGCCCCAAATCTGAGCTAGTAAACTCTATTCCCTGTGGTTGGGCTATAAGGCCAACAATTTTTTGGGGCAATCTCCCCAGTTCTTTCAATATAGAATTTCTCTGTCTAATATAAGGACCCCTAAATTGCATGAAGGATGAATTAGACTGTATGTATTTGCAATTAAAAGGTAACTTGAATGATTGCTCATGAAAGTTATTTATACAAAGCGCATAATGTTCCTGCCTTGAGTTCATTTTTCTTTCTTCACTTAATAACAAAAGGGTGACCATGAGTGTTTAATGCTTGGCTAGGTCAGAGATCTTGAAATCTTTTCCAATACCAACTTTGAAGCTTTTGCATTGGGAATGGAAAAATGTTTGCTTCCCCAACTCCTTTGTGGGCATTTAACCCGTATTAATATTTTAATTAAACATTGTATTTGGGGCTTGCATTGACGTCTGAACATCATGGTAGTAGACTTTGTTTTTGTAATATGTAGAAACTACACTATTTGGTATGTCAAGCTATCAGGAGGACAGAGATGTCTAAATATAGTTGCTTGAAAGGTCCATGCATATCAGAGTTACTGAGTGGAAAAGCACAGGGTTATTCAGGGCCTCGATTCTTTCCATCTTCTCGCTCTGCTCAATTCCAGGGTATTGTTCTCATCTGCACAGTTGAAGGTAGGAAATATTGTCTCTAGGCAACCATGTGTCTAGCTAGTACTCTGTTACTGTAGAAGGGAAGAGCTGCTTTGGGGGAAATCTAGCACCAAAACACGTATTTTTTCCCTTTAGTGAAAACGGGCAATTGCAACTTCCATTATTTCAGAAGTACAGATTGACTTTACTAGTAAAACAATAGAGATGTCCTAGCTGATGCTCTAATGGGATTAAAATTTGGCTATGTGAGGATTCCTTTGTACCAATTGGTAACCAAACTGTCTGGGATGGGGGAAAGGAGAAAAAAAGAGTTTTGTGTACAGCTGCCTGGAAAGGGGGTACAGGAGGAATAAAGATGCTGGGGAGTCATTTCTTCCCCCCAGCTGGCCTGAGGGACTGCCATTAAGGCTCACTTGAAAGAGGGGTTAGGAGCAGAAGTTGGAGAAGCTATTTCAATGAAAAACTAAGGTGATGGTGATAAGAATGATGAAGATAAAAATAATAATATCTAATACCATTGCTGAGAACTTATCAACTTCCAGCACTATGCTAAGCACCTGATATATGAAAACAGTATTCCATTTAATCCTCACAATAATCTTAGGAGGAAGGAATGATCATTTCCACCATAGTAAAGAAGGGAAACATAGAAATTCAGGTTCAAAAAGACATTGTATCTTCTTGAAGTTCAAAGAGATAGTAAGTGGCAGGGACACATTTGGAATCCAGATGTAATACTAATTCTAAGGCACCAGGCTACAGTGCTTTGATCCACCAATAACAAAGTGTGGCTCAAAAACTGGGGGAGAGTTTATTCTCCTTCTGCTTTTCCACACCCTTTCTTTCTCTACTCCCATCCTTTTCTGTTGCTTTCTCAATGCTCCCCTGCTCCCCTTAAAAAAAAGACTCCTGTGCAGCAGCCTGGGAACTCTTCCACAGATGGTAGCACACAGGGAGGACTGTTCTCAGAAAGGGGCCCAGAGCAGGGACCTGGTGAGCAAGGGGCCTTGACGAAGGGACCAGGGACAAAGAACACCAACTGGCTTGTTTCTGAGCACATATGAGCTCTCCCCTGGGAGTTCTTGGAAATAGTTAGAGAAGACCTTAAGAGCAGACCCGAGCTCCTAGATGATTTGAGTGTTAAGGTTGATGAGACCTCATTGGTCCTCCCATGCCGATGAGGCTCAGAACCATCCAGTAACACTGGTAACTGTTGTAGACTGTATTCCCCAAACTTTTCCCAAGTGCTTCTTGGTCTGCAAAGTGGAGGGCTTAGATGAGATGATTCCGAAAATTCTTTCTAGCCCTAACAAACTATGAAACATAATTTATTTTCCGCTGGAACTTGAGTTGGGAGAGGAGAAGCAAATGCTTTTATGCTGATTGTGATTCTGTGAAGAACACAAGGCCAGTGTAAGAAGAGGGAAGAACAAGTGGAAAGTGAGGAGCCTCAGGGCTAAACTATCACCCAGAAAGTTCACATTTTTGAAACACAACATAACTAGAATGTTTTGCTTCTACTTTTTATCTAGAAAATCCTGACATTACCAAGGAAATCATGATTGTAATCCTTTTTCTTGGGGCCACCTGCCCTGGCCTGGAGTCTCTAATGCCTAGAATTGGTTCAGGTTCCTGGATCTCCAACCTCTGGAATATGAATATGAAATAAATCTAACAGAAGTTATTATTCCTTTCCATCAGTGATAAGTATCACGAGAGTCCCCCTAGATGTTAAACAGATGAAGGAGTTAATTTATATGATCATCTTTTTATTCGTCCCTGTGTCTATCCTTCTATTCATTTATTCAATAGCCATTCACTTAGCACCTACCATATGTCAAACACTATGCTGAATACTGGGGAAAATGAGCCCAGAAAATAGATACACTTTCTGCCCTTGAGAATCTAAAACAATCCAACGCAAGTGGCAGAGAGAAAGAGCTGGTTTCAGCTGATGTGTTAACTGCTACAATTGAGCAGTGAACCAAGTTATGTGCATCACAGAACAGGAGCAAACTACAAAACTAGTGGGGCTCAGAATGGCATTCAGAGAAGGACAAGCCTGAGTTGGGTCTTGAAGTAAGAGTATGGATTACTTGGATGAATAAGACAAAAAACATTCCTGGAAGCAGACACATAGGAAGATACTGGAAGGGTTTGTATGGCATACTCAGGGAGTAGCAAGTAGTTCTGCATGATTCAAGCACACAAGATATTAACAAGGAAGAAGAAAAAAATGGGACCATTCCATGGAAAGGCTGGTGTAATATGTTGGCTAGCCAAAATGTTTGATTTTATCATGAGGATATTAGAGAGTTGCTAAATCAGTTCAGACGGGAGAGTAACTTATTCCTTAAGAGACTTATGAAAAATAGTGCCCTTAAATTGATAGCCCGTTTTTGACTCCCCATGCCAGTGGTGACTTCTAGAAGCTATACCCATTTAACAGCATCTTCCTGTATGGTGGTCCTTATCCTTAAGTTCTCATTGTCGCAGGTATCACCTGGTATCATTTTAAAACCCTAATGATTCTGCTCTACCTCAGGCCAATTAATTCAAAATTTCTAGGGCATGAACCTAGACATCAAGGATAATTTAAAGCTCCCAGATGGTATCAAAGCTCAGCCAAAGTTGAGAACTGCTGTGCTAGTGGTATTCCAGAAAGCTGGCAGGACTGGGTGAGTTCCATCTTTTGAATACCCTGTTGAGTCTCAGTACACCTTTGCCATCTAGTAAGGTATACACTGAATCCTGTTCCTATCAGGTTTCATTCTGTATATATATTTCTTTTGGTGAGGAAGATTGGCCCTGAGCTAATTCTATTGCCAATTCTCCTTTTTTTTGCTTGAGGAAGATTGGCCCTGAGCTAACATCTCTACCAATCTTCCTCTATTTTGTATGTGGAACACTGCCACAGCATGGCTTGAGGAGTGATGTAGGTCTGTGCCTGGGATCCAAACCCGTGAACCTAGGCCACCAAGAGGAGCGTGCCAAACTTAACCACTACACCACTAGGCTGGCCCCTCATTCTGTACTTTTGAAGAAGCCCCCAGGGAATTGTGTGGGAGTTTTTTCTCTCAGCTTGATCATAATTTATTGTTGGAGGCAGAAAAATTAACTAAACACTAGAATATGGTGAGATACTCTGATGTTACTCCTTGCACAGATTGCTGTGGAAGAGATACTTATAATTCAGAGAGGGAGAGGAGTGAGGTGTGGAGGAAGAGCAGTATTGAGGTAGAGCATAGGGTCCTAGGGATAAAGGACAAGAGGGTTATTTCAGGAAGAGGGATCAGAATGTGTAAGGCAAGGAGGTATGAAAAAGCATGGCAAAGACCCAGGGTTCTCATGGTACTTTGTCCATACCATTTGTAGTACCCTCCTCACATTGTTGTGTGTGGTTGACTTTATATGGATCTAGTCCTATTTCTGTCCTATGAGGACATTGAGGGTAGGTATGCCCAGAACACAACATGGTCTTACCATATAATAGCCTCTTATAAACTGAAATGATTTGCAGGAAAAGAAAAAATTTAATAGAGAATTCAATCAGACAGAAGGTTGAAAACAAACTACCTCAAATACAAAAGGGGACTTAAAAATAAAAAAGAAGAAACATAAATATTCATGGGAATATATTCGCAAGATGAATTGAAACCAGAAGTTACTTTCATGAGTGTAATACCAGCCTAAGTGTCTCAGCAGTGTCCAAATTCCCTTCACCTCCTAATAACTTGATTTAATATCTGATTTTCCCTGAACACTCTCCTAAATGCAATGACTTCCTTTTGGTCAACATCCTAATCAATAAGATCACCTCTGTCAAATTTGATCCTTTACTTTGAAGTCACACTTTGACTCATAAGGCATTTCCTTACAGCTGTTGAGAGAAGAGTCCTAACAAGAGGAAATGGCCCTGTGGGCTCTCCCCACTTCCTTCCTAGCTGTGTCATTCCTGGGTCGAGGTCATCCAGCTGCATCCAGGGGTCCCAGAGGATGTCCTGAAAATTACTTACAATGTAAATGGGTCTAGGTCACAACTTCTTCAGAGCCATACCTTCTAATTTTGATTTATATTAAAATTAATCAGAATGTCTAAGAACTTAACTGACATTGCCAAAACCGAAATCAGGGAAAAGTATTTATTATATATGTATTTATTACATATCTTTATTTCAAGGTTCTCACTGTTTTCTGTAGTTTTCTCATTAAACTGTGCAAAAATTATTAAGATAGAAAAGTAGGTGGTATTATCCTCACTTGGATAGATAAATTGTGACAGAAGTGCTTTCTTAAACTTCATGGGTAGGACTTCCTTTTTTTAGCAAGTGAAAGCATTCCCAAAAGGTATGTACTGAAAAAATGGACACATATATCATGTACTTTTTTAGAAGAGGACCCTTAGGGGTTGCGTGCAATAACAGCTCCATATGGTGGTGGCTTAAGGAGTTTTTCCAAGCAAGCTGATTAGATTGGGTTAATACTCAGTTGATGACTCTTCCATATTTCTTAAATTTGCTGCTATCATTTCAAGAAAGCCAGTCTTGTTCTTATTAAATACATATTTAGAGCTCTACAGCTGTCCTCTTGGCTTGGTGTTTGAGCTTTAACATTTCGAAGATGTCAAATATAGTCCATTCCTTATTCTCATCAGGTTCTTTGGGTTCGTTGATCCATTTTTTTTATTATCTCTGCAACCCCCACCGTTTTCAGCAAATGCCTCTTAATTCTACAGTCCTTTAAATCTCTCTGATTTAAACTACATTTTGAGGTTCTTGAACTCCTGTATGAGCAAAACAAACAAGCATAAATGGTGTAGAATTCATTGTAGAAATTGCCTTAAGATAAGACTCTAAATACAACTGTTTAAAAATGTCTTAGGTTTATCTTTCCCAGATATGCCAATCCCAGGGCAGAGGTGGATGAGGAAAGAGCTCTTGTGACCGCTCTTTCTCTGAGATTCAAAAAATAAGAAAGTAAATTCTGACGTTCAATTCCAAGGCGAGTGATAAAGATCAAAGTCTCATTTTAGTACAATATTTTCATTTTTATTGAACAGATTCATTTTGAATCTTGGCTCGCATTTGGAATGTTTACCTTTTAATAAGTGATCTGTTTAAACGTGGATCAGGGAACAAGGGTTTCTGTTTTACAGTTCAACTTTTGACCTTGGGGGATGAATGGGTGGAGGCGAAGAGGAAAAGTCCACTGTGCTTCTACTGAACTTTTTACCCTTAAAAAAAAATGAGCAAGTTTAAAGTTCACACAGTGCACAAGAGGTCTCTACTGGGGATTTCTGGTATTATTAACTTCCTGACCTCAGATAATTAAAAAGAAAGAGCAGAGCCACCTCAGACTATGACTCAACTTTGAACTTTTAACCTCCCAAGTAAAGTATTTAAATTGTAAATGGTAGACCCTGGAAGCTTTCTTATTGCTATTAACTTCCTTCATCCCTGGTCATGAAGTTATAATTTAGGCCAAAAGCATAGCCTGATCTTTCCTTTTTATTTACTTAACCTCTTTTAGCAGAAAGGACTGAGAACACTATTTACCTAGAAATGACAGGTATTCTGGAGAAAGAAGTTAAGCTTAAAGGGTCATTGAATTTTGGAGCTAGAAGCAACCGTAGATGATCTGTCTGGCCTTCTCAGTTGTGAAAGAGAATAATGAAAACGAAGGAGACGAGTGACTTCTTAACGTCACACAATTAATAGGAGAATAAAAGAGCATCCTTGTATGAATAGCTGTCTTCTTTTCAGTAGTAGAGAGATTCAAGCATGATTGGGGTAAGAAATATTTCCCTATACAGCATAGGGGCCTAGTGGATCTGCAGCTTCTATTTTTGCATTAAAATTCACGAAGTGAAAAAAAAAAATCACTGGATAGGGAGTCAAGAGACCTGGGTCCTAAGTGACCCCTTCATTCCGTTGGTTGTATGACCTTAGGAACTCATTTGACTTTCCCAAGTCATGATCTGCTTGGTTGTAAAATGGAATGTAGTTGGGAGGTAAGAAGCATCCTTTCTTTATAACCTCTTTTGGTTCAATAATATTCTCAACTTAAGAATTCTTGCTGTGATTCATGTTTAAACACTGTATAGATATACAATTCTCAGCAACAGCTGGTTTTTCTTAACATGGGGGATAGGGTTAGATGATTGTGATTTTAGGATAATTGGTTACGTCATGCTGAGCTTGATATTGATGATGAGGCTCTCCTTAACTGTAAGAAAAGACAAAAATCCCAAAGGAAAAGGGGAATCTCATGTAAGGAGGCATAAGGGACAGGAAGGAGAAGAACAAAAGAACCAGGACAAAGAAAGGAGTGATGACCAGGAGAAAATCCATTAGAAAGGAGGGTGACAACGAGAGAGTAGCCCCCTCAGTTGGATGGGGACCCAGCCAATGCTTGTGATACTGCAAAAGCCAACGACTACGTTGTGAATCTGCCGGAGCCGCACGCTGTTAATAGTGAAGCTTAAATAGGCAGCTCTCACTGGCACTTGTACAGCAAGCAGCATGTAGGAGAGCCAGTGTTAGGCGGGGCCCACTCTTCCCTCCTGCTATTTGCTAACACCTTTATTGCCTCCAGTTAGATACTCACACCACTCTCGTTCCCATCTGTCAAGGAGAGTTCCTTTCCAACATTCTGTCCTCCTTTTCTTGCACAAAAGAGACCCTCCCAGTGTGACTGCAAAGCATGGAGCTGATACTGAGCTCTGGGATGAGGCAAGCTTGAAGTGGTATGAGCAATGGTTTTCACGTTTCCTGGTCCTAAGAAGCCAGGGAGATGTGACTATAGGATCCTGCCTGAGACCCTCATGCAGAGACAGCTGGAGGGGAGGGAGAGTTGTCTGCCTGGAGGCCTGTCCTCTTGGCCTGGAAACAGAGGGTCTGGGGTCACTGCCTGATCAAAGCGCCAACAGCAGGATTCGACTCCCATCGCAACACAGATGTTTACCCACCTATCTCCTCAACCACTCTCAGCTGCTTCACACTGATTTACTTCTACTTTACCACCCGCTCTGTTCCTTCTCCCTCGTCTGAAGGCCAGCCTCGGCAGGTGATTAGAGTTTGAGCAAGGGACGGCACTAATGTGACTGTGTCTGATCAGGTGATTGAGGTTGCAGACCAGTGAGCTGCAAATAACTGTTAATCGGGGTTTTTGGTGGGCAAAATTACCTAGTTTTTTCTCTGCTCAGTAAGCCCTATTCATTCACTAAATTCCTCCCACATTTTCTAGTCTTGAATACATTCCTTCCTGTGTAGATGTCCAGTGTACAGTCATATTAACCTTAAGATCCTCTGAGGAGGGAGGTCACAGGTCACCAAGCAGAGCATGACTGTCATCACGAAATAAGTCATATTGCCTCATTGACACTTACTTTCATCAACATCTAGAAAGGAAATAAATAAAGGACTGAGTTTTGTCTGCCAGCTGCTCCTACAATGGAAAACATCACAATGCAAACAAGATATGTTGCACTTATGAAATAAAAAAAAACCCCAAAAACAAGGTTTTTGCTGCTATTCTCAGTGATAGGCTAAAGCACATTCCAGGTGGCTCTATTTGGGGCAATGATGATAATTCTATTTTTAAAAAATTTACTTATTTTTCTTTTTTAAAGCTTCTGTACCTTGAGGCAATAGAAAAAGAGCAGAGAGCTAAGCACAACCCAGCGAGCCAGCATCGTATAATTTTGTATGTGAATTATCTGCAGTGAGGACTCTCCTACAGCCAGGCCCAACAACCTCCTCTGGAGGCGGGAGAGTGGAATGCTGAGAAGGGTGGCCAAGCCCCTCACCTCATTTCTGAGCTGTCCCAGCTGCACCCAAGCTAAGTGGAAGAGCAGGATGCAGTAAGTAGACTTTGCTGACTCTGACTAACCACACCCTCACATCCCACCTCAGCTGGGAAGCCAAGACCTTGCAACATTACCTCTTTTGGCATGAGTATTTGAGTCGACGATAAAACTGAAAAAAAAAGGAAAATTGGAAAATCACACCAGCAAAAAGACACTCTTCACTGTTTCCTTTCTCCATACATTTAGTAAAATAGATCCCCGTGTATTTGATATTATTCTTTTGGTTTGATGCACCCAGCTGGCAAGAGTAAGTTGTCTTTGGTGATTAAATTTAGTAGAGCATCCATGCAAGTGCCAGGAGCTCCAGAGCCCTTAATGGAACTTTGGTAGGCAGGACAGCAGTAATTGTACAGCAGGTACGATGTAAGTGGGAGGGTAAGAAGCTGTAATCTTCTCCCTTCTTTTCCCCAGCAGCTCTGAGAGTGAACTAGTATCTAAATTAGGTGTTATTTTAGATTACAACTTGTCATACCTAATGGAAGTGACACCATCAAGCAGCCAGATGCCAGTTGGAAATTTATTGGTATCTAAGGATGGTAATTGTTGGCTCATTTATTCATTCAATAGGTCATTCAAATAACATGTATCATGTCCATCAAAAAGGTATGTCAGTTTCTGGACACAGGGATCTTTCAGTGATCCCTGAGATATAAAAGAGCAAGTTAGGAATTATCACTGCTAAATGCCTGTTTACCTAGGACTGCTAGGCAGAGGTCATGCCTCCAGAGAAGCTCTGACATTTTATGGAATATTGAAAACAAGATTTCATTCTCTTTGTGGATGGCCAGAGAGACTGGTCCACTTTACTCCTGAGAGGAGAATTAAGAGGTTTTTCTACACATTTATGGTAGCCATATGGGTGTGCCTCCATTTTACCTGCCACTACCTCAAGCCGAGGGAGGTACAGTGGACCAAAATTTTACTAATCTATGTATCTAATGTCTACCACATGTAAGGCGTCATATAGGATAAAAGATAAATTAAACATTGGCCATCCCTGACCTAAAGGGAGAAAAACCTTTTTATACTTAATTGTAATGTAATAATAATTCTGGTAAGGGCTATATGAGAAAACAGTCTACGGTAAGTTGCTTATAAGAATAACAGAGAGAAAAGTTATTTCTTGAACAAAAAGCGATAGATGTAAACATATATTGAAAATAATAATAATGCAGTTTTTTTCTAAATACAGGCACTACCTTATAAACACTGGAAACCAATGAAAACAAGAATGTTAAAAACTGAGCAAGCAAGATGGATTAAGCTAATGCAGTAAATAATAATTCCTTAGATTCTTGAAAATGGTGGTGTTTGAAGTTTTTTTAATTAAAGATTTCAGGAAGCCACAGACTTCTGGGTAATGTTTAAATCATTGGAAATTGATCTGACATTTAATGGCAAAACGTTGACTCTCTAATGCCGTAACAAGGTCAATAGGTCAGGGGACCTCCATTACCTAACCTTAGCTGGCCTCTTTCCGTGACATATCAGAGTATTGATCAGGGTTGTTCTGTGGGATTGGGCATAGAGTTCTTATTTTAATGTTCTTAAAAAACTGGGCCTAGCCAATGTATTATATTCTGCTATGATCTGCATTTTTGTGTGATCCCACTGAAGGGGTCTTGCTCTGCATCTCGTTTATCCTCCTACTTTGATTTGTCTGTACTCCCTGGATAGGACTTAAATCTTCTTTTGAACACTCTGTATCCAGGTTTTATTCACTGAGTGTCTTAACATCCTCTAGGCTTCCACACTGCATTTTGTCTTCAAACTTCATTGATCCTCCAAACTTCAGTGATGCTACCAGAATGGTAGTCAGTTTTGATGTTCATTGAGCTGTGACACTGAATGATCGAATAAAATTGGCTGCCTATATTGCTAAATCTGCCTTTGTTTTGTGACCCATTGCCAACAAAAGGGTGCTAACTTAATCTGAGACTACATTCTATCTTTACTTATATACTCTCTGTTTGGACTCTGAGGGTGGATTCCTTTCTCAGTTTACCTGTTAGTCCTTCTATTTTATTTGATTATGGAAATGTTGGGCACTGGCTTCATAGGCCCAAACTAACTTCTTAGATTTGAACAGTGAAAGAATAATTTAACTTAATAGCAATTATAGACTATAGAACAATTATACACTATAGAACTATGTAACTCTTCTAGCTTTTCCAAACAGCTTTCATATATATTTTCTCATTTTATTCTCCTAACACATCCGTGAAATAATTCATAAGAAAACCTTAACACTTCATCAAGCAAATGCATTCCCACTGCAGATAACTAATGTAAGCCATAGGAATAGTTTGTTCTGCAAAGGATCTAGGACAATTGATTCTTGGGCCTACATCTTATTCTCATGTTTTTATTAAGACCATAAAAGGGGCTTGAAGGGTGTGGTGGAGATTGCAAATTGTCCACAAAAATCTCTGCTCCGTTGCTTCCATAGTAAGATAGAGTCATAACTGGGTCAAAGCTGCCTGGCCACAGACTATATTTTCCTGCTCCCTCCGCAGCTAGTTGTGGCCACAAGACTAGGTTGTTTCCACTGAAGTGTGAGCAAAAGTGATAGATGCCATTCAAGCCTTGCCTTGAGAACTTGCATGCTCACTCCTACGGCTCTTTCTTCCTTCCTACAGGCTGAAATACTGATGACAAGACAGACCTTAGAAGCCACATGTTGAAGATGGAAGGACTGCCCTCGTTCTGAGTTAGGTTCCTGAATGACTGAGTGGAGCAGAGCCCCCCACCCCCGTCCCCATTCAGATTGTTACTCTAGAGTTTTATTTCAACCATTACATTTTCAGGAATATTTACTTTAGTAATTTAGCATAACTATTAATATGGATGGCTACTTGATTATACTAGGAAAAACTTTAAGAGTACTCAAGGCAGGGCTGGTGATGAAACTGAAAATGATCAAGCCTTAACTTTACTCCCTCTCTCCATCACATATTTGACGGGGAGAGAGAAAGTTAAGAAAACAGAAGAAAAGAATAAAAGAGGGGTAGGTCAAGGGTGGAGAAGGCAGTGTGGAGGCAAGCATTCTACCACAGAAACATTTACACCTTCTCGGAAATGAGAGTGGAATAAAAACATTAAAAAAATAGAACCACCAAAAATCGCCCCCCCCGTTTTAATTTTCTACATAAAGACTTTATTAAGTATTCTGAACTCATTGGTTAACTCATTCATCACAATGAATCAAACATGAAGAATTTAGCAAGGGTTCTAAAACAAGCCCTGCAGAACAGCCACCCTGGACACATATTGCAGAAAATAACCTCCACATTTTCTTCTTAAGTCTTTTCCAATCAAATTGTGTCTTTTCTCTTTAACGCTTATCACTTAGATCTTTATCTTAGTAGGTCATCTCAAGTCTTGCATGCTAGAATCCAGAGAAATAGAGAGATAAGCATCACCAGCATTTATTGATGGTATAACTACTTAATATCCTCCAGAGGTGCTCACACATACACGTTCACATGGAAACAGGGCCAGACAGAAACTTTAAAGGGATCTCGTAGGAGAAAGCATGAGGGGAGTGTGCAGCAACCCACAGTCATCACTGCCCTAATAGTATCTGATCTGAACCTGGCATAGCTTCAGAAAAAGCCATGTGTTCAGGCTAAAACAAGAAAGAGAAAACAGGAGAACGTTGCTTTCTTCTAATGTGGTAAATAGGGCATGAAAGTTTTATTGTTTGCTGGTGGAACTAGTTTTACAAGTTCTCTACTTATCCATGGGGCTTAGCTTTAAGGGAGAAAAAATATTTTTATTCAGAAAATATCTTCAGATTTTGGTAGAATGTTTGAATTTGGTATCCAGGATAAACAACTAGATTAAAGTTGTCGTGTCTACATTTATTGGGACGAATTTTGAAACTGGAACTACTACATTTCAAAAGTTTTTCATGAGTGCCATACTTCCCACTTCTGTTTTTGGCATGAGGAAGTGATAAAAGAAAGCTTCTTACTTTCGTACCCTCCTCATGTGTCTCCTTATTGCTAAATTTTGGTAGATTTCTCTTATTCTTTTAAAATGTTCTCCCAGATTGTTTATTTTAAATGTCAGGAAACGGTCATTCATTTAATGGATCTAGGTCTTTGACTCTTCTTAATTTGGAGAGGAAACAGACTTAAGTAAGAAGTCTCTGCAAGGGATCAATATGGATGCCTCTCTAGGTGAGCATGTGTGTGAGAGAGCCAGGCCCACAGCCAGTGGCACAGAATGTGACACAGAGAGAGGAGACAAAGAAACCATGAAGTCTAAAGTAATAAAATGATTTGCAAAGTTCACGAACAATATTGAATTTGCACAGTTTTGGAAAGGGAAGAAATTTTCCTTTCAAGTTCCAGTATCTCTCAACAGAGTTGAGGGGCCTTCTCAATATGGCTGCTACTGCAGACAGTACTTGGGGGGAAAGTAGGGCAAGAAAGTGAGAGAGAGAGAGAGAGCCACAGAGAGAGAGAGAGAGTGAGAGAAAGGGAGACAGAGTGGGAGAAGGAGAGGGAGAGAGGGAGGAGAAAGGGAATATATGTGTGTCTGTCCGTAAAGTTCATCTCTTTCATTCTCCTCTCCTAGTTCAGTTCGCGGGAAGCAGCTCATACTGATTCTTTCGTTTAACAACTTGTCTGCTTTGATGAACACAGATCAACGTCAGCTTTTTGTGACCCTTAGGGAAATCACCTATACCTAGAGGTAAAAGTGATTGCTTTATTAAAGCCACTGTGAAATCTCTGCTTCCCCGGGAAGAAAATTATATTTTTTTTCTTCATTGAAGATTAAATAAGAGAAAATAATCTGAATGAATATTATATGTCATATTCAATTTTAAAAGCTATAGAGGGAGTGCACAGATTGCCTTCAAACTTCATGTTTGGAGCTGAATATATATACATATCCATATGTTTTACATATTCTTAGTTGAGAATACTAATAAAATGATTAAGACAATAACCGAGTGTTTTTATCTGCTTACAAATTAAAGTTTTCATTACATTTAAACAACTTATTCTGAATCAAGAGCAAAGTGCTTTTCTTCCTTTCTTTGTTTGAGGAACTAAAACATGTTTTTATTCTTAACTTTTATCTTAAAAGTCTGGCTGTGCAGCTGATAGCTGGCTTAACAAGATAGCCCCCCATCCTCTCCACAAGGACCTCTCTGCAATCTCATGCAGCGTGTTTGACGTTCCGAAACAATCACAAAGTTTTCTCATCTCTAATGACTCTCCAGGACTGTGAGAACTCAGGTATGCCAGAAAGGTATTTAAAAGGAACAGGAAGTACAAGTATTGGTTTTGTTCCATTCAAATTAGGGTAGCTGTATTACTGCCATTTTTTTTTTTCCCAGTAAAAGCTGATTTTTTGTTGTTTTTTCTTTTTAATTTTCCCTCTCCCTCAAACTTCAGCATTCTGGATCACAAAAAATATGTGGCAATCCCATCAACAAACAGCCCATGTTTTTGTTAAGTAAATGGAGGAAAGTAGAATTGATTTTTTATTACTGAAAAAGAGACTGTTGTCAAAATAAGTTACAATCTGAGCAGCAAGAAGGGGAGATGCAGCCTGTTGCCAGCATCCCTCATGACAAGGCTGCACTAGGCAGAGAAATTAAATGGAGACCAGTTGAAAATGAAGGCTCTTTACATACTCTTTTGCACTCAACTCTCTTTTCAACCTCTCCTAGGAAGGAGAATGTGTTTTTCCTTCCAAGCAAGGAGCAGCAGGGGTTATCTTTTCTTAGACAAGCTAAAATCTGTCTCCTTGTCACAAGAGACAGACGAGGTCAGAGAGGACTCTCCCTCCCAGAACCAGAGTGCAGAAGCTGTGATTCTGGTTCATGACAAGAACGACAGGTTCTTGTTGGGGGAGCAACGAAGATGCCATCTCGCTTGCTGGACCACATATCACAGCACCGATGTAAAAATTATACATATGACTTTTTGAGCCATGCCAAGGACCCTTTTCCTATTTTAGTGTCATTGCAGTTAGTTTGTTTGTTAGGTGTGACATCATTTTTTAAGTGCCATGAAACTCTACAAAGAGTTGAAAGATCGTAATATGGTCCTGTGGGGACACCACTGCTTGAAAAGCAAAAATGCATATTAATGTATAATGTGTATTAAACATGTTTCAGCAAGGATGAGAAAGAGTAAACTGTTTGAAGATGAATACATGTGATTGGAAGTGTTTTTACACATCTTTTCCCTCCAACTATTTGTTTTGAAATATTTAAAACCTATAGAAAATTACAAGTATAGTGCAGTAAACACGCATATGTCCTTTATGTAGAGCTGTGCTAGTAGGGTAGCCGCAATCCGTGTGTGACTATTGGCCCCTTGAACAGTGGCTAGTCCAAATTGAGATGAGCTGTGCTACATGCCTTTCTAAAAATAAATACTTCCTAAAGTGTTCTGAAAAGTTAATAGATACTTTGACCCCAAACCGAGCAGCTAAAATTTACAGATATATAAAGGTATGGATATATAATTTATATTGTGTATGTCATATATACACATATATAATATGAATTTATATTAATATATACAAAAAACGTGTATATGTGTATCTCTGTGTGCAAATGTTTATCTGTGGATCTAGTCTTTATTTTCTATAAATCACTCAGAAAAAAGTAATTGACGAGGTGGGATGAGGGTGTAGGCATCTTTCAGAATGTTTGTGCTGTTTCTCCTCTAGCATGATAAAGAGTAGCCCTAGGCCTAGAATATACTTCCAAGTGAAAGCTTTGAAAATATTTTACGGCATGCCGGTATTGTTTGGGGAAATATGTTAACCACTTTTTTCCTATCATTTTTAACCAATAAAGTAACATATTTCCATTAAAGAAGAAATTGAAACTACCATATAGTATTAAAATTCTCTGAGATTCGTATTTTCCCAGTACCTTTAGTAAATATATATGAAAACATATATATATATATATACATTTTTTTTTTACAGATTTGGAGTCATAGATCTGAGTAATGTTCTGTGTCCTGCTCTTTTCCATTTAAAATTATATCATGAGCATTTTCTAAATTATTAAATAATACAAAAAACTCCTCTCTTTGAGAAATTGTTATTGTTTTCATTTCTCCCTGTTGTACATAAGGCCGTGGGTTAATCTTTGCTTTTATTTAGTTTTCCTTGGGCATAATTATTTGGTACACCACCTGATTATTTTCTCAGGATAACTCGCGAAGAGTGAAATTACTAGGTCAGAAGATATTAATAATTTTTAGCTACTTGATTCATATTGCTGAATAGCTCTCCAGAAAAATTGTATCACATGAAACTCTCACATGATATCTGAGAGGGACAAGTCCATTTGCCAACACTGGTCATTATACTTAAAAACATCTTTCTCAATTTGTAACAGAATCTGCATCTGGTTTTATTTTGCAAGTGAGAATTCACTGGTTTTGTTTTTTTTTTTTTTTTGTATTTGCTTATTTGTCTTCTTCTATTTGTGAATTGCCTCTTCCTATCCTTTCTCCACTTTTGTTTTGAGAAAGTCAAAGCTTTCTTACTAATTTGTTTTTCTGTTGATTATTCAACCCTTTGTTATATAACATTGCAATTTGGTTGTTTATCAGGTTTTCTTTTGACTCTTGATTTTTGTGTGTTTGTTTCATAGAAATTTTCACATCTGTTTGGTAAATCTATCAATCTTATCCTGCCTGGCAGTGGTTTTCAAATTTCGTGTGCCTCAGAATCTCCTAAGTGTGTTCATTAAAACACAGATTCCTGGGCCCTACCATCAGGGTATATTACTCCTAAATCCTTTGGTATGGCCCTGGCAACTGTTTTTAGCAAATAACCCAGCTGATTCTAAATTAAGTAGATAATTAGTTATTAAATCACACTGTGGAGTAACTGCTTTGCAATTTTTCACCTTGGTTTAACACTTAGGCCTTCTCACAGTAATATCACATTAATAGCTATCTATATTTTCTCCTTTTCATTTTTCTACCTTTATCTATTTCATTCAGCTGGAATTTATTTTAATATATGCTTTATCCAAAAATATTAAACTGTTTTTCCTAGCTCAATTTATTGAATTACAATGCATTTCTCCACTAATTTACAATTTTACAGTATCTCCACTAATTTACAACTTTATCATTTACTACAATTTATAAATATTTGAATCTATTGCTGAGTTTGTTTTATCTGTCCCATTGATTTATTTGTCTATTCCAGCATACTGACTTTTTTTCTTTTGGTGAGGAAGATTGGCCCTGAGTTAACAATTTAACATTTGTTGCTAATATTCCTCTTTTTGCTTGAGGGAGATTGTTGCTGAACTAAAATCTGTGCTAGTCATCCTCCATTTTGTGTGTGGGATGCCGCCACAGCCTGGCTTGCTGAGTAGTGTGTAGGACCACACCTGGGATCCAAACCAACGAACCCCAGGCTGCCGAAGTGGAGTGCACAATTTTAACCACTATGCCACTGAGCTGGCCCTGAGAATACTGTTTTAATTACTGTATCTTTTGAATATATTTGGTACTATGAACAGTGTCTTCTTTTCATTTCTCTTCTTACTCAAAACTATTTTGGCAATTCTCACCTGTATAATTAAAAAAAATCAGTTTGCCAAACTACAGTTATTTTTAAAATTTTCTTGGAGTTGTATTTAATTTATAAAATAATTTGAAGAAATGTCACATCTGTGCAACATTGAGGCTTCTCCTACTAAAAGATTGTGTATTTCTATTTCTATTTATAGCTTCTTTCATGGTTGCTACGGTCTGAATGCTTGTGTCCCTTCGCAATTCAGATGCAGTCAGTGCTGGTCATCTGGTGGTTAAGATTCGGTATTCTTATTGCCATAACCCAGCTTCATTTCCTGTTCAGGGAATCATACCACCCACATGTCAGTTGTCATACTGTGGCCGCTGCATGTTGCTGAAATTATGGGACCCGTATTTCAAATCCCAACAGGGGTCCCCATGGTGCACACGTTTCAGCAGAGCTTCCAGACTAATTCAGACCTAGCTACCCACTTCCAAAAACGTTGCCCTTGAAAACCCTATTAGCAGTAGCGGAGCACTGTCTGATATCGCACCAGAAGGTGAGAGTATGATGCAAAAAGACAGGACAGGTTTCCGCTTTGCTGTATCCATGGTCTCTGGGAGTCAGAATCGACTGGAGGGCACTAATAACAACAAAAATTAATATGTTGAAATCTTAACCTTCAAAGATGATAGTATTAGGAGGTAGGCTTAGGTCATGAAGGTGGAGCTCTCTTGAATGAGATTAGTGCCGCATTAAGAGGCTTGCACCAGAGAGATCTTGCACCCCTTCCACCCTGTGAGGACACAATGAGAAGGTGTTGGCTGTGAATCAGGAAAAGAGCCTCTACCAGAAGGCATAATATGCAGATGTGATACTCAGATACTTATCAGAAGGATAAAGATGGGTCTTGTTACTTTAATGTACTACCATTCTGCTGTTCTAGCAAGGATGAGAAATACTGGTAAGTAAAAAACTTTTTGGGGCTGGCCAGGTGGCACAGTGGTTAACTTTACACATTCTGCTTCAGTGGCCTGGGGTTCGCCAGTTTGGATCCTGGGTGCAGACATGGCACTGCTTGGCAAGTCATGCTGTGGTAGGCATCCACATATAAAGTAGAGGAAGATGGGCAAGGATGTTAGCTCAGGGCCAGTCTTCCTCAGCAAAAAGAGGAGGATTTTGAGAAGATGTTAGCTCAGGGCTAATCTTCCTCAAAAAAAAAAAAAAAAAAAGTTTCAATAGTACTTTGATGGTCTGCCCTCTTTGTTTAACTCTTTGTTTAGCCCCTGAACTGATCAATTCTCCTGATTTGCATGCCTCCAATAAAATTTTTCCTTTTTTACATAAAATGCCATTTTTTGGACAACAAAATATAGAACAAAAACGTTTTAATTTTAGTTGCTTTTTGGAAACCCTCATAGCAGAGAGCTGAATTGCATCCCAACGTTGCAGCTTTTAAAAACTGTCAAGATTGGCACTCCCCAGTCAAAATTTGTCATTGCTTTTACTCTATCCATTTTTGGAAAAAGATTCACATAAAAAATTATAAGTAAATAAATAGGAAAAGTTCTTTTCCTGCTAGTGCAGAACTTTATTATACCGTTAAAGCTGTTCTGAAGCAGGGTAAAATTGAGTTGAAAGCTGCGAAAGAAGGCCCTTAGGATGATGAACAGAGGTAGGTCCCTTCTTGGTGGCCTCAAGGGTGGATGCTCCCTGCTTCTCTCGTTTCCTCATCTTAGTCTGACCTGTAGCCTGCCTGGAGGCATCTTTGTCTGACTGATTCCCTGCTCTTCACCTGGGGCCAAAGAGAGAGAGAAAAAGGCTTGTTCCCATCTTGAGGTCCTTTTGGAAGCAGTCCTGGGATGTAGGAGATGGTATACTTCACTGCCAGGACACGAGAGCAGTGGGAGAAGGGAAGGGAGACGTGCCAAATTCGTCAGGGTTTTCAAGACTTTTCCAACTCCCCTTTAGGTCAGAGTTCACCAAGATGTATTTCTTGCCCTTGAAGATATTATAAAAGTGGAGGAGTGACGAGTCTCATTGCAGAACTCCCAAGGGAACATGAGCTTTAGGGACATGGATGAAAGGATGGGTGAGGTTTCCTAATATCATGGAGTTTGGTGGGCTGCAGGGAAAGACGGCCAGTAGGTTGGCCCATGGGGCTTTAGAGGAGTTCAAACTGTAGACAGGAACTGGAGAAGCCCGAACGTATTGGTGATAGTTGAGACTGTAGGGTTGTTTGAGGTCTCTCAAGGAACATCAGAACGTGAGGGACCATGAAGAATCCTGCAGCAGCAGGTCTCCTGGAAGAATTTGGTGGGTGGAAATCTGCAGACAAAAGCATTTTAAGAAAATGTGGTGAGTGAAGACTAAAGACGTGGTCAACAGTATCTATGTTAGTTTCCTAGGACTGCCGGAACAAAGTACCATAAACTGGGTGGCTCAAACAACAGGAATTTATAGTCTCACAGTTTTGGAGGCTAAAAGTCTGAATTTGAGGGTTGGCAGGGCCAGGCTGTCTGTGTAATCTGTAGGGGAATCCTTCCTTGCCTCTTCCTAGCCTCTGGGGGTTTGCTGGCAATCTTTGGTGTCCCTTGGCTTGCAGCTGTATAATTCCAATCTCTGCCTCCGTTGTCAAATGGTATTCTCCCTATTTGTGTGCATGTGTATATCTATAGTTATTAACATTTTAGTAAATCAAGGGGCCTACCCCGTGGCCGAGTGGTTAAGTTCTCATGCTCTGCTTTAGCGGTCTGGGGTTCACTGATTCGGATCCTGGGCTGGACCTACACACGGCTCACCAAGCCATGCTGTAGTGCCATCCCACATAGAAGAACTAGAATGACCTACAACTAGGATATACAACTATGTACTGGGGCTTTGTGGAGGACAAAAAAAGAGGAAGATTGGTAACAGATGTTAGCTCAGGGCCAATCTTCCTCACCAAAAAAAAAAAGCATAAAAAAATTTAATAAATCTGGATGTGTTTTCTATTAATATAAGTTCCTAAACTATTCTAATCCATATTAAAATACTAATACTGATATAGGTTTATGAGGTTCTATATATATATGCTTACATATATACAGATACAGTTGTATATATATAAACAAAAATTTTTCCAGGCTTTGTACTGTTTCCCAAGATTCCTAATATTACACAGTTACTAACGTAGCCAATGTTGTCATCAGGTGGACGTCTGAAATGAGAAAGGCATTTGCAATTTAAAATCTGATATATCTGTTTTTCCTACAGAGTTTAGAAAATCATTTTATTTGCCTTTTCTATGATTAAGTAAACAGCTGTTTTATTAAAATTCTATTTCCCCTCAAAACTTTCCAGAATAATGAAGACCTCTGAAAATTTTAAGATTTTCTCTGCCAAGCATACTGCCTATATTTAAATATTTATGAGTATATACTGTAAATGCATCCTCTAAAACACAAATAGAATGTTTTATTATTTATGAATGAATATTTTGATTAATTAAACAGATATTAGAATTGTGCATCCCTTTAGGGTCGACTCAGAATAGTATTTGGTTTCAGTGATAACTTGCATCATGAAAACACTAAAAAAATGTGATCTTATTTCCTTCTCGTAATCTCCCCTCAGGAAAATAAACAGGAACTGTTAAAGATGTACCTGGAGCTTCTCAGGGGCTGCTTCACTGGCTCCGTCCAGCTCTCAAGTGCGCTGGAATTCTTCCTTTTAAGGACAGTGACATCCGATCTGTGAAGGCCATGGTGCCCTGCACAGGGAAGCCACAGCAGGGAGGATGAGGTCAATATTGCCCTCATCAGGAGCAGCTCTGCAATGGAAGGTTTCAATTACCATCCAATGGATTAAAGAGCAGGGATGCAGTCAGGCTGGAGAGAGAACTTCTATTTTCACAAACAAATGAACAAAACAGCAAAAATAATAGAGAAATCATTATTCTCCATCTAAACTGGAAGCCCGAACAAACCCTTGCTGGCTTAACATGCAGATTCTGGCTTGACCCCCACATGCTTCCTTGATGTCCTTTCCACACAGCCAGGAGACGCTTTCTGTTTCAGTGTGTGACAGCTGTAGGGACTTTTCCAGTTGTCCCATGACTCTTGGGGACCCTTGCCCTCTCATTTGGCTTTTAGTTGGGCAGGCTGTGGTCTGTTCGATTTAGCTATGGGAAGCCGCCCCACTGGACTTCATTTGGTGGGAGAACTCCTGGACCTAGGAAAGGGAGCTGCTGTAGTTGCCTCTGAATGGACTCTGGACTTTGGAACTTCCTGGATGACACAGTTGCTTACCTTCTTGTTATCAATCTGAAAACCTAGTGAAGCGATACATTTCTAGTCCGCTGACTGTCTCATGACCATCTTGTAGGTGTTAGGCAAATCTCAGTCCAAAGGACTGTAAAAGTTGTTGACTGGACTCTGTCTCAGGAAAAGTTTAGCACGTCCTGGCAACCTTTATGCTTACACCACCTACTCTGAGAGGTCAAGGGTGTTGTGTAGAATAATAACATTCTCAAAACTGACTCATGAAGCAGGCTGTGAGTAGTCGACTCATCCCTGGTCTAACAGAGAGGATGTCAAATGGCCCGTCCATGCACTTGCTCAGTCAATGACAGCAGAGATGAGGACGGGGTCAGCCATGTAAGAGAAGGCCTGGACAAAGGCCAAGTCAATACCGAAGAAGCTGTCAGTCTCTCTGCACTGTTCACACATGCCCAAATGCTCTACTCAGCAGATCCTGGAGCAAAACGAAGATAAATGCTATATGTAGTTTGTTCTGATGTAACCGTCACTGTCACAGGGCACAAGCTCTCCATGAGAACACTTCTGTTTCATTAATCACGCTTTCTTTTGATCATGTAACTAAGTGTAAGTGATGTCATTTTCTATCGCTGCTTTTACTTTACAAATAGGCTTTGAGTATTTAATTGTGTATGATAGATATTAATATTTCTGTGTTGGAAGTAAGAAAGGTTATTATGGTATGCAGTGTAGTAAAATATTTGTTTTATGTAAAGAGAGAAATGCTCAGTCATTTTTATTTACATTCCTGTGCAACTTGGGTCAGGCTGCCCTAAGGAGATCTATTTTTCTAAAGAGTAAGTCTATGGAATGACTTCATCATAGATTCAAGTTACAGCATGAAACAAATACAGCCCCAGGACTTTTGCTATGCACAGTCCACTTAAATTTCTAGAACAAAAGACACTTATTATAAAGAATTTTGGATAAAACTCTGATTTATTATTTTTAAAGACCTCTATGACTTTGAGATAATCAGCACAAACTTTTTCTTCTGATAAGGTATAAATAACAAAAATAAATCTACTAGTGACATAATTTAAAATGCAGCTTTAAAATAAAATACCTGTACATATTTTTTAAAGACTAATTTTTTTTCTTATGGTCAAGGAAAGACAAGTTACCTAACTGCCTTTAGCAATTTATGTTTGGTGCATTTATTTCAATTAATGAGAGATATATCAAATATAATCATAGAAGATTAAATTATATATAATTTATCTTAAATATAGGTGAGGAAAGAGACTTTTCTTTCTTTTTTTTAAGGAGCAAAGAGGGCAGAAATTAGAGTGGCCAGCAGGGGGCTTCCTTCAGATTCTTTTCTAAATTAAGAGCTAAGCTGATAATACATTTCACTCTTTGGTTTTTATAAATAAGGAATAGTCTAAACAAAGCATGTTTTCTTCTCTTTAGTTTATTGCTCTTTGCTACTTCCTTTCCCATCACCGTTCTTTCTCAGGACCTAGAGCATGAGATCCCGGCTCCCTGGGTTGGCCGCCTCTGCCTCTGCCTCCACCCCTAGTTAAAATTTTATCTTTGCAAACTGCTCAGGGGGGGATTTGCATGATGTACTTTGCACCAGGCATAAATTAAAATCAAATTAAGTGCAAAGAAGCGTATTCTGATTTGATGATTTAAATGGTAGTTAGAAAAACCCGGTTTCACCCTGAACCATTTGGGAAGAACTTTCTGAAATCATAGGCTTGAATAGTAGTATAAAGCTAATGAATGGTCATGGAATATGACATTTTAAGAGTGCGTGTTTTTCCCAGGAATTTGAGAGTGTGTGAAAGGCCTACAGAACGAAGGAGACAGATTCTGACCCATTTTGGAGTATAGCTCCATACCATATCCCATCCTTTTTGACTTGCATAAAGTTTTGCCTCCTTTTGGGGGCTCATTTCATAAACGTCTGCTCAATAACTTTATTGATAGTGGAGAACAATTCACCAGACAGTGAACTGGAAGATAAAATTGTGGCATTTTGTGTTAGCCAAGTGAAATTTCAAGGGAAATTGAAATTGACCTCATGTAATTTTTCAAATAAGAATTGGGTCCTGACAAAGAAGGCAAGTGAGATCTGTACGATGACTTTAAAGTCAGTAATTCCAGGGTTAATACCCAATACACAAAATTATGTTAGGATTTTGTTTTAACTTAGAGAAAAGGAAACTTTGATTATCAGGATAATACAGATAACACAGAACAGACCAGCCTAGAGTCATGTTTCCCGGACTGGGGCATGTGGCAGTGGGACACGGGTTATATGGGCCATGCAACCAATTTGCATGGGGATTTGGAACAAAAGAAGATAAGTAATGTAACTGGCAAAAAATTAGAAATACTTTTATGCTGCCCTAATAAGGCCATGTTATGAAGTAAAATATAAAATTCAAAGGATTTGTCTAAGATAAAATATGAATCTGTAAGAGATTTTGAACATGCCAAGGACCACTGTAGATTGACAGCAGCCCCCACTGCCCCAACCCTGCCCCAGGTATATTAGTTAGATAAATGCTTTAGAAGCCAAACTATCAGATTTCTCATCTTGGCACAATAGTTGATTATGTCAGTTAATTTTCATGCATCAGTAAAATTGGTCACAGCTTTTAACCCAATGAGGAATTCTTAGAAAATTTGGATTATAGAGTTGAATATTACCTTAAACCATTTGTATGGGCAAAAGTATCAACACCTCTGTAAGTGTGTTTGTTTAAAGTCTTGGGATCCACCTGAGAGGAAAAGAAGAGAGAGGAGTTGGAAGCAGAGATTTCACGACTATTACTAAAGCATATCTGTGATTTATATGGGTATGCATAGTTTTGTCCTCTATCATACCTTAGTTCTCAGGGTTATCCTTCGAAACAGGGGAGAAACACGTTTTTATTACTGAGTGATTTAACCAGTGGCCGAGATTATGACTTATAGCCTTGGATTTTAAGACTGTCTATGGGCATGATTTGAGCCTGAAATTTAATAGGTTCCCTCTCTGGTCCTAAAAGAAGAGGTCAATAAGGAAAGAATTTCTTTATCTAGTTGTGGCTTATAATACAATTCCTGGGGATGACATCACAGTGCAACTCATTTGGTCCAAATTACTCTTCAATATCTATCAGTACAACTACCTCACGAAGATGCTGTCTGATATTACAAGGAGCCTCCGATAAGCATTAAAGGAAATGTGTAAAAATAAAACCCCCAATACTGTTTCTCTTAAAAAATACTATATCATTCTCTCCTTTTTAATTTCTTTTTTTCTTATCTTTTTATTTCTTTTTCTTCTGTGAATGAGAATGAGAAGTGAGAATTAATGTATGTAATCATGTATTCATTGAATACGGTTATCCTCTGAATATTCCTTGCTTGGTTATAATATAGTTTTGAAAAACTTTGATAGCAAAATATTAAGAGGAAAATGAACGAAAGGTAGATCAGCAAGTTGTATGGCACTAACTTTTAATTGAGATAAGTCTAATCTCTTTTCAGGTATAGGCTATTCATATCCAATTACACAGAGCCTTGTTGTCAAAGAAAGGTAGCTGGTTTTCTTTCTTCTATATTTCTTGTTCTCCCTCAGCATATTTCCCAGTATTTTGTGCTGGAGGCCTCTTAAAAACAACAACAACAAAAAATACACTCAATCAATTGTATGCTGAAAATGAACCTTACAGATTCTCACAAATTGATTGTATTAGTGGCTCCAGTTTTCCATGAAAAATTGTTCCATGCCCTTTGGTAGCAGCCTCGCACCCTGATCCTAACTTGGCTGTGTGACTTGTTTTGGCCAATGGGCTTATAACTGACTTGAAACAAGCAAAAGCTTGAAACACACTTCTGCATTTCTGCTTCCTTTTGTAGACCCCTTCCATGGCCATGAGACCATGCCTGGGCTGGTCTGCAGGGGAAATATAAGAACAGTCCAGTGAAGGAGAGCTGAGTTTTCCCAGAGACGCCATCAAAATCAGCTAACCGAAACTGACTAGCTAGTTAACAGCAGATGCATGAGTGAGTCTAGCTGAGATCTACCAACCCATTGGTTAAAAGAAAGGAATAAGTAGTTGCTGTCTTCAACCACTAAGTTTGGAGTGGTTTGTTATGCAGCGAAAGCAGATTGATACAGGATTATTTGTTCCAGACTTCCCATTTTAGAGGGGAGAAAACTGAGGATGAGGATTAGCATTTTGCCCAACTTCATCAAGTGACTAAACTTCCCAGATTTTAGAGTTGAGAACTCTAGTCACAAATTATGTGAAAGCCTAATTATTGACAAACTACTCAATCCTTACCAGATAATTCCAGATAGTAACATAATAAACAATGTTGCCTGGAATTGTTTTGATTAGTATTATATTTAAGGTTAGAGATTTTGTCAAGGCTATGCTATGTATTGCACTGCAGAAACCGTGACTCATATGAAATTATTCTCTTGTGCAATGGAAAGGCTTCATTTAGTGTGCCGAATTTGCAGTTGCATTAGATGCTTAAGGGGTTAGCCCTGTAATGTGAATTACAACTGTCTTCTAGGGACTGATTAGTTTCCAATTGATTTCAAGTTACCATTCAAATTGTTGTCTTTCACATATAAAACTACATTGTTTTGATTCTTGGCCTCTCAAAAACTACTGGAAATAAAATCCTAAACTTTGGAATTGGAGGAAATGTTACTCTGGAATATATGTATATAACTCAATCTTTTGCATCTAAAATATGGAGCTTTTTACTGAATTATACCTTTTTTATGGCAATGTATTTGTAATAAGAAGTATAGATTCAGAATGGTTTTCTCTTCTGATAATTTGATGTTCAATATAATTTCCTTTTATTAAGCGTATATCTTATTTTCTTTAAAATATGTTTATATCTTGATATAGTAGATTATTAATTATGTAATTTTTTTCTTTTTGGTCTTGTTGATAGATGATTAATACTCTTCTGATGCTGACTTGCATTTAAGGACTGGGTTTTCAAAGCTTATAGCACTGGAATTGATTCATTCTGATTTTCAATTGTTTATTGAATGTGTGCCTTTGTGCCAATATTGCATGCAGTGTCATTAGTTGACCAACATAAATCTATATTTATGTTCTGAAATAAGTTGACTTCTCCAGTCTTCCTCTCTACCAGCTTAGATTACTTTTATGTATGTGACAAGATTTAAAGGATTTAAAGGGAAATTTTGTTAAAAAAAATAGTTTGGGGAAGAAGAGATAAGCCTAAAAGTTTAAAGATCTGTGCTTTTCTGTCACAAAAATTTAGAAGAGACAATATCACTGTAATTATTACATTGTTCCTAGTTATAAATTATTGAGTCTTTCTAATATAAAAGATGAAACAAACAAAAAACCTAGTGTATTAGTTATCTATTACTGTACAATAAATTACCCAAAACTTAACAGCTTAAAACAACACACATTTGGTATCTCACAATTTCTGTGGGTCAGGAATCTAGAAGCAACTTAACTGGGTCCTCTGGTCAGCGTATCCTACAGGCTACAATCATGGTGCCATTGGGGGCTGTGGTCTAATCCTGAGGCTCAATTGAGGAAGGTTTGACCTCCAAGCTCATTCATGTGGTTGCTGTCAGAATTCAATTCCTTGCATCTTGGACAGAGGGCTTCATTTCCTCACTGACTATTGGCCAGAGATCAGCCTCAGTTCCTTGCCACATAGGTCTCTTCAAAATGGGAGCTTGCTTCATCAAACCAGCAAGAGAGAGCATCTGTGAGTGAGAGGAAAGCCAATCTTTTGTAACCTAATCATTTAAGTGACATCTCATCACTTTTGCTATATTCTATTCATGAGAAGCAAGTCACTGGGTCCATCCCACACTCGAGGGGAGGAGTTCACACAAGGGCATGAGATTATACAAGAGTAAGGATTATTGGGGGCCTTCTTAGAAGTCTGCCTACCACAACTAGAGTGGTCTAGCTGTTATTGTCTTAATGTTATCCCTCTTTCATATACATATGTGAATATATATATTTAATTTAATTTTTCTCATCTATAACATTTAATTACATATACCGTAACATTACAACCAAGTGAGAATATTGTAATGTACACAAAAAAATTACATAAAGTTTGCATGAAGTGATTAAGCTTTCAGTTCTAGAGTACTCTAGCAGCATTCGTGAAAATGTGGGGTGTTCAATAGTGTGTTGGGGTGCTGTTTTCAGGTTTCATTATGCCACTGAGCTATTCTCTTCTATAAAAAGAAAGAGTGGGCTACATGTTTTTGCTCAGCTCCAGTGTGGGTCAAATGAGATACAGAAAACAACACTGAGAAATAAAGGGTTGCTGTGGACCAGCACGAATGGCACTTGCAGCTGGTATTTCACACAATATTGGAGAAATAAATTTCTTAAATTCTCAGTTGTGTGAAAAGAGTTAATAAAGATGTTTTACATGACATCTAGATGTGAACAATTTCAGATATCGAGAATTCTCTGTAATTAACAATATAGACTCCGATAATATAAAGAGCTGGTTGTCCCAGTGCAGACTGGCACAGAAGAGCAGACTCTGAATTACTGAAGAGTAGAATCTCGATTAGGCCAGGTCAGAGAGATTTCTCTTCACTTTTCTGGACCAAGGATTTTATCAACTTCCTAGTATAAGGTTGAGGCAGACATTGCTAGTGCTCACCAATATCCGGTTTTTCCCTTCAGGCTCGTGGAAGGTTACACTTCCCAGCAACTTTTCAGTTAGGCAGGATCATGTGACTTTCTGGCCAAAGGATCATGAACAGAAGTGACATCTGTTACTTTCTAGACCAAAGTATAGAAGAGTGGGTCTGAAATCCTCACATACTCTTTTCCCTCTGCTATGGTAACCAGTGATCTTCAAATGATGGTGTCTCCATCAACCTGAGTCCTGGGGACCACTGCACTGTCCAGTCATGGACATGTAGCATGTCTAAAGTGATAACTTTTTAAAATATTAGGACCCTTTGTCTTAGTTTCCTATTGCTGTTGTAACAAATGACCTCAAACTAAGTGGCTTAAAGCAATGGAAACTTATTATCTTACACTTCTGGAGGTCAGAAGTGCCAAAATCAAAGTATTGTCAAGGCTGCATTCCTACTAGAGGCTTTTGGCAACAATGTGTATCCTTGCCTTTTCCACATTCCAGAGGGCACCAACGTTCCTTGCCTTGTGGTCCCTTCCTTCCTCTTTAAAGCTATCAGCGTAGCATCTTCACATCTCTGTCTGTCTCTTTGTCTGACTCTCTCCCTCTGTTCTCTGCTTCTATCTTCACATTTCCTCCTTTGACTCTGGCCCTCCTGCCTTCATATTATAAGAACCCTTGTGATTACATTGGGCCTGTCCAGATAATCCTGTGTAATTTCCCCACCTCAAAAACCTTAATTTAATCAGCAAAGCCCCTTTTGAATGTCAGGCAACATATTCGCAGGTTCTGGGTTAGAACACGGACATCACTGGGGACATTTAGCCTACTCTATCCTTGGATTCAGGGGTTCATATGGTACTGCAGCATAGCTTAGTGTATACTAATATAAAAGCCACTGAATGTTAATAACAGACCCTCATTGTGCATCTACCACAAGGGTGTGAAGATACTTCAATGAGCTATTTAGTGGGTTCAGCTAGTCTCAACTTTTCTTTATCTTTATGAGGTTGCAAATTACATAACTTTCTTATAAAGATGTGTACAAAATGCACAAAACTGAAAATTATTTACCACTCTCAGGTTTCTTCTTTCTAGGATTTCCAGACAAGGTAAACACCAAATGACACCAAAACAAGTTTTATTACTATTTGGGAGTTTTTATACTATACGTTAGTTATTGTATAACTGCATCTGAAGGAATTATAATTTAGGGTATTAGTAAATTATCTGAAATGAGTGCAAATATATGTCTAAAGTCTATTTAATGATAGCAATAACTGCTATTTATTCATTAGGTTGTTTTCCTATCTGGACAAAAAGACTTTTTAATCTTCAGATAATATCTTATGCTTGGCTCTCCATTATACAAATACTTTCAGCTATACTATTTCATGTTATACTAGGTGTAATCTTAGGATATGGAAGTGGTCATTAAAACCACACAATTTTTTGTGGGTCGTTATGTTCAAGACAAGCAGATCAAGACAGATGATTAGGGTACATGCAGCAAGACCGGAAATGAAATTTTTTGGGTTCAGGCATTATCTCATACGAGAGAGGAAGCTAATGGGTGTGGGGCTTGTCCTAATTTTTTATCATTTTAACTCCGGAAGATCATGAATTTAACCATTCATTTATTAATTAATTCATCCATTTATCCTTTCAACATTCCTTCAGGGTCCACCAGGATGATACTCTAGTTCATTTATAAGGATACAAGCCTTAGAGACAGACTGACACCTAAGTTTTAATCTTAACTTCACACTACTTACCAACTGTATCAAGTTGGGCAAACATGGACTTTTTGACCCTTAGCTTTGTCATTTATAAGCAAGATAATAATGTCTACATTTAAGGATTATTGTGAAAACTAGAGATAACGTACCTTAAACAGTTGGTAAATTATAGGACTCAGCAGATGATAACAGAAACTGTGGTTGTTATCTGCCAGAAACCAGGATGCAAAGATGAAAACCACATAACCCCTTCCTCCAAATAAAAAGAGGGAGCAAATCACCACAATGCAGAATAGAAGTATGAACAAGCTTTGGATCAGAGAGAACAGAGTGCTTTAGTCTTTGCAGGGGCAGGGGGGAGTCATAAAAGTGTTCATATGATAGGTTACATTTCAGATAGTTTAGAAAAAGAGAAGTAGGTATTCGAGAGAGGAGACACAGGAGCAATATGCGTAGTCACAGCAAGTATGAAAGAGCAGGAAGCATACAAGAAACCTCAAGTAATTTAGTCTAGAGCATAGGGCTTTCCAAAACTCTCCTTCTTTCACCATCTTGTTCTTTCAAGAATCAGGTGTAGCATCATCTTGTCTATAAATCTTTTCCTAATATCTATTACTCAGAAAAGTTGCCTACTCCTTTTCTCATGCTCCTACTGTACTGAATATATACCCCAAACACATAGTCTCTACCAATTTTTTAAACTTTTGTTGTATACTTGTCTTTCTTCTCTACTTAATAAATTTCACAAATTTATTGACTATGGCTTATTCATCATTATATTAAAAAATAAATATTAAGTAATTATAATAATTTTTTCTTGAATGACTGACTGGACAATTTTAGGAGACTGGAAGAACTCTGAGTGGGTTTGCTAAGCTAAGGACTTTACGTTTTTTTCTTGTGGATAACAGAGAGGCATGGTCAGGAAGGAGGATAAATTGAGGAGCCAACAGAATTTTAGGGCATCATAATTGTCCAAGACAAAGCTAATGGAGAATGGAGGAGATGGAGGGGAAGAGACATTCAAGATATATTTATGACTTAGAATGGGCAAATCTTGGCAGTTGTTTGGTAATGGACATACTTTAAATTCCTGGCAGAGGAAAACATTCGGGTAAATGTTCCATATTAAACAAGTTGAGTTTGAAGTTTCTGTGGAGCTCTTGTCAAGAAGCAGTTGTAAATATTTTATAGGAAGTCAGGAGAGTGTCCAGTATTAGAGGGAGAAATTTGAGAACATCGGTGAAATTGAAACCGTAGAGTTGGTTGAGATCACCAAGGAAAGTATGCAGACTGAGAAGAGCAGGTAATTAAGCAAAGAACCATGAGGAACATCAACAGTTAAGGAATGAAAGCAGAAAACAGAGCTGGAAGAGCAGACGGGAAAGAAAGATCAGAAAGAGAAGAAAACTGGGAGTATTTTGTGTAACTGAAGCTGAGTGTCAGGAAGGTGGGTGCTGTTAAACAAAAATAAAAAAGAAATAAAATAAGTTTTGAACAACATCTCCTGAAATTAGCAACTAAGAAGTTTTTGATGGTCTTTGTTACCACATTTTTTATAGTTGTAAGGGAGAAGCCAGATTAAAATCTTTGAGTAGAGACTTGTTCAGAGAAGGAAGATTCTGCATACAGACACTTCTTTAAAGAATATTCTGACCTAAAGGATGAATATAGGGTTGTTATTAAAAGATCAGGCAGGGCTAAATGTGAGAGACTTGACTATAATTATGACCTGAGCAAAAAAGCCAGTATAGAACAAGGGATTGAAGATACAAGATACAAGGTAAATACAGGATTAAGATGGAGCAAATTTTGTGAGGCAATGGAACAGGATAAATGGAGAGAATGGTGATAGAGCTCTGAACTTCTGCACATGCCTTAGGAGTGGGGAAGAGAATTGTGCAGTCAACGTTGGTTATGAAGTGGTCATAAAATGATGACTCTGTAATTGTTTAGGGCCTTTTTTTGGAGGTATGACTCATTTTTTTAATCAACATTTACTGAGGATGTGCTATGTGACTAGCCCTGGGATAGATGTTTTCACATTTACACCATCATTTAATTTGGAGATAAATCTTAGATCCCCAAAAGAGATTGAAGAGTGAGGCTGAAAAGCAAACGTAGGGATAACTTTTTGGAGGAAAAGACCTCAGAATTCCTTCAAATTGCAGCACCCACAGCTGCTTCGTGGCCTGTGGGTAGGCTGGCCTGTCTTCTGACCTTAGGAAGTGACAGACCCAATACGATTTGTGTATGTGCAGATGTGGTAGTGGTGGAGGACTGTGTGCAATGCTCGTGTTTTGTGGCCTCTGGGTCACAATAATTGCCTCTGCTTTACGGTTTTAGACTTATCAGCTTTGGATGCTCAGTGTGTCAGCTTCATCAGGCTGGTTCTAGAAAGCCATTCATACTGGCAAAGTGTATTAGAAACATAGACATTACAATGAATGATGTAGGCACTCGAAGATGAGGACCAAGGTTTCTTTTCCAGGTTCATAATTCTTCCCAAGAGGTCATGGTAATCTTCATATGAGATTTAGTTTGAGCATGAAATTGGAAAGTTCTAGTTTGTACGGGGAATTTTATTCTGATTGTGTGAGAATCATAAACAACATTAATGAATCTTATTCTACTCTTTTGAAAGGAATTAAATACAAATTAATTAAATGTATTTAATAGATAGGAATCCTATTTCCTTAATAGTGTTTGGGGACATCTTATTCCCAAACATAATTCAGAAATTCTTCTCATCTCAATGTTTGCTTTTCAAAGGTCTATGTAAGATAAGGAATTTCTTTTAGTGTACTGATCCTTATCTTGCCGTATTTACTGACCTAATGGTTAATCTATAGACTTGTTTTAATAGCAACCAGAGAGTGCTCTCTTTCTGTTTGCCTTTTGTCTTTTCTGCATTTCTCCTCTGTTTCTTTGTCCCTTTGTCCCCTTTTAGAAGGCATCCTCACTTATTTACTACCTTTAAGTCTGCTGGCCCCATTCCTTTTGCAGAACTAAATGTTTAACCACTGTGGTAGGGATAGAGGGGAGGAGGGGCTTTTCCTCTATTCACTTAGGTAAACGGCTAAAGTTAGGAACTTGTATACCTTACTTAAAAGAGGAAAGGTAGAGGAGAGAAGACTTCTATGGGAGGAACAAATGAGTTTCTTTAGGAAAGATAAATGCGTTCTTAGAGAATCAAACGGGAGATAAGAAAGTTTGTGATAACGTTTGTTTATGCAAGTGTGAGTGGTCTTTTTCATCTTTTTCATGGCCATTAAACTCTCCAGAGAAGAAACTTATGACAGTTGAATTCTTTTGAGAAGCGCTGCCTTTAGGCAAATAAGGGAAGTTCAGAAAAAGATTCTTTACATTGTTATCTTCTGGACCCCTTAATTTTTCCATTCTGAAACTTCCCTATAAGTTTCATAAATAAAAAGCTGAGTTGTTTGATTACCTCCATATCCCTATGAGCCAGTCTTCCAGTCCTAGGAAGAGGTTAAGGAGTTGGCCTCATTTCAGGAGGCAGTGCAGGTGGAGGTGGGGCACCCACCAAAGTTAGCTTTTATATGGTGCAAGCAATTAGGTATTTAATGAGGGATATTGCTATAGAAACCAAAGGAAAATAAAGATTAGTGGTTGGACTAGACTATAAACCCAGTGTTTTTTGTTTTGTTTTACTCCATTCAAAGTGTCTTTAGATGTTGGAGTGAGGATGGTAGTGGCTGTGTCACCATGGTAATTTCCTGGAACAGAGTAAGGAAGATGCAGGTACTCTAGTGAGATTTCTGAGTGGTCCGCACTGTTATGGTGATAAATCCTTTGTATTAAGTTATTGAGCTTCAGTTTGCAAGGTTTTGGGAAAAGGGCAGTTTTAGTCCTCAGTGATGCCAAGTCAGGAGGGTGGAGAAAAACTAGTTTGCTCACAAAATATACAAGATTGCAGGATCCAGCTTAGAAAGAGGCAAAAACAGCTCAAAGACAATGAACAGGACTAGAATCTAATAACCCACAAGGATGGATTATAGATTTCCACTGAAACATAATTTTTTTCTCTACAATCACCCCCATTTTGATCAAAGATAGTCAAAGCAAGTTTACTCTTGTTTGCAAAATAAGTCTAGTCTCATTAAATTTGGCCTGATCATTCACATAAGTGTGGCCAGAATAAAAATTGACTATATAAGCCTTTTGGAGTTTGCTTTACTGGGGATTTTATAAAGAATCTCAAATTGGACTTTAAAAAGCCTCTTGAGAGTAGGAAGCCAAGTCAAGAACTCACCATCAGACTTCACTTGCAGTATCTACAGATTTGGGCGAATTTGTTTCTTCTAGAGGTCCGCAAATTATCCTAAATTTCCTAAGCCATTTGGGAAGTAACCTTCCTTACTCACCTGTAGGTCTTGGAATCCCATAAACCAGGTACAAGACCAGTTTTTCCAAAATCGCTTTGTAAGCATTGGTTTCATAAAGTCAGCCTAGTTCCTTAAAGCTCTCTGGTCATATCTGATTCTATGCACATCATTCGCAAATCTGACATTCCAGACAAAACCTTGGTAAATAACCAGTGTTTCCAATATGTCCTATTACAGGGAGAATAGATTCTTATTGAACTTATGCCAATAAGCATATTGCCATGAACTTATGCAAATAACTATTCTGCCAGAGTTTTTGAATTCTGGAGGGGTTAGATAATAAGAAAAAGATAAATACTTCATTTTTATTTACAAAGGTATAATCTATTAAATTGTTGTGTGTAGACAGCTTAAGAGAAAAGAGAAAGCAGTTTCTTATATCAAGAAAACAAAACATTAAAGAACCAGCAATATTCTGAGGAAAAAGTCATAAAAGAAATTATAATCATTCTTCATCAGTTCATTCAGTCTCAATTAATTATTGTTCTGCTTGATCTTGGGTTAATGGTTTTATGAACTCATCAGCTTCTCCATTAGTTATGGAAATCCTTACTCAGTCCAGTGTAAGATTTTAAAATTGTTTAAGCAGTGCCATCAGAAGATTTTACCTCAGAGTACATGAAAAGTCATAGTTTTTTCCACGAGTCTCTGAGACAGTCCTTTTTGTTGAAGATGAAGCACTTTGGCCAGTAGGTGATTGCAAGAGCTTTCAGAAAAGCATCAGAATAAAACAACTATCTGTGAATGACAAAGGCTTAAAATGGCCATGGTGAAAGATCTGATGAAAGTTCATTATAATGCAATTGAAAAGAGAATTTCGTTTTCTTTGTCACATACAACTTTTTAAGATAAGAACTGGGGCTGGCCCAGTGACTCAGTGGTTAAGTTCGCACGTTCTGCTTTGGCGGCCCAGGGTTTGCTGGTTCTGATCCTGGGTGCGGACACGGCACTGTTGTAGGCATCCCACATATAAAGCGGAGGAAGATGGGCACGAATGTTAGCTCAGGACCAGTCATCCTCAGCAAAAAAGGGGAGGATTGGCAGCAGATATTAGCTCAGGGCTAATCTTCCTCAAAAAAAAAAAAAAGAACTGGAATTATGACTGATAACATTGTACCGAGATATGTCACAGACAGAAGGACTTTGTTAAGTTTCTAGGAACTTTATATAATTTCTGCAATACTTATATTAATGACATATACACATACAAATATAACCTAGGAAGGTTAAGTATCTCTACTTATTTGGCAATGCTTCCCATGCACTTTAGCATATCAAATAAAACTATTTAGCTGAACATCTCTCTTTTTACAAGATGAGAGAAGAACTCCTTTGAGATTTTGCAGGGGCCCTCTGGGAAATCTCAAAGTCAATTCAAGGTCAAGAAGACTTCATTTACAATTTTATTTTAGGAAGTTGTCAAAAATGTCAAGAGGTTTGAACACTTGATTAAACAGGATCACAGATCTCTATGAAACACGACCTGGTTTTTTATTCAACCAAAGTGATAATAAAAGATTTTAAAAGTAAATATAGGAAGTAACTTGATTATAAAAAAAACCCAAACAACTTAGATTTTTTGACATTGAGAGAGCTCGAGAAGATTTGGTTCTCTTAAATGATTGAAGACATGACAAAGACCCACATAAAGCACAGGAAATTATTCTGATAAGACAAAGAATCTTGGTTTCTTAGACGGATTACCCAAAAGGTAAAGAAAAACCTTTTACAATCTCTTATTAAGAGTAGTCCAATAATCCAGGAAAACTTTGCCCTTTTAATAAAAAAGGGAAGCAAACTCTAGTTTTGCAATGGTACACTACTGATATTAAAGCTCACATTAAAACCATATAATAAATCCGTTCAATCTTAGCCAGTTTGACCACATGTGATATTCTCTCTCACTCTCTTCTCTCTCATTTTTTTTATGCTAACACTTTATACATTTTTATATCCACTCAGGTTTTTGTCCTTCACTTTCCTCTTTCTCATTCTGGAATAAATGTTAAAACCTCTAAACAATTACTTTAGGACAAAATTACTTTCCTTTTTTCCTTTATAAAAAAAATTGTAGAGCCAGCCTTGATGGCATAGCAGTTAAAGTTTGGTGCACTTCACTTTGGCAGCCCAGGTTCAGTTCCAGGTCATGGAACTACACCACTCATCTGTCAGTAGCCATGCTGTGGTGGTGGCTCACATAGAAGAACCAGAAGAACTTCCAACTATACACAGCTATGTACTTGGGCTTTTGGGGGGAAAGGAAGGAAAAAAAGGAGGAAAACTGGCAACAGATGTTAGCTTAGGGTGAATCTTCCTCTGCAGAAAAAAAAACAAACCTACGTTCTTTGAATACTTTGCATGGAATTTTTTTTCCTTCGCTCTTATTATTTCCAGTAGTTTCATTTACATGTATTAATCAAAATTTTTAGCCCTTAGTAACTTTAAGTTCCAGAGAAAAAGAAGAAGCATACAACGTGAACTGTCTGTCATAAACCAGCATTCTATAGTAGAGTTGAGAGTTTACGACCAACATTTCATAATTTCTAGTGGCATATGCTTCCTTATAGTACAATTTCTCAGTGTGGCACAAAAAACATGTTTATTAACAGAACCAAACATGTCTCATCTCTCTGTAAAAATAAGAGTGAGTGGGAGGGTTTATGGTAGGTTTGGACTTAGATTTTTGCTCTAAATCTGAATTCTGCTCTTTAATTTTGTCAAGGGGGTATTAGGCTAGCCATGATACTTTTGTCCTTTCAATTTGATCCTCCCATGGGAACCAACAGGACATTTGTTTAGAGTGAGAGCTCTCTGCTCACTAAAAATCTTTTTAAATGTAAAAGCTTTTCCAAATCAAAGGATATGTCATCTGGTCATTGGTGATTTATGGTCTCCAAAGGTACAAATATTTCAAAATGTGACTCAAAACCAATAACCCTTATGGCTTAACCATGGACATAAGAAGTATCCCCCAAAAGGATGCAGAAGATACAGCCCCCATGATCCAAAGATAGCCAAAGAGCAAGAAAGAGACTTAGATAAACTTAAGAGCAGGAAATGGTCTGTAGGATGCCAATAGCAAATGGAATGCTCAAGCTACCTACCTTTCTGTCCAGCCAACTACAAATTTTCAAGGCCTTCCAATTTGATGGTTGGCCACCTCTGAGCACAGACACAGCAGGCAGAACACCAGAGAGAGAATGATCTCACTAGATCCAAGACAAGCTCTCTGGACACAAAATGAGACAAACAGAACACAACAGCTATCCCTGGGAGGAAAAGGATGTATAACAAGAGTATTCGAACCAAAAGTCAAAATACCCAATGAACTGGTTCCTTCGAATGTTCCCTCTTGCTAATCTAAATCTTAGAAAGAAAAGATAAAGAGAGACTCTTACTGCCCTCACGCAACCAGATGCTGAGCAGAGACCCAGGAGTCTGACTGGTGAGGAATTACACCTTTTCCAGCTTAGTCAGAGGTCCAGAGATCTCATCTGCAGCCTCCAGGGTGATTGATGAGTCCCAACCATCCCATAGTCATCATCAAACTGTTGGGGAGGAGAAACTTTTCCTCTGCCACTTAGATTAAAGGACTGGGAGTCTGCAAATTAAACTGACAAAAGACAGATTGGCAAGACAAAAAAAAAAATTTTCATATGGACATGGGAGCACACAAAAGAAGTGATTCACTAAATAGCCAAAGCTAGGGGCTTATATATCTAACTTAAAAGGGGAAGGAAAGGGGAGAGAAATGGATTCTGGGAAGAATAGACAGGCTTCTTTAGGAAAGACAAATGGGTTCTTAGAAAAACAAATAGGAGGTAAGAAAGTTTGTGATAATGTTCATTTATGCAGGTGCAAGTGGTCATTTTTCCATCTTCATGGCCATAAAACTCCTCTGGAGAAGGGATTTATGATATTTGAATTCTTTTGGAAGTCTCTGCCTTTAGGCAGATAAGGGAAATTCAAAAAAAGTTTCTTCACAGTGGTATATTCTGGATCTCTTTACCACAATCCCATTACAGTTACGATGCACCTTAACTTCCATGATTGTCCTGCTCCATAATGTAAGACATAAGTCCTGAAAGCCTCATGTCTAATGACAGTGAGGCCTGGTGTATTAAATATAGCATATCCGGTACATTTTTTAAACCACTGGATAGTTGAACTAATTAGGTTTTAAGTTATATTTATTTATTTCAAGCCACTTTTTGCATAAGAAAGACATTCCAATTCCTCACAAAGTTGTGTACTCTATCATCTCTTCTTTGAAACTTTTTTTCTTGTGTAAAATGAAGATAATAATACCATTGTTACAAGAGTGATGAAAGATAATGAGATAAAGAAAGATGAAAGAACTTGGCAATGTTCCTGGTACATAGTAGGTATTCAATAAATTTCAGTTGAACCTAAATCTAGTTGAATCCAATTTTTTACGATGGTAATAACTAACCCATTATATTTTCTCCTTGTTTCCACTCATTCTTTTTTTTTTTACTTTTAACATAGTTTTAGTTATAGCAGACATGTAATGGTGCATTCTAGTTTTTTCTCTTAACATTATCTGATACGTATAAATTTCTACTACGTTAGTACCATGTTATCCCTTTTAAGGTCACTATGCCATGTTGTCACTAAAATCAGTCAAGTGGAATCACACAGTTATTTGCAAGTGCTAGCCATTTGTTTGGCAAGGTGGAAGCTTATACTTTTAGATCATAAATTAATGGCTAAGTTAATCTTCCTTTTTTAATTAAGAAAAGTCAACTAAGCATAAATGTTGATTAAATAGATGACGGTAGTGAAAGCAGCATATAGATAATATATGTTACACAAATTACTTGGCCTGTGACTCTCCCTGAAGAGTAAAGAGGGAATCAAGGTGATTATCTGAAATGTACAGGCGTAAAGTCTAAGAAAACTATGTTTGCCTCCACCACATCCGGGAATTTTTGCAGGAATTATCTGTTTAACTGCTTCAATAATCCACTTACCTCCTTATAACTTTATCTAAACTCTCTTTGTTTCAGTCATTAAAAGATTATTTTATGGGGGGCCGGCCCAGTGGCATAGTGATTAAGTTTGCGTGCTCTGCTTTGGTGGCCCAGGATTCGAAGGTTTGGATCCTGGGAGGGGATCTAGCACTGCTCATCAAGCCACACTGTGGTGGCGTCCCATATAAAACAGAGGAAGATTGGCACAGATGTTAGCTCAGTGACAATCTTCCTCAAACAAAAAGAGGAGGATTGGCAACAGCTGTTAGCTCAGGGACAATCTTCCTCACACACACACACATACACACAAAATGATTACTTTTCCCTTCACTATTTTACACATGTGAATATTGAGAAGATAAATGACAAAGAGTGACGACTCAGCTCTTTATAGCAGGTACTGAGAGCAAACACAATATAGAAAAATAAAATTTCAAACTGCTCACATTATTTTGGATGGGACTTTTCTGTTGTTTTTGGTCAATGTGTCTTAGTGTTGGGACAAGCCTTAGGGAATCAGCATTCTAAATTATTTTCATAGGGAGTAAATTCATCTGCTGCTCCTCCAAATAAGTTATTTATTTTATAAAAATCAGTGTTAAAGTTGAGACTTTATCAGGTTAAAAGACAGTTTAAATCCAGTGATGAAAGTTCTATCTCTCATTTGCATTTTCTATCAGTTTGAATTCAGGTATTTGTGAACCTCCAGAAATCTTTGCTTTTTCCCTCATCTTCTTTCTGGTCTTATGGTCAAAGAGGCAAGGGATATAGTGTTTATTGTCTAAATGCCAAACGTTAGTTGAATCATTTAATGTGTACAGACACTAAAGAAAAGGAATGAAAAGGAGGCATTTATTCCTCTTAAAGAATAAAATAGCTTGCATGCCATTCATTTGGTATTCTACCCCATTTGGTAAGAACTCTTTTCCTCTTGCTTTCACTGTTTATGTTCAAACTTCTAAATGCATTTATCAGATTTTCTTTGGAGACCGCCTGTGAGCATAGAGATTTACATTCACTTTCAGAGAGCACAGCATCTTGTTACAGAAAACATTCATACTACTATGAAAAGCAGCAGTCTATACTAAAAATACACAAGTGTCACTTGAAATCCAAGCTCTGAAATAAGAAGGAGGACATCTGGTCATCCTCTCTGTGCTCCCTAGACTCCCACAGTCTAGAAACTTGAAGAGAATTTTCTTAGCGAGTAACCAAACAACGACGCGGTACAATAAAACCTTGTTAATTTACCCTCCATTGATCAAAAAATGTAAAACTGCCTTAAGGAGCTGAAGTTTAGTTTAGCATCATCGATTTTGTCATACAAACTTGTAAGAGTTTAGACGTCGGAGTAAGAGTGAAGTGAACAATATCTTCGGAGGACTTTTGCAACATTTCTAAGAAATTGAAATCGTACACGATATGTTAAAGGATTTATAACTGTGACTCGTTCGTTACTTGGGAGTAGATGTCTCCTCCAAGCCAGTCTTGACCAGTTCATATTACGAAGGATTTTATTATGCATTCCCTCTTCTGCCAGGGCTGCTCTTTTCCCAGATACTCATGTGACTTGCTTCTTTATTTTCCTTTAAGTGTCCACTCAAATATCACCTAGATAAAATAGCATCCCCGCTGTCCCCAGGGCACATTCTACCTCTCACCCTGTCTTATTATTTTTTTCTCCTTAGCTCTTACCACCTATCTGACATACTGTGTATTTATTTGTTTATTGCCTTTCACCTTCCACTAAAATGTAAACTTTACACGAGAAGGGACTTTACTGGTTTTATTAGTGCTTTATCCCCAGTGCCTGTAGTAGCTCCTGGCATGTAGAAGGTGCCCAATAAATATTTGTGGAGTGAAAGAAAAAATGGAATTTTCTTGACTCTGATGCAAAAAATTGACTAGGGAGAAGATATAAATTGATAAATAACTGGCAGGACATTAACACAGAGAGACGACCCTTTCTATTTGTGCCTGATGTTCTCAAATCTCTTTGTTGTTTGTTTTTTACTGGACTTGAAGTGTAGGCGTTCTGCCAGGAGGCTGCATGCTGACTAATGAGATAGAGATACAGATTTAGCCCCGCAATATTCATACATTCTATATGCATTCATTTTTCTCTAGTGACATTTTAATATATTTTGGTGAAGATATTCCCAAGATAATGAAGATATGTCGAGTGAGCATTGAAAGTGATGAGTCTTTTTTTCCATTATCAAAGACAAATACAGGTGTGTAATATATGCAGAACATTGAAAGTAGGGAAAGAAAATGGGAGAATCCCAAGTAATGAAAAGAAATTAAAGCTCTCGAGTAATGAAAAGGAAGGCCAACTGAAAACATAAATCTCTAGACTCAGCAAGGATTTATACTGATGTGGAGTGAGTGGACCAATGGCTTTCATGACGTGATTCATTTTGAAAAAGTGTCATTTCCACTGCCAAGTAGAGTTCATGGTTTAGTGAAAATTTCATCCTCAGTCTAATCACATAAGCCAAATTCTGGCCCCATATATTCTGATATGGGGAATGAACAAATTCCTGAGCTTATTTGCGAGATTCTGAGAATAATATCAGGGAGGGGTGGTCATAGCTAGGTGAGATCTTGGTATATCTGCATTAGGCCTTACGCTATGCTTTGGAACTTCTGTGTAACATGACATTAATAGCATAAAGATCATTTAATTCAGGACTGCTTTAGACTCTGTCCAAATAATTGAGAAAGATATCTACTCATTCATAAGGCAGTCCTGATGGTCAGACCATAGGTATGTGATCAGGAATTATTTTCAGCAACAACTCATAGAATAGCAAGGCAGGGGAGACTCTAGACAGGAAATTTTCAAGCAGGACCAAATCTAAATCAATCCAGAGAGATATCCCCAGGTTTAGGGATTGGCCTTTAAATAACAACTATCATTGATTCTTTTTCTTTTGAAATTACCATGTTGCAGTAAATCAAATTAGAACATCTCCTCTAAAACTGGCTATATAACAGCAAAATTAGGGCAAGTAGTTCACACGGTTTGTACCCAAGGGTATTGATGAACAAAACAAATCGAGCTCTTTTATTGGGAGGATGGGGAATCTCTCTGGATGGTAAGGTAGCCAGAAATAGCTAATACAAATAACAGGCACATTGTGCAGGTCATACTACATTGGTCTACTATATATTAGATTCCATAGATTATACAGTAAAATTTGATTTCAGTCTTTTCCCCAAAATTTAGGGGTTGGGCTGTTTCACTCAGTCACTAATAAACTGATTTCCAATTCTTTTAGTTGGAGTCAGTGAATATTCATAAAAGAAGAGAAGAAAAACGGAAGCCCAAGAGTAGATGTAAAGACAGATGTACAGGACTGCATAATGGGGGCGGTGGTTGAGCTGAGATTTAGATTAGAAATAGGACTGCTCAGTACTGTGCCAGATGACGACAGCCACTTAGATGTTCTTCTGTTGAAAAATTGTCTACTCTGGCATCTGAGGGAAGGGACTGAAAACCACAAAGTTGAGTTAGCCGGTTTTTCAAAACTCAGTAGGTAAAGTTGTCACACTCAGGAGCAATATATTTTAAGTTTAACAGGATTGTCATAAATCATGATGTCACTCCCTGAGAGAACCTCCATATGTGTCTCTGCCTGCAAGTCTCTCAATTATTTTTGTAAATTTACCCAGGTTTTGTTTGTTTGTTTACAGAAAATGGTACTAATTGATGTAGGAAGATGTCACTTGTTTTAAGCTCTAGCCAGTATTTCCATTGGCCATAGTCTGAATTCTCCTGAAGTGGTAAACTTCCAAAAGCAAAGAGCACGAAACAATAAATCACGATTTGAAATACAATATACATTTTATCTTCTCAAATGAGTGGAACTTTTGCCAAGATAAATATGATGTTTTCCATTATGATATTTAATCAGTATAATATTCTTTCTTTCTTCAAGCTAAAATTAATTTAGTTATATTGTTATTGGAATGAAATATGTAGAATGCAGAACAGAAAACAAAATATAATTAGGTCTCAATGAACTTCCAACATGGCTTTCTCTAACAGTTGCATATGAAAAGAAAAAAAGCAATATAAAGGCTTGTTTTCCTGAAACACCATCTGTTATTTTTGTTTGAATTAAGCTCAGTGCTCTAAAGGTTATGGATACTGTGCAGTAATTAGCACCCTTATGGGAAATGTTGTTACTTCTATGTATTGGACTCCCCCAATTATACAAGTGTACAGTTCCAAACTGATCTCTTTTATCAGAGGTGTGCCTAAATTTCTTGCTTGCGCTATAATATCAGCAAAGCAATATTGCCTTGTCCATTTGCTCGCTCTGAAATGCAAACAAAATATGAGCTTGTTTTGTGTATTTTCCATCTAACTGTTGTTTTCTTTATGCCACATGTATATTTTGAAGAAAGTGGTCATCATATTGTTATTAAATATCTATAAATTCTATGTCTTTACCTTAGGGAAATTAGTTTTTTTATAATTAATAAGAAAATTAGATTCCCTTCCCCAAAGGGAGGCCAACAAATTTCAAGTACTTTTATATACTATATAAATATCAATTAATGTTTTGTACATCATTTTTTCCCTTGTTCTTTGGGAACAGTGGTTCAGAAACATTTAATTGAATGGCAAGTGGTTATAGATTTTTTACGTGGAGGTCTTATCTGCCCTTTAACTTACAATTTAAGTGATAAACTTAAGATTCACGTTCCTCAAGCATTGCTCTTGTAATATTTTTTAAAAATTAAACTTGAAACAAACCAAAAAAGAAAACTAAATGGTATTTATACATAGGCCAAAGCTACTCAAATTAGGACTTTCACCCTGACTATAAATTACAAGAACGTGGAGAGCATTTGAAAATTCACAAGACTCTCTGGGCTCCAGCAGTGGTCTGCCATGAGCTTCATCAGGGTCAGTGCTGTGTCATTGTTGCTCTGGTCAGTGTCAGGGACTGCCACCTGGTTGATTCATCTAATGGGAATGATGACACCTAGTGTAAGTATACACTTGGTATGTACTGAATGCTTTACATAAATTAACTCCCTCCATTATGACAACAAACGCCTTACAGTAGGTACCATTACGTATTATCTCCATTTCACAGGTGAGCAAAGTGAAGTAACATACTCTGTGGTCCTGGGGAAGAAACTGACAGATCTGAATCCAGGCTACCTGGCCTCAAGGTAAGGTTGTGCTCCTAATACCTACCCAAAGAAGGCAGTCAGCAGCCGGGGTTTGCCTTATGACCATCTTAAAGGGCAAAGTTCATGAAGGGAGCCCAGTGCATAAGTAAGGGCTCAGTCTCACCAGTAATAATAGCCAGCCCTCAGATCTCACTTGTTCTATGCCAGGCACTTTACATATATCAATTAATTTAATCTTCACAACACCCATAAGAGTAAGGTACTCTTTTTATTTTCACTTTATAGCTGTGGAAACTGAGATGCAAAGAGACTAAATAGCTTGCCCACAACTGTACTACAGTGGCAGAGGCAGGCTTTGAACTCAGGCAGTCTGACCCTAGGGTCCATGTTCTTTGCCATTATGGGATATGGTATCAAGTTTTGGAAATCTAAGACCTCACGTTATTTTTGGGCAAATTTCAGTTTATGGGAGCCAAGTTTAGGAGAAGGAGGAGGAAAATATGAAGTGCCTTTTAAAAATTAAAATTCAATGTAAAGGGAAGAAATATCAAAAAATGTCAATGACACTAATATATGGGCACTTTATAATTTAATTTACATGTATCCTCTTGTTTTAGTGGTTGTTATAGGTTGAATTGTGTCCCCCACAAATTCGCTTGTTAAAATCCTAAGCCCGAGTACCTCAAAATGTGCCCTTATTTGGAGATAGGGTCTTTACAGAGGTAATCAAGTTAAGGAGAGCTGATTAGGGTGGGCCCTCATCTAATATGACTGTTGTACTTGTAAGAAGAGGAAATTTGGACACAGACATGTTGAAGGAAGACAATATGAAGAGATACGGAGAGAAAATAGGCATTTGTAAACCAAAGAGAGAGGCGTGGAACATAGCTTTCCTTCAGAGCCCTCGGAAGGAGCCAGTCTTGCTGATAAAGTGATTTCAGACTTCTAGGCCCCAGACTGTCAGACAATAAATTCCTGTTGTTTAAGCCACGCACTGTGCGGTACTTTGTTACAGCAGCCCTAGCAAATTTATGCAGCACTCTTAAGTTAGAATTAGCAGAAAATCACTTCGAACAGTTTAGCCAAAAAATAGAATCTAAGGAGGGATCCTGGGATACCTCGCAGGATCCAGGAAAGTCTGGACAACCGCCCTGCAGCACACAGAGACTGGACAGCACCGAGAACTCAGGCAGCATCTGCGAGTCGCATCCTCTCTGCCTCACAGGCTACGCAGCCCTCATTCTTCTCTCTTTCTCTTGTGGACAATTTTTCTTCACTTTTTCACACACATGACTGCACCAAAGCCTACAAGGGTACAGGTCCCCACGAATTAACAAATGCTTACTAAGTTGAAATCTCAACTCCAAACTCATGGGAGACATAATCTGACACGTCTATCTCTATTTCAATCAGCTAAGGTCGGAGAGGCAGGGCTATATAGGGTACACACGGCTTTCGGGGGCAGGACCACATTATGACTTTTATGGCATCCAGGCACTTTTATCTTCATATGCCCCCTGATCACGAAAATAAAAAATTATTAAAAATCATGTTTTATGATTATATTGATATAGAGATCATTATTATATATTAGAACATTTTCTTTGACATGAAATTCATTGTTTCCTTCTGATTTTAAAGAATTAAGACATTTTCATGAACCTCTAACAGTATTGTGGACCTTAGACACTAAACCTACTGTGCCTAATATGTTTTTTTGGTGAAGTGGACTTTTTAGAGGAAGAGGGACTCTGTATGGCTAGCTGTACGTTTCTATTTAGCTAGGCTTTTCAAAGCCTTTTCCCATCACTTTTTCAATGAGACACGTGTAACTTGTGTTGTTGTTGGTGATGATACAAGTAACAGCAATGCTGGGGAGGATATTTTTCCTTGTATGTTCCTCAGTCTAAATGCCTTTCAGCTTTATAACTGAAAGGTGCTGACTTCCACTTCCTAATTCCCATATGGTCTCAAGGGTGTGGAATAATCTGGATGCTTGTGATGGAAAGTCTTGGGGTAAATTAAGCTCCCGGACACAGCTGAGTAAGTATTTTCAAATCCCTTCTCCAAAACACAGGGGTGTATTTTATCAGCCATATCCATAATAACATCTCACTGAAGTGTCTGCCATTAGTCCCTCTTTCATAAGTAAAATAAATCAGGCAGCCCACTTACTCACTAAGAAATACATATATCTTGCCTTTAAGATGACATTTAATTATGGGTCAAACTGGACAACTTTAGAGGCCTATTTTCTCTGCTAGAGGCATGAAGGGGCTTCTAAGACTTATTCAACTTCTCTAACTATTATGTGCCACTTTTGAGTCCTTTCATTTGTGCCAGCAATGATGACAGACATGAAACGGCAGAGGCAGGATGACAAGTGTGCAATTATTTTCTGAGTTTCAAATCTAATAGATTGGACATATGACTGGGTTGAGTGTGAGCATTGTGCCTAAGTGACTATTTCATGGAGTTTTTAAGTGGGACTACCATCATATGACCTGATATACCCAATGAGGCACAACTTTGGGGGAAAAAAATCACAGCTCTTATAGACTTGTGGGTTACAGAAGGAGTAGTGGTTTGACAGAAATTGGGTGGCTTATTCTGAGAAATCAAATCAAAGTAAAGCTCTGGAAAATGCCACTAGAGCTGCACACTCAAGCCATTGCATATGTTAGTAGGTATTGGTTATTCATTGCCATTTTAGGCAGTACACACATATGCACTGCATTCACCCTGAGAACTGCATTTTTGAGAGAAAAGGATCACTCTTTACATCAATGAAATAAGTATGAAAAGGTACAGCAGAACTATCACTGGTGTGGGGGCTAATTCAATCTGGAAATATGATGGGTATGATGGTTAACTTTATTTTTTTAAACAATTTTTTATTTTTATATATGGAGAAAGATTTATTCAAAATGTCCAAAATGAGAAGGTGGTAGGATAGGTTCTCTCAAATCCACATTCCATGGTTCATTTTATATGTCAACGTGACTAGGCTATGAGGTGATCAGATGTGAGGTCAAACATTATTCTGGGTGTGTCTGTGGCGGTGTTTTTGGATGAAAGTAACATTTGAATTGGTAGACAGAGTAAAGCAGACTGCCTAAGGTGGGTGACCTTCATCCAACCAGCTGATAGCCTGAATAGAACAAAAAGGCTGACCCTCCCTTGAGTAAGAGGAAACGCCTCCTGCTTGACTGCTTTGAGCTGAGACTTCAGTCTTTCCTGGCCTTTGACTTGAACTAAAACATCAGCTCTTCTTGGCTGTTGAGCCTGCCAGCCTTTAGACTGGAACTACACTGTCAACTACCCTGTCGGCTGTCCTGGGTCTCCAGCTTGCCAAGTGCAGATCTTGGGAGTTCTCAGCTTCTGTAATCTCATGAGTGAATTTCTTATAATAAATCTGTGTGAGATATATATATATATATATATATTTATCGATCATCTATCTACATCCTATTGGTTCTGTTTCTCTGCAGAACCCTAATACAACGAGCACATATTAAGTAAAGCTCTGCCTAAGTTCCCGCCTTGTAACATATCAAATATTTAGTCTGCATAATTTGGCCAAAGTGAAACTAGCACATTGTAGGCTCCCCAAAGGATTTATTATAGGGAGAAAAACACAACAGTTAACAACTTCCCTGATCAGACATCATTTCAGAGCACAAGCCTTTTTTTTCAACCTATTCATCCCATTTCGAAACTAAAATAGATTAGAGCTTTCAAACTAGAGAGCAGTAGCACACTTCTGCACGGTGAACGCTGTACTGTAAAAAAGTTGAAAATCAAACCGCCGCTGAGTGTATTCGGCGAGGGCGGGGCAGGAACGGGGCACGTGCCCGGAAGGCCTCCCGGAAGCAGCGGCCTCCTGGGTCCTCCGGAAGTGGGTGTTGTGCAGCCAGGGGGCTGCCATTGTGCAGCCCCGCAGCCCTCGAAGATAAACCGGTTAGCCACGGTGAAGCTGGTTAGCCAGCTGAGTGAGTGGGAGGCCGACACGGCCATGGCTGCGAAGGCGAACTGGCGCTCGGTGTAGAAGGACAGCGCCTGGGTCTTCCTGGGAGCGTTTCCTTATGAGCTGACGGAAGGAGACGTCCTCTGCGTGTTCTCCCTGTATGGGGAGATTGTTAACGTTAATCTCGTGCGGGCCGGGAAGACAGGGAAGTCTAAAGGATTCTGCTTTCTCTGTTATGAAGACCAGAGGAGTACAGTTTTGGCCGTTGACAGTCTTAATGGCGTCAAGATCAAGGGAAGAGCTATCCGAGTGGACCGCGTCTCCCGCTCCCGCCCCCCCTCGGGCCTCACGGGATGTGGATGACGCCACCAGAGAGCTCTGGGCGAAGGGCTGTGGGGCTGAGACCCCTCATCCAGTTCATCGGAGGGCTCTGAAGACGAAGCCCTCTCAGCACAGCACAAACAAGAAAAACAGACAAGAAAAAAGACCGAAGAGAAGACTGCTGTATTAGTAAAGAGAAGGAGGGACAGTCAGAGCAGCCCTCGTCCCTGCCAGCCAGAGGCCAGACTGAAATGGAGAGGGACGCCCCAGGCTCCGATAAACAAACCCAGGTAAAGTTAGGGTCTAGAGAGGGCCAGAAACCTGACCCAGCTGCCCTGAGGCGGGGACAGCTTCCTCAGGGTGTGGAGGGGTCTGGAGAGGGGGCTGAGGAAGGAGAATCTAGGTTTTGAGCCCAGCGCTTTATCAGAGGCAGGAGGAGGAAAGAGGAGGAGAGGGGGGACAAGGACAGAGGCTGAAGCTCAGACATCTTTTAGCGGATCTAAAGGCAGGGCCACACAGTTCTCCAATCCCAGTGACCACAGGCAGACCAGTCCCGGACCAAGGCTGCAGCCTGCTTAGATCCTCCTATTCTGAAATGAAATGTGACGCTTAAAATGCTATGGGCTGCAACTTGTTATTAATTTGATAATTTCTGTAAATAAAGTATCTGGGACAGAATTTCCTTAAGATTTGAACAAGTCTATTTTTCCTACAACTACTCAAAATTTTACAACAGTTGAAATTATGTTGCAGGATTTGTGTGGCTCCTTTTGTAATTTCCTCGAGATTTTGAGGCCTAAGATTTTATGAGCAGTGCCTTATAGTGGTTCACCGTGTAGTACCTCCCCATCCATAGTGTCCTGCTTAAATGTTACCACTTTCTCTGTAGTGGAATGTGCAAAATGTTAGAAGCACTCAACCATGTGATCTCTATAGTCTGTCATTCTAAGCTTCTCAGGCTAAGATGGGAGAATTTCAGCCAGCTAGAGGGAACTTACTGCTATCATGTTTTTCCTAGTAAGCAGTAAAATATACTTAAGATATTTAGGTTCCTGCTCCCATATGATTTTATGTATCAATAGCAATGGAAGGTTTTTTTTTTTGTCGTTGTAACTTTAGCTACAATAGCTGACATGATTGCTATTTAGCTCTACTTCATATATATAAAAACCAAGGAAAGCTTAGTATTTTATTGTTTCTCACAAGAAATTGTTCGATCTGCTAGGAGCTTGGGATATGTAAAGCGATATAGCCTAATTGGAAATGCAGAGTGTTTCCTGCATTCTGTTAGTATTTGATGTTTGATTGATGAGTGTTTCATTCCCATTTGCAAGTTCATATTCTGCATATGGGCGCAACTGCATATATGAACTTGCAAAGGTTGCTACCTAGTATGCAAATCTTAAGCCATCCTTTTGGAAATTGCCTGTGCATTTTACATAAGGAAAAAACTTCCTAAGATTCTAATATCTTGAATAATTTTGATTATTGTGACTATGGGCCAATCGTTCTTTATACAGAAAATATATTTGGCGTAGAAAATTTCTCAGAAAAGCTACTAATTTTGCACTACTATATACAGAAGTTACCAGTACTATAAGCAATGAGAGTATTGCCAATCAGCATTAGAAAAAATGTTTTTAATCCAGTTACCAGAACTTAACTTTTCATTTTCCCACATGTACTTCCAGTCTTTGCCCACATATATGCATATTTACATAGTTGCATGTTCTTCATTTATCCATTTATTTGTTCATTCATTCAAGAAATATTTCTTAAGTTTCTATTAAATATCAGGTGCTATAATATAGTTGGGGATATAAAAATGAATATGGCACAATGCCTGACCAAAGGAGGTCATAATGTAGTGGAAGAGATGCATATGTACACAGTTAAATTAGAACAATGTGAAGAGTGCTCTAGAATTGTAAAAGGGCCACAGGAGAGTCAGTGGGGCGAGTGAGGTGAGCAAAGACCTTGCAGGCAGGGATTCCAACATGTGCAGAAGCTATGGGAGGCAAAATTAGTTCAGTATAAGAGGGAGCCTGGGGTATGGTACGTAACAATGAGAAATGAGGATGTTGAGAACAGGAGAGATGCAAGCAAGTTCTTGCATGCCATATAGACTGTTTGAGCTGAGCTAAATTTGAAGGAGTCAACGATTTTAAAGAGAAAGGGACACGATGAGAAATACATTTTTGAAAGAGCACGTGGTGAGAAGGTAGAGGATGAATTAGGCTCAGAAGGAACTGGGAGTAGAGTGGTGAGCAGGGAAGCAACTGCAGAAGTTTAGGAAAGAGATCTTAAGGGCCTGAACTAAGGCGGCTTGGTGCAGGAGACAGAGATGAACTCAGGATTCCAACATATTTAAGAGAGAATTTTAGAGGGAAAGGGAAGACCCCCAAAGTTCTGACTAAGCAATACAGGAAGAGGAGCAAAGTCTCTGTGGTAAGGAGGGAGTGGAGAAATGGAGGGTGATGACAGAAAAGGTTGAGTTCATTTTGCATCTTGTTGAAGTCAACCCAAGTAATAGGTTGACAGTGGCACAGAATTTAACAAGAATTCAAGCAGTTCACAAGAAAGGTGAGGGAGCACACCAGATAGCACTGAGAGGTGAGCATACATGAACGGCAACTTCAACTATTGTCTTCTGCTTATTACATATAACAAAATACACCTTTCCATAATTTGAGTGGTTGCACAATATGCCATGTAATGAATATAGAATAATTTAGCAAATATATAGAAGTATCTTTCCCTTAAAATAGCAATGCATTGAGCATGTTTGTGCATATACTTATTTTGATGCTATTATTTTATTTATTTTTTGGTGAGGAAGATTGGCCCAGAGGTAACATGTGTGCCAATCTTCCTCTTTTTGCTTGAGGAAGATTGTCCCTGAGCTAACATCTGTGCCAATCGTCCTCTTTTTAATATGTGGGATACCGCCACAGCATGGCTTGATGAGCTGTGTGTAGGTCCATGCCTGGGATCTGAACCAATGAACCCCAGGCTGCTGAAGTGGAGTGTGCGAACTTAACCACTATGCCACCAGCTCGGTCCTGTGGTGCTGTTATTTTTTATGTTATTTCCATAGGATAAATTCTTGGGAACTAGATCATCGGCTCAAAGGATATGAGTGTTTTTGGCTTTTTGGTTTTTCCAAGCCATTTAGCATCATTTATACTTATGATATTAGAGAACAGATTCAGTCATAAAGAATTTGGTGAGTGAAATAAAATGACAGGATTCTCAACTGAACTTCATAGCCGTGGCGAATATGCCTAGATATACTAGCCATTTGGTTTGAGGCTAATCATTTTTCTAAAATACTATCCATTTGAAATAAAGATGGTTCTAGGGTTAGTGGGACGCCCAGCAAAAGTCATTTCTTGACTTCATAATACGCTTGCTTAGCTGGTATACTTGTTTATCTTGTTATTTAAAATTCTAATAGAAGGAAGCAAAATACTTGTATCAAATGTTGGGAAAGCTAAATTTTATTCTTAATTCTGTAAAGTGGGAGTGAAATTGACTGTATCATTTGAAACTTCATCTGTGGGGTCCTTGGTGGGTACCTAGATGGCCTCACAGTGGAGCCGCCTCTCATTGGAAGAGCAAGCTGGTTATATTTTTGATGCTTTGTGTTTATATGTGAGTTCATTTATTGTCTAAAACGTGTGACATTAAATAGCCGTAGATTCTAAATTGAAGATAAGCCATAAGTTAAATAGCAATATCTGTTATCAAAGATGATCGCTTTATAGGAATATATATTTTTGGGTGAATCCCTTACATAAAATTCAGTAATTTGTGCTGGAATAATTAATTTTCCTTGACAGGCCTAATGGTGATTTTACCGTCTTTTTCCCCCCATTGTTTTTGCGTTTCATTTGTACAAGAGGAAGAAGACACATGATCTGAGTTTGGCTCATGTGTCTGAATATGGCCCCGCAGGGAAGACTTGATTCAGCTGAAGCTATTGCTTTTTAGAGACCTGTTAGTTTGAGTGGCTGCCTCAGCAGCCTTCATCTTGTTACATCACTTGAGATATATCTCTGTGATAGAAAGAGAGAAAGATGTGACTGAGCGATAGTTTTTGACTAAGACTTAAAATTTCAAAACCAGAAACAGAGATGGATGATTCTGAAGTTATGTTTTTATAATATGTGACACATAGACAATTTTCTTATTCTAATTTTAAAGCATTCCCTTAACCCTCAGAGATTTTTGTTTTGTCTCATTCACAGTCAAACTCTTTCTTTGCCATAGACTGTTGCATTTTTGGTTTAACAATCTGAGCCCTTATCCAGAAGGCATCTCAAAGAGTCGATCTACAAAAATAGATTTCAGGGCCGCACCTTCTGAAGGACAATTCAGTGCTTTCTTTCCTCTCGTGCCCCTATGTGCAGATAAGGAATCTCAATTCATCAGCTGTTAATGTAAATGAGGGATAAATTATGCTTGTTTATCTAACTGGGCTTAACCAGAGGACTAGGATGGAGTCAACCACAGCTTTATTTGAGAGATGTGGCAAGAGTGGCTTTTAGCCTGTGATACCTAAGTCAGCTGGGAACGTAGCTGATGGCCATGTCAACACCTTTCAGGTATTCCTAGTGGCTTTGAGTTTGGAAATTCATAGGTTCTCTCAAAGCACCAGTAGCATATAAAATGACATAACATTTGAAGCTACATTTACGTAATTGCTGTGGATTTGATTAATATCAATTACGTTAATGCTTGTTTTACCCCTTATAGCTGATTGACTCAATTTGCTAGTTGTTTTAGGATGTTCAAGAAATGATGCAGAGCCAGCTCTGATGGCCTAGTGGTTAAAGTTTGGCACACTCTGCTTCAGCGGCCCGGGTATGGAACCACATTACTCATCTATCAGCAGCCATGCTGTGGTGGTGGCTTACATAGAAGAACTAGCAGGTCCTACTACTAGAATGTATGACTATGTACTGGGGCTTTGGGTAGGGAAAAAAAAAAGAGAGAGGAAGATTGCAATAGCTCAGGGCAAATCTTTCCCAGGGAAAAAAGAAAAATATCCAAATTATCCTTTCACATCAGTTAAGGAACTAGTAAGAGAAAATACACTTTGATTTGTTGAGAGGCAGAAGTTCTCTCTTAAGTGACAGTCTCCTTGGCTTTCTGAACTAAAGCTTAAGTTGAACTGCAGTATATTTTCTGTTGCTTTGGCTTATTTGATTCTTTTACTCTTTCACTGAAGGTCGGTCTTTGACCATAAATATGTAGAAGATAAAAATATATTGAGCTTAGGAGTTTGGTCTGCTCAGTGGCTGAGGACTTCAGATTTCCCCCTACATACAGAAGTTTGAAAGGAACAGCATGTGATAGAGGTAATAATGGAAAGCAATGCAGGTGAAATACAGGTGGACTGCATCTCTGATAGATAGCGACAATGCCATGTAGTCCAATACAAAGGCTAAGCAATATTTCAGGGATGCAACCTTTCTTTGGTGGCTTGTTCACGCCAGTGAGACGGCTTTAGAAGAGGGTAGGCCTAGAGAATCCTCTGACAGCGCTGGCCTTTGGGTCTGCTGGGAGCCAGGTTTGCTAGTAGGAAAAGCTTGAGAAACAGGATAAGTTTCACAGTACCATTTCATATTTAAACCCTGCAAAGTTTGATATGTGTAGATAAGCTTGCAAATAGATTGGACTTGTACAGGGAACCAAGATGGAGGAATAAGAGCACAGAGCAGAAATAGATTTGGGTGTGGTATTTTTGTATTTTAGGTAGTTACTTCTCAGGATTAGTATCCTATTTTTTATTAGTATTTCTATTTCATTGAATATGTAATAAGTAATATTAAGAAGGAGGTCTATTGTTTTTATCTTCCACTTGTGACTGAAATCATATGGTATTTGACTTTCTCCTTCTGACTTACTTTGCTTAGCATGACACCCTCAAGGTCCATCCATGTTGTCGCAAATGGCAAGATTTCATCTTTTGTATAGACAAGGAGTGTTCCACTGTGTATAGATACTACACTTTCTTTATCCATTCTTCTATTACCAGAGGGGAAGGGCAGAGGGAGGAGGGCAAAAGGGGTGATAGGGCACATGTGTATGGTGACAGATGCTAAGTAGTCTTTGGGTGGTGAACATGATGGAGTCTACACAGAAATCAAAATATAATGATGTACACCTGAAATTTATATAATGTTATAAACCAGCGTCCTCAATAAAAAAATAAATAACAACAAAAAACCTTGATGTAAAAAAAAAAAGAATAAAGCTCTTATACTTTTAAACTCCTTAACTGAATATTTTCATAGGAATGGACATTGTTTTTGTCTCTAGCAATTTTTAGTTACTAACTAATGATTAGCAGACAGCATGGTTATTGTTGAAATATTGTGTGAGTACCAGTAACAAAGCCTTCTTTAAAATTCTAGGAATTTATTGTGCAAAGGGTTCCCACATTTTTCATTGTAATTTTCTTTCCACGATGTTTTTGACACATTTCTGGCATGTTACTTCAGCTTCTTGTTGGATTTCTGTCAAACAAAAGTTTTCAATATTTGTTTTACCACTGATAATAGGAAAGAGCAGATCTTTGTTAACATTAACATGTTATTGAGATTTCAAAGGTGGGGGACATTATCTTTTCCTATTTTTCTTTATGGTACGGTGTTTGTAATCTGGTGTTCCCAAAATAATAAGCACTCTTTTGGGAAATAAGTTGAGTAAATAGCCAAGTAATTTCTCACATAAAACAGATAAAGAAAGGTAGTGCCTTTTAGGTTAACCTATTAAAAATATCAGTACAACAGTAACTACCCATTATATTGATCAACCAGAGGTTAATCCATTTTTGTTCATAATGATCTAGCTATGCACTTTCAGGATAAAGAGGAATTTTCTTCCTTTTTCTATTGGTTATGAATGGAAGTCATCAATTTTTTTTTCCTGACTTTCATCTTAATGGTCTAAAATAAGGAGTTAGATGCATGGCTTTTCAATTTCTTTTACTACTTTGTTTTATTACTTGGTTATTTTAAGGTCAAAAGATTTCCATTTCCAAAATACATAATAGAAATAATAAAGCAGTAAAATTTGGACTTAGATAATATGGACATTTTTCTTAAAAATGTCAACATGATTTACAAATTATTAAAAAGGCAGTAAAATTTTAACTTATGTAGCATAAACTTTACCTTAAACTGTCAGATACGTGATTTCAAAGTTATTTTATTAATGCATCATTAATAATTATTGTTCTTATCAACAGAGAAAGCGAAGTAAAATCTAGTTACTCAAGTAATCATTAGAATTGGAAACACTAGATGGTCATGTGTTGATTTGGTTTCATCAACCTGGTCTGTATTTCTGTTATGGTGTCTAAGGTCAAGTCTATATAATCAAATAGCTGAAGACAAGTTGAGGGTTTTCCAGTTGAATCAGGCTCCAAAAATCATTTTTATATACGTCGTCTGGAGAATTGACTAAAGGTGGTTTCTTGTAAAGGCTGTCTGTAGGAGACAATTGCTTCAGTTTTCCATTTAGCTACAGTGATCCCGGCCATAATGTCCTCTTCTGTTGAGTTTCTCTTCAAAGTAAGATTCCGGAATCCCTGTAAAATCTGAAACAGTCATCCTCATGTAGGTAACAGCATCTTCTCAGAAACCCTGTCATAATTCATTTGTAAAATGAATAGTTTTTGTAAAATAAAATAGTTTTCCGTAAGAAGAATGTTCTGTAAGGAAAAATAATTGGCCAGTCCCCTGGAGAAAGTGCTGTTAAATAGTGTGTTATGGGAATAGATAACATTTTTTTTTTGTCTTTGTGATTTTTTCAACATAAATTTTAGTCAGAGAAATCATTTCAAAGTAGAATAGCTTCAGAAATACTCAGTGCAAAAGTAGTTCTGTTGGGGACTGTTAAGTGCGGAGGCCCCAAGTGAAGCACTCCTCCATGTTTGCAAAACTGTCTTCATCCCCAGGAGGCTGGCAGCCTGTGGTATTTCTAGAATGCTGAGGCAGAAGTGGTGCTAGAGGGCATTGTGATTTTTGCCAACGACGGTCATCTTCTTTAATGGCAATAGATCCTCCAGAAAAGAATTGAAAATTAACAATGATGATAGTGTGCTCCATTTGTCATCCTGTATTCTCTAATACTTAGTATTAAATATGTATAAACATAGCCAATTGTGGTAATAACTACCTTATTAACATCTGTTGTCAAAGATCTTTGAAAGCAAACCTTGTAAGATTAAGGACCGACAGGAATGTGTTCCTTAAAATGATGTGACCATTTTGAAATATCCTTGACCAGTCCATCCCAGTGGGAGAGTACTTACACGGTAGGGGTATTTGGGCAAAGTGCTTGAAACATTAGGACGTAGCAAAAATGATTTTGAAATGTTTTCTTGTTCAGAATACATTCATTGCCAGGATACTGCTAGTCGACCATTTTATGTCCCATGCTTGGAGTGTTTAAAACACTGTAATACAGGCTTCTGATTCCACGTTGGGCAATTTTTTAATCCATGTGTCAGTAGCAAATGAGCTGATTAGTAGCGTGGATAACTTCTGGGATCTCCCATTTCCTGTACTGACAATTCCTTTGTAAAGCAAATGCTAATAATAAAGACTGGAACTCTTGTTCATTAGACATGCAACAGTAAAATGGGTAACACAGCTATAGAAATATATTTGCAATATGTTCTCTTTGCACAATATGCATACAAATACTGCCATCGCTATTCACCCAAATTAGTGATGTATAATAGAATACTCATAGCCTTTTATAGGTTCCTGTGACCTTTAATTGGCTCTCATTTCAGACAATAATTGCCATATTAGAAAATGCCATCCTTATTTTTTGCAGTTATTTTAATGTTCAAACATAATCATAGTACTTTTAATATTTTGAAGTTTCTTTGTTTAACTTCAATTTTCAGTCGAAGACCATTATTCATCCCTGGAGGATTCATCACAGTGGGGAGTTTGAATTGCTCCTCTAAAAAGAATGCTTCACTGGAATAGGTGTCATCCCCTTAGGAATATGGAAAATAAGCAGCTACTCATCTTAAACTTAAGCCAAAAGAACTTCAGCTAATCTGGTGATGCCTGTAGAAAATGCACTAGTGACGTGAAAGCTGTGGGTCATCTTCATCATCGTCATCACGTGTATGGTACTTCCTGTGTGCCCAGACCTGTTCTAAGAGCTGTATCTATGTTAACATAGAAGCCTTTGAGGTATGTACTATTATTATCGCTATTTGTCACTTGAGAGAAAGGAGGCAAGACTGTTAAGAAACTTCCCCTCATCACCAGCTAGAAAGTGCTAGAGCTAGAATTTGACCCCAGGCAGTCCGGCTTCAGAATCAACCCTCATCATCATGTTTTAGCTTCATGCCATGATGTCTTTTCTCCAGGTTTTTATTTGATTGTTTTGTCTAACTGTGTTTTTTCGGGGGGCAAACATTCATTTGAACTTCCAAATATTTTAATCCTTCTTTATCGAGGCTTTGAAAACATCTTTTTAGTAAAAAAAGTTGCAGTTGCTACAAAATTTCCGGAGCACCTAACTTTTGAGAAGTTGTTTCAAGCCTTCATTTGTTTCTGGCCTGACGTTTCCTGAATGATCAGTCACAAAATCTGAATAAGGCTGATCTTAGAATATTGCCATGTTCAGCTCTCCAAAAATAACCATTGTGGCACATGACCTATCATTCTTATGGATTCTGTTGAATTCTATGAGCTTAGCTGCTTGTGCCAATCATTTTATTTGCCTTCTTCTTTAATACTGTCTATCAGCAAATCTGGAGGCAGTATTTTCTTTTGTGGTGATGCTCAAAATATGAAGATTTTATGCTTGTAAAATGTGCTTTCATGGCTTAGTCCACTGTCTTAGAAACAAAGCTAATAAAAATGTGCCATGTTATAACTATTTTCTAAATCAGAATTATTTTACAAATCAATAAATGCTGTGTTATCATTGTCATTGCCTTAAAATATTTTTAAAAATTGAGTCAAAGGAGCCTGGGGAAATAGAATTTAGCAAATGGCAAAAGGGAAAAATGACCTCTTGATTGTTGCATCAAATGCAGTTGAATTTTGACCTGCATGTGATGGCCTTGTCCACAGTTAATGACTAAATTGATCTATTTTTTTGTTGATTTGGTGTTTTGGTCAGCTTTAAAGATCAATTTTTGCCTTATTGCTCAGGTTGTCATGTAGTTTATTTGATTTTGTCATTGAAAGATAAAGAATTGCTCACCTGTCAATCAGGCATGTTTCTCAGGTAAAGGTAGCCAATGAGGAAGTTAGATCATTGAGTTGAAGAAATCACTGATGTTGAGGAATATAATTTTTTAGTATTTCGTTTAGGTGGGTTATTTATGTTTTCAAATTTTGTAGGTAATGAATGATTTGCGCGTTGCTTGTTAAATGCTGCTTGGTATATGGTGATGATCTAGATTCTACACAAAGTCAGCAAAGAACCTGATAGCTTTTGGTTTATAAGCTAGGATGGAAAAAAAGTGCAATTTTAAAATGTAAGTTTAAATAGTGAGTATATTTATATGTGGAACAGGAAAGGGATAACTGCATTTTGTAATACTGAGAATCAATTGAGAATGTTTAACAAAGAGGGTCAAAGGAGCTCACTTTGCCTTCTTGCTAATCAGAGAGAATCCATTGATGGGGTGCATTTTCAAGAGGCGTTGGAAAGAGAGGGAAAGAGCTAACAGGAGGCTTTATTTGGGATAATAAAGACATTCTAGGAGTAGACTTTAACGTGGGAAAATACAGATGGCGAATGATAGCACTGAAGGCAAAGTAAAATGGGGACCTGGCTGTAGACACAAATAAATAGAAAGTGGAACTGAAAATTGAAGACTTTCCTTAATTTTCGGAAAGAAAGTGGTCTTTCCATAAAGCTGGAGTGCTATGAAGACCCTGTTCATACCTGGAAAAAAATGTATAAAATGTGTTACATTTAAATTAAAGTTTAAAGTCTCACCGTGTAACAAATTAGTCATTAAGCATATTCTAGAACACTTTCTTAACCTGTGTCTGAAGGACTGGGAAAACAATTATTAAAATTTCATGTATATTTGGTGATAGGCAGATGATTCCCTAGAACATTGTCTCAATGCTGCTGAGAAATGTACTTTGACTAGTAAATTAATGGTTTCTGGTGATCTTAATGTTAACATAACATTTGGAGGCGTTACTCATCGGGGTGCAATATTGTGTTTCACAAGCTGCATGAGACAAAGGCGCTTAATGAGCTTTGGCTGTGCTGCACATATTGTGCACAACTCTGTTCAAACTGTTACAGGCTTCCTGCCAAGATGTGTAGGAGAAATTGCCTAAAAGATTAGTAGAAGAATTGGTCCCATCCCCTGCTGTGTACCCTTGTGATTGGTTTGTCAACAGTTGGAGAAAATTTTGATATAGACAGTAAACGATTAGTGTCAGTTCACAGGAAGGCTGGACCCCTGAATAAGATTTATGAGAAGAGAAATAGTGACTCTAGCATAGTATTTCCTTCTTTGTGATAAGTGGTGGTTTGAATAGGTAGTGGCCACTCCTGATATTTATTATTCATGTGCATTCACGTTTTTAATAAATATTTTCTGTGATGAATTCCATTTGCTATACTTCTAGAAAATGAATGGCTAGGTACCATTGCAAGCTTAGTATTCCCTTATTGTATAAATAGCAAAAATTTAGAATTATTCATATCTTCATTAAATTTTAAACATAAATAAATAACAGTTAAAGTTGTTGCCCACTAATGGTCTGCAAATGAAAAGTGGCAAAGGCTGTTTGTTATCCTACATGGCCTGCTGTTTAGAAGACTTACATACATAAACAGTATTCCTAAGTTATAGAATCAGTGTACAATGGAAAAATAAATGACCTATAAAACTTTAAACATACGCAACTGGCATAGTTCTATTTAGCTTTTTTGTTTTGCAAATTATTTTAGCATATTCTCTTTCCTGGTTATCAACATTTTTTCTTACATGGTATTTTAAAAATAACATCCATACTTTATCAGCATATATTTCACATAGTAACAAAGCTTAACTTCTTTGTTACACCATTACAAAACATATTGGCCAACATTTATTGAATGTTTGCTGTGTGCCAGGAACTGTTCAAAGTGCTTTATATATGTTAACTCGTGTATTAACTCACAGTGATCCTGAGAGGTAATTACTGTTATCAGTCTCACTTTATAGATGGGAAAAGTGAGGTACTGAGAAATTAGGAAGCTTGTCAAGCCTCACGGCTGGAAAGCAGTGAAGTGAACAGTCAATCCGGGTAGTCTGACTACTGAGTCAGTCCTGTTGACCATTATGCATACTACCTTTTTCCGATTACCTGGGAATAAATGTTTGTGGTGGGTAGAATTGACTTGTAGAATGTTTTTAAATTGGAGGATGTTTCTAATAGTGCATATGTTCTGCTTTGAAAAATATGATACCAAACTAAGATTTGAAATAATTGTTTGCATTCAATACTATTATTTCTTTAACTGTTTTAAGTATGCAGTTCAGTGGTATTAATGCATTCACATTGTTGTGCAACCATGACCACTATCCAACTGCTGGACCTTTTCATCATCCCAAATGGAAACTCTGTACCCATGAAATAATAACTTCTCACTATCCCCTTCCCGCAGCCCCTGGTAACTGCTCTTCTACTTTCTGTCTCTGTAACTCACTTTCCCTTCGATAAAATGATGCTGATAACAGTAATTATCTCTTAGGATTATTGTGACTTAATAATAGGCTTAACATAGCATAATCTCTCTGCTGAGCTATGTTAGATGCAAGGGGGGGCCCTTGGATGGTAGAGCTCTTCTAAGATGAACCTACCTCGTTTGAATTGTCTGCTAATTCACTATTATCTTTCTGCCCAGAGAGAAATGCCTTCATGGAAACTGTATGAGTGTGTGTGTCTGTGTGTGGGTGTGTGTGTGTGTGTGTGTGTGTGTTTAGGCAGTGGATGGGAGGGAGGCAGGATGGGAAGGAAGGAACTTTGAAGAACCTACTAGCAGGAATGAAATAGATAGTTGGTTTGTATCAGGATTCCAGTGATGCGCCTGTGTGTGTGTGTGTGTGTGCGCGCGCGCGCATGTGCACACGCATGCGTATGTTGGTAGAGTTGGGGAGTTAGGGATAGATATACCAGAATCAACTGTGAGATGTCAAACTATTCTTTGCTACTTCCCACCTCAGTTTTCTTGGAATCAAACTAGGGTCTTTGGGAGTGGGAGTCTGTATTATTTATAGAAGCCCTTTTGGTGGTTGCGGTACCCCCACCAAAGCCCACCCCATACACACTCTTACACACTACCACACAGGCACTCACATGCCCCTTGGGAACTACTGCACTGGCTACATGGTCTAAAAATGAGAAAAAAGGAAAGGCTGGTCAGTAGCTGGGCTAGCCTCAGTTACTTTGTAACACATTTGGGAAGATGGAGGCAAGCAGAACTGGAGATTCCAAGTATATTTAAGTCAACACTCTTGGATAGTAATGCCAAGAAATAAAGTGGTGGTAGCTATGAAAAACAAAAAAGAGACCAAACTGAAAAGATGGAAAATGCACAAAGCCAGTATAGAAAGGATCAGTGGGCCCAGGGCTGAGGCGATGAGGCATCCTTGTGGATTTATGAACAAACACATAGTTGGAGTCCATGAAAACAACAAAGATCACTTTAACGTGTGTTTTAAGACAAATACTGAATTACTTTGTTTTTAGGGATTTGATAATTTTATTTTTTAAATTGTTAAAATACATCCCTATGGTTCATTGGAGATATTTGCCTAATTCAGCTATTCTTTTAGATGTCTTAAAAATAAAAATAATTTGTCTTGGGTCCCCCAGGACTTTCCGAGTTTTAGTACTGAAAATCCCATGTTTCCGGATTCCCTTTAATCTCGGCCGGTTGGTGATGGTTGGTCACCCTAAATTCAAGACATTATTTATGACTATATCTTTATCATTTTATGATATACGTATTAATTATTTTTTCTTCCTGTATGTTTTGTCTGTTTTCATCTTCATCTGTAAGAGAAATAGTCAACAATAAACTTTTCTTTGAATTACAAAACTATAGTTTTGAAGCAGACATTTTTGCTTTCAAAGGAAGAAGGCGGCAAAATGTTATTGAAAGTAGTTGCATTTAATGCTTAAAGTGTTATTTCCTAAATTGGATGCGTGGCTGGTGACCAGATGTTCTAGGAATGCATCATAATTGATTATAATGTCTGCCTTCAAATGCGCATGCGTGTATTTGGAAAATCCCTCTGTTGGACATATGTATCTTCCTTAAGCTAATTCACTCTGATGGAAAGAAGAGAGAACAGGTGTTAGGGTTATTGTTCTTAGATGATTTATTTAAAACTCCCTTTTTTTCTAGTGTAAGCGTTTGCACTATATATTTCCCTTCAAGCATTGCCCTAGCACCTTCCCATACATTTGGATACATTGTATTTTTGTTTCCATTCAATTTAAAACATGTTCTAATTTTCCTCTCAACTTGCTCATTGACCAATGGGATATTTAGAAGTATGTTGTTTAATCTCCAGATTTTTGAGAGTTTTATAGATATCTTTCTGTTATTGATGTCTAATTTAATTTTGTTATGACTGGAGAAGACACTTTGTATAGTATTGGTTATTTTCAATTGGTTTAAGTTTGTTTTATGGCACAGATTATGGTCTATTTTGCTCAATGTTCCATGTCCACTTGAAAAGAATGTTTAATTCGCTTTTGTTGGGTTAAATCAGTTGATATTGTTACTGAGGTCTTCTAGATCCTTACTGATTTTCTGTCTACTTGTTGTATCGATTATTGAAAGAGCTGTGTTGAAATTTCCATCAGTAGTTGTGGATTTGTATTTCTTTCCTTTAGTTCTATAAATTTTTACTTCATGTATTTTGAAGCTCTGTTGCTAAGTGGATACACATTTAGGATTTTTATATCCTAGTGAATGTAACCCTTTATCATTATGTAATTTCCCCCCTCATCCCAGGTAATATTCCTTCTTCTGACATCTACTTTGATATTAATATAGCCACTCCAGCTTTCTTTTGATTTGTGTTTGCGCAGTGTGTTTTCCCCATTCTTTTTCTTTTAACCTATGTCTTTATATATAAAGTGGGTTTCTTGTAGATAGCATATATTTGGATCTTGCTTTATTATTCAGTTTGAGCATTTCTATATTTTAATTAGTATGTTTAGATCATTTACTCATAATGTAACTGTTATGTGGTTTGATTAAAATCTGCCCAACTTGCTAGTTGTTTTCTCTATGTTCCACTTGTTTTTCTCTTCCACTTTTTCTTTTTCTGCCTGCTTTTGAATTATTTATTATGAAGGTGTTTTAACTTCACTATTGGCTTATTATTTATACCTCTTACTAAGTTATTTTTAGTGTTTCTCTGGGGTTTACACTATACATCTTTGATTAATCACAGGTTACCTTTAAGTAATATTAGACCACTTCGTATATAGTGTGAGAAACTTACAACAGTATACGTCCAATTCATCTCTCTCCATTTTTTTTTTTTTGCTATTGTTGCCATACATTTTTCAGGCCTTAGAAAAATACAACCCTTAGGCCCAAATCGGTCATGCTCATTCATTTATGTATAATTTATGGCTGCTTTCATGGTACAAGGGCATAGTTGAGCAATTGCAACACAGACCTTATGGCTCACAAAGCTGAAGATATTTGCTACCTGATCCTTTAAAGAAAAAGTTTGACAACTCCTGCTTTAGACAATCAGTTATCCTTCTTAGTGTGATTAAGAAAGGAATGTCTTTTATATTTACTTTTGTTTTAACTGTATCCAGAACTCTTCATTTTTTTGTGTAGATTCAAGTTTTTGTCTCATGTCGTATTTCTTCTTCCTAAGGAACTTCTTTAACATTTCTTGTAGTTCAGATCTGTTGGTAATGAATTCTCTCAATTGTATTTAACCTGAAAAAATATTTATCCTTTGTTTTTGAAAGTTATTTTTTATGAACATGTTTTTCTGGCTTCACAGTTATTTTCTGTCACTCCATAGTCTGGCTTGCATAGTGTCTGTCAAAACGTCTGCTCTAATTCTTACTTTTGTTTCTTTGTATATAATTTGTCTTTTTTCCTCTGGCCATCTTCAGTATTTTCTTTTTGTCTGTGATGGTCAGCCATTAGAATTTGATGTGCCCAGGTGTGGCTTTTTTCCCCTTGCCCCTTTTTCTGTGTTTTCCTTCTAGGATTCTAGTTATGCTTATGTTAGATTATTTGCTATTTTTCTACTGCTTTTTGATGCTCTATTCTGTTTCAGTTTTCTGTTTCACTCTTTTTAATCTTTGTGTTATAGCTTGGGTAATTTCTATTGACTTATCTTCAGATTGATTTTTTTGACGATGTCAAATCTGCAGATGAGTCTCTCACAGTCATTCTTCATGACTGATACTATTGACTTTTATTTATAGCATTTCTTTCAACTCTTTCTTATCATTTCCATTTTTCTGCTGAAATTCCCCATCTGTTTGTTCTTGTTTTTTGCCTTTTACACGAATCCTCTAACGTGTTAATCACAGTTTAAAAAAATTTCATCTGGTAGTTCTCGTAATTCCAGTGTGCTTTTGGGTAGTTTCTTGTGTCCTGCTTTTAAGTTTCCTGATCTTTTCTCTACCAGAGTCTAATCTGCTAAACCTATCCTATAGAACAGTTTCCATTTTTCTGTTGAGATTCTCTATTTGTTTCTTTTTATATGTACATTTTACTTTAAATCCTTCAATATATTTTTGAATCATGGCTTTAGAGTCTTCAGTAATTCCATTTTTTTTTTTTTCCATTTTGGGATCTGTGCCTGTTTACTGATTTTCTTCTTATCTTTTCTTATTTACATATCTAGTAATTTTTTATTGCATGGTGGACATTATTGAGCTTACATTGTTGAGTGTGTGGATTTTCTGGTCTTTGTTAATCGAATATTGGATTTTGTTCAAGTAGACAGTTAATTTTCTAGTGTATGTGGTTCATCATTTTGAGGCTTGCTTTTAAGCTATATTAGGAAAATTCTATAGTGGAATTTTTTGTAGGCTATATTAGCTACTTCTCATGTATGGTTTTTCTTAACTCAAATGAATACATAGCTTAAGTTCAAAAAAGAGAAGTGTGGTACATGTTAATCTATTATAAGGGTTTAACTTTAGAAAGTGCTCAGTAAAGTGCCTGTTTAGAAGAACCATGGGATCTCCATTCATTCATTCATCCATCAATTGTTATTCCCATGAGAGGCAGGAAGATATTAATAGGAAGAGGCAGATTCTTGGATTTTAGAGCAGGAACTGTACAAAGGGTTATGGGAATTAAGAGGAAACAGTTCAGACTTCTGATTTCAGGAGGTGGTGGGAAGTCAGATTCATGGAGGAAGTGACATTTGAATTGGACCAGGAAGGAAGGAAGGATTTACGTTATGAGGTTTGGTGGAGGAAAAGACATCCCAGGCATAGCTAAAGCATATAAAAAGTTTTGGAGAACTGATAAAAATCAGTTTATCAAAGGTTCAAATGTGTTAGATGGGGATAATTATAATAGTAGTTAATATGGTTACTGTACATGTAAAATGAAATAATGCATGTGAAATGCTTAGCAAAATATTTGGCATTTGGTATATACTGAAATATTGTTTATTTTGCAGATGTTTGGGAGCATTTTTTAAACAAGGATGATAAGCTTGTATATTCATTGAAAATATTAAATGTGACTATCTCATTACTGTTTTTTTCCTTTTTGCTGAGGAAGATTCTCTGTGAGCTAACATCTGTTGCCAGTCTTCCTTTATTTTGTATGTGAGCCAGTGCCATAGCATGGCCACTGACAAGTGGTATAGGTCTGCACCTGGGAACCAAACGTGGGCCCCTGAAGCAGAAGGCACTGAACTGAACCATGAGGCCAGTGGGGCTGGCCTTCTCATTACCTTTTTAACAGATACTTAAAAAGACTATTGTTATGTTTGTTACTAAAATTATTAAATATTTGTTGTCATATTTTTAAGATTAGTCCCTTATTGAAGACATTATATAAAGATAGATGTTTTTATCTTCCTTCTTTAATCTTGATTATTACTCAGTAATGTATGTCATAATAGTAGACAGAGAAATATGCTTTGAACTTGGCTTTGAAAGGCTTAGATCAATAAGTCTCTGAACAATCATACAAAAATAATTTTTCACTTCTTCTGTTATATATAATTTTCATTTGAAACCTATAATTGGTCTTTGTCATGTTTGGTGACCTTGACTTTTTGACACTCTTGCCAGATATTCAATGACTATTATATAGATTCATGCTCGTGTCATGTATCTAGTAATCTATTCTTTGTTGTGCTAAAACTGTTAGTATTTAGCAGGATGGGCTTCTTCCTGATTACCCTTAACTGTTATGGCAAGATTATATGGCAGATTGACACCGGCAGTTTATTTTATGACATTGTTTATTTGATGTTTAAGAAAGCACTTAATCAACTAGTCTAATAAACTGTCAGATAATAGATTGTCCTGGAAGCCAGAATTTGGCTTTGACAGTTTTTTAAAAAACAGATTTTGGCACAAAATTAGAGAAATAATTATGAAAATCATGAAGTACCTAGGAACCAAAATCTTGCTTAAGTAGCATACAGACTTTTAATAAATTTCTTAGACCTTAATATTATATATAGCAATAAATCAGTGAAGAAGGTGAATTACTATGGTGACAGAAATATTGTTCATAGGAATTGGATATCGTCGCAGACGTCCACGTGTTCAAGAACATCAGAAAAGGAGACGTGATTGATACAAGCTTCTAATGTGGAGGCTAGCGTTTTTGTCCCTTTTAAGTTAGGGTCCATGGCCACTCTGCAGTATTAGTTGAGCTGCTTCTGCGTTTGCAGGTCATGAGAAAATAGATATGTGAAATAGAGCTCTAGGTTTCAAGATGCTTACAATTAGATAAGACGTATTTGTATGGGCTAGTAAAATGAAAAAAATTATCTTGTTCAACCACCTGACTTTATAAACAAGGCAATTTTATGTTATTTTAGCTATTCATAGATATGATAAGACTTTATGGCAGAGTTGGGGCTCAATCACAGGTTTTTATGTTTTTAACCTTTTCTTTCTTTCTACACTAAATAATAAAAGATGGCTGTACCTCATTTTCCACCTCTGTAAAATGGGCATTATTATTATGACTTATGCATTTTATCATAATCATTGTGAGGATTAACTGAATAAATACTTGTAAATCAAATGTTAAGTATTATGAACATATTAAGGATTCAATATGTGAAGCTATCAACAGCAGGATTATTTTAAGTTCTATGTTATCTGCAAAGACTGTATTTAATTCTGTTGGAGTTTAGAGGAAAGAATGATTAAAGAAGAATGGAGAAGCAGATTCTCAGGCATATGGTAGAAGACCCCAGTACATTGCAGTGGTAAAACTAGGGCTTCTAGAACAAGACAATTTGGGTATAAATCCTCTGCCACTTGCTAACAGTAGAACCGTGGACAATTTAGTTATAACTTTAAAAGCTTCAGCTTCCTCCAGTTTATAATAATAAAACCTTTGCTTAAGTGTGTCATGTGCACAAACTTGGTATATTTTAAATATCCAGTATACGTTAGCTTTTATTTTACTGCTAGCCAAACAATTTGATAAAATCTGACAGTTGGCTAATCAAGTCAGTATAGCCAGAAGAAAAATACGTTCAAACGAGATTGTACTATATACATAAGGCTTAATTTTCAAATATTAGTAACATCCAGGTTGGATTTTACTAAAGCCATAACTGAAATTTTAGACTGTCTTAACAACTAAAAATATTCATTTTGCCATTTATTTTCTATCTTACTTTCAAACTATTTTTTTTGTCTTTTATATAAGGATCTCTCAATGAAATGTGTTTAATAAGAACTTTTTGCTTTAGAAGGTTACCAACGTGATTAGTATTGAAATAATGCTGACAAATAACATATGGTGATGATATAAATATTACACTAGATTTTCCTGTATTACAATTATTAAAAATTGGAAAAGTTTGGTGCCTGTTGTGTTAATCTAACAGAAGCAATGGGAACACAATCTTACCATTTCATATTATATTATTCTTTGCCAGCATAGTGAATTATATATCACAAGGAATAAAATTTTAACCTCTCGCTGTACAAAGGGAAATTTTATATTGATAGATATTGACCCTTATATTCTAATGTATGTATATCTAATTTAAGATTTCTAGTGCTTTTAGAAATTAGAGGGGTATACATGATAAAATATTGATATTAATTTAATGCTAAAGGATAATTAGAAATAAGTAAAAAACAAAGTAAAAAATGTCATTTTTTTCCTTTGTCTTTTGAAGAATAAGATCCAACGGACACAACTTTAACAGTAAGGGTATATTAAATATCTATTGCTACGTAACAATTACTCCAAAACTTAGCAGTTTAAAACAACAAATATTTATTATTTCACAGATTTGGTGAATCAGAATCTGGGATAGTTTAGCTGGGTAGTTCTGGCTTAAGGTCTCTCATGCAGTTGCAGTCAAGCTGTTGGCCAGGGCTGCGGTCTCTTGACTAGAGTCGAGTCTGCTTCTGATCTCACTCACATGGTTCTTGGCAGGCCTCAGTTCCTCCCAGGCTGTTGCATTGAGGGCCTCGTCTCCTTCCTGGCTGTTAGTCAGAGGCCTCTCAGTTCTCTGTCATATTGACCTCTCTGTAGGGCAGCTCACAACACAGAAGCTGGCTTTCTCTAGAGTGAGTGACTCAAAAGCGAGAGAGCCCAAGACAGAAGCCATAGGGTTTTATAACCTAATCTTGGAAATGACACACTATCACTTCTGTTACTCTGTTGGTCATACACACCAACTCTGGTATGAAGTGGGAGGGAACTTTACAGGGGTATGAATAACAGGAGGCAGGAGTCATTGGGAGCCACTTTGGGGATTGGCTGCCATAGAGGGAAAGCGGTTCTTAATTTCTAACAAAGAGAGAGTGCTATCTTACCTTATTCCTAAGACTCTTGGGGCTATATCCCCTGCCTCGGATGGTGATTTCTTTGACACTAAGCTGCAAGCTCAGTAAAGTTCTTATCTTACTGATTTAGTATAAAGGGCAGAGGGCCCTGGTCTAAGCAGACATTTGCTCATTTTTTCCCATGGCTTTCTCCATAGAGCTTTTAGCCTGTCTGGCCACCCCTTCAAGGTTCTGAATCACTCTATAAAACAAATCGGAAGGAGCCCTTATTGAGAATATTTACATAAGGTACTAGAATTCCTTTTATGCCATTTTACCTCTAGAGTCCCCCTTACAAAGCTATTCATCTGCATCCAAGGCTAGGCTTTAAAAGAGTTCTTTCGCAATTTAGGACTCCTTTGCTTGCTGTTGTGAACAAAAGAGGAATTGGCTAAAACTGGGATCGTTTCCAACAGACTGTTTAAAAAAGGTCACAGATAGGTTATCTCTGTGACCAGTTGACATGTATAATAAGATTTGAAGACTTGGTGAAAATAATAAGTTTAACATATCAATCAGTGGCTTATCGAAGTGATCACACTTCACTGGCTGGAGGAATTTTGTTTCACTTACACTCTGTATATTTTTCAGTCATAACAGATGAATGAAAGAGTATTTAGGCTTTTCTCCTGATTCAACCATATATATATTTACATATATATATATATATATATTTTTTTTTGTCATCCAAGCTTCAGTTCTTGCTGTGTAATTGATTCTGGGCATCTGTTGAAGTGGCAGGCAAGCCACAATCCCAAGGTATCTTTCCAGAAACTGCCTTATTCTCTCTTTCCATATGTATTTGGTCTACAGTTTGGAGTTGAACTAAAGTGCTTATGCAGATATATCAAGGGACTGATGGTTGCTTTTTCTACTGCCTTAACCTGTATGTAGATGGCTTGAGAAGGGTGGCAGGAGAGAGCATAGCCCGGCTCTGAAGAATGGGGCTACTCTTTCAGCTTAGTCAACCATATGTGGTGGATTTTATTATTGTTCTCAACTATGTGCTCCTTCCCCAGATGGTATACATCCATTCCTTTTGCCATGTGACCACCAGTGCCTTCCACCAGGCAGAATATACTTTCTATGTCATTGTTAAGCCTGGCTGTGTGTTTTTATTTGTGTGATAGCAGATATAGCTCTCCATTAGTCTGAGTCCCAGAATAGGAAGATTTATACAGCAGAGCTGGGCAGAGTTGCAGCAACCCTCAGACCAGTGAGTAAGAAATGCATGTTTATTGTTGCAAACTATTTACATTTCAGGATTGTTTGTTTGTGTTACCAAACCTGATTAATACAGCATATACACTGTGAAGTGGTTTTGTCCTGTGATGGACCGTGTAAACACATGTTGTGGCTGCCAACCATAGAACAGACTCTCCCCTTGCATCCCCTTTAAAGAAACACTACTGGAACCATCCATCGTTTCACACATTTGAAGGTGATAAGGAACAGTAAGGAACACGCATTCGACTGTGAAGAATATCTATAAGGGCGTGTGTTTTCTACCTCTCTATAAAAGAGGACCAACAGGCTAGATGGTGGCGAGCAGCTGAAGTTCAAAAAAAAGAATTGTGGTACGTGTTAACCTATTTATAAGGGTTTGACTTAAGAAAGTTCTCAGTAAAGTGCTTTTTTAGAAGAACCATGGGATCTTCATTCATTCATTCATCAATTATTATTCCCATGAGAACTAGGAAGATATTAACAGGAAGAGGCAGATTCTTGGATTTTAGAGCAGGAACTGTACAAAGGGTTGTGGGAATTCTGAGGAAAGAGTACAGAGTTCTGATGTCGGGAGGTGGTGGGAAGTCAGATTGATGGAGGAAGAGACATTTGAATTAGACCTTGAAGACAGGAAAGATTTGCATTATTTGATTGGTGGAGGAAAAGACACTGCAGAAGATCAGATCCACGAGCAAAAGGTCAGAAATTGAAAAGCAGGAGATGTTTACGAGAAACAGTGAACTTTTTGATTTTAATGGAGCATGAGGCACATTGAGGAAAATAGGCTCAGGTGAGAGTGTGAAAAACCTTGAATGTCAGACACTTGAGTTCAGGCTTTGATTTCTAGGAAATGGGAAAGCACCGAAGATTTTCAAGTAGGGGCCTATATGACTATGTTATTCTTCAGAAAGGTATATGTGGCAGTGATAAGTAGTATATTTGACTCTTTCTGTTTTTCTTCTATCTTTCCCCTTTTCTAAAAAACATAATATGAAAATAAGTAATTACTTAAGAGCCTTATCAAATTGAGTGATTTTTGGAGAATTCTGATCTCTGGCAAAGTAATCTTATTAAAATTTGCTTTCATCATTTACTTATCTGTTTAGAAACTTTTTCTTCCTTACTTCCTATTTATCAGTTCTAAACCTACTGCCTAGTTGCATGCTTCTCTATAATATGATGCCAGTGTGAAGACATGGAAACCTGCAATGGATAAAAGGGTAGGAGATGACAGGAAGGACATAATGGACAATCTGAAATCCTAGCAGCTGTGAAAGGTGATCTTGCTCTCCTCTAAGGAGGCAGCCCAGCCATTTTACATCTGAAGCTGTTTGCCTCAGGGTCATAGACATAAGTGATAGAATGGATGTTTAACATCAAGTATGTCTTAATCTAAAGTGATGTAAAATCTTTACCACTTCTTGGTATTGGAGGGAACAAGAATTTACCAGATATAGCAGAACATACCACATATCACAGAAAGACTAAGCTCTAGTAACTTGTTCTAACATCTAGGGCACTCTTAGTTTTGTAGACTGATTCCACGGGCAAATATTTAGCATCTTGCTTATTAGATCATTGAAGGTAGACCTTAGAATGCATAGGCTATTCTAGTATTCTGTCAAAAATTTGGTAACTATATAATTTTCTCCATTCTTGGTTATCATCATCTACTTCTCTTTCCCTATAGTTAGATTTAGTAAAAATGGGAAAACAAGAAGTATCTCTGAGTGTATTTCAGGAATTAGTGAGAGCAAAGTTGAGAAGTCTATATCCCACTTTCCGTAAAGATCTAGGGCCATGGGTATTGTTGGTAACAAGAAGATCGCAGGTTAGAGGCAGGAGTAACTTCTCCAGGTAATAAGGTCAAAGGGCACATACCAGGACATGTGAGGAAAGAGTAGGAGTTTTTTGGGAATTGAACCAAGAAGAGGGAATTAGAGGATCACATAGCTTGGAGAAAGGCCTCCAGGTTTGTGTTTTTCCCTTTCTGTTTTATTGAAGCATACCTATGATACAATGCACCCATTTTAAGCGCACAGTACGATGAGTTTTAACGAATGTGTAACTTATACATACCACCGAAATCAAGACATAGAATACCCCCTTCACTCCGTAAAAAGTACCCATATATTCCTTCCATTTGGTTCTTCCTATCCTGGCCCCAGGAAACCGGTGACTTATTTCTCACAGTAAAATAGCTTTTCCTTGTCTAGAATTTCATATAGATGGAGTTAGAATGTATGCAATCTTGTGTGTTTATTTTTTGCTCATCTTCATATTTTTGAGATTCAGCTATGTTGTTGCTGCATCCATAGTTTATTTTGTTGTTCTTGTTGCAGACTTACATTCCAGTTAATGGATATACCACAATCTGTTTATTTACCTATGATTGGACACTTTGGTTGTTTCCAGTTTTTGGAACCTGTGAGAATAAAGCTGCTTATGAACATTCAGGAACAAATTTTTGTGGACATATGTTTTCATTTCTGTTAGATTAATACCTAAGAGTGGAATTTCTGGGTAACCCTGATAGGTATATCTTCAACTTTTTAAGAAGCTCTCAAACTCTTTTCCAAAGTATTTGTAGTATTTTATGTTCCTACCAGCAGTGTAGGAGAGTTCCAGTTGCTCTGCATCGTTTTTATCACTTGGTTTGTCGTTTTAATTTAGCCATTCTAGTTAGCCTGTGCAGTCTGATTTCATACTGAACATTTTTTCCTGTGCTTATTGACCATTTGTATATCTTCCTTTGTAGCGTGTCTGTTCAGACCTTTTGGGCATTTTAAATTGTGTGGGTATGTATGTGTTCTTATTTTTAAGTTTAAGAACTCTTTATATATTCTGCATAAAAGTTTTTTGTCAGATATATGTATTACCTAATCTTGTCCTTTCATTTCTTAACAGCTTTTATTGAAGAGAGGAAGTTTTTGTTTTTAATGAAGTCAATATATCTACATTTATCAACATTTTATTGTAGTTCATGCTTGTGTCCTATCACGAAATCTTTGCCCTCTCCAAGCTTGCAACGATTTGTGCTTTTTTTAATCTAGAAATTTCACAGTTGGAATGATTAACAAATTTGAGTTTTTGTTTGTGAATGGTGTCAGGTGATAGTTGAATTTCAATTGTTTCCATGGGGATATTTAGTTGTTTCAGCACAATTTGTTGAAAAGACTTTCTATGCCCCATTTAATCACCCTGTCATCTATATTGAAAATCAATTAACAATGTATGTAAGAGTCTATATATGAGTTTTATATTCTATTCCATTGATACATATATATCTTTTTACTATGGTATTATGTTTTCTTGATTACTGTAGATTTAGTCTTCTAACTTCCATCTTTGTTTTCCAAACTTATTTGGGCATTCTCATTTCTCTCCATTTCTATAAAAATTTTCAGATTATCTTGTCAATATCTGCAGCTAAGGCTTCTGGGATTTTGACTGGGATTTGCTGAGTCTGTGGATCAGTTTGGGTAGAACCGACGCTTTAACAATCTTGAGTCTTGGATTCAACCAACATAGCTTATATCTGCCTTTTTTGAAGTCTTCTTTAATTTCTCTGAGCAATGTTTTATTTTCAGTATACAGGTCTTAACTTATCTTTTGGCAGATTTTTCCCTCAGTATTTCATATTTTTGGATGGTGTACTTGTATAAATGTTTCAAAAAATTTTCCAGTTCATTGCTAGCATACAGAAATAGAGTTGATTTAGATATATTGGCCTTGCATCCTCAATTCTTGTTAAATTCATTTATTAGCTTTTTAGGACTTTCTGCATAGATGATTATGTTATGTGCAAATAGCTATATGTCTTAAGTTATTGTACTTACTAGAGCTTATGGTACAACAGCGAATTGAAGTGGTGAGGACATTCTTGCCTTGTTCTAGTCTCATGGGGAACCCATTTAGTTTTTTCCTTTAAATGTGATGATTTCTGTAGGTTTTTCAGAATCTCTTTATTGAGTTGAGTAAATTCCCTGCTATTCCTAGTTGGCTGAATTTTTTTTTTAATCATGTATGGGTATTGGATTTTGTCAAATACTTTTTCTGCATCTGTTCAGGTGATTATATGCTTTTTCTCTTGCTACATTATATTTATGTTTGAATGTTTAATCAACCATACTTTCTTGGATGACTTGTCCTTGGTTATGGCGTATTTTAACATTGCTGGGTTTGATTTGCTTGTATTTTCTTCAGGATTTTTCTGGGACTGAAAGTCTCTCTGTGGGAAAATGTTAAATTACAAACTCTATTTCTCTAAATAAGCATACTCAATTTTATTATTTCTTTTTGAATCAGTTTTGGTAATTTGCATCTTTCAAATAGTTTTCTCATTTCATTAATGTTGTCAAATTTATTGGCATAAGGTTGTTCATAATATTCCCTTTTAATTCCCATTTAACGTTGATAGCCTCTGCAGCAATAGTCCTTCTTTAATTTACAAAAGACTGTAATTTATCTTTTCGCTATTCTTGATTGGCCTAGCTAGATCAGTTTAACTGATCTTTGCAAAGATCCAGCATTTGCTCTTGTTGATTTTCTCTATTGTTGGTCTATTTTCTGTGTTACTGATTTTCAGTTTTAACTTTATTTTTTCTTCTTTCTACCTCTTTGGGTTTAATTTTCTCTTCTTTACTAGATTCTTAGGACTGAAGCTCTGATCATGGATATTAGATCTTTCTTCTTTTCTTATATAAGCATTTAAAGCTATAGATTGATTCCCCTCTAAGCACTGCTTTAGCTGCATCTAAGGTTTTGATAAGTTATGCTTTCATTTTCTTTTAGTTCAAAATATTTTATAAATTCCCTTGTGACTTCTTCCTTGACCTGTGGCTCATTTAGAATTATTTTGTTTAATTTCCCCATATTGGGGGACTTTATGGATATCTTTTGTTATTGATGTCTTATTTAAATCTATTGTAGTCAGAGAACATATTTTGATTTAATTTAATACTTTAAAATTTGAATAATATGAATGTACTTAAAGCCACTGAATTGTATGCTCAAAATGGTTAAAATGGTAAATTTTATGTTATGTATATTCATCTTAATAAAAAATCTTAGCTAGGAGCCAGCCCCATGGTGTAGTGGTTAAGTTCGGCACGCTCTGCTTTGTTGCCCGGGTTTGTGGGTTTGGATCCCGGATGTGGACCTACACCACTCATCAGCGATGTTGTGGTGCTAACCCACATACAAAATAAAGGAAGATTGGCACAGATGTTAGCTCAGGGCTAATCTTGCTCAAGTGAAAAAAGAGGAAGATAGATGTTAGAGGCAATAGATGTTAGCTCAGAGCAGCTATTCCTCAGTGAAAAAAAAAAATAAAGTTAGCTATTATTACTGAGTATAAGTTTTGAAACTGTCTATTAAGAAAATTGTTGAGACTTACTTTGTGTCTCAGGTCCACTTGGTCTAAGGTCACTTTTTCAGGGCCAATGTATATTCTGCTGTTGTTGGCTAGAGTGTGTGATAACTATCCATGAGGTCCAGTTCGTTGAGGATGCTGTTCAAGTCTCCTGTATCTTTACTGATCTTCTGCCCGGTTGTTCTAGGAATTACTGAGAGGTAAATTTTGAAACCAATTGTAATTACAGATTTTTTGTTTCTCTTTTCAACCTACTAATTTTTGCATACTGTTTTTTTGGAGTTCTGTTCTTGGGTGCATGTTTATTTAAAGTTGTTATGTATTGCTCATGATCGGCCCCTTTATCATCACAAAAGGTCCCTTTTCTCCCTAATGATATTCCTTGCTCTGAAGTCTGCTTTGTCTGATATTAAAATAGTTTCTCCAACTCTCTTATATTTAATGATTGCATAATATCTTTTCCCTCATCTTTTTATTTGAACCTAACTGTGTTTTACATTTAAAATATGATTCTTACTGGTTTTTATTTTAGAGTCCAATCTGCCTACTTACCTTTATTGTAACTATTAGTGTGATTGGGTTAAATCTATGATCTTGTTCTATGTTTTTTATTTGTTTCAGGGTTTTTGTTGTTATTGTTTTTTCTTCCTCTTCTGTTATCTTTTTGGTTGAATATTTTTGAATATCATTTTATCTCCACTCAATTTATTATCTATACCTCTATTTTTTTTTAGTGATTGCTTTATGTCTAGGATTTATATATGCATATTTAAGTTATCACAGTTTACTTTCAAATAGTATTGTATCTCTTCTCTACTTTATGACAGTATACTGCTATTCTTCCCTCCTGTTCTTTGTGCTATTTGTCATACATTTACAAACTCCACCATACATTTATAAACCGCAGCATATTGTTTTTATTTTTGTCTTAAACAGTCAAGTGTCTTTTTTGTGGAGTACAGCATACTATATTGATGGAATGTGACAATGTAGCACTCTCTAAGCCACTCCTCTTCTTTAGGGAGTCTGGGATGGACACTGTGTTGAGGACGGGAGATTCTCGGTGTGTTAGGAGATTGAGTTGGGGCAAGGACTCCCCAGCAGCTGGAGACCTCTCTCTTCCTCTCTTGCTGTTGCTGGGACTGGTAGTCCAGGGCATCCTTACTCTTTGGAGGCCTTGTGGACCATAGGGCACACCACCCTGTTTCTGTAATCAAATTCATTGTCATATCAGGAAATGAGTTTGACAAAGTGGTCGTTGAGGTCAGTTCCAGCCCCAGCATCAAAAGTGGAAGAGTAGGTATCATTGTTAAAGTCATAGGAGACATCTTCATTTTCACTGTAGCCCAGGATACCCTTGAAAGGGACCTCTGACATCTGCTTCACCACCTTTTTGATGTCATTGTACTTGGCAGTTTCTCCAGACAGTAGGTCAGATCCTAATGAAACACCTTGAGGGTGGGGACACATAAAGTCATGCCAGTGAACTTCTCATTCAACTCAGGGATGACCTTGCCCACAACCTTGGCAGCTCTAGTAGATGCAGGGATGATGTTCTGCACAGCCATACACTGTCATGTCAGTTTCCCATATCCACAGACTGAGTGTCAGTGATGACATAGACTGTGCTGCCTTCATAATGCCAAAATTATCCTGGATGACTTTTGTCCAGGAGGCAAATTAGTTGTGGTGCAAGAGGCATTGCTGATAAGCTTGAGAAAGTTGTCATACTTCTCATGGTTCAGGGAGTCTAGGATGGAGACTGAGTTGAAGATGGGAGCATCACAAATATGCAGGCATCAATAGAAGGGGCAGAGATGATGACACTTTTGGCTCCACCCTTCAAGTGAACTCCAGGCCCAATGAACTCCACAACATATTCAGCACCAGCATCATCCCATTTGATGTAGGCGGCATCTTGCTTCTGGAAGATAGAGATGGCCTTCCCATTTCTGACAAGCTTCTCTTTCTCAGCCTTGACTGTGCTACTGAAGTTGCCATGTATGAAATAATACAGGAACATGTAGACCATGTAGGTTATGCAGTGAACAGGTCATTGATGATGACAGTCTCCTCTTTGTTGCAGTTAAAAACACCTCCGGCATCCCTCACCCATACGGACAAATCTGTTTACTCTGACCGTGACCATCTTATCTCAGGGATGCGGCTGGCCCCACAGGACAATATGTGGCTTTCTGTGGAACAGGGAGGAACAGAGGCTCAATTATCTTCTAAGTAACTTAAAAATGAGGACAATTTTTTTTTGTATTTACTCATATTTACCATTTTTGGTGCTCTTCATTCCTTTGTGTAGACTCAGGTCTCCATCTGATATAATTTTACTGTGGCCAAAAAATTTCCTTTAACATTTCTTATAGTGCAGTGCTGCTGGTGGAAAATTTTTGCAGCACATGTTTATCTGGAATCTTTATTTCACCTTTTTGAGGGATATATATGCTGTGGCCCAGAATTTTAACCAGCAGAGGGCAATGTCCCTCTCCACTTTTTGGGATGAGGATAGATGTTGAGGCATTTCCAAGCAGATGTCCAGGCTCTCAGTGAAGCTGGAGTCCTGGTCATGGCTCTGAATTTGCAGAGGCCGTTGTTTCAGTTCAAGGCTTGACAAGAAAAGAGAACAGCTGCTCTCCACAGATTGCTAGATAAGTAAAAATATTACTAGGAAGTGGTAATAGTTTACTTGAAATAGGTCAACAGGAATTTGTAGTGTCATTCAAGTATTGAATTTTTTTTTTCTAGCAAGAAGTTTATTAATGTAAGCTACAGCTTAGTTTGCATTCCTGGGAAAGAATTGGTCTAGGTTTGCTTTTGCTAACCTACGTTGCTTTTGATGTAGGTGTCTTTGTCTTCTCCAAGGGAATGCTTGCTGTTCCTCTTTTCACTCTTGAAAATTCCCATTCATTTTTAGTGTTGTCTCAGAAGTAGGTAGTCATAGCCGTTATGTTAATGATTTTGACCTGAGTACCGGAGTAGTTTGTCACTTGTCTGAAGATTATATTCTATTATTAATTTCATTTTAGATATATGAATGTAATGCTTTATTTATAGAGAATCTTATAATTCAGTATGAAATAGAAAGAGGTTTCCCACCTCTACAAGCCCATGAAATGTTTCACACACAGAAGCACCCAAACTTTGTAATGACAGTTTGATGGCCAGAGCTTATGTTATATAGCAATACAATTAGTGAGTTACCTCTAGCCAATATATTTTTTCATTATATATGGGAACTCATGAATGATAATGCCACTTTTCTTCATTCTGTGATAGGAGTTTTGCCTGTTATATTCTGAAGCTAATCACCATCAAAGAGGCAGTTGAACAGACCTTGATAGTTACTTGTGTGACTTTTGGCAAGATATTGAATCTCTAAACCTCAGTTGCCTTTTCTGACATTGGGATAGCAGTAAGTATTTCTCTCATAGGGTCATTAGCAGTTTAATGAGATAACGCATGTAAACCACTCAGGGCAGTGTCTGCCACATTGATGCAATAAATATCAAGGATTATTTTAATTAGCTTTTATGTTCAGTGAAGGAAATACATGAAATTAAAGAAAACTGAATTATTTCCATCATGTGGATACTTCAGGAAGGATGAAGAGCATGAAAGAGAGAGGACCAGTTAAATGGATAAATGCGAATGTTTTTCTAATTTAATGGAATTTCCTAGTAACTCTGATATAAACAGCATGCGTATGGTTTCTTGAGAAGCTTTCTGCTGTAAACCAATACAAACGTACAATGCAATAGAAAGGCAACAGGTCTCCCCATAGACTTTGCTTTATCATAGCTCTGTATCTTCCTATTACCTAAGTTTTACAAACATACCTAGTATCCTCTCTGGCCATACATGAGAGGTAAACCTCTTCTAGAGCCCCTTCACAAAAGTGACAAAGTTTCTGATGCCCTGTCTGGAAGGATCACTGGTAGCCATGAATAAATGAGGCTACACTCCTGAAGTAAGTAACTGGATGCCACCTGCTATGGGCTGAATTGTGCCCCTGCCCCGTAATTCATATGTTGAAGTCCTAATCCCCAGCATGACAGAATATGACTGTATTTGGAGGCAGGGTCTTTAAAGAAGTAATTAAAGTTAAATGAGGTCATTGGGGCCAGCCCTAATCCAGTATGACTAATGTCTTTATAAGAGAGGAGTTAGGACATAGACACACACAGAGAGAAGATGAGGTGAAGACACCAGAAGAAGACGGCTATCTATAAGCCAAAGGCAAAGCCTTCAGAAGATACCAATCCTGCCAACATCTTGATCTTGGACTGCTCGCCTCCAGAACCATGAGGAAATAAATGCCTGTTATTTAAGCCACCTAGTCATGGTACTTTTTCTAATAGCAGCCCTAGCAAACAAATCTACCACCTCTCACCTTTGCTCCAAATTTCCTTGTTGGCCTGATGTCTTCGAAGGCTTGGGGACTCCACCATGTGGGTAAACTTATGAGAATCCCTGTTTGTGCTTCCCTTAAATAAAAAGAATTAAATGTCTGCAAAGTGAAAAACGGCTGAAGCAAACTCTCATTTGAAGACTCTCTTTTCTCTTATGTGCTGAGATTTGACAATATGTCACAGATTAAATTCCACCAAGTTATGGCAGTGGGGCTACGTTGTGGCTCTTCTCTGAACCTTGTGAGCTAAGTTTCCTTCACATAGAAAGATTCCTCTGAAGGAGGAGAACAAAGAAAAGAAAAGAGAGAGGCACCTCTTTCTAGTTTCCAGAGACTGATATATGAATATTAGATGCTGCTGTCCAGCCTACAAGGAAAGTGAATGTGCCCTTAAGACAAATGTGCTGAAGGCGTGATTGCCTTTAGCAAGCCAAAGGGATAGTCCAGATATTCCGCATATTACAGAAGTTTACTAGTGGCGACCTCATGTTCTGAATGTTAAATTGCCACTTGCTTCTGTTGCTGTCAAAAGCAGCAAGTTCATTGCACAACGTGGGATGGCTGAAACAGCATTTTAAGTTAATATTCAGTATTTGTTTACTGTTGCTGCCATAACAAATTACCACAAATTTAGCAGCTTAAAATAACACCCATTCATTATCTCATAGTCTGTGAAGTCAGAATCTGGGCACAGTATGTCTCAACTAGGTCCTCTCAGCTCAGCACCCTACCAAGTCTGAAATCAAGGTGCATCTGCTTCCAAGCTTTATGGTGGTTTTCAGAATCCAGTTTCTTGCAGTTGTAGGACTGAGGTCCCTATTTCCTTGACACGCAGCCCCCTTCATTTTCAAGGCAGCAATAGCAGGTCAAATCCTTCTATTTTGACTCTCCGGATGTCCCCTTCTGCTATCCAGCTGGAGAAAGAGCTCTGATTTTAAGGGCCCATGTGATTAGATTGGGTCCACCTGGATAATCTCGTTCTTTTAAAGTCAGTTGATTAGTAACCTTAATTACATCTTCAGAGATCCTTTAGCCATATAATCTAATATATTCCAGACTCAATTCAGTTTTTTGGTACTGATGTACAACTTCATAGTTGTCTCTGGGCTACTTGCATAGCATCTATTATTTTGGCCTTGGTCAAGAAATGAGAGTCTTTAAAGACATCGAGGTGTGAACACAGGTAAAGATAATACACTGATACTAATTAGAAAAACTTCCTTTATGTCAGTGGTTCTCAGACTTCAGGATGCATCAGAATCACCTGGAGAGCTTATTAAAACGCAGCTTGTTGGGCTGTACTACTGGTTTTCTGATTCAATATCTATGAGATGGAGCCTTGATAATTTGCATTTTTAACAAGTTCTTAGTGATGTTATTACTACCGGTCCAGAGTCCACACTTTGGAAACTGCTACTTTAGGTTGTTTTATTTCTATTTTTTTCCACTTAGGAAAAAACACAAATGTGCTACTTTTTGTCTTCCAGGATACCTGGAGTATCCATGTTCCTGTAATTATTTTATACTTACCTTATCAAATGTGATAGAGTAGAAATCCAAGAAAAAAGTGTGACATGGAAAGATGGGAGCCTGGTCATTAATGATATTTAGGACATTTCATTGTATGTATCATGCAAAGATGAGTTTGTTTTTAATCCCTTATTCATTTTCTTGCTTTATCTAAATATGGCTCTATAAATGTTAAGCATAAGACAATAAGAGGGTCTGGTAAAAGGGAGAGCCAAAGAAGAAAGTGGATTGTTAATGTTCAGATGTTTCCATTGGAAGTAAAGTGTCCAGGGAGATGTTTTTGAATCCAGATTTAAATCTCATTCTTCTCTCCTGAACCAAATACTCTAAGGAAATATTTGCTAAAACTTCCTCCTGAAGTGTAGTTAAGTACTTCTGTCAGTGGTATAATTGTCCACATTGGATATGACCATGTCTATTCTAACATGTATGTTATCTCCTTTTCATGGGGGAGGATTTCGCATAAGATGTTTCATGGTGAAGGTGGGGAATTTTTCAGCAAATTAGGATATTTCTTGCAGTTGACTGTTTCTTTCGCATGACAAAATTTCTATTAATGGTAATTATCGCTAATTTTAATGAAGATAGTATTGATGAAGTGGTTACCATAACAGTGTTTACTATTAATATATAGTATAGATTACTATATAACAGCAAAGATCAAAACTCCAATCTGTGCACGGCAACGTTTAAAACCATTCTCTGTCCAATTGGTGAAGGCGAGGAATGTGGCCAGGCTATCTATAGGTGACCCTAGACATGGGCTTTGGAAGACAGGGAGGGTAGAAGCACATGGAAGTCTCAGAGGAGAAGGGAAGAACTCTGATCAAAGAAGAGGGAAAGGATGATCAAGTCAGTGAAAAGGGTTAGTTTCGTTTTTCCCAATGATGTCACAGTGGATTTCTCGTTCTCTTCTCTGACCTGTTTTCTTCAATATAGCTCCAGCCAGTCTTCCAGCTTCTTAGAACTCAGTTGGGAAAAGCAGGAAAATATATTCCTCAACATCTCCAATATTTGGAGTCCTTTGAAGTCCAGGAAATCTGACTTTCAAATAAATTCCTCCTAAGCATGCCTGTTCAGAAGGAAAAAGCACCAAAGGCTGTGAGAGAGGGCAAATGGGTCTTATACATTGTTAAGGAATTTTTAGTGTCTACATCTGATTTTAATACTTAATTTTTATGTATGTATTTTGAATTTTAATAAACTGAAAATGATTTATAACATGAGTTTACGGCAAGAACAGACCTAGGAGCAATGCCAAAAGTTAATATGTAGCTAAGCCATGTGCTGAGGCTCCAGTTGCCTGGGGAAGTTCATGACAGCATAGGCAGCTAGGTCTGTATCCTGTGTAGGGAAGGTCATTTTTATATAATGGTGACAATGGATTGTCAACTGGCAAATGAAGAAAATTGCCAGTTGGTAAGTCCTGGGTTTACCTTAGATCCTAACGTTTTGTAGATTCTGTAATAACAACCCCAAGAATGCTCCCTTACATCAGCAAGTTTGTGGTGGTTGTTTTTGTTCAAGGATGCTTCCTTGGGACCTTAGACATTTGAAGCAACTCCAAAAGTCACAGAGGGTCTTGTTACGTAAGAAGCCAGAGGCAGATACCTGCTAGGTGCCAGTGTATATTTTCTTTCTTCAAGTTACAACTTGCTACCATGGATCCTGGAACCAGATAGCACTCTTCTGCCATATTTTGAGATTAAGTGGCTGACCCATCAATGAGAGTGAATTTACATGTGTAGAAACATCTTTCAAATCAAAGTATAGCAGCACGTGGGTCTGTGAGATGAAATAGAAGGGCCCAGAATGGGTCCTTCAAGTCCTGCCTGATAGGTTTGGGACCCATTTGTTTGTCGTATATATGATGTGGCACAGTTCCTAGTTATACCAGAGACCCATTCCAGTTTGAAAGGTTCTTATGTTTGGGGAGAAAGGAGGGCTCTTCTTAGACTGACTTAGCCTATAAGAGATGTGGTAAGAGAAAGGGGAAAGTGAATGAAGGAAACAAAATCTGCTCTGGCCTTGGGGAATATTCTACAGAGGAGAAGGACAGGAATGTTCTTTTCACCAGCTTCATGCAATAAAAACAACTGGTACTAAAGAGACAGAAATACTCGTTTAAAATGCATGTGATGTGCTAGGCACTAGGCTAGATGTTTACATTTTATTCTAATATCAACCAATTTGGGTAAACGGTGGCTCAGAATGGCAGAAAGATTGTGAGTGGATCATGAGCCTGGGTGTATCCGGCTCCAAAGCCCACTCTACATACGGAGGTGCTGCCGAAATCTGATTGGTGCAGCCACCAATGACCTGGAAGACTTTGGCAAAAGTCAGAATTCTCATATGTAAAACAATAGATCGTCTCGAAGGTTTACTCAAAAAGGTTTAAAAGCATGACTGCATTCCAAGGAAATTAAAAGGATTTCACAAGGGCATTGGCAAACTCTCCTCCACTTTCGGACTGAGGAGCAATTTCCCCCAACTTTGTAAAAGCGCACACACCCACTTAACTTCAGTGTATGCGACGTCCCCTGGGTATAAATAAATGAGACGTTTTAACAAGGTAATTTCTTTTAGAAAATAGCATAACAAATAACAGAACAATTGGCACCAGGAATCACTCTTTTGATTTTACTCATTTTAGATTGGCTAATTTATTTCCATTCCTCAAGAAGAGAGAAGAACATTGGGAGTGGCTCTAAGTAAAGTCCTATCACAGGTGTCATAGTAATTTAGACCTGGACTGAGGTCTCGACTCCTGTTGCAAGTCCATAACTTTTCTGGCCCCAGCTCGCCTCTCCAGTTCATCTCCTACCCCTCTGATTAAGCCACATTGGCCCTCCTGCTGTTCTGGGAACACTCCGGGCTCTGCTGCCCCAGGACCTTCCTATTCTCTTTGCCTAGAATGCTCTTCCCTTAGATACTTTCATGTTTGTTCCCTCACTTTATTTGGATCTAGACACAGAAGGCTCCTCATCATGGTGGAGTTGTTTGACCTTACCAGCTGAAAGAGTGTGTTCCATTTACCCCCCCCCCCCCCAGCTGGCCCTCCCTAGCCTTTGGCTCTGGTCTGTTTTTTCTTCATAGCACCTGCTCTATACAATATTGCACATTTATTTTTATTTATTTTCTCCTCTCCTCCCACAGAACCCCAGAATGTAAACTCCAAGAGGGCAAGGAACACACTTACCTTGTTTGATCAGTGGGACAGCCCCGGCCAAGTCAGTGCCCAATAAACGCCATATTTGCTGAATGAATACATTGAATCATGGTTGTAAGTGACTTTTGTTTAATAGTATGAGATCTGAATGAAGCTTCTCATGGAAATTAAAACCCAAGCAAGATGGCTATTCAGATTCATTTTTTTCTCTGTCTTTGCCTTAAGTAGCAGATTGAAAATTCCTGGGATAGGGCGAGACACAGAAGCTGACAGCAATTTAATTAAAGAGGAGCCATTTTAAATGGCAGAGTCATTTTGACCCAGTGTTAATGAGGGAAAACTCACGTCGCAGCTGGGGCTCCTCTCCTGGCTGTGCTGCTGCTGCCTTGCAAATGTGGCGGGAGCACGTTCCACTGCACCCAGGCTGCACTGCAACAGCAGTTGGTGCCACTTGTGTGGGCAACCAGGGCATCTCCTGCGGGAGGGTCAGCCACACAGTACCATGAATGTGACAACGTGGAGGAACCCTTTCCTCTACCGCAGGTCTTTGGGAGGAGAAATGTGTGAGGGTATCGGAGTCAGGAATTGGGATAAAATCTGCTTTCTACGATGCCAGTATATGGAGTAACTAGATTTATGAGGGATGAAGATATTGGGGGGACAAAGGCAGGGAGAGGCCGGATAACGTGTGCTCCTCCCCGCTGCCTCCTTCGCTGTCCAGTCATGTTCACGGAGTCCTGGAGAGACGGGCTCCTGGGATGCTTCCATGAGCTTTAGACGCCCTCCTAACACACGGGTTTACTCTCCCAATTTTGAGAATATACTGTAAAGAAAATGTTCATTTATATTAAAGACATTTTATTTCAAAATGGAACCTTTAACACATGTTACTGAATGCCTACTATATGACAGTCTTTGCATTAGGAACTGAGACCACAAAGTATAATAAAACATGATTCCTCTTGACAAGGTGAGGGCATCTAAACAGTATTATAAGTACCACGTAAGAGGTATGAACAAGATATTATGGGCTCCCCAAGGAGAGTGTGTCAGTAATTGGGAGAATTAGGGAAGGCTTCAGTTAGAAGGTGATATTTGAATTTCAAGATGAATGAGAAATTTTCAGACAGAAATGTCAGGGAAAGGGCATGCCATGTAGAGAGAGCAGCATGTTTCAAAGCAAGGAATTGGATTTTGGTAATGGCAAGAATTTTGGTTTGGCTGGAGCATAGGGCATGTGTGTGTCTGTGTGTTTCCACTTGGGTGGGTATATCTGTCAAGGTTCGTTCAGGAAAACATCAGCCACTTTCTATTTTGTAGGTTTGAAATGTTACATTCAGGGGATTAGAAGCTTGCACTCATTGGAAGGCCTTGGGGAGTTAAGTAAAGACTATCTTAGTGCAGAATATTTATGGGATGATTCTCAAGAGCCAACTCAGAAGGTGCTTCGAATCTCATGACCACCCAAGCATCTGCTTGCAATATCTGAGGCATAATGCCCTCTTTTTCTCTTTACCTTCCAAATCTTGTGGGATGCCCCTCAATGGTTGATTCTAACTCAGAACCACGTGAGGAACGATATTCCCAGCATCCTCTTTGTTCTTAGCTTAGAGACAGGTAAGGTTGCCTGGAGTCCTATTGTAACGCTTTTGTGACATAATACGTGTTTGTAGTTTATCTTAGAATCATTGGGGAAATTGTGGAATGTCTCAACACAAGAAATGAAATGATTAACTGAGTTTTAGAAAGATTAATCTGTCAGTTTTTTTGCCAGAAAACTAGCTTTATAAATTTAAAGAGGAAAAAATAAGGAGTGGAAGAGAGAAATGAAACGTATGACATTCTGGTAATTATGTGAAATTTGAATTAAAGGAAAAAAGATAGAAGGCAGAGAGGGTAGTTGCTTCCCTAATTCTTTCTTTCCTTTAATAGCCAAGTTTTGGTTCTGTGAGCTTTGAATTAGCACCTGTACACTACCATTGTGCTTCCAGAAAAAGTAGCACCCTACTAGTCTCTACTTTTACACTTCTCAATCCTTATTCAATTGACTAGAAAGACAAGTCTGTCTCTGCAAGGGTTACCTATGACTTCTGTGGCAGGGAATGCTAGCTATCTATTAAAAATTTGCATTGTCCTTGCATAGTGTAGAGGTTGTTGTGAGGTGGCTGCTCAACCATGGACTGTCATTCCCAACACCTTTGCATCTATGTGGGACCATGTGACTGAATTTTGTTCAACGGAATATGGATAAAAGTGAAGTATACCATTTGCACAACTGGTATGTAAAAACCTTCCACATCATCCAGTGAACTCATTTCCCATCTGGTGACTGGATGATCTTGGAAGCCACATAATAAAAAAGGTAGAGTTTCCATGAACTTAGGTCCCAGAAGCACCTTCATCCCCACACCACCTTGCCACCACAGCCACCAACTGGACGTATGTAAGCAAGAAAAGTACTTTTATTTCATTAAACCACTGAAATTTCAGAGCTTTTCTGTTACTTTAGTTAGTAATACTTTTCTCTGTGTTACTCTATAGCAATAAGTACCATTTCTTTAGCACATGATGCTGGTGGGCATTTAAGTGAGAATGTCTTTTGTGTACTAGAAAATGTAGATAAGGAATTCAGGAGGGCTTGAATATATAGAATTTTGGAGTCATTAGCACATAGGTAGGAGTTGAAACCATGGCTGTGGGTAGGATGTTTCAGGGAAAATAGATAGAATGAGAAAAGAAGGCCAAAGTAAGAATCTGGGGGTGTTGAGCAGTAAGGGTGCAGGCAGAGAAAGAAGGGGCAACAAAAAGTGTGGTCAAGAGAATAAACTACATCCTGTCCTAGATTTCATGAGCACGCAAAGGAAGGAAGACTATGTCAGAGGCTGAGGATAAATAACATTTCATTAGGGTACAGAGACCAAAAGTAAAATTGTTGTGCAGCGAAGAGTGAAGAAAGGTAGTGAAAGTAGAAACAGAAACTGCAGCTGATTCTAGAATTGTAGCAGTAAGGGAAGGCGACACATGCCTTCAAGGTCAGCAATATGAGCAGATGCATTTTAAGTATGAGGATGAGTTAAACAGGTTTGTAAGCTGAAAGGGAAGAGCCACTGAGAGAGGATATATTGAAGATACAAAAAGAGGTGAACGTTAAAAAGCCTTGGAGGACACACAATAGAATGGAAAATCCATGAGAGGGCCTTCATGTGTCTCATTTAACACTGTATCCCCAGGCTCAGAATATCCTGGCACTAGAAGGTTACGCAGTAAACATTTATTGAAGGAACATGTGAAGAGAGGAAAAAGAGAAGGGAGGGGAAGATGAAATCAAGGAAACAGATAAAGGTGTTATCCTCTGGGACAAAAGGGAAGGAGGGAAAGCTGGGGAACATGCAGATAATATAGGAGGTGGAGTTTGTGAGTGGTGGTTGCTATTTTCTCTGTGAGGTAGGAGGCTAGGCCATCTGTTAAAAATGAGTGGGTGAGTCCAGCTAAGTGATTTCAGGAAGAATGGTGAAGGTTTGTAACAGCTACTGACGTAAATAAATATGTTTATTTACTTGAGATGAAAATACTGGACAATGCTGACAATGCACGAAGTGTGAAAATTATTTCATTTATTTGAGATTGTTTAAAGAAAGATTTACAGAACATAAACCAGTGGATCACTGGATACAGTTAATCTTTGATAAGATTAGGGATTATGCTTAAAACCTGAATATAAATTTGTTTACAGATTATCCAGAGCAAAGCTGCCTACCTGTTTTGTATATTACATAACCTCAGGCACTGTGGTAATCTTTCTCCATGAAAGATTCTGTGTTAATATATTAGTAGCTGTGGCATTATGCAATGAGGACTTCATCATTTGGGTAAAATTATGGAAGAAAGAAATTGTCCTTAATTCTCTGATTCAGCAAACAAGTCTTATTTAAAGTTTTAAGTCTTTTATGAAGAAAACATAAGTGAATGAATTCTATGTGAATACTTAAATAAATTGTATAGACTGAGACTGGCTTGAATATGTAGATTTTGTGATATTGAACATCATAAAGACTTCTATGGCAATGAAGAACTGTTTGCTTAATATTTTAATATACTGTCAAGGCATGTACTTTTGATTAATTACCTGTTTCCAGACTGGATCCAAGTAACCGTGGACGTCCCTGCACTCATTCATTCAAGGAATTTTTATCAAACACTTGCGGAATGCTGGGGACATAGTAAAGACCAGAATGGCATGGTTTTCCTGACCTCATGGAGATGTGTAAATGAATATTTCCATTAGCCTCACCATGAGCTCTTCCCAAATTTTACCCATGAACCACAGTTTCCTACCTCTTCACAATTTTCTTAAGAGTCCATGGCGAATTGGGCTCATCAGTTATTTGCCCATATCTCATTTCGCCATGATCATGTGGGAAAAAGAAGGATGTGAGCAAGTCACAATTTTATTGGTTGAAAGAACCTACTAATGTCAAGATTAAAGATTTTATGTTGTGTGAAAGGCTGTGTGAGAGAAGCGGACAGTGGAACCCACGTTTGGTGGGCCAGTGGCAACATTATAAAATGTGAAGGGAACGTATTTGACTTTTTAAGTACAATGATCTGCAGTGTACAGTCATGTGCTGCGTAAAAACAAATCACATATACAGTGTTGGTTTCCTAAGATTAGTACCATATAACCTAGGTGTGTAATAGGCTATACCATCTAGGTTTGTGTCAGTACACTCTATGATGTTTGCATAACGATGAAATCGCTTAACAATGCATTTCTTAGAATGTAGCCCCATCGTTAAGTGACACATGACTGTACGTACGTTTTTGGGATGCTATCCATTAGGCTGGTGCAATTCAGAGGTAATGCAAGGAACGTCATTGCCTGTGGGTCTCTTTGATGATCTCTGTATTATGATTTATATTGTAGTGGGTTCTGTGAGGACAGAAGCTCTTCCAGGGAGATAAGATATGAATCTTAGCTTTAAGCACATACTTCCACACCCCCACCCCCCAATATGGAATGGCTCTGGAATTCCATGCTTCAGGTGGGAGGTGAAAGTTTTAATTTATAATTTTGTGTTCTTATTAGAGAGCAGGGAGTCGAGATTGGGAAATCTTTATTTCTCCGTTAGTGTATGACAATCAATATTTCCTTTTGTAAACAGCCATATTTACCAAGATAATTTAATTTTACAATAATTACTTTTTGTCATTGAACTGTGTATATAAATAAAAAATAAGTTATAGATCAAAAGGTCCTTTATATATATATAAAGTAAGGAAATCCTTTATTTGGTGAATGCTACAAATTATTATTTTTTAATTGTGGTAAAAAACATATAACATGAGATCTACCCTCTTTACAAAATTGTAAGTGTACAGTGCAGTATTGTTAATTATAGGCACAATGTACAGTAGAACTATCTAGAACTAATCCATCTTTCATGATTAAGACCAAGTATATATTTTTTATAAATCACCATATCACAAGTCTTATGGGGGTTCTCTTGTATATGATGTCTCTTTTTGCTTGCCACCTTCAAAATTCTATCTTAGCCTTTGACTTTTTACAGTTTGATTGAAAATATGTCTCTGGTTGGATTTCTTTGGATTCATTTTCGTCGGAATCTTTTGGACTTCTTGAATCTGGATGTTCATTTTCTTCCCAGATTTGGGATGGTTTGGGCCATTATTTGTCTAAATAGCTTTCTGCTTGTTTTTCTCTGCTTTCTTCTTCTGGGACTCCCATAATGGGTATATTAGTCAGCTTGATCATGTCTTATAAATCCCTTTTGTTTCATATTCTTTTTCATTATTTTTTCTTTTTGTTCCTGTGATTGGATAATTTGAAATGACCTCTCTCCAAGTTCACTTATATGTCCTTTTGATTGATAAATCTGATGTTGAACCCCTCTGGTGGATTTTTCAGTGCAGTTATTGTATTCTTCAGCACTAAAATTTCTATTTTGTTCTTTTTAAATATTTTCCATCTCTTGATACTCTCATTTTATTCATGCCTTATTTTCTTGGGCTCACTGAGCATCTTTATGATGGTTATTTTGAATTCTTTTTCAGGTAATTCATGTACCTCTGTTTCTTTAGGTTTGTTTTCTGGAGACTTCTTTTGTTCCTTTGATTGGACCATGTTTCCTTTTTTCTTCATGCATTCCGCAACTTTATCTTGGGATTTTTGCACTTGAAAAAGCAGCTACCTCTTCCAGTCTTTATAGACTGGCTTCATATACAGCACAAGATTTTCACCAGTCAGCCCAACTAGAGATTCTGAGGGCCTCTGAAACCAGTTGGTGGGCAGTATGACTTCTTTGGGCTTGTGTGTACAATTTCTCAGTTGCTGCTTTCTTTTTCAGTAGCTTATAATCTTTTACTCCCTCTGGTGTCTGTCTGTGGCACTGAAAGTTCTCTAGTTTTACAGAAGCAAGCTGCCTAGCTCTCCCTTATTCTCAGTGGCCACTAGGTATGCAGAGTATACTGGCTCCCTCTCAGTGCTCCGAGTCAGATACCAGTCCCTCTGGCAGTCCTCTGAAAAGTCAGAGCGTTGGACACTCACTCCATTCTTCTCTCTTCCTCCCAAGGGAGAAACCTCAAGTTGTGCACATTCTCTCAATCATGCTGTGCTGTCCCAGCCATAGCAAGCCACCTATCTCTTTGCTATGTTCTGAGCAGTCCTCAGATGTTCAAACTACATTGATTCTGTCAGTGCCCCAAGTGAGGCAAGACAGAAACCAGTCCCTTGGGCAGTCCTCCAAAGAGCTGGAATTCCAGACACATACTCTGCTCCCCTCCCTCCCTCCTGAAGGATAATGCTCAGGTTATGCCACTTCTCCTAGTTGGGCTGAGTTGTGCTGGCTGCGACAAGCCATCCACCACTTTCCTTTGTTTTTAGAGGTCCCCAGGCATGCAAACTATACTGGTTTGGTCAGTCTTCCAAGTGAGGTGAGACAGAAACCAGTTCCTCAGGCAGCTCTCCAAAAAGCCAGAACATTTGAGGCATGCTCCACTCTTTGCTTTCCCCATGAGGTAGTAATCTTGGGCTGGGACATTGTCTCCTGGCATTGACCTGTGCTGACTTGGGGAAGCATCTAATGTGGGTAAAGTGAAATTACTGTTCTTACCTGTTTCAATGCGGCTGTTCTCAGATTTGTTCTCACTTGGGACACTGCAACTTCTTAACTGAATTCTGGAATTTTCATAAAGGCATTTTGGCCTATATGTCACTGTTAAATCAGTGTTTCTATGGGTAAATGAGGGCCAGGTCATCTTGCTATCATTCTTATTACAAATTAGTTTGAAATGTTTCAATATATTAATAATTAACTTTATTCAGATTTCTTGTGTCATTGAGAAACTATCCATCAACAAGACTCTGACTTGAAAACATGTAGGTAGCCAGTGTCATCAAATACTCAAGAAGCTAGCCCTTCTGGAAAAATACTTTATCATCAATTATTAGTGTCTAACTGTGCAGTCTCTCTCTTGATTCTAGAAAAGTCATATTTACATTGAAATACAGTTCATAGATAGGATATTAGAAGGTAAAAAGTGGGCTGTGCTCTGAGCTCTTCTCTTGGAAGCTTTAATCCCAGCAATTTGGAGTGACTGCTTGTTATTCTGAAGCATCTCTTCCCCAGAAGAAGATGGTTGAGGATTGAGGTGATGGGGAAGACACGTTTGGGAGAGGGGATTTTCACTTAGGGATGGTATAGATAAGATTTCAGCAGCATATTTCCAACCTCTCTTTAATGTGCACTATGAGATTTTTGTCATCATTTTGGTGGAAAAAAATTTTATTTTTATACCCAGATAGTCAGTATAGGAGGAAATTTTAAAATTTTATTCTTTCTCCCTTCTCCTTTGCTCTCCTTCTCTTGGTATTCTCCATATTTGTTTTCCTTTAAACTTATCAGTCTACTTGTTGCCATCTCTTCCTGTTGATGCTTTCATGCATTTTGTATTGTCTCTTGTAGAATGTCATGCATGCACTATTTACTAATTCTACTTTGTCTTCCTTCTCTGGTGACCACTGTTTTCTTTTTCTCCTTTATCTGACCATCCCTTTCTTCCCTTTGGAATAAATCCTTACTGCTTACAAAGAGTGTCTTGAATGCTAAATCTATATTTTAGGCACTGATTTTTAAACAGAATCCAAAGGTTGCATTTGAGGCTGGCCTGACTGTGTATCTACCATATGCCACTGAAATAATCCATTGTTTATAACTGTTTTATTGTGTTCTTATACAGTTTTATACTGTGTGGGTGTGATCTGGCACTGTTAGCTTATCCACTTCAAAATTAACCAAGCCAGCTGGAGGAGTGTAATTTAGAGGGGTAGCACATGGGTTTGTGAATGCTGACATCTTGAGTGTGCTCTCAGGGTGTCTCTTATGTTTCTTTATACCCTAGTTTCACCTAAATAAAGCACGAAAATTAAAATACATATCCACATCCACTCCCCCACATATGCACAAAAATCTTTGCATTGTTCAGTTTTCACTGAAATATCAAGAAAATGAAAACAATACTGTATGGAGTTCCTTTAAATCATAGCAAGTATGTGGTATTAAAGTATATTCAAGCATAGTGTGGTATCTAAATAATGTCTTGATGGTTATTTCCAATATACTTTTTCATGTGTTTTTCTCTTTCTATTGTCACATATTTTATTTGTTCAATTCTGTCCCTCCCTTCCTCTGTCCTTTCGTTTTTCCCTTCCTTGCCTTCCTTTCTTTCTTCATTCTTCTCTTTCATCTACAAATACTATGGAGCATCAACTGTGAGCCAGAGATTTCAGTGATGAATAAAATGGGCAAAGAGATGTTTTATAGGAGGAACACACACATATATAAGCACATAAATAGTGAGAAAGATATGATTTTTCATAGTGGTAAGTTTTATAAAGAAAAGTCACAGTTAAATGATAGAGATAGATGGATGAGGATGGGGTGACTATTTTCCTATAGAAAGTCAAGTAAGACATCTCTGAGGAGGTGGCATTGGAGCTGACACCTGAATGACAAGAAATAGCCAATCACAGAAGGACCTGAGGCTCAGTATTCTAGACAGACAAACAGCAAATATGAGCTTTGTAGAGTTTAAGGAACATAAAGTGAGCCAGAAACAGTGAATGAGGGGAAAAGTGGAAGGACGTGACTTCAGAGAGATAGGCAGGGTTCTGTTCACGTAGGGTGATGGAGGTCATGGGGAATGGGTTAGATTTTGTTCCAATTGTAGCAAGGAACTATTGGAGAGATTTAAGCAGGGAAGTGATAGGGTTTGATTAATGTTTTAAAAAGGTGTTTATAGCTGCTACATAGCAAGTGAGGAATGCAAAGAATGGAAGCAAGAACTGAGAAACTCAAGCACAAAGACCTTAAAACATTTTGTCCTATATTGCAAAGTGAGTCACAGAAGTAGAACCCTTGTCTTCTGACTCAAACTTTCCTGGTTTATTAAGTTGAAGATATACCTTGTGACCTCATCATTTTATATTTATTTTTCTATAGTTTTGTTCTCCAGGCATGATCTTCCTTCCTATCTTCTCAGATTATTCCAGCAGTTACTCAATTGTCTCTTAATTTATTCTTCTCATGGATTGACCTTGCTAGGTTATAGAAGCATGTTGTGCTGTCTTTATTAGAGTGTGCCCTTTGGTGAGGCTATGCTTAGTGCATGTGTTGTATCTTTAACTAAATGTAAAAATATCATTCTAGGATAAAACTGAACAGATTAATACCTTCCCTACTGAGTGAGTGCACTGAGAAATAGGGCAATAGTGGAGGAAAACTAATTCTTAGTGCTTACCACTGCTTCTCATCAATGACTTCCACTGATTCTATTTAATTTTCCAGGGGAAAAATGATTACTTTTGTGAAACAACTCTTGTCTGGAGAAATTGGGGTGTACGTGTGTCCTAATTTGTGCATAGTTTAAAAAGTGGAAATTTTAGATGAAGAGTGGATATTATGTAGCCATCTTAAAGTAGACCAGAATAAAACTGTTACCAATATCCTCATTTATTATTTTTTGCATTGATTTGTTTATTGATTCATTTCTTCATTCAATAAATCTTAATGGAGTAATTTGTGTGTGCCAGGAATGGATACTCTCTCATATCTTTGACTTTGGAAGTGCTAATTTTTCTTCGTTTGTTGATTTCCTATTTCTTTGGATAATTTACTTTCCTGACGTTTATTCTAACAATTTAGTTACGGTGTCCTTTTCTGCATATTTATGCTAGATTAAGCATTTTAATCATGTTTCTCTCCTGTGAATTTTTTCCTCTGCTTCTCTGGCTCCTATCTCCACACTCTTCTTCCTTTGTTGAAACCACTTGATCTTGCCTGCGCATTCTAGTCCAGCGCATTCCCTGGAACTTGGCCTGCCCTTAGTCTGGGAGTATTTAAGGAATCTTTTTCGAGTAACTTGTGGGACATGACATCAAAAGTCAACCTTACTCCTAGTCCTGCTGTGGTTTTTTTGCTTTTGATTTGTAATGATAATGCTTTTTCCAGTGACCAGTTCTCCACTTAAAATCCTACTTTTCTCCCAAGTAAGGACATTTCATTATGCTGGGAATCCTAGCCTTGACCCAGTATCCCATATCTGGGCCAGACTTCTCTGTCCAGTGTCTGAGCATTGCTTACTTTGGACACTTCTGTCTCTATGTTTGCTTTGCCCCATAGGATATCAGCTCAGGCGATGGGAAAGTTCCTCCTGCCTGTATAAGACAAGAGAGATTCTATGGTTTGTCAGACATTTTCGTCTCCTACTCATAGGAACTCACTATAGTCTGCTCATTTTCCCAGTACCTCACAATATGTACAGACATCTCTAAGGTCACATGTAAGTTTGTGTTTGGCGTATCCAATGGTCATTCATCAGAAGCCAAGATCTGTTTTAATTCTCAGCACACTTGTCTTATCTAACCCAGTTTTTTGCTGGTTCTCATCTCTCCTCTGCTTTCTTCATGCGCTTCCTCCATATGACTCATCCGGTAAATGTTGGTGTTTCTCAGTATTCTATTCTTGAATCATTTGTCCTTTTAAATACTCAGTGGGTGATCTTGTCCACACTCATGTTTCACCTGCCATATATCCCCGCCTTAATCCTCATGCTCTGGATTCATATATCCAATGTTCTGTCAACCATTCATCATCACCCTAATCCTAATATTTTGAAAACTGAATGTATCATCATCTTTCGCAATTGCTCCTTTTCCTAAACTTTCTGTTTAATCATCTTTCTCTCCCACAGTTCCATATCTCCCCAGCCGTAAGTTCTGATAATTTTAGTTTTAAATACTTCTGGACATTTTCTGCTCCTTTCTCTTTTATCTCCACTACCTCAGTTCTGGCTGGGCCATCACAACAGTCTTGTTACTGGTCTATCTGCCTCTAGTTTGTGATCTTCAAGCCCATCCTCTAAGGAATTTTACAGACATGTATTTAAGATGTCAGTAATACTAAATCAGGCTATTGCAAAACCTTTTTGCAACTTCTCATTATCTACAGAAAAATTCAGACTCTTTTGACGATATATACAAGTCATCCATGATCTTACCTCTCCAGCCTCATCTCTTATCATTCACTGCCAGTAACACTGAACTACTTGTAGTTTTCTGTAACTTTCCCCTCATGTTTCTGTCTTTGGTCCTGTAGTCCCATTTACCTGGAGACTTCCCTTCCCCTGCCTGATCTCCCCCTTTCACCTGCCCCCATTGTCAACCATCTACTGTTCCTCTTCAGCTTGATGTCATTTTCTCCATTTCTTCTAGCATGACCACTATGACACTGGCATTACTGTCCAACCTCTCCCTGCCATGCTGAGTTAGATGTCCTTCAGCTGTACTCCAGGGTACTGTGTGCACATCTGTATTGTCTTCATTATCTGTTTCTGTGTCATAACTTATTGTGCATTCCCAGTGGTACTTGGCTTACCACTAATCACAAAACATGACTCAGTGTGTTGCTTGATTTTCAAGTAAGTTTATTTCAGTAAGGAGGCAAGATGAATGCTGTTAGTCTCTTGGTCCTGATTTTTCTCATTCTTAAGCATTATACTAAATATTTGGAGAATAGTTGTATTGGGAGATTTATTTTCTATGTGGAAGAGGCAGTTTACAAAACCTTAAGTAAATAAAAGTGAAATCTTCTAAGTGATATAAATCTTGTTTCTTTTTTAAGCCCATATTTCCACCTACCAAAATTAATAAATACTCATCATAGAAGATGACTAGTCTTCTGAGAATTATTTTAATTTCAAAGGAATTGAAAGGATGTAACGTTTCTTGAAACATTTGTTTTTATTCTTAATTGTGCTGTCAATTTATTGTGTGGTCTTGGATGACTTGCTTAATATTCTTATTTTTTCTATTAAGTACTAATTTCTCCTAATAATTGTTGGGATTAACAGGATGTCCAACTTAGAAATTTTGCTATAGAAGCTATTTTTTTTTTGTCTAAGGAAGATTAGCCCTGAGCTAACATCTGCTGCCAGTCCTCCTCTTTTTGCTGAGGAAGATCGGCCCTGAGCTAACATCCGTGCCCATCTTCCTCTACTTTATATGTGGGATGGCTGCCACAAAACAGCTGCAGTGCATAGGTACGCACCCGGGATCTGAACCGGTGAACCCCCGGCCACCGAAGCAGAGCACGTGAACTTAACCGCTGTGCCACTGGGCCAGGGCCAGGAATATTTTTTTGATAGTGTATCATGATTAACATATGCAATATCCATGTAAACCCTCAATTTTTTAATATTATACTATTTATTTACTAAATACCATTTTCTAGGCACTATTCTGAAATGCTTTCTGTATAATAACACATGTAATCTCGTCATAGCCAATAAAGTATTATTATCTTCGTTTTACAGATGTTTACTCACGTATGCAAGCATCAAGTAACTTGGCCAAAGATACCTTGTTATGGACTAAATTGTGTCCCCTCCCAAATTCATATGTTGACACTTCAACCTCAATGTAACTGTATTTGGCGATAGGATCTTTAAGGAAATAACTAAGGTTAAATGAGGTCATAAGAGTGGGGCCTTCATCCAACAGGACTGGTGTCCTCAGAAGAAGAAGAAGAGCTACCTGAGGATGTGTCACACAGAAAAAAGGCCGTGAGAGGACACAACCAGAAGGTAGCTGCCTGCAAACCAGAGAAAGAGATCTCACCAGAAACCAACCCTGCTGGCAGCATGATCTTGGACTTTCAGCTTCCAGAACTGTGAGAAAATAGATTTCTGTTGTTTGAGCCACCCAGAGTACCCTGTGGTATCTCCTTATGGCAGCACTGGGGGACTAATGTAGTACTCAACCAGCAAAGAGCAGAGTGGAATTAAACCCATAGAGCCCATTCTCAACTATTACACTGCCTTACAAAATTGCCTTGACGCTTCAGGTTCAATGAAAGAAAGTTTCTAGTGATATGTTAATCAATTTAGCTGCTTAACTTCGTATTTGTATTTTAAATGAATATTTTCTTTTCCATAATTATTTAATGTTTCCTGGTAAACAATTTTGGACTGTTTACTAAATTCTTTAAAAAATATCCATGTCCTCTGACATAAGAATGTTTATAGGCTTTGGTCCTCCTTCTAAAGTTAGATCCTTAAAAGGTAATCAAAAAGTTTAAAAAAAAAGTTAATATTTAATTACCTGAATACTTAAATAGTTACTCAATGAATATAGTGTAACTATTAAACCCCATTGTTGGACTATTTTATGATATGAAAGATGCTTATAATTTTGTATTTAAAAGGATGCAAAAATATTGTATATACAGAACCATCCCAATTTTGATAAATTAGCCACCTACGTATATGCATAGACATATGTATCTAGAGATATTAAACCTGACATACATATACTCTGCGTATATGTGTATGCATGTACCCATATATCCATACATAGATGCATGGTGAAGAGAATGATGGGAAATATTCCAACATAGTAATGGTAGTTATCTCTGGTGGTGGATTATGGGTGATCATATACTTTTTGTATTTCTCATTGAATGTAAGTAGCATGCTTAGTTTTTTCTAATAAAAAAAATCCCAAGAGATAGTATTTGAAAAAATTATTAGCAAATTCAGCAGCTTTCCTGAGTAAAGTTTGCATTCCTCTAACTAGACCACTCAGTTTATTGTCACACAGCATCAGGCTGCTCTAGGTTCTCAAGTTCGGGAACAATTATAGTTCCTTATTATCTCCAATGAAGATTGTCTTTAAAACTAAACCCAAGTGGGTGCTTCTGTGTTATTTTCTCCTTCAGACTGTGCAGACTGCAGGTGGCAGGGTCCCCCAGTGTTATCTGCTTGGATGGTCTGTTACCCAGAAATCCTAGCTGCCATGATGCTAAGGATGACAGAGAGAGACTTAAATGATGGATGCCTATGAATGCCTGCATTTTTCCTGGTTCTTCTGAGTCTGGTATTAGCCATTTCGCATTTTAATAGACTTAATATCTATTATTTTAATATTTGGATTAATTATTTAGAGAAAGGATCTATGGAAGAAGAACAGATATATCACATTTAAGAATTTAAGAATGTGGTTTTCATGGTTCTAAACTCTAGAAAACAAGTTCTGTACAGCTTTTTTAATGCGTTCCTTTCAGAGATAATGTAAAGGTGGTGTCTTACTCCTTGATTCTTCTGTATGGCGTGCACAGAAGCAAGTATATAGTTTTTATTTTTTTTGAATTCTACGAAGTATTACTTGAAGAAACTTAGCCTTTGTGTCTGTTCATCTCTGACATTTTAAATTCTCAACCTTAATGATGCTTTAATATAGGTAAAAAAAAATTCTACAGTACTGTAAAAACGGAATAAGAGAGCAAAAAATTAAAATAAAATAATATAAAGAAATGGAGAAGGAAATGAAAATAGGCTGGAGAGAAAATGGGATGTGAGTGCGGGATGTGTAAGAGTAATCTCTAAGAATCTAGCTCTGAAATCACATGGTTCAGTGTACTATGTACAGGTGACTGGAAAGGTCATGTATTTTGTGTTAACCAGGAAAATTCAACGTGGCTATGGAGCCAGTTTTCGTCTCTCCCTTTCTCTCCCAGTAAATACATATATCTATAGTGTTTATTATATTGGAAGAGAAAGGAAAAAAAGAGAAAAACCCATTCCTCATTTTAATGCTCCTTGTTTCTAAGTATTCTACTGATGACTCCTATAATTAACTAAAAAAAAAATCAAGGGATGGAAGGGGAAATCATGAGATCCTTCAGCCATTTCACAGCTCAGTTATATAAATGGGTTTTCTTCTTAAATTAATTGGCTAGGGAAGACTCATTCAAGAAAAGCATAATGGGTCAAATCTCTCCATGAAAAACTCAGGTTAACTGCATGGTTTTGAGCTTCTGGGAAACTTGTCAAAATAAATATATTGCTCCATATCGCATTATCTGTTGGAAAAATCTAGCAGTAAGGAGTAGCCTCTTTGAAGCAAATTTTCAGATAAAAACAAGTATTTAAATACAAAGGGCTAGAAGCGGGATATATAGGAGAAGGATATGTCGAACCTATTTGGACTCTTGTTTCTTCAAATTTTTCCATTCAGTCATTCAGTATATTTATTTGAGTGTCTGCTAGGTGTTAATCACCTCTTATTCTGTATTTTATTTGGCTATATTACATTAGACTTTACTTCATAACTTGAAATATTTGAGGTAGGATGTATTAATTGGAAAAGGGATTTAAGTAGGAGAGCTGGATAAAGCATGTGTTAACTGGTCACATGCAGCTCACCTGGTGTACAGTGAGCACAGCACACAATAAAATATTTCAGTCAGTGAAAGTGACTTAGATTAGTAGAAAGTAGAGAAAGTGCACACATAGAATTATTTGTTGTGCAAAAATTCTGTGGTCAAATCAAACAAGCGTTTTTTCCCCCCATGGAATATCTATTAAGACATGGGGATAGCTTTATCACATAGAATTATTCTTTGCAATGGGAATTTCAAGGAGATTTTAGCTAGAACACAGGCAGGAAGGTAGCAGAAACCTCTAGGAACTGGGAACTAATAAGAGTACCTTTTGTGTACTTTACAAAATGAGTTTACACTTATGGTCTCAACAACACTATGAGGTAGGCAATAAGGAAGCTAAGCCAGAGATTTTAATTAGGGGGAGCAGCATGGGGTAATTCAGTGGTTTTTAAATTGTATTCTAGATCTCAGGTTTATTATGCACGCATACCACCTGGGGATCTAGTCACATGGTGGATTTTTTTTTTTTTGAGGAAGATTAGCCCTGAGCTAACTACTGCCAATCCTCCTCTTTTTGCTGAGGAAGATTGGCCCTGAGCTAACATCCGTGCCCACCTTCCTCTACTTTATATGTGGGATGCCTACCACAGCATGGCTTTTGCCAAGCAGTGCCATGTCTGCACCCGGGATCCAAACTGGTGAACCCTGGGCCGCTGAGAAGCAGAACGTGCAAACTTAACCTCTGTGCTACCCGGTCAGCCCCACATGGTAGATTTTATTCAGTGACCCTGGGGCTGGGGGAGAGCTGAGATTCTGTATGGCCACCATGCTCCCAGGTGATGCTGATGGCCACTTTGAGGAAGGGCTTTGGAAGTTCTAGGACTCAGAGTCGTAACTGCGTCGAGGCTAGGATGGGAGGTGTGAAGAGGTCCAGTGGAAGTCCTTGAGGCTCTGGCATTACTTTGATCTGATCCTGTATTGAAATTGCACACTGGATTTTATTTGAAGATTTTTTTTTTTTCCCCTGAGGAAGACTCACCTTGAGCCAACAGCCACTGCCAGTCGTCCTCTTTTTTGTTTGTGAGCCACTGCCACAGCATGGCCACTGACAGACAAGTGGTGTAGGTCTGCGCTGAAGTGGAGCATGCTGAACTTAACCACTGAGCCACCAGGGATGGCCCTGAAGAATGCTTTCTGCTGCTAAAATTTCTTTTCTCTTAGCCATTGGTTTCAAAGTGTTGAAAAGAAGGCCCCACTGTAGCAGTGTGTATCCTCCTTCTCACAGGATCTGTTTGCTCTTCTCTAAGGTAAGTGAAATCAAAGAAAAAATCTCCAAGGTAACTGCAATACTGTAATTTTGATATTTTTACAGTGAAACTGCTAGTAAGTGGTAGAAGCAGAGGTTGGAGCCAGCTCTTTTGGATCCAGGGAGCTCGTCACTATACCACATGTTATTCTAATACTTCAGAGGTTGGAAAACGAATATGGCCCTTTCGTTCATGGTGAGTAGTGGAGGAATCACTGGCCTTGCTAGAGGATTTCATGAAAAAAATTTGAGTGTAATAGCACATCCTGGAGCAGAGAGTGTGGTGAGAGGGGAGAAGGATCTGCCCCTTCCTATTTGTAGGTGATTCTTGAGCATCTGGGCAAATACAGGATTAGTGAATCAGAGAATTCAGAACTGGAAGGGATCTGGAAGGTTGTCTCCTTTGAACGTATTATTACAGTCGTAGAAGTTAAACAACTAGTCCCAAGGTCACTCAGATAGTTAGGGGCAAAATGTGGACTTGGCCTTGGATCTCCTGCTGCTTTTATGAATATTTCTGCACGTTTTTTCTTTCTATAACAGACCTCCTCCCAGGAGCAGAGCAGCAGATAGTGGGGCCAAGAGTGGCCCAAGAACACCCACTGGGGACCTAACGACGACCACATTGCGCAAGTCCTGTTTATCCTTCACTGTGGAAATCACGTCATCATGGAGGCTTCAGATTCTTTTGTGATCGTGTATTCTGGTGCAAGAACCCCTTCCTGGGATACTGGGTAAAGGGTAGAATTTCCTGATGGGGGATGTGAAACCATGGTTAAAATAAGAGATGACATTGAAGGAGCTTTCATGAACACAATAAAAAAATTCTTGGAATTCAATAATAAAAGTATTTATTAATATACTTATTTTAGCAGAGTAGTCAGTATTTATTGAGAACTTAGTATGTAGTAGACTGTTCTGTGTGCTTTAGACCTCTTATATCTTTTAATTTTCAAGTGCATGCAATTTCCAGTCTGTGTGTTGCTAGAGTGATGGCTGAAAGAGATGGAAAAGGCAGCCCACAAAAAAGCCTCTGCCACTTCCAGATCGATTTTTCATTGAATTTGCAGTTGTTTGACTTAATGCACCAAGCCATCTGGTTTCTTGGGCATCCTGTGGACACACAACTTGGCCAGGTCACTTTAGACCTCTCACTTTTTATTTGATCTTATGATGTAAAGCCTGTGAATGACTCTCAGGGCTGCGTTTCCTCTGTAAGACACATAGACCTATTCAAAACATAGCAGTAGTTTCTGTTTCTGTTCTCCATTCCATTTGGGGAACAAGAAGTGTAAACAATAAAGGGAATCGTATTTTAGCTTACTAATTCTCAGTGCAGTACTTTTGATATTAATGGTTGAAGCGGTCTAGATGTCGCTGTTGTCATTGTAGCTCCATTTTAATTTTTCTTTTTAAGGGAGTATCAAGGTTCACTTTAAGGGACCAAAATAATTGCTTTCTTAGATATATCCTGAAGTTTCCTTTCTAAACCATGATTGATATATCAGCTACAAATGTTAAACCCCAAATATCTACTGTCTGTTTCCTCTGGAGGAAAGAATTCTATGAGGTTGATAACCACTGTGTAAAGTACATTACTAACCTGTCAATATGTCTATGTTCTCTCTAGTACCCTGAGTGTTAGGGAATGTGTCTTCCTTCCATCAAAGTCACTCTATACAGAGATTACATATGATATGCTAGGGACTAGGGATTCAGCGCTGTATACAACAGATGATTGTCCCCTCATGGAGGTGACATTCTAGTGGGAGGATATGCATTATGGTTTTATGGACATGGATCCCATTCTTCTTAGTCTTCTGTCTCATTCAGTTTTCCTCTTTGATAATAAGATCTATCTTCTCCATGAAAATTCCCCTGAAGACTTCAGAAATATTATTGATAAGACTCATTTGGAATATATACACTTCTAATTTTGTATTGTCATCTACTTTTTTTATACGCAAATGTCTCTTCTCCATAGCTAGACATGATAGTGTTTCTACTCATAAAACTTCTGACAGTAAATGTGTAGCTTTTTTCATCCACCTAACAACCAGTTTTTCAGTTCTCTAGACACCAACTGAGCGTCCTACAATTCAACTCATTTCTGACACTAACTACTCAGAGTTAGCACAGATCCCACAAGTCAAGAGCTCAGTCCCACAAGACTGTCTCACTTCAGATGCCAGTTGCAAGTCCCAGGTTTCCATCTGTACTTCTGACCAATGGCTGTAAATTCATGGGGCTCTCACAACTCCCTCGTCAGGCTCGATAATTTGTTACAAAGGCTCACAAAACTCATGAAAACAGTTATTTACTATTATTACTTTATTATAAAGGATACAACTCAGGAACAGCCAAACAGAAGAGGGCCAGGTGTAGGAGAAGCAGCGCAGAACTTGCATGCCCTCTCGGGGCGTGCCACCCTCCCAGTACCTCAATGTGTTCACAAACCTGGAAGCTCTTGGAACCCCATTGTTTAAGGGTTTCTATGGAACTTCCATTCTGGAGGCATGATTGATTGAATCATTGGCCATAGGTGACTGAACTCAATCTCTGGCCCCTTTTTCCTCCCAAAAGGTCTCGGGGGGGCCGGGGGGGTGGCCTAAAAGTCTCAACCCTCTAATCACATGGTTGGTTCCTCTGGCAACCAGCCGCCATCCTAAAGCTATCTAGGGGCCCTCCAAGAGTCACCTTATTAGTGTAAACTCAGGAATGCTTGAAAGGGGCTTTTTATGAATAACAAAAGATACTTCTGTCACTGCTATCACTCAGGAAATTCCAAGGGTTTTAGAAAATCTGTGTCAGGAACTGGGGATGAAGAGCAAATATATAGTTCTTATTCTTACACTAGATTTTTAAGTTTCTAAGGGGAGGGATCACTACACACATTGTTTTATTTTTATTTTGCAAATATTTACATACACAAAAACTATAAATAAAAGAAGATAAACACATGTACCCATGACACAGCTTAAGAAATAGAACATTACCTGTGCATTTGAAGTTCCCTGTGTTCTCCTGTCTGATCATGTCCCACTTCTTCCCTGCCTCTAGAGGGAGCCACTGGTATTTACCTCCCAAGGTACTTCCAACACTTTAACTACAATAGACCCTTAAGCACTATATAATAATATTCTCTTGCATGTTTTTAAAGTTTATACAAATAATCTCATACCAATGTGTTTGTTCACTTGCCCTTTTCTCTCAACATTTATGTTCATGAGAATTCGCCACATTGATAAGTGTAGCTGTAGTTTATTCCTTTTCTCTGCTATATAGTATTTCATTGTTTGAACACAACACAGTTTTTTCATTCTCTTGTTTGTGAATATTTAGATTTTTTTCTTATTTTCTACTCTTCTAAGTCTTTATAACCGTAATGTCTTTTGGGTAAAAGGTAGTCAGTAAATACACTGTATGATTTTTATTCCAAATTATAAGTCATCATCTATTACCTTCTTGTATGGAGACGAGTTTATCTCATTTAGTTAACTATGCTTTTCAGTTTCAATATGTCTTTCTTAGTGAAGTGTTATAATGCCAAACCCAGCAACTTTCCCCTACGTTTTCCAGTAATCAAATTCCAAGCTGAGATCATAAATGGGAAGGGTGAGAGGTCGCGTAGAGGTGAAATTTTCAGTCGTTATAGTAAATTAAAGGTCCAAATAGAATCTGATTAAGGATAATGCTTACCTTGTAGTGAAACATGGCTGCTGACTGCCCTTTCTGAGCACACAAACACTGCTCCTGAGCAGTCTCTCTACTACCTTCTGGACAGGTCTCATTTATAAATTTGTAAGTGAACTGCAACTTTCATGGCTCATTTTCTGTAACGGAAACTTCCAGAATTTCTTTAAATGCAGCCATCAGCTTATGGCTTTTATTAATCAGTGCTCCAGAAGACAGGCGCCCCATGGACACCAAAGGCCAAGGGAGACTGCTGCCACTCTGCTGTGCTGCGCGTGAGTGTGTGTTTAGCTTTCCTGGTATGGTTTGATTTAACCTACTGGGCAGTCCATGCAGCTGGCTTGGGAAGTCTCTCAATATTGAGTACAAACTGTGTAGAAAACATGAAAGTGCCAAGAAAAAAAATAGCTTCATCAATGACTAGTTGCCCCCTTCTCCTATATTTCCAAGTTGTGCTGCAAATCTGACAAATGTAGAAATTCAAATGCATGTGTGATTCTTTGCTGTTTGGCATTTATCTCAGCAAATGAGGAGATGATGTCATATCACAAGAGAGGTGTGATGATAAGTGCGAGGACAAGTCATCCCTTAACAAGGGAGAATTAATGTGCTGTTCTAAAATGGAACTGTTATGTGTGCTGTCTACTCAAAAGAAGTATGAAAAGTGAATAAATGAAGCTGTCAGATAAAGTGCTAATGACATACAAAATATTGAAATAAATAGCTGATGATGCACGAAGCATCAACAGATGCGGGTAGCCCTGTGGGCTCCATTGCTCATTTCTTTCCATGTGGTTGTCCTCTTCTGAATGTGGTGTAGCTTTTGCTCCATTACTGCTCTTCCAGATTGGGTCTTCAGAGTGACAAGTCAAGGAGTTGAGCAATTTTCCATTGATTATAAAGTAACAGAGATAAGAAATTAAAAGAATTCAAAAAATATAAGTCAAATCAATTATCATGGTTTATAAGGAGTATATATCATGGTTTATTGTTTTTAACTGGAAATTAAATCAGTAATAATGATTATGAAAGTGACTGACTAGCTGCTCAGAAACCTGTTCCTTTTTCTATGCACACAGTATGAACACAGTTCTCAGCATTCTTTGCAGTTGAGTTAGGGCCATGTGCCTAGTTCAGACTAAGACAATGTGAATGCAAGTGTAGAAAATCAACTCTAGGCTTAGTGCCTAAATTCTCCCATGAGATCCTTCATTTGCTTGCTCTGTGTGTCTGCAAATGAAAGACTCCAAAATGGCAGAACCACTTAACGGAAGAAACTCAGATCCCTGAGTCCTCACCTGAAGGAGAGACAGCCATGAAAGCTGCCCAATGCATGAGTATTTTCTATGAGCAAGAAATAAAGTTTTATTTTGTTAACATTGAGATATGGGTGTTAGAGCATCTAGCACTTCTGTCATAATATAGTAATCAAATAAGTTTCATTCAAACTCATATTTTTGTCTTAGAATATTTGTTATGATCTACTAGCTTTTAGATTCTTTTAATTGGGTCTTCCTACAACTGAATTGAAACAAATAGTAAGTACAATGCATTTTAAGAGGAATAGAAGATGGATTTCACTTACAGAAAAGGAAACTTACCACTCACTTGAAAGTTTTGATTTCTCTTTCTCAGAAATCTTATAGTTTCTTGTTCAGATCACTCCTTTGTAAATAATGTTTTGTAGTTTCTAGATCATTTTGACCTCTAAAATATAACAAAGTTATCAATGAGTGCTAGTTTAAATCTTTTCTTATGGATATAGGAAGAAATCATAAAAGACTTTAAATGGGCCAAAAAGATTATGTCTAAGCACATCCCTCTGGGTTATCTTGCTGTCTGATTCCATGGATTCTCTGTGTCTTTTGTTGTCTTTGAGCTATCTTACCATTTTTTCAGTTGTAGATAACTAATAGCAATGCAAATGATTCTTGGCCGTAGACAGACAGATGAATTTTGCCCAGTGGAAACACAATTGATCTCCTTCTCTACATCCCTCCCTCCCACAGAATAAGCAAGTTTGCATCTATTTATAAATTTATTTCAGCATTACTCCTTTTACATGTATAGCTCTTTGATTAATCCTTTGAACCAGTTATAATATCCTACTGGTTCTGTCATTAATTGATGAATTAAAATTTTTGACATCTTCATTTTATATTTCTTTGAAAATCGTGACTATGTCCTTCTTTTAAAATTACCCTTTAACAGTTTTGGAGGTCCCACCAAGAAGCCCAGTGGATTCCCCTGCCTTAGTCTGGTAATCCGCATTGCTGGCGAAGTGCACCTCGTAAACAGCCTACGCCCAGTCAGCTTGACTCCCAGAGGTGAATACCAAGTGGAACTATAACTTCTTGTATTTTTTTATAGTTTTTTTCCCCGGTGATTTTGTTTTGTTTTTGTTTCTTATTTGTACATGGCCAACGGGAGTTATATACAATTGGTGGCAGCAGTTATTGGGAATTTGGTTTTATGGTCTATTTGTCATCTCTGTAGATGATAGATAGAGATCTGTTCTCTATTGGCTAAGAGACAAGAGAGAATTTGGTTCGTTAATCTTTCTGTTTGTTGGTTGATATGTCTATTTTTCAGCTTGAATTACTTAAGAATTTTGTGCCCATTGAAGAAAAGTATAGCTCTTTGATATCTGGACTGTTGGGATTTTTGCATTTTTCTGTTTACAGTTGACTTGTGGCTAAAGTTTTAAATCTGAAGCTATAAGCACTTTGAGTCTTTTATATTTCTGTGATTTGGAAAGGCTTTTACCTCTTGTTAGTGTAAAATTTCCTCCTATAGGATATTAAATAAATTCTATAATGAAGTCTCTTAACGGAACTTTGTTCTGATTAAATTATTAACTCTTACATAAATTGAACATTACTAAAATTCTTAGAAAAATAATAAATATTAAACTTGTAATATTTTAAATGTACTAGACTTAAATAAAAATTCTTATAGAAACTAACTTGGAAATGTTTTAGGAATTCAAGTTTGCATAAGAAAAGTAAGTCTTTTGTACATGAGACTAGATCAATAATTTTGGTTTAATAGAAACAGCTATGTCTTTTCCGATTTATCAATGTTAAGTAAAATATGTGTGTATTTTATTCTAGTTAGATTTGTTTTTCCTAAATTTATACAGGTACAATGATCAAATAAACCAACATTACTGTTATATAATGTTTCAGATAATTAGAAAAGTAAATTTATGTTCACCTAAATTAATTATTCTGACAAAAATTTATTTTGACAGTAATTATAATATGTCAGCTAGAAGAAAATTTCCAAGATCTGTAGTTAACTGAAATCTTGGATTGATTTTAAATTGAGTGGATAATCATTCGAGGCTTAGAAAATTTCTAAGTAATACAGTTATTGGTTACTAAGCATATTTTCAAGTCTATATACTTTATTCTCATTTGTATATGCTATCAAGAGGCTATGTGTTTGGTGCCTGTTAATGAATGTGCTCATTTTTGCCACTTTAAAAAAGTGTATAAGATATATGTGTGACTGTTGAAAATTGTGTATGTGTGTCCGTGAGCTTTGCTCATCCACTAAAATGCTTGTATATGACAGTTTTTTTGAGTAATTTTAATTGAAAAATATAACATATAATATTACAGATTATTTTTATTTTTAAATTTTTTTCTTTATTTTTTAATTGAGACTCATAATAGTTAAATCATCGTGAAATTTCTGTTGTACATTATTTCTTGTCTGTCACCATACAAGTGCTCCCTTTCACCCCCTGTGCCCACCCTCCACCCCGCTTCCCCTGGTAACGACTGAACTGTTTTCTTCATCTCTGTGTTTGTTTATATTCTGCATATAAGTGAAATCATACATGATGTTTGTCTTTCTCAGTCTGGCTTATTTCACTCAGTGGAATACCCTCCAGGTCCATCCATGTTGTTGCAAATGGGATGATTCTGTCTTTTTTTATGCTGAGTAGTATTCCATTGTATATATATATGTACCACATCTTCTTTATCCAATCTTCGGTTGATGAACGCTTGGATTGTTTCCATGTCTTGGCTTTGTGAATAGTGCTGCACTGAACATAGGGGTGCATATGTTACTTTGGATTGTTGATTTCAAGTTCGGGTGGATGTCCAGTAGTGGGATAGCTGGATCATATGGTATTTCTATTTTGAGGAATCTCCGTACTGTTTTCCATAGTGGCTGCACCAGTTTGCATTCCCACTAGCAATGTATGAGTGTTCCCTTTTCTCCACATTCTCTCCAACATTTGTTGTTTTTGGTCTTGGTAATTACAGCCATTCTGACTGGTGTAAAGTAATATCTCATTGTAGTTTTGATTTGCATTTCCCTAATGATTAGTGATGTTGACATCTTTTCGTGTGTCTGTTGGCCATCTGTATATCTTCCTTTGAAAAATGTCTGTTCATATCCACTGCCCATTTTTTGATGGGGTTGTTTGTTTTTTTTTGGTTGAGTTGTGTGAGTTATTTATATGCTTTGGATATCAACCCCATGGACAGACAGTTAATCTTAACAAGCCGTTGCCCCACCCAGCTTTCTCTGTGATTATTAAATGTTATAATTAATATGAGTCATTGAAACTACACTAAGAGCAGTGTTAACAGAGAAATGCAACTGTCCATGTATTTTAGAAAAAAGAAGTGTTTTTGTTTGTAAGTAGTAGTTCTCATGTTTTTTTTTGTTTTTGGTCTCCAGAACCCATTATACTCTTATACCCTTGGGACTCACTGAGGATCCCAAGGAGCTTTTGCTTATGTGAGTTATAAATCTCAATATTTACCATATTAAGAATTAAATCATGTATTTAAAAAATCTTCGATTGATTTTAAGATTGCCGAGATGAATGCAATGTGTGCAAACATAAATAATATCTAGTATTATTATGAAATACATTATTGCCTCACAAACTTCCTGAGATCTGTCCTAAAGTAAAATGTTAGTTTGTTCCATCACATGAAAAAAACATAAGGAAGGTTGAAATTGGGTAAGTGAATCTTTTTTGCCGTGGTCTATAATACTTGTGTCTAAAAACAGCTATGAAATGTGTTAAAATTCTGGCAAAGCTTACTCAGTCTTAATGAGTTTGCCTCCTTAGTTTACCGATTGTCTTCACCTACAGTATGAAAGGTTATTCTTTACCTTCTGTGTAGTCCACATGGATAGCAGACATGCTGTATTTTACCAGAATAATTTTCTGTGTTTTTTGTTGACTTAATTTCTTCATTATGCAAAATGAAAAAAGAAAGAACAGAGATCCCTCACTTATGAAAGAGCTGAGGTTTCTACAATCATGCTACTTTTCCATGTCTATTTTTAAATGTTTTATTGTCACTTTACTTAAATAGGTAACTGTATATTATTTCTCAGGCACCCATGATCTTATCTTAATCATGCTCCAGATCTCCACTTAAAATGTTTTGATTTTAGCCTTCCAAGATTCATGACCTAAATATACAAAAAATAAAATTTTCGGCGTATCTTTTACTTCTAAACTATCTTTGGGATTTCCCAGAGGGCCCCTGAAAAATCACAAAGATTTGTTATTTTGCTTATAAAAGAGATGCTAGAACTAATTAGTTTTGTTTGATATGCTATTATAAGGGTTGCATGGGAAAAGTTGTCAGATCAGAAGACTTCAGTCTTTGCTAGGTTAAGTTTGTAAAGGTAAAATGTTATTAATATAAATATTTCAGAAATTGTGTGTTTTGTATGCAGTCCCTGAAGATATGTCAACGCTGTGCTTTCATAATAAATCTTAACCTCTAATGAAACACTGATCAAAATTCTCATGAAATAGTCTGTCAGGTTTTGCACATTTATCAGAGTCCTGGAGTGCTTTCTGTGGTGATTTAAGCAACAACGATATTGCATTATCTGTCACAATTTCAGTTACTACTTAAAATGTTTACTTTGCCACAGTCTTACTTTTTTCATTTGAAGCTGTTGAAAGAGACAGCCCTCCGTGGGTTTCTCATGCTTTTGTGTGTCTTGCTGGGAATGCAAGTATTTCAAGGCCCTAACTACTCTTTCACCTGGGCCAATTCTCAGGGCTGTGTTCTCATGAGTAACTTTGAGAAACGAGGTAATGTTTTTCTCTGGGACAAAGATTAACTTTGCATATGCTTGCTAGAGAAGCAATGGATTTCCTCAAACTCAGTATTCTTCAGGCTGTGACATGAACCCTGTGCATGCACAGCATCCATGTGGGCTCTCTCTGTCACCCCTGTGGGACTTGGGGACCAGGGAAACAAATGCAACTTTTTATGTTCGTGCTGCTTACTGTGATATGAGTAACAAAGTCCTTTGTGTCTGACTGAGGAGTCTCATGTCTTCTGCCAGCGTGCATAGAACAATCACAGGATATTCAGTAGCTTGTAAGTGGAGTTCAATCAAATCCCACATCCAACAGAAGCGAGCGTCTTCTAGGCCAGTGGTTCTCCATTGCAGATGGACCTCAGACTTAGTCAAGGAGTTGTACACATATGTAGGCCCTGCTTCAGATTTGCTGAATCTCTTTGTCTTGGTATTCTTGCTATGTTATGTATATTATCTCTCAGAATTATTGTATGCTATATCTCAAGATTTTTTGCTCTTAACACTGTTCTTCCATTTTTATAAATCAGATGTAACATTCAATGATGTCTTTGAAAACAGACTTAATCGTTACTCTTAGAGACCTTTTTTTGGAACAGCTTTATCATCTTCATTTTTCATGTCACAGAAACAATCATATACAGCTGTCAATTGCACATTTCATATCAGAAACGTCATCAAATTTTCACATTTGGAAATTATCAGTAATAAATTAAACCCAGGCATTCATTCTCTGTCATCTACAGATGGTGTTTGTTTTACTCTGATGCTTGCGTGGAGGTTCTGCTATAAGCTACAGGAAAGAGTCTGTGTCTTTAACAAAGAAATGGAGTTTCCGAGCCTCAAGGAACAGGACTGGATTTCAGACTGTTGACATGTCAAAGCTGCTCTTATGTTCCCTAGAGCAAGAGTCAGCAAACTGTGTCCTGCTGGCCCTAAATACCTACTGCCTGTTTTTGTAAATAAAATTTTATTGAAACACAGTCATGCCCAGTTATTTAGTTTTTGTCTTTGGCTGATTTTTTGCTAAAACAGCGAAGTTAAGTAGTTAGAGAGCATCTGGCTTGCAAATCTTAAAATATTTACTGTCTGGGATTTTACAGAAAAAGTTTGCTCTCAGACTATACCAGTGGATGAACCTGGATTTTTATGACTGCTTTTAGCTGAAAAATAGATGGTTTCATGAAAGTGATAACCCAAGACCCAGCAGATCACGAATTAATTAAACAAGTCTAAGTGAACTGATGAGGAAATTTTTATTGTAGTAACTTTTGGGGGATATTGTTGTTTTATTTTTCTGTTTTTTGGATAGATGAGGAAGTCCTATCTTTTTTAAAGCTATTTGTAACCCATAGCAATTTAGCAAATGCTGCTTTCATAAACTAAAATGAAATGTTTTAATTTTTTTTAGTTTTTTTTTTGAGGAAGATTAGCCCTGAGCTAACATCTGCTGCCAATCCTCCTCTTTTTGCTGAGGAAGACTGGTCCTGAGCTAACATCCGTGCCCATCATCCTCTACTTTATATGTAGGATGCCTACCACAGCGTGGCTTGTCAAGCGGTGCCATGTCCACACCCAGGATCTGAACCAGTGAACCCCGGGCCCCCAAAGCTAAATGTGCACACTTAACCGCTGCACCACTGGGCCAGCCCCTGAAATGTTTTTAAATGATAGGCAATTCTCACTTCCTGGAATTCCAAAGCTCTTAATGTCTTTTTTTGATGGTAATATAGTTACGTGTTTAGGTTCAATAGGAATCTATCCTCTGTTTTACCAGATTATAATTGGATAAGTCAATTATGCAACCAATGCCTTGCCTGAAATGTCATTTTTGAAAATAATACACATTTAGTGATATATGACAAGTCACTTTTAAGGAGCTGAAGTTGATTTTACGTATGGAGCCAATGGCTACAAAACCCTCCAGGAATATTGGCTTACCGGGTTCCAGTCTTGTAAGAGGTAAGATGTCACTTACTTGTAGAGCAGGAGCCTTAAAAAATTTGGGGACCCTTAGAATGGAGTAATCGCTCAAATTTGTAAGATACTGCAGATGAAAACTAGAATAGATATTTTTGGGGGCTTGGTTTTCTAGTCTTAGGGGAACAAATGAGATGTTTATAAAGGTCCAATCAGAGCTTCCTTAAGGAGACTTTCAGACAGAGGTTAAGTTTAAGGCCTCAGTGGTTGTTTGAGAGACTGTACAGCTCTAGATTTGCAAAACAACCTCGAAGATGTTCATTAACATTGTTGCTGCACCTGTGTGATTTATCAGGCCCAAAATAGTGGAATCAGCCATTTTTGTGATCAAGAATAATCCTTTGAGATAATTATGATCTTCAAGTGGAGGGTGATTGGAGACTGCATTAACATCCTATTGCTGCTGTTAAAAAATATCACAAACTTAGTAGCTTAAAACAACACAAATTTATTATCCTGTCATTCTGAGGTCAGGTTCAGAAATGGGTCTCACTGAGGTAAGATCAAGATGTCAGCAGGCCTGCATTTCTACTGGAGACCCCAGGAGAGAATCTGTTTCTTTGCCTTGTCTGGCTTCTAGAGGCTGCCTGCATTCCTTGGCTCATGGCCTCCTTCTTCCATTTTCAAAGCCAGCAATTGCATCAGTTGGACCCCTGCTTCCATCATCACATCTCCTTCTCTGATTCTGATTCTCCTCCCTCTCTCTTTCATTATAAGGATGCTTGTGATTACACTGATAATCCAGGATAATCTCCCAACCTCGAGATCCTCAACTTAATCACATCTATACAATCTCTTTTACCATGTAGGGTAACAGATTCATTGGCTCTGGGGGTTAGGACATAGATTTTTGAAGGGTCGTTATTCTGCCTACCACAGAGACTGTAGGAAAGAGTGTGAAAAACTTTGAAATGGGCCAAAAAGATTAATAGGTATCTTCATTGAAAACTAAGTGTTGGCTAAACACATTCTTTTAGGTCATCTGATTCTATGGCATTTCTGCAGCTTTTGTTGCCTTTACGCTTTTTAACAACTCTGTAAATGACAAAATAACTGATACCAAGCAGAGGATTCTTGAGTATAGACATGTCCCACGGAAACACATTGATCCCCAACCACTGTCACCACCACTACCATCACATTCCCCATGGAACAGGCCAGTTTTGTAATTTCAGCATTACTTACAACTTATAAAGGTTTAGTTCTTTGAAATCTCCTTTGAACTAATTGTAACATCTTAGTGGTTTCCTCATTAAGTATAAATTACAAAGATTTTTTGATGTACGTTCATTTTATAGTCAGTGAAAGTCATGGTTATACCTTCTCTTAAATTTATCCTTTATCATGGAGACTTGCAACCTTACACAAAAATAGATAGCATAGTGAAATGAAGTTCCCTCACTTAGCCCCACTAAACGTCAAGCTAGGGTCAAGCCTACCCCTTCTACACTTCCTTCCGTTTCCCCCCTCCTATTATTCTGAAGTGAATTTGAGATCATATTATCTCATCCATAAGTGTTTGTTATTCCCCTTTAAAGATAGGGGCTCATTCAATGTAACGGCAATGTTAACATCTCACCTAAAATTAATAATTTCTTAATATAATCAAATATCCAGTGTTTAAATTTCCAATGACATTTCCAAATGACCTTTATGTGCTCTTTTTAATTGTAATTTAAAAGAACCAGGACACAATTAAGATCAATACATTTGAGATATTTTGATATATATTTCTCGTCTCTCGTTTGAAACAATTTTATTGATGTATATTCTATGTACAACAAATTGCACTTGCTTAAAGAGTACAGTTTAATGAGTTGTGTTGTAAGTTTCTTTTAATATATAAGTTCTTCCATATCTTTTTGTTCTTATAATTTGTTTAAAATAATCAGGTTGAACTTGCCGTGTGGGGTAGTGGTTAAGTTCACTTGCTCTGCTTTGGCGGCCCGGGGTTTGCCGGTTCAGACCTGGGCGTGGACGTACGCACCGCTGTCAAGCCAGGCTGTGGCAGGCATCCCACATATAAAGTACAGGAAGATGGGCATAGATGTTAGCTCAGGGCCAATCTTCCTCAGCAAAAAGAGGATTGGTGGTGGATGTTAACTCGGGGCTAATCTTCCTCAATAAATAAATAAATAAATAAGTTAAATAATCAGGTTGTTTGCCTATGGACTTTTCCAGAGTGTGTATTTGGCCGACTTCTACCCTGTGGTGTAGTTTAACATATTCCTTGGTTTTCTGCACATCCTGTAAATTGGTATTTGGTGGTCAATGTCTTGTTCCATTAGTTCATTAGAGTTTGCAAAATTGAGGAATTCTAACTTATCATTCATTTCTTATTTATTAGCCAGAATATTTCTATACAGAGAAATGTCTCCTGATATTTTATTTGATTATCCAGTGGCATAGTTCATGTAGGGAGGCAGATAAATGCTTAATCCTTTCTCTTTATTTACTGCTTTCCAAAAACATACCAATAGATGTCAAAAATCTATCTGATAAAATTTAATACTCATTAATGAATTAAAAGCAAACAATTCAAAAATACAGCAACAAAAGAATACTTTCAAAATATTGGAAATAGAAGTATGCTTCTTAACTCAAAGAACATCTCAAACTAAGAGTTAACAAAATACTGAAGGTGCAAACATAGGTGAATTTCCTTATTGCATGTAGTAGACAGCTTTCTCCAGATCAAAAAAAAAAAAAGCAAGGAAACAAGGATATTCACCATTATCATTGTTATTATTTTGGAATTCCTGGCCAACACAATAAGATGTAAAACTGAGAACAAATAAGTCATCATTTACATACGGTATAAATGTAACTCTTCAAGATTTAAAAAATTATTGTGGATAAATTTGTGACAAATATGTAAAGTCAATGGCTTTCCCACTTACTAGCAACACTTGTTACAAAATATGTAGATTGTAACATATCTATTTGAAAATAGTTTCTGTTTATAGTAGCATGAAAAGCATTATGTATCTGCTAGTAATTTCAACAAGATACGTGAAGAAAACTGCCAGATTTACCAGGAAATATAAAAAGAAGACTTAAATAGTTTTATACTGTAAAAATACAAATAATGTATATATTTCATACAATAGATATTAAAAGCCCACTAGACTTTTTTAACAGGCTAAAACCATTCTAACACTTATCTGAGAGAATTAACATATACAAAAGTTAAGAAAACTTTGAAAAAGTAAGGAAATTAGTAGGGACTTACCTGTTAGCTACTGATATTGATTATAACGGGGCATATGTTATAATAGGAAGGTACTGGCATGGGAGCAGACAGACAGATCAACAGAAAGGCTGTATGGGCAAAACAGATCCATACGTGTATTAAAAGTTAACATTTGATGAAGATGACATCTTAAATTAGGTTGGGAGAAGAGAGAGATTTCCAAAATAAAGATAGGGAGGGAGAAATTGGCTAAATTTTTTGGGGAAAAAAACCTGTAGTAGATCCTTTCTGCATACTATATAGGTCAAAGTAAATTCAGGTGGTTTCAATGATTAAATGTAAAATGAAAACCAGAAAACTTGATGAAGGAATGGGAAGAAGAGCCACAGATTTGATTATAAAAGTTGTAGTACTTCTGGACATTAAGTAACTTCATGATCATATATTTGCAACATATTAACAAAGAGTCGTATACTTGTAAAATACTTATAAAAATTAATTAGAAAAGCCTATTAAGAATACAATAGATGAATGACAAAGTTCATGAACATTTTGCAAAGAAATACAAATTGTTAACTAGTATACTTAAATGTTTATCCAATTGAGAACTATAAGTTCAGAAAAAAAGACTACCAAATTAAGAAAGCTATTTTAAAAATAATAGTGCCCTATGTTGACAATTGTGTGGTGACATATTCATTTCTGTTTGTGGGTATATAAAGTGGTGCAATTTTTCTGGACACAATTTGGCAGTATTTCTCAAGAGCCTTAAAAATGTTCACATACACCCTTTGACTCAGAAATTTCACTTTCAGGAATCTAAAGATTAATGAAGAGGAGCAAAAAAGGAAAACAAAGCAAATATCCAGATTGGAGAGTAGTTACATAAAATATTATTTCCACCATAGAATTTTATCTCTCACCAGCTTGCAAGAATGTCTGCATCTCTTCCCAGCACCCATTCAGTGACGTCATGTTGATAGCTTGAAGTCGGCTACAATGGGAGTATTTACTCCATATAAATTACAGATCCAGTTGTTAACTATTTACCAGCATATTACTAATGACAGCTGGCCTAGGCCTTGGAAATAATAGACTAATTTTCTTATGTTACTAATCGGTATACAATAACCTGTCCAAGCTGGCACAGTGAATTAGTGGCAGAGCTAGTACCCTAATCTTGTCCTTCAGATTCCTAGGCCAAGAACTTTTTAAATTTAACACTTGACAGGGAAATTATCTGTTGCCTCTTTTAAATCCCCAACCTGAAATGATACTCTTGACCTCCATACCAAGTTCTAGATGAAACTTCAGGTGAAGTGAGGCCTATCTGATCAATTTTGTCAATATTTACCATCAAATAAAGCATGAATTAATCACAATGGTCTGTTTATGCTTGGAAATCTTGTTTTATATTGATCCTGGCACAAAGCATCCATATTACTTGATGTGTCTCCTATAGGTGTCCAGGAAAATATCCTATGAGACAATCCAGCGCATCACACTTGCAAGCATTCTAACAGTAACTCACAATTTGATTTGCAGAATATCTTTGTGATTGAAATACATACAGTCCCATTTTCTTGGAATTTCCATAACTGTAGTTCCCAGTACACTGACACACTCAGAGAGGCCCAGAATTTCCATCCATCAAGGTATGGTGAGGACCTATGTTATACCTAGCCCAGGGCTCGTGTGATCCCTGCTGGAACTCCAGAACTTAGCCTCTTTTCTTACTAATTTTCTCTAAGGATTTCTCACAGGCTGTTGACACCATCTTTTAGGAGCTGCAGTTCCTCTTGAGCGCTGCTGCATCTTAGTTGGGAAAGAATCTCTCTTCCTTCTATCACTAATGTGATCCCCTCCAATCTCTCTAGAAGCGACCAAGGATATTGTTTTCTCTTTCCAGTCTTTCTGTTATTCTCAGTGACAATCCTAGTCAACAAGGAAGTTGAGTTTCTTGGCTCCACTTCAAGGTTTCATGATTTGGAGACTTACCTTCTATTATGTTTCACCATTTTATTTTATTTATTTTATTTTTTTATTGAGATCACATTGGTTTATAACACTGTGTAAATTTCAAGTGTACATCATTATATTTTGGCTTCTGTATAGATTGCATCGTGTTCACCACCAAAAGTCTAGTTTCCCTCTGTGACCATACGTGTATGTCCCTTTACCCCTCTCACCCTCCCCCCATCCCCTTCCCCTATGGAAACCACCAATCTGTTCTCTGTATCTATGTGTTTATCTTCCACATAGGAGTGAAATCATAATGAGTGAAATCTTGTCTTTCTCTAACTTATTTTGATTAGTCTAGTACCCTCAAGCTCCATCCATGTTGTTGCAAATAGCACAATTTCATCTTTTTTATGGCTGAGTAGTGTTCCACTGTATATATACCATATCTTCTTTATCCTTTCATCTGTTGATGGGCACTTGGATTGCTTCCAAGCCTTGGCTTTGGTGAATGATGCTGCAGTGAACATAGGGGTGCATGTATCTTTTTGAGTTAGTGTTTTCATGTTCTTTAGATAAATACCCAGAAGTGGAATAGCTGGATCATGTTTCACCATTTTAAAAGCTGAAGTGTGCATAAAAATAACTTTAAATTTTGTTGTTGTTAAAATTCAGTTTCCCAAACCTTTTCACCTTCTGACCCAATACCCCTGAGATGGTGCAAGGGTTATGCATTTTGTAAATCCAAGTTCTCCAGGTGACTCTGATGTGGGTGATCAGAGGCTTACTCCTCTAGAAACTCTGCTTTATAGGGACTCCTCTCCCTAGTAGCTCGTTTCAAACACGGATCAGCAGAGAGCTCCATAAACTGAGAAGCCTGAGTCAGCCTCAGGTGAACTGGGCATTCATAACCCCTTTCACTTCACTTTATAGCAAGTCTCGGGTTAGAAGGGATTCAGTGCATACAAAAGTGAAAGTTCAGTAGTTTGATCTGTTCTGTGGAATTTGAGATGTGCATGGTTTTTCATTTCCTAATGTATTTAAATTAAACATAAAAGAATGACAGAAAGAAGTCTTTGAAATGTTCAAAAGTAACTTTTTAGACTTTCCTAGTTGTCTTTCATGTAGGTTTAATGTCTATTTCATATTTAGATTATTGTTATTTAAATCATGTTCTAAATTCTAATTAATCTTTATATTTTAAATTAAAATTAAGTAAAGATAAATCCTCATTTTTAATGAATATCTCTAAAAAAATGAGAGTTTTTTTTTTCTTTTGAGGAAGATTAGCCCTGAGCTAACTGCTGCCAATCCTCCTCTTTTTGCTGAGGAAGGCTGGCCCTGAGCTAACATCCGTGCCCATCTTCCTCTACTTTATATGTGGGACGCCTACCACACCATGGCTTGTCAAGCAGTGCCATGCCCGCACCCGGGATCCGAACCAGCGAACTCCGGGCTGCCAAGAAGCGGAACGTGCACACTTAACCGCTGTGCCACCAGGCCGGCCCCCCAAAATGAGAGATTTTTATGCATAGTTTTAGTTATAATTCAAAAAGTATAAATATTTTCTTAGCCTTAGGAATTTAATATACTTCCACTATATTTAACTTAGTGATGTCAGAATTCTTTTTCACTCTGACTCTAATAAGTCCTGGAAGTCTTTAAGCCCTAAGATGACATTGATGATGATAGTAGTACCAATAAGTAATTTTACACGATAATATCTGACCTATTCGCTAGATGTATGTAAAAAAATAAATTATAAGAATAAGCTATGGATACTCATCAGCCATTTAAAAAGTGCCAAACACTTGGGAAAGTTAAATATTCTAATTATTTACTTGAAAAATGGAAATATCTGTATGTTAATGAAGAACCTATAAATTCAAATATTAGAACATATGGATCCACAAAGTGGAATCAGCTGGAAGGTGTAGCTCCCCTCTCACTCATACTCCCCTGTTACTTATTAACCTTGTATTCATCCTTCGGTTTAGATCGTACTTCCTCCCTTCTGTTCCCTGCTTACCCCTCTTGGAACACTTCTTATCTTCCACTGTAATTGCCTCTCTCCCCATCGGCACTCCCTTAGGTGGAACTTTACCTCGCTTACTCCTGGACCTCCGTGCTTCCTGCAGGTCCTGGGAATACTTGTTGCTCTATAAATCATCACTGGACAACAATTAGTCAGGACCTTTCAGTATTTCTGACAGATTGTAAGCCTCCTGAGGATAGGTACTCCATTTCTAGTACTAAACACCTCATAAGAAGCACTCCATGAATATTCTGGAATGAATGAAGAACTAGAAGGGAAGCCAACTATGGCATCCCCCAGGGGGTGCTAAAGCCCCAAGTCTTGTTTACTTATGACTTCAGCCAGAGTAAAACTGCTCTGCACTGTTTCAGTTAATTCAACAGATGTTTATGGAGCACTGTGGGTTTCCTTAGAATTGCAAAGATAACCAAGACTCAGTTCTTGTTCTTGAGGCATTTAGAAGCTGGTGTGGCAACTACTGGAGCAGACCGATTACGTCAAGATTATCCACTAAAGGCAAAACACCTAGCCTTTTAGACCACAGTAATTTAAGAGATGCTGCAGCGCCCGAGATGTTCACTTTCAGGTTGTACCAACTACCGCTACAGACCACCCTGCGTTATTTGCAGCCATGCCCTGGGATTCCCTCCTCTTTAGGAATTCCACTGAAGCTTGGGACAGTTCCCCACTCAAGAATATCTGGGGTTGATGAAAAATTTAAAATCTCCAAAAGCAGGTTCAGGATTGGCCAGACCTAATTAGCATAGAAACCGCTCCTCTCTTGGTGCTTTAAGACAACTTATATATCAGTTGATGGTCAGTGGATGCGTGTGAATTAATGGTCATGTACACTTGGCCATATGCCCAGAAATTTGGGCACTACCAGAGGTGCCTGTGGGGATAATGACCTCTTCCTGGCCGTGGCTTCTAATTGCAAATGGCTGTAATACCGTCATCTGAACAGAGGTCAGAGGACTGCTGGGTGAAGTTTTCCATGGTGCGATTGTATTTCTGTTTTCCTGGCAGTGATCAAAGGCGTCCAGTTGTGCCTAATTAGAGAGTCTGATTTTCGAGTGACCAAGGCTTAAGTTTATTACCAACAAAACACGTATCACCTGTGCCCTAGACTGAGCTGGACCCTATAATTCTTCTGGGCAAGAAACTAGTTTGCAAACTTATTTTAACTGCTAGGAACTTCACTAGAGTTTTTATTTTTTTAGTGTTAAATTGGGAATTAGATGAGCAGAGTAGTGATTCTTAATAGGAATTGCTTGGCTAACTCCCTCTGTCTCACTGAAAATTTATATCCTAATATTAGCTTTTGGCTAATGTATATTCTATAAGCAAGATATAAACTGTTTTAGTAAGGACTCCTGCTGAAGGGTAGAAATGGCCGTGGGAAGGTCCCGGCTCTTCTCCACCCCTTAGGGACTATATGCAAACCGAACTATAACCTGAAGAGAGAAAGTGATAAAGGATTAGGAAAGAAGGAGAGGTTAATGGATAGTGTTACTTTGTGCAAGAAATGGTATTTTGCCTTTTTCATCACGCAAAGAGCCAATACAGGTGTTTCAAATAATGGCTAGTTCAACAAAGAGTGTTGCTTTAATAGCGAGAGCCGTATTTTTGTGTTATCCTGGCTCACCACACATTTAAAATTGACAGACATTGGAGCGCTTCAAATTTATGTCTTCATTTTGGCTATTCATTTAGTAGGTCAAATCATCGTTATATTTCACCAGTATAGTAGATTTTAATTCATTTAGCATTTTAATCTTTCATCAGTTTTTCATTTAAGAGGATTTCACAGCATATACGGGATTTGTATAAATTTGTGTGCAGTAAATTTATTCTTTTAACAGTTTTATTCTTTCATCAGAAATTCATTTAAATGGATTCCACTATATATCACTTCCACTTCCAGTGCAGCTTTAGGTCAGGCTGTAATTGATGCAAAAGCAATGAGGTATTAAAAGAGATAGGAAATATCTGAAATTGGAAAGAGCTCAAGAAGTGGGCCATTGTAAGGGCATTACCCTCCTCAGATAAGGTGGGGAGGGGAGAATAACACAGCATTTTGCTCTGAAGCCTTGCATGCTTTATAATTTCAATTCTCAACCAAGTCAAAAAGATCTATTTTGTCTAAGCTTGTGTCGTTAAAACAAAAGTAACTGCTTCAGTGCCTTAAAACAGCCCCCATATGGCCGTGTGAGTGTGCGTGCGTGTCTTTACCATCCATTGGAATTAATGGCACGGCCTCTTTCAGTGAACACCCCATCTCCTCCCTCCCCTCTGGCGACATTCATTAAATGACATCCAAGTGATAAACATTAATATCATAAATACAGTAGCTATGGAAATAACCCAGGGAAGAGGTGCATTCGATCATGTTTTCATATAGAGGTAGATGAAAATCACCAGTAGTGCATTATAGTTGGCGACAGAAAACTGCAGTATGAGAGATGCCTTTAAGGAAGAGCAGAGGGGCTGGTGCATGCTTCGTGTGCATCAGAAAAGTCAAAGGTGACCTTGAGAAAGTCCTCCTTGCTCTCTAGGTCTCTGCAAAGGGAGCGACTGCTCTTATGATGTCTACTGTAAAGAGGGGATCAGTGTGTTTGGTGAGTGAAAGGTGCTGGAGAAGTGATAGGTAGGAATCAATATTTATTTGAATTTGTTAATGTCTCTGGGAGTACAGTGCCTCAGGAAGAAATGATCTCAAAAACATGGTAATTTTGGGCTGGCCCGGTGGTGCAGCAGTTAAGTTTGCATGTTCCATCTCTCGAGTGGCCTGGGGTTTGCAGGTTCAGATCCTCGGGTGAGGCTGTGGCACGGCTTGGCAAAAGCCATGCTGTGGTAGGTGTCCCACATATAAAGTAGAGGAAGATGGGTGTGGATGTTAGCTCAGGGCCAGTCTTCCTCTGCAAAAAGAGGAGGATTGGCAGCAGTTAGCTCAGGGCTAATCTTCCTCAAAAAAAAAAAATGGTAATTTTGTGATATGATAGATGTGTTAACTAACCCTATTATGGTAATCATTTCATAATATATATTTGTGTATCAAATAATCACGTTGTGCACCTTAAACTTATTGTTATATGTCAATTACATCTCAGTGAAGTTGGGGAAAAAAAGAAAAGAAAAGGAAGGAAGGAAAGGAAGGGAAAAAGAGGAAAAAGAGAAGGAAGGAGGGTGGGATTTCCCTTGTGATATTGTTCTTGTTTTATTTAATATACTCCTTTATGAGACTGACAGCTACTTCTATCTTCCTCTGGTTTATTGGCGCTGTGGAGTGCCTGTCATGTCAAGTGTCTAATAAATGTTTGTGGAATTGAATTGAATCGAATTGTACTGAATTGAAAGAAGAAAATTAAAAATGCTGGGAAGGATGATTCAAGCCCGTCATCCTCTCCTCCCCCCACCCCCTACAGTGTCACAGTATCTTCTGCTATTAGGAATATGAAATCAATTTCCTTATCACTCTGTTCATAGAGCACGTCCCTTTACTGCTTCTGGCTAGGTAGAGAATGGGGCTGAAGGAAAAAAGGTTGCACTCGGACTGAACATCTAAATTAGTATTTCTAACAAGAATGGTGATTGATTATGAAAGACTGAAGGAGGACTGTGGGAGGATCATACCTTATTTCCACTCTAATGTCATGCTGAGCTCTTTTGTGGTTCCTCTTACCAAATTATGGAGTACCTAGTTCAGGGCCGTCCATAGATCTATGGCAGTTTTGATTTATTATTTTTTAATTTTTTTTGTTGTTCTTGAGGAAGATTTGCTTTGAGCTAACATCTGTTGCCAGTCCTCCTCTATTTTGTAAGTGAGCCGCCACCACAGCAGGACCATTGATGAGTGGTGTAGATCTATGCCTGGGAACTGGACCTGGGCCGCTGAAACGAAGTGTGCCAAACTTAACCACTAGGCCACCAGGGCTGGCCCTCATGACAGTTTTCCTGTGGGAGTTTACCATTGGTTGGGAGTGATCACTGGATTTCTCTGTAGGTTTGGGGTAGCTCTCATTGCTTCTGGATCCCACAGGACATCCCAGAATTGGTTGAAATATAGAAAGTCTAGCATATGTCTATGTTTAAAACATCTTCACTTTTCTACAGTGGCCTTGGGGAGAAAGAGAGATTGCAAGGGAGAAGTTGTTTTTCTTTTTTTTCCCAGGGCTTCTAGAACTTCAGTGGACTGCATGCTATCAGCAGCTTTGCAGGTCCATTTGGCTGAGGCTTCTGGTCCTCCAAAGGGCACTCTATGTACCAGGAAGTTTGTTACAGTAATGCGAAATTGTCTTACTGAAGGCTAATTTTATTTGGATCTAATGTATCAACCTGGCAGTCAAACTACATCTGGGAAGGTGAATTTCACTGTGTGGACAATTTTATAACCTTTCAAATGATAATTGCTTGAATTTTTATGCAGGCGTGTATTGAAGGAGACTGACAGATGTTGAAAAGAGCAGAGCCACAAGCCACGCCACAGAACTGAAGATAAAAATCACCTTTCCACTTGTCCCTCCTCTGTTGCTACTTTTGTGATGCGTGAAAACTTTCTTTCAAATGCAGAATATGAAGCTGGGCCCTCATTTACCTAACTGATCTTGCCTATATATGTGTTTCTTTAATCTTTGGTTGCTCTTCCAACCAGCAACCTCCTGCCAGCAATTTCAGATCAGTGTGCTCATCTAGATGGTTTTCTAGTTATTACTCTGTTTATGTTAGTAAGATCTTAACTTAATTCTTGAGTAATCTGATTCAGGAAGAGCTAAGAAAGTCTGCAAATCTGTAGTCATCAATCAATTTCACGAAGACTCAGCCCCACCATGTATTAGAGTAATTGAGCATCATGAGTGTGTTAATAAAGGTACAAACAGTTCCCTCTGAATTTTTTTAAATTCATGTTTGCATGGTATATCATTTTCCATCTTTTTACTTTCAACCTACCAATGCTGTTTTAAAATTGAGTCTCTTGCAGATGACATATAGTTGGATCATGTTTTTTTTATCCACTTTCCCAACTGTCTTGTAATTGGTGTATTTAGATCATTTATATTGAAGCTAATTATTGACATGCTAGGGCTTAAGTCTGCCATATTGTTTGTTTTCTGTTTATTCCTTCTGTTTCTCACACTTTTGTCTCTCTTTTCTTGCCTTCGTGTGAGTTACTTGACTCTCTTTTAGGATACTATTTTGATTTATTTTTAATGTTTTTGAGCTTTTTTATATAGTTTTCTTAACGGTTGCTCTAGATATTATAACATACATATATAACTTATCATAGTGTACTAGTCTTGATGTTTACCACTTCCAGTGGAGTGTAGAAACCTTACTTACATTTAGGTCTCTTTGTTCTCCTACTGTGAAAATATAATTATCTTGAATATTTTCTCTATGTATATTGAATATACAGTCTTAAAATTTTTGCTGTAATGATGAAATGTGGTTTAAAAGAAAATCTTGACAAGAATAGTCTACTTACCATTATTTTTCCCCATTGCATTGTTTGTCCTTTCTTTCTGGAATTCCACATCTTATCTTTCTGTCATTTTCTTTCTGTTTGGTGAGAACTTTCTTTAGCCATTCTTCAAGGGTAAGTCTGCTGATGGAAAATTCTCTTACATTTCCTTTATGTGAAGATGTCTCTATTTTCCCCTTCATTCCTGAAGGATATTTTGGGGGTTGACAGTTCTTTTCTTTAAGTACTTGAAAAATGTCATACTTCTTTCTAGTCTCCATGGTTTCAGATGAGAAGTATGTCATTTGTTGTTACCCTATAGGTAATATGTTGTTTGGCTGTTTTCTCTCTGGCTGCTTTCAAAATTTTGTCGTTGTTTTTAAAACTTTAATTTTAATATATCCTGGTGTAGATTCCTTTGAGTTTATTGTATTTGAGGTTTGCTTAACTTATTGAATCTGTATGTGCATGTCTTTCAACACATTTAGGCAATTTTCAACCATTATTTCTTCAAATATTTTTTCAACCCTCTTCTTTTTCTTTTCTTCTTCTGGGACTCTGATAACGTGAACATTGGATCTTTTATTATTGTCCCACAGATTTATGGGGCTCTGTGTCTGTTTGTGCATGTGTTTAGTCTGTTTTCTCTCTGTTGTTCAGATTGAGTAATTTGTATTCTATCTTCAAGTTTACTGATCCTTTTGGCCATCATATTCATTCTTCTATTGAGCCCCTCCACTGAATTTTTAGATTTCAGTTATTGTGTTTTTTAGTTCTATACATTGCATTTGGTCTCTTTTAGTTTTGGTGAGATTTTCTCTTTTTTTCAAGGGTGTTCATAATTGCTTCTTGAAGCATTTTCATGATAACTATGGTAAAATCCTGGTCAGGCAATTCCAATATCCTGTTTATCTTAGTGTTGGCATCTGTTGTCTTTTCTCTTTCAAGTTGTGATTTTCCTGTTTCTTGTTATGTGACATGATTTTCAACTGTATCCTGGAAATTTTGATTATTATTGGGATACTCTGGATCTTGTTTAAGTTTTCTGCTTTATCAGACAATCACCTTCTTCATGTTTTCTATGATTTTCTACATATTATATCTTATGTTCAGGTTTAGAATGTAGGTCCTGGCTCACATTTTGTGGGCTACAGTTGCATTGACAATTTAGCTTTCTGAGGCTTTGCAGTCTATTTTGGTTTCTTTGGTTTGCCTGATGCCAGTTGGTCTCCTGGTGATTCATTTTGGTGCCAGCCACTAGGCCAGGCCACCTAGAATCTTTAGGTGAGGGAAGGGAGAGTCTTGCTCATGGGGTTGAGATAGTTCCATGGGCCTTCTGTTGTGGGGAAAGCTCCCACTGAATCCTCACCTGAGAAGGCTGCCTCATGTCTCTGAGTTTGGGGGTTAGCAAGAATCTTGGCCATCGGGGCAGAGAACAATTCCCCACACTGATTATTGTTGTAGGTACTCTTGTCCAATCTGGGGGAGGAACCCACTTACCTGTACCACATTCTGCCATTAGGTTGGGAATCAGATGATGTTGGGCCTGGTTCTTCTGCTGATGCAATTGGAGGTAGGGGGAGGACAGAAGATATCAAGCCACTGTGTTGTTTCTCCATTTCTGGGGTCTCTAACCAGTCCACCTTCCTCTTTCACCTTTCCGGATTGCCTCTTGGGTTATTTTCAGAGTTTATAGTTGTACTTCATGGGGGAGGAACAGAGAAAGATAAGTCTTCACTGTCTTGTTTCACTTCTGCCTTTTTTTTTTTATTTTAACGATTTTATTTTCTTCCCTTTTTCTCCCCAAAGCCCCCCGGTACATAGTTGTATATTCTTAGTTGTGGGTCCTTCTAGTTGTGGCATGTGGGACACTGCCTCAGCGTGGTTTGATGAGCAGTGCCATGCCCACGCCCAGGATTCGAACTGACAAAACACTGGGCTGCCTGCAGCGGAGCACGCGAACTTAACCACTCGGCCACGGGGCCAGCCCCCACTTCTGCCTTTTTAAGTGTTCTTGAATACATATTTGGTAAATCAGAATCATATTCTATGTTTTCATTATAAATCCCTGTGTTTTTATGTATTTAGTAACTTTGAATTAAATATTAAGAATGAACTTGTTAGAAAAAAGAATGAGAAGAAAACATCAACAATTTTTAGTGATTTTCTGAGTGGTGGGATTATGGGTGATACTTATTTTCTGCTTTATTATTTTCTGTATGTTCTAATTTTTAAAAATCAATGAGCAGTATTACTTATCTTACTAGGAAAAGTGTTTTTTATCAAAGAGGAAAAGAGTTGTTAGAAAGAAACATGTATTAAGCATAGCTAGACTATAAAGCAATGAGGTCTCATAGAAGTAATAGCATCAATGTTTTTTATTTCCAGGAACTAGGTTCATGGCTTTCTGTGCATTAATACTCACTGTGTAACATCTTCAGAACTCAAGTTAGACAGCTAAAAGGGAAAAAAAGAAAAATCTCCAAAATCACAACAAAGGTAGCACTACAGAGCAATGAGGAGAGGATGGTCATTTTAATAAAATGGTGGGGGGTCAACTGGATAGCCATCGAGGAAAAATCTCTCTCTCTCAACCCACATCTCTCACTACACACGAAGTCAATTCTAGGTGAAGTACAGATCTGCATGTAAAAGGTAAAAGAAATAATTCTTTTTGAAACAGCATAGAAGAATATCTTTAAGATCTTAAAATAGGGAAATATTTTTGAAATAGACCTCAGAATGAGTAAGCATAAAACAAAAATCGATAAATTTGACTCTTTTAAGAATGTCTGTTCATCAGACAACACCGTTTAGAGAATGAAAATCAACCTACATATTGGGAGAAAATATTTGAAAACCAATTAAAAAAAGACGGAAAATCCATTAAAAAAATGAGCAGGTATCCATAAAAGGAGATGTCAAGATGACCAATAAACACATGATAAGGTGTTCAGTTTTGTTAGTCATTAGAGAAATGCAAATTAAAATCACAATTTGATACAACTGTGTGCCCATCAGAATGACTAAAATGAAAAACAGACAGTACCAAATATCAGTGAGGAGGTAGAACAACTAAACTCTCATCAATTGCTGGAGGGCATGTACCTTAGTACAACTACTCTTGAAAATATTTGGCAATGCTTACTAAAGTTGAACATAGGTATATCCTATCCCAGCAGTTTCAATCTTAGTTATATATTCAAGAGAAGTGTATATATATATTTACCAAAAGATATATACAGAAATATTCATAGCAGCACTACTCATAATAGCCACAATCTGGAAACTACCCAGGTATCTATCAACTGTAGAACTGGTCAATACCTTATGGTATAATCACACTATGGAATCCTATACTGCAATACAAATGAGCAAATTACAACCAAGTATGTGTGTATTCCATAAAGATGTCATTAAGTGAAAGAAGTGAAGTCTCATGAGTGAAAGAAGCCAGACACAAAAAAGAACACACTGGATGATTATATTACATAATATCTGGAAACAGAGAAACCTATCTATAGTGTTAAAAGGCTGGATAGTGGTTATCCATGAGGGAGGAAGTGACTAGAAGAGGCACGAGAGTGATTGGTTCTGAGATGTTGGTAATGTTTTGTTTCTTTATCTGGTTCTGGTTACATGATTGTGCTCACACTTGTGAAAATTAATTGAGCTTGTATTTATGTTTCATATTCTTTTTTATACGTAAGTTGTTTAATAAAAATGACTATACTTTTAAATATAATAGAATTTTATTTAAAAAGTAAAATCAAATGAAACAACTACATTTTACACAAGACATGTAATCAATTTTAGTTGTTTATACAATTTCCCCAGGCCACAGACAGGGAGGAGACAATAAGAAGTAAGAATTTGTAACAGATGCTCCTCACTCCCTAATCTGATACCATAGAGTGACACAATCAGTGCCATAGGAATCATGTGTCATTCTTCTCCTCCTTTACCTTGAATGACCTTAAAATAAACTCTATTTTTTCTGATATTAGTATATCCCCCTAGCTTTCTTTTGATTACTGTTTACATACTATATCCTTTCCTATCCTTTTATTTCAACATAACTGTGTCTTTGTGTGTGTCTCTTGTAGATTCCAGATAGTTGGATCTTTTTTTATCCATTTGCCAATCTGCTTTTTGATTGGAGTGCTTAATCCATCTACATTTAATGTAATTACCTATAAGGTAGCATTTACATCTTACAATTTGATGTTGGTTTTCTATGTCGTAAGTCTTTTTTGCTCCTCTGTTCCTCCATTACTGCTTCTTTTTTGTTAAATAGATATTTTCTAGTGTACCATTTTAATTCCCTTGACATTTCTTTTACTCTATATTTTGAATTATTTTCTTAGTGGTTGCCCTAGGGATTGCAGTGAACACTTAGTTTATAACAACAGTTCAGGTTAATGCTATATTAATTTCAGTAATATAAAAAACTTTGCTTCTGTATAGCTGTGTTCCCTCGCCTTCCTTTGTGCTATTATTGTCATATAACTTGCATCTTTATACATTATAAGCCCATCAACACAGTTTCATATTAGTGCTTTATGCAGTTATCTTTTAAATCAGATAGGAAAAGAAAAGAGTTAAAGCCCAAAATATATACTTTTATATTTATCTATGTAGTTACTTTAACCATTGCTTTTTATTTCTTCATGTGGATTCAGGTTATTGTCTAAGGTCCTTTCCTTGCTATCTGAGGACTCCTTTTACCATTTTTCTTGTAATAGCAGTGATGAATTATCTGGTTTTATTTATCTAGGAATGTCTTAGTTTCTTCCTTATTTTTGAAGGGTGGTTTTGTTGGATATAGAATTCTTGGTTGACAGGGCTTTTCTTTTGCACTTTGAATATATCATCCCACTGCCTTCTGGCCTCAGTGATTTCTGATAAGAAGTCAGCTATTAATCTTAATGAGAATCTCTTGGTACATAATGAGTTATTTCTCTTGTTGCTTTCAAGAATCTCTTTGTCTTTCATCAATTTAATTATGATATATCTGGGTGTGGATGTGTAATGTTGCCAATGATATTTTCGTTGACTTTACTGATTTTACTATAGGAGTAAAGTCGGTTACCAAGAAAATCCCAGCTCTGTTCATTAAATTTTCCAAAGGGTAGCCTTACATTCCCTTAGGTCTAATATATATCTGTATCTTCCTGTAATGACATCTCAATAGTATCTGTCTGATCTGACCACACCTGTGGCCCTAGAATGAAAGCCAATCTCTTTTTCACCAACCACCTGGATTACTCTCCTTATAGGGTTCAGAGTGCTTTTATCTCCTTTCTTTTTTGAATTTCAATAAGATGTTCTCCAAAGTGTTCTTTACCATTTTTCTAAGAAGGGCCAGTTGTCTTCATATGAATAAAACTGATGCTGTGATATAAGTGGAGGTAGGCTGGATGACTTGACTTTCCTTCCTCTCACTGACCACCTTTCGTCAAGTTCCTCCTCACTTGGAGGAAGGTGCTAACTTCAAGAACTAAAGGGACTATTGAAGTGATTGAGATTACTGTGCATCAATAGCACCCAATTACTTTTGGAAGAGATGAAAATGTATCACAATAGTAAAGAGACATGAATTGGGGAGAGGAAAAGAATAAGGCCATCTGTTATTGGTCTTCATTAATTGTATTCCTTTCCTCTCTTCTTGCCAATGGCAAAGTTCAGTCATATCCAGAGGTCATACTTTGGTGACTTATCTTTCAAAATAACTGTGCTAGGTGATCACCCAACATTGAAATTAATTCTCCCATTTGGAAAGAGATTGATTTGTAATAAGATAATGGCATGGGACTTTGAACATAATTGATTCTCACAGATGGAAAAATAAATAGATTTTTATGAATTTCACACTAAGCCCTGATCTTAGGCATTGGTTTACAGAGCATGTAATTCTTTTTCACTTTCCTTAGGAAGACTGGATATGTTCAGATGACTAGTATTCCCTCTCTTCCAAGAAATTGGTAGAACAAAGGAGAGCAAACAACAACCAGGCAACTGAATTAGGAAGTGTATCATATCTGTCTCTTGCATCTGATCCTTTTGTGTTTTGTTTAGCTTTGTTTTAACTGCAATAGTGGCTATTTCCAGGAACACTAATTGGCCAACTTATTGACGAACTTCACAAAAATGGGAGAGTAAGAAATACCAAGCAGAGGCTACCACACTAACACAAAAGAATAAATCACAGTGATCTTGTGTTCTTTTATCAGATTCAAGATTTTCTTCAGATAGATGCAATTACTGAGGGAGAAGCCTGATAGGGCTGGACGCCAATAGTTGTTCTCAGACCTGAAAGACTTGTATTTATGTTTTTATAGTAGTTCATCTAATATTACTGCATGAATCTTCTTACCTTTCTGTGACTAGCAAAATGCTTTTTTGCCAAAATTATTATCTTTAAACAGAATCTGGTTCATAGGCTTGGTACATAAACCAAGGAGATTTTAGGTACTATCATAACCAATTAGAATGGCTACCCAGGATTTCAATCAGTTATTACAAAAGCTACAGATCAGCCATTCGTAGAGTTGGTGTATGTCATGAGATTAAGGTGATATTTAAAAATATAGGCAAGAAGGAGCTCTTCTTACAATATATTCTAGTCCTTCTTCAGACTAATATTATGGGTTATCACGTTGATAAAGATGTAAACTGAAGAGAACATTGAAAAGAGCAAGGAAGGCAATTAAAGGGATGAAAACAGATCTTATGTGTAGAGATTAAAGGAATAGGGCATATTTAGTTTAGAGGTGAGAAACCCAAGGGAAGTCTTCATCACTACTTTAAAATTTATTAAAGATTTTTATGAGGAGCACACCTAGCAGTTATTCTTTCTGTCCATGGAGGACAGAATGAGAAAACAGATGTAAGTCCTTATTTTTTTATTATTATTATTTCACTTGCTGATTAACTGCTTAGCTAGATATTAATGGATTTATTTCCCATTACCTAAATCACTGGCTGGCAGTAATTTGGACCCTTAGGATTGTACATTAGTTTTTTCAGAGCCCAGGGGCACCATTTAGTACTCTTGAGCAATAGCACTATGTACTAAATAGTACAGGGCAACCTCAGGCTGGCTCACTGATCATTTAGTTATAGATCAAAAAATGACTTTAAGAGATCATCTGGCCCAGACTCCTGAGGGGAATAATGCATCATACAAAACATAGGTTTTATTCATTTCTTGAAGCTCTCCAGGGATGGACATTCCACACCTTGTCTCAATAATGAGAAACACACACAAACACTAACACACATTCATTACGTACATTTACTGAACATATGAAAGCAGTGTGTTAGATGCTGGGGGTGAGAGAATGGGGAGCAGAGGGAGCTGAGTAAAAGGAATCCATTGATTCTTTTAAGGAATGGACACGTTAATAAATAGGGAAAGCAGAGAAAGTGATTTATGAAGCTTAGCAGTCTAATTTTTGTTTCTTCTCATGTGATCCATATGTATGTAAACGCTTTAAGAAACTTTAATTCATAATTACTTAAAAATCAAAGTTACATGCTATGCCTATGTATCTCGTCAAACCAGTCAAAAGGGCAGATTAAAACTCAAATAGCCAAAATAACTAGAGTTATGAAGGTTAGTGGTAGAGCTTTAAGGAAACTGGTAGACCCTCCTTCTGAAGAGAGTTGAGCCTCTATATTTCATTTTATAAGTCATTAATATTTCTGGTTTTCCCAATAAGACAAATGTGATATTAATTTACAGTGCAAGAGGGAAATGAGTTCTGGGGAATTTTGATATCTTCAGTCATAAATCAATTTTTCCAAATTAAAATACTATTTAGACTCTTTTGCACCATGACTTGAAAATCACAGTTCTGTACTATCATTATTTCTTCTATTTATGAATGAATGTAGGCGGTATCTATAATTCCAACTTTCCGCTTTGGGAGTTACACCTCCAGGCTGTTATGCCATCTCACTATGTCAGAGAACTAGTTCCCATCTTGCTGCACTCAATTTCTTTCTGACAGCTAAGAAATTTGATTTTTATAATGAGGTGTAAATCATAGAAAAGGGTTGTCTATAAAAGACTTCCACAGAGAGAGGAGCAGGAGTCAAAGAGTTTATGTCAGTGGTGCTGTAGGTTAAGAAAGAATGCCAGAATTAAGCACATCATTGGAGATAAAGGGGACTTCAGCCTGCATGTGTATCCTGGATCCATACTGAATATACGGTGAAGGTGAAAATTAGCAGTGGTATATTTCATGTTTGGATCTATTTTTCCTATGATGGTAGTCAAGTGGGCTAACAGATAGAGGCATGGCATAATACATATGGTAATCTTTGACATCCTTCTGTGACTTCCCACAGGCAAAGAGGTGATGGGGGAATATTGTCCCCTCCTACTCACACACACTTGAGCTTAATCATAGTGTCACATCACTGTGAAGACCCCAGGCATGTAGATTGTAAAAGCAGAATTTAGGATTGTGGCATAAAGAGAGTAATCTTTATACAGTGAAAAAGTTACTTGTGTCCTAACTGATAGCAAAAGGTTTTATTTCAGAATTTAAATGTGGTATTGGTACACTTGGTATTTATTTAGTCAGCTTCTCCTTTTATTATCCTTGCATACTGTTTTTATTCATAAAAATAAATGTCACATGATCATGGATACATAATGTTATAGCTCTATAATCCAAGAAAGCCAGATAAGATATTGATCTAAAATACATATTCAGGTTGTGTACAAAGTGTGAAACACTCACATAAGAATGATAAACTCTAGTTAACTATCTGGATATTTTACTCATAAAACACAAAACATCCAGATATTTAAGACACAGCCAGTTAACTGATTGGATGTTTCTATATTCAATGCAGATATTTGGCAATATTTATTGATCTATTTGCTCATGTAACAATTACATGGAAATATGCAATTCTTTATCATCTGAGGTAAGTTTGGCTAGCAAAAGGGACGTAGATTGTAGGAAATTATGTATATGCATTTTCTCTTTCCATAATGTGTCTCACGTGTTTCCAATTATTCTTCCACCATGGTCAAGTTTAAGATTAATGTTCTGTCAATCAAGATTAAGTCTAAGTGCAGGAAGTGGAGGTGGATCATGGTTCTAAAAGCGTCTTTCTTCTATCTTCTATCAGGCTTATATCACTACCTGGATGAATTTCAAGCCCATTGGCTCGGACACTCTGTCTATAGATTTATTTGACTCATTAATAACAGTTTGAGAAATTCTAATGTTGCTGAGGAGGCTTACAATGGTGATTCACAAGAAAAACCTTTTTGTTTCTCTATATTTGCCTGTTTGCACATCGTTCCTCCTGTTGGATTAGCGAGCAGAAGGAATTGTAAAACCACAGGGGAACAGTTTAAATGGGATAATGCAGACATTAGAGAATGATTAACAGTAATTCCACAAAGGTGGAAGGGAAGCTGCTCGTTCTTATGGAATGGAACAAATGTGTTTGGAATGATTAACAAAATAAGACATGAAAAAAATAGAAAAATGTAGCCACTCAGTTCTGTTTGCGTAATAAAGCATACAAGATATAAATGCAAATTCTCCCGCAAATTCACATAGTATTTAATGTTAAACTTCAGCTAGACTGTGGCAGACAACTGGCACAGAACATAAAAACCACAGTGCTTAAATGGCAGCCATCCCACTCAGTTAAAAGGCAGTTTATGTGATGTGTACTTTTCTTGAATTTTTTCATCCTCCCTACGCCAGCATAACTCAGTGCTTAACAAGAGCATTTCAGTAAAGCCTAGGCCATCCTCTATGACTAACAGGTCATACAAGTCACTTAAATCTTGAAAGCTTCCAGTTATCTTGAAAAATAAAGAACATTCATTCATTCATTCATTCATTCCACATATATTTAACCTCTATTCTATGCAGAGCACTATCTTTGGTGTTGTGTTGATGCAGAGGAAGTTATATTAAGTGGTGTCCTACAGGAGCTGGGCAAGGACATGTCTACTCAAAATAAGTTCACTACTACCCAGAGGTACTTGATTCTCCATCACTTAAGCTGGGTTTTGGACCAGCCTTAATTTCTGGAGAGCTGCTACTGCAACTTTCTGAAACAACTTTCAATATCATCCAACTCTCTTTTCCTCTTTGCTTACTTGCCCCTGTAGATGTAGGGGTAGATGAGCCCTAAGAACTTCTTTGAAGTCACTGTCTCTAGACTCCATGGCCTAACACCCCACGTGGTTAGCTTTGCTTCCTCTTTACCCCACTCTGATCCATGGATCCGAAGAACACTTTAGGGTGTCCTGGAGCTTTGGTAATATGAGGGAAGTTCATTCCTAGGAAGGTTCAGGATTGTTCTTGAAATGTAAACCTTTGCCAAAAAAATGTGGCCCATGGACCAATAGCGTGGGCATCACTTGAGAGCTTCCTAGAAAAGCGGGATCTCAGGTTGGGCATCAGACCTAATGAATCAGAATCTGCATTCCTATGCACCCTGAGATTTGAGAAGCACCATGATAAACTACTGAAAGATAAATGGATTGGAGGGGCCCTCCTTTATATTCTTAATTTGAATTCAGACTAAATAAGGCACCATTGGTCAGAGTATAGTTTAATAAAGTCTTGTGTTCAATACTATAAAGACAATTTAGGGTAGGGATTATATCTCTCAGCAGTGTTTCCCAAATGCCCGGAAAATTGTTGACATGGACTAAATAGATACATGTTGAATGAGTTTTTATGTCCTGCCCAGCATCAAGTATAGCGTTCTCCCTATGCACAGTATGTGCTTGTTGACTACAGATTTGCAGATAGAAACTTGGTATTTCAACCCTCATTTTCCAATGCCTAAAAATCCTTTACTTTCAATCTGAGGAATTCTTATATAAATGCATCCCATTCAGTCAATCTGTAATATTTAGTTCTACGACTATTCTCTTTGCCAGGAAGTTGGAATTAAAGTATGAAAAGAGATTTTCCTTGCCCTCAGAGTGTTTGTAGTCTAGTTCATTGGCAGTTATAAAAAATATATGCCATAATAGAGGGATATATGAAGTACAATAGAAATGTAGGGAGATAAGTAAGAAGAGTTTGCCAAGAATGTCTTCAGAGAAGCAATGTTTGAATTGAGACGTGATGGATAAGTAGTATTAAAAGTCAGAAAAGTTTGAGAGCATTTTGGGCAAAGGAATTGAGGTATAAGAAAGTTTACAAAGTAACATTTCTTTTTTTTTTTAAAGATTTTATTTTTTTCCTTTTTCTCCCCAAAGCCCCCCGGTACATAGTTGCATATTCTTCATTGTGGGTCCTTCTAGTTGTGGCATGTGGGATGCTGCCTCAGCATGGTTTGATGAGCAGTGCCATGTCCGCGCCCAGGATTTGAACCAACGAAACACTGGGCCGCCTGCAGCGGAACGCGCGAACTTAACCACTCGGCCACGGGGCCAGCCCCCAAAGTAACTTATTTCTGATTTTAAAGCACAAAGGATAAGAAAGGGGACATGAGACTGTATAGAAAAGTAACAGCCTGACCAAGCAAAGTGTTGCATGACTACTGACAGGTCTGTATATCATTGAGCAGACAGAGTGGGAGCTGTTGAAACATTTTGAAGAGAATGTGACATCGTCAGATATGCGTTTTAGAAAGTTTGGGGAGTGAAGAGCAGGGATTGAAAGCAGAGTCAGAGAGACTAATTAGGAGACTATTGCAATAGTCTACACTAGAAATTATAAGAACTCAGACTATGACAGTGACAATGGAATGGAAAGGAGGGAAAGAGAAGAAATATTCTCAGGAGGTAGATGGGTGAAGAAGACTGTAGAGTTGCCTATATTCATTCAGCTTGGGCAAAGTGAGAGTAAATTGCTCTTGGCAGAATTATTTTCACTGCCCTAATGAATAATTACTTGTCATTTTCATGAAGTAAAAAGAATCAATGGCTTTCTGGGGATCAAAGTTATGTTTAGTCTAAGAACCTAGAAGATAATTCTATCAAGATTTCAGAATCAACACAAAGTAGACCTAGGCTGCTCTTCATGAAAATCTAGGCAGAGAAATTAGCTTGAAATGCACTAAGACTAGCCCATAATATAAGAGAAGTGGCTTTGAGTTATGATTGATTCATTTCCTTTACAAGAAAAGTAAATATGAACGAGACTTTCCTCACATGCAGATAGGTGCGATTATTGCTCACATGGTATGATTTAAGGAACCACTTACAAAGCCTCCCCTGCCCCTGTCCTTACTGGTGTCCACAATTCTCATCATTGTGGAAGAACTGTGTGTTAGGGTTGAGAAGTTGCCAGTGTCAGAAGACGCTGAAAATCTTCCTGAGCTCTTGAGGCACCATAGAGACTCAGGAAAGGTGAGGTCAGACCTCATGTGGAATGACAGAAACGCACATGAGTATGAGGAGCCTTCTCTGTATTTTCAATTAAAGTGTGGTTTAATTAGAGCATAGCTAATCAGATTATGGCTTAATGAGGTCTAACCTAGCTCTTCCCAATCAAATGTTAATGTCCTTACAAAAGTCTAAGGATCTTACTAAAATGCAGATTGTGATTCAGTAGGTTTCAGATGGGACCTGTCCAACAAGAGATACATTTCCAACAAGTTCCAGGTGATGTTATGCTGCAGACACTGGTTTAAAATAAAGTGTCAGAAAGTAGGGGGTAAGATGATCAGAAGTTAACAAATGAATTTCCTCCCAGGGCTCTGAGGGAACAAGACACAGGGCAGGCAATTTGGGGCGGGGGTGGGGGTGGTATAGGTAGAAAGATTTATTTGCGTTCGTATTTCTTTCACATAAAGGATGCTTCTGAATGCCATTCATCTATATGGCAAAGAGAAGCTGGTTCCTCTGAGCAATGCTTTATTTCTGCAAATATTGTCAACATTACCATCAAGAGCTCATAGAAATCTTCACTTTTCTGAGAGTAGGGTTTAATGGCACAGATAACCTAGCCATGCATGACTAGTTTGTAAACAAAATGTCTGAAGATGATTCAAAAGGATCTGGAGGCAGATTCGCAAATGCACAAATTGTAAGAAAAAGGAAGAGAAACTATTTACAAAAGTAACATAGGGAACTGGAGGTGATCCAATAGAATTCCCATCTCAAAAATACCTCGTTCTACACCACTCACTTGCATATTTTCAGCTGAACTTGCTTTTATTTTTTCTAACAATCTAAATAATTGCTCACATTTTCCACTTCATATAGATACATCCTTTTGTAATTAGAAGAAAAAAATGCACCTGGTTGAATATAAGCCAAAGCGTAAAGCTGAAGTGAAGACATTAGATATAGGTGACAGAGCACTTTAAGGTACAATTAAAAGATTGGCTCTGGCTGTATTTATCATCCCTTCCTGCATAAAAAATAGTGGTTTATTTTTAATGAAAGATTAAAATTTTACTGAACTTTGACACTTTGGACAGCAACAATGCCAACAAATGGAAATTTCTTCTGGCCTGAATTCAGCCTATAAAAACTTTTATTCATTGTTTAGCAGTTACTTTATCTGGGTCAGTTATTTAGTTATTTTATATTTTAAATAGATTAAAAATTTGTGACCACTTCCTGTTACCTGGCTTTGAACATCAAGCCTGTAGCTCTGTTCCTGCTATATAGCATTTCACTGAACTTGTTCCACACACAGACAGGCATAGTATAAAAAGGATTAAAACTGATTTCTGTATCCTCAACTTTATCAGGGATAACACAGAAATCTCCATCATTCATACAGCCTAGAGAGTTCAAAAGGATTAACAATTTATCTGGCTTATATGATATAAAAGCCAAAAAGTATATATTTTTAAACCAATCACCAAATCCGACCATAATGCAAAAAGTTGTATTGCAGGTTTGATTGGTACAATTCCTGCTGAATGAATGAAATAAGGCATGCTTCTGGAAAAGCCAGTGTCCAATAAACTTGACAATAAAAATCTCATCCAAAGGGGTTAAAAAGGTATTTGGGGAAACAGGCTGCTTTGCAAGAAAGGGCCTATCTTTGATGTGTAAATATTTTCTCTTTTTGAATTTGTCAGGATGAACAACATAATGCATTGGCTTTTGCAAGAAAAAAGTTGTGAACAGCTGCTTTAGTCGTACGTGTGAGACTTTGATTGTGACGCTCCTGGAGTTAGTTCACCATCCCTCATCCTCTGTCCAGAACTGCTTTTAAGAGCTGAGTTCCAACAGAGCTCACAGGGCTTGCTCGAGGCAAACTGTCAAGAAAGGAAGCTTGTTGTTCAGTAACCTGCAATCCCTCCCCTCCTCTTCCCTTCTCTTCACTCTCTTTCCAGCCCTCTGTGTCTGTCTGGGGTAGGGAATCTATTTTTCTGTATTTCTTCTGCAAAGTCAAAGGTTTGTTATGGGAAGGGAAAAGCTATCTCTGACAACATCCATATAATAAACTGGCTAACAGAGAACATCTCCTAAAATCCAATTAGTACTTGACAAATCTACCACATTTTCTTAAGCGATTATTATGCATATTGCATTATGATGGATTGTAATTCTTTTTTTTTTTTTTTTGAGGAAGATTAGCCAGAGCTAACTACTGCCAGTCCTCCTCTTTTTGCTGAGGAAGACTGGTCCTGAGCTAACATCTATGCCCATCTTCCTCTACTTTTTATATGTGGGACACCTACCTCAGCATGGTGTGCCAAGCAGTGCCATGTCCTCACCTGGGATCCGAACTGGCGAACCTGGGGCCACCAAGGAGTAGAACGTGCGAACTTAACTGCTGCGCCACGAGGCCTGCCCCTGTGATTCATGTTTTATATATTATCAGTAATTAATATTGCTAGAAGTACTATATTTTTAAGGATATTTCTCCCAAAAGCCTAGTTAAAACAGGTTTTCAATGCAAATATGAAAAATCAATATACAAGATGAAAATAAATCATCATTTATAAAATACGAAAAAATGTGATAGAAAAATAAAATTAGATAAGATGAATCTCTCTCTCACTTTCTCTCTCTGTCTCTTTCTCTCCCTCCCTCCATTCTTTTTGAAATCCTTAAAGTATCAAAAAGATGAAAAGAAAAGGACAACCAAATGAATACGAAAATAGTCAAAAGGAAGTTGAAATTTAGATGAAATGGGCATTGAGGGAATTGACCAGTGGTAGAAGTGGTTTTAGGGGACTGGACTTTAGATACTGTCCTGGATTCTAAGAGCATGGTCAGAGATCCTCTTGCCTTAGAATCACTTGCCAACTCATTTGATATGCAAATACTTGAGCCCTGCCACAGACCTCTGAATCAGTCTCCAGAAGTTAGGCCTTTATCAGCGTTTTAAACAAGCCCCTCTGAAATTCTTATATGCCTCATTGTTTGAAAACCTCTACATGACTGGCCTTGTGTGCTTGACAGTGACAGTGTCTAAGGCTAATGGTTTTCTTTCCTTGCATTGTAGGTGTGCAAAAATGTCATGTTGCTTCACAAAGTACTAGACAGTTATTTGCCTGTTCTCAAGTTATCTGTCCCTGAAAACGCTTCAAGAACTAGGAGGATGTAACTCAGCTCTCACCAAAGGGTTCTCAGTTTCACAAATTTGTTCCTCATTTTTTGTGGTATTTCTTATGTCAACTATCAAGTTATCAACTTTCTAAAAAAAAAAAAAATTTCCAATATAAAATATGTTGACAAACAAAGCTAAGTTTATTAACCTACTAGAGTAAGAGAGAACACTGCCTCAGTGAGTCTTAGTAGCATGTTAAGAAGGCAGATGTCAGTGATGCAGGGTCGGTGAGCCGAGGAGGTTTGATTCTTATCTAAAAGTTGTGGGACTGCCAAAGTGCCGGACCCTACGGGCACTGACACCATTTTAACTTTTTTACATTTTCTTTCCTTTGTCTTGTAAAGAGATAACTCACATACCTATGCCTTAAATTTAGCCTTACTCTCCACCCAACTTTGCAGCAGAAGCGGCAGCAGCAACATGCTGGCAGCAGCTCTGCCTGCCCATGGGTCCTGTCCTCACGCCAGCGGCGGCGGCAGCAGCTCCCCATGCCAGCAGCATCTCTGACTGCCCGTGGATCCTGTCCCCACGCAGCAGCTCTGACTGCCCATGGGTCCTGTCCCCGTGCTATTCTAGTCTCTAAATAAAAGAGCACTACTGCCAGATCTTAAGAGTCTAAGAAATCTTTCTTTCGACTCCTCGGCTCACCGACCCCGCATCATCAGGAGAGGATATTTATAGGGTTTGGAGTCTGGGTTTAAGTGGGTCTTAGGGTGGCTGGTTCAAGGTGGGGAATTGATTGGACCTGAGCAACATTTATGACATGATAGTTTAGTATTGGTGGACTTAGGAGAGTAGGGTCTTGAAGTGAACCTTGATAAATAAACTGAAGTTTAAGTGACTTGTTTGCCCAGGTGAGCAATCGATTATTCTGATAGGAGAGCAAATTATTTGCCTAGACAAATTGGTTTGCAAGAATTTTCCTAAAGCAAAGAGCAAAGTTATTTATTGATTTATGACCTTATCCTCTTGGGCTAGAATTTTCTGCAACAGATAGTTGTTATATTAATGCAGACAGCTTCAATTATTACTATCAGTCTAGGCTCTGTAGACAGAGGTGGTCTTTCTTCTCAAACCAAGAAGGATCAAAGAGGCGTTTCCTGGGATCTCTTCATTCTAAATTCTTAGAGAACTTCATTCAACAAATATTAATTGAATATGCAGTAAAACATGGAAAGTGCCAGGCACAGATACTGTTATTGTCCCCTCCACATATTGCCCATTAAAAATCAATCACAACATTTCTTCCCACTCATCTGAACTTGGCCTCATGATCTTTTTCAAAGTAGCATTTAAGGTGACCATTTTCAGTTCATCGGAGTAGTCGCTCAAATTGCTGTCTAAGGGACTAGGTTAAGCATTTGGGGAATATGAAGGTGAATCGGGCATGCCTTCTGTTCTCAGGGAGTCTGGAGTTAAGAACTCATAGGGAGTACCCTGGGAACATTGCTATGTGTTTGGTTAGAGCAATGTGTAAACGAATGTGAGTAGTATAAAGTCAGTGCAGATAGAGAGCTATTGGTGGCCATTATAAGTGACCTTTAAGGTGAGAACAAAATGTGTGACACTTACATGATAGGGAATGGGAATGACTGAATCAGGAAAAGCTGGGTATTAATCTGGAAGTAGACAAGAGATTCTGTAAATGCAGAAAATTTGTAGGAGGCTTTGGTGGGGATTTTGGAAGAACATAATCTAAGAACAGATTAGGTCAGTTATCAGTAGATGGAAAAGAAGGAGTGAGTGGGGAAAATGTATTACAGACATAGAATTGACAAGTTTTGACCACAGTGGTTAGTTGTAGGGAAGCAATCAGAGGAGAGGAAAGAAATGACTTTTAAAAATACAAATTTTGTATTTTGGACAACAAAACTTGTTGTTTTTAAATTTTGAGCAAAAATAGTCAACACTCATGAGTGTTGAATACTTCAATCAAAATCCAATACTCATGAGGAGAGAGAGGTTTGAGAGAGATTTGACTGTTATAGTGGATATCTCTTGTTTGTGTTTGCTTAATTTCTCTTCCTTTGGGAAGCTACTTGTTCTCTTCTCCATGTGACTTTTGTGGAATATAAAACTCCAGAACCTGTCCCTCTAGACCACAGGGCAGCCACATATCCCAAATATTGGCACTCTTTTGGGAGTTATATCCTTAAGGTGAAATACTCAGGAATGAAAGCTGGTAGGACCTGAGTCTCCAGGGGACAGTACCCTAAAAAGGCTTTTGTGTATTAATACCCTTGAGTTCCCTAAGATGCTCTAGTTATCATCTTTCTGGAGATATGGTTGTTCATTTCTTTGAGTCTATGAACTAGTCAGTGAGAGCTGAAGCCAACATAATTCCCTGTGTTAGGCAATACTGAGATCCAACAAATATTCCTTAGCTACCTGCTCCAAGATATACTTGCTCCCAGAAGATAAGATTGTGAACTGGTTAAAATCAAGACTAAGAGCTTGCTCATCAAGACTCATTTCAGGGCCCTTGCCTCACTGTGCTCACTTCATCTAAAACTATTGTATTGTAAATCCTGCCCAAATAGTTCCCTGCCTTGCTGACTTGCTTTACAATCACTGTAGCCAGGCCCTAAAACCCTGCAAGTGTTGACCTTCTTTAGTGTAGTAGATCTAATACGCTCAGCTTTGCTTGATCAACAAGTTTTCTAGTTGTCTCTGGGAGAGCCAAAAGTCAACACTAGTAAACAACCAATAAATCCTTTTTTATTTTCTGGATAAATTAGATTAAATTCTGTTGACTGCAAGTAAAAACTGCTAATTATAGCATACATTATCATACATGCTCACGGAATGTCATTTTGTGTGCAACTTGTCCCATAAAATTAGACCGTCAATTTCTGGAAGGCAAAACATTTGTCATATTGGAGGCTAAGGTGAAATAGTGTAGAACATAAAGAAATAGACAAACTTACTACTTAGTGTTATCCCTTGTCTCTCAGTTACTAGCATATTGCCTTAATAAAAATAGATTTGCAATATTTGTTGTTTGACAATAGCTGTATCTGTTGTGCTAATTAGGTAAGGTCCATAACTTTGAGATATGACACCACAGGAGACAATGTTAGAGTGTCACCCATTTCCTCTAGGGTCCTCTTTTCATTTCAGTAAAAGGAAGCCTATGATTCCTAAATAACTCCATTAACATCTTTTTTGCAAGGCTACTCTTGGGCATTTGTCACAAAGGAAGCCCTTAACGAGTGACTGGCGAGCACGGACGGATAAATGGCCAGGGTAATTCCGAGTTTCTCAGAGGGCTAAATTTTAGTCATCCGATGCAGTAACTGGCTTAATCGCACCCTTTATCGTTGCCTTCCCTCTGTCACCTCTCCACTCCCCACTTCCATGGGGCAAGTTTTTAGACAAAAATGATGTTCCTCAAACGTGCTTGATAACTGCTATGATTTAGTTATGACTTTTTGTTTGCAGGTAATAGAAAGGAATTTTGCCTAAGGTACCTAAATAAGAGGGATTTAGTGGTGGGTTACTGGTGTTGACTCCCCAGATCGCCAGCAGCGATACCTGTTTATCAAGCACAGCTAAGTTTGCACACAACTCTTGCTTCTGGAGAGAACCCAACCAAAGCATAGCCTTCTTAGGAAAGCATGTTATCCTCATCCTTTCATGGTAAAACAGTTCCTAGAATTGCACCTGGGATAACTTTATAAAAAAATTATTTATTTATTTATTTATTTTTTCTTTAAATATTTTATTTTTTTAAAGATTGGCACCTGAACTAACGTCTGTTGCCAGTCTTCTTCCCTTTTTCTTTTCTCCTCCTTCTTCTCCCCAAAGCCCCCCGTACCCAATTGTATATTTTAGTTGTGCATCCTTCTAGTTGTGGCATGTGGGACACTGCCACAGCATGGCATGATGAGTGGTGCCGTGTCCACGCCCAGGATCCAAATTAGCAAAACCCTGCACTACTGAAGTGGAGCACATAAACTTAACCACTTGGGCACTCCTTGGCAGGAATGGTGTCTGATTTCTCTTTTGTCTACTGAGTGCCTAGGACAGTGCATATCACAGAATAGCTAATCAACAAACGTCTGCTGAAGGAATCATCGTGGGCTAAGTAGCCTGGCTGCAGGGCCTGATAATTCCAGGGATGTGACGGTCACAGCCGACTGGAATTGAACCATGCTAAGGGGTGAAAGAGGCATTCATTCAATAAGCATTTTAGCCAATCCATACCTCCTAACTATGACTGGTCCTCAGGCAGCATGCGCTGGGATGGCTGGACCAGTTGTCCATGGTTGTTGTCCATTCTAATTCTTGCTTTGGCTGTTCTCATTGGTACATGCTCATGCTCTGCTGCTTGTTAAATATTTTCATATCATCCCCGTTCATAACCATTCATCAACCGCTTTATTTCAGATGTGCTTGAATCTTGCTTTTGAAATCTGAAGAGAATGCTCTCTTATTTTGCATGTTCCATATTGTAATGTCTCTTCTCACCAGTTCTTCAGCATTTCAAAGAGAGATGGTATCTTGGTCAAAGTCATTGTTTATTTCTAAAGCATATGTACCTGATCGTGCGTCCATGCAAGTATTTGTTTTCCTCCTCAGGAAGTATATTTCTTATCGTCGCTGATTGCACTGGCCTGGTGCCAGCCTACTCTCTTAGACAGCATCAAATATTAGTTTTGGTTGATACTGTAGAACATTATGTATGATAACCTGGACAGTTTTAAGTCAGTGCTTAAAACCAATCAATCAGAAAATAATGTTTTGGTATCTACTGTAAGTAAAGCACCGTAAAAGTAGCCAAGGGCATATACAAAAATTTCAGCAATGATCTCTGCCTTCTCAATATTTAAGATTCCAATCCAGGTCTGGTACACGGTATTTATACTGTGCCAGGCAAGTAACTCAACCCGGTGCCTCATTTACTCATTTGTAAAATGAGGATAATAATTAATGTGCGGGTTTGACGTAAAATTTTAAACATATGAATGCTCCTTAACACATCATAGGCACTCCAAAATGGCCACTGTGATAACCATAAGTCTAATTGCAAAGTTGAGATGTAAAACACGTGTAACCATATAAATTATCACCTGATAGATATCAAAAGGCAGGATAAATTTTTCACACGCACAGAACCTACAGAACTGTGAATTCAGCAGAAGCTGCCATTCTGGCCTGGAGAAATCTGGGGAAGCTTTTTAGAGTAAGTGGAATTAGAACTGAGTCTTGAAGATGAGGTAGACTTTGAACAAGCTTAAGGTGAACAAGCTCACTGTCTTAAGATGAGACAGTGCAAGTGTGCTGGGGTGCTGGGGACAGGTTCCCTAACCATACTGTGTTAGGCTTCGGGCGGAGCCCGGGGGCTGGGATCAAGGGCAAAAAGAGCCTATAGCTCCTTCCCCTGACCATGACAAGATCAAATTGAGGAGGTTAAAATTTGGTTGTAATCGTGCATAATGAAGGTAAAAATCGAGATTGTAATGGGCTGAATTTGAGAGGAAACATGTAGGGTAGGGCAGAGGCTGGGAACCTTGCTGATGAGGTCATGGCTGAATCAGAGATGACATGAGTACGCTCAACACTGACTTTTTGAGAGTCAACATTTTTCTCATTCTACTCATCCTCCCTGGGATGAGCATACATAGAGTGATCAAAATGAATGTTAAAAATCACTTGCTTCATTTGTTCCCGCCTTATGGAATTTATTAGTAAGAGTGGTATTTTAAGTTATTCCTTCATGGAACAGAGAAAACATTTCACATTTTCTATTTTACATTTGTCTGAAAATTGGCTGTATTTTAAAGAAAATATACTCAGTCCACTGCTCAAAAGAAAATTTTAGAAATGAAGGTAATGTGAAAGAACAAATATGTTCTAGAGTTATTCTTAAAATCATCACGTGCAATGTAGAGATGAAGGTGTTAACTTCGGTCCTCAGGTCCATTTTTATGTCACTGGGCAAAACTGATGCCTGCACTGAATTATAGGTATGAGAGCCATTATCTCCCAGGCGCACCTTGAAAAAGAGATGTCTAATCTCAATAATGTGACTTTCCACATTAAATAAATCCCCCATGTTCAGTAGTTCGTTCTTAAGGAGAAAATGTCGTATCCCTCCCCCGCTCACCTCTACTAGTCTTAAAAAGAGAAGAATCTCAAAGAAATTTGAATTTTCAGTAACCACAGTTGATTTTGTTTCTTCTTAATATTCTTCATCATACTGTGTGTGTGTGTGTGTGTATGTGTGTGCGCAAATGTGTGTGTGTTATGTAATGGATGAATAAACTCAGGAGAATCAGTTTGCTTGCCAATTGTTTACCATAGAAACTATTTTTCTTCATATTGATTTCATTCTCCATTTTTTATGCTAACGTGTATGCTTATAAAAAAAGCAATTAGCCTAATAAGCCTAGTTGAATTAACACAGCTCTTAGGCGATACTTGGATGACACTGGAGAAAGTATTTAACTAGGGTTTTGAAAGGCTCAGGAGCTTCCCAGTCCCGCTTTGGAGATGAGCTACCCCAGAGGAGCATCCTACAGAAGCTTTATTTGCTTTCTAGAAAATCTGCTCTACATACTTCCAACCAATTCTACGCTAGTAATAATGTGCAGCTTCGCATTTGGAGGAAAGTTTCTGACCAAAGTCTGTTCAGTTTTGGCGTCAGTGCTGCGTCTTCTCCCTTATAATTGCGTGAGATAAGGTTAATGGGTTATATAGAATGATCATTTGAGCAATAGAAAGGAGAGAGGGAATTCTTTTTTCTGTAAATTTGACTTTACGTGACTTCTGCCTCTCTCTTCACCCAAACCAGTGTAGCCACCCCTCCCAGCCCCAAGCACACAGCCTCTTCAAGGAAACAGAAATAAATACTGATTAAAAAAAAGAAGAGAGAAAGGCGAAATTACATGTTCACGTTAGTGTCCCCAGCCAATGTCTTGCTTTACTGAGTGACAATAAGTTTTTATTTTTATTTTACTTATTTATATCTTTACTGTTATGGAGGGGCATACAGTTCACACATGTATACACATGGCAGTAATGTAAAAAGTTAAGTATTACTAAATATCTAAAATTAAGGGTTTTTTAGACGCAAGTCTTGTATGAATGGCATACACCTTATTTCATATTTTAATTTAGGTATGAAATTATCCAGTTTGAGAAATTCAGAGACAGGGTTCTCTAGAGTCAGAATTTTAGAGCTAGAAGTGATCATCAGTATTGTTTAGTCCAACTCTGTATTGGAACAAAGGACTACGGAGATAACTAGCACTTGCTTCTAATAAAGGGTAGAAACAAAACTAATAAGACTAGAATCCAAATCTTCAGTGAACTATAAAGTGATCATGCTTTCTCTTGAACCAATTTCAAAATAGTGTCCTCTTACAACACTAACTTTCCTCTTAAACACAGCATTACAAAATCTTAGATGTTTAGCACTGAAGGGCCTTGACCAGTTGGCATGATCACTCTTGCCTCTATGCCACTCTGGTGCTTACTAGCTAAACGTCAGCTCTGCTCGGCGATTATTAGTGAAGATTCTTCATGTTTCCTGACACGCTGTTCTTCTATTAATACAACTAAGAACTGTGCTTCTCCTAGTTCCAGGGCCACCTTATTATGCCAGATTTCCAGTGGGGTCAGCTCTGACCTCAAATGCCTCTCTGGCTTAGATGAGTCAGTCTAGCTCTCTCTGGATATTTTCTTTTTTTTTTTTTTTTACCTAATTGACATGAGCTGCACCTGGCACTATATTATTACTTTATCCTATTTAGACCCACAGGCTATTTCAGCTTATAAAGGTCATGTCTTATTTTAGTTGGTTTCAGCTAATTTATAGCCATCAGAAAATGAATTAGAGAGCAGATTCACTGAAGACCGTATCTACACCATGACCAAATTTCCAGTTGATTCTGTCAAATTGATGAAAAATTCGTCTAGTCAGTTATTTGGCTTTTATGAATTAACTGATTAATTTATTGCATCACTTTTCAATAATTGTGCTATATTCTTGATGAAAAAATTTAATATTGTATAAAGGTCTAACATCAGTGGAATGTCACCTGAATTTTGACTGCTAGGATCAGAAATACCCACTCTTAAAACTCCTCCTTGGGAATGACCCCTAGCGGTTTTACAGTCACCTGCTGATAATTTGATTTAAATCACATTTCCTCAATCTGTTGGTGAGTACCATATGCCATTTAGGATGGGATGAAGAGATGGATTTGGGTGAGACATATTGTGTCTATTTCCTCCTCCGACCTAGCAAGTTTGTCAGTGTAATCGAAAAAGAATATTGTTATAGCTTTTAGAACTTGGTGTTTGAAAGCTTTTCTTAATTGGGTTCAATAATTTTTAATAGAAGCACATGGTGGACAGAAAACTGTAGTGACTAACTTGAGCATGATAGAAAGTAACGTTCTTTTAAATAATTAGTAGCTGCTAAAAGGTCCCATGTGTTATGGAGAGGGGAGGGAGATGACCAGATTTAATCAGAGGATTCAGGAAGGAGGGTTGATGAAAGAGATTAATCAAACTAGAGCGTGGTCGTATGAGGGACAGGATCAGATGATTCACTCACAAAAATGAGTAAGAGCAAAGGAGGCAGAGGTGGGGGAGGGTGACATGGTGGAGAAAACCGCATATGCGGTGGTAGTCAGATGTCAAACCTCATTAAAGAAGTTGTCCAAAACATCTCTAATGAGCTGGAAACAATGTGCGACTCACCTGGTTAGAGGCTTTTTTGCACAAATTCAAACTCAGGCCAGGTTGCTCAATGGGTCTTCAGAGAAATTACGTACACTGGAGTGAATCCTAGCCAAGGAGAGCTGTGTTAACAGACTTTCCCCAGCCACATAACTTTGGCAGTTGAGGCGAAGATAAAAATCCCTTTCCTCTTTCACTGATACTGAATTGGCTTCACCTATATGTTGCCATTCCTAATTGCTACAGAAGATAGCAGGGTTAGAGAAACCAAAATAAGAACAACAAAGTAGGCAACACAGTTTTTCTAAAGTGTAGGGACCGGGCAAGGCTGGGGGCCAGATATCAGCGAGCAGGGGAAGGATTTGATGGAAATCTGTGCTCCTCTGCCAACGGAGTTAACTACGCTGAGCCACCTAAGCCATCTGTATATGCAGAATGACCTTGGCAGAAGTGGAACACATTATTTGTTTCCATGGAAGAAGGGTTGTTTTTTCTTTTTAATCAGGCGACATGGTCTAGTGCAGAGGTGTCCTCACTTTTCCTGCCAAGAACTCCTGGGCATCTGATGAAATATTGTGAACTTCTTTCAAGTTTTTGATCTAAGTTTGTCTTCCACGTATGCTTTAAAATTAATGGATTAAAAAAGTCATCAGACCTCAACTCGTTTTTTTTTTCTTTTCTTTTCTCCAGTTGTAAGTACCAGAAGGAATGATCTTCCGCAATCATCCTTTTGATTATGTCACTATTTTTAAATAACTTAAAAAAGAACTCCTAGTTTTCATTTGCATCAAAATAAAACGTTCTGACTCTCTTTCTTTGTCCGTCCTGTACCTGATTGTTCTTATTTTATTGTGCACGCTGCTCTCTCCTCCCTTCTGCAGCCGGATGTCAGCTCCTTGCCATCCTGCTTCCCTTATTATTTTCCTCCTTCAAGATTTACTATTGTCCTCACTTAAAACATCACTGTTAAACTGGGTCACTTATTTCTGTCCGAACTTTAATTTTTATAACTTTATTGCAACTGTCTTCTGTTCTATGTGTATACCTGTTTCTGATACTATTTTTAATTCATATGCATTTCTGTCGCTCCCTTCTCCATCAACAGTTTGTAAGTTCCTTAAGCACAGGAGCATTATACTCTTCTTTTTTGTCATTATCTCAGTGCAAGGCTTATCAATGTCAGTTGATTATTGGTCCCATTTTATCAGTAAATGCCATGCTTCTTCGGTCTCCGCTCAAGATTGGGCAGACTGTATTGCTTTGCTCTCAGATTAATCTTTTCCATTTTCTGTTTCTTCAGGTTTCTATCTCAAGTTTTAACATGTTTCCTTTGAAATAACAACAAGTGGTCTCTCTGGACACACAGTGGATGGATTCAAGTCTACTGTGTCATGCTTTGGAAAGCCTGGAGAGCATAAGGTAAGTAGCAAGCCCCTAATATGTAGCCTTCCATCTGCCCAGTAGTTACTTGACCCTGTGCTTGTGTGTGTAGTGTTAGGGCTCACTTATTCACATACTCAGCAGTAGCCAGTGTGTCTGTTATTTTGTTTATAGCGTAAGCTTCCAGAAGTATCACTTTTCTATTGATTATATTGTATAATTCCTAGTGTGGTGTTATGTTTCCTGTCTCTCTTAATTACTTATTAATGATAATTAAACCACTAAACACATTTTCTTTAACAAATATTTCCAAACCAAAAAAAAAGAGAAAAGAAAAAACAAAACAAAAAAACACTTTGTAAATGATGGCATTTCCCACATAAGCCTCACTTGAGTCTCAGCCATGATCTTGTGACTTGCTGCGAGAGCCAGATCCACTGGCAAAGAAAGCCCTGTGAGCAGAGCGTCGGGACCATGTAGAGCTTTAAACGTGGAGAATTTAGGCCCAAACATGTATCTGTGGGCATGTGCAATATCCACTTCTTTTCCGAAGTCTCAGACTGACCCCAAACAACCTTTTTGGGGAAGCCTGCCCTCAAGGCTGGGTTAGTCATGTCATTCCTCTGCCATCACCCTGTCTCTCCGAGCGTGAGCCCGACTCTGAGATCATTGTACTAATTTAAAATATTTGGAAACCAGCAAAAAGACAGATTTGAGGATATCCTGACTAAGTTCCTGTTCCAGGAGGCCCCAAACTTTCCATTGTGCTGAAAATGTCAAATTCAGCCCTTCAACATTTCTTTAAACAACTCTTCCCAGTCAAGCCTCAATAGTAAAAATAACCAATAATTGAGAGAGAGAGCGTGAGTTAAGATGGCATGGTAAGAATACTCCTTTTAAGTTTTATCACAATTCTGGCTAGGAAAAAATATATATAGTGCTGGTGGGACCTCTGGGCATGTGAGTTAGAGAACACCTGTAAGTGAGCTTTGTGAGGTGTGCGTGGGTGGGGGGAAGTTTGGGCAAAATAATGAAGAAAGATGACTAATTGATCTGGACTGTTATTTCTATCTTTAATTTGAACATTATGTAAGGCTGCCTCCCTCAGAATCGGGAGGAGCTTGTTAAAAACGCCCCACAGGACTCCTGGGTCATCCTCCGTTGGGGCTTGTATTCACGGAACCCAGCCTTCTTAACAAGCTAACCTGAGTGATTCTCATCTTCAGTAAAGTTTAAAGACCACTGATACACACTCAAATGGTAAATTAAAAAAATCCACCGAGTGCTTTGTGCTGTGCTGGATGCTGAAATACGAGAGTAAATAAAACAGACGCACTTCAAGAGTTCCCAGAGGGAAATTATAATAAAGGAAGTGAACAAGTCATGCACTCCTGTAGTGTTTCTTCAAACTGGACAGCTTGAGGACTGAGTTTTTAAGTAGGTTACTTTTAGTTCCTTGAAATGGAAGTGAATTTTCTTACCAATTAAATTATCTAAATAATTTAATTTATTTAAAAGGTTCTTAAAATGTTCTAGCTGGTGCAGTCAGAAAGTTATGAGGTTATTTGCCTAAGCCAATCTAGGATGTTTTGGCAGCACTGGTGGGCAAAATTGTGTCTTTGGGGCTCCAGCTTCTCCTTTCTTTGTCTCTAGCATCTCCATGATGTTTCTACAAGGGTCCCTGGCCTCATGGCCCTTCCTCTGTGTTCCTACCCGAGCTGCTCTAATGATACGGGTCTAATGGAGAATGCTAAGCTGGTAGTCAAGGGAAATGGATTTGCACTGTGGCTCTGATCCTAAATAAATTGTGTGGCTTTGAGCAAGTTCTCAAACTTGTCTGAAAAAAGTAAAGAGTAGGGTTTTAGGAGCTCTGATATTCTCTCCAGTCCTGTTTGTATGATTCACTGAGTTCTCTGTGCATCGCACTTCAAGATGGAAGCGGAGATTTTCCTTAGGCAGGAAGAGAGGCTGCATGTGGTGGAGTCTTAGATGAGCGTTGGAGCAGGCATCTGAGTAGGGCCCCTTGGAGCTAGTGAAGAGTCAGAGTGCCGGGTTTAAGTGAGCCCAGCTCTACTTCTGCCTTGCTGTGTGAGATGTGAATACATCCTCTGGCTTCTCTCTGATTTATTTTCCTCATTTTTGGGGTGGAGACAGTAATGATAACTATCCCCATAGTGTCACTGTTGACAGTACCAAGGGGTGCGAGTAGATGTGTTTAAGGCACATGGTGGGCATTCCATAAATGTTTCTTTATTTGCTATGAAGGTGTAGTTTATTCAATGCCTTACTTTATCTTCCCAAAGTTGGGCTACTTATTTATTTAACAAGCACATGCAGGTCTTGTGATGTTCCAGGAACTGATCTAAGAGCTTGTCTTTAATGGTAATTCTGTTAATCTTTATAACAAGCCTGTGGGGAACTATTATTACCCCCATTGGACAGATGAGGAACCTAAGGCACATAGCCTGCCCATGGTCTCCCAGACAGCAGGCCAGGCAGTCTGGGTGCACAGTCTGTGCTCTCACTCATTGTTGCAGTAGCCAAATGGAAGGTCAGAGGACAAGAAATGGAGTGGAATACAGGCAAGTCACCTATATTCGTCGTCAAAGACTGTGTAAATTTGTTGTAGCAGAAAAAGATCATTATAACTCAGAAAAGATTTAAAATTATGTGTTAACCTACAAAATGTCCAACGGTTGGGTGCTGCTTTTGAAGAGACCTTAGTCTGACCTCAGGAATATTTATAAAGCATTTTAAATCTATACACAGTCCCTCCTAGGAAAACCAAAGGGTGAGAACATTAAGAATCTTGAAATAGGAGTTGCAGCACTTCTTAACATCCTCCTTCCCACATGTCGTTATATCACACTTCTCAGAGGAATGGTAACTCATGCTGCGGGGCTCCCCTGCTCTGCTTATAGCTCCTAAAACTCCCCAGCGCTACAGAAACACAGCCCGCCTGCAGCCTCAGGTGCAGGCTTAACTTCTCTCTCTTTATTGTTTAGATAATTATGCATTATCTGTTTCCTTCTTTTTTCCTTAAATCTCTTTTACGTAGTCTAAGAGAATATAAATGTAACATGTTGCAGGGGTGAATCCTATTACGGAAGTAATCACTAAGGCTTGTTGCTTGCCTGGCTTCTCTCACCCTGGGGTCTAGAATCTTGGTTGTGATAACCAGTAAGGTTTTTTTAAACGGGAGACTTTATAAAACAACAAAATGATTAGTTAAGAGTAACCATGGATTAGAAGCTACTGTATCTACATCTTAATATATAATAAAATCCAGCATAATTATTTACAATAAACTGAATGATAGGTATTTCTAATAATTATTTCCATTCTTGCCTCGTGAGTTAATGGCCATATTTAGCCAATGACAACTAAGAAAAAACTTTTCCTCAGGGTTGCTTTCTATTGGTAAATCTTTTTACTGCTCAAATTCAGCCCGACTTCTTAGGTAATATGAGATTCCATCCTGGGATGTTACTTCCTTATTTCAAGTTTCCTTTGCTACAAGCAGACAGTTCTCAGCCTCTTTAAGTAAAAACTTTCCATCATTCATATTTCTACAGGAGTTCACTCCCAGTAACATGCTCTGCCAAATGCCTGCTGTTAATTATGTATTGGCAGGGGGGCGATTTCCCGTGACTGAAACATGGTCCTGAAGCTTTCTGTCTCCATCTGAGTTCTGTCTTCTTGCTCAGCCGACTTTATTTATTTATTTATTTATTGAGGAAGATTAGCCCTGAGCTAACTGCTGCCAATCCTCCTCTTTTTGCTGAGGAAGACTGGGAGCTAACATCCATGCTCATCTTCCTCTACATTATACGTGGGTCGCCTACCACAGCATGGCATGCCAAGCGGTGCCATGTCTGCACCCGGGATCTGAACCAGCGAACCCCGGGCTGCTGAGAATCAGAACGTGCGCACTCAACTGCTGCACCACCGGGCCGGCCCCTCAGCTGCCTTTATGTTCTTTCACTCATCAAACTTTGACTGAGTACCTACTCAGGCTAGACACTGCTGGGGACTGAGGTTACCAACATGAGTAAAATACAACCTCTGTGTTCTGGAAGCTTACCCTTCAGAGTGGGACAGCCATTTAGACAGACACTTATAATATTATTTGATAATTGCCATGATAGAGAGATGCCCAGGTGTCATGGCAACCTTAGAGAGAGATATCAATTGCACACTAGCAAGATGGGGGCAGAGAAGACTTCACAGAAAAGGTGGCCTCTAAGTCAGGTTTTGAAAAGAGAGTTTTGAAATTAGGTAGTGGATGATGTTGGAGAGGCCAGAGTACTCTGGAAGGAGAAGCAGCATGTGCAAAGACTTGGAAAAGTTAGAGAATTGGTGTATTCAGGAAAGTAAAAGAAGTTTACTATAGCTGGGCATAAAGTGTGCAGGATAGATGGGGTGACCCTGTGATGGCAGAAGTCCTTTGGGGCTAGGTCATGAAGGTTCTTGGACTCTGTGCTAATGTCTTTAGCTGTGTCCTGAAGGTATTAACCTTGATTGGATTCCAGGCCTGTTTTGAAATCTGAAAGAAACAGAGCAACTTCTCCATAGAAAAATGGACGTTTACACAGCAAAACCCAAATTCATACAGATTTTGGAAAGCTTCCAAGTCCCCAGATTAACATTTAGGACTTTAGATGATGTTTACATGTTAGCCCTGAGCTAACATCTGTGCCAGTCATCCTCTGTTTTGTATGTGGGATGCCTCCGCAGCATGGCTAATGAGTGGAGCAGGTCCACGCCTGGGATTCAAACCTGCAAACCTGGACTGCTGAGTGGAGAGCCCGGAACTTTAACCACTTGTCCACAGGGCTGGTCCCCTGAACTTCCTTTCTTAAGGAAGTTACATATGGTAACTTCTATGGTACGGTAATGTATTACTCTCTTTAAACTATCTGTCCAATTTGGCCGATGACTCAATGGTATCTCTGTAACTGCTTTTAGGTATAGACACATTAGATACACTGAGTAATCTAGATTGTAAAACAAAAGCCTTTTTTAGGTTTTTCATTTATAATATGACAACTTTTTAAAATGGCAGACATTTGGCCTAGTTTTAAAGTTTTGCTAAAAAGTAGATGTGGAGGTGCATGATCAGCCTTTTATCTAACAATCTCTAATTTCCTGTCACTATACAGAATTCTGGCTTAGAGCTAACACAGCTCGGAAAAAGACAGTGTTAAAATCATGTCAACCCCACACGTATCTCTGACAAAATAATTAATAGCATGCAAGCTCTAAAGGATCTTCTCCCCTATCCTTTACAAGAAAATAGGATTTTCCATGTGCCACGAAATAGGCACCCAACTTGCTATACCACGGTAGAGAGTTTTCAGAAAGGATGGATGGAGAATTACTTCTGTGAAAACACGGGTATAGAATCACAACTCATTAAGCCCAAGCTAGATAAGGGTACACAGGAATGTTCTTTGCAGGAGAACCAGCCAGCCTTATCATCTGAATGGGGGTACCAGGATGACTACAACCATCTCACATTCTCAGACTGTTCTCCACTTTGCTACTGAATGGGAGATTATTTTATTGGGAGATTTGTTCTAAAAAGTATTAAATTATCTGCACTTTCCCCTGATTTAGAAAGTAACACATACTGGTTCATTTAAAAACTGGAAAATACAGCAATTATAAAGTAGAAAATGAAATCCAGAATTCCGTCATTCAGAGGAAGAAACGTGTAAACACGTATATCTTCAAATACACACACACAATACTATGTACAGAGTATTCATAAAATAAGAAAGAAAGAGAGAAGCTTAAAAAGACTGATTTTTTGGTACATCCTGATTATCACTGTGAAATCTACTGAGTTGGTAGAAATGATTTTTTTTTAACACAGGGCTCATTACTATTCCCCACTGAAGAGGGACCATGAAAGTAAGTTTTCCAGCAACGAAATTTACTCCAAGAATGAATATTATGAAACTGACTTGGGGCCGGCCCCGTGGCCGAGTGGTTAAGTTTTCGCTCTCCGCTTTGGCGGCCCAGGGTTTCCCCGGTTGGGATCCTGGGCGTCGACATGGCACCGCTCATCAGACCATGTTGAGGTAGTGTCCCACATGCCACAACTAGTAGGACCCGCAACTAAAAATATACAACTGTGTACTGTCGGGGGTTGGCGAGGAAAAAAAAAAGAAGATTGACAACAGTTGTTAGCTCAGATGCCAATCTTTGAAAAAAAAAAAGAAGCTAACTCAAAGAATGCCATGAAATACATATTGTGATGGAGTTAGTGGTTCTTGGTTTTCTAAGGCAAACAAATCAATCATCTCTTCATTTCTAATTTAAAATAATATATAGATTTGTTTTCAAAAAATGTGTTAAGGCTCAGGAACTAAATTATATAACAAACAAATGCATGTAGTATGAGAAAATAAAATTCAGAGTTGCCACTAATTGATAGCTTGGTGCCCAACTTTGAGCTTCTTGTTAACTACCTTCAACTGGGCAAAACAATGAGTCACTGAATCTTTCATTGACCAATAGAATTTCATGTAACTAAGATGTTTCCCGCTCCTAAACCCTGAGAACAACTTTTTATGGACAAGAACTTTTCTGTTTTTCTTTCTTTCTTTTGTTTTTAAAATTTTGTGGAAAGATGTTTTTTTTTTTTCCTCCTTAAGCAGTAACTGTTATCCTGATTTTTATAGGGCACAATGATTTCATTTTTAATGGCAAGCCTGCAGTCTGGGGTGGGGGAGTGCCAGAGGGCGGTTCTCCTCCAGGAGGCTTCTCCAGCTTGAGCAAGACTTGCCCAGGCCCCTCGGACCCTTAGGTGGAGTGCAGAAAGATTCTTTATAAGAGCCAGGCTTTACTGAGCGCTACTGTATTTGAGAGGCCCCTGTACACTAGAGCTTTACAGTGATATCGCTATTCTACCCTCCCAGGAACTCGATGCCGTAGGTACTACTATCACGTCCATTTGAAGTTGGGGAAACTGAAACTTGGGGAACTTAAGCACACGCTCCGTGTCAAGTCTCTAGTAAGTGGGCTGAGCTGGTTTGGAATCTATGTCTGAATCCTAAATCCATGAACTTAAAAAATGGCTGTCCATTCCCTTTTCATTGGTGGTTCCTACACTCAAGTTCGGTAAAAGTATAAGGTTAGGAATTTGTGTGAAGTTGTTTCTGTGGGAAGCTAGAGTCCAGGTGAAAATAAGTCTGCGGATCAAGAATCAGTAGAAATGAATGGTGAGTCCAGCAGTCCTCAAGTTGTGGCCTGCATTAGAATCACTTGGGGGGTCTGTTGAAATACAGATTTCTGGGCTCGGCCCACAGAATTTCTGTTTTTTTAAGTCTGGGATGGTGTCTGAGAATTTGCACTTCTAACGAGTTCTCTGTGACGCCAGCACTCCTGCTCAGTGGTTTTTAACCCCGAGACACATTGGAATCACCCAGAGGGGCTTTTAAACTTCTTGGACTTCATCTCTTTTCATTAGTCTTGGATGGGTCCAGGTATCTCCAGGCTTTCGAAGTTCCCCAGGTGATTCGAATGCACAGTGAGGGCTGTGGCGGCGCTGCTGTGTGCTCTCCCTGTTCAATATCAATATTCTCCTATTCAATATTCATTATTCAGTTTGCTTGGGCTTGAGACAAGAGATTGATAAAAGACAACTCAAAATCAAGATCCTTAGCCAGTTCCTAAAACAGCAGGTATTATGTTGTCTGTCGAAAGGAGATGCCAGGCAAGTAGGTGCCAAGGTCTTCTACTTGAAGTTTTATGTTCTCTTTTATCTTGAAAGGCCTCAAAGTCCATGAGATTAGCTCAGAATAGGCCCTCCCAACACACAAATGAGGTAAGTCAGTGAAAAAATTCATTTCTACTTTATTGCCCAGTTTTTCTCAAGTTGATGATTTTAATTTTGGCTTCAGGAGGTCATATTGATCTCTTTGCTCTGACAGTAATAAGTTGACAAGCTTGTCACTTCCAAAGACTCCTCCTTAGTACGACCCAAGTGTTCCGTGCCATTGCAACATTCTATTTTCACACAGCCTGCATTTTTATACATTTTACCAGGATGCCCCCAATCCATCTTTCATATGACAAATACAGGCTGCTGCCATCATCAGACTAAGGGATGTTGCCAGGCCCTCTTAGGTGAGGCTGCCCTAGAGTCATGAGTTCCTCTTGGGCTGCACTACCATTTTGGTCTATGTAGTGTGGTATGTGGGGGTGGGGATGGGGGCTGGCCAGTTATTTCAGCATTTTCTATTGCTTCAGTTTTCTCATTATTTCATGAAAGTGAGTCTTTCCAAAAGGCAAGGTAGAATTAGAAATTTTAGAAAATGTTTTAATTCTTGGTATGGAGCTTTTCTTATAATGTCCAAGCCTACCACTTGACTTTCATACCTTTGAATTTTGTGCACATATTCAGGAATTTGTTCAACAAGGTAAATCTTTATAGTAGGCAACTTCATTACAAATTGTTATGAAAGTAAGTACTCACCTAAAATAAATTATCGTATTTTATATTTGTAGTTTTGTGACCTGAATTCACAGCACTGGTTCAGACACCTTATTTTGTAGCATAGACAAACATATAACCTGCAGGGAAGTGTTCAAGGTTGTAGGATTGATAAGTGTGCAATTCACAGTGGGGATTCCCGGGAAGCAGTGGTTAGTCACTGTGGGAGTATCAGGACAGGCTTAGTGACAGAGGCAACAGTTGAGGTGGTTGTTAAACTATCAGGTGTCAATCAGCAGGCAGAGAGGAGAAGGGCATTCTAGAGGAGCATAGACCAGAACAACGCAATGTATCACACAAGATCCAAGTTTTTCCTGATGGCGTGAGCATTGTGTGCAAGCAGAAGGTGAGGCGGGGTGCCATAAGAGGTAAGGTAACAAGATGTGCTATAAAGAAAGCAAACTGCATTTGTAAGCCATTTGTAGCAGATGCTGTTAGAGGTTCACCTATATCCCTGTACCCTAACCCCTGGGCGCCATGCTGACTTCAGGCTTTGCTGAGAGCTCTGTGGGCTCTGTAGAGGCTCATTCTGGCCACTCATGGCAGGCCAGAAGGGCCAAGGGAAATGAGACCCCCCCCTCCCAGGAGCGTACTGACTGGGGTTGATATATGTATACCCAGAAAACTTGCCCCTCCAGTGGGATAACTCTGGGACATGAGTCTTGCAGCATTTCCCTGAGTGTTCCAGCAGGAATGAGCTCCAGTCACCCTGCCTTCCTGTCCTTGTATCAGTTCCCCACTCCCTTACTAGTCTTCCTTGTACTCCCAAATAAACTATCAGCACGTGAACCCTTGTGTCAGCATCTGCTTCTGGGGAAATTTAGCTAAGGCAACATGATAAGGAGGGTTAGGAAGGAGTTCAAAGGTTTTAGATAAAAGTAAATTTTGAAAGATCTTGTTGAGGGGCCGGCCCAGTGGCATAGTGGTTAAGTTTGCAAGTTCTGCTTCAGCTGCCTGGGATTCACCAGTTCGGGTCCCTGGTGGGTACCTGTGCACCACTTATCAAACCATGCTGTGGCAGGTGTCCCACATATAAAGTAGAGGAAGATGGACACAGATGTTAGCTCAGAGCCAATCTTCCTCAGCAAAAAGAGGAGGATTGGCAGCAAATGTTAGCTCAGGGCTAATCTTCCTAAAAAGAAAAAAAAAAAGATTTCATTGACAGCAAGGGGATAGATGAAGTGGAGGTGGAAGAGAGTAGAGGCAGCAAGACCCGAGAGGAGAGAATTTCTAGAATCTAAGGAAATATTATAAAGACTGAGCTAGGGCACTAGGCAGTTGGAGGGTTGAGGGGGATGTGGGAGCCCTGGGGAGATGGTATGGGGAAGTGGTAGAATTGAGAACTTAGGGAAGACTGAGAAGGAATGGCCAAAGGAATAGCAGAAGGTCAGAAGAAGGGGTTATCCATTCTAAGAGGGAAGGAGAAATCAACTGTGCCAAGAGCTGCAGAGAGATGACATCACAATGACTAGCGAATTGGGAAACTTTGAATCATTAACAACCTTTTGCAAATCATTTTTCATAGAATGATGTGGACAGAATTCTGATTGTAGCAGATTTAAGAATAAGTGAGATGACCAAGTGATTATAAACCAGTCTTTGGAAGAACTTGGCTATGAGAGGAGGGAGAAATAGAGTGATGGTTAATAGAAGGAGGCTTAGGGGTCAGAGGGGGTGTTTTTAAAGGCAGGGATGGCTTGAGCTCATGTATACCCTGCAGTGAGAGAACAAGTACCGGTGGAAAGGCAGAAAATACATCAGTTAGTAATATGAGGTCTTTGTTCTGGAAGAGATGGTGGAGAGGGGATGAAATCATGAACATATCAAGGAATTTCACATCACATTGTCAGTTAAAGAGAAATTGTTGATATGCCAGACACGTGAGGTGATGAAGGAAGTCAGGAAGCTTTCCTAAGAGGGATGTCATATTTGAAATCTCTTCTCTGTTTTGATAGGCTTTCCTGAAAACTCACATTCATGAAGAAAGTCAGAGTATTTGTTGTGGATGCAACCCTGGGTCTTTAGCTGTGTGCTACAGAAACAGAAGATGATGAATATAACCAAGGATTGGGAGTGGGGAAAGAAAGGAGCCGGTTTGGAAAATGGGTTTTTGGTTTATTTAAACTTTAAAAAGTTTATGGTGCTAATGCTTTTCAAGCATTTTCAGAAGCAGTGGAGAAAAGAGTGCAAAGAAAATGAGTTTATTTTCTAAAATGAATTTTTATGTTGTTTTGCAATTTCTCCATGCTAACGTTATCTAAATTGTGTGGGCTTCTCTTTTGAAAATATAGAGACTGCATCATGGGTGTAGATTACTGTCCATCACTCCAGCAGTAAACAGATCAACGTGTGCTCTAGGTTTTCATGAAGCAGGTCACTACTTCTTCATACCAACTTACTAACTTCTCTGAATTCTGCCTTAGATGTGGACACTGATCACTCTAACATCCCCCTCTCCCCGCAAAAAAACAAAACCAGCAAACCCAGAGCTCTGTGTGCGAACCCTAAATATAGCTCTGCCTGACCTCCGTCTACTGTGTACAGACTTAGCAGGTTTCAGTTTCTCAGATCTTCTTTTTGGTGTCTAATTTCCTAAAGTACCAGAGACAGCTGTCTGGGGGCCGGAGAGCTAAGACGGTGAACGTGCAGATATCAAGGAAACGGTTTTCTTACAGCAAGAGCTTCATTTAGATCTGAGCATTTCCTCATTCCTGCCTGACTGTAGAGTTTCATAAGTTGTGATTTGTGCTAAATTCAGATGTGTCCTTTCTTACTGATGGGGGTGGTCAGGGTTGACTTCTTCAGCCTGCTTTAAGCCAGGCGAGGTCTAATCAAAGTAACCAGATTCCAGTAGTTTGACATTTCAACTGTGTATCCTGTAGAAAAACAAAGCATGCAGATATTTGTAAATGAAACCAATGGAAAAATATTAAAATCCTCCCCCTCGCATTTTTTTAGCTTTCCAAGAAGGTTTGCTTTTATTTATGGGCAGTAATACTTTCTATTTCAGCCACTGTTTCCTCATCAGTTTGAGAAAAGTAAAGCATTTTGTCATCTCTTGCAGTTAAAGTTTCTGCTAAGAGTATGCCGCTTTTCTTCATATTAAAACGGGAGGCAGCTTTGACCAGTTGATGACCTTTCTCTGAGGATCTCCCTAGCTAAAGTTTGGCTTCATAAAATCGGTTGAATTTCTATGGTCCGAGTGAAATAGAAGATGAAGCAATTAACCACTTAATTTAAACCATGTTAACTGTCAATCCAAGTAATTCTAACAGTGGGCACTTTCACGCCCTGAATTATTGATGAGGACGAATCTATAAAGCAGGATATTGGGGATGAACCCGTGCCAAGCTGCGTCAGTTAGGACTTGAAGTGGACAGTTCAATTTCTAACACAGTGTTTGTAATCCCTCAGGATGACTTCTATTAGTGTTGTCAAATGGCTAACCTAGCAATTTTCAGTCATTTCCAACTTGCAATACTATAATGTTGTTTGATTCTCTGCCATCCTCTTTCACTTCTATATTCCATACAGCATTTTTGCATTTTAATAAGTGATTTTATACTTGGGCAACTACGTGCCACTTTGCTTACACATTTATTTTTTCTTTGAGTTACCTAAAAACCCTCTAATTTGCCTTAAAGACCGTTTTGGAAATCATTGCATTAGGAATAGAGAACTGTAATGAAACCTAGAGAGCATCTGGGCCTCACTCTTATTTTAGAGATAATGAAACTGAGGCCAGGAGAGGCGAAGTGAACGGCCTCACGTCAAACAGCTAGTTACTAGTTGTGATAGGCTGATTACAAGACGATTGCAACTGTTCTTGCCACTTGTGTCCAGATCCATTGCAATGTGACTTTATAGCTTCTTCCATTCAAAGGAGGCATCTTCTTCTCCACACCTTGAATCTGGGCTTGCATTGTGACTTTGGCTGATAGTAGGCAGAAGAATTAAAGCTACCAGTCAGCAGCAATAAATAACTAATACATAACTTATTTTTTATTTTGATGTTCTTTTTAAACTCCCAGATTATTCTAGAAAATCAGTAGGACTCAGAGAAGTGTTTTTCCTCAACTTCTGCTTCCAGTTACCTGGCAAATTTTCAAATATTTGCTTCCTTTGCTTGTACAATGTGTAATTTATTTTGCATCTTCTCCCTCACCAAGCTTTCTAAATGTGTTCTTTCCTTTTCTGTTTTTGAGTTTTTAGGAACATCTTCAGCTGAGGTGGAGTTTTTAACTGTGCTGTTGGGCATTGCTTTGTGGCACAAAGTTTTAATCCACTTAACGGCTTCCAGCACATTAATTTTTTTGGCAGGTAGGTGATGCTGTCATCTATGTCCATACTAGCAGGCAAATTATAGGAAGAAAGTAACTCTTGGAATGAATGAAAATTATCTTTAACCAAGGGAGAGGTCAACTTGCTGTGTTTGATAAGTTTCGGTTCTTTGTCACCTGAAGCTGTGCACCTTTGCATCAGATGTTATATTTGTGGCCTAAATAAAATCATGTTATCTGAAATCCTCTACTTATTTTGGATGATTTACTCCTTCTTATCCAAAGGGCAGTATGATGTAATACAATGAGCACTGAAATTAATGATTGGAAACCTGAGTTCGAATTCTCGATCATCCACACATTTGTTGTGTCACTTTGGGCAAGTCACTTCACTTCTCTTAAATCCAATTTCTTTATTACATGTACTTAGCTTTTTTGGAGGATAAGATGAAGCATGTAAAGCATTTTGTGAGTGACGTACTCCAATCTCTACTTCTCTTCTGAGCTCTACACATTTTCACTGGCCTACTGGACACTCTCTGTTGGATGTCCTGTATCCAAATCCATCTCAACATGTACTACTCAGACTTTCATTTTTCTCCTGACTTCCCTAATTCTTTTAAATGGTGCATTTCAAATCCCCAAGTAGGTTTTTGATGCCTTTCTCTCATTTATCCCTTATAAGGCATCCATTTATTTATTAATTTATGCATCCAGCAAAAGCTTATTAAACATCTTCTCTCTTTTCTGTTCCTGCACGTACTCCATTTTCAGCCCCATCCCTACGCTTCAAAGCAGGCTTTGCTCCATCTTATTTCTCTTTCAAACTCTGCTCCTCTGGACTTGGCATTCATCTTGGATCTCTCAGCCCAAGCCTTGCCCAGATTTTATCACTTCTCTCTTAGTCTTCTCTCCAGCCCCAGTGTCTCTTGTCTCTGGTAAGAACACCTTGTTCCTAGGGTGTGCCCTTTAAGACCCTTACCTCCCCACCCCCCCATAGCCAGCTGTGCCACTAAGCCAATTCGTTCCCATCTCCATCTCCTTGATGGAAGAAGAGACTCAGACTCTATAAGTGACACTGAGGATGTCACCTAATTGTAATAAACGTTATTTCCTCATTTATAAAATGAGAGAGATACTGACCTCCTCCCAGGTCAGTACCATTTCACAGCACCTGTGACATGACATAACAAACATGACCGGCACAGAGGGGCTCCCATAACCCAGGAGTTCTTCCCCAAGACCTGGCTATGATTGCATACCACAAAACACAGTACTCCTTCTCTGGCGATTCAGAATCAGAGCAAGTTAGAATTTAATTAGGGAGAGGGAATGAAATGTTTAGTACAAGTTGTGGATGTAGATAAAATATGAAATGAAGTGCAGGTGGCTAAGTACAAAGTGAAAAGGTGGGAAGTATGAAGTAAGGTTATTAAGAAAGGATAGGCAGGTAGTGACTTGTAAAGAAACTAATAGGTATGAATTGGTGAAAAGAGAGAAAGAGACTATCTGAGGTGTGGAGAATTACGTAGGAAAATGCTCAAGAACAAAACAAAGTATGCCTTGGTGCTAGCCTGATACAATGGAGAGGAGAAGTTTTAGGGGAAACATCATGTTTAGAGACATGAGTGGTGCCAGTTACTGCAGACTTAAATTCTCCTCCTTGTAACAGATAAATATATATGAGGCAGTGTTTCTAAAATATGAGAAATATTATCCAACATCTATTTCCAGTAAAACCTATGCATTTTGTTGTGTCATTCTTAAAAAGGCAAGCTAAGAACTTCATGAGTTTGTAAATCCTTTGATAATATATTAAACAAATGGTCTCTAAACCCACTTTTAAATATATTATTTTAAATGTGAAATAATATTTGTGGAGAGAAAAATTTGACTTAAAAAATATACTGAAGGGGGCTGGCCCTGTGGCCAAGTGGTTAAGTTCGCGCCCTCCGCTGCAGGTGGCCCAGTGTTTCATTGGTTCAAATCCTGGGCTCGGACATGGCACTGCTCATCAAACCACGCTGAGGCAGCGTCCCACATGCCACAACTAGAAGGACTCATAACGAAGAATATACAACTATGTATGGGGGGGCTTTGGGGAGAAAAAGGGAAAAAATAAAATCTTTAAAAAAAAAAAAAGACTGTGTCTAAGAACCATCCTTCCCAGAGAGGTTTCCTTGTGTTTTGTTTATGAACATTAATTGCCTTCTCTTTCTGTGTGAATTGGGCTGGAAAATCACAAATGCAAATACCTTTGGGTTTGTCTAATCCAAGCCCTGCTCATTTCACAAATGAAGAAACAGAGGGAGGTTCAGGGTCTTCACATGGTCATAGCTCATCAGGGGCCAAGATGAAACAAACTTCTCTTTAGATTTTTAATGTGATGCTTTAAAAAATATACTGAAGGACCTGGGATAACCAAGACAATATTAAAAACAGAACCAAACTGGAGTCCGTCCGCTACCAGATAGCAAGACTTGCTCTGAATCTATGGCAATTAAGGAAGTACAGATAGACCAATGGAGTATTATGGAGATTCCAGAAACATATCCACACTAACATGTTCCCTTGATGTGATAAGGGTGCCACTGCACTTCAACAGATAATTGATGTTGTTCTCAATAAATAGTGCTGGGTCAAATGGGTGTATCAATGAAAAACAAAAAAAGACCCTTGACTCCTACCTCACACCAAGCACGGAAATTAATTTGAGATGGATCACAGACATTACATATGGAAGCTAAATCAGTGAAGCTTCTAGAATGTCCTCATGACTTTGAAATAGGTAAAGATTTCCTAACTAAGACACAAAAGCCCTTCACCAAAAAGAAAAAAGATTAATAAATTGAATTTCATTAAAATTAAAAACTAATGTTCATTAATTGATAGCATTAAGAGAATGAAAAGTCAAGCCGCAGGTTGGGAAAAGAATTATGTCATAGATATGTAACTCTGACACTTTAGACACTTAGACAGCCAGAGAGACAGCCCTGGGTCTCTAACCCCTCCAGGCCCTGCCTGGTGGCCTGCAGGCACATCAGTATTTTGGTTTGGCCAAGTCTATGAAAATATGGACTGTTTTAGCATTATCAAACAAAGCATTGGCATAAAGGCAGATACAATCTAAGGTTGTTCTGGATGACTTGTGGCATAAAGGCTATATAAGCAAAAAGACAAGTTCAACAAGAGAGGAACTGATGGCCCTTTCATGGCATGTATATTCCTTAATACTACATTTGCACTGTGCCTAAAGCAAAGAAATTTTACAGGAAACAGCCACATGCACTTCCTGGTCTCATAAGATCTTATCAAGGATAAGCATTTCAATTTAGGTGGGAAATGTGGTCTTCCAGGGTGATCAGCATCATGAGCTGATACAAAGTGCTCTCTGGGGCTAGTGATCAGGCCTTCTCTTGACATCTGTTGACATCTGTTATATTTGCTGTTATCTATCTATATGTTTTCTATTAAGTTAAAACTTCAAAGGACTATTAATGTAAAAATGACAGTTTTACTTGTAGTCATGCAGAATTCTTTAAACATTTTTTTTTGCTTAATTTAGTTTTGTCAGAAAGCTTAAATATTGAATTCCAGTTTGCTTATAAAGTTGAAAGCTGTCTTCCATTCACTGCAGTTGCATACAGGGATTTGGAAAAGATGAAAGAACCTTGAGATTATCTATTTCCATGCCATACTCTATACAGAGGAAATCGAGACACAGAGATATCATTTATGGACTCCTCCCCCACTGGAATATTCTTGAAGAAACAGTTTTCTTCTCTACCATATCTGCAAATCACTGCTTTCTAAAACAATCTCTTAAACTTCCTAAAAGCTTATTCCTTGTCAAATTCTACCTTGGTTGCAAGAAACATTGAAAACTTTTACCAGATAAAGCTTGGAATTTCAGCATTTCTAAAACAACACGTTTCTGTAAACCTTTATCTAACAAACATGGCTCTCCTAGCTTTTCTTCAAAATCAGTCCCTGAAAAGTTAAGATACTTATTGTTTGTCATAAAAATGAATACACTGTTAGAGTTCTGCCCCCCCCCCCAATCCCTTTGATACTGGATGCTTAAAAATTGGAAAAAAATGTTATGTGGGTTCACCTGCTAATAGATATGATGAAAATCCTTTCTATGAATCATTTCCAAAATGATAGGTAGTTTCGTGTTCCAGTATTCTAATTATGCTTCTTCAAACTTCATGGCTTTACATCTGTTCTTTGTTTATGAAATTTTGGAAATGGACTTGAGATAATAAATGGTCTTTTATTAAGCTAAGACTTTCCTTTGCCATACAGAGGATTATATGATTTGTAATTATTTCAGTCTAATTTAAGGAAGGTTTTGGTGGGGTCTCAGAATTGTCTGTACTGTAATTTCATCCAGCAGTCCATAAGATTTAAATATAAAGATTAGCTTTACCTCTATCTAGCTTGAAAGATTTTTCCTCTCTCCCACTCTAATTTTACCATTTTTCTATTACAGATATCATGCGCTGAAGGGACTTTAACTATCCTCCAGACCAGAACTTCCCCCCCGGGGTGTGGTGACATGCTGATGTGCCCAGAATGGTTATGTGTGTGTTGGCATATCATCTCCTTGGAACTTGAAGTAACTGATGGGGCCTTGAGGAAACTTCCATTTGTTTTTTGTGCTGTTACGTGAAAAACGTTGAGAAAGACTAACTCTATCGCTTTCGTTTTGTAAAGAAAGAAGCTGAAAAACCTTTGAGCTTGAAAGTCTTTTTTACTGAGTTCCTTCGTTCTAGGACTAGGTGTAGAATCCAGATCTTGTGGGTTTTGCTGTGATGCACCTGGGCCATGACACACTTCCTTCCTTCTTTTTGAGCGAGACAGTAAAATTTAGTGGCTGTTCTTGGTATGCACTTTAATTGGAAGAAGTGACCAAACTAATTCGTAATAACAGTTTGCTGAATTCTTCCTGGAATTCACTTTACATACATTGGTATCAATTTGTATAAAAAGCCTTTAAGACAGATTCTATCATCATCACCTTTTTATAGAAGTGGAAATTGGCATTCAGAGAAGTTAGGTGACTTGTCAAAGATTTCATCATAAGTTACTGAATTTAATGCAGGTCTGTCTGGCTCCCAATCTTATGCTCTTTGCACACTATCATGATAAATACTTGTTGTAATGAAAAGTAATTGTCATCTTACAATGTACAAGAATTTTTCCTGCAGAGGAAATAAATAAAAGATAGTTAATTTTCACTACATGAAAAGAGAAGGATGTGAGGGGAGGCAATAGGGGCATTTGCTGTGCTTACCAGGACCTGTTCTCCTCTTTGAATTAGCAATGACTTTTGGAGAGTGGGTGTCCTGGTGTAATTTAAAACAACTTGGAGACCTTTTGCAAAATAAATTTTAGGATATTTTACTGTTTTTATTGTCTCTGCCAGGCACAGGAGTCAAGAAAATTTCAAGTTGGAGAATAAGTACAGAGAAACAATTTTTTTACAAAGATTTAAAAAGTTGGATACTACAGTATTATCTTTAGAGTCCCCCAATAGCCACCTCGTCCCTTAAAGACTGGGTGCATATAACAAAGGACTACAAGGAGTCATCTCTGACCCTCAGTTGTCCCACCAGTAGGTGGTTTGAGCAATAAGTTCTCTAATCATTACACATACGCAGGGCTGGATATGTGGAAAATAACTGGTATCTTGAAACAAGCAAATGAAAATCAGAGAGAAAAAAAGAGCAGCAAAATGCCCTGGCACCTAGATTTGGCCTTTCAGAAACTGTTGAAAGATTTTGGCTTTCCTCGGATGAATGCTTAACTCTAGAACTGAAGAAGAAAATATACAGAATGAGCCTGGGACTTCCTGTTGGGCTAGAATTCAAGAAGCTCAAAGAACAGTAAGCTCCTCTTTGCTAGAACACATTTGCTGAAAGGCTTTCAATGGCTAAAGATAGGACAAAACTGGGTATCAAGAAGAATACGAAAGTATTAACTGAAGCACATTATATATATAAACATCTGTAAGCTCATAATGTCATGATAAAGAGAGAGGAAGAAGAAAGGGGGGAGAAAAATAATAAACAATTCATTGGATGCCATTGAAAAAATAACTGGAGTATTAATTCCTTACTCTGAAATTGTCACATCTTGCCTTTTCATCGTGTACTGTATTTTAGGTTGATCATAGCACCAGCTGATGAGAGAAATTTCTAACTTTACAAAATTTTCCAGCTAACTAAGGTGGGATGACTCATACAACTTTAAAAAAACATTATTCCGTAGCTCCTAATGAAATAACTCATTTAAGTTTGGGTAATCAATAGATGAAAGTATCTTAGGGTCAGCAAAAGAGGGAAATATCGAGTGCCTCCTGATTTGACACTATGTACTACATCCAACACCATCCTGAAATGTTCTTGCAAAAAATTGATTCAGAATCTAACCAATTTCTATCTGAAGGAAAGAGCTGATTTCCATTTATAGGAAATACCAGCGGTAGAAGAATAAGTTAAATGATACTCAAAGAAGCAGAAAAGATTCTGAACGTGATATATTTTACAGGTGCTAATTTCTGCCACAAGTTAGTGGCAAGGAAGAGAAAGAGAGAGAGAGAAATTGAGAGAGAGAGAGAGACAGGGAGACAGAGAGAGGGAAAGAAGTTCTAGATTAAAGAGGCTTAAGAAACATGATAACCAAATGTGCCATCTGGTCCTTTCTTGTTTGGATCTTGATTCAAATAGAGCAAATGAAAAGATACTTTTTTGGTTGTTAAGATCATTAGGGAATTTAATTATGGAAAGTTCTTTGGCCACCTAGTCACATAACAAACCACCCCAGAATATAGTGGCTTAAAACAACAATAATTTACTTTTTCACCATTTTGCTATTAGGTCAGGTCCCTGGGGGACAGCTCTCTGCTCCATTGGCATACTTAGTGTGGCTTGTCTGGGACTTGAGGATTTACTTCCCAGATGGCCTCACTCACAGGGCTAGCACTCTGGTGCTGGTTGTCAACTTGGAGAGCAGCTGGGGCTGTCGCTGGAGCCCTCGATGCTACTTCCTGTAGGTCTTTTCATGTGCTGCTTGGGCTTCCTCACAGTAGGACGGCTGGGTTCCAAGAAGGAGGAAATGGAAGCTGGCAGTCCTCTTAAAGGGTAGGCTTCGATCTAGCACAGTGATAGTTCTGCCATATTCCATTTGTCGGTGTAGTCACAGCTTCAGCCCACATTCAAGGGACTGGAGGAATAGACTCCATGTCTCTGTTGGGGGAGTGACACAGGGAGGTATTTGAAGTTATCAAGGAATAATTTTTAAGTGTAGCAATGGCTCTCTGATTATTGAAGAAAATGTCAAAAAAATTTAAGATACAAAGTGAAGTGTGTAGGAGTGAAATGACATGATGTCTGGGGTTTAATATACTTTAGCAGCAAAGAAAAATGATAAAGATAAAATGGAATAGATGAAGCAACTGTTGGAAGATCTTGATTATTTTTGAATATAGGTGATAGGAATATGGAGGGCTTATTGAACTCTGCTTTTGAGTGTGTGTGAAAATGTCATCGTCAATTTTTTTTTTTAAATATTGGGACTTGAAATAATATTATAGCTCCTAAAAGAGACTATAAGGAAGAGACTCAAAGTTATAGTTTCATCTGATTTTGATTAAATTTTAATATTACATCTTCTCAAAATATGCCTTAAATAACACTCCCCCAAAGTACTATCTTGAGAAAGTATGCAGAAATAGAGAAACTTACGGGGTGCTGAGGCTGTCGGGAGGAATAATAGAAAGGCAGCCAAACATCAGGGCGGCTTGACATTGGAGCAGATGATGTGTCTTTCCTCTGGAAGCCACTGCATGAGCACTTAAGGCTCTGAGCTTCTGCATCCATCTTCAGACCATGAAGGGAAGGGCAAGGAGATTGCAGACAGTGACCATGACTCTGACCTTGCTGACCTTCTGCGTGGATAGCAACAATTGTGAGTCCACAGAAGAATTCTTATATAGAAGAATAACTCTTCCTCAGTAAGCACTCTCAATCTTGTGGTCTGTTACTTGGAACTCAAAGCATTCTTAACTGATAACATTAAACACAAGGTGCCAATGCAACTCTCTAGGTATTCCTAATTAGAACAAGGGACAACTGTAGATGCCTTTTCCAAAGGTATTAGAAATAAATGTGATTTAAAGGAAAAATAAGTCCAGGACCACCTGAAGAAGATATTTGCAAGATAAAAATTTAACTTTCCAGCAGTTCCACTTCTGGGTATATACCCACAAGAACTGAAAGCAGGGACACAGATATTTGTACACCCGTGTTCACAGCAGCATTATTCACAACAGCCAAAAGAAGGAAGCAACCCAAGTGTCCATCAACATATGAATGGATAAACAAAACACAGTATACACATACAATGAATATTATTCAGCCTTAAAAAAGAAAGAAATTTTGACACATACTGTGATATGGATGAGCCCTGAAGACATTATGCTGAGTAAAATAAGTAAGTCACCAAGGGACAAATATTGTATGAGTCCACTTATATGAGGTATCTAGAATAGTGAAATTCATAGAGACAGAAAGTAGAATGGTGGTGCCAGGGGCTGGGGCAGGGGAGGAATGGGGAGCTAGTGTTTAATGGGTACAGAGCTTCAGTTTTGCAAGATGAAAAGATTCTGGAGATGCATGGTGGTAAAAGTTACACAACTGTGTGAATATGCTTAATGCCACAAAAGTGTACACTTAAAATTGATTAAAATGGTAAATTTTATGTTCTGTATATTTTACCACCATGAAAAAAGTGCTTATCTCAGGAACTTGTCGTATAAGAGATCCAAATTTTCTTTAATTAATGGAAGAGAAAAGAGAGATGGGAGACGGGGAGGTGCGTGGGGCAGAGCCTTGAACCCCCACCTTTGAAGGGAAGGTGTTACTTTTATATTGAAGGATGATATTTTCTTCAGGATTTGCTATGTATTTTCAACTTAGTTAGCTAGGCCGATGGTTGTTTTCACTGCCTTTTTCCTCCAGATTTGAGAAATATTAATGCCACCTTTGAAATCTGTTTACACAGATGATGGTAAGTCTCATTCTCTCATTTTATTAGTCAGGGTTCCTCATTAATTTAGAAAATTGTTTGTTCAGTTAAGACCTGTCTCATTTGATAATGGTCTCTGAATCCCCTGGATTATGGCAGGGGTTTTACTTTGTAATAATCTCCCATGAGAACTGTCCAAACAACTGTGAAGGCAAGAGAGAGCTGCGAGGGGCAATCCTATTCCTGAAAGCACGGCAACAGGGGACTGAAGCTGACCATAATGAATCTTTTCTGCTTTTCACTGGTAAGTTTCTTTACATGCACCATTTATATCCTCATTTTTAATTGTATCAAATAAAAGGAATGGAATTAGGGTATGCCCTAAAATTCCTGTGTGGCAATATAAATACATTTAGGGTCTCATCGGAGAGTCCACATCAGAAAGAAGAGAAAGGATGTTTTCATTAAAGCACTTCAGCCAACTCTATTCAGAGGGAAGTAATTTATAAAAAACATATATACATTTATTCACAACAATTGCTAGTTTTTTAACATTTTGATGCTGAATTTGTAAGTATGATATGTAAGCAGTGTTTTTGAGGAGTTATTTTGTTCTGTTTTTATGAATATGAGAAAATTTTTTGTAAAATATGCTGCATTAAGGTTGCTTGCTTTGCTTTGAGACATCCTAGGAATCAAATTTTTTTCTTTATTGTTTGAGTAATGAATTCCGTTCAACGTTGGCTTGGTTAAACTACCATGGAGGCAGCTTTCTGAGTTACACAGCACGATGAATGCAAAGTACAATGGATTAATCCAGTCCTGCAGATGTGCTCATTCAAGGGTATAAGCGCCTCTCAAATTCTTTTTTATGTTATTACTTTTTTTTTTTCCTCTAGCCTGAAGTGGATGAGTGAAAGTTAGCAGGTAGTCATAGATCTGGAAATACTTTATAATGCTAACCTGCAATTGTGACCATCTGCCAATGCTAAAAATGGATTTCAAAAATAATTTTATTCATTTCTATCTTTGTTTGCAGCAGGGCATTCTGCCCATTTATTGGTTTTTCAAGATGTCAATGGGAGATCCCTGTCATTTGGGGAAATAAAATGGTTTACTTTGATGTTTGTTTTCTTTCCAAATTGCAAATAAGATTAACATAAGTGCTAGAGATGGTGCTGACATGGGTTGTAATACCTAAACAGGAGGCATTTTACACCAAGATAAGGGACTTAATCTTAGAGCATCTTGAAAAATAAAATGCAATTGTGAGTTGTGGCAGGCTGAATCATCGAGTTCGGGTTGCCGATATAGGCCCAATTTACAAAGTAACTGCGGGTGCTCAACTTTGCTTTGTGCCATATAAATCTGACTGGAGAAATCCCATTTCAGGTGATTTAAGTGGTATTGTGCATTCTTTTCTAGTTGATCTAAAAAAGCTATATGTGCTTTATATGAATGTACTTCCCGTGGAAATAGGCAGTGCAGCAGCAGAGACGATAGCATTCCGAAATCACTCTGAATGGTACTCTAATCAGTATGCTAATGTTTCTATAACATAGCATGGCTCGGCATAGTGTGGCATCCGTTTGTAATCCTGCTACTAAAGACCTATAACCATATAATGAGCATGATTGTCTTTCTCTGTAATGTGAGGATGGGAGCACATACTCACAAAGAATTGTTTCAAAGCCCTGTCTTGTGGCCTCACTTTGACTGCAACTCTCTCCCACCTTTTAAAGTTGTCCTTAAAAAGTGACTTGCCTAAAAACGTATTTGATTAGACCGAACCATCATGAACACTTTATTGTTTTGTTCAAGCAGTCCAAAGTTTATGTTACCCAAATTAATTGCTTTAATAAGAAAATGTCCACAAGGTACTTGGAAAAAAAATAAAAGATATTTTGAGTTTTTAAAATTCTTCCTTGTGGAGTAAATAAATAAGATTATTTAGCGTATGGGCTCTCAACCAGGGTGTTGTGAGACCCTCCTGTGCTGTTAGGAGCTGTGAAAAAGGGGTGGGGCTATAGCTTTAGCCAGAAATTTGTGTGTAATTTGAAACATATTTTATCTGTGCTTGTAGAAATGTGAACATATGGGACACTGCATTTAAAAAATAGATTAAAAATCACTGATTTGGTGGAAAGAAAGATCGCAGAATTCAAAATCTCTAGGAAGGAGGGGATTTTAAATATTGAGCATCACATAAAGATTACCACTAAGCAAAGCCAGTGAAAGAGTTAAACGCCCTCTTGTTTAAGTGTGGGGGGAAACTGTAAATCTTTTAGTAAATGGGGTTTTTAGGAGAAATATAAAGGCAAACTTAATGAACTACCCATTCTGAACCAAGGATACTATAAATAATCCATTAAAGGTGATTGCTATTATTTTGGATCTATAAACTCGAAATAGGGTCTATCTTTCAAACGGGAGGCAGGAATATCCTTTTATGTACGCCACTCTCACTCAGAATTTTTCTTAGTGTTTTACACTATGATAACGCTTTTAGAAAGCTTGCTCAGTAGAAGCAAGATGATTTTCTTGTTGAGCTCATCATATAGTTATTGAGTTTAACATTACTTTGTAACCCAATAAAGTTACAAATCAATTATCCTTGCACCATTTCTTCAGTGCTTTGAAGTGCTGCCTCTGTCTTTATTTGGCCTCTGTATTCTATCCCGCTGGGTGTCTCCATTCCTTTCCTTATACCCGCTCCTTGACTTACCTAGTAAGGTAATTCTAATGCCAGGGAAATATCTTATTCAGAAGAATATCCTCTTGTTGTCCTTCTTCAAAATTTGGACTTTTAAGTCTTTATGCCTGTAAATGAATTTAGGATCATGCTGTCAAGTTATATAAGCTTTGATGGTATTTTGATTAAAATGGATTTGAATGTCACATCATCTTTAGGGGGAATTGTCTTCATTATGGGGTTGAGGACTTCAATCCACAAACACGTATAACTTTTCATTTATTCAGATCTTCTTTCATGGGCTTTCATGATGTTTTATAATTTTCTCTATAAAATTCTTGCGTATCTGTTGCTAAATTTAATCGTGAGGGTCTAAGAATTTTGTCTACTGTTGTATTTTTTTCCTAATTTGTTTTTGCTGATTTATAGATACATTGTTGATTTTCAGATATTAATATTACAAATGAGTAATTCTCCTGAATTTTTAAAATTCTGGTAATTAGTTTGTGGTTTTTCTTAGATTTTTGTATGCAGATAAGCTGTAAATTTTCCTCTTGTTTAGCAATTATACCATTCGCAACTTCTTTCTCTTATAACATTGACAAATAAGAATGCTATGAAGGCAGGCATCTTAATGTTGTTTCTAACATTCCTGAAGTACTTCTGAGTCTCCTCGAGGTTTTTGATAAATAACCCTAATGAGCTTAAGGAAGTTCTGTCTTTTTCCAATTCGCTAACATTTTTATCATGGATGAATAATAAATTTTTCAAATGCCTTAGAATATTTATTGGAACAATAAACTTTCTTTTTAATATTTTAATGTATATTAAATGTTGAAACATCCTTAATTCCTATATTAATCACTGATTGGCCATGGTGTATTTTTATATACACTATTAAATTTGATTTTGTTAACAGTACATTTAGGCTTTTTTAAAACTAATAGACCAAAATGTTGGTCTGTAATTTTCTTAAATTGACGAGCAAATTCTGTCATTTTATTTTTCTGGAATTCCTATTAATCTTACGTTGTTGTGTCTCAATACCTCCACATTTTCACCTGAGTGTTTCATGTGTTTTTTATTTATCCCTGTATGTTGCACGCTGGGCGAACTCTTCAGCATTTTTTAATTCTTTTGAGAGGTTTAGAGTTCATTCAAATTTTGCTTATTTAACGTAAATTTCTATGATTGTATTATTCTTTTTCAAGACTTTTTAATTGTTTATTTTTTGTTGCTATTTAATGGTTGTTGATTCAGTTCTGCCTATTTTGGTTTCATCATAGATTATTTCTTTTTAGTTGGATATTACTTTTTCGTTTAGCTCTGTGAAGGTCATAAATATTCTTTCTTAAATTATTTCTCCATCCATTTGATGATTTTAATTTCATCTGGAATGAATGGTTTTCTTTGCAGATTGTCAGTTCAGTTGGCTCCTTCTCACCGTTTTATCCCTCCGAGCATTTTGGCTAGCGTTGAATGAAGAGCTCTTTGTCTCTGTCTCTGTCTCTGTCTCTTCCTCTCCCTCACCCTCTCCTGCAACCCCCACCCTCCGCCTCTCTCTTTTTCCTCCTTCCTGGCCTCTTTACCTTCTGTGAGGCATACATCTCAGGTCTCTCTGAGCCCCCAGTTTAGAACCAAGGCTTACATTGCTGGTCCAGGGATCTCATCCCGCGGTGTTATGTGGTGTATTACTGATCCGGTCACTGAACCAGCTGGCAGCTTGTCTCAGATCCCACTGTGCTGGTTGTGTTGTTGAATTTTGCTCTTCTGGCCTACAGCTTCCTAGAAGCAAGAGCCCTGGCAGCTGCTGAAAGGAGCTTTTTTCAGCCTCCTGTAAGTGCTGCTGTAGCCCCTGGATTTCAGCATGGAGTTGGCTTTATGTGGAGGACGTCTATTGCACCTTACCCCACGAGGCCCAGGATCTACTCAGTGCTCCCTGTTTGTGGATGGGTGCTTCATAGGCCCACACCCTTACCTCCTCTCTCCACTTAGTTTCTGTTATGTGTTTACATGTTTCTGTTACATGTTTGGTTTCCCTACATGTTTATGTATTTTGGAGCACACGTGATGTAGGTTTTACATAGGTCTTTTTAATTTTCTCAATAATTTGCAATGTGTTTGGAGCAGAGGTTACTTCAAATATGAAACTGTAGAGCATATGAGTTCAAAGTTTAAAGGTAGAAAATGGCAATTCAATTCAATCTTTGTTTTGCTTATTTCTTAATAAAATACATTTTTAAAGGTGAGAACATTTTCAATGTGAGACTATAGTTTTTTACTCATTGTTTCAAGCAAGAAATCTTTTTCCTAATCCAGCAGACCTTTCTATTTATGATACCATTATCAGCATCACCAGTTACTACACCCAGAAATTTTCAGTATACTAAGTGTGTAGCTCTCTCCTTTAAGAATGTTTCCAGATGATGTCATAACTAGACCAGTTCTGTCTCAGAAGGAAAAAATATGTCAATTCAGTTAAGAAGTTTGCTTCCCAAATACAAAGATTTACAATATAGTTCAAATGGTCTTAAATACAAACTCATACATTTTAAAATTCACTATTCCATGAAGGGATAAAAACAAGTAGACAGTATTATTTATTAATATAAACACTGTAAACATTAATATTAATGCCTTTATTGTAGTTGTTTTAAATGTAGACATTTAAGAGTCTTGTTTGAATTTCTGGCTCTGTAATAAGTAGTGAGAATGTTGAAAATTGGCATACGATGAACTCTTAATCCCAATGCCCAGGATCATTTAGATAAGGTACTATAAAAAGGTGGGTCGATAGATGACTTGTGAAGGAAAGTTATCCTTTTGTTATTCCTTGACTCAAAAATCTCTTTATTCCAGGAGGGCTCTATGGACAGCTTGTATGAGCCAGTCCCAGAGCAACAAACTAACCAAGAAAGTGCCTCTGGTAGAGCTGCTCCTCTCTCATGCTTTGAGGAGAGTGGAAAAACCCGCAGCAATCTCTTCATGGTGAGTGAACCCTTGCGTTGAGTGGATTTCTTCCCTATTCTATATTGAGGACCGTTTGCTTAGTGCTACGTGTTCATACAGCAAAAGTCCACGCACTCAGAAAGTATTTATTTACTTTTATTTCTGATTTTCTCTTTATTGTTGTCTCTTCCATGATTTTGGCTTATTAACGTGAACTACCATTTATAGAGTATGTATTAGGTGGTTACATAAGTTAACTCATTTAATCCTCAGAGCAGCCTTATGACAACAAAGTAATTATATCATTTTCTAGATGAGGAAATTGCAGGAGAGAAAGGCAAAATAACTTGCTAAGGGCTATAAAACAGTAAGTGTTAAAGCTGGCAGTTAAATATATATGTGTCTGCATCAGTAGTTTACTGGTAAACCAGGTCTTCGGTGGGGAGAGGGGGACCCTGGATCTGTCGCACTTGCCAATTGCCCTGGTGTCAATGCTCGGTATACCATGGTTGATTTCAAGCTACCAGTGGTTTAATAACAGGCTTACAATACCTGAACATTTATTTCATTATGTCCAATGCCAACGCCAGCACACCACTGGCTGCTTTAAAGTCTGTGCTAACCGCTTTACTAAGCTGCTTCTTAAATTGATTGACACACACCATCAACTTACAAAACACGAGTATTAATAGAATGCAAATAGTTTTTGTGAATTATCTTTATAATTACTAGAGGCATAGAGTTCTCCGTGCTCTGCAAAATTGGCCCGGTTCCTGTTTAACAGTGCTGGCTGTTCTCTTAGTCAATTTTGTGCTGTATTTAAATTAATCCCATACTAACAAACTTACTTTGCTTCTATTATGGCTTAGGACAATACAGAACATCCTATGTCTGCTTCAAATAAAGAACGTGCCTATACTAAGAGATCTAGATGTCCCCACCTCCTCCCCTTGTAATCACACTTTTCCCCAATAACAACACAAAAATTAATATTAATTCTCATGTATTCAGTGCTTCCTTTTTGTATGGTTCTGTACTACATGATGTTATATGTGAAATTATTTGTGTTGATCTTCACACTGACTTCAGAGGGGTTTAGAAATTTTGAGAAAAGTTAAATAACTTTCCCAGTTAAAAAGAGGATGACTCAGGATCCAGACCAGGATCTTTTTTTGCCCTGGAGAAAGGATTACAGTAAAGTACCTTCGAGCTTTATACCTACCTGTTTTATTCTTTGGGGACATTGAAAACTTCTTATTTACATAGCTTCTGGAACATTGCTGTTTCCCAGAAACTTAGATCAACTGAAAAGCAATGTAATGTTAGTTAGCGAACACGTTCAATAAGTGTCAGTGAGTAAAAACGATCCAAAAAAAATTTTAGTTCAGTGTGAACTCTTCCCTCAACTCTGTACCCTTCTCAGTATCCATAAGACGTTGATGTTGACAGATGTGCATAAGAGGAAGCGACAGACAATATATTTTACATATTAATGTATGTGAGAGAGAGATCATTTACGTGGAGACTGTCAATTGACGTTACAAAATGTTCATAAGCATTTTTACTCTGTAATTAAAAAGAAAAATTGAATAGGCTCAAGGGCCTCAAGATGTTTCCTTCAATGTGTAAGTTTAATAAGTATGCATGAAAAATAGAAGTTCATGGCTTCCCAGGCTTCTAGAATTTTTATCAAACTTCACTTACATTGTGATAGAGGATGAGAATAATAAAAACATGATTTAAATTACTATGGCTCTCTCTTTCCATATATATATACATACACATATATATCATGTATATGTAATATATGTCTCAGTATTTAACTTAAAAATATATGCATATATACAAACATAAATGTGTGTGTGTGTATATATATACACACACTGAAAGGCAACTAGTTCAACCATTGATTCCACTATTTAATTATTGAATTATACCAATCCTATCAAGTTATCATTGATACTTATTTTATTTCTAATGAAAATGGTTCCACAGCTTGGATAAACTAAAGTCAGTCTTTTAATAATGAAATTTAGTGATTTAGAACTTTGCTGACTTTTCTTCTAAGCCTCTGAAGAATGAATGCTTTTTCTTTCCTAGTTTATTCTCACTTCCTTTTTAAATTTTTTTCCTAATTCAAAGAAAAAAATTTTTGGACCTGTCTTGACAGTATCAGAGAAAGATGATTCTTTTGGGGTTCCTGTTCTATAAATATTAGAAAAGCACCCTTCCAGTTAGTGGAGTTATGCCTCAGGCTCTCAGTCTGCAACCCAAATGGATATGTCACCTTCCCGGAGAGGAGAAGTTGCTCCCAAACTCAAACTCATGAGAACCAACCTGGCAGCATATCTGGTCACAGTGGAAATTATAGCCCATACTAAAAATAATATCATTTGTCACATGAATTAAAAAGAAAAATCAAAATGAGAGAAGAATCCTAGGCTTCTTGGCTTCCCTTAAAGATATTTTATTTATGCCTCTTTATTAGGATTTTTACTATGTGGAAAGCACTGTTTTAAGCAAGGTGAAGAGCTACGTGGATGAACATAAGATGGTCCAGAGTCCCAAAGGAGATGATTCAGTGTAGACAAGGTGTAGAAGGGAAAGAAGATTATTTTGGTATTTTAAAGGAGGTTTAAATATTTTGGTGTTTTAAGTCAGAAATATCCAGCTTGCATTTTAATAGCAGTTCCAGTAGGGGTTGGTAATGGAGAGCCAGTCCAAAGAGAAATTGATTTAAAGTGTTGAAACTTTATTAAGTTTTGTAAAGAAGAAGAATAAGCGATCCACTTGTATTATATCGGCAAAGCCACAGAGTTTTGGAGGGCTACTGCCAAAAAATAGTGGGTAAAGAGTTTTATAGAGTGAATAATTATGTAACTAAGTAAACATGCTGAAAGAAAATATACTAACATACTAGCCTAACTCAGGATTGACTACTTCGTTATTCTATTAGTTAAAATGTAGGCTGTCACTGCTTGATTCTGTGCCTATTTTAGTAGTCCTTTATTATGTCTGAAGCTAATAAAACATCTTGAATTAGAAATAGAGTGAGAACATAAAATGCTTGTACCTCTGCCAGTTTGGGGTTAACTGGATCAATCCTAAATGATCTGGTTTGCCATCTGTATTGATTGAAGTAAGCAAATAATTGTCAATTTTCCACCTCATTTTGTATCTCATAAATTAGATTGATAAGAAATTTGAGCCTTTCAAAAACGAGCTTAAATGTGGGGCAGGGGCAATGTCCCTCTTATTTATGTATCGCACATATTGTTTATACATTGCACAAATATTCAATAAATATTTGTTGGCTAAATGAATAGATCAGTGAAGCTTCATTAATCAAGCTAAAGAAAGTCTTCATAATGTAGACTGTGTGTGTAGTATCTAAAAGCATGAGCTTTAGAGTTGAGCAGATAGGAATTCTCATTCTAGCTCTGCCGCTTACCAGCTATTTGACCTGGGAAAGTTGCGCACATTCTCCAGACCTCAGTGCCTCCTCTGTAGAAGAGAACAGTCCTCTGAAGAGGTTCAGGCAAGTTCGACTGCAGAGAAGCGATGTCAAATGGTGATCTGCTATGCCCACCACGCTTCCCTCCCACAGTCTTTTCATCCTTGTTATAATTGGCCTCACCATCCTCAGAAAAACCCCCATAGCAAAACAAAAAAAGCGAAAGCAGCACCTTTTCACCTCTGGATCGCCCACTCCCTGCAGTGGGCAGGAGGATGGCTGGCTTTCTGAAGGTGATCTCTTGTCTCTATGGAAAATAATTTGTATTATTCTTACCCCAGACTTATAGTTTTACACTGACATTTAAAATTAGTTAGATATAACAACTCTTCTACAATATTTGGGTCTTATAAAGTGGGGATAAATTAAAACTTGATTTTTTTCAGTTGAGATGGGGAGAAATGACAAAAAAAAAAACCCACACACACAAAAGATGGCAAGACTATCTAATATTATTATATTAGAAAATAACTCACCAACTAAAGGGTTGCTGTAAAAAGACTTTGCTGCAGCTTTTGGCAGTTGTTCTCAGCAGCAACTGGACTTGAGATCACCTGAAGACACAGATATCCAGACCCACTCTGGGCCTACGACGTCAGTAAGAGAGGGAGTGAGAGCAGCCCTGACCAAGAGGAATAGAATGCAATTCACAGATGGAACTTTAGATTTTCTAGTAGTCACAATAAGATTTCCTAAAAAGAGACACAGGTGAAATTAATTTTAATAATATATTGTATTTAAACCAATAAATCCAAAATATTATCATATCAGCATGTAGTTAATACACACCATTAATGAGATCTTTTATATTCTTGTCTTTAAACTAAGACTTTGAAACCTGGTGTGTATGTTAAACATCTCAATTAAGACATTAAAGTTTCAGTGGTTGAAGTGAAATCCGGTCCTACTGAAACAGTAAAAATTGTGTACTTGTTCCCCAGCTTCAGCTTTTAAATTAAATTAAAATTTAGCTCCTCAGTCATGCCAGCCATATATCAGTTGCTCAGTAGCCGCATGAGGCTAGTAACGGTTTCCGTACTGGACAAGGAGAGGCTTGAAATCACTGGTGGTGTTGAGGCATCAAAGTAACCAGATAATATCATACCACACTTTATTCAGGGAAGTATAGATATGAAATTAGAAAAATATTTGATGATAAACATTTAGTTTTATACTTTTATAAAGAGATGAGACCATAGGGAATGAGTGTGTTAACCAGTGAGGAAGTTGAGAGGAGTGACTTGGCTGACGAGACAGAGGGAGGCAAGGCTGGAGTTCTAGCTTCCCAGATACTAATCTTGTTCTTTGGCCTCTGCCACAAGCACACATGCTCGCGCGCGCGCGTGTGTCTGTGGTATGCGTGTGTGTACACAAGAATTAGAGAAGAAGAGGGGTGAGTGGGAGAGCGTGCTTTGGGAGATGAGAAGTGAAGAGGAGAGGAAGATAGGAGGATAAAGAATCTGACTTCATAATATGTATGCTAAATATAATCTGATGATATAGGGGGCGTAGCAGAAAGAGCTTGAGATGGGCAATGCAGTTAATAGACTTGAATTTTATTCCTGCTCCCCAGGTGACTAAGAACTGTGTGTTCCTGAGAATGTTCTTGAACTTCTCTGACCCTAAGTTTCCTAGGCAATAAAATACGGATGAAAATGTCTGTCTCCTGGTTTGTAGTGAGGATCAAATGTTATAACACACGTTAAGCACCTGGCACAACACGTGTTAATGTTCGTTTTCCTTCCTTCTGCAACCCATCACACCAGCACACAGTGATCCTTTAATTGAATACCCTTGATTAAATGATTTTAAGTCAAACTCTCCCTCAAGCTTGGATGTCGTTTTAAGATAACTACTCAAAATAATTTGTAATCAACACTTCTTACCTAAAAGCATTGATTTTTACCAGGCTGGACAAGAAGAAGCAACAGGATTTATTGTTGATACGCATTAGAAAACCCAAGATTTTAATCTCCACAAATTGCCTTGAATCATGCACACTCAGGTTGAGCACAATGTTTGACAATTCAGTCCTAGATTTCCCACCAGTTGTAGACAGCAGTAAATAAGCAAATCTATCACAGGGGTTCTTGTTTGCCTAATTCGTATTTCAGGGTGGTTTTTTCGGTCTATTTTACCTTAAATATTTTTTGGAATGCAAGTTTGATTTTTTTATACACTCACTTATCAACATTCTGCACTGATAAAAAGCACTAGAGAAATCAATTAAATTGTTCCTAGCTACCAGATGTTAATGAGAGAGTAATATAGCAGATTCAAACACATTTTTAAAGACAAATGATACCATGTATGTCTAACGGTTGGTTAGAGTACAGCGCTAATGAGGCCAAGGGCAGGGATTTAATCCCCGTACAGCCAGTTATTTTTGCTGTGTTCCATAGCCACTGGCAGCACCCATGACCCCAGCCTGCTGTCTTGCTATGCACACCATTGATCATTAAGGAATCTGGGTTGGAGGCTGAGGAGGCACCAGCACAAAACCATCTCCCACTATAAGAAGAGCAACTAGGGGAGGAACAACCTTGCTGAGCAGTAGTTCATTTGCCCGTGAAGATTTTCCTTCACTATAACCAGTCTTCAGGCCGCCAGTGCAATTCTCAGCTTTCAACTTAGGATAATTCATGGTGTGATGGTAAGAGCCTTAGGAGAGAAAACTGAGTCCTTACCATGGCTTTGTTCCTAAATAGTGCTGAATAAGTCATTCCACTATCTGAATCTCAGTTTCCACTTCTATAAGATAGTAGGGTTAGACTAGATGGTCTCTAAGGCTCCTTCCTCCTCTACAATGGTTCCATGAATACATTTTAAGTTATTTTGGAGTGGGGAGTGTTGTCTAACATAAAACACTGTTAGTTTCCTTTTGGAACTGTAGAACGCAGATTTCCAAGATGGCCTCTAATGAACCCTGCTGTATTAGTCAGGGTTTTCTAGAGGACCAGAACTAATATGATGTGGATATATAGAGAGAGAAATTTATTTTAAGGAATTGGCTCATGTGATTATGGAGGCTGGCAAGTCTGAAATTTGCCTGGCTGGAGACCCAGGGAAGAGTGGATGTTGTGGATAGAGCCCAAAGGTGGTCTAGAAGCCGAATTCCCTCCTCCCTGGGGGACTACAGTCTTTTTCTTAAGACCTTCAACTGACTCTATGTGGCCCCCTCACCAATGGAGGGTAATCTGCTTTACTCAAAGTCTACTGATTGAAATGTTAATCTCATCTAAAAGATACCTTCACAGTGACCTCTAGACTGGTGTTTGACCAGATATCTGGGTACTGTGACCTAGCCAGGTTGACACATAAAATTAACCATCACATCTGCCTTCTGGTATTTATGTCTTTGTGTAATCCTGACCTTTGCATGTGACTTGATTTCAATAGAATTTGGCAAAGGTGACAGGAAGTCATGTCCATGATTAGGTTACAAAAGACTATGACTCCTGTCTTGCCAGCAGATTCTCTCTATTGTCTTCTTGGTTTATGTATTATAATGAAATGAGATCCCATCTAGAAGAGGCCTTTCTGGCAAGGAACCAAGAACAGCTTTTAGCCTACAGCTAGCAAGGAACTGAGGCCTTCATTTCAACAGCCTTCAGAAAAACTGAATGCTGCCTTATTCACAATAGCTAAGACTAGGAAGCAACCTAAGTGCCCATCTATGGATGAATGGATAAAGAAGATCTGGTGTATATATACAATGGAATACTACTCAGCCATAAAAAGGATGAAATCATGCCATTTGTGACAACATGAATGGACGTTGACAGTATTATGCTGAGCAAAATAAGTAAGACAGAGAAAGACAAATACCATATGACTTCCCTCATATGTGGAAGATAAAGAAATAAACACATAGATATGGAAAACAGATTGGTGATTACCAGAGGGGAAGGGGGAGGGGAGGGAGAAAGGGGTAAAGGGGCACACGTGTATGGTGACAGATGAAAACTCGACTTTTGATGGTAAACATGACGCAGTCCATACAGAAATCAAAATATAATGATGTAGACCTGAAATTTATATAATGTTGTAGACCAATGTGACCTCAGGAAAAAAATAACAAAATACCTCTGTTGCAAAGAGATAGATGCCAGAAACAAAAGAGGTATATAAACTTAGTTGTATAAATACATTTAAAGAAAAAAAACCTGAATGCTGGCAACAATCACTGAGTGAGACTGGAAAAGGATCCTTCCCCCAACTAAGCCTTTGGATGAGACCTCAAAACTTGGGGCCAACAACTTGGTTGCAACCCTGCGAGAGACCATAAAACAGAGGACCCATCTACGTCATGCACATATTCTTGACCCACAGAAACTGAGATAACAAATGTGTATTGTTTATGCCATTACATTTTAGAGTAATTTATTGCACAACAGTAGATAACTAAGGCAGGAACTAAAATTAATTTGACAAGTTATTAATCAGGGTTATAACCAAATCCATGCTAGCTAATTTAAGCAGAAAGGAATATATTACAGGTTAAAGAGAGCTCAGAATTGTTGGGAGGCTGAAGACAGATACTCTAGCTGAGCTTACAGGAATTACTCTGAGAAGCACACTACAAAACTTGCCACCCAAGAGGTAGGCTCTAGAACCAAGCTGTCTCTGCTGAGATTTGCTGCATTAAAAACTGGCTCCCCACACCTTGTCTTTGCCCCATGTTAGTCAGTTTTGTATCAGTATCTTAAGTTGGCTCATATGATGGATAGGAAAGAACCTAGCCTACGCATCTTATTCTAGTAACAAGGGAAGTCCATCCGTCCTTCCTTCCTCTCTCTTTCTCTTCTTCCTTTCTTCTTCTCTTTCTCACTTCTTCCTGCTTCTTCTACACATTGATTTTTAGGATCAGTGAATGACAGATGTCAACTACAGCAAGAAATATGTGTTCCCAGAATATCAAGAGAGTAATATCAGTACCTATGGACTTAGATGCTGTATTATTAGGATCAAGCCCAACTGCTCTAAGAATTCTCGGAAGGAATTTCAAAGGAATAATACGATCTAGTAGTCAGGAGCACAACATTTGGGGGTCAAACGAACATTGTAAAAATTCCAGCTTTGAAATTTATCAGCTGTGTGATCTTGGACAAGTTCCTTAAACTCTTCAAGCCCTGTTTCTTTTATAAAATGTGGAAACTATTCATTCCTCTTATTCATCATTTGAGAATAAAAAGTGACAATGTAATTAACATTATCAGCACAGTGGCTGGCACAAAGTAAATGATCAATAAGTGGTGTCATCTCTAAGAACATAACTGTGGCTTGTGGTTTAATGGAACAAGTCAATGGAGAAGGTGTGATTTAAGCTGGGCTTGGAAGAACTAGAATTAAACATAGTTAAAAGGGGGTCATTAAGACCGTCATCGCACACTGTCCTAGCATCTTTCACAAAAGGCCTTAAAATGCACTTATAGCCAGTGTCTTATAAATGGATAAATGGACACACTGAAACATGACATGTCATATTAGAATAGGTGAGTAATGGAGAAGTCAAGGTCGATGACTCCCAGGTTGGTATTCTAACCACTCAACTGCATTTGTTACTTGCCTCCAAACTACTAAAATTGGGAGTTTTTTGTTCCCTTTCCATATTAGCATCAGCATTGACATAGCTGTTAATAAAATAGACACTAAGGGAAGAAAATGAAATTAACAATGGCATCCCATCAGTTAGGTCTTCATCAGACTGTGAACGAGAGGAGTCAGTGTCAAAACAGTGCATGTAATCCTTTTCTCGATTTCTCGATTATAAAATGAGTCATAACAAGCCGACATATAAAGCATAGATTACCTTCATTGAAAAGACTGCGCTTCTCTTTCATTTTTATTTTTTACCCATTATATCTGTGATCACATACAGCTATTCTTCTGCCGCCGATTCATATGTGAACGCTTTCTGGGGGTTTTAATTAGTTTCCTCTCGTAAATAGAGACTTATGTTAAAATAAAATGAAATCAATAGATTAAGGTTAATTATGCCCTGTTCTCTTTTTTATTTCCTAAGCTTATGATACAATTACTAATTGAATCTAATGAAAGCCATGGTTCTCTCTTTAATCATGTTTTAAAGAAAAAGCTGTAAAGCAAAAAGCCCATTCCCACTTTAATTCTCTCTTAAAAGCTTTTGTCATCCCTACTGATTTTGGGTTGAAATATTGTAGACAAGTACCCGTGGATTGTTTCTACTGGAAGAGATTTTAAAGTTCTTATTCCCCAATCTTCATTCTAGAGATGCAGAGACTGGGGTTCTGAGAGGGTTCTTGGATCTTGCTCAGTTTAGTAGCAGAGCCGGGAAAGCAAGCCAGGTTCCGGAGTGCCAGTTCAGTGTTTTTCCGTTGTAAGGGTGGAATGTGATATTTTTACCCATCACACTTCTTTCCCCTATCACACTTCTTGCAAGTTTGTTTGGCTCGCTCCCGTTCCATTTGTGGCTATGGGGATTACATAAGATAATGATATAAGTGGCAGGAAACAGAAAAGTTAATAAACATTAGCTGTCCTTCCCCTTTCTAAAACCTTGTGTAAATATAATTTCATAAGTCACAACACATTTAGGGATACTTAAGAAAGCTCTCTATTTCAAGAAATCTGTAAGGGAATCTTTTTGAAAAGGGAGAACGTTTTATAATGCAAATACCCATCCCCTAGGTAACCAGTTTTGCTACCCTAGATATTTATAGTGCTGTGAGAGGAGTGTGTTAGTTCAAGATTGACAGAAAGCTCACTTAGCACACCAGTAGATGAATGGCAAAGTTCTACGCAATTTACCAGCTCTGTCCCTAACGGATTAGATGCGGTACCTGTGCATTCTCCAGGCACTACAAGCAATATATTCTGCCCTGAGACGACGGGCTGTGTGGGGATGCCATACACTGCTTGCTTCTCTTGGGGACGTCAGAATTCATTAGCTGCATAGGATTGTTACTCTTTGACAGGAGCTGGACAGGCTGGCAAGAATGTCTACTTTTCCCATCAGGATGAGCTCACGTCGCTTCTTCTTCTTTGTTGCATTCTCATGAGGGGATGAAATCTGTTTTCCCTGAGAACCGTAACATTATTACAGTAATCTACCAGGGGGCCTCCAACGTGCAGACTGTCACCTAAATTCACTGGATCCTGAAGTGCCTACTTTTAATTAAATGTGCTGTCACAAATTACTGGGCATTCTGTGATGATAATGATGGCATCCACAAAATGATTCATGCCTTTAAAACACATCAGTGTGCTGTCTCTATATTTGTCTTCAAATAATACTAAATTATTAGCATTAATGCTTTGATAAGGGTGTGCTTTCTGAGTTGTTTGATTAGTAATGGCATGTAATATTACATTTTCTCTGCATTTTTCAAGCCACTTTCCCTCTGGCCAATAGTGCTCATTTGTGAGATCTCTGATCTAACGACAGGGGATTCTATATCTGTGCAGTCAAGTATAGAGGTAGTATTGTGTACTAGTTAAGACATTAGGTGTAAAATCCCAGTTTTACCACCTACTAGTTATGTGACCTTAGGCAAGAATATTGACTGCTCTGTGCCTCAGTGTACTCATCTTTAAATTGAGGATAATTGTAATAGTATCAGTATCACAGGATTGCTGTAAAGATTTAATAAATTATTATATAAAAACATTTAAAATTGTGTTTGATAGTACATGAGTGTTCTGCCGTTATTATTCTGCAAATATGTTAAACCAGGAAATTAGAAAAGCAATAGGATTTAAAGGCTTGTCATTCTCAGCAGCTTGCTTTAACCGCCTGGGCTTGGACTAGCCACATTTGCTCATACTCCCCTTTGCTCTGTGATCTATTTCCTAGGAGACTTCTCCTTCATAGGCTTTTTCTCCACACGTTTGCAGTCAGGTGTAGAGGCAAGGTAGAATTGCTCGTGGATTGTAGGACTCCTCTACGTGGGTGATGGTTTGTTAGCAAGTCATAAAAACCTCCTCCTTGTTTTGAGAACAAGGCTCAAAGGCTGGATTTATATATATTTTTTCTCTCTCTGGTGGCTTTAGGCGCACTGCAAAATTAGTCTACTTATTAACTTTGAAGTATCATAATCATTCTTTTTGCCAGATGTCTATTAGACTTTTTTTTAAAGAAACTTGTATTAATTTTCCTATCTTTTTTAAACTTCTGTGGGAACTTTATTGAAGCATAGGGACCTAAGAAATGTCCAGAAACAGGCCGATTCAATTTGGATGTGGCATTCTTAGAATCATTGTATTTTAATATTAGTAAGACCATTTTAGTTATGCAAGTAAATAATCTTTATTTTTGCAAGAGAATAAGTTAGCAAAATGGAAATTGGATTAACTTGCTTTAATGAGAAGTTATATGTATATATACATACGTGTGTATGTTTGCATTTATGTTCAACTCTTGCCTCGATATCAGAATTCTGTGTAACTATTAGTGAATAATTAATCTGAGAAATAAAGTCTGTAGGTATTTCTGTATGTTTAGCATCATGTAAGAATTTTATAAAGGCTAGTTCATTTAATCTTCAAGGTTAAAAAAAATCAAGAATCCAACAGGATTCTGAGATCAGCAGTCACTGATGGTGGACATTTAAGAGGAGGACCACTTGTAGTTCTTCTTTGTATCTAAAACAGTATCTAATACATAGTAGATGCTCAATAAATTTTTGTTGCGTAAACTGTGAATGTATGAATGAATCATGTAATTCCAAAAGAATATATTAGAATGACAAAAATTAAGGTGAAGTAAAATTTAATTAAAGTAAAGTGCTATATGCATGACCCTAGACAAGTCAGTTTTCCATTTGGGATCTCAGTTTATTCATTTGCAAATCAAAGGTTAGATCTCATCAGCTCTACAGTCTTAAAAATTCACCATGGGACTTACACCATCATTTACTGCCAATCAGTTTTCTCCAGTGCAGAAACACCTTTCACATTTCCATTAGCTAGGTAACAACAACTCCTGACATATTCACTTCATTTTTCATTTTGACTTTGTGATTTGAAAGTAAGATTTAAAAACCAATAATGCAAGAAACAGACACATATTAGACTCAACCCCAAAGGACAGTCAACTGTAACCACTGCAGAAGAACAGAAATACGCATTTGCTATCTGAAATTTCTCTCTTCTTTTAAGTGGCATCTTCTCTTCATTTCAAATTGTTTCCTAATTTGACCTTGTTTCATAGTTATATGAAAATGCTTTGCTCCTAGAACCTACTCTCATCAAAAGCCTGCTTTTCATCACCAGTTGGAAAATAACACAGGTTGGGCATATTCTTCAGTTTCTACTGGCCCATTTGTAATAATTTGCATACGTTTCATTTTTTATTTTCCTAACAATTGCCGGGGTAAAAATTAGATTAAGTCACAAACTCCCTAGTGAATGAAAGGTAAGACTAATGATTAGTACTTGATTTAGGAGATAATGAAATGAAGGCTAATAGGAGCAAATTTTGCCTGGTATTTATGACAAGTGTCAAATTAATGGACTAGGCAGAACTATTTCATTGACTTATTGAGATGGTATCTTCTTTTTGTAATTCAGATTAACATGCACACATGCACACACACACACACAGATGTAGTTTGGAAAATAAAGCTGTATATAGCCTTTCTTTGACATGCCCCTCCATGAATAAAGAGCTCAGGGTCTGAGCTCCAAAGTACATGGCAGTCTGCTATGTAAGCAGAAGTCAGAGTTGAAAGCAGCTGCTTTGGGTCTGATACAAGCAATACTAAAAATTGCTTAACCAGTTCAGTAATAAGCTACAACTAGGCAACACTTAGGGAACAGACATATTATTCTAATTAAGTAGACGGTGCCCTGTTTGAGGAGTAATCCTATTCGCTCCTGTAATCACACTTCAGACATGCATTTAATGTGCTTGGCCCTCCCTACCCTCTTGTAGGAAGCAGATTGCCTAAAGAGAACTACATTAACTCTTTCATCTTAATAGGGATTAAAAAGAAGTTTTAACTCAAAATCTTTTTGGAAGTATTCATTACAAGAAAACTCTTTAACAAAAGATCCCAAACCCAAACTGACTCATTACAAGCAAAAATTGGATGATCCGGATTCCAGTAAAATAAAACAAAGTAGACGGTCCCTAGAGAATGTTATGACAATGCGTATCTTAAAAATAACTGATCTCTAGCCTTAGTCTTATGAAAGTCCTTCAGTCTTGGTCCAGATGTCCCTAAACTTCAGCCCAGAAGCTAATTGTGACCGTTTCACCACATCGGCAGCCACACATGTTTAACCAGTTTTGTGTGGGTCCACTGCTAGATTGTACGAACTCAGCCGAGGCATCCACGTGAAGCAGGAGACTGTGCTTCAATAATATGCCCCCGTCCCCATTCAAACACTCGGGGCTCAGTTGAACTCAAGTTTTGTGAGTCATCTGGAATTAATCTCTTTGGTAGTGAAGACAATGAATTACTGATATAATAAGTTGATTCAGAAGCACTGTGATTCAAATGATTAAAGTACAAAAGATGTCTAATATTTCCCATCTTTCTTATTGCAAATCCATCTTTTCTTACTAGTTAACTCTACACTAGACACTTCTCTCTATACTTAAAAAAGGTAGAATCTGTTTTGAAGAATGCAAAATTGGCAGTCCAAAGAGATTTATCTAAACCCATACAACAAATTAATTAGACTCAGGACAATGGATTCTGATTATTGAGACATATTTGGCTCAGACTGCATATATCACGTGAACATGGAGCTTTCTCCTTCCTAGAAAATTCCAAATATATATGAAAGAAAATGTTACCTAAAGATGGATGGCTATCTTTTTTCCTGATGACACTCACAAAGTTTGTGTGGCTGCCAATTGTGGTGAAAGGGACACAATTAGTTTCTGGGCTGCGATTTGGACACATCTAGACCAAGAATTCCATAAAAAGATCATGGATAGAGATTGATTGTTTTTAGGACACATGATGACAAAAACATAGAGACCTGAAGGAGTGGTCAGTCTGACCACTAATTTCTAAAAGGTCTGTTGATAGCCCAACTCACCTCAGGGCTTGTTCATGACTCCCACATCTTTGCCTCCACCTCCACCTGTCTCCCACCAGACGTTGTCCTCTGGGTGGTCCATGGGCATTTTCACTTGGCAAAACTTGTTCCTCAAGTTCAGGGACTAATTGTTTCCGCATATGGGGTTTTTAGTGATACTACTCAACAGCTTCAAATAGGTAATTCAAATTGTCTTTGAGAGTTAAATCTTGATAAAAACACAATAAGGGTTAGAGAAAGGGCCCCCTCCATTAGTATGTAGGGGAAAGGTTATCCAGGATTTGACAGTGCTGAGACTAATACTATCAACTATTGGAATAATAAAACCAACTTCACTTTTTCTAAGTTTTGTTCACCACCCTCCCAGCCTTTGCATTTGGTTTTTCGCCCATGTGGAATATTGGTCCCCAGATTCTATACTACACAAATTCCTACTATGCCAAACAAACCTCTCTAGAACATGGTCTGTTGCCTGTCATATAGTAGTGTTCAAAAAGTACTTTGAACATCAAAAACATAAATGGTTTTTGAAGGAAGGAGTGGATGAATGAAACAATGAAAGAATCAGAAGGGTTCTTAAAGGTGCCTGGGAGCACTTTCAGCTCTTTCAAGGATGGTGAAAGATGTGGCAACATATTCTTCCCCCAAGAGTGTAAGGGATTTTACACAACATTCAGTTGCTCTGAAGAAAAAGGCCAGATGAATCACAGGTGTATTTCAACACACTCAGGGTATTGTAATAGGAGACTCCCTCTTTCTCAAAGGAAGGTACTATATAATGTAATTAACACACTCTGGTATGTATCTCTCCCATTGGTTTTGGTGGGTTGATGGGGGATGGAACGTTGAGGTTATGAGGATTTAATTCCATGTTTTCATTTAAAAGACTTGCTTTATAACTGGCAAGAGCTTAGAATAAAGTATAAGCCTCAGTTAATGGAGGAAGCATTCGACATCTCTCAAAGTTACAAAGACAAAAGGAGAAAAAAAATAAAAACTTGAACTAAGATTCTAAGACATGTTACTAAAACACAAGAGGGAAACACCAGTCATTTTACTGGGAAAAAGCAAAGTGAACTACATTTGGGTTATACTCGAAGATGAACTTGGATTCTCTTTCTGATTTCTTGGAGTAGTGTTATTCATTTTATTTTTTATTTTATTTTACAGGAAGTTTCTAATTTTGAGAAAGCAAAACCAAAAAGAAAGTAAGTCAAATTTACTTTGAAAACTTTATGTTCTCTTAGTTCTATAATGTTGAATGGAGTAGTGTAGTGGGTTTTCTGTCAAAGTGCTTTTTAAAAAATTGTCATATACAAATCTAGGTATGATTTACTCTGCCACCATTTATCTGTTTATGGTGATGCATAGAAACTTGTGTTGTGACATTTCTGTAGGTAGAGATGTGAAAATGAAATTTTCAGAAGAAGAAATATGTTTAAACTAGGCTCAGATGAAACTGGGAGCTGACTGGAAAATATATTTCTATTGGTGACCTAGTAATCTTCTGAAGAGTTCTTCTAATCCAAATAAAAATGTGTTTGCAAAGAGATTTGGGTTATTTAGGTCAGGCTTGGCTTTACATACAGCACATCAAGCTGCTGGAGGACGGGACACATACATGCTGCATAAGGTAATGGGATTTTAACTAATAAGCAGGAAATACATGGGGCAGGAAGTTGATTTGTGGGGAAATTTCCAGATTGATTGCTGATGATACAGAAGAATGTCTTCCTTGCACTCTGGAATGGTCTGAGACCAAATTGTTAATATGTGAAATTCTCTTGGGATGTGTTATTTCTCGACAGTCTTTGGCCCCCTCACCCTCCCCTAAGGCACTCTGTGCTTTCATGTTCTTTCTTCCCTCTCCTGCTCAAAGCTTCTCCCAGTAAGGATGTAAAACGCATCCACAGTAAGTAGGTAATTGCGTGATTAACAGCGTAGAGCACCTGCCAGGCGAAGGTAGTTGTATTTTAGCCACAGTTACATGCTTAAACTACCACAGTGGCATTTTAAGCAGGAGCTGGAGTAAAGAAGGGGTTTTTTGGGGGCAGGCCTCTTCTTGGTCTTAAAAATCACCCCACTTTGTAGCTGTTTATTCTACCCATGGATGAGGAACTCCTAATTCCAAATCAAATACTTAAACAAAATTACAGCCATTGGCTTATGACTGATGCTTCTCCAGATTAGAGGATACCAAAACATGGCGGGGCAGAAGGAGGATGAAAGAAAGGGAAAGAACCTGATGCTGACTGAATTAGGACTTTTCAAACATAAACCAAATCAATTAATGTGACAGACAAACCAGTCGATCTGAGGACAGATTCCAACCAGTTAAAATAAAACTGAAGACACTTTTGAGTTCCTCAGTTCTTTTGTCACCACCCCCTGGAAGGGAATAACATCTCATATTGTTACATACCTACCTTACTTTATAATATTATAAATAGTTTTTTTGGAATACATGTTATTTGCCAAGAGATGTCTTAAGTGTTTTGCATTAAAAAACTTAAAATAAATCAAAATAAAATGGTTAAGAAAAAAGAAACAGAGCCAGCCCTGATGGCCTAGTGGTTAAAGTTTGGTGTGTTCCACTTCAGCAGCCGGGGTTCAGTTCCCGGGAGTAGAACCATACCTCTTGTCTGTCAGTAGCCATGCTGTGGCAGCAGCTCACATGGAAGAACTGGAAGGACCTATAACTAGAATATACAGCTATGTACTGGTGCTTTGAGGAGAAAAAAAAAAAAGAGGAAGATTGGCAACAGATGTTATTTGCTCAGGGCAAATCTTTCCCAGAAAAAAAAGAAAAGAAAAAAATTATATGTGCAGATTTTTGCTCACAACCCTGAACTTAAAAAAATGGTGAACTTGGCTTTTTTAACAACTACCAAGAATATCAATAGTGGAAAACAGTGTGTGTTCACTCACATATAAATTGGTTAACATGGTCAAGTCAGCCTAATCCTATCCTCTGGTTTTGTTTTAGACATTTTATTACGGATATTTTCAATCATACCCAGAGGAAGAGCTAATGACCTCACGTTGCCATGCTTGAACAAGTATCAATTTATAGTCAATCTTATTTCATCTCTCTCCATTTGACTCCCCACTTCCCCTACACTCCCACTGGGTTTCTTTTAAAGCAGAACCCAGATGTATAATGTTTCAATATATATTGTTAAAAAACAAGATTTTTTTTGTTTTTTTAAGCATAACCACAATACCACTACTGCACTGAGACAAAAGAAGAAAAATGGTATAATATCACCAAATATACAGTCAATGTTAAAATTTTTCTGATAACCTCAAGTGCTTTTTTTTATGGTTGGTTTATTTGAGTCAGGATTCAAACAAGATCCATGCAATGCATTTGGTTCATGTCTCTTAATATGAGTCTCTCTCTCCATTTGTTTGTTGAAGAAACTGGAGTGTTTGTTCTGAGGAATTTCCCATATTTTTGCATTTTGCTTGTTGGATCTTTGTGGTATTTCTTAAAAACATGCTCCTCTATCCTCTGTGTTTCTGTAAGTTTTAGTTAGATCTCGAGGCTTGAGAAAATCAAGTTTGGTATATATGTATATTTTAAAGTGGGTCATCGGTGACTTCATGCTTCCTGTTGCATGACATTGGAAGCCCGTATACCTGGTTGTCTCTATTTTTATGATGGTGGTATTGCTTAGTGGGTTCAGATGGTATCAGGCTGATCCATCCAGCACAAAGTTGCCCATCAGCCTTTCAATTAAAAGCTTTAACAGCAATTGATGATTATTGCCCAGATCTGTTGTTTTATTGGGGGTTGTACAATGGTATTCAATTTGCATCATTCTTTCTGTATTTATTGAAGAGAATTGTTTGAAAAAGAACTTTCCCACATGAACTATTTGATTATCTTGAGATACATTCATGTAGAAATGGCCCACTCTTTTTTAGCAGGTTTTATGGACGTTAGTTTCTCCATATTGCGTGGAAATTTCCAGGCCAAGGTTATACTTGTATTAACTACACTTTGGCATCTTGGATCAGAAAAATTCAGGACCATATGTAGAACTTAGAGATAGAATTTATTTCTCCTCTCTAAGGCATTGCACATGTCTAAATGATTTAATTTGTTTGATTAAAATATTATTTATTAAATCTAGACTTAAATATCTGTTTCTTTTATTATTCTAGGTCAATCCAGAGATCTATGTCTGAAAACAAAGTATTTGGTTAGTAATTCATAAGGTTACTTGTGAAAATGATATGTTTCCCTAAAAGTAATTTTCTTCTGCTACTTCCATAAAGCAACAATAAGTGGTTAACGAAAGTCAGATTGAGTTGTCTTTGAATTCTATAGAAGAAATTAAAAAAAGAAATGTGGTTCCATTCTAACTTTAAAAGGCTAAGACGAAGAAGTCATTGATTTATTCAGAATAATCTCCTTTTATATTAAAAAAACTAATTCTCTTTGGTGGTTTATTGACTGATTATCTTCCAGCTTCCCAACTTTAGCTTGGTAGGACCATGGTCAAGGTGACATCTTAGGTATCTTTTCAGATGTATGAATCTAGGAGTGAATAAAAAAGAAGTGGAAAATGTTTAGATTACAAAAGACTCTTCCATAACATTTCAAACAACAGACTTTTCCTTTAGTTTCTATGATTACAGTATCATAGTAATAATAAAGGCAATTGGCTCTGTATTTTAATTCTAAAGTGAATATCTGATTCTATTAATTACTTTAGAAAGTTAATGGATAGTGCCTCTCCATCCCTTACAGAACATCGAGAGTCACTAATTGTAAAACATTCATAGTGAATGAAAACCACTGGCTCATTCAGTCAGGCATTCATGTTTTATGCAGTTTGTCTACCTTGTAGCTACCCTTTCTCCTTTCTTTCTCCTGAGCAGAGCCTAGGAGTCAGATGCTCAAACTCCTTTCCCCCTCTTTTCAAAACCAGTTTCCTGGATAGGATATGAAACGCTCATTCAGGCCAAGCTGATGATCATCAATGGATGCATCTTCCAAGTGTGTCTGCATTTTAATCGGGTCTGATATTCTTCCAGTGGCAGCATCCACAGGGGCTGGGTCCTGTCTCCTTATTCAAGGCCCTGTGGGCACTGGTTACTAAATATTTTGGATTTCAGCCCTGATTTGAATAGTGCATAGTCTTAAAAAAAAGATAGTGAGGCAAAATTTTTTTTTTCCAGCTAGATCCATTCTCAAAGCAAACTACTTGGTTTGTGCACACAAGACTACAGATGCTTCTATCCTAAGATAATTCTTGATGATCAACTGCCTTCTCTGTAGTCAAAAGTGAGAGCAAATAGTGACTTTGAAAATAGCACAGCATGCTGACTTTCTCTCCAAGCAATGCTTCGGTTGCGTTATTTAAAATTGTCTTTCTCAGTGTTATGATGCAGCACGTGGAATGGTTAGTCTTTGGTAAGGAGATTAGACGGGATTCTTCACTTTGTTGCAGTTCACTTCTTTACAATATGTCCAGGCCCTCTGCTAGGTGTTGGGAGGACAAGGCTGAGCGAATCACGGTTCTTCCATGCAAGGGTCTTAGAGTTCCTTGAAACTATCACAGCTCAATGTTCTCTCTACGTAATTAATCATTTTGTTAAAAATAATGAGGAACGTGGAGGGTGGGGATACTTTAACTTATGCATAAAAAATAAATGGTTATTAATTCAGGAACAATACTCCAAAGAATAATGTAATCATAAGCTACCAAGAAGTATTTCAGTAGAAGCATTCTATTATGTATGCTTGCGTGCTTACATAGTTCATGGAAATAAATAGGAGCCCATCTGGAGTGTCCACCAGGGACTAGAACTCCCCAGAATGGACCACAGAGCTCTCTTAGCGTATCACTTACCAGGTTACCACTGTGTGCTGAACTTGTTTTGATTTCAGATTTCTTACACCTGCTGGACAGATATTACCGTGAATTCTGCTAACCAATCCTTTGCTTTACTTTAGAAGGAAAAACTGTGAATGACACACTCTGGCAGGAGCCCAGCAAGCCTGAGAATGATTCCCACATCAGAAGACTCTGTCAGCTAGAAGGTAATTGCTAAATTTAGTTCAGCTGACTTTGCATTTTCCCAAAGTGGTTTAAAGGGCAGGTAAGAAAAATTTACATCTTTCTCCATTAAAATAAGCAGGGCATTGTGGTCTTCTTAAAAGGGAACAACTAATAGAATAGAATAGAATATATATATTATTAATAGAATATATACTTGTGCGTGTGAAGATACACGTAGACATATAGAAAGGAAGTGGAATCTAATTAAGTTGCCTGTTGAAGCAAAGAATCAACTGCAAATAATATTTGAAGTCTTTAGTGTCTTAAAAGAATTTTAAAATGTATTAAAAATAAGCACATAGAAAAACCCTCTAAAAATAACATCAATATATTAATATACATATAACATAAAGATGTGTTATATTTAGGTTTGCTTTAAAAATTTAAGAGAAGTAACCTTTATTATTAATGCAAAATTATATCATTTTACCATTTAAAAATTCTCAAGAGCAAATTAGCAGCAGGTATAGAAAAACTTATTAATAATAAATGACTTCATAATTAAAATTACTTAACTTTGAGAAGGTAATGAATAAAACAAAAAGTCTTAAGAGTTAACAAAGATGAACAACAGCATGAAAAATTGATCTCCTTGGTCGTCCTCCAATGTTACTGAAACAAGAAATAATTGATTATATTAGTTATTGATTATCTAAGAGTTTCTTATTTTTAACTAAAAAATATTTAATATCTTGGAACAAAGGGAATTATAGTGTATTCTTTTTCTTTTTTTTGAGGAAGATTAGCCCTGAGCCAACATCCACCACCAATCCTCCTCTTTTTTGCTGAGGGAGACTGGCCTTGAGCTAACATCCGTGCCCATCTCCCTCTACTTTATATGTGGGGATGCTCCCACAACATGGCTTGACAAGCAGTGCACAGGTCCACACCTGGGATCTGAACTGGCAAACCCTGGGCCACTGAAGCCGAGTGTGCAAACTCAACCGCTGCGCCACTGGGCTTGCCCTATAGTGTATTTTTTATAGTCAGGAGTTTAATGGTTTGATTATACACTGTGTTCAGATTTTGCTTTTTGTTTTTGTAACACAGCTCTTAGATTTATGAAGTAATTATTTATAAAACTAATAATTTTCCTTTGAAATATTTCAGTTTTATCCAAAATCGTGTAACATTTTAGTAAACAATTTTACTGAATTTTTAAATATTGACAATTTTCCTATTATACAGGTGAAATATTTTGGGATTATCTTAGATATTTTCTTTTAATTACAAAATAGGAAATGTTTATCACGTTTTGGTTGGACTCTACCTTCCCCTCACAGCTGTCAGCTATCTTTACTCACACTCCCAGTAGGTTAGTCAGACATCCATCCCCCATCCATTCATCCATCCCCCATCCCTTTAATGAACACATGTTATTTTCAGATTATTATATGTTGATCTGTGGATAAAAAAGTTATAACTATTATAGATTATTTTTAGTTATAAATTTTGCCATAAATCTCTTCAAGTATTCTATTTTTTAAAACTTTCTGTGAATTTTGTTTTTTAATTTAGGAGTAATAGGCAGGTAATTCTATTACAACTACTCTGACAAAGCAGCAAAAATTCTTGGCCTTAGATGAGGTTTTTCTGATTAGTCATCTGTTCTTTATCAGAGAAGAAAAATGAAGGCTTTACAAAATCTTCTCAACTTCGCTATTTCTCAGATTCTTGAGTGACCCTGTGTTCTGCGCGTTGTGTTGGTACGTGTGTGTGTTTAAGAACATCAGCTGACATTTCAGCAGTAGCAGCTGAGTCACAGGACATTTTCTAGGGATTAATGCTGTGCTAGGAAGGGTTGATGGCCTGAGACCAAGGCTGTCGGTGCCATTGTAAATTGAAGGGCGAGATTCAGTGGGGGAGGGACAGCCACAAGTTGTGGACCTGAATTTTATGGGTGTAGTAGCTTCATTTGGAAGCCTCAGAGTATTTCTAAGCAATTAGTGCCCTACATATCAACCCATAATATTTCTTTCTCATTTTAAACACTACTTTTTAACTGTTAATTGCATAATGACTTAAGAGTGGTTTACTGTGCCTGTGGATAGGCGGCCCGTGAAGTTTAGTGAGATAGGCGGCCCGTGAAGTTTAGTGAGATGAAGGTGCACCATCGCTGTGAGCCACAGCCCATGATTTTATTGAACACTAATGATGCAATTGCAACCTCAATAAAACAGAAGAAAATATATAGGGAAATAAAAAAATATATAGGCGGGAGTGACATTAACTCCTAAAGAATCTGTTACAAACTCCAAGACCAAGAAAAAAAGAACATTTCTCTCAATGTCAATTTCAAAATGGTATTTCTACATGACCCATATTATAGTAACAGCATTTCAGTCTTTTATAAAGAGTATTGGGGCCTAATGAAAGAAACTTCTACAGGCTATATTTAGCCAAGTATTTGTGCCTGGTGTTTTAATCCATAAAGATATTCATTTAACTCGATAACATGACTGTGTTATGTCAGTTAAGACAAAATTTATCAGAATAAGTTGAGTACCAGAAGCATAACATTTTTAGTTTATCTCGTCCATTTCCTTCTTCTAAGAAGAATTTTATCTAAACCTACATCTGCTATTCAAAGAGACATCTGTGAAGTAAATGTAGGATAAATTAAGTGCTCAGGACTTTACAACTGAAAAATTGTCATAGTTTAGGTATCAAGGGAAATTAATCTGTAATTCATATGAATTGTATTTTTAGCATCATAAAAAAGCAGAATATTCATAATATTCATTTTAGTAAATTAAAATCAATTTTAGGATCTTTAAACTTATTTTGGCCTTAGTTTTAAGAAAAACAAAACCTGAAAAGAACAAACTTCGAAGTCTATGAATTGAAATTTGTCTAAGATCAAGTTATGATTTAAGTCGAGACAGTTTCAAAAACAGAGTTTTCATATTTTATACCAGAAAGTATAAAGAATAAAAGCAAAGCAAAATTTGTAAAAAATATAAAAAGGAAACATATATTTGGAGATTTAGAGATTTTCCAGCAGTATGACCGTGACAGATTATTCTATAAAACAGAAGAGATGCAAAAAAAATTGACATAGTAGTAAGGAAGTAAGGGGCTGGATAAGTTCAGGAAACGTGGTTAGTAATGAAAGGTGTGTTAACTCCATCCATACTGCTGCAAAAGTATTTTTAAAATAATCCTCTTTACCTATGGTTTTGATGAGATTCATTCTCAAAAACACCCCATTGGTAGAGGAGAGATGTTGTTAGAGCCTTCCGGTTTAACATTTGAATTGCCATTGGTTTGAAACTTTCTTTCCTGGATTCTTAAAATAAATCAATCTTATTTTATTTGGCCAGCCTCTTCAGAGTAAGCATCTAAATATTTTGGCTTAATTTTTCCAGACCTTATTAATTCTTTTTCTTTATTGGCTTGATACTCTCATTTTCAAGATGGCAAATGTATAGTCACAAATGTATTTACTGTTCTGTTTAATTTTCAGGGACCACACTCATTTAAAACATTTCCTAGGAGCATGTAATTTAACTCTGGTTAGCCTGGACTACATGAGGAGTGACAGAGAGAAGTCCTGTTTCATACGTGAACATCTGCTTATGATGTGGGAATAAACCCGCTAAGCAGAGGCTGCCTGCTGAGTGCGCCTCTTTTGTTTCCAGGGAAGGCTTTCTGACTTGAGTGATGGGAACACTCAGAGTTCTAGTTCTCTGTACAAGTGAGTCTTGGGATCCCTTCAGTTTTTTAGGGGATTTCTTATAGGATTATACTTACCTGAGTATGGTCAGAAATATCTTCATTAGAATCACCTAGAAGCTGATTAGAAATATTACATTGTTTTACCTAATCCCATTTTTTTTTGTTGGAGTCTGCATATTTACATTGGATGGTGCATTCTTATGTACACTGTTGTTTGTGACCCACTTGTGTAGTTTATGCATGTTCTGATAATGTATTGCTGCAAACAGATCGCCTCAAAACTTAATGACATCAAACATTTTATTAAGCTCATGGATTTTGTGGGTCAGGAATTCAGTATGAGCAGTGCTTTGTGATGTCTGAGACTTCCTCGGAGAAGACTAGAATGACTGGGGAGGACTTAAATGCCTGGTGGCTGGAATCATCTAAGGGCTTCTTCACTTACAGGTACATCTGGTACCTGTTCTGGGATAACTTGAAGGCTGGGATTGTCAACTGGAAAACCAATATGTGGCCTCTTCATGTGACTTAAGCTTCTCTCAGGCTAAGGGCTGGGTTTCAAGAGGGAGGGACCTGAGAGGGAGCTTCACACATCACACGAGGAAGTGTCTGGAGAGTGAGCATCCCAAAAGATCAAGGTAGAAACTGCAAGACTTCTTCTGACCTATCCTTGGAGGTCACAAAACATCATTTCCACTGCATTCTACTGTGACAAGTGACTCGCTAAGGCCAGCTCAATTCAAGAAGAGAATTGAACGCCATTTCTTGATGGAGGAGTGCCAAGGTCACATTGCAGAATATGTGGTATGAGAGAGATTTTTGCAGTCATCTTTGGAAAATACAACTGCATATCGCCTAATTCAGCTATGGTGACTTTGTTGCTACTTAGGACAAAATTGCTTTTGTCTTGATAAATGTTCCTATAGGGTAATATTTGGGAGATTACAAATAAATAAAAATGTATAAGACCACAAAACAAATGGGTAATCTTCTGCCCACTGAGGAAAATCCACTACAATTTAAACAGCAGATATTTATTTGGGCAATTAGAATTGTAATTCTGGAGACACAGATTCAGGTAGAGACCCAAAATGTGTTCCAATTCTAGGAGAGGAGTTCAAGGATTTTATGGGGAAAAGAGAGGATGAGGTGAATTGTGTTGAAGAAGAGTGCCTTGGTGCTAGATGAGGTAGGGCCAGGTTTGTACTTCATTGATTGTGGTTTGAGATTCAGTCATCAGGCAGAAGGCTAGACTTGTACTTCATTGATTGGTTAGCAATTTGGTCATCAGCAAAGTCCAGTTTTATCAGTCCTTACAAAGAGGGTATTCTTGTCCTTACTGACTTCTTGGAATGTTGGTAGTTTGGTCCAGTTTGGAAGATAAAGAAAACAAGATGTAAAAAGCAGTTCCTCTGAGACAGCTGCTCTGGCTCTAATGTAATAGGGCTCTAAACGTGTCATCTTTCACACTGCATAAAATGCCATTTTCCTGGTTTCCCTTTGTTAGTCCAAAACCCTCAAAGGTCTTCTACAGCAGACCACAAACTAGTAGCTCTGTAAATTTATTCTGAGGAAAAGCTTGTTTGGGGCATACAGTAATTTAAAAGTCAGGAAATTTTAAAATCCATGTATTTATACTGTCTTGAAAAACATGAGGGAAATGGACAATCCTGGGCTCGAATTCTAAGAGAGTTGAGAGTAATGGCTGCCCTTTAGCAATGGCGGCCCTACAGCTTACCACTGACATACCATTGTCTCCTTGACAAAATTCACCTCATTTAGTTAAGTTACTTGTTTGACTCCTGTAAATATTTTTATTTGCAATATTGGTCTGTGAGTATGTCCAACTTCCTCCACTTGGCACTCAAGGCCCATTAAAATTTGACCTCACTTACCCTTCCAGCCCAACCTCCTCCTATGATATATTCCGATTTGCCTGTTGCTTGACCAGTCTCAATCTCTACACTTAATTCAGCATGTTCCACTCATTCCACACTATAGGCTAGTGTTCACAGCGTTGCCACTATATTTGTAACTTTTCCTTTCTTTCCACCTTTTCAAACGATGTCCATTCTTTGAGCTTCCATTGGGGCCCCGCCTCTTCCACAAGCACTCTAGGTCATGGTGATCTCTCCCCATCGCTTTGGGTGAGTCACTCATTTTACTGTCTTACCTTGTTATGTAAGTGATATAAATGCCTTGTGCATATTCCTCAGCTGCTTCCAGATTCTAGAGTACAGGGGACCACTTTACTGTTCTTTTCCTGTCCCGAGAAGAATAATTATAGAGGGAGTGCTCCAAACGTCAAGTTAAAGGATCAAAAAGGGGGAGAGATGGAAAGGAATAAAGAACAGAATAAAGAAATTTGTTTCCTAAATACAGAAACTAAAAAAAACACACAAAAAACTAAAACTGCAAAATTCTACTTCTAGCATCCTGATGCCGTGATAGAAGATCTTGCTTCAAAGAGCCGGCTCACAAACCCAGCTCTTTTTAAAGTTTAAGTATTTTCTGGAATCCTATAGTGTGGTTACTCTGATTTTAAATATGAAGTTATTGATGTAAATACCTCTGCGACTGAGCAGTGAATAGCTCTGAGACTGAGGCCCCTTCCTCCCCGCAGAAAGTAGCAATGATTGCAAATAAACAGGAGTGAAGGTGAAAGGAAAAATAACGGGCCGGGTGGCCAGGTGATTTCTGTGGGTCTCAGTCTCCTCCTCCGTAGACTGAGGGCCTTGGATCCAGTAGTCCATAAAGTCCAGCCCTCCTTTAGCTCAGTGTGCTTGTCAGGGTTAAATAAATGGAGCCCCTTTTACAGGACCTGAAAGGGAAATAGTACTACCTTTTGAAAAGGTTTCATTTAGCTGCAAGCAAATGGATGCCCCATTCCAAAGCTTTTACTAAAGCATGCAGAGAACAATTTCAACATAAATAATTCATGTGGAGAAGACATAAGCTAATGAAGCTCAAAATGCCAGGGGAGGAAAGCTTAGTTTCACAGAAACGGGTGAGGTGATAACTTCATGGAATCATGCATTCTGGAGTTAGAAGTGGCTTTAGTATCTACATGTGACTCTTTTATTACCAACAGGGAAACTGAGGCCCAGAGAGGTTCTGTGGCTTGTGCAGGTGCACACTTGGTCAGTGGCATTCTTCATTTTTATTTGTTAAATTTCTATTTTATTTTGATCTGTTTCTTGTAAGAATAACATATCTTTAAGAAAGTAAACATTTGGGGCTGGCCCTGTGGTGCAGCGGTTAAGTGCGCATGTTCCACTTTGGCAGCCCAGGGTTCACAAGTTCGGATCCCGGGTGTGGACATGGCACTGCTTGGCAAGCCATGCTGTGGTAGGCATCCCATGTATACAGTAGAGGAAGATGGGCATGGATGTTAGCTCAGAGCCAGTCTTCCTCAGCAAAAAGAGGAGGATTGGCAACAGATGTTAGCTCAGGGCTAATCTTCCTCAAAAAAAAAAAAAAAAGAAAGTAAACATTTATGATCTAGTCAATATAGTGTCTTAATAGAATAAAGAAAAATATAATGAGTACTAAATTGCACATAAACTTCTTAAATCTTGTAATTTCTGATAATCTATATATAATGTTTCTCTCTTTTCATAGATGTAAGTGAAGATGATGATTTTCTTCTGAGTAATAACATACAAACCCTTCAAGGAAAGAGACTACAGGGCATTTCCCACCAGGTGAAGTGAACAGTCAGCATTTACGTGTTTGTGAAGATCATTTTGTCCCCGAGCTCTGTGTGGCGCTAGGTGTCGTGTACAATACTTAGATGGCCTTGTAGCTGTTTTGTATTTAGTTATTGTAGGTTGTTTTGTAATTGATATGCTTATGCCCCTGTGAATTGAAATATAAATGAAAAAAATCAAATGATGACTTGAGTGAATACGCCATTTTGATTATGCAAAACATCGTGCTCTACAGCCTTTTGGTAAGTAACTCTGAGCCTGTTAAATTAATATACTGGGGTTTTCTCTGACAAGACCTGTGCTAAACGCTTAGAACTATCTGGCAACCTTCAGCGTGGGGCACGTGCCTTGTGTTTTTATATTTGATGTAAAAACATATAGTGTGATTCCTGACATATCCCTTTTAAAACTGCATTAATTAGCCCAGGAGTTCAAGCAATTAAGAATGTCTGAACCTTGGGCCTCTCTAATAATAATAACATATTAACAGTCAGATAGTTGCTATTCACCCTGTAACAAAAAATAATGTATGTGTCAATAGGGCCGACTCAGGCATCATACTGAATTTTGATATTTTTCTGACAGCTGTGGGTTCTCTTTAATCATTCTGATAGTTTCATTAGAAAATTTAGAACTGACCTTCCTTGGCGCAGTAGATTGATCAATAGGCAGAGGGTATATAGCATATGAATTGTGAGGGGCTGATTTGGTGAGGACAGGGAGCTCGCGTTCCTAAATCCAGCCTGATTTCTGAGGCTGTCGGAGGCCCTCCGATGAATTAGACAGTGGGCCATAACTTTGGACCAGCCACGGTTTCTGCTGGCTCTTCCGATGCTGCGGGAGTGAGAGAACTGTGCTCCCGAGGCCGGCTGCACACGCTGCACAGTGCCTGAGCGCCTGGCTCCCGCCAGGGTCCCCCTGCAGCTCATGGTTGCCAGTTCTGAAAACAGACAGAGCTCCCTTTGAATCCTGGTTTGGCCCTTAGTAGCTATAAGACTTTGAGCAATTTAATTAATCTCTCTGCCTCAGTGTTCATCATCTGTAAAATCAGTCTGTAAAGAACCTGTATCTCATGACTGTCTTGAGGATTAATTGAGATGCTTCATGAAAGCACTTAGCTTCATGGCTGGCATTTAGGAGCTGATTAGAAACCCTCAATTGTTGTTGTCATTGAAGCTCTTCTCTTCTCTTCTCGCTCCCCTTCCTCCTCCTCTTAGTCTTTCAAGGGCTTAGTGACACTTTCACAAGCACAGCTGGCAGATTATCTCTAAAATGTGCAGTCTCATTCTCCTAAATTTAGATGAGACCTCAGATATAGTATCTAAGTGAAACGTTGTCTGATAGCCAGGAAAAAATAACGGCTGGTTTACAGTAAGAGCTCCCCAGAGTGCATTGTGCCAAGAGAAATCCTTCTTTAGGTTTTTAGTAGAAAAATAGAACCATCTCTTAGAAAGAAGAAAATGATGTAGAAAGTTCTTAGAAGAAAGGGGTTAAATAAAATATCTTCACTTTAACACCAATCTTTCTGGACATTTTAATTGACCAAGAAATGATCCTTCTAAAATGGTAACCATTCAATTGTACTATGCAATTTATCACTACAGATGCGTTGAGGGAGTTCATACCCAGTGACAGACAAGCAGGGGCATCTAATCTAGAAATCTTCATTTGGGAGAAGGAGATGGTCTTATCTATCTTTAATATCTCTGGTCTTATTCATAGTAGGCATTCAATTGCACTTAACTAATTAAGAAACATTTTTTCTCTATGACAGAATACTTCCATGTAATGAAATATTATGAAGTGTTAAGAAGTGCTATGCAAATATTAATCTATAAACTCCTTGTGACTGAGGAAAAGTAGGAGCAATTTACATTTTGAAAGATGGGACAGAGAGAGAACCATTCATTAGCGTGAATGGGGAGACTCACTTGTCGTTGGAGTCCATAAGAATGGACGTCGGTACGGACTGTGGCCTCTCATCAAATGAGCAAATGACTTAGAGCAACGTTTCTTCAAGTGTGGCCCAAGGACCTCCTGTATCAGAATCACTTGGAGTATTTGTTAACAATGCAGACTTCTGAGCCCCCCCGCCCCATCCAACTGAATTATCATGTCTGGGCTCTAAGAATAGGTATTTCTATGAGTTTCCAGAGGATGCTCAGTACATGAACCTTGAGACTCTCTGGGATCCAAACAGCTGATGGGTCTACAGACCTGATGCCCCATGCGTTTTCACTTCGCAAGCCCAAACTTGGCTCAGGTCTAGTCTGGGAAGACTACAGCCTTCTGGAAAAACTGAAGTTGATTTCTGTTCCAAACTACAGGAATGATATACATTCATTATAGAACTTTTTAAAACTCTGTAAAAGTAGAAAGGATTAAAATAATGAATTATATCTTAACAGAGTAAATATTTTCATATTTTGGCCATTTTACTAAATATCATTAACATGGGATAAAGCTTATAGGATGTAAAACATATTAATAGTTATAATTATCATATGACCATGCATACAAAATATATTATGTTGGATAAAAATCATTCAGAATAAAAGATTTAAACATTAACTGAATCCCCAATCAGAAAACACTCAACCAGACATGTTTTCTTCATATTCTCAAAATGAGAGGAAAGATCTCATGCATAGAAGGTACGAGGAACCAAGTGTCAAGGGCAGGGGAGGATGGTTATGGAATGCTTTCTGCAATACCGACTGCTCCATGAATATTTCTGACTACTTGGCCTGGGGTAAACTTGCTGGAGAACCAGTCTTGCAGAAGTGCTGATGGAGAGAGTTTGGAGCAAAGCAAACTGCCTGCTGCTGTGATCATTATACCGACCATAAAGAACGTTTTGGGAGAACTTGACTCCCAGCATTTATTTTTGTATCCTTGTTCTTGTTTGTTCTTTTCTGGCGGCATTCAGTTGATGGCTCAAACCTTTTGTAGCATATTGAAAAGGGTATAAAATATGCAGTAATACAGACTTTGGGCTAATATATTTTCAAAAATGTTTCATGCCTCATTTCTCACGTAAATTCTTAGGTTGCATTCAGCCTTCAGAGCCTCATTCATATTCATGATAGAAAAGAGGGATAACATTTATTACGTTCAGTGCTGGTGATATTAAGCACTGTCAAGCACCCCCACCCAGGACTGCACCAAAGCATTTTCTCCCTGCACTGCTTTAGTGGCAAAGTACTGCTGAGTAAATTGATTTAAAAAAAATGTGTGTGTGTGTACATATACATATACATATACATAAACCTTAGGCTGCCTTCTGTGACAGATATCAAAGTGCTAAGGGTTAGATCACTCCACACCCATTTCAATTTCTTTCTTGATGTCCTTTTCTGTGCAGACCGTAAGGTTACGTATTTGAATTCTCAGCTTCTCCTGGAGTTGGGTTGGAGATGGGATCCAATTCTGGTCAATGAGATGTAGCCAGAAATGCCTGGAAAGGGCTTTCTTTTCTGGGGAAACAAAAGCAAAGCTTTGTCCTTAGCCCTTCTCCCTGCCTGGAGCTGGGACATGATACCTGGTGTCTGGACATGATAGCAGCTGTCTTCCCACCATAAGGGCAAAAGGCACATGTTAAGAATGGAGGAGCAGGCAAATGCATCACATTCTGAACAGCTGCAGCAGCACTGGACTGCCTGGGTCTGGCCTTACTGTATGGGAACTGGAGCCCCATCCTTGTTTAAGCCACTGTTGCTGGGCATTCTGTTCCTCAAAGCTGAGTGTGTTCCTAACTGATAGACTTTATTTTTAAAACTGTCGCTTTTGCTAATGCTGAACTCTAATTGCTATATCAAATTGTGTCTAGATTTGGCTCTGACTGTGCAGCCTGCACTAACCTCCTTCAGTTCTTATGCAGTATGCGCAGCACCTAGAATTGAGAGTTAGTCATTTAGTCATTAAGATGAAGATTGGATTAATAACTGATAAACCACGGGCTGTGTACAGCCCATTGGCTATATACAGACATAACACTGTATCCAGTGCAGCACACTGTGGTTGGGAAAGGTGTGTAGACTGTGTCACAGTGGGACTACTTTTCTGTGAGTTTGACTGAGGTTACCACACTAGGTGACTGGAAAAGAACTTTAAGGTTATGCTGTGATCCACTGGATCTGTTAACAAGAAGGAGGGCAGATCTCTCACTAGGTTTCATCAGACACATTTTGGGTGGTTCTAAAAAGGATCTGAACAATCTGTAAGGCGGGGGAAAAAAGAGGCCAAAATGACAGACTGTTTAAGTAGTACCCGCAAGTGTCAACATAATATAGTCTTGACGTATGGAGTGATAATATAAAGATGAACTAATGAGGTTGTGCTTGGTTCTTATTTTTGGATACTTTCTTATCCATTATGTAACTTTAGCTACTATATTAGTTATCTATTGCTGCATAACAGATTGGCCCAAAATTTAGGGGCTTGAAACAACAAACATTTATTATCTCACAGTTTCTGCAAGTTGGGAGTTTGGGAATGGACTAGCTGGGGATTCTAGCTCAGGGTCTCCTATGAGTTTGCAATCCAAATGTCATCTGAAGGCTACCAGTGGCTGAAGAAATTGCTTCCAAACCCCCCCTCATGGCACAGGCGGCAGGCCTCAGCTCCTTGCTGAGGGCTGGTTGGAGGCGTCAGTCCCTCACCGTGTTGGCCTTGCCATGGAGTTGCTTGAGTGTCCCTGTAACATGGCATTTGGCTTCCCGCAGAGTGAGTGATCCAAGACACAGAATAAGGAGGAATCTATAATGCCTTTTAAGATCGAGTCTCAGAAGTCATACATCATCGCTTCCACCTTATTCTATTTGATAGAAGCAGGTGATTAAATCCAGCTCATACTAATGGGAGGGGCATTATGACTGCCTTTTGAAGACAGTAGTATAAAACAATTTGTGGATCTATTTTAAAACCACCGGAGCTACCTAGTAGTATTTTGAGGTTATAGGTGGAGGAGTTTTACTACATCCTAAGAGCAAGATTATAACTCATTTTACATATAGAAAGAATATAGGGCTCTATTTGTTAGCTAAATGGAAAATGTAATCTTTTTTTTTTTAACAGAAGACTTTAAAGAATGACTTTAGTTGGTGTTAAAGGAACATTGAATGTTGGTGTGAAATCTACATCTTTGTCTCTGGGGAAATAAAATTAAAATCAGACTAGATCTATTCATTTCAGTGTCCAAAGTTATACTGTGTATCTCTGTCTTTCTTTATTCCCTTTTAAAACAAGGAAAAGGAGTTAAGCAACCTTCCATTTGAACTTTTAGTTTATTCATAGAAAAGGAAATGCCTAATTCTAACAAATGAATTTTATGAATGAACTATATTCTCTAGCTTAATTATAACTCCAAATACAAGTAGGTATTTTCCCCTGTTGATCACCTTAAAAGACTGATAGGAATTACTTGGGTATTCCTTAGCATTATTCTCATTTTTAAAAGGAATTATATATTCAAAAAACGGCTGGTAAACACAATCTGGTAACTTATACTGTACCAAGCACCAAGTACTAATTGTCACCTTTACAATGTGACGCAAACCTGAAAATGTGGGCCTAGTCTTTTAAAAACCCACATACAACATAAAGCCCAGTCACTCAGTACTACCTTCACTCGTTTCAGCTACTCTGTCAGTTTATACTACTTGGTCGTTGGCTAGAACTCGTGAGACTTCTTGCTTTACCTTTATGTAAGTCATAACTCTTGACTTCAAACTTGTTGCTTAAACTCTCTGTGTTCCGATTTCCTTCTGTGTAAAATGGTGATAAGAAAAACTTCTTATGATTGTTATAAATATTAAATGAGGGTCGACCCCGTGGCCAAGTGGTTCCACACTCTGCTTCGGCGGCCCCGGGTTCGTGGGTTCAGATCCCGTGTGTGAACCCCCTCCACTCACCAGCCATGCTGTAGAAGTGTTTCACATACAAAAAATAGAGGAGGCTTGGCAGGGATGTTAGCTCAGGGCTAATCTTCCTCAAGCAAAGAAAGAGGAGGATTGGCAACAGATGTTAGCCCAGGGTGACTCCTCCTCAGGAAAAAAAAAAAAAAAATTAAATGAAGCAGCATATTATACTACTCCCAGAAGATGTTCAATGAGCATTCATGTTCTCTCTCTAATCTCCTCTTAATACCGTTGTAGGCTTTCCCCTAAAATAAAATTTGAAATTCTCTTCTATTCTCTGTTATACACTCCAGCAAATGCCTATTGTTGCAGTCTTGAAGTACCAGGTACACGAATTTTCCAAAAGAAGTGGAAGTTGACAGTAAGGAGCTTACATTGACAGGTACCAAACATAATAAAAGATATCCTATTTTGCGACTCCAGATATTACCCAACTCCAAATGTATATTTGGTTTGAGTTTAAATTCTATCAGAGTTTCAAAAATGGATGCTCATTATGTACCCAGTAACGAAGAACACTAGGGAAGAAGGAAGAGAGTGCTTCATAAACCATTTTCCAGACTCTAACTCTCTGTCCACCAACCTTCTTCTGGGTTTTGGACCATGTGTTGGGACTGAACTAAGTAAGGGCTGGGGAGTGAATCCACTATATATAATATGTGTATTCTCTATATATATGTACAGGCACATACATATTCATCTTTGATATATGTGAAGATGAAGCCACTGATGAAACATTAATGAGTATACTTTGATAATTTGATTATTATAATTAAGAAAATGGATCATTTCCCAATTATTTTGGTAGCTCTGTAGAGTTTCGTTTGTTTTTGTTTTTGTAAGACTGTTGACATCAGTCTTCACCTTTTCCTTTTCTAATGCTAAGGGGTGACCTTTGAATGTTGGAGTGCATCTTACTGTCAAAGACATGTTAAGCCTACTGCCAGTGAAATAGTAGGAAATTTCTCCCTAGGTAATCCTATGTTCAAGTGGTTTTTCTATCTCTTTCCCAATAATTTTAATGCCATCAGCATTGTTTTCTATAGTTCTTTATCATATTTGTTTTCAGCTGCCACATGAAAGTGTTTCTAGAGAACATAAAAAGTCTTGTCCTTATTGAGAAGTGTCCTGACCTAAGACAAGCATAAAGCATTCCCTTCAAAGAAGGAGGAATTTCTGTGTAAAATTTTTTCTGTAAAATTTAGCAGTTTCTGCTGATATGTAAAATTTCATGGTGTTAAAAAGCATATTTTCTTGGTGCGTCAACTCTTTCTTATGATATTAAAATCCTCAGATCACATCAACCACCCTTCTTTCCTTGTTGAGTTGTTTCTAAACAGAGGGTCACGGAAAGGACATGTTTTAGAAGGTCTGGAAAATTTCCAGGACAATCACGTACGTTAGCAAGTCTTACAGTATTACGGACTTAAATAAACCATAAGCCTACTTTACAGTTCTTTTTCCACAATGGCTTTTGGGAACACTGTGAGCTAAATTAAACAACTCTATTTGATTATTGTTTCCCAAAATGTAATAAAAACTTGCAGATTCTATGGCAAATAATTACCTTCAACGAATCATGTTTCTTTATGTAGGCATGAATATAATAGGTTCAGGATATCTGTATTCTCACAGCCCTCTTTTCCCAAATATAATTAACATGTGAACATCTAAGTTTCTACAAGAGTTTTCTTCTCAACAGTAGTTTTCTGCCTAAGGGATGACAGCTGTGCTAGGTCGGAAGAGGTGAGGGAAGGGTGCTGCTTAAATATTACTTCCGTTCCCTGAAAAATGACTGCACTCTGCCCTTGCTGTTTCCCATGCCTTTTCAGTTTTTGATAACTAGTTAAATATCAAAGAGCTGTGGGAAAAAAACAACTGGATCTCAATGAATACCAAAAGGACGTCCAGATGAACATAAAGCTATGCATCTGGGAGGACTAGCAAATAATGTAATTAGAAACAGAAGCAAGAGAATTGGCTCAAGAGACCTTGAGCTACTGCTGACTGTGCTCTTAGACCACTGAGTTCACATTTCTGTGCCTCACTTTCTTCATTTTTAAAGTAAGTTATTGGACTAGATGATTACAAAGGCTTCTTCAAACTCTTGTAACCTGTGATTAACAGTAGCTCATTCCCACTTTTTCCTTGATACTCTTTTGAGGTCCAAGAGTGTATGTAAAGTAACAAAAGGAGATACTTATCTAGCCTAATGTCCTTAAACTTAATTAAGGAACAATGAATTCCATGATCCAACTCTTCACTTTATGGAAGTGTGGAGAAGTGAAGTGGCTTGCTCAGCTTCACGTAGCTAGTCACGCTAAGCAGAGCAGTCACTTATCTGCAGACCGGGGCTGAGTCTATTAAACCAGATTTTCCTGATATCTTTTCTTTATTTCTCATGTGTATTAAATTCTAACTCTTAGATACAAGGATTGTATTCTTTTCGAGGTAATTTCCTATACCCATGGCTCCTTGTATTGCTAGGAATCCAATAGGTGCTTAATAAAAATTAATTAATTTGTATACTGGCTCTTAAATTTCCTATTGTCCACATTTTTTGGTCAGCTAAAAAGTGTACCCAAAAAGAGAAATAGTCTCATGAATGGTTCTAGAAACTTCTTTAAAATTTCAGAGCAGTGGATATTACATAGGAAGTAAGAAAGATGTCGCTTCTGCGGCCTTTCCCCTTGAACCAGCATAACCCCATTTGCATCTCTGACTTGTGTAATCCTGGTAACTTCCAGCTGGCTTGGCAGTGTCTCCACATTAAGAGACAGACCCCAACCTGTATGGTTCAATTAACAAAGAGCAGTCTTGGCTCCCTATACAGAAGTGGGAAGAGATGGTCACGAAGTCGCAACTTCCTTGTACCGTGGAACATAGAGGCTGTGTAGCACATTCTTGCAAGATCAGAATTGTGTACCGCAAAATCTGCTTGAGAGAAGGAGAAGGAGCTAGAAACCTGTATTAGGACTTGAGTGGGTGATTTGTATTTGTATGGCAGGATAAGACTGTTGCATAAAGGGCTTTGTTAGACATGCTAAATTACACTGCTTGCTAATCCTCTAGGATTTCCTTTCTCCACATTGCCTAATGTAGTCTTTCTCTCCTGTGAATGACCATCACATTTTATTTGTACTTCTTAGATGACACACATTAACCTTTTCCTCCAGATGTATTTTTGACCAGCTGTTCAGTTCACATATATTTATTGAGCATATTAGAGACCAGGTTTGAGATGTGTAAAACAGCTCTGAAACCCCAAAGAGCTCTAGTGGAGGGGACAGGCACAGAAACAGGTGACTGTTTTTTTCAGTGGCTCATATTAAGCAATGAGCATCACAAGGCAGACAAAATGCCTTGTTCTCCTTTGCATCTCCCACAGATTAGGTGCTCAGTAAATGTGTTTTGAACGAATAAATAACTATCTCATAAGCCTTCTAGGAGAATATATTCTATTTTATTCATTCCTTCCTTCATTCAGTGACTGTTTTTATGATACCCAGAGCTATTTTAAGCGCAGGCCCAGTCTTAGTTTAATTTCAGTTGCTATCACTGAAGAAGAAAACTTTGTAATTATAATATATAAGAATATCTAATATCAACATGGCAATTTTTCCATCAATTATTTCTTCAATCAATATTTTATTTGCATAAATGAATTATTTTTAAATTGTCTTTTTAGTTAGTTGTAGTTCCAAGAAAGCAGTAAAATAAACCTCTAAAGTGAAACTTGTTTGTTTTCATGTGTTTGCATTGATTGATTCTGGTTCATAATCCTCTTGGTTTTATTACTGTTCATTGAGTTACTAAATGTTAATCGATCATTGTGACCTTACAAGTTATCTTTTTAGAGTATGTTTTAGGTCATAAATACAGAATAGTCACTTATATATAAAAGAGAATGGAGGTATAGCTTTGGAGTTTTAATGATCTCTCCATTTAAAGTGAATTCTTTATTTTTGTTTTTGTTTTTACCATGAAAATGGCTTTCATCATTCTATCCAGTCCCTAGGTACCTTTAAGTGGCTATGAAAAAATTCATGGTAGAAAAACTGGGTACTTCTGTCCAGCTTGGCAGGACATATTGGATTACAAAAACTTGGATTCTAAGTACATTTTTTAAATTATGGAATTTCTCCCAATTATTGAAGTAATGTATCTTCATTGTAGAAAACTTGGAAAATGCACAGTATATAAAGAAGCAAATAAAGTCACTTAGAGTAGTATAAAGTAGTAAAAAGTATAAACACACTTTTTACACAAATTTATATTCTGATTTTTCACTTAGTGTATTGTGAGCATTAAAAAAAAATCATTCTGAAGCCCTAAGAATTGGTACATTTTTAGTAACTAAACAAAAAGTCATAAGACTAGAAAGCTGAGAAATTGTCAATGCAAAACACATGAAACTACCTGAAGTTTCACTTCAGGGTATTCATTACAGCTTTTTTAGAAAAAGAAACCAAAATATTAGTAAAAAGAATTTCTCTTTCCTCTGCTGAAGAAATTGTGTGAAATAGACCTCAGGTGATCAGGTTTTCTCTATGTGAATTCTTGTTAAAAATGTCACAAGAAAGGAAAACTTTTCCAAATCAGAAATTAAGAACAAAAAGAGAACAAAGGAAGTTACTTTACTTCCTTCAAGATCTATCATGTTACTTTCAAGTTCCTTCAAGTTGCTGACTCGGTTAGGTGATCAGGATTTAGTTAGTCTCCATAAGCCTAAATTTCTCCTGTGTGAAAGGAAGGGATAAATTGGAAGAGATTTAAATTCCCTTCTGGCAAAATATATGTATATATAAAACAGAAGATATATTTATGTAAAAAAATATATATATACACACACATAAATAAAAGAAGAGAGGCCTGTAAATCTGAGCATGTGTACCTGATGCTTTTCCTCTATCATAGAGAGCCACATTTAATTTACAAATCCAAACCCTGAATTTGCTTGGCTTAATTTGGCTCTCAATACTGGATAACTAATAATTATGCTTGCTCCTAAAAAAGGACATTGGATTAAAAGTCAGAATACTTGATTCTCATCCTAGCTCTGTTATTAATGAATTATCTTTCCTTGGATAAGCCACTTAGCTTCTCTGGATTTTCTCATTTTTTAAATAGGCTGGTAGACTAGATGTCCAATAAGTTCCATTCCAACTCATAAAATATGATTGTAAGACTAATCCAGTTCAATAATTCATTAATGCTATTTTCTAAAAATTATTCTGTCATCCTAATAGTCAAGCAAAGTGTCAGAAAGTGAGATGTATTTAATCCAACACTTCTAACAGAATTTTACATTAAGGAATGTGACCAAAATGAGCTAAAAGATATGCACATTTATATATGCACAATATATATGAAAGATATAGTGGATACATGCTAAAATATACATATGAAAAATATTTAATTTATATTTACATATAATTACCATCTTAATGGATAAAAAATAAGTAAACTAAATGCAATAATTTTCTTCTCTCATTTGTCGGTTTCTAATCATGTTGTTTTGTATCATTGCATTTCAAAACAATAGATTTTACAAAATCAAGTCTTCATCCATTTATTCCTTTATTCATTTCTTATCATTATTTCAACTAATTCATGTGGAGTACCAACTATCAACAACGTTGTAGATACTAAGGATATTGTATGCTAACTATACGGACGGGTGTGGTTCCTGGCTTGCTTCAGCTTAGTGTCTACTGGGGAAAAACCATTTAACCAATGATACAATGTTTGAAATTGCGGTGAAAGCCAAGAAGGTAAAAGAATAGGGACCTAATTTGGATTTTGGAGTCAGGAAAGATGTCTCTGAAAAAATGGCATTTAGGCCAATGCTCCAAGAGTGAGTAGGAATTAACCAGGTCAGGAGAATGAGAACAAGCATTCCAGACAGTGGGAGCAGCACACACAAAGACACCGAGAAAGGAAAGAGCTCCAGAGACTGGAACCCAAAGTTCTGCCTGTGAGGCCAAGTGGAGCCTGGACACGTAGGCCTTACAGACCTAGTCAAGTATTTGGATGCTATTTAAAGAAAACTGGGAAATTCTGTAGTAATTTAAGCAAGACAGTAGTATTGTCAGATTTCATCTTTCAAAGGGAACTCGAACATTGTATTGTGAATGAACTGAACGAGTGCAAAAGTGAAAAGAACACCAATTAGAGACTTGGCAATAGTTTCAATGAGAGAAAATTAAACTAGAGTGGTAACAATGGAAATGGAGAAAAAGAAACGATTCAAGATACATTTTGGAGAATAGGCCAAACTCAGCAATGGAATAAATATAAGTAAACAAAGGAGAGGTAAGTGCAAAAGTGATCATCTGATTTACGCAGTGTGCAGTGGGGTGGATGAAGATGGTGTTCATTGAGTTGAAGAAGACCAGATGAGAATCATATTTGGGGGTCTAGAGGTCAGTCTTGATCATGCTTCTAAGTCATTTAAAATAGACAATTGGATGTGTGAGTCTGAAGCTCTAAAGAAAGCCCTGGAGAAATAAACTAGGAATCATCAGCATATAAGTGATATTAAAAGCTGTGTGTGTGTGTGTGTGTGATGAGAAAATAATGATGGTGGTATTAGATGAGGGCCCAGAGCTAGTTCTAAAGGAATTTAAGCATTTAGTTTTGAGAGAAAAGGAAGCGTCAGCATATAGGAGATAAAGAAGAAGAGCCAGAAAAGGTTAAAAGGAAAACCAGGGAAAATGGCATGAAAGAAGCCAAGAAAACAAGGTATTTCCTTAAAGTCATCATGATCAGTGTTGCTGAATGTCAGATAGTAGTGGAGTTTGAGAATGGTTCATTGGACCACAAATGCAATTTAAAAGGAATAGTAGAGACAAAAGCTGATTGATGAGTACCTGAGGTGAGTTGAAAGGATGGGAAATTAAAGGACTTAAAGGAAGCGTACACAGTTAACTTCTTTGAGAAGCATGCCTGGGAGAGGGAGGAGAAAGAGTGGTAAATAAAAGATGGTGAATTAAAGATGGATGAGATCAGAGCACGTTTTTGTGCTGTTGGGAAAGTCCTTTTAAAAGTAAAATGATCAAAATTCATTAGAGAGGGAAGAGAAAAATGTAAACCAAATTGTGTCACTCCCATGATTAGAATAAAATGCGTATTATTCAACCTGTTCTACAAAAGCATCCTTGAAGGCCTCATCTCGTGATACTCTTCCCTTCTTTCTCTTCCTTGGGCACAGACTAATTCTTCCAGGAGTTCCAGCTTTAGAACCTTTGCACAAGCTGTATCCTCTTCCAGGAATTCTTTCCCTTCTGCTGTTTGCCTGGCTGACTCTTTTTCTGTCATTCAAGTCTCAGTTGAAATGTCCTGCCTGACTATCCACTGAATCCAAAACCATCTCCAAATGTCTCGTTTCTTCTTGTCATTCAGGTCGCAGTTTCAGTATCTTCAGTGAAGCCCCTCCTGATCACCCAGTGTAAATTAGTAACCCCATCCCCTGTCCCCACTCAGTCACTCTGTCTATTCTTAGCACAGCACATCTTACGTCACATTCTCTTGGGTATGTACTTGTTTAGGTTACGTTATGTTTACGGTATGTCACCTCCTTCTAGAATGTAGACTGTGAAAGCAGGGATCTCCTCTTACTTGCTCAATGTCATATCCTCAGACCATGTGACAGTGCTTGGCATATAGTAGGTACTTAATGAATGTTTGTTGTTTGGTTGAATGGTAAGTTTTATTTATGGCTCAGTCTTCTTAGAAAATATCTCAAAATTAAAAGGCACATTATTATAAATTTTAAACAAACTCTGTGCAAATATACAGGTAACACATTAGAGGATTATAGCAGGTAATATTATTATTTTGAAAATATTCTACAGGATTTCTTTTTAATAGATAATTTTAATGATTCTATATCTCTTATAATAGTATTAATTTTAACTTTCATCCTGCAGGTATATACTACCTAAAAGCAAGAGAAGGTTTTCCAGAAGTACTTTCCTATTAGAAAGTTGCCAGTCTAGTATAAAAAATTTACTAGGATAATCCATTTGATGGATAAAATATTGTGTGAAATCAAGAGTGTATTCATTCAGCAAAAATTTATTAAGCCATGTACTATCCTCGGCAAATGGAATTAAAAAATGAATAAAATGCAGTAGACTGATATCTTTTAACTCAAAGATGAGTGAGTGGCTAAAGATAGGAAAGTTAACGATACTGTGCTTTAAAAAGGCTATAATAGAGTTTGAACAAAATAATGAGGGGTCAGTTTGTTTAACACTTCTGGGCCATGAGAGCTCACTCATCTGAATTTAGACATTGTACAAATGCTTCTGTTCCTCCTAGGGGAAATCATTAATAAGTTCAGTTACCCTGGTATATAACACCTTTCCCCAAATTGAGCATAAGTTTTTTTCATAAAGAAGGGGGAGAGAGAAGACTATTTTTGATGCCAATGTTTCAATGGAGCAATTAAGCTTTCCCTGTAACTGGAGGAGACTGCCGTAAGAAAGAAAGCACACCAAAGAAAAATATCATGCCCAATGATTGTGCAATGTCAGCTTATTTTTTCTGGAAGGGGCTAAAGATTAGAAAAATGACTCTTCCTGAGTTGTAAGGGGCCTGTAAAATTGAGTAATTCAGAAAGTACCGAAAAGGAGTACTGGAGAAAATAATACAGAAATAAATAGCAATAGAAATTGTGTTGAGCTAAGCATGACCTTTGGAAAGAGAGTGGAGATTTGCATATCTAAAAAAATCTCATCATAGTCTTCTCTGAAAGATAAAAATGATTTCAATATTTTCCCATTTATTTAAGGCAAATGGGTATGGCTTGCGCTGACAAAACGTCACATTTCCTACTTAGGTGCTATTATGCAGAGACAGAGCATCAAGTTTATACTGGTTGCTCAAAGTCATTCTTATAGACCAAGAATAAGAGCTGAATATAATGATTGGAAATGTTTGCATGCCAGAGATCCTTTTCTTCCAGACATTTCTTTGGGCTTATAGCCTCTCTCAAAGGATTGGAAAGCACGATTATAAATATGTCTCATTCAAACATTAATGAGGATGCAAATCATTCACCTTTTGAAAATTGCAGTATCTATTTAAATGTCATTTATCAACTGTTCAAATAGAAAAAATGTGGCAGAAGCAGAGGGAGAAATATTTCTAAGTCCAGAACTTTCTGGGTGGAAAAGAAGTATTTTGCTATGTATTACTTCACATCTAGTTTATAACAGAATTCAACCATTTTACCAATTAGTATAAAACTTAGCACATAAAGTATTAATTTCCTACATATGTTGAAATCCTAAAGAGTAAGACAGCCTAAAACAATAAGTAAAAGCAATATAAATACAAATTTGCCAACACTAAACTAGCGGAAAATATTTCTGTATCTTCCAAGGAAACTTTGAGTCATTAATGCAATTTTAATTCTTTTATTGACTTTTTTTGCCGTAGTAAACCAGTGATACTTATATACTAAAACATAATGTAGAATGTGGTGGCTGTGTTTTATTTTGCTCAGTGTGTAACTTCTAGAAAGCAAGAGACTGTTTAAAGAAAAGTATATTATTTGAAAACATTTCATACTTGAAATAAAGTGCTGTTTTACCAGAAATTTCCAAAATGAAAGTGAAAAAAATTTGAATTCTGCTTTTTATTTTGCGCACCATCAGTCTATTCCTACACTTGCAAGTAGCAACTTTAAACCTCTTGTTCCATTTATGTTGTGCTTTAAAGACCTTGTTCCTTGGACTATTTCACATTGAGCAGGAATAAGTCATTTATAGATGACTCTGAATTCAATCAATTTTGCTGCATTTTTAAGTAAAAAAAAATTGATAAAAAGCGCCCTGTTTCCGTATGACTGAGCAGTTATAATATATTTTACAAGTTTGAACCCCAAAAATGTGATGTGCTTTCGAGTTATTGCTTAAATTGTCACAGGCTACAGGTTTTAAGGTCTCATTATTTCCCCACTTTTATCATCTCTACAAATTTTATATTTAATCTTTGGTGAAGAATAATTTGTCTTTACCTTGAGCTATGTTTGTGCTAGGCAATAAGACCAGGTGGTGACCCAGTGGAATCCATGGGGACGTTAAAGAGACTACAGAAACTGGTTTGGACCAAGAAAGCCAGGGTACCAAGTCTGGATGAGACGAAACCCACGTTAATAAATCTCCGTAAGTAAGAACTCAATGAGCTGCTAAAAATTTTTCGAGGAAGTATTGCAGTTGCATGTATTAATGAAGGCCATTTTGATAACGCCTTAAAGTAATCATTAAATATTCTTTTATTTCTTTACTACCAAATTATTTGTAAAACAAATATCTTCACCCTATTCCTAAATTTCTTCTTATTCCTATACTCCACTATTCCTCCTTCCCCTCAGGACTAGGCACAGGGATAGAGTGAGAGGAAGCTATGGCTGAAGCTCAGCAAGAGAATAAGGGTCAGCAGTCTCTACTCTTCCCATTCCTTGGCCACAGAAAACAGTAGTCTTTAATTTTAATGTGAGTGCAGCAAATTGGCGTGTCGTGACATGGAACTTTGACTTTCATTTACTTATTTACAATAAGTCCCTATAAATCATAATCTTTTGTTTACACCAGTTAAGCATTTGAACTTAAAGAGATTCAATAATGTGGTGCAATTTACTATGAGTCATATATATTTCTATATTCTGTAACTGTTTTATATATTACTAGAAATTTCATCAGACCCTTCACCACAAGTAAATATAGGTTTCACTAGTCAACTTTATAGTATTAAAGATATACCTTTTACTTTTGTTTTCTCAGTCTTGTTCTTGCTTTTCTAAACTATTCCCCTGTGAGACACACAGCATGCATAAATCTCTTTGCAGATTGATATGAAAATAGAAAATTTTAGAATACCAATAGGATTTTAGCTCATATCCACTGAGATTTCATTCTTTTAAGTAAGGCAAAGATTTAATTTTCTTCCTTATGATGCTCTCTTATACATGTGCCTTCAAAAAATTATAAATATGTAAAAATGGAAGGACACCATATTATGCTTATAAGATATGGGGAATTTTTTTAATTTGTAACTTTTTCAAATATCTTTCAGTATACCATTTGCACATGGCTTCCAGTTATTCCAGTCAAACTGACTTTAATCATTATATATCTCTATATGTCTTCAAAAAATTTGGCGTAAATCTGTTTTTATAAAACAAATCATTTAATATAGAAAAGACTCTTTAAAGAAATGCAATTGTAAATTATTTTGTGAAGTTAAATCACTTCTTGGTTTATCCTGTGGTGTTCATTCATTTCTGTTATATAAAGGGAAGTATAATTTAATTTCTATATGTGCCAAACTATTAGACACTTACTTCTTAACTTATTTTTCTTTATCTTTCAGAAGATGAAGATGAAACATTGATTTCCTGTATGAAATTAGCCAAATCTCAAGAAAGGAAAGTTAATAATGTTGGCACAAGGAGGAAGGAAGAAGTGGAGATTAGATTAGATTCTATTTCTGCATCACTGGTTAGATCTAGCACTTCAGCTGGATGCAGCTTGGCAGAAATGTTATCCTATAATGAAGGTGAAATTCCGATGTGGAACAGCTGGAAGCCTTTTCCAGAAAACCCGCTCTGGACATGTGTTGATTTCCAAATTGCCCAAGTTGCCCCCTGGGACAACTGTTTCCGCTGCACTCACCACCCACGTCTCAAGTCTTCTGGTACAGATATGGATCTCCCACATTCGTGGGTAAGTTTGTAAACTACGGAAATGTATCGTCTTATCTGAGTATTTGTACTGGCAGGAAATAAACAGATAACAAAAGAGCTAAGCAGTCAAATTTATCAGTCAGAAAGTTACCAGAGCTAGAGGAGTCTTTCTAAAAAGCAGTGCAGCTCTTGTGACTTCTGCTATCGTGTTGCTATTGCATATATTCCTTAGTGTTCAAATAAACTACTGCGTAATATTTTCCAGGGATTTCCTTTTAATTGAAGGATGACTTTGGATGTTGATTCAGATCAAGAAAATGTGCACTGAAGTGTCTAAATGATTGCTGTTGCCATGAAGTTTCAGTAACACATCATAGCTAATTTAAGTGAGCATTTTCTCTAGGCCTGCCATTCTCCTAAGGACTTTAGATGTGTTATTTCATTTAAATCTGACAACAACCCTATAAGGTAGGGAGTGTTAGTCTAATACTAATTCCCCCTTGTTTTATAATTGAGAAAAATAAGGCACAAAAAATTTAGTGGAAAAGAAGTGAAGCCAAGATCTAGAACCTACACAGTCTTCTGCTAGGGATCCTGTTTTTAGCTTATACTTTATGTTGCTTCCCATATACTAAGCTAGGCCCTAAGGCTGTACTGGTGCAAGAGAGAGTATGGACTCTGAAGTTAGACAAATTTGGGTTTAGATCCAAGCTCTGCTACTGGTTTAGCTTGGGCAAACTACTGAAACCTTTTAATCTTAATTTCTCAATTGTAAAATGGAAATAGTAATATTAAACTCATGAAGTAATTGAGAAACTAAAATTAAATAACACAAATATTCTAGGACTTGAGGAACTATTCTTTTCATCTTGATTGTAAGTTACTTAAGGCATGTGTTGTGCCTTTATTTCTCTACAGTTCGTGTGTTTGGGTTTGTAGTGAATGAATGGAACAACTCTTGTATCCAGGAACCCTACTCTATACCATTTTGGTCTAAGAATCAGTCTCTCATTAGACACAGGCTGTATTTCATGCTGCATTAGAGATCTCTGAAGAGGCTTCTTCTCTCTTGGAGTCCTTTTCACCTTTTGAGATTTGTATATTAAGTTGGGTCTTTGAAGACTAGAGCTCAGGTAATCTGTGTTCAAAGTACCACATGAAGTAGTACAGGTGTCTAGTAGCAGACTTGGAACTGATGAACCTGTTCAACAGTAATTATTTTTAAGAATGTCTTTCCCGCTTCCTTAGTCTTCATCTTCTCTTCTGGGGTTGCTGCATTTTTCAGGCTTCTTCTTGGAGCAGTTTCTTAGAGAGCAGCTGGTAATATAATTAGAAACTACTTCTGAAGACTCTCCCTGACAGCTTCAGGATCAAGATCAAGAATGATGACTACTTGGCAAGTGGCAAAGCTGGTATATAAGAATCCAAACACAAATATTCAGAGCTTCCTTTCAGAATTTAATCTGGACTCCTTAACTTGGCATTTCTGGATTTCAGCTCACTGGCCTCAATCTAACATTTCAGCTTTGTCTACTGCTTCTTCCTTACAGGTTTCCTATGCCGGACTGCCAAACTGAAAGATTTGCTGTTCTTAATAACTGTCTTGCACTTTCCTCCCCCTCCATCTTTGTGTTTACGTGCCTAGTATGTTATTCTCTCCTTTAAAACTTACCCCATCCCTTAGGACTCAGATCAAATACTTTGTCCTCTAGAAAACCTTCCTGGGTCATGCCAGATAGAAGAACTTCTAGATCACTTAAGGGCATTATTCTTTCATTATAAGTTCATCAAACACATATTGGCATCTACTGTGTGCCACTCACAATATTAGACCCTGAGGATACAGAGCTAAGCAGTGTCTACACTGCCCCTGTCTTCATGGAGCATCCTGTATTCCACCCTGCAGTGAAATTAGTGGGGCATTTGTTCATTTGCTAAAAGTAATTTATCTTTGTATCTTCTATAGCCCCTAAAATGTTATGGGCACAAAATAAATATTTGAGTAACATTTGCTGACTAATTGAATGGAGTTTTAGAAATCAGTGGACGTTGTTTCCATTGATCTAAATAAAACATTTCTTCTCATTCTTCTAATGGTTCTTAGGAGATTCCATTTATACATAAACTCAGTTATTGTGTGTATGTGAGTGTTTGTGAATGTGTGTGTAGTTTTAGGTATATATACGACAGTAATGTTTTTCTTTTTTACTTATGTAGTTTTACTTATGTAGTTTTGTCTATTTTAGTACATAACTAAATGATTAAGTAAGTGAGTTTTTTCTGCAGAAGGTCAAACATAACTGCAGAATGCCCAGAATTTTAGATGATAATGTTCAGCATTAGTGATGGGAAAACCTCAGTGGATTTCGAGAGAGGGTTCAAGAACATGTCACAGTTAAATTGGTTTGGTCCACTTAATGAGACCACTTTCACTCAGGGATTTGAGACATAGAGTGAAAGAAGTTGGATGAGTGCAAATTATTATTTTTATATTCTACACATATATTCTATAGTAATAACAAGTGAAAAATATCCGGTTTCATTTTAGCATAGCTGGTATTTTTTCTGTAGTAATTGCAGGGTTATTATTTGGGTTATACTTTAACTTTCATTCTATAGAAGGTAAAGAAGGCAGATAGTGTTGAGGGAAAAGATGTGCTTCTGAAATGAGTGTTACTTACTATCAATGACAGGTGGTCAGAGGTGACCTTTTGCAATTTTAAAGGGTAAAAGTGTGACTGCATTTTTTAAAGTCTATCAATGTATGCAGATATGCTGGAGCTGGGCCTAAAGTCCACATTTCAGGGGAAATGAAACCAATTCACAAAGACACTAGTTTCTCCTTGACTTTAGAAATTTCAGCAATAGCAGATTCCAGTGTCTTTGATCCCATTATCAAATCAGAGTTTTGAGGTGGCCTGAAACTGACTTATCTTCCAGAAAGTCCTCATTTGCCCGGCTATGACTCCCTGCTAAGCCCACTGTAGCTTGCACTCTCAAGGCTGGTTCTGATAGAGCTGGGTTTAGTGCTAGCTCAGAGGTCACCAGCAGAATGAGCTTGAACAAACTCTTGATTGTCTTTAATCCACTAATTCCAATTCTGCACATTGGTTTCAGACCCTATTCATCCCCTTTCCTCTGAATGCCTTTGTACCTACTGAAAATGTCCCATTTGTAAGACAAGGTATTGATATCTACCAAGCAGAGCCATTGGGAAGATTAAAGAAATGGTATCAGTACTCAGTCAATATTAGGCAATATTTATACCAAAAATCAAAGAGTCTAGAGGCTCATGCTAGGATCAGAAAGAAGCAAAATTTTATTCAGTTGAGATACTATAAACAAACTGAACTCAGACAGGGAAATGTATTATTCGTGAAGGGCTCTTCATAGAAGTCAACAGGAGGAGAACGAGACGCACGCAGATATTTAACATGCAGTCTAGTTGTTTGTAAGTTCTATGGGATCTGGGGAGTGAGGAAAGATATGTGATTATGGAATTGATAGAAGTTGAAAAAGGTAAGAGATCAGATGTATGAAAGTGTATACTCCACAAGAGAAATGTGAAAGGAAGAACTACTTAAGGGACTGGGTCTTTTCTAATATCCAAGATGAGTGGTGTTGAGAGGGGATTTCAGATGCATCTTAAGAAAGGTAATAGTGAGTAACCAAAAATAATATTTGAAGCCAAGTGTTTAAAATCAGTTTACAAGAAGAGTGATTGAAGGGTCCTTATGAAGCTCTGCATGCTAAGAGCTTGAAACACCTTAACAAAAAGAGGAAAGTGAACCATTGGCTTGGTTGGAAATAAGGGCAAGAAAGAGTAAAGCTTGTGTTGCAAAGGAGGTGCAGCCACCCTTTAATATAATATTATAATAAGAGCAAACATATTTTTCAAAATCTGGAAGAATTTTTCAGATGTATAGGAAGGATAAACAAATTATTTTTATAATATTAATACATGACAGTAATCTTGACCTGAAAAAGCGGAGCAAATATCCATTTCTCCCTCCAAATGTCTAAAATATTTTGAAATCTGTCTTAGAAAAATTGCGTGATATGTTTAAAAAGTGTTAATAAAAGCTCTTTCAGGAAAAAGGAAAATCAAAGGCCTGAAAGAGCAAAACCAGACTCAAGTACAGAAGAATTCAGTGCAGTGTAGGTTAAAAAAATGCTAATAATGACAAAACCAAATAGCATCATAAGCAGAGAAAGAGTAAAGTTTACATACAGAATCTCAAGGTGAGAAAATAAGCTAAGCTCTACTTAAAGCATCTTAAAGTCTAAGAAGAGAATGAGAAGAGTGGAAATTGAAGGTCTTGCTGGAGTATTACATGAACCCATCAAAATTATGCCAAAAGAGAAAGTGTGGATAATGGAAAATCTCTTTACGGAACTGTTTTAGTGAGAGGAACAGGATGTGTGCTAATGCTAACCAAGAAATAGAGGAACAAAAGATTTTACAATTAATCTTCAATTCAAATGGGGAGTAGTGGGTGTTCTAATTATTGACATGGGAAAATTCTCTTGGGACGTATAGCCCCACTGCTAAGTGGTATGAAAGTTTTAATACTGCCCAAGAAAACTACTGATCTATGGGGGAGAGATGAAAAGCAGGGTAAGCTATTTGTGTCTGTCTTCTTCTTTGTCTCTGTTCTCAACCATGGCAACCTCTCCCAATGTCTGACCTTAGGCTCCCTCCATCAGTCAACATTATACATCATTATCAGATTAATCCACTAGATTGCTTTGCTGATCTACCTGATAAATGCTACCTGATTAATGATTCTGGAGCTCAATCCTAATAATGTTATTGCTCCTTTCATAAAACTTTAAATGTGTCCCCGACACCCACAGGGTCAAATGCAGACCTATTGACCTAATCTACCTTTTAACTAGATCCCCACACGTCTCTTTCACACACACACTCAGCTACAGGCAAAGTGATACCAACCTTTTGCCAAATACAGTGATTCTTCTCCCATCTTCATAGCTGTGTTTAGACTATTTGCTCATTTTGGCCTTCTTTTCTTCTCTACCTATTTGATGAATAGTAGGGAAGTTTAAGAGTGTAGATGGATAAGTAACAATCCATGAATACACTTTAAAGAAAAAAAAATGTATGTATGAAAAGGAATGAGGATTGAGAGGACCAGTAAAAAGAGAAGGAGGAGGCACATGGTTAGGAAAAACAGCAAAATTAATTTCCTGGATTCTATTATCATTTTCTTTGTACATTAGTGATTTGAGACTCCTACAAAAAAGGCTTTGTGGTCCCATTGATGGGGGTATTTTTTTGGTGCAGTGAATAAGACATGCTAAGAAGACTGCTCACATATCTACCCAGAGGAAGGCATGCCATGAACCATCAGTGCAGAATTTCCTCTAGTTTAACATCTTTGTGTTCAACTCTGACAGCAAAAACCATTTGTTAGAACAGCTTTAAATTTTCATCTGCTTACACTGGAATTGTGATAGTATCGAAAGAGAAAAAGTTCAGTGAATAGATTTGGGCAACTTATGAAAAGGAAGTCAGAGTAAATGATAATCTAGACTGATAAATTCAAAAGGAAATAGGAAAATGTGATACAAAAATACCAAAAGATATCTATACTTACTACACTCTGCACTGAAATTAATAAACTTGAGAATCAAGATTCTAAAACTACTTTTAAGAGCCTAAATGAACAAGAATAATTAATTATGAATATTTTACATGAAAAGTTTTAAATTATAGCCAGTGTAATGTTTTATGGAAGGACAATTGATATTTACCCAAGAAGAATATGAAAAACAGGAGATGCTGCAACAACTTATTTATTCATTCATCCATTAATTCACTTGTTAGCAAATTCATGTCAAGTGTTTCCTGAGTGACTTAGTCTATGAATGTGGGAGCACAGAGGTATGTGGGGGGAGAGGTATGAACAATCTACCATTTCACATTTATGAGAGTTTATGGGGTCTTATTGAAAGCAAGAGGGAAAAGGGAAGAATAAATAATCACAATTCTTGGTATAAAACTTCACTACGATGGCAAACACATTGGAGTACTTGTACAGAAAATAATCCTGAAAAAGATCTGGCCAGATGTGCAAACACATTTTACATTTAGGAAAAAAGAGCTTGTAGAAGAAACACTTAAATTATGAGATATTATAATAGTATAAGATAGATTTATGGAAGCTATTTAGGTTGAGTTTAAGCAAAATAAGTTGTAGATGTGTAAAAGATGTTTAAGTATCTTTTCTAATAAAATCTTGTGTAATAAAAATAAAGATAAAATAAGAATGTAATTGCTCTGTAAGTGTGAAGTATTATTCTAGAAGGTCAGGATAACTAGAGATATTATTAAATTAGACTTTGGAAGCGGAGTAGTGTAGAAGACAAGCCAGTCTAATTAATTGTGTTGATGTGTGACTTTGCCCAATTACAAAAACCTCATGCATATCAGTAAAAATAATAGACCTGTGCTCTAGTTCTAGAACTGGTACAGAAACCAAGACTCTCTCTCCTTCATGAATTGTCCTAAGGGTTTTGCCCTGTTCCCTCTGTTTTTGTTTGTTTGTTTGTTTGTTTTTCTCTGCGCTTGTTTACTCAAGTGCTTGTTTACTCAAATTAAGGAAAAAGTTGACTCGGTACTCCCTGCAGTAAAATCTTTCTAATATATATCATGTAGAATAGTTCTGATGATAATGAAATAAGATCCACGAGAATCGATTATAATTGCATTTTGGCTTCCACAGACAAGTTGAAATTTGCTTCATTAGATCCTCAAATGGAAGAAGGAAGACAATGAACGTCAGTCTGAAGGGGACCCAATTAGGCTCATTGACTATGAAAGATCTAAAGCTCCTCCTTGCTTAGAGCCTGATTCTTTCCGGTGGTTCAACAGAATAAAGTAAATCACCACAGCTGGACACTGACCTCTGGGAAGAGCAAGGCCTGAATGTTCGAACATTTCAATAACGAGCCTTGGAAAATACACCAAGTGTTGGTAGATTTTCTTTCGTGGCAGAGAAACAAGCTCATAAGTGAAATATTGCCCAGCAAGCTAAAGACTGAGCCATATTTTGAGTGTGTAGCATGATGTGTGGAGGCTGTGTTGTTCATCAAAGGAGCACAGGGCAGAGCTGGGAGAGTCAGGCGTCAGCCCAACTCTATCACTTACTAGCGTCTCTTTAGGTCAGGCAGCTTAATCTCCACGGTCTTCTGCTTCCTCATCTTTAGAATGAGGGAGAGCTATCAATGGTTTTTGAGGCTCTTTTACCTTCAATACGTTGGGCCATGGGGGCACACTGAGGAAGATAAATTCTATGTGCAGAAAGAGGTTAGTACATAAAGATTTGCTTTCAGTTTTTTCAAAGCAGCTCTTTTCTCACTCTTCAGATGACCATTGGTAACCTTATTTCTGTCATTTTTTTCTTTACATAAGCTATTTTAGATTTTGTTGTTTTTTTTTTTCCTGACCACTGCATTTCCTCTGTCCCGGCTACTTCCTCTCTGCCTCCCGTTCTGAACCAGCAACTATATAGATGAACACAGTCCTCACTTGGGATACAGCCCGGTTGTCCCAGCCATGAAAACTTCTTCATGGACAAAATATCTACATTTCCATTCTCAGGAGCTAAAAAGGCTCCTGCCACTCAAAAAGAACTATTTAAAAAAATCCTTTTGAATGCCATTTCGGAGGACTAAATTCTGCTTCAAAACGTCGGTGGGTGAAGTTTAAGATTGTAGAGGAAAGCAGAAGAGCAGGGGCTATGCAGTGCAAAGAGTGCTGGGTTAGAGTAAGACATCCTCTTCAACACCATCACCCACCACACACACACAGAAGGTGTCACCTGGAGTGGTTCGTGCCTCTGAGATCTTATTCTGACCTTGCAGACATTATACCGACATGGAGTCAATATAATGATAATCATGGCCTCCTTTGACTTAGCGCTTGATTATATCGCAGGTGCTTTTATATATGCTATCTTTGTGTCATGATTCAGTAAAGTGGTATTATTATCGCCATTTTAATGATAAAAATCTGAAGCTCAAAGAGGTGAAATAATATATGCAATGTAATAATAGGTGGTGAGCTGGATTTTAAGTCCAAATCTATAAGAGTTCAGAGTTTTCCTACCAACATCATGGCTTCATAACTTTTGAGACTAGGCTAGTAACTTATCTGTACTTTTCACAGCTGTAAAAATGAAGACATCCTAACTTGCAGTGTAAGATGAAATGATGCACGTGAAAGTGCTGGTTCAAGGTAGGGACTTAATTGGTTAATAAATAGAGTCCCTGCCTTGGACCAGCCATATAAGTTTTCTGACATTTTATCTTATACTAGCACTATGAATTAGGCAAAACATTATTGCTATTTTATAGATGGAGAAATTGAGGCACATGAAGATTAAATGAATTGCCTGAGGTCCCACAGCAGATGATGCAGAGATGGTACTGAACATAAACCTCCTCACTCTTAGTCCAGCAGGCTTTTCCTATCACGAAGTTGTCTTCAAACTTTTCAGCAGAAAGATGGTGAAGAGGAGCAGTACGTGGTGGGAACTCTATGGGTGTTGGAGCCAAGTAAGCCTGGCCTTGAATTGTACCCTCGCTGCTTGCCATCTGTGTGACTGTTAAGTTCCTTGATTTCTCTGAGTTTCGGTTTCTTATCTATCAAATGGACATAATGAAGATTCCATTGTGGAGTTCTTGTGAGAATTGGATGTAAAGTGTTTAAACTGATGCCCAATTGGAACTTAATGAACAAGCACTAGTATTTTCAGCGGCAATTATTGCTATTTAATTACAATTTATGAGTGTGCATTTATATTGTTTATCTTTCATTCAGTGAACAACAGAATAGTGTCTACAATACATCAGGTATTGCCGTGGGCTGTGGGACCACAACGATGACTAAGACATATACTTGGCATTAGGGTCTCCCTATCAACAGTTCTCAGCAATTTCATATCATATGAGGTAATATTGTATTAATATTGTATTAAATTGTATTAAATATGCATTTTTATGTAGTTTGTCAAATTTTTTTCCCTGGAGATACGAAAGCTAGAACTGCCCAGTTCAAATGTTTACAGTGAGGATAGGATGGGATTGCTTTTACCTTCCTGGAGGTGCTCTAATATCTCATGTTTGTGAATCTCTGAGGCATGCAGACAAAAAGAAAGAGGGGCTAGGGGCGCATGTGCAGGGCTCACCATTGCCCTTTTCTGGCCTCCCAAATTATCACCATATTAGCAGTCATACACATGTAAGATGATTGTAGCTTTTTAGAACTCCTTTCATATATTTTATCATAGCCATTTCACATATGCACTTTGTGATATTTTATTTCAGAGTCGGAATGTAACTCTCAGATATAACATATCTTTTTCAGAAGACAATGAAAAATGAAGGAAAGAAGTTCATGTTCCCTCTCCTTCCTGGGAAGTTGTAAAGCAAGTGGTTGAATTCACTCTAAAAACCCTTATGAATATTCAATGTAAGATTTTTATGCATCTCATGTTTCCCAGCTATTAAATACAACCATACTGATGAATAATTAGATTAGAAATGTGGCTTTATTACAGCTCACCTTGAGCCCAACCCAAACTGAAGCGGACGGAGTCTCCCCCCTAGAAAAGGATTTTTAGCCAGGGCACAAAGTGGATTAAATTCAGGAACTCCTTTATTCATTCACTCAACATTTGTTTTGGAGCATTTACATTGTGCCAGATAAGGAGGATAAAATATTGAGCAGAAACAGACACATTGAACCTCATAGTCCAATCAGACACAAAAATAGAAATAATCACACAAATAAACATGAAATGATGACTTTGATAAGAACTGTGAGAACTACATGGTTCTATGAAGGCCTATAATAGGCAGATTTGATCTAGTCAAGGAGTCAGGAAACACTTTCAGGGGTAATGATGATTGGGCTCAAAGCTGACCAAGAAAGCAGGAGCTAACTAGCTAAAACTAGGGAGAATGAGAGAATGGTCAGAATGGCTGGGAGAGAAAGCAAGGAGATGTGGTACAAGGTAAATCTGAGGAAGGAATCAGACTGGTTATGGCCTCTTAAATTATGCTTAGTTTTGTTGTTCATCTCCTAAAAGCAATGGGAAGCTATGCAAGAAGGGTTTTAAGATTTTTTGGCTTGTTTGTTTCTTGTTTGTTGACGGTGTGAGATATGTGGGTAAGTTTATACTTTGAAAAGATCACTCTCCATACAGTGACAAGAATAGTTTGAAAGAGCAAAATAGACGCAAGAAGTTGGTGACTTGAGCTATGGTGGTAGAAAGAAGAGATTAATGAAAAGATCGTAGGCTCCTAGACTTATGTCCCCCAAATATACATTTCTCCAAATGAAAGAAATGTCAGTTTTGAAAGCCATCTTTTGTGATGCAAACTGAAAAGCTCCATTCACTTTAGGAGAAATGGTCACAGATGACAGCAGAAAAGTGATACAGTGACATGACTGCACATTCCAAATCTGTCCTTTAATTTCTAAACCTTAGAAGCTCATAGCCACCGTAGTGGCTTAATGGAATCATTACCAATGGATAAGGAAATGTCATCCATTTGCCTCCCCTGATTCCACTTGGACATAGGCCATTGTTTCTACAAAGAGTGGCTTGGAGCCATGCAAGGTTTCAAGGGAAATTGGCCTTTCAGAGGGGCATACGAATAGATAATGCATATTGCCACCGTAAAATCTCTAATGAATATTAAGGGTGGCTTTCATTTGTGGTGATTAAAATGAACTCATAAATTCTCTCTCTAGGATGCGGGAATTTTTTCCTCCCTGCGGAGAGATTTAATGGATTTGTGGCATTCTGAATGATTTGGCAAGAAATCAGAGGTACCAGCGCAGTCACCCGCAAAGGGCACTTAGTTTCTTGCATGTGATAGTCACCACCACAAAATATTTTCTGTAAGAACCCAGAATGATTGATGCAACCCACCATAAGTCATGACAAGGTGTCAACTGAAAAATTGGAAAAATAAGTGGTTAAAGACATCGTAGCTTTAAAAACAAATTTGACTTTTAGAGAAGGGTTATTTCCTTTTAGAAAAAAAGTTAGACCTGCCACCTGCCAGAAATTTAGATCAGTTGTTTGTGGCAAAGGCCATCATCTTTTGAGGCCACTGAGAGCTCCTACTGCTCTCTGTATGCAGTGGATTAAACTCTTCCCACACAGTGATAAATATATCGTAAAGAGCCATAACAGGAATACTGTAAGTTGTAGCAGTTAATGGTAGAACTTCCAGTTAAAACAATATTCTTAGGGTTTCTTTGGCCAGTTCCCATTTTATGTGTGCTATTTTTTGATGTTAATTTTTCACATTTGCAGAATCAATATCCTTCAAACCTTCGTAAGATTGAACAGGAGAATTAGTGGCAAGACTTCCAGGGAGCTTTACTAGCTGCATGGGCCTGAGTTAACAGAACACATTCTGAAAAGTGCAAAAATAATCTATGAAAACAGCAGATGAGTAAGATTAAAAATATCACCAGCTCTAACTTTTCTGTACATGTGGAAAATGGGGAAGGAAGGGAGGAAGGAAAATGGGGAAGTAACCCAAAGCAGCAATTCCCCAAAAAGCATTCGGATTTTACTGTGGCATGTGGCAGAGGATCTCTTTTCAGAGAAAGCAGCTTTTTAATGCTAGACTTTGAATACTTGAAGTACAAGAGTTCTGGGTAATTTTATTCTGTTGGGGAGTGTATTCCTTTGTGGAATGCATCCATGATCATGCTTTCTTGTCCTATGAGTTAGACACTCTGAGGGAAGTTAACCCAAATGTCCTGCATCCTATATATATGAAGGAATTATTACCATCATTTAAGACACTGGATTCCCCTGTGACACTGGATAGCAAAGCTTGGTTCAGTGGGGAAATTGTTCTGAGTGTAGAATTGGCTCTCAATTTGCCTTCCCTTGGATGGGAAGCTTCTTCATTTGCAAAGATTCTGGATTGGAGGACAGGCAGAATGGTATAGGCAATCATTTCCTTAGCTGTAAAGTAAATGGACAAGACTAGATGACTACTAAGACTCCTTCCAGGGATAAATATTCATGAATCATCTTTGAAAAGGAATAAATAGCAGTTGTGAATTATATTAAGCCGTCATCTGTGGGTAGGACTTGATTCGCATGAAAATATTCTCAAACTCAGAGCCTTATATTTTAAGAGATAAAATGGTGAACACATTTCATTACCCAATTTTAAGGTAATTAGGCAAGAGGCAATATATAGTGTTCTTTTAACTTGGCTGTCTTGCCATTGCACACTTATTCAAGGCTGCTTGGATGAGAAAGGTTGATTAACTTCTATTTAGGGGGGGAACTTAGGGAGCTCATTCTAGATGAGAATCTGAGGCCTGGAAACCTGAGGTTTGAAGGAAAGAAATGACATTGGCGGAAAGAATCACAGCACAGCTGAGGATTCCAAATAAAACAATCTCTGTTTCACAATTTTGCTAAAATATTATGTTCTAAAATTGTATTTCTCAATGTGTGGCTCCATGAACCAATTGCATCAGAATCACTTAAAGCATTTGTTACTAACGTCTGCCCGCTCCAGACTTACTGAAGCAGAATTTCTAGGATGAATATTCTTTGATAAGTTCCTTAGGTGATATTTTTATGCTCACCAAAGTTTAAGAATCACCTCGGAATAGAAGAAAACTATTCATTATTCCCTGATTTTTAAAATTTCGTCTTCACCTTTTTGAGAACCTCTCAAATGTACATATCTTTCACAAGTTATTTAATCTAATAAGCACAACAACCCTGTGAAGTAGATAATTCAATTTCCAAATGAGGCAAGAGGGCTCTGAGGATTGAGGAAGTTGCCTAAGCCCTGTTTCAGGGCCAAGCTGGGATTTTCAGTCAAAGTCTTCTGAATCTCATTCCTGTAAGATAGTCGCGTCACCTTAGGGATCTCATGCTGAGAACACAGTGAAAGAATACAGTGTGCAGCCCTTGGGAACTCTCAGTACTCAAGGTCCTTATTATCAGCCTGTATGAAAGTGTACAGAGCCTCTAATGGATGCAGCTGATAAATTCCCAGAGGTAGTTTTGTGCTTTCCAAAATGACTTGGTTAAAACTCCCATCACAGAGTGTTTGGGACTTTTGATAAATCACGGACTAGAAAAATCCCCAGACAAAGGGTATAACAAACCGCCAGGCTACTTAGCATGTATCTTCCAGATTTTACAAAACGCTTTTGAATATAAATAGTTCTTATGATTATAACATAATCATTATTTTCTTTAGTAACTACATAAATGGAATCTGATTTGCTTAAGAGGATCATTGTTGTGTTCTTTCAAGCTCAACATCCAAGCTGGATTAAAAATCATTTGCCTGAGTCATTTGTGTAGCTTTCTCCAATTTACGGGTGTCTCTTTTATTTCTACGCTGCCATTTTTCAACCTTCTCTTCTGCCAACTCCTCCTTAGCATGGATGTTTTAGTGGATTGCCTTCTCCGGTTCTAGTAGCCATGGAGCTCTTTGCCAGCACTTGTGTGTGACCTAAAGCCCCTGACAGAGCATTCTGTCCAATCACCGAGGAGCAAAAGTCATCCCTTCTGTCAGAGGGTCAAAGAAAACGTCCAGTTTTGCTAATTTGCAGCCCCTTGACTTTAGTAAGCATTTCCAATATCGCTTTTGGTCATGATGTCTAAATCCTAAGATGTTTGAACCAAGCTGATGGGTTTGAAAGGGATCTCGAGGTGGTATATGTGTGTGTTTGTGTGTCTGTGTTTCTTTGTGTCAGATAACTCTAACATAACTCAAAAAGAAATACGCGAAAAAGGCTTCATTTGATTCTCCATGGCCAACCTTCCTCTGCCTTTATCTTTATTCTAAACCAGTAATTTTTAAGTGGCATTATATGGTGGTAGCCATATATGATGCAATAGTTTGTTGTTTTTCTTTTTTAATGTTCCTTTACATGTCAGAATAGGTTGTGGGAAATGAACATCATTGATGTGAAATGGTAACAAAATTGATGATTTTGAAATATTTATGTGAAAAGGTTTTTTGAAATTGAGTACTTAGCATTTGTGATGTGCTTTTCCTGACAGTCTGCAATCCTTGGCTATCCTGATTCACCACAATTAGTAAATTTGGTGGCTGTATTTATTGTGCTTTAATTCAGTTCAGATGAAAGTGAAAGAGAGTCTCCCCTGACTGAAATACAACTGTATCTAAATTCAACCAAAGGAACCACAGTGCAAATGTGGTTACTGCCAGTGAGTTGTCAACCAAAGCAACAGCTTGGCCTTTGTATCCGGGCAGTTGTTAGAAAGGTGAGGTTATGTCTTTACCAGTGACAAAAGCAGAGCTAATTAGACTGTCAGCTGCATATATGAAATCTGCAGTGAGTAACTATGATATGCCCCTGTTCTTTCCATTGTCTACACATATGCCCCGCTCCCCACCCCACTGGCAAGGAGACAATAATACATTGGCTCTGCCTTCTGAAGTTAAATTATCAACCAATCACCAGTATTTATTAAACTTCTAGTATCCACAGGACATTTTTGCATTTTTAGTGTGGCTGGCATTGTACCCTCCTAATGTTTCAAAGTTAATGCAGCCTGGTATAAGGGGAAGGCCGTTAGACTTTAAAGGAAGGAATATTGAATTTAAATTTGGAATCTGTGACATACGCAGTCACATTACTGTCTGATCCCCAGTTGCTTCTTCTGTGTAGTGGGAAAAATACAGCCTTTCTCCCAGACTTATTGTTAAGATGGTATGAGATATTTTATGCAAACGTGCTTAACTCTCCACCTGGCATATAGATGGTGGCCAAGAACCCCAAGAACCAATGTTAAAAAGAAACAAATACATATTTTAGAAAATTGCCTCTCAAAGCCAGTGTGGCAATTATAGATTCAGGTGTAAATGAAGCAATTTGTTGAGCTCATTGACTTGCTTTTAAACTTTAATACCATCTCTAAACTTCTCAGTATGGCTCCTACTGTGTTAAGATTATCAATAGAGGATGAATAGTTGCAGATATTTTCCATACATCTTTGAGGACATCTCTATGACATGCAGAAAACAAACTGGTTTTTCTTCTCAACTTTGCATGCTCCCTGGTGTGTCCCTTCCGTTTTCCCCACCCTTACCTCAGCTCAATTTCAATTATTTCTTCAGTTGCTTTTCCATCCCTTGCGAGCCTGCGCACAGTAAGTGTGTGCTTGCTTCAGCTGCTCCCGCTGGGTTGATTTTCAGCTACCCTCCTCTGCCTTCAATTTCCTTCTCTGATTGTTCCTGAAAAATACTCCTTTGGGGTCTTAGGAGGAAGTGACAGTGTAGGAGGCCTTGAAAAAGAATTGTCAAATAGAAAGTGGGAAAAGGAAAGAGACCAGAAGGGAGGGGGAGAAAAGTGAGGAGGTGGCACATTCTTTAGTTATAAGACCAAGGTTTATACCTACAGCTGACAGCTAAAGAAATGAGTAGAATTGCTTCTGCCTTGCAATTTTCTCCTTAATTTGCTTGTGAGTTTCGTTCTGCATAAAGGGTTTGGCTGTGTTATATAGTGGAGTCAGACAGGCCTGGGTTCAAATCTTTACTACTTGTTAGCTTTTTGACTTTAGGTGAGTTAGCTTTTTTGTGCCTCAGTTTGATCTTTGTAAAACAAGAAAGAATAACACTTTGTACAGTTGTTAAAAGGACTAAGTGAGATACAATGATCCATAGAAGGGTGTTAGTAAATGTTTGCTCATTTTCCTCTCTCGAGAAATCTCTCTTCTTGTCTCATTCTATACTTTAATAATGAACTAGGCTGAGTATGAAGTATGGAGTATGGGGAATGGTTGCTTTTTAACTTATAAACCATATTTGCTGTCTGTATATCCATATTAACTCTTCTTGCAAGTCAGTATTTTGGAGCCATCTAAGTTCCTCTCTTAGGTTATCTGATTGGAAACCAATTGCATGGGTTGAAAACTAGCCATCTTCTTCCTTCTAAAGTCCAGATAGTACTATAGTCATGCACCACATAACAACGTCTTCAGTGAACAACAGACCACATATTCCACCATGGTCCCATAAGATTAGTACCACATAGCCTAGGTGTGTAGTAGGCTATACCATCTAGGTTTGTGTAAGTACACTTTATGATGATCACACAACAATGAAATTGCCTAACAATTCATTTCTCAGAATGTATCCCCATCATTAAGCGAGGCATGACTACATATGCAAAGCAGAAATTTTTAAAATGGAGATATTTTCCAATGCTAGGCATATGGTAGGAGCTAAAAAGTGGTATTTGGAGGAACAGGTAAAAAAATTGAATGAATGCCAATGGGTAAGTATACCTAACTCAGCCACCCTGTGTAGACACAGGGTATTTTTGGTTTGCTTTCACTACTGTTCTTAATTGTGCCTATATCACTTGTTCAGTCTTTTCCTATTTACGTAATTCTGCCACTGTGGATACTGACACAAATGTCAATTACAGAGAGACAAGGCACTTTTCTATCAATATCCATGTCCACAAACCCTCCCAAATATTTTAATTTGGGGGGGGGATTGGGGGGGATGAGGAAGATGCACCCTGAGCTAACTTCCATTTCCAATCTTCCTCTTTTTTTGCTTGAGGAAGATTAGCCCTGAGCTATCATTTGTGCCAATCTTCCTCTACTTTGTACCTGGGATGCCTCCACAGAATGACTGATGAGTGGAGTCGGTCTGTGCCTAGGATCCGAACCCGTGAACCTGGGCTGCTGAAGCAGAGTGCATGGAACTTTAATCACTCAGCCATGGGGTCAGGGCCCCTCTCAAATATTTTATACCTATTCATTCTTGGGGAAAATGTGTTTTGCAGGATAAGAAACTATCGTACAATACTGATGAAGGCCTCTGACCTCTCTAAAATACCATTTTGTAGGAATCACTAGTACAGAAGCCCCTGTTGTTTGTGTCCCATGGCTTACTCAGGGGAGAAGGTCATGTGACAATAATACAACACTACATTTGCATCACAGATGAAGAGACCAGTACTGCCCTTAGGTCCAGTACCGCCCTTCGCTATGTTTCCTTAGTCAAGACTGTTCATCTCTCTGAGCCTTAACTTTCCCAAGTGAACGTTCTGATTTTACATATCAATGTCCAAGACATCTGAATACTAGATTGTGTACACAGGTTTTTCATGTTTATTTAGGAAGAGTCTTAATTTAATAATCTCAATAATTTTTAAATTTGTTATATTGTATACTTCATGTTTAAAACAAAGGGAAGTGATATTAAATTGCTCCTTCAATATAATACAGTTAGAAACATACACTTTACATTTTGGTTACGTCCTGTAATTAATATTTTTGTAACATTTGCCAGTTATGGTATTCAGTAAATGAGATGAAAGATATTGAGGCATGTTTTATCTTCATTAAATTATTTACTCATATATGCAAGTACAACATGTTGTGTCTCAGGAGGTTAAAATGAAATTGCAGAATGCCTTAAACAGTGTCTTCTTGCTCTCTAGTGAATTCTGTCACTTTAGTAAAGATATATCACTTATAAAGTATGTGTGCACGCATTTGCTTGAAATACTGAAAACATACTCAAATCTTCTGTATTTCTAACAGGATCAATTTAAACTATTCAATATTAGAAACAGCTTAAGAGCATATAACCTTAGAAGTGTCAGAGGTTTGAATGTCACCTATCCCAATTAGAAAGAAGTCATTTGCTGGCATCAAAGCTGCCAATTATTATCACAATTCATGGCATTTCTAGGAAATACACCTAACAGAAATAACAGTTGTACTCTAGCATCCTTAGTATTAATCTTAGTGATAGTATGTTTCTTAAGTTTTTTACTCGCATAGGAATAGACATTTCAAAATATGGATATAGAGCAGTTTCTCTGGTTAAGATAAAGACCAAGGAAAACAATTCTGGGAACTCGAATGGCTTGCTATGGGAAAATTAATTTTATTCATTTAATGATTATGAGATTTTTCAACTGAATTATTTTCTAATAAATATCAAAATATCAATATCAACATCATTTTAAGTGTATCATAGTATTTTTACTTTTTCATTGTGACATTTCCATCACTAAATAAGGTGGTCTGGCAGGATTGAATTTCAAAGTATGCCCCCTTTCTTTATCCAGGTAACATTATGCAGACAGGAGAGCTCTAATACAACATTTTGGGCCAAATGAGAGAAAGAGACTGGTGATCTTTTCTGAATCCTTTTTGTTTGTTTCATAGACAAGGAGCTACTGAGGAAGTATAGTGGTCAATAAGCTTTGGAAATTTTGCAAATTCTCCATCTCCAGTCTGTGCTCCACATTTCAGTCAGAGCCTTTTATCTAACACACAAATCTTCGCATCACTCTCTCGCTTTGGCAGCAGTGCAGCAGGCCCCAACCCATGCAAATGTATACTCCCATTACATTGAAATCCACATGATTTAGCAGGGTGTGTTGGTTCCCTAGGGCTGCCGTAATAGAGCAAACAAACTGGTGGCTTAAAACAATAACTATTTGTTGTCTCGCAGTTCTGGAGGTTAGAAGTCCAAAATAAAGGCGTTGGCAGGGCCGTGCTGTCTCTGAAGACTTAGAGGAGGATTCATCTTTGCTTCCTCCAGCTTCTGGTAGCTCCAGGTTTTTCTCGGCTTGTGGAAGCGTAACTCCAGTTTCTGCCTTCATCTTCACAGATGGAGAAGGCTGTCCCCTCCCTGTGTGTTTCTATATAGCCTTCCCTCTGTGCAAGTGTCTGTCCACATTTCCCTCTTCTTTTAAGGACACCAGTCATATTGGATTAAGGGCTCGCCCTACTCCTTACATTTTAACTAATTCCATCTGCAACAATCCTATTTCCAAATAAGGTCAGATTCTGAGGTACTGGGGGTTAGGACTTCAGCATATCTTTTTGGGGGGATACAGTTGAACCCATAATACATGGCTTTCAAATCCTTCATAGTCTGACCTTAAATACCCTGCCACCGCCATCATCTGTCTTTCTCATTGTTCACCATACACACTTGCTGTCGGGAATTACTCCCACTCCCAGATCATAACACTCTCATGCCGCTGATCCTGTCATATATTCTTATTGCTGGAATGTCTCTGCCTTTTCCCTTGTCTGCCTGGCAAGTTCCCATTTAGCTCATTATTACCTCAAGCATGGCCTCCTTAGTGAAATTTTTCTTTATGTCTTCAGGCAGATTAGCAATTTGCCCTCTGCTTTCCCTGCTCATGCATCTTGGGTTGATACAGAATACATTACAATGGATTCTCATTGTCTACTGGTTTGCCTGTCTTCCCCCTAAACTGTAAACCCTTGGAAGGCAGTGTCTATGCCTTTCCATCTTTGGACAACTGGCAGAGTGCCAGGTCTACACTCAATAAATCAGTCAATAAATATTTGTTAAACAAATAAGCTAGGGTCCCTCCTCCACGTCTTGGAGTGTGACAAGAATGATGAGAGGAGCGCAGAAGCAATATCTTCTGCCTGTGAGGCATTCGGGCACCATTCAGTCTTCTCTCTGTCTGCCTAGTGGAGAGATCCTACCAAGTCCCCTTCCGCTGTGCAAGACGGTCGGCCACAGGGACGGCCTCAAAGCATGTTAAAGCTTCCCAGGCTGCTGGCCAGAGGTACGATGGCGTAAAGATCAGCAGCACACTTCTACAGTTTCCAGATCGGTACCTTCTCAAGGTGATACCGAGTGGATTCTGTTTGCCCACTGACTGCCAGCAGAGGAGATGACCTTTGCTGGCTGAAATAAAGAAGTTGGACTTGCATGAACCATATGACATACTTAGTGAGTGTACCAAGAACTAGAAAAAAAAAGTCCACATTTTTCCCCCAAGTATTAATTATCTTGTAAAGAAAGTCTCTTTTCTTTTTGAGAGGAGAAGTGTTAGTTTTCTAAAGTAACATATCCATAAAGATAAGTTGGTAAGTTCATGTCAAGCTCTAATATTCAGAGAATTATAGGACCAAGGTTTTAGCAGAGATGGGACCAATATAATTTCTTTCACTAGGTAAAGATGTATTTCATTTCAATGCATGCTTTGCAAGAAAGCTCACAGGCTCAGCATTAGAAGTCCTGGAATCAGGACCTGACTTGGTAGAAGAGGAAATTCAAATAGTTTCCCATATGCATAAAATCAGGGTAAGCTGATTTCCTTCACAGGAAAGCTGTTAGGGTAAAACAATTTACGTTAAAAGGTGTTCAAGTCTTGGGAAAGAATGTTATATAAATCAATAATAGATCATTATCATCATTAGGACAGTATGTTGACGTATCTTATGGATTTCTCCATAGAGGAGAAAATATTTTTTTAAAATGGTTTATAGAGTTTCAAATTTTTTTGCAAGATTTTTTTCTGATAATATTTAGTTAAACATTTATTCTGCTTGCCATAATCCCTTTTGGTTTTGAGGATATGAATTCTGAGATTTTGGTCCTGATACTGGTTAATCCAAGGAGATGGCCTAAAGCGTGCAAAACTGTAGAGTTGAGTTTATTCACCCGTTCAGCACACACTGAGCCTCTCTCTGTGCCAGGCTCTGTGCTAGTGCCAGCAGGAGGCCTGGACTCTGCCTTCTTGGTAATTAAAACAAACAAACCAAGGCAGTAAAAACTATCAAGCACTCATATGTATTTAGTTAGAGAAGGCCCTCTCTGGAGGTGGGATGGAGGCTGATGCTTTAAGGATGACAAGGAGCTGGCTATGTGAAAAGTGATAGGAAGAGCACTTTGGGCAAGAGAAGGAGTTTGACCAAAAGTACAAAAGAAAAGAACTGAATGGTGTCCAAGCACAGAGAGAAGACCAGCATGACCAGATCAGAGAAAGAAAGGAGGAGAGTGGCACACATAGGCAAAGGCCAGAGATGTTCAGGCCTTCCTGGGCATGGGAAAGAGGAGGGAGTTTGTTTTAAGTGCAATTGCAGATTGGCAATTAAATGCTTGTCGCCAAATCTAGTGAAAGCAGAACTGAGTTCCTCTGTAGAAATTTCCCCTAGTTGGTGGCTAGGAATAAAAAGCATATTCAAATATCATTATAGCATGTGACAGTGAGAGAATGTCAGGTTAAACTAGCAATGACATATGTACGGGTTTTGGAAATCAGAGGTTGGACATGTTACCAGGAAGTTGGGTCACACTGTGACCACATCCTACAATGAAAATGGGGCTTAAATCCCTAAGAATCTCATGCTTTTCTACCTTTGTATTTGAAGGAGAGAGGATGAAACTAGCATTTGTTAAGACCTTCTCTGTTAGGAATTTTATATATATTGTCTGATTTAATCCTAACAACAATCTCATGAGGAAATATTACTTTCTCCTTTTACAAATGAAGAAATTGAAATTTGGAAAAGTCAGATGTTGGGCCCAAGTTTATGTAGCTTGACCGAACTAAAATCTACATCAGTTGTCCACAGTCCACACGCTCTCACCACACCACAGGGCCTCCATGAATGGGTGACATGAGGAAAAGCAGATCCCAAGCCAGGCTTACTCAGCGGGGGGCTAGTCACCAGAGTGTATAACTGCTGTAGGGGCCACTTGGGGGTTAGAATCACATATCCTTGAAAAGAAAACAGAGAATCTGATTTCTGTCCAGCTAGGTACTAGTTTTCATTTCATCAGTTAGTTTTCTCGGGCTGCTGGGCACAGATGGCTATTTGGTTCACCAAACTACTGACTGAGAAAGAAAATTAGACTTTTCTTTCACTTCTCACAAGTATAGCTGAAAAGTTATGGAAAGTTTTCTTATTAGAGAGGAAAATAGAATTGAGTTGTGGGTAACATACTTGTAAAATCCTGTAAATGATCAACTAACTTTTCCCTTCCCAGAAATGACAAATACAAATGCTTTAAAATTAGAATGCAGGAGGGTTTCTGAAGAGCTGTGCGTCGCTGTGGCTTCGTGCTTTATGTGAAACCTCACATTGCATGTGTTGGGTCGGTGAAAGCAATATATGTCTGTTTACAACACACGGTCTCCTAAGGAGCTCTTCCGTTACCCTTTGTATTAAAAAGAAAAGATGGAATTCCGTCTAAATGAACACATGCATGTATGTGTGTGTGTATATATATATGCACACACACACATATACACATGTATACATACATATGTACACATATATGCATATAGATGTGACTTGTGTGTATTTATATGACATTATGAAATTTGATTTTGCTGGCGTAAACATTTTTACATTAAAAACATCCACCACAATCACATTCTATTCATTTATTTCATAAATAAATTGATATGCAATTAAAATGTTTCACCTTATATTGTAGTTAAAGTTGAGGGGATGAAGATAAAATAAGGGCTTTTTACTGTTTGAATAAATAGGGTATGCAATTACTACCTCCCATAGCTTTCCAGCTTTAGCATAGTTTCAAATGGGAAGGTCTGAAAAATAATCTGGTCACTCCTGAATTAGCTATAAATTTTTCTGATGAGTAAAGGTAGAAAGGAAATAGAAATAATTTTGTTCTTCCTGTTTAAGAATAGCTTTTCTGAGGAAAGGAAGCTCATATATATCTCTTCAGCAAAATTTTATTAATTACATTTTCTTCAGCAGGTAAAGACAGGAAATCATGGTCTATTGATCAGCACAGCCTACCTTCCTCTTGTGTTTCTGAGAAAAGAAGTATGAATAAAGTGGGGATTTTAATAGTACATGTGAAGCGTTCTGTGTTCAGATAAAAGTTAATTAAACACTTTTGTGCAAGTTAATTCAATTTGTTAGGTCAGTAATGTACTGTGGATAGAATTTGCTTTCAGCCTAATGAGGCTGAATTATATTCTTAGTTTAAAAATTACTTTGAAGATTTTTAATAAAAACGTAACTTTTTATTGTGTTATGCTATCCATAAAGAATGAAAAGGCAAACTCACAGGATACTGTGTTTCTGTGCTTGTGAGAAGAATCTTGAAAACATGGAGAGAGCACAATTACTTAAATGTGGGAAAGGACTGCCAAGAAAAGCTCCATGTCTGTGTCCTGCCTTCCTACTGTGTCACACCAGTAGCCACGTCCTATGTCAATCTTAATAATTGTAAGGTAGGAGTGGTGGTGATAGGGATCAGTTCATGTAATTAGCTACATGTTCCATATAATTAGGAGGTTAGCAAACAAGATATAATAAAGAGATGCAAATGTTTTAAAGGGCAGAGTGAAAGAAGAGAGTCGGAGGTGATAAAAATGTGAAGAAGTATAGTTGGCAGAACTTAACTTTGCTTGAATATAGTATATTATCCACATACATTTACCAAAGAGATGCAAACCCACAGAGACAAAGACATTTGGTAAAAGGATAGGAGAAGAGTTTCCCACTAGTGTTTGGGAGGATGGAAGGTGAATGGAGGATTGGAGCAAGTGGCCGTCTCAGAACCTGCAGGAAAGTGAGTCGGTGTGCCCCCACGACCCCTGAGAGCCTCAGCACTTGAAGGCTGTGAGGAAGCTACTCCCTCCCTCCACAGCCCTCCCAGGACGTCAGAGGATTGTTACCTACAGAACCTGAATGGTCTCAGAGAACAGAACTCCAGAAACTGCCACGTGGGCTCTTCTGATGAAAAGCTGCCTTGCTGCCTCATTACCTAACAAGCCCCCCCATTTTCACAGAGCTTCTAGTCAGGATTTTCACGCCATGCTCTTAGTGAGGTATCAACAGCCAAGGATCACTGGACATTTGAAGAAAGACTCAAAGAAGAAAGAGATCAAAGCAAAGAGAATAAAAAAATCGGAAAGAAACAAAGGTCACGAGAGGGACAAAAGGAAAATTATAAAAATGATATATTAACCTCAGAAAGATAATGGAAGATATTCCATGTATTTATTTAGTTCTTAGTTAGTGTTTAGTACATGCCAGGCACTTTTCTACTAAATTTTTAATGGCAACTTCCTCAATCCTCATAGCAAGCACTTTGAGGTGGGCGCTTCTATCATGTCCGTTTTATAGAAAGGCTAAGTAACTCGCCGAGGACGTCCTAGTAAATGGCAGAGCCAGGATTTGAACCCCGCTAGTCTGCTTAAAGTCCACCCTCTTACCCACTGCATCTTACTGCCTTTCCAAGAATTAAGAACAGAATATTCTTCAAGGCCCACTTCTCTTTAGTTAGTTTCAATGACATATTATTATTAAAATACACCCCTGAAATGAAAGCTAAGACCTCAAAAATAGTCTATATCCAACCCCCCATCTTATCCTCCTGATTTCCTCCAACCAAGTAAATCATTATACTAAGTGCTATGTTCCTCATTCCTATATTTTATTTTTTAAACTGTGTATGTGTTTTTTTTTTAAAAAGAGCATAATGCTATCAGTAATTATTATTATTATTTTTTAAAGATTTTATTTTTTTCCTTTTTCTCCCCAAAGCCCCCCCGGTACATAGTTGTGTATTCTTCGTTGTGGGTTCTTCTAGTTGTGGCATGTGGGACGCTGCCTCAGCGTGGTCTGATGAGCAGTGCCATGTCCGCGCCCAGGATTCCAACCAACGAAACACTGGGCCGCCTGCAGCGGAGCGCGCGAACTTAACCACTCGGCCACGGGGCCAGCCCCGCTATCAGTAATTATTTTTAGAACTCTTCTTTTCATTTAATATTATATTTCCAAGATTCATCCATATTGTTGCATGTCAACTGATTTCATTAATTTTTATTGCTATATTTTTTATAAAGACAAGGGCTGGCCCCATGGCCGAGTGGTTAAGTTTGCACGCTCCACTTCGGTGGCCCGGGGTTTCGCTGGTTGGATCCTGGGCGTGGACATGGCATGGCTCATCAGGCCATGTTGAGGCGGCATCCCACATGCCACAACTAGAAGGACCCACAGCTAAAATATACAACTACGTTCTAGGGGGATTTGGGGAGAAAAAGCAGGGGAAAAAAAAAGATTGGCAACAGGCGTTAGCTCAGGTGCCAATCTTAAAAAAAAAAGACAATGTTATGAAAAGGGAACAATGAGAAAGAACTGCAAAATAAAATATTATAGTTAAATAAAATAAAATATTTATTAGAATAATTGGTAGAAAAAGTAATGGAATTTCCTAGAAAGTAAAAAAAAAAACCCAAAACCAAAAAGTGAAAAAAAAAAGTGGAAAACAGCGAAATATGATACAATAAGAGCACCAATCCAGGATGTCTAACATTGGACTAAACAGATTTCTAGAAAGAGAGAGCAGAGAAGGATAGATGAAGAATTTATCAAAGAAACACAGATGTGAGGTTGTGTGTTTTCAGTTTGAGAGAGCCATGGAGAGAGCAGTACAGGGAATGAAAAAATAACCCATATCAAGACACAAAATAGGACATTTTAGACATCCCAAGAATAAAGGGAAAAATATGTATATAGAGAGAAAGAAGTCCATACGCAGTAAACTAGAAATCACAATGACATTAGACTTCTCAACAACTCTGGAAGCTAGGAAATAATGGAGAGGTCTTCCAAATTCTAAGGAAAAAATGAGGTTAGGATTCTACTTCAAGTAAAAATAGCATTCAAATGTGAATAATCCACAAGGACCTAGAACATTTCCATTAGGGAGGCATGTTTCTGGAAATGAGATTAGACAAAAAAGATGATGTGAGACTCAATTCAGAGAGGATCCAAACGAACAGAAGATTGAGGAGAAGTTCCATTTCAGCCTCAGCACTGCATACTTAGAGAATAACCAAACCACACTGGAACAAGGAAAAAATAAATCTGAAATGTTTGAGCATTTGAAATTACAAGTATGGTATGTGAACTTGAATATTCAAAACAAGTCAATTGATAGATTTGTTGGGGGGCATTTATTTGGCATATATTAACAAAACATAGGGGACCAACCATGAAAAAGGAATGCGATTATGAACGCCAAAGATGACAACAAAAGAAATATAAAGCTCTAAACACAATTTGACTTATTTGTGAACACTATTTACAAAATAATAATGACTAATGATTTAACTAAATAATTATAAGAGCATTGGGGAGTAAAAAGAGTACAGAGTCCTCAAGGATAAAACCAGGAATCAATAGATAATGTCTAATACATAAATCAAAAATGTACAGGCCTATCATGTAGAAAAATGACTCTAACCAATGAGAAAAATGGTTTTAATACTGGAAGGATCAGAAAAAGAATTGAAATAGGAAGTCTGGGAGTAGAAAGGAATGTGATAGGGAGCTTCTGTTTTTTAATATTTTAGGGTAAGCGTTTTAATTTTTACAAAACTTAAAATCACACTTAGAAGTGTAGAAGGGAAAAGTATTACAAGAATGTGAGGATTATGACCATAATTTGGATGTGACATGGACAAGCAAAAACTGGTGAAATTAAGAGTCAAAGGTTAAGAGAAAAATAAATACTTTTTAGAAACATAAATTGGGGAGCTATCGCTCCAGATCAAGGAGGAAATAGAATATGTTTGTTGCAGTAACTTCACAGATAATATCAGTTCATAGATGGATACTTTATCGAAAGCCATCATCAGGGAAATATAGAACCTAGGGAATTTCATAAAGTTTGGACAAGTCTAATCTGTGCTCATACCATGATTTTTATAAGCATGGAATTAGAGAAAATGGTTATTAAAGACAGCACTGAGGGGCTCTTGACTCTTCTTAGAGTCACAACAAGGTAGCTTGGGTTGGAGAAGGGAAAGGAAGTGGTAGCAGGTTTGTCCCTGTGGTGCTGAGTCTTAATGAAAGAAGAGGGTCCTAGATTGGTTTCAAATTTTTATATACACGTAATTGAAACATTCTGTTCAACTGGTAGCTCAGCATTATCCTCTCCCCAGCCCCTACCATTCCTGACCCTAACCCCCAAATAAATCACTCCCACTTTATGCCAGGTGTTTAGGTATGCCAAGGCATAACTGTGATATAGAGCAATGTTTATGAGCTGAGGTTTTGGATTAAATCCTGACTCCACCACTTATTAGCTGTGCAAACTGGACACATTATGTAACCTTACCTGGAAATTGAGGCTGATAACATTAGTACCAGCTCCTGGAGATTTTTAAGGATTACATGGGAAATATGTATGAAGCACACAGCATAATGCCAGGCATATAATAAGCACTCAAAAGTGCTAGCCATTATTACTTTTATTAACTTTGAGAATAAGATTATTTCATGAACATTGTAACTTTTAATCACTAATAGATGAAATTTTATTTTTTCATTACTTATTGTGGCAACCACTTAGTATGTATTTATAATTTACTGAAATAATCTGAATAATTTGCATTTATTTGAGCTTAATCTGCTCCCCTAATTGTTTTAGTCTCCGTTGAACTGGTACTCCTCATTTTTTGTTTACTAAGTCTTCTCTTACAGTGTTTCAAACATCTTGCCATCCATAGACGTGATCTGAGAAGTCCTTTGTCTCTTTCAAGACTGTTTCTTCCTGTATGATTCTTTAGGTTCACCATCCATCTTAGACCACTGGTCCTTTTTATTTATTTATATTCTCTATTTCTTCTACAACTAAGATAACAAGATAATATGATGAATATCTCTTTAGAAATTTAAAATAAGAAATAATGTTGCAAGGGCCAAGCTTTCTCCCAAGAGGCTTCCCAAGATATTTAGGGCCTGACCGGCAACTGTCCTCTCTCAGGAGCCTAGTATTTTGAGCCTTTTTTGGGACACACTCTGATTAACTACCATGGCAATATTAATTTATAGTGAGAAATAGCAATTTCAGGGTTATACTTGATATCCATATGAACAATGCCTTCTCCTCCTGGAGACAGACATACCTAAACCATCAAGTCATCATTAGAAGGTTACTCTTAGAGTTTAAAATCAAAACAAATTACTTAGACAAATTTGTTGTTTTCTGAAATCCAGCTAAAATTGCTAATACATCCATCTCCACATAATGGATTATCTTGTCAGGAGAATTAAAATCTCAGACCTCACTGAAGCATCTCTTTCTTGAACCCAGCAGCTTGAGTGGATACTATCAATATTTGCCTCTGTTACTCTCCCATACATTCTTAAGTGGTTTTGGCATCACCCCCCACTGTTAGTGAATGTATGAGAACTCTGCAATGAAGCTCTAGCAAGGCACCATGTCACAAGGGGAAATTAATAAGTGAAATATTAATTTCTTATATGGACTTGATAAGGGTTCTTGGAAGAAAATTAATCCTTGTGATAGATATGCTTAATTTCAGGCCTTGTTGGGAAAAACGAACCTCAATAACTCCCATCTTCTTTACACCCCGTTAATAGGGTCAGAATTTTCTCTTCTCTCAATCTTCTCCTCAAAACTTGAGCTTGTCATTCCCTAAACAAGGTCACTGGGGAAAGCAGAAAAGAAACTGTAAGGCTTTTCAATTAGGAGGACATTAGAAGGGATTTTAAGAGCTTGGGGAAGGGGGTGGGTCCCTTACAGAAAAGGCTTAGTAAATAGGAACTCCAGAATCAGAGAATGGGTAACTGACTCCAGAGAGCTAGGATATGTAAGAGATTGACAGGGAAGCGATCATTCCCCCATAGTCTTCCCCACCTCCCGAATCCCCACATCCCAGGCCTGGGGGAATATCCATCCCACCATTTCTCTGTAAACCCCAAGTCTAAAGAAGGAGGTGTTTTATCCATCATGTGGTAAGAATAAGCTAGATATCTAGAGGAGGGTACAACACCTGATATGTTGTATATGGCTGTATGGCTTTGAAACTACCCTCTGAATTATTGAGTAAAGAACTGCATAGTACTTCATCAGATCTCAGTGTGTATTTGCTTCAAGATATCCTGAGTAGGGTTAGGATTTTCATTATAGCGTAGAATCTCCACTTACAGCAAGCCACAAGCAGGCAAGAACATAACACCCCCACTGGACTTCTTCCTATAAATTTCCCTTCTCCATTCTGTAGAGAAAAGTCTGTTCTGAGGTGCCAGAAAGAAGAGAGCTACTATCAAAGTTAAGCTGCTTTTATGATTGACTCCTTCTTCTCTTTATCATATGTGACTAAATTCTGTAGGTCTGAATGGGGTACAATCCATTCTTTCTCTGTAAGATAATTATTCTGTTTTACATTAAATGTTAATTTCGCAGTTGTGTTCCATGATAACAGTCTTACTTCCCTTATTTTTCAAGTTCTTGGAAGGTGTCTTTCTGTCATCCTCCTCCAACAATGCATTTGAGGCATAGTCAGGAGTATTTTAGGTTATAGTTACTAAAATACTCTTGGTCATGTTTGCCCCAATACACAGAGGCATAAGATCTACTGTGACTATGTCCACATGTTGGAGAAGGTGTAAATATCAAGGCAGTGTGGGGATCGCAGTTCCATTTTTAAAGATTCGGCTAAAAACCCTTTATCCGCTGAACAAATGTATCTTAAAATAAAGTACAGGCTAGGATTAATCCAAACATCACTATCTAATTTTATTCTTCAATTGATGGCAGGAAGCAAATGGATATAGATGGAGGTCATCGGGCAATCAAGATGTCAGAATCAAAGACATCGGACAGCATTTTCTCTTATCTATACTTTATTGATACCTAGGATTTGAATTTGAAAATTCATGTTTTAGCAATCCACCAATAAATATTTGTTGGACTGCTCAAACAACTCTGTTATAGCTCACTTTACCTTCTCATACAGTACATTGCAATAGCTGTCATTTGAGTGCAATTTCTTTAAAATTTTGACTCACCCTCTATGACGCAGAAATAGTGACCGCCACAGAGTCCCAAACTTGTTTCCCCCTGCCTGGGTTATAAGACCTTTAAGGTAGTGTGTGAAAAAAAGGCCCTGAGACTTCCCTTTTGCAATTTCCCTGTTTCAGAACATGTCTTAAGCAACGTGTGGCTTAGTGGTTTAATCGTGATAGGGTGTTAGGTGTGCTCAATACTGACTGTCTACCTCATTCCTCTTCTGTCTACTTTACTTTCAAATTTGTTGAATCACTCATTAAATATTTTGATGACCCCAGAATTCTATAAAATAGTAGATAATTGATAAAAAACATTTGCCACCTTGTCATCTGAGATTTTTTGTGGATCAAGGGCTTTAACATAGATTGTAATGAGACCTCAAATGTCATATCTGTCTTTTAATCTCCAGAAACATTTTTCTTGAGTAGAAGAGAAGATTGGACTATTGCTTCTCCCACCTGTAATTCTGAAGGAAAAGATTCCAGTTTTATTTACATTTTTAATATTTCTTATAGTGTTAATGATGGTTAAATGCCTAGAGATCATAAATTGAGATTTTATACAAATTGCTTGAGTGGACCACTTTTTAAAACTGCATCTAGTCCAGCTATGATCACCATGAGTGTGAGTGTTCTTTATTCTTTAATTATCATTATAGAAATATAATCTATAGCAAACACCATCCCAAACATAACTATTTGAAATCTCATTCTTCTTTAAGATAAACAAACATTCCTTGACATAAAACATTATTTAAATGATAAATCATATAGTAAGTACGTTCTTTACTGGTATTTTCTTTTATTCTCACCACAACCCTATCGTGTAGTAAGTGCAAGTATTATCATTCCCATGTTATTGATTGAACTCCACAATTGAATTAAATTTCTACTCACAAATGAAGAAATGGGGGCCACAGAGGATGCAAATGTTTCAGTTAAGAAATATAGTTTTTCATGACTTTCAATTTCTGAAGAAATAAAACAAAAATTTGCTCAGGCCACTGCCTTGACCAAAACACAAACAGAAAGTTTGAAAGAAAGCGTACTTCTAGGGAATTACCCACCCTCAGAGTCCACAGGTTTTTCACTGTTATTCTCTGTGTCATTATTTTAAAAATACCACCCTGATAATTCCTAAAAATATAATTCTTCTTTTAATATCTAGTAGAAGAAGCATATTAACCATAATCTTGACAAGTGTATTCCTCCAATTCTATTATAGAACATAAAGAATTTTTTTAGCTAGTCAAGAGACTTGATTATTGTCAAACAGCACATCGTAGACACTCAATTTAATATTTGTTAAATGAATTAGCGAAATTCAAACACACTAGAACTGGGCCTCAAGGAGGAGAGGCTTAGAGGTATGAGGGAAGACAGTGAAATAGAGGCACTTGATTTGTTACCTAGAGATGCTGCTCATCAAGAATGTGGGACCACTGCTTTTCAACCAGGGGTTTTATAAACAGAAATCTAGGTTGATTTCCTTAACAAGCCTCTTCTAATAGAACCAAAGTTTTAGACATGCCACAAGTCTCCCTTCGGTAAATCCCTAATTAACAAAAACCTTGAATTTCTTGCTTTTACTTTCTGGTATCTTGGTTTTGATATTAGAATACAAATGTTAAACCCTTTAGTTTGATGAGGAAAGTCTTTCTAAGCCGTAATAGCTTATTCCAGGCCTATTAAATAGAGACTCTGGATGCTTCATTTGAAGGAACCATTCATCCATTGGCTCCTCCCTGGAATAGCAATTATCAGTATATGGCAATGTAGTTTGTAGCAGAAAGACATTTGGTTAATTGAGATAAATGAGACATTTGGTTCTGTTTAATTGATTTCCATATTAATCAGGGCTTTACCACATAGTAATCGGTTAAAAAAATTAACAATATGCATAATCATTTGCTTCTGGAGTTGTATTCCCATTTATATTTATATGAATTCCATCTGTACTCTATGTTTTGAGTATATGGATACATACTTTAAATAGGATTAGTATTATATAAAGTCTAGTTTAGTTCATCTTCTAACAAAGTTTACTTAGAAATATAAAATTGCCTACCCTGAGTATTCATTCTTTGAATACTAAAAAGCCCATATCTAGAGTTATATTTCATTTCTTGGCTCAGATTTTTTCTTCCCTCTACCCTTAGAATATGTTATAGATTTTTCTTTTTATATAAACTAAAAACAAATGAGTTTTATTCTGAAATCCTTACAGCCCTTATGAGAACTTCAGGCATGTTGAAGTGTGGGTTTTAGGAATCTACCTCATAGACTCGAGCAGGGACAGAGTGTGAAAGAGTTAACAAAGAATTACTGTAAAAAAACAAAACTTCACCCGTGTTCATGTGAAGTCATATCCTGACCAAAGGAGGAAGTAGCAGGTCACTGGGCTCAAACTTATCTGCAGCTGTGCATCACAGACGGCACACTGCTGTCTTCAGTTGTTTCTGGAACAACAGAAAGTACACTCACTTGGAATAATCGAATTCAAAATGCTGAAGAGAAAACCATCGAATGCTTCAGAGAAGGAGAAACATCAAAAACCAAAGGTGAGGCACTTTCATACAGAAACAAAACCAAACCATTTAACAGAATGCACACACACACACACACACACACACACACATTGTTTTTATCTGTCAGTCATAAATCAATTCAACCATAAGGTTACATGCCTCATGGCAAATACAGAAAAAATTGAATTGCAAAGTTAGATGTTAAATAATACTTGACAATTATTGTCCTTGTAATTTCATCTAATAGTGCATATTTGATCATTTACATCTGTAACTGAACTTTGAGCTCAGCTCATCAACTTCATGGAAATCAATTTGGTGGTCTCTGTCTGAAAGGTTGATATTATGAAATCTTCTTGCATATTTTTAATGACTATAAAGTTGTTCATGTCTTTTTAACAATCTACTGAATGCATTTTATATATTAAGTGCTCAGCTCTTCATAACACATTTAATTATGAGAAGGTTGTAAACGGAGATGTTTTGGTTAAATATTTGATCTTTTGCATTTTTGCCTATTAAAATATGATAGGTTGTTATAGGAATTATTTTTCCTACTCTCTTTTTTGAACTAACACCATTATTAGGGAGAGGATTGGGTTGTATTTTGGAAAGCATCAAAACTTCATAAGTTGATAGATTTGCCAAATTGGTTTTATTTGGAATGTTGTTCTATTCTTTGTCTTGACAATAATTGCCATTTAAAAAATGTCGGTAGGGCATGAGATGGCAAAGTTTACATTCTATTGTAGAACTCTAAATTAGGTATTAGTTTCATTAATAACATAAAGGAAAGTATCTATGAAATACTAATGTCAAAGAAGTTCTCCAGTACTTGTATAACTTCTTGAGTTTCTTGAGTAAATAACATTTTTAATCTGTTTGTGAATAGACAATAAGCTGTGTTCAGATGTCTTTTTAAAGGACTGACTTATTATCTGTTGTTGGTCTTTATTTGCTTGGCACCCATTCTGAGAGAAAGGAGTTGGGAGTTGATTGTGAACTTTTGAATTGATGTAGCATTGAAAAATAATCAATATTTTTAAACTCATTGTACGTTACCATGCAACCTCTCTAAAGGAAACTTAAAAATAAATGATTTCTAATCTTTGGAAACTAAGAATAAATTATTTTCAATATTAATTCTTTCTGATAGAAAGATCTGATAAAGAATAGACAAGCATCGATAGTTAAAAATACAGCTAGTTAACATGTCATGATTTCTGTCTTTTCTCTTAATATAATAAAGATTCAAGCTAACATTTCCCAAAGAGTACAAAAAAGTTTCTAAAAGTATCATTTACCTAAGATTAATTTCATATAAAGTTTACTTGATTAAATGCAACCAATACTGAGTTGACAATAGTAAGTTTTAGGGAGGTCACAAAAGTTTATATGAAGCAATGGTTTCCTCCAAGTATTTAAAATCTAAAGTTAAAATATCTCGTAAGGACCACGTTATATAGTGTTACTATCATATTTATGTCATTGTACTATTTCCAAAATAGTACTTTAGTCTATCATCATCATTTGACTTAGTTGCAGGAACTATTGTAATACAAGTGGAGTATTGTTCATCTTATTGACTTCCTTATTCATGAAAAGAAAAATATATTTGATAAAATATACATCTGGGAACAAAATATATCACAGAAAATAGTCACATTGGAACCATATTAACTTTTGTTGTGAATGAATTCCCATTTTCTTTAGATAGATGGTTTCATTCTACAGGAATTTAAAGAGATATATGAGTACATATGTACAAGTGTGTTTTTCATACATTCCAGATCAACTAAATCTTTTCTTTTTAATGTGAGGTGATTTTTTTCCAGTTACAGTCATGCATCACTTAACAATGGGTATATGTTCTGAAAAAAGCCTCCTTAGGTTGTTGCATCATTGTGTGAACATCATAGAGTGTACTTACACAAACCTAGATGGAATAGCCTACTACATACCTAGGCTATCTGGTACTAAACTTACGAGGCCACCTCATATATGTGGTCCATCACTGACCAAAACGCCATTATTTGGTGCATGACTGTCTTATAATTATGTGTTAGAAACAACGTCTCTTTAATTCACATGTATTTTACTGGGTAATTTTCTTTATATATTTTATGGAAAAAGAGCAGAATCCATAAGAGACACCAGAGATGGATGCCATGATGATCCCTACAAACAGATGGCTGGTAGAATGAGGAGTGCAAATCTCTTCATCTACTGGAAGGAAACACAGGGTCTGGGTCTTTCCTTCAAATAACTCATAAATAGGACCAATAGTATTCAGACTTATTATAAGAAATTCATATTGTAGGTTAAGAGAGAGAGAGACCAGAGATATTCCCTAAGGGAGACTGGAAAAGCCTTGGAGAATTATTACAAAAGAAAGCCACTACGTATAATGGCATGTTAATAAATTCCAACAGGTTTTTGTCTCAGAACTCTCTATGGTATATAGGTAAATTCCAAATAAAGAAAGAAATTTGATGAATAGTGGTTAAGTATTCTACATTTAGATTAGTGAGTCAAAAATAGCCTTGCTTAACATCCATGCAGGGTACTGTGCTTTCCTTCTTGAGTTTTGTTTTGACTGTCTCATCACTAGTGCCCACTACTGATAGTGATTTAAAAAAATTTTAAGCATATCCAGGATTCAGATTTGGTAAGATACGATCTCAATACAACTCTGTAAATGCTTAAATTGTAGAACATTATTTTCCTTGACTGTCTTTCCAACTAAAATGTTTTATTTCAGTTTTCTATATTTACTGTGAGTTTATTACATACCAGTTGCTGTGTTCAGAGCTTTTTGTACACTAATTTATTTAATATTTGTAACAACTCTATGAGAGGATCATTCTTATTCAGCCTCATAGATAAGAAGGCGTGGAGCTTATTAACTTGAGCAAAGACACATAGTTAGATGAAATATAGTTAGACACATAGTGCGATGTGAAATATGTATCAATTTCCAGAACTTCTGTTCCTAATTATTATGCCGCTATTATAAGCATAGGGACTGTAGGTATTATTTCTATGTGTGTCTTAATTATTAGCTAAAGTTTAAGGAAACCAAGGAGAACATATCTTTAAGAGCCTCTGAAAGTCGAAAAGGAATTTAGAGATCCTCCATTCCTGTCTGATTAAACGTAAGAATTCCACCTACAAATTCCCTCCAGGTGTCCACTCATGTGTCAACACTTACAATTGTGAAACAATAGCAAGAATAACTTTCTTAATATTCAAATGTTCAAACTGTCAAAAAATATCATGACCTAATATTAAGGTAAGTATAACCACATTTCTCCCTCCTGCACCTAGCATAACACCTTCAGTGTAGTAGGTTCTTAACATTTGTAAAGTGAGTGAAGGTTCTTGAGTCTATTATAGGCAGCCTGGCTCAAACGTGGATACTCACTAGTGCTATGTACTTTCATTATTCTTGGAGCAAGTCTGTTTGTGTGTACATAAGAAAGTTTGTATGTATGTGTGTAAATAAGACTGTAATTCATTTTGAAGTTTTATTTTAAGAAGAACTCCAATATAGCAAACGTGTAAGAATTCCTAGAGAGGCCCCTTGTTTTCTAACAGTAGATGTTTGTTCCAGGTCAGGGAATATGGTAGAAACGTCGAAAATATAAAAGGAATAGACCCCACAAATGAAACTCTGCAACTGTAATTGGAACAACTTGGCCTTTATTTGGTTGGCATTAACGATCTGTGTTAATAAATTTTAACTGAGGTTTTTCTTTGTGTAAAGGAGATTCAAATACCACTGCTATTTTAAAGGGAAATGTTGGAATAATGGCAGTTCTGGAAATGGCTTTTTTTTTTTTACCATTTTTTAAAATCTAAAGTGCATACTAAATGAGACACCATTAGTGTCACAGATGCTAATTTTCACTAGCAATGACTGAAGTGGCATTCTTTCCCATTTGCATTTGATCCTAGCAATGATGAGAGGTGATGAGTTGATTATGAGCTGTTTTCACTGCACTGCCCGCTGTGCAAATTTATGCTCCTAGACAAGGATGACACATAGTTGTGGCATTAAAGAGCTTTCCTCATTGCTTTTCCTATCAAGACTGTTAAGATATATTTTAACTCTTATCTAACCAGGTATAAGAAAAGAGAAGTGTTTACATGCACTGGTGTTTCCTTTAGGCCAGGCACTTGCACAACGGTCTTATGGCATTATTTTTTCCCCAATTTATAGGAAAGAAAACAGTCCTCTACATGTGAAATATTTTACCCAAGGTATCATAGCTGGTAAAAAAAAAAAACAAAACATTGGTTTGGGATTCTATGGGCCAGCTTTTCCTCTTCTAAACCTGTGAGTTTCCCCTCTACTTCTTTTTCTTCTTCATCTGGGGTACAATTTTCAGATTTTAATTTAGGTGAATTCAGTTGAATGTTTTGACTTTTCAAACAAAGTGATCTCAAAGGTATGTGATATACAATGTAGGCAATATTTTAACTTCATTTTTCCCGTTTAAAAAATGGTGCGTGTAAATACATGTTTATTTTTACTTTTGGCTATTACTCCCCTCATCGCTGAAAAAAATCTCTCAAAAGGCTCTCTTCAGTTATGTATTTAGTTAGTATTGATGTCATGTTTGTTTTCCAAGACATATTTACAGTAAATTATAATGCAAACCTAAAACGAAATAAGACAAGGCAGGAGAAAATGGAGTATAGATCATAATAAAAGGTATCACAGGGCCACCAAGCTCGAGTTGAATGTAGGTCTAAGTTCTTGCTACTACTCAGTGTGGTCCTACAGACTAGCAGCATTGGGATTCCAAAAGTTTGATTGAAATGCAGATTCTTTGGCCTACCCAAGGCCTATTAAATCAGCATATACATTGCAACAAAATATCCTGGAGTTCTGTGGATGCTTTAAATTTGGAAATGATGTTCATGTTGATGGTTCTCAACCTAGGTTGCACATTTGAATCACTGAAGAGCTGTAAGACATGCTTATGATGGGGTTCCATCTTCAAATATTCTGATTTACCCTATAGAGAATGTGCCTGAGCATCAAGAATTTTTTAATGTTTCACAATCTGGAGACATCTTTTTCTACTAATCTTTTCAAAAGACTTAGAAATTAATTCATTCATCCATTCATCCATTCGTTCATTCTTCAAAACAACAAATGTCTACTGAATGCTTACTATGAACAGCATAGACCATATGCTGGGAATACAGAGCTAAATAAAATGAAGATCTCTGCCTTCATAGGACTTACGTTTACTGGGGATGACAGACAATAAACAAGATTAATGTGTTAAATATATAGTGTTCTGGGCAATGATAAGTGCTAATGAAATACAAGTGACCACAGAAGACTTGGTGAGAATGGGACATTTGAAAAAACACCTGCAGGAAATGAAGGAGCTGGCCAAAAGATTGTCTGACGAAATCATATTCCAGGCAAAGGGAAGAGCAAGCCAAAAGCCCTGAGGTGGGAGTGTCCTGGTGTGTTTGAGAAGCAGTGGAGCAGAGTACTCAAAGAGAAGAGCCATCCCAAAGAGCCAGATCATAGAGGGCCTTCTAAGTCATTTTAACGATTTGGCTAGTATGGAAAGATTTTGAGAAGAGAATAGGAGGCTCTGACTTACATTTTAGTGGGCTTATTGTGTCTTTTGTGTTTCAAACACATTGACGGGACTTAGAGAGTAAGTAGATGAGACCCATTAGGAGGCTGTTATAGAAACTAGGCAGGAGATGATGGTAGCTCAAACAAGGGAAGTGGCAGGATGGATGTTGAGAGGATGTTGAAGTTGGAATCTATTTGTACATATTGTATACATGTGAATATGTGTAGGAAACTTACCACATGCTCTCTGAAGATGGTACACAGAAAGGCTGCCGCTGCCCTGCACTGTTCTTGCTTAGAACTGCTGCCCACATTCCTCTTCTCACCGTCACCAGAAATTCACCCCAAAATTGATGTGCCACTTCCCAAAGTTTTCTGCCTGTTTCTTCCAAATACAATTTTCTGTTGGATTTAATTTTCATTTCTAGGGCATCTAAAATCAAAAGAGAAGAGCTAATAATTTGCTCATTTCACCAGTTTAATTGTTTAAAAAGAGTTAAATAATTTCAGTCTTGAAAATTTTTCTCCAAACAAAGCACTAATTCATTTTAGCTTTCCCATTTTACAGACTACGAATCTGTAATCAAGTTTCATTGTAAGCAAGAAGCAAAAGCTTTGGGGCCAAATAGTTTGGCTATACTGGAAAAAAGAAAAGAACATGTCCCCAGACAATATATAGAAAGTTCAGGAAGCAAATGGTTGAGAGAAATGATGGAAGTGTGGACTCCCCTTTGGAAATTTGGATATTATATCCCATAGGAAATGTATAAAGTCACTACCTTGACTACCAGTGCACTGGATTTGTTAAAAATCCATTTAATGAGACACTTATCTCTTGAATCTTTCGTTGCCTTGCTTTGGAGATAAATGGCTTCATTATCCCTGCAGATTGTGTTTTTTTAATGATGGAATTAAGTCCATACTCTACATATCTAAGTTTCCAAATTTAGCATTACCAAACTGATCCATTTCTCTTCCTTTCTAGTGTTAAGGATTTAGGTGAACTTTTAGAAACAAGACATTCATAATTAGCTCCTCAATAGAGAACAAAAATGTCCTCCATTAAGAATTGATTAATAAGAATGGAAGAAGGTTTTAAACTGTCTCTAGTGGTAAACGGAGTGATTCTTCTATAGATAGAGCCATTTGTCAACACAGCTGGCTGTGTCCCCTCTCTCCCCTCATATGAAGAGCTTTGGAAGTTTTCACCTAGTCTTTATTAGTTTTCTAGGGCTGCCATAACAAAACACTACGGGCTGGGTGGCTTAAAGAACAGAAATATATTTTCTCACTGTTTTGGAGCTTGTAAGTCTAAGATCAAGGTTCTGGCAAGGTTATTTCCTCCAAGGGCCGTGAGGGAAGGCTCTGTTCCGGGCTTCTCTCCTTGGCTTGCAGATGGCCACCACTTGCTGCCTCTTCACTTGGTTGTCCCTCTGTACATGAGCACTCCTGGTGTCTCTCTTCAGTATATTCAAATCTCATCTTTGAGAGGCTCTGAGCACTCTCATGCTTCCCTGTCTGTACTTCCCATAGCCTAGAATGCTTTTGCCCACTTTTTTCCAACTCATAAATGCATATCTATCTTTTAATACCTTGGTGGACTCTCATTCCCCCAAGAAAGCCTGCAGCAGTTAGCCCAAGGCAGTGTATGAGAGGGCATTCTGACAGAGCAGTAGGGATCACGAACTAAAGTCTTACAGATGTTGGTTTGAGGTCCTATTTTGATATTTCCTAACCAGGGGATGTGGAACATTTTATTAAAGCTCTTTTGAGTTTCAGTGCGCTTAAGAAGGTGGTGTGATAAAGCACGTCACATCAGATTGATGTGAGAATTAAGTTGATTACCATATGTAAACTTCCTAGCACATAGTACGTCGATTAATAATCTCTCCCTCCTTTCTATGTTGATAGTACTCGTTCCACACCTCTATGTTTCTTTTACAATAGTTTATTCCAATATGTCCTCCCAACTAGAGTTATCATCAAGAACAGGGGATGTATCTTATTTGTATCCCTACAATTTTTGTTGGGGAACAAGGAGGATTGAACTCTCTGATGTTCAGACTCCATGTGCTTTCTACTATACTTTGGCTACCACCAAAAACACTTGTAATATGGAACATAGTTGTGATTTCTCAATATATGCCCAATAAGTGTGAAATGACTAATGGGTAATATTAGTCATCTAAAGAAGTAATCTACTCCAAGACACAGGTTGTAAATGGGTCACAGATGAAGATCTAGGCAACACCCACATAAAACAAAGTAACTATTCTTAGAATCAGAGGGTAATGAAACAAAATAATAATTGAAAATTGTAATGTAATCTGTCTGAATTTTTTAAAAAAGCATTTGCAAAGGGAGCCTAGAATGGAGTGGGAGGGTAGAAATTTGCCACTGTGTCTGCAGAACAATCCAGATTAACTGAAGTAAATATTGCATTTGGCTCAGCAGACTTGCTCACTTAGGTGAAGTATGTACCTAAGGCTGTTATAACTTCGTGTCTCTAGCCCTTAATACCACCTAATTCACTTTACTGCAATTCTACCATACTAATCAAACAAACTGCCAACAATGATTTTGTGTCCCACGTAGTATTTCCTCGACGGGAGAGAATTCTTTGATCAGTCAACAAGAATATGCATTCTTCTTGGCAGTTGAATTTCTCATACCTAATCAATACTTGGTATTGCCATTTTTGGTACCTTCTCAGTTTAGTTTAGGAGTCAGTCCCTTCTGAGGTTGCTTATTCCTGCAAGCTTGAAAAATGAAGTTCCCCTACCTGTCAAGGTGAGGGCCTGACATTGAACATGGAGACCCGGCCAAGGGATTGGCTTCCTAGAAGGACTGGCCTGAGTTGCCAGCTGGCCCCACCTTTTCTCTACATATGTAAAATAAAGACAACTAAATAATCAAATTTCTTTTCTATATTTTTAATTAATAATTTAAATTCCTGGAATAAGATTCAAGGCAGATTTACCTTGCATCGAATTCTATTTTACAATACATAGTGATATGACATTAGTCTGGATATTTGGTTAAAATTTTTCCTGAATATTTCACATGGTTATGACTGCACAACTTTGATTTTTTAATAAAGTAAGAGTAATAAATAAGTGATTCAATATATAAGCTTTGTAATGCTTATGGGTACATATTCCTTACATTCTTAGTTATTATACAACCATCATCCTTTCTAAATTGGGCCATCTACAAATTTCGTATTACATTCTGAATATCTCACTGTAATTATTTATCAATTTTAAAGCAGCCATTACCAATTAAACAAATGTTTGTAATTTTAAAAATAAAATTCTTTCAAAGATAAATGTTCTACAATTATCAGACATTATACTGTAGGTTTAGGAATGGTCGTAAACTGAGTTCATTTCTACACACTATTACATTCCAACACCAATATGAACCCTCAATAGATTTAAATATTCATATGCCAAATTCAAATTAGCTGGAAAGAAAATAGATGGAATTGACAACGAGGAAGTTATTGAATCCAAAGCTCTCCTCCAAATATCCTAGCATGAACTTACTACTATTTTTTCCCACCTATTCTTTCCCTGTTTGGGATTACACACCGTATATTTACCCCACATAAACATGTCTGTTCTTACTAAGAAAAAAACGTTTAAATTCCTAAGCATAGTGGCAGCGGGTGCTGCCTGAGATGGGAATGTTTATAAGCTTTATGATATTAACTGCAGCACTCAACCTCAGGTGGCATAAAGCATGCAAAAAAGAACTTTCTGTCAGTTTTATTATTTCTAAAAAGGTTCCCCTTGAAGCAGAAGAGTGACCTTGCTCTGCTGAGCTGACATATGCCACTGGATTAATGGTCGAGCTCTGCTGGAGGGAAGCTCACGGAAACATTACAACTCCAGAAGCTGGGCTGGCGGTGACCATTAATCAGGGGGACCAAAATCATGCATCAAACACACTCATTTAAAAGTAGTAAAAATGACTTTAAAAAAAAAAGCTTTTTGAGAATTAGCTTATTGTTTGTCATTACTTGTGTTCAAGGAGATCTCTGCATGACTAAAATATCCCTTGGGGAGACCTTTAGAAAGGTTATTATGTACCCAGAGGCCAAGAGAACACGGAGGACATTTAAGACTAATGGAGGTAACGGGGAGTTTTTGTTCCAGCAAATTTGATGGGAAAGTTTATTAAATGGATTCTATTTTCCCAACTTAATTTTCACTCCTTTATTTAACCATGACTTCAAAGCAATGAGTATTGTGGATGTTTTTCTATGTGATGATTTATTTTATTTTTAAAGCAAGAGTAACTGGATTTAGCGGTATAAACATTTGACTGGCAAACTTGTTCGGAAATTTTTCAGGAATCTAAAGTTTGAGTCAACATATTTAACTATTAAATATATTTAAACTTTTTTAACAGGCTTAAAAGTACTATACATTCTTCTGCCATGTGTTAGCTAATGAAAAATTTTCAAGACTTGTTCTCTGTCTGATTACTGAAAAGGAAAAACAGTTTAAATGTAAGCTCCAGAAAGAGAATGCTCAGTTTAATTTGGCTGATAAGTTACTCTTGCTTTTTAAAATTTCCTTTTTTAATGAATAGACATAATTTCTCTTTTATATCTTTAACAGTTTATCTTTTAGATTCATTATACTATACATAATACACAATATAATTTCATTAGTAGGTAGAACAAAGTGTACAATCAAGCCTTTCTTAAGAAAACTGGAATATTTGATACTTAAGATTATGGTCAATGTAGTAAGGCCTGTTGTGATTAGTACTTCAAAGTTATTCTTCTCCTAAGTAACTGTTGCCTTTTCTTACCATGATATTCAATATTATCTTCTTTTGTTAGCCATATCCTGCACAAGAGAATTATTTATTTGTTTTTGAAGTTTAGTTATAGTATTAAAATAGTTGATAGTCATATGACCACAATTAAAATATTATTATAAGTAGAAGTAGCAGTTATAAGTAGAAAAAATCTAATATGTAGACAATAGAAAGTTAATTTCTAAATTTATGGGAGGATAATACATATTTCCTGTAACTGGAAATTTTAATCATCCGTCTTTGGTACTGCATTTGCTCTACCAAGGTACCTGGAAAACAACATCAGTAATGGCAATTTGCTCAGGGAAATTACTTATCTTAGAGTGGGGATAGTAAATGCATGAAATGTGTTACCTGTAATTCCTCGTTCCTCTCCCCACCATCTTCCCTGAAATACACACTATCTTCTGTAACTATGATGGACATGATTAATCATGACCTCTTTAACCGTAAGCCTGAAAGTGGCTTCAGAACCCTTCCCAACACGGGTCTCCATGGAGGTCTCAACAAACTATCCATGCTGGTGCAAGAACTGAAAACTTCTTGCCAATTTTGGTTTTGAGAGACAGTCTATCCAAACAATGGAAAATCCTAGTGAAATATTCTTGTGCCAAATATACAACAATTTTCTAGTACTGAAAATGATTACATTCACTGGAAACAATCTTTTTTTCCTCTCCCCTAAGGAGTTCAGGAGATAATTATGTTAGACACATTTTTGTCATCTAGTACTCCTTTTAATATACAGGGTGTGGTTCATCACCTTTTTGTTACCTTATCCTCACTTTAGCAGTCACCATCTTTTGATTCGGCAATTTCTAAAGAGTCCCTCAGTCAATAACTACACACTCTCTTAGAGTAAATAACTTCTGAAGATGATTAAGCAAATTCAAATTGTATTGATTTCAGCTAATTTCACTTCCAAAATCTATGATCATTTTAATGCACCTTTCTTTAGACTGACGTTAAATAATACAGGTATAGAAATATGCACACAAAATGCCTTTCATGTACTAAGTAGTCAGTATAAATAAGTATTTGTAAATGGATGAATATAAATTTCCAAGTTAATATCTATTATATAGTTTATTAATGTCATTTATTTTGTGTATAAACATAATCTGCTTTTAGGAACTGCTTCTATATTTGTGTACCATTCATTTGAATATGGCTATATTTAGCTCTAATTGATTGAAGTTACCTCGTTGACGGCATCAATAGAGTGTAAATTCCTCCAGGATAGATTCTTGTCTTATTCATGTGCACAGTCCTGACCCCAAGTACAAAGTTTAGCCATAGAAGCCACTTTGTATATTTATATTGAATTGCCTAATGGAAAACCTTATGGTCTTTAATTAAACATCAGCAAATCATTTTCCCTGGCTATAATGTGGTTAAGTTATAATTTGTTTTTTGTGTAGCTGTGAAATGTATGGTTTTCAACACTTCACTTGAAGAGTAATGTACGATTTGTCATCTGCTGTGGCTTTCCCAAGCCTCACAACTGTAGGCTTTTTCTCCATAGGGCCTACAGCACTTACGATCAGAGCAATCAATGTGCGCTAAAATGGTGAGGCATCAGCAAGTGGTCTCATAGAGAAGGTGGGACTTGATCCTGCCCTTGAAGAATTGGCTAGATTTTCGTAGGACGAAGAAAAGAGGAAGTGCGTTCCTTGAGAGAAAAACAGCATGAGCAGCAGCTTAGAGACATAAGTGAGTGTGTCCATACCAGCCAGCAAGAAGTGTCAGAAGTTCTGCTTAACCAGATTGACTAGCATTGCTTGATACCATGCGGAATCATGAATGTGCAATATGCTAAGTTTGGGCTTTATTTTGTTAACTAAGGATGAGCTAGTTAAACTCTCTGAACCTCAGTTTTCCTCATTTGTAAACTGGAGAAATCAATACCTCACACATAGAGAGGTTGTATTTACATAGTGAAATTAAAGATCAATCACTTGGCATGGAGCAAGGCCTCAGTAACCGTCACAACCATGTGGAGCAAAGCTTTACGTTTTAAGAAGAAGAAATGATGAGAACTGGTACTTTCAGGAAATTAGTCCAGTGGTGTGATGTTAGATGATTGGAGAGGAAAGAGTTTGGAGACTAAGGAGCTGAAAGTTATTGCATTGGCTCGGGAATGGCATTATAAACACATATTTGAGTAGCAGGAGTGAAAATAAATGCGTACCACAGAGATTTGGAAAAAGATTTGAGCAGATGTAGAGGCCGAAAGAAAGTGTACGTAGTACATTATGTTTTGCATTGTGTGTCCAAACTCCCCAAAGAAAGCAGTGAGCAAATATAGGTTTTCAACAGTGCATGTGGAGGGTTCAGAAAGCAGGCTCAAAACAGATCCTCAGGTCAACAGGCCATAAACAGAGAGAGCCTTGTGTTGGCACAGCTGCCTTCCAACCTGAAGGCAGGCAGAGAAGCCACTATGGGCTAGAGCAGCTATAAAAGTGGATTTCCTGGAGAAATTCTCGAAGATTTCAAAGAAGTAGTGTATATGAGACAGTCCTGTGATCAAGAGCGACTATTTAGTGTATTTGTTTCTGGGTTTAATAGTTAGAGAGAAAGAAAGAGAGAAGGCAGAGAAATTGTGCGCTGCAACAAGAATATAGGAGTGAGTGAGCCATGCAGAAGTCTACAATAGGGAAGACAAGAAGCTGAGCGGTTCAAAGGAGCCTGATCATGGTCACATTTCCCAAAGCTTTTCATTTCCATTTTATTCTATAGAGTTTTGTAAGAATTGGTGATATTAAGTGACTGAATTTTCACACAATGTGCTTTCTACCTGAAAAAAAAGATATTTAAGACATATCCGTATTATTTATTTTAAGAACTCCTTTCAACCAAAGTAGAATATCTTAATTTCTATTCAATTCCTAAAAGTACAGCATGACTTAGAGTCTAGGGATGCAGTGTAAATCATGATATAGGGTAATAAATCACGGAGAGGTGCAATTGAAAGTTTTAAATGTTTGAGTCTTTTTTACTCATAAAACTTGTTTTTGTTACATTAAATAGGCTGATATAAATAACCACTTTTACAGGATATGGATCATTCTGCATTGATTTTTTTAGTTCTAGTTTCTTTCCTGTTGGTAATTTGCTTTGAGGCAGTTTCAATTTGCAGAAAACATCTCTAGTGGCACGTCAACTTCTGAAAGTACAGCTTTAGCATGGAAATTTTGACACCACTTTAAAACACTCTGGTGGAGTCAGAATCTGCACTTCCTTTAGATATTTTGCCGTTGATAGAAAAGATACTGAACCAGAGATCAACTAGACTAACTTTTGTTCTGAGTCCAGATGTATATTAAAGATATTTAGAGCATTGACATGTATTTGAGCATTGGGTTGCCTTTACCCAAGGTTAAATGTCAGTGTTGAAGGCCATGTTTCACAGCTCTGATTGTCTTTTAGCCTTCAGTCCCTTGACACCCCACACAACCATCTCCCATTGGCACCCCATGATAGTGTAATTATTTAACACTGAGGCAATTCTAACAGATTATTTTAAGTGAGTTAAATTTGTTTCAAACTCTTCAAAAGATCTCAGCACCTGAGTTAGTTAGAACAATTAAATCCTCGAATGCCTTTGGACAAAGGCTGACAAGCTTATCTAGATTTAGCATACTATTATTGTAGAATATTCATATAAGCGCATGCTGAAACAGAATTCTGATATTCAGGAGCATGTTACTAACCAACGCTGTCTGTGCAGTATTTAGATGATGTGAGAACTCATTGGCAAAGGGTGTATAATTTTTAATTTGCCAGTATATTTCAAAATACTGCGGATGTCTGACTCACATATGCAAATCTTTTCTTTGAACTAGACTGTGAAACTTTTTCACCAGTGCTTACCCAAATATTAAGTCATGCTGGAGATAAGATTTTTCTTTAAGACCCCAAAAGTTGGTGGGTGGCTAAGAAATAAAAATAAGGGTCAAGTTCTTTTGGTTTTGGTCAAAAGGTTGATTCACATTTCCAAAAAGAGACTCTAACTCTCCTTCATCTTGATAAATTTAGGCTGGTCATTGTTCTAAGAAACCTATTCGATTCCATTCTTCCTATCGAGGTAACTTTCCACACTTTCCAACCTGCTCTGATAGCAAGTTTCTTTGCAAATAGAAGACAGGAGCAAAACTTTGTAATGGAATGGTATAGTGGAGAGTACATCAGTATGGTGAATTGAAAAAAAGAAATTTCTTTTTGCAAGTCCTGGTTCCTATAACAGTTTCCTCATTGGGAAGGACTCGATGATTTCTAAGAACCCTGCCAGCTTTATATGGTGAAATGACATTCTTTAATAATTAGAACTGTTATACAAATCTAGAGAAGAAATGTAACAAAAACATGAATCCTCTTAAGTTCTTTAATATTATTCATTGCATTGTGCAGTAAGGACAGACGTACACACGTGTTCGAACACCCCAAATGATGCCTGTTCAGCTCTGTTTTTGTGGAAGCCAAGATTATGTGGAAGAAGGTAATCTGCATCCTGTAATTACAGGTAGTCTTCAATAGGCAATCCAATAACATACATTTATGTCAGAAAGTTAGTTTTACTAAAATAAATTTAGAACACAAAACTTTATTTTCTCCTTAAATGTGTCTGCACTTCCAAACAACTACGGCCTAATCCATATTAATGACATGTTTACAAATTGTTTCCGTAGAAAGTTATATGACCACTAACTCTTTTTTTTTAAAGACTATTTTTTCAGAGCAGTTTTTATTTCACAGCAAAATTGAAAGGAAGGTACAGAGTTTTCCCATAGACCTTCCTGCCCCTACATATTATTAACTCTTTGTAAGTTACTTTTTAGCTATTATGTAGGTACTTTTTTTTAACCCGACATTTTCTTATGGGAAATTTCAAGCATATGTAAAAGTAGCTACCATATATATCCCCATATATATCCATCACCTAGCTGATCATTAGCTAATGGCCAGTCATGTTTCCTCTTTATCCCATACACTTGCTGCCCCTCCTAGATTGTTTTGAATTACAAATAAAAAATAACAGTACTTCCTCAATATCATCAAATAGCTAATTATCTGAAAGTTTTCCTTAACTGACTCCTGATATTTTTGTTACAGTGGTTTGTTTGATCTAGATGTAACTAAGATCCATGGATAGCATTTGGTTGATACAGCTCTTAAAGGTTCTTAATCTCTACTTTCCCTCTCCTCTTTTATTTCCTTCTGTTGTTTACTTGAAGAAATCAGGTCATTTGTCCTGTAGATTTTCTCATTGTCTAGATTTTTCTGATTGACTGCATCCTCTTGATGTCATTTACCATACTCCTCTGTCTCTGTATTTCCTGTAATCTGGTAGTTAGATAGAGATGCTTGGTGTGATTGCTCTTTTTTCTGAAAATATTTCATTGGTGGTATTGGGTGCTTCTATTATGAAGCACATATCCTGGTTCTCTCTTTCTGTGATTTTAGTAGCCATTGATGATCACTAGTCTAGATCCGTTATTGCATTAGGAGTTTACAAAATGGTAATTTCATGATTTCGTCATTCTTAATTGAGTAGCTAGAATATGCACAGATATATAGAGAGAAATTTTCCCTCGTTAAGTATTTAGTTACTCTGAAACATATTTCATACAAAAAAGACAGATTAAATGTTTGTCTTTCCATTTATTTGCCAGTTTTCTCAATATAAGTGTAACATTTTCAAAGGTGACCACTGAATTTTTTCTTTTTAGTATCATTATGAACTCATGAATTTTGATATATTAGATATATTTAAATGTGTTCAGTTATTATTCTTATTGATGCTAAAATTATCCCATCTTTGGATACAATCTATTGCAGTGAGAATATTTTCAATATGGCTCCTGTGTAGTTTTGACATGGCCCAGTAGCCTTTGGCAGCTTACTTGCTTTATGGTATGACAAGATCAGAATTTTGACTGAGAATCTTGACTCCAGACACCATTAACATCATTGCTTGTTTTCACTGTCCCTCAAAATGTGTATTTATATATGCCAATATTATTAATAACAATGTGATTACTGAAAACTGGTTAAAATTCAATTTGTCATTGTTTTTTGTCCTTTGGACAGTCATATTACTGTTTTGTTAAATAATTCCTCTCTCTAAGTCACCAATTCAATGTGGAATTAGGTTCATTTGTTTCACTTTTATTTTGAATTTTTAGGGATTGTTTTTATTTTTATTTAAATTTGTTTATAAATATGTTAAAGTTACATGGTTTTAAAGTCAAATCTACAAAACAAGATATATTCAGAGAAGTCCATTTTCTCTCCTGTCCCTTTCACTTTGTTTATTTTGCCCCGTTTCTCTAAGAAGAAACATATATATTTGCCTGTATTAAAACATATATTTCCAGTCTTAAGTAAATGGCAGCCTACCATGTACATTTTTCTCTACTTGGTTTTTTTCACTTATACTGGCGATCATTCCATAGCCATATAAAGAAATATATTTCAATTTTTTACAGCTGCACACGTTTCTGTTGTTTAGATTTACCATATATTATTCAATCAGTCCCCTCTTGGTGACTATTAGGGTTTAAAGGTTTTTGATAATATAAAAATTTTACAATGAATGTGGATGTGTAAATCAATTTATATCTAAGTCTGTGTCTGGTATAAATGTCTAGAAATGGAATTGCTCTATCAAAGGGCAAATACATATGTAATTTTGCTAGTTTTGCTAAATTATCCTCCACAGGTGTTGTGCCATTTCACAAACACATATCCAATGGCACAAGGACAGACTGTAAAGATTTATACAGAGTATAGTTGACTAAATATGATCTAATGTTGACAGAAAGAATTATCTAAAATATGAATTGCATTTTTATTTAAGTTACTCTTCTGTTGATAGTTATTTGTCTATATAATGGCTCTATCTTGATGGGAGCTGCTGTCACAAGATAATATTTGTTAAATCTAATCTAGTACGATTATACAATGGAAAATTATTAGTATTCAAACACATTCTCATTTATAAAGGACAATTATCTATGAAGCCAACTTGCTTCCACATGCTTCACCTTTTCATTAGAAACTTAACAGGAATAGAAATTATAAATTTGTTCATTGTCCATACCTCATATGAGACATTAGCCTTTTTCATCGTAAGCCATAACCTATACATTATGTAACCATCTCAGAGAGTCACTAACTTTTAGACTAAAGAATAATGAAATTTTTTAAAATGTCATTTTCAATGCTTAGATTTGCTTCTTAAGGATGTCGTAGCATGGATTGATATTATACTCCTCTGGCTTCAAGCTGTTGAGTGATTTGTAATGAGGTGACTGACAAAGTAATAGTCCTGAAGCCTTCTTAAACCACTACTCCTAAATCTACTTCTCTTTATCGATATAATGAGGGGAGAATTAATTTTAAAAGGTGGTGACTATTGATTACTTAATGGCAGAAGATAGTGAAGAGAAATGCTGAAGGGAGCCTGTTCTGTGCCCTCCTGGGCAACACGACCCATTATCCAGTGGTGGAAATCATGCTGTAACCTTCATTAATATTTAATAGGCAGGATGCAGGCTGGATGTAGGCTACAAAATTGCCCTAGGCATAGGCTCCGAGAGGCCATAAGAATGTTCCAAGTATATAAAAGAGTAACAAATTTCCCTGTGTTCAGATTGTTTATAAGCAGCACAACAATACACTCAATTCCTTTTTTGTGATCTCTGGGCATTGATGGCCTGGTGGAAACGCCTACTAGGCAAGTTGAAGTGATTAATTCTCTGTGAAGTGACTCTAGGTTAGTAAGCCCTGCATGAGAAAACTTTGTATTTTCCAGTGTGGTTCTCAATTTCAGCCCTTCTCTTTCTCTCCTCTTGCCACAAGCTGAAGGGCTTGTTCAGCAGGGGTGGCAAGTCAGCAAAAGGCGTTAATTGTGTCTAACACAGCCATCATCCTTGGGGCGACATTCTGCATCACGCTGTCTATCAAGTTAACCCCCTGTCACATGTCAGGATCTTTTTATTTCAGTTCATTTAAAAGGGAAACAAGGAGTTTTAAAGATAGCTGGTAGGGAGACATGAGTATAAGAGTGCCTGTAAGGACTAAGAGCCTTTGAAGCTGACGAGCTAAAATGGGCTGTGACTTCTGAAAGGACAATACAAGGTTTTATAGATTACTGACTCCCTTTATTAACTTTTCAAATCACCAGGTTATTTTTCAGTACCATGAGCTTATTTTGAAAATATTATAAGCTTGAAATGAGATAAAGTCCTTAAGATAGAATATATTCTTAGGATTTATGGGTATATAAAGGACATAATATCAGATATCCACCCTCCCAAACACTGTATAAAATTAAATAGATAGTGAGGAAGTGTCAATTTTTTGACCAATGACTCTAAAGAGTTTTGAAAATATGTTTAGGAGAATCATTTACTGTGTAACATAACAGGAATTGTTTATAATTACCTGCCTAGAATAAGTTATATAAGAATAAAAATTTAGCTTTGTAGGCAAAACGTCTCCAAGGGAACAAGTCTTCTATTAACATATGGAGCTTTTTCTCAAAACCAGTGAAAGAAGTTGACCCAGAGGTCTCATTGTAATTCCGTGTTAAATGTAGAAAAATTCAGTTTTATTCCCAGCCTTAGACTGTGCATGCCTAAATGCTATTTTCAGTTTATTAATAGGTCTGTGTGTATGCCTTCTCTTTCTGACACCCAGTAGAGAGTTTCAAATTATCAAGAGTTAGCAATGGGAAATGCATTTGTGTTCATTTTTTTTGATAAATGTGATCTCTGTGGGGCATCATGGTGGATCTACTCAGATGCATGTTTTTGTTTTGTTCTTGTTATTCATTTAGTAGTTGGTTGGTTGGTTAGTAATACTTGCCATTTCCAGGAGCAAAAGTAACACTGTAAATTAAAAATAATTTAATAGATTTTCTCGGAGGTGCCTAACACTCTAACTTAAAACATATGAAGACATTTATCAGCTATAAATATTACAATGTTAATAATAGTTATACCTTCAGTGCTTTCAGATATTCCAGAGAGAAGAGCTTTTTAATCTTGCATCTGCGAGAGTCCGATGCTTGTCTGACCAGAATCTATTCAGCAGCATTAGCAGTGAACGTCACAAATCCTAAATTTCCTCTCCTTTTCCTTTTCCATTTTACAGCGCAGCAGCAGTTTTGGGAATTTTGATCGTTTTCGGAATAATACTGTATCAAAACCAGAGGATTCAGCTGAGGTTAGTATTTTATTCCATTGTTTTGAATGTTACACAAACATTAGGAAAAATTATGAAGCCAGTATCACTTTTGCAAAGTACGTAAGAAAAAGAAATTTATTTAAAAATCATAGCCTTGGATATATTCTTGTGATAAATGAAGGATTATTTAGTACCTAGCACCACGCTTCGTGCTAAGAGTAAAAGGCTCTCTAAGAAGCCTGACACAGGTTTGAGAAGGCAGAACGTGAACTTGAGAGGAGGGTTACAATTTAAAGCAACGCAGACAATGCCAAATTTTCCAAGCATTTCCACCATAACACCATATGTGTTAACTTTTGTATAAATTGTAATTGCTGTAATTTGGGAGATGATTAAATGGCTTAATTGTAAATTTGTGAGGGAGAGCCTGTGGCTGCTCCGTGGCGTGCTCACACTTCTGCCATGTGCATTGAAATGTCGCAGTACTGTCCGTTCCACACGCATTTGCAAATCTTGAATACTTTAAATGCAACTTGGAAAAGCTTCCCATAAAATTAAATTTACAGAATAATAATAACTGCATTTAATTGAGCACTTACCATGAAGCAAGCACAATGCTAAACACTTTACCTACCTATAGGGTAGGAACTCTTAGTATTTTTATTTTATCATTGAGGGAGTATGTTTTATTGAGTAAGATCACTTCTAAATTACACAGCTGATAAATGACAAATGCAGAATGTAACATCTTGTCCAACATTTGCTATTCTGTTATACTGTCTCCTAAACCACGGGCCAACTGTCATAAGTGATTAATGAAAGATGTAACAACCAGTAAAATCGCAGAGAGGAGGGATATATACTGAGAAAGCTGAAGATACGTGTTTATCATTGCATCGATTCAGTGACTCCACATGGGGTACATTTGTTTAGATCAATATGTTTTAGATCTTACACACCTCTTAATTATTCATTCTAGTTATTGTATCTTTCCTTTTTCTTTTTTTATAGAATTTTTCCCATTATTATGTCTAATTTCTCAAAATACTTTTCGGATTCCTATATGCATCCATCTATAATATTTTTAAATATTTTTATTTCAGTAATGGATGTTCTAGACAAAAGAAATGGAAATACAATGACATCTATTCTATCTCCATTAGTACATATATATACATGCAGATGTATTATATATATATATATATATCCCATTTTACTCATCTATATTTTCATAACATATGCTTATGGATAAACTTGTATACAGCTATAAGTTCTATCACTATTTACATAATTGTAGATAACACAATGTAGTATATGTATATAAATAGTGAAAAGCCCTATATATTTTATTTTGTTAGCATATCATATAGACCTTTAACTTTCCATAATCATATATAGATATATCCTACTGTTATTTAGTTTCTAATTCTAGAGTTAACCTATAAAAGTTGGTCATGCTCATTCAAGTTCATTAATTAGTAATGGTGGCCTAATAACTTGTGAACCTGATAAAGTAGTTCGCACATTTTTCAACAACCCAGCATTCATTTTGTTCAACAAATCTTTATTGAGCACCTACCTACTCTGTAACAAAATTTCTGTTAGATATTCAGAAAGTACTGTTACAATAACAGATGAAAATTCCTACTTTATAAAGCCAAGAGTCTAGGGGGAGACAGATCTTAAAATAACAATAAAAAATACATATGTAAATAAAATTATGATTCAGGCTATAAAAGAGAACAGCATAGACAAGTGTTAAAATTAAAAACATATTGAGGTAGTTTCTTTGAAGCTTCTGTAAATAATGATAGAAAAACCTGAAATTAAAAATATTTGTGATACTTCTTTTGAAGCTTAGGCAATGGTAAGTTAACATAGGAAGTAATAAAATAATATCCTTATTTATTTAGTTTGTAATTGTACAATGAAGACAAAGTTTAAGTAGAGAAAAGAGAGAAGAAAAAGGTTAACTCTTAAATTCTAAGATGTTTCCAAGTTATATTTTATTCAAGGGTTTTGAATTAAGCAAAGAATCTTGCCTTTATAACCTTGAGTGTAGAAATTAATAAAGTGCAATGAGGGCTTAAATTGGCTGTCCATTCATATTTATCATAGGCAATTTGGGGTAAGAAATGAAGCAAAACATAATATTGATTAATAATGATGTTAACTATGTGGTGAAACCTTCATATTAAAATACCCAAGTTCACTAAAGAGAAGTTTCCTGTGATTTTTCATATCCAGGAATGACTGGCTGCCCATCTATCGAGAATGGTCAGCAGTGCTAGAAATGACCTTCAGGGGTCCTTTCTTGCACATCTGAAATACTAAGGCTATATAACCCAAATATGTCCTCCAAGAAAAAAAAAATGAATTCAAAGTTCTACATGAGAAATTTCACTTATTCACAAAATATTGAGGGTCAGTTATGCTACTGGAAGTATTTTAGACACTCAGAATAAATAAAACATAAAGTCTCTAGTTTCACAGAGCATACATCCTAATGGGAGATGCAGGCAGTAATCAAATGAACAAATTGGGTAATGGTAAGTGCTTACAAGAAGAATGAATCAGGGTAAACAAACAGGGAATATGGACAAGTGTGTGGGCTATTTTAAAGAGGGTGATCAGTCTGCAAGTTTCTCTCCTATTACTTGGCATGCGAGTAGAAACTTGGATGAACAAAGGAAGACTTTTGTGGATATCTAGGGGAGGCCAATGGCAAGAGCAAGTGCAAACCTTGATGGGAACATGAGAGAAACAGCAAGGGGTCTAGTATGGCAATACTTAATTAGAGTTGTGTTCAAGCTTTAGCATGTGTCAGAATCACTTGAAAAGTTTGTTATAACACAAACCGTCCCCAAGTGATGCTGATGCTCCTGGTCTTGGGACCACATTTTGAGAACCACTGCTATAGTGAGCAAGGGAAATCTGAGAAGTAGCTAGAGGTGAGATGGTGAGCATATTTTATTTCCTATACACTCTATATAATGTAATGTATATTACATTATAATACATATTATATTAATTATATCACATTATTTTATGTTATATTATAGATCCTTGTGGGCTGTGAACTTTGCTTTATTCTTTGTTAGATGAGAAGTTATTGGTTTAACAAGATTTTTGATAAGCACAAGGCAGAAGCAGTCCAAAGAGAGATTTGATTAGTATAGCATGTGAATTACATGAAGACTTCTATGCTAATGGCTGGAACCAGCTCATATTTGCTTTTGCTTGAGAATGTGGGAAATGTGCATGCATACTCACCTGCAAGATGAAAAAATTGCAGTTTCTTATTGGATTTAATTAACTCCAAAACTTCTTAAGAACTATCCATGACCATTTCAATTGCTACAAGAAGAGGATATTTTAATGCCTGTTCAACGTGGATAGATGCTGCAGCCTTTCTAAAGTCTCCAATCAACTATCTTCCATCTAAGTGGACATAATCACTCATTAGGCCTAGCATTTAATTCTATTTTGTCCATCTCAAAAACAGGAAGGACTAAAGTGGTGCAACCATACAGCTATTAAAAAATAGCTAAAATTCTGTATAAAAATTTCAGATGTGACGCTCAGGTCCTTCAACATCACAAGTTTTACCCTCTGAGTTTGTAACATAGGTAACCAGGCCTAGACAACTTTAAAAGTGTGTGTTGTGTCTAGATTGAAATTTTGGAGGCGGCTGCACAGAATGTATAGGAAGTTCTCCAGTATGAAATCTCTCTCACGGTGTTTTCAGATCAGTGGTTTTTATTGCTTTATTATTTTGTCTTTTGCAAACAATTCTAACTAGGTATATGAAGGGGAAGCCATATGTGAAAGTGGAGAACAAAATAAAACTTCAAATAATGGAGGAAGTTTAGGTAAAAAAATGAGAGCTATTTCCTGGACAATGAAGAGAAGAGTGGCTAAAAAGTACATCAAAGCCCTTTCTGAGGAAAAGGTAAGTGTACTCTGTTAATCACTTGTGTTTTTCTATTAATTTTTTCTTGAAACATTCGCCAGGCTCTTCTTCTAGACATAGAAGTACTTGGTGCTTTATGAAGGACTTCAACACCTATTTTCCCCCTCAATAATTGTGCTCAGAATTTGGGTGGAATAAAGTACTATTACTCCCATTTTAACAGAGGAAACTGAGGCCCAGAGAGTAGTACGTGAAGATTATGTGTCATTTATGTCGCACCAAGCGGCAGTAATCATCCCTTTTTATTGCCAAATAATATTCCATTTTATAGATAAGCCACATTTTATTCATCCTTTCATGAGTTGATGGACATTTGGGTTGTTTTCTCTTTTTGGCTGACACAAATAATGCTGCTATGAATATTTGTGTTCAAGTCTTTGTGTGAAAATATTCTTTCATTTCTCCTGGGTATATGGTAACTCTGTCTGATATTTTGAGAAACTGGCAAACTATTCCCCAAAGCTGTTGCATCATTTTACAGTCCCACCAGCAATATATGAGGGTTCCAATTTCTCCACATGCTTGCCAACACTTGTTATTGTCTGTCTTTTTGATGCTAGCCAGCCTAAAGCATGTGAAGTGGAATCTCAATGTGGTTTTGATTTGCACTTCCCTGATGACTAATGATGTTGAGAATCTTTTCATGTGCTTATTAACCATTTGTATATCTTCTTTGGACAAATGTTTGTTCAAACCTTTTGCTCATTTTTTAATTGGGTTATTTGTCTTTTTATTGTTTACTTTTAAGCATTTTTAAAGTATATTCTGGATACAAGTCCCTGATCAGATATATGATTTGCAATATGATATATTTTCTCCCATTCCATGGATTGTATTTTCACTTTTTTGATGATATCTTTTACAGCACAAATGTTTATAATTTTGATGTAGTCCAATTTATCTATTTTTTCTTGCTTGCTTTTAGTATTGTATCTAAGAAACTATTGCTTAACCTAAGATCACAAAGATTTGTGCTATGTTTTCTTCTAAGAGTTTTAGTTGTAGCTCTTAAGTTAATGTATGATCCATTAATTTTTCTGTGTGGTGTGTGGTAGGAGTCCGACTTCATTCTTTTGAATGTGGATATCCAGTTGTCCCAACACTATTTGTTGAAAAGACAGTTCTTTGCCCATTGTATGATCTTGGCACCCTTGTTGAAAATCAATTGATCATAAATATACGGATCATAAATATGTGAGTTTATTTCTGGACTCTCAGTTCTGTTCCATGGATCTATATGTCTTATGTCCATTGTATTTTTAACCCACTTCAATAGAACTTCTTCCCTCAGTACTCCATTAAGACAGTTGTCAGAAACAGTATTGACTTCTGCGTTGTAAAAACCAATGGTCACTTTTCTTTCTTCTTACATTAATTTTTAGCTTTATTTGACACAATTGAAGACTTCATTACATATGAAACATTCTCTTTTGTTGGTTTCTTTGGGCATTGTTCTGGCTTTTCTTCTTTCTTATAGTTTACTTTCTTGGCTCTGCTTTCTTTCCCGTCCCTCCAAATATTGGGTCTTCCGGAGGCTTGTTCCTGGAAGCTCTAATCAATCTACTCTCCTCATAAGTCGTCTCATCCCATCTCAGGACTTTGTTTTCCACAATTGTATCTCTAGCTGTGATCTCTTTACTTATCTGTTGTACTTATACAACCAATTGCTTTTTGATATCATAACTTAAATGTACAGTAGATATCTGGAACCTAATGTCCAAAACTGAATTATTAATTTTCTATGCTTTACCGGGAAAAATTGTTTCTTGTCTAGTCTCCCTAGTAGCAATAGACAACATTGCCATATCTCTAGATGCTAGAAAGGAAGGAAGGAAGGAAGGAAGAAGGAAGGAAAGGAGAAAGAAAGAAAGAGAGAAAAAAAGAAAGAATGAAAGGGAAAGAGAGAAAGAGAGGGAGGGTGGAAGGGTGGCAGGGTGGGAGGAAGGGAAGGAGGAAGGAAGAAAGAAAGGAAGAAAGCCTAGGAATCATTTAAAATTTCTTCTTTCATTTTTCACACCAATTCATCAGCATATTCTCTCTGTTCTAACTCCAAAGTATATCTAAAACCCTTAATTTCTCCATGTAAACTATTCCTGCTTTAGAGAATCAACCTCTCTTGCCCAGATTACCATAATAACCACCTAATTGGTTTCCTTTCTTCTACTTTTTCCTCCATGAAAGCCAAAAAGTTCTCTGAAAAGTGAAATTCAAAACACATCACTCACCCTCTTAAAATTTTATGATGCTTTCACAGTGTGTTCCCTTACAATGGTGTCTTAATTCCAGTCCTCTGAGAAGTAGTGCCCAATAAGGGAACAGACACACCAAAAATTTATTAGGGAAAATGCTTGTGAAGGATAAAGAAAGTCAAGAAAAAATGGGCAGGGAAGCCTTCAGACTGCAATGCAAGTCTGACACCTGTAAAAGGAGAGGAAGAAGAAAGGAGGATCCATTCAAGTCTCACTTCAACACTGTTCTGAGAAAGCTTTGGCCAGATTGATGGGGAGTCCTTGAACTAAAGTTTTCCGTTAGAGGAGCCCCACCTCCCACCAGAATGGACTCAAATGGTATCCCCACTGTTTATGTCATGGGCAGTGAGCATGGCTTCCATGCAAACACAGTGGTGGATACAGAGGGGCAATAGCTGGGGCCCTCAGTATAAGAGGGTCCTGCAGCAAGAGATCTGGGTGGCACATTTGCATGGCCACCATACATGGTCTATAAAGCTCTTACTGTTCTGGCTCCAGTCTACTTCTCTGAGCTCATAACTTAACACTCTCTTAGCTCTCACTCAACGTCAGCTTGTAATTTTCCTGTGGCATAACCAAAACTTATTCTGTTTCATTATTGTGTACTTGCTGTTTCTTTTGCTTGGAAAACTTTTTCCAAATCTGCATATAAGTTACATCTTCTGTTCATTCAGATCAAAACTTCAGAGCATGTATTATCTTATGGAAGAGGTCTTTGGACGTCCATCTAAGTCAGCCAACCTTCCCCCACCCTCATCCCAGGAGCTAATCCTCCCACATCACCCAGCATTATTTCCTTCTTAGCACTTATTATTCTCTGAAATTGTCTCGCTTATTTGTTTACACACATCTCTCCAAGCACTACACACACACACACACACACAGCCTACCACACTAAAATGTGCTTCATTAGAGCAAGGACCCTGTTTTCTTGTTTACCATGGGATCCCAAGTTCCCAAAAAAGTGCCAGGTACCTAGAAAATGTTCTATAAACTTGTGTTGAATGACTGAACAAACGAATAAAGGAATGGATAAAAGCAGAGAATCACACTGAGTGTATATCACGTGTGTATTCTGAAGTTTGATCAATGCTTAGAAATGCTCAAAAATGAGAAAGATTCAATTACATTTTGAAAAATATTAAGAAATTCATAGGTTTTGTCCAAACTATCTAAATATGGAAAACATTTGAGATGTTTTCAAGCAGATGTAATTTGTTTTGAAATTGTCTGTCTTTCGTAATTTTATGCAAGATTTGCTTTTCACTTGACTAGGTGGCAAGCACGGTATGAGATTTGTAAAGCTTCTTAGATAAGCTTTGCTTTAGAATTGCAAAGTGTGCATGTTTTATTCATATCTAGTGATTTGGTAGGGTGCAAATAACTGACATGAAACAACTATGCAGAGTTTAAACTTGTAATATCAGATCTCAAAGGATTAGTAATGGCGGTAAATAGACAATAAAGAGAACATGAAGAAATAAAAGTGCTTTAACAGATAAAGCACAGATGTCAATAAATCTAGCATTTCTGATTAAATAGTCTTGATATGATATTCATCCTGATTTACAAAAATGAACCATTATAGTTTCAGTTGAATTCCATAATATGGAATGTTTCATTTAAAGAATTTTTCCAAGTATACTATAAATGTTTTGCTAGAAATTGAACTAAAGATTAATGGCTCTTATATTTTATGCTGATGTATTCCTAAGTATTTTATTGCTAAAATATGTCTCGTTTGTTAAATTAATGCGCACAGCGAACATCTCCATGGAAATCTGTTCTCAGCACTTAACCTCTGATATGTTTTCCTGAAGGGTGAGGAAGATGGAGAGGATGTCCTCCCATATCGGAACAGTGACCCTGTGATTGGGACCCACGCAGAGATCTCCCTCAAAACCAGTGACTCCATGGACAGCCTCTATAGTGGGCAGAGCTCATCAAGTAAGGCTATAAAATAAGGGACAAGATCCTAGAGGGAAGGCTGGGTTAAGTTAATTAAAACCAACAGATTTGCTTCTTTGGAGCTTGTATATCAAAATAATAACAAGGTTCTAGCTACTTGATGAGAGAAATAGTAAAAATCTAGGATGTGTTGAATCTATAGAGTTACTATTGTTTAAAATGATGCGTAGTATATTAGATAGAAGTATGTATTATTTTGAAACTTTTTAACACTATAGTCAGCAGGGCTCTGGGAAATATGCCTCCAAAGATCATGTTGGGTAATTAAATCTGCATCCCTAAAATAAAAGCATATGCTGGGGAGAACTAGCATTATACTGAGTCAAATTTTTAAAAATGACTTGAAGTATTCAGATCAATAAAATCCTGTTCTCTGTCTCTTCTTCCCTCCCTCCTTTACTCCTTTCTTCCTCCTCCTCCTCTCCACCCTCCCCTCTTCTCCTTTCTCTCTCTCTCTCACTCTCTGGCTCTGGTTCTTGCTCTCTCTCTCTCTCTCTCTCTTCTTTTCTCTCTTTCCTCTCCTCCTCTCTCTCACTTTTTCTTTCCTTCCTTTTTTTTTGCTCCTGAAATGTTCTGAAAAATGCGGAACATTTGTACCAATTCTGACATTTACTTTTTAGGTCTCGTCCATCATTAGTGAGTAAAGATTGAAGTAGTATGTAAATACTAAATAAGAACATCACCAGTTAGGTGGCAAAAAGGAATCAACATATGTTTAACAAGGATCTTCTAAAAGCAGTGGTATTTTTGTAGGAGGAAATCACTCAGGATTCAGTCACATATCTGCTACAATCTTTGAATGAAAGTACTGATACTGCAGGGTGCCTTATAACTTTTTATGTGTACACTGTTAGACATCCCTCTAATCTTTTCAGGGCTTTTAAATGTTTTTTGCAGTTTATTTTCGATTTCCTTTTAAATCAACTGCTTCTGTTATTTGAATATGGATCGCAAAGACCAGATGTTTCAAATATCCTGAATTTTATTCCTATTTTCTCATTGGCTGTACAATAGCTATTTTGTGAAAAAAAAGCTAATGCAGAAACATTTGAAGGATATGTTTTTGCATGTGTGAAATTTAGATTTCATTAGTATTCATTTCTGTTGGAAGTTTTAAAATTCTAATTGCGATGCTGAATGTGGGAAAGAATTTTATTAAATGAAATGTACCATGAAAAAGCAGGGCCTGGGGTGACCATGGAAGGGAGGGTGTGAAGAGATGATAGTCCATTTAGCTGTTATCATATGCAACTTAATTTCTGTGATTAGAAGTAATTCATCTTTCTTTTACACCAGTTCATATATAGTATGGAGCATCTCCAAGGTCTTTACCTTTTTTCCATAATTATTTGAATGAATTCTAGAGAAAGCAGGACTGTACCTTATTGAACAGAGGGCTGAAAGGTCACACTGAAGGAGAAAGTGAAGTGACGACTGACAGTGGGGGAGAAACTGAGAGTTACTTCCACTGGGAGCCATTCTTGTCCCCAGACAAGCAGCAAAAATGGAATCTCTTTTCTTATTTTCCCTGGAGGTTAGAACTCAGAGAGCAGAGGACCAGAGAGCAAGGATTTGGAGCAGTTAAAATGTCCAGTTTAGAACAGTTTTGAGCCACTTAGGAGCAGAGACATTGGAACACACCTCCTCCTTCCCTCACACTCACAGAGCAAGCAAAAGGGCTCCTTTTATTCATAGAAATATGCCTCAAAATGGCTTTGGGTATGCAATAGGAAGCCTGGGAGAGCCTTTTTGCTACGCTGTGATAAATTGTAAGGAACCTAGTGTCTCATGCTTTGACTGTTCATGATCAACACCACACACAGATCAAACTGTTGCTGTTGGTTTCTATCTTTGTTTACATGTACAAAATTAATTATCTGGCTTGTACAGGGGGTTAAGTCAATGCTGTCCACCTCTTTAGCAAGTGTCTAATGCTCAAAACACTGTGCTACTGGATCGGATCATGGAGATCAAAGTGAGAGGGTGTTTGGGTTATTGATTGAAGAAAGAGTGGCCAGATTGGCTGGAGACAGGTCAGAAATGGCTCAGAGGACAGAGGTCTCTGCTGGAGAGTGACTGGGAGGCGGAAACAGGGATAGGTCACTTAGAATCCCCTCAGGAGGCTGGCATCTAACACTTTAGTACTATCACTGCTTAGTTGTGTTCAGACAATGGTTCAGAACGTTACAAGCGTTAGGTGAGAACTGTTAACCTCTGCTTTGCCTTCATCAGGTGGAATTACAAGCTGTTCAGATGGTACAAGTAACCGGGACAGCTTTCGACTCGATGATGATGGCCCCTACTCTGGACCATTCTGCGGCCGTGCCAGAGTGCATACTGATTTCACACCAAGCCCTTATGATACGGACTCCCTCAAAATCAAGGTGCGTGCATATCATATCTGCATTCCAGATGACTTTTATAGTGCTGGTTGTATGATCTGTTTCAGGAAGTATAAGCAGTGGGAGCTGGAGGGTGATTGTGTTCTTCCCAACAGTACAACTGGAGACTGGTTTACTGTGGCAAGAATTTGAACAAAACCTGAGAGGTGTGGTAGAGAGGTCAGTCTGTTGAGGGTATTAGCATAAGATTCTGTTACGTAGATAATGCAGAATCAGAGCCTATCAGGGGAGAAGGAATTGCCTACATTTTTCTGAAAACCAAAAGCCTCACAGGTGGTTGGGTGTGTCCAGCTCTGCCTGATAACTTTCTGGAGTAAAAATAATGAAGCCAAGCAGAGGGAGAGAAGATGGAGTATCAGGCAAGAGCCCAGCAGACCAAAGGCCTTGGGAACCAGATTTGGCTGGGCAATTTCAGTGTTTCAGTTGGTTGCCATGAGTAGCTAGACATCTTTCTCTCAGTGATATTTGCTCCTGAATTCCCTCTTCTTACTCTTATCCTCTGTATTTGTTTTCTTTTGCTGTGTAACAAATTACCACAAACTCAGGGGCTTCAAACAACACAAATGCATTATTATCTCACCATTGTGTAGGTCATATGTTTGGACATGGCTCAACTGGGTTCTCTGCTTAAGCTCTTGCTGGGCTGAAATCAAGGTGGCAGGTAGGGCTGTGATCTCATCTGAGGCTCAGGATCCTCTTCCAAGCTCACTGGTTCTTGGCAGAATTCAGTTCCTTGTGGCTGTAGGACTGAAGCTCCTGTTTTCCTGTTGGATATCAACTGTGGGCCATTCTCAGCCCCTTGAGGCTGCCAGCCATGGCCCTCTGTGTAACATGGCAGTTTGCTCAAGGCCTGCAGGAGAAAAGCTCACTCATGTTTCAAATCTCTTTATTTTACCTGACTAAGTCAGAAACACTCAGATAATCTCCCTTATAATTAAAAAATTAACAAATTTGGGACATTAATTACATCTGCATAGATCCTTTTGTCATACAACACAATATAATCGTGAGTGTGAAATCCGTTATGTTCATAGTCCTACGTTCACCCAAAGGAGGAGGTGGTTACAGTAGTACAAATAGAAGAAGGTTTAGTGCTAAAATATTATTCCTTTTAGTATCACAAAATGCTATAGCTAAAAGGATAGAATTATGCATTTTTCAAACTGTCAACACTAAACAATGTTAACCAATAGTTATGATGTTATGAAGCATTGATATTATTATTTGAAATTCAAGGCATTCAGCTCTCCTCTTTATCCCTTCCATGCTATCAAATCGGAGTACGCTCAGATGGAGAATGAGGAAAATACTATTCCCCACAGTTCTATGAAATAATAGTCATTTCTATGAAATGATGACTAAGCTTAGGTCATGGGAAAGTATGATTGTAGCCGTGAGGAGAGGGCAGGAGAAGGGAACAAACGGAACACATTTTGACTCAGGATAGCTTTTCATCTTCCCTACAATACCGTGCAGCACACCACCACTGGTGCAGCCTAAGGTGATGCTTGTGGAGCTCTTATAGGACACAATAAGAATCCTGCGGTTACCACTGAGGAATGAATGCTATTGTTTCCATCACGGGTCTTATCCAAAACGAAACTGGCTCTTTCCTTAGTGACCTGTGGGCTTTCCTAGAACGCATACATTTTACAAGTTTAAAGGATAATAGGAAGAATGCCGTAGAGGGCTGCCATGCTTAGAAACTTCCCCTAGAGCTTCTGGGATTTTCTAGGTCTGCTTACCCAATCCCACCTCGCCTAGGATTTGACTGCTTATAGTAAAAGGCAGGAAGATCTAGACAAACAGCTCAGAGAGTCAGATAGGCAGATGACCACAAATCAGAAAGACCAGATCTTTCAATCACATTGAATTCTACTACTGCAAATATGATTTGTGTTTTAGATGGAAGAATATATATTCGTATAGCAGTAGGAAAGAATATTCTTAGTAGCAGACTTAATGCTTTGTTCGTTTGAGGGTAGACCCTTAAAAGTGGCAAAAATACTGGAATCTATAATGTCCTCTCTGGGGTAGAAAGTTATGTCTCAAAGGAGTGCCTATGACTCTTAAATGTAGACACTATATTTGCATAGAAATCAATTTTCTTTACAAAGAAATATCCCTGTGGGGTTTTCTACTCTTGCCAGTAACTGACAGCCTGTAGCCAATTAGAGTCTTAGATGTGAATAAAGAAAATGACCAATTGGTTTCTTCATCCCAATGTGCTTCATTCCTACTTCAATCCAAACTTTGTTGTGGAGCTCAATCTGAGTATTATCTTCTCTAGAATAAAAATTGAGTAGCGTAATTTATCCTTAGTGCACATATACTTTTGTTACTTATTTGATATGTACAAAGTTCTGAACAGTTCCATTATTTTAGATGGATGCAATACTTTAGAATGGTTTATTTTACACTGTAGATGAATTTTTCAGATGAACTAGAAGCACAGACAGAGTCACAGACTTCTCTTTCTTCCCCTCTCCCAGTTTAGGAGCCCCTCCAAGAATGATGGCTTGAGCTTTGCTACATATGTATTGCTTTGACAGGATGAATGAAAAGAGCATCATTTTTGAGTTCAGACAACTTAGGCTTTGAGTTCTGACTCTGCCATTAACTTCCTGTAAGCTCTTGGGAAGTTATTTAATGTTTGTGGTTCTTTTTCTATAATATTTAGTATAATAATAATGCCTTGTATATGTACCTAAAAGATGTGTTTTGGGCATAAAATGACTCACTGTATGCAAAAGTGTTCTGTAAATCACACTGTGCTGTACAAAGATAAGTTGACAAGTTTCATATGATACCAAAAACATAAACGTCATCAAATACATGTAGTAGCTTTTCTTGAATCATGAAGTTTTCTTCATTATTACTAGTAAATAGTTTCCTTGAACTTTTAAAAGAAATTTCCTCTTAGATTTATTTCTATCTCTGAAGCACCCTCGCATAATGGCCTCAGTATTCTAATTTTCTATGATTCCATTCTTTCTACCAATTGTCATAGCACCAGAGTTCTCTGAAATCTGATTTGTATGTTTCTTTGTCCTTAGAAAGGAGACATCATAGACATTATCTGCAAAACGCCAATGGGGATGTGGACAGGAATGTTGAACAATAAGGTGGGAAACTTCAAATTTATTTATGTGGATGTCATCTCGGAAGAGGAAGCAGCCCCCAAGAAAATAAAGGCACATCGAAGAAGTGAAAGGGAAAAATCCAAGACTCTGCAGGAGTTCCTAGAGAGGATTCAGCTTCAGGTTAGCACACCTGTGACCTGTTCGATGTTGGTAGTATATGGATGGAATAATTGAGGAGAATGGATCAGTGTTTGTATACTGTTACTAAAAAATACATGACTTACTGCAAAGGAAAATCTGTTTTCTAAGGACAGTTCTTATTTCTCCTTTATTACTTTTATTATGCAAGGACAGATCTTGATATAACATCCCTTGGACTAAACTCTAGTGGTACTTAGCAGTGACAGTAGAGATTAACACTGAGAAAGTGCAGTGAAAAATGAAAAATACCTAGGAGAATAAAAGCCCCAGAGAAAAGGTGTAAATGGGAATGATAAAGAGAGTATGAAAGGTCAAGGTAAAAATCCAGAGAATTGAAAGAAAAAAACAAAAAGAAAATTATATTTTCTATTGGGCAGAGATCAAAAGCAAGTCAAGAAAAGATAATTAAATACAGTTGTTTTAAAAGTAATTTGTTAGGAAACAGTAATCATTAAGCATCCGTAATGATTATGTTAAGGAAACTGCGTTGTCTATATTCATAATCTAATTATTTTATTGTTATATTAGCAAACTTTTTATGAAATATCTACCTTGTTAAATGGTGTGTACATACCATATACCTAGCCTCACTCAATTTACTGTTTGCAATCCATTTCTAAAATTAATGCAGCAGTACTTTAATAGTTTTCAAAATTCATCAAGGCAATGGCCAATTAAACTTTCCTTAATTGTTTTCCCTGAATGATCTAATTATATTCCTGTCCGTAGACACAGTATCTAAGCCTTCCTGTATTGCTATTGGTGCCCCCCAAATAGGGTACTCCTTGAAGGAACTATAAGTTCGAATCTCACCTCTTCTATTTGTTTGTTCCGTGACCTGTGAGAAATAAAGGTCTAAGGAAGTGAAATAACTGACTCAAGAACCCACAGTTAGATGATGACGTCAGAGTGGAATTTTGGTTTTCTCTGTGATAATTCAACGCTCCTTTTAGGACACATTGTTCTTAAAAGAATTGCTACTTTTTCTTTCTCTTATTTTGTAGAAAAGGGGCTGGTAACAAGTTCTTCCTGATTACTTAAAACTTCTATACTTCCTCTTCTTTGATTTTAGTAACCAAAATAAGAGTATTGAAATTATGAGCAAGTAAAATGGAAGGAATTTTTGAGGAAGTTGAAAAGCATTCAACTTCACTTTGCATTTTTATTCTTTTAGAGAACAGAGGTAATATAAATAACATACAGCCTCTGAAATCAGAAGCCTGTGAATTTCAAACTAATATATATTGATGCAAATGATGGACAAAATACTCCTGCTGAGAAAAGGAAACAATGCTTTTCTCAAACACATTGCTTTTATGCTTAAAAAGCTTTTAATTGAATAGAAAGTCTGGAATTCCTTAGGTTTATATAATGCCTTTCAACCAAAATGCTGCCTATTTTTAATACAGATTTGTGTCTGCTTCATTCATTTTTTTAAACGACTTCAAGAAGTTAATAAGGATAAACATTTTTACAATCAAGCAAACAAGAAGATATGTAGATTCAGAAATATTACTATAATTACTCTATTAGAGGTATTTTATTGATAGATATAAGGACACACTAGCTTTGTCAACTTAGCTATTTGAGAAGTGAAAAAACGCCAATTGGAATGAATGATCCAGCTATTTAACTGATCCATGTTTTAGTATGGTATAGCTTAAGGTAATTATTTCGTCTTTACATTTGTCCTCCTACAAGGTGAGAATTATACAACATATTCTTTTAAGTGCCCTAAAGTTCGTATGTAGAGAACTAGTACGAGTAAAAGAAAATTAAGCAAAAGTTCTGTTGGCACCTTTGGTTTCCATATGCATTTCTACACTTGCTTTAAATCTAAAGAGAAGTAAAAATAAAATATTTGAATTCCACTAGCTTATTTTCGTTATATTTTTTCTCCCCCTCAGGAATACGCCTCAACACTTTTGCTCAACGGTTATGAGACTGTAGAAGATTTAAAGGATATAACAGAGAGTCATCTCATTGAATTAAACATTAAAAACCCAGAAGACAGGATGAGGTTACTATCAGCTGCTGAAAATCTCCTTGAGGAAGAAAGTAAGTGTGCACACCTACTTGTCTCCCTAGCTGATAATCACAGCTTAATACAGATAGTAATATCATTAAAAACAAAGCCCTGGGTGGCGCAGTGGTTAAGTGAGCCCGTTCCGCTTTGGCAGCCTGGGGTTTGCCGGTTCGGATCCCAGGTGCGGGCATGACACCACTTGGCAAACCATGCTGTGGTAGGCGTCCCACGTATAAAGTAGAGGAAGATGGGCACAGATGTTAGCTCAGGGCCAGTCTTCCTCAGCAAAAAGAGGAGGATTGGCAGCAGTTAGCTCAGGGCTAATCGTCCTCAGAAAAACAAACAAAAAAACAAAAAAACCCCACAAAGCCCCAGTTTTATTCACCAAGAGTCACATTAAGCATTCTTTCTCAAAAAATAAGTATTTTCTTATATATTTGGAAACAACAATTCTGGTCAAGTCTATAATTAGGAAGAGATCCCTTTTTTCCTTATTGGACTCAGGAAACGAAAGGACTTTTCTGGGTCCCTCATTTAGATTCTGCAGAGCTATTAATTTACACGCAAGTGGATGTCTGCATTCCGAAAGTCTGAGGGAGTTAGAGACAAATATTTAGTGACAGCATGAGCCATTAGTGAGAAATGTCATATGCGACTTCTGTAGAGCAGCACAGAGGACGGCTCTAAGCTAATGAGCCTTCGCACCACACAAGAAAATGCATTTCATTACCATATAGTCACAGCTTGTACGTGTTTATAGTATTCTTCCGAAATGTTATAATAGCTTGCAAAAATATTCAGCTCTCGCTTGTATTATCTGAGACGGTTCTCTGTATTTGTAAGTATCAACTGAAGACGGAGTAATACACGCAGACTCACTCGTGGCAGAACACTGGCTGTGCCACCTGGGTTTGTAAAGATAGGATAGCGTTTGTTTTGATAATTGCCCAATCTGAGCACTCTTCTTACTAAATCTGGTCAGGTTCCCAAAACCCTGAGCTCAGGGTGTGCCAAACTCTGCAAGGAGTATTTTGTTAGGAAAAAGAGGAGGAAGTGTCTAATTTTAAAGCTGAAAAAGAACTCAGATCATCTAACCAAACTTCTCTTTCAAAAGTTATATTAATAATAATCATTAACTACTTTTTTTGAACATGTTCTCTGAGTAAAATTTTGAGCCATGGCCTTTACATTTCTTATCTTCTTTAATGCTTTCTACAATGCTGTCAGTTACATAGTACTGTCCTATTTTTTATTTTATTTTATTTTTTCGAGGAAGATTAGCCCTGAGCTAACATCCACCACCAATCCTCCTGATTTTGTGAAGGAAGATTGGCCCTAAGCTAACATCTGTGCCCACCTTCCTCTATTTTGTTAAGTGGGATGCCTGCCCACATCATGGCTTGATAACAGTGAGTTATGTCTGTGCCTGGATCCGAACCAGCGAATCCCAGGCCACCGAAGTGGAGCACTCGAACTTAACTGCTATGCCACCAGGCTGGCCCAGTACTGTCCCTTTTTTTTTTTTTTTTTTGAGGAAGATTAGCCCTGAGCTAACATCTGCTGCCAACCTCCTCTTTTTGCTGAGGAAGGCTGGCCCTGAGCTAACATTCATGCCCATCTTCCTCTACTTTATATATGGGATGCCTGCCACAGCATGGCTTGCCAAGCGGTGCCTAGGTCTGCACCCAGTGATCCGAACTGGTGAACCCTGGGCCGCCAAAGTGGAACCTGCGAATTTATCTGCTGCACCACTGGGCCAGCCATGTCCCATTTTTTAATGAGAAATTGAGAAGATAAGTAACTTGTCCAAGTTCATGTACCTAGTAAATTGGAGATCTGGGACCAGTGTTTGTGATGTTATGCTATGCTTTCTACACGTTTTATGAATAATAGCCCAGATGGATAGTAAAGAGGAAAGCCGTGTATTGGACCTAAGTCTTCCGTCTGTTCCTTCATGGGCTTTCCTATATCCTCTCTCATATGCCCCGCAAAATGGGCATAGTGCCACAACATGTATTTATTACACACTGGTCTTTATCTAGTAGGAATTAACTGACTTTTTTAGAAACTGTACCTCACTTTATTCTTACTTGCTGTCTTGAGTTTGCATAGATCTTCATCCTTTTCAAAGAGCCCTCACATGTACTACTAATTTGACACCTGCAGAATTGATTTCATCCTCAGGCCTAGGTGTTTATATGCTTTCTTTGAAGTTGTGGAGGCTAGGAGATGTGAAAGAAGGGGATGGGGCCACAGAGGCAGACAAAAGTGAAGCTGAAAAAAGTAGCCAATTTACTCAACAGTACAAGCCGCAACAAAACTTATCAGTGTAAATTGATATAGCAATATCTTCCAGGTAAATGAGCCGGCTTCGTTTTCATCCTGTCATTTCAAAACGTGGCTCCTCGCTAAGCAATGTTAAGCTAAGAAATAGATTCTCTTGCTTTCTTGTAATTGATAATGCTCAGTATCCTTGTCAATACTCTCCAACACAATTTGATACTGAAGGAGAGGAAAGGAGAAGAGCTGGTATTTTTTGAATGCATGTAATAATTGTTTTTCTTTTACAAGACCATCCATGTAGATATTTTGCCCACTTTACAGATGAGAAAATATTTCAGAGATAAATTTCAGAGGCCAAACAGCTAGATAACGGCAGAGCTGTAGTTTTTCTTTCTTCCACACATGCAAGTTCTTCCTTCCACATATGCAAATTCGTAAATATGAAAATAACAATGAATATTTGAAAATTGAAGTTTTCTACTACTTTGCCAATTTTCTCAAGAGCTGCAGTTCAGTTTTTCGTCTCGGAAAGTGGAAGTTAATACTTAAGTGAGAACGGAAACTTTGCAACAATGTGACTCCCTGAAAGGTGGAGGGCTGCTATGGCCGCATTGCGACAGGATTTGTGAATAGAAGGGGCTGGAGAGCCTGGGTGTGTAGGCTTTCGGCCATGAAAAAGTGCTCATCAGGGACCCACAAAGGGAAGACCTCTCTGTCCAGTGCCAAAGGCTTGGGCCACTTAAGGTGTTCACTCAATTTCTTTTTTCCAGCCCACTCATCACCCATATACTTTCTATGTTAACAAAAGAATGATGATTTACGGATGATATCATATTAGAGCTAGGTATAATTTTAAAAACCACCTGAGCCAGATTCTTCCTTTGCAAGATGGGGAAACTAAAACTAGAGTAGCTAAGTGGCTTTCTCAAGGTCACATTTCTAGAACCCAGTCTCCTAAATCTATTAGAAACACATTCTACTATACCTGATCTCGGGAGAAAAAGACATAGAATCTCCAAAGCATGATGTGACTTTCAATGTTCGATACAAAAAAGTACAAATCCCCCAAATTATTCCTCTTATAAAACTTAAGAAAATGGTTCTTGAAGGTCACCAGAAGTTGATCATTTAATAATAGCCAGTAATGCACAAATATACACACACTGAGCCAAATTCTGGGAGATGAAAAATGGAAAAAATGCAGATTCAGCCAGTGTTTATTGTCATAACACAACGCTGAGATTTTTCTTATTTTAATCTTAAGGTCTAAAGTAATATTAGAATATACATGTCAAAAAAGATGCATACTGCATGTTAGGCTATTCTGACTGAAAGCTATTTATCTTATATGAAACTGCTTTGCTCAAGAAATAAAGAAGAATGACTTCTATTTGTTGATAAGATGGTGAGTTCTGATGATTCGGCCCCATGCTGCTGCATGCTTATTTTTATCTATTCTCTACTCTGTGAATCATATCTTCTACAACCATGCTAAAGATTAAATGCACAACCTTCATGTACCTTGAATGATAAAGACCTTGAATATATGGTTATATAAAACCAAGACATTATTAAAAACAAATGCATGTCACAGTCATAAGTTAAAAATAGTTAGATTTTTGTATGTGTGTGTAAGAATGGGGTATGTAAATTGGCCAGCATTTTATGTATGCATTTTATTTTGATCACTGAATAATGTCAGTTTGGGGAACGTCAATAAATTCCTAGTTTAGAGCTTCATTGCCTCCTCGGTTGGGAACTGGAAAATTTTGCTTTGCTAATCATTTGATATAAAAATTGAGCAGAGAGGGCACCCGTTTTGAGGACAAGAGTTAAAACTCTGTGATAATGTAGACAAGCCCACAAGCCCCATGTGAACCTTCAATACATCTAGAGGGACCAAGAAGATGGGACACTGGGGACTACGGGATGGGACAAGGACAAAAACAGAAATCTAAGACGTAGAGCAAGCAATTTCCCTTTTCTCTTAGGCCAAAATAGATAGCATTGTATCCACTTTGACCTTGAAAATGTAAACCGCATTAAGCTTTTTAGGTCACTGCTTGACAGGAGGTAAAGATGCTTCTCCAAGAAGCTGATAGAAGGGCTGGCGAGCGGTGTTCGAACCCGTCACGGGATTACCTCGGGAGTAGGATAACAGCTTCGGGGTTCTGCAGTCCTGGCAAGACCAGCACAGCGATATTCTGAATTTGCTCCTGTGTTGCCTTAGAACTGAGCAGAATTAGGTCACTGGCTCCCTCAGCTGGGAATCTGGATGGGCTTAGAAGGAGAAGAAAAATCGGGGTGAGACTCAGCTCTTGAAGAAGCAGAAGAGCAGAATCTGTTTATTTTGTGCACGTTAGGAATTCTCTGTTTATCATCTGAATTTAAAAGTGGTTTGTTTACTTTGAATAAATATTCCCAGCCAGAACAAAAGAGAATAGTGAATGTGTGTGTGTGCTGTTTCATAAACACAAGCTTCAAGACCCCTGTGCCTTGCTGAGAAATGCCTCTTTAGAATAATAAGAGCGTTAACTGCTGTTTATAGTAAATATTTTCTCTTTATTCTAAACTTGGTCCTCTTTTCCCACATTTAGAAGCACTTTGATGTATCTTAAAAGTGTGTCTATGAGAATGTGTGCCATTGTTCTTGGGGAAAAAGGGTGAAGGAGATATCTTGTTCTGCCTGGCGCACAGGGGTAATTAAATTTTAAATTAAAAAAGAAAACCCAACAACTTAGTATCTGAATAAGTGTACTAGAATCTGTATATAATATATTTTAGGTACCTGCAAGCTTTGTTTGCCGTGCTCAAAGAGGAGGAAGGGGGAGGGGTGGGTTGTGTGCCAGGCTGTTGGCACCAGCTGTGCTCACAGCAGCCCCTCAATGCTCAGCTATCCCCAGTTGTGCCTTCCTGCCCAAAACCATGCGGGGCAAATGGCAAGGCCCAGCCAGGAGCCTGGAACACGAGCTGCCAGCAGGGGAGAGTTGTAGTTATGCCAAGCAGCAGTCCAGCAGTTGGCCTGACAGCGTGCCAGGGTAGCCTGGTGGCCTAGCCCCTGACATGTGTGCCTGGTGTTTCCAACCCTCTTGCCATATGATTTGAATCTAGATTCAAGAAATGTACAGCTTTAAGAAAAGACGTGTTAACTATCCACACATACAGAGTAGAGAAGGCTCACGGGCATTTTACTTCCATGTGTTTATAAACACATATTTAATATTATTTCTAGTCATAGCTGTTGGGTTTTATGCAGTTTAATTTCTTCAGATTTCTTTTTGGTTTTACCCCCTAAGATTGAATTTTTGATAGATGAGGTGTTCTGCATAATACAAAAAACCATAAAATGAAAGACAAACATTTTACTCTTCTACCAGAGAACAACTCCCAGAGAAAAGAGTTCGTAGAATTTTCACCTCGGTCACCTAAGGCACTTGTAATACCTGTATGTGCAAGGCACTCTCGTACTCATTTTTATATTGCACTGTGATTGTGTACTAGCCATGGCCTTGCAATGATTACCCTGGCCAAACAAGACTCTGTTTATTACATCGCCTTCCCAAAGCCCCTAGTCTTGGGCTTTGCATCTAGTGGATGGTTAACAAATGCTTGTAAAATGAATAAATGTTGACTGAGGGAGTGAAGAGATTTGCAGATAGTAAGCAAGACTTTTTTCTGGTTATAAAACTTAAATCTCCCCACAATACATAAAAGTTTTCGTAACAGGAGACATGTGTCATGACTTATTTTATGCATATGCTAACCATATGTGGACGTGTGTGCATGAGTTAAATGAGTACATTTCTAGAGGTAATAATGTAAAACTATCAAAGTTCAAAATGTGCATACTTTTGTATCCAGAAATTCCAGTTTTAGGAATTTGATTAACTTAAACATCCAAAGGCATAAAAATACTAGCTAAACTATTAGTAGTTTTAGTCAAAAACTAAAACCTGTGTGACTTTCCATCAATAATTAGTTAAACCAGTTAAGATATTTGCAACAATAAAGTAGTATAAAGATATTAGGAGAATGAAATGTGTACTGACATGAAAAGATGTCCAAAACATATTAAATGGTAAAAGCAAATTGTAGATCAGTAAAATGCAGACTAATCCTATTTTTGTCAAATAATAATAATTTTTAAAATAATGAAATTAGGTTTTTTTTAACCATGGATTAATTTAACCTATAAGAAATTGATTTCCCAAGGTCCCTAATTAAGCAATATATAATGATAGGTTTTAATCTTATTTGTTGATTATCAAAATAGTCCAATATGACAGCTCAGTGGAGGGTAAACATTTTCTGGGACCAAACCTTTCCATGGGGGTGTGTGGTTGGGCAGCGTGGCAGCCTAATGGTGCTGTCCACATTGGTGCTGGGTGATTGGCTCTTGAGCGAGTGGGCCTCTGCCCTTACTGAAGCAGCCAGTATGGTGGAAGTGGAGGTTGCCATGGGTGGGAGTGAAAAGATTTACTCCCCAGCACACATCTCGTTAGAGGGTAGACTATGATGCTGGGATGCAAAGAGAGGTGTGCAAAAAGAAGGGAGCGTCATTTCAACTCTATATTCTCTCATGGCCTTGGGAAAACAATACCAACTGTTTGGTTTTCCATGAAGGCATTCCTGTTTTTCATTTGTTGTTGCTGTTTTTCCAAAAGGTGGGTTAGTATTCAGATGAAATGAATATCAAATATTCACTGCAATTAGAGAATTAAAATGTTCAGGTAATTGAAGGATGTGCTTAAGATGAAATCACAAATAACTAAGCGTTATGCCATATTGGCTACTGTCCGTTCCTTCAAGGACACCACTGCCCCTAGACAAATAAATACAGCCATGGTTACCAGGAGAATGCCTGAGTTTGGTGGGACTACAAAAGTGGGACTACATGAGGTTGAGGTTTTGAGCCATCCTTAGATGCATAACCTTGGTGTTTCCTCTTTGGAAATAGCAGGAGGCCTGAGAAAAAGAGGAGGATAATTCAAAGAGCCCAGAATTATCTTCACTTCAGCTGAATTTCAACAAAATTCCTCATTTGATCTTTAGTTCATATTTTCTTTATCTAAATATCACATTCTTTTTATTTTAAAAAAATTGTTTATTGAGTACTTTCATTGGCCAGGCATTTTCTTATGCCCTCTAGATTTCATTATTTTATAGTATTTAACCCAAAGAAACAAAGGCTTTGTACCTAAGGCAAATAAGACAGTAAAGTCAAATATGGAATATTCGGGTAAAGAAACATGAGAAAGTCAGGGAAAAACTAGTAGTTTACATTTTTATTGAATCCTTAACTTTCTAATATGTGAATATAGGACAGATTTCTCTCCTTAGGGTATGAGAACTTTTTCCCAGAATTAGGATCCAGTTTGATTTCCTTAAAGCTTTCTTCACTTTTAGTATAATTGAGATCGCCCATACTTAATTAATTAAATGTCACAACTCCAATATAATTATTTTGTGAATAATTATATTAGCTGTCTTCTGTTTTAATCACCATGCCACATTTTATCTCCATTGATGACTAACTTAAAATGTTGAGCAATGGGCTTTAGACAATTCCATAAAAATTTTGGTAAGAAATAAAATATTTTAATGTTCAAATCAGTTATGACAAAATATTTCTAAAATAATTTTTAAGATTATTTTATTTTCATTACTCAGAGTTCAGAACTGTTTGAGACTGCTTTCTGGACTACATATTATGCTTGCTATTAGCTGACAGCAATAAGAAACATCATTTTACAAATTATTTAATAATTCTCCAATATACTCAGATTTGAAAATGTATAGCCTTTGGGATATTTGCAAACCATTCAGGGGATTTGTTGAAAAATTGTACCATTTAAATTTTTTGTGCGTTTTATTATTAAAATATGAAACACTGTAGATAACCCAAGAAATATAGAGGAAATGTCTCTAAAATTTTAATACTTGCATTTGTGAGTTATATGCATATGTCTATATGTTTTACATAATTTTAATAATAGAATAATTAAATTAATATACTGATTTTCAACTTAACATATTATCAGAAACATTTTGTACATAAAAAGATGCAGTCAGGGCTGGCCCATGTCGGAGTGGTTCAAGTTCCTCATGCTCCACTTTGGCAGCCTGGGTTCACAGGTTCAGATCCTGAGTGTGGACCTAATCTGCTCATCAGCCATTCTGTAGAGGCATCCTCCATACAGAGTAGAGGAAGACTGGCACAGATGTTAGCTCAGGCCTAATCTTCCTTAAGCAAAAAAAAAAAGAGGAAGATTGGCAACAGATGTTAGCTCAGGGTGAATCTTCCTCACCAAAAAAAAAAAAAAAAAAAATGCACTCAGATATCCTATGCAAGTCTGTAATTTTGGAGGCAAATTGTATCAATTTGAATGTGTTACTTGTGTAGTTAGTTCACATGATTGGACCATGTGAAACTGATGAAGGTTATAGTTTCAATTTCTAGGTAGGTCAGTTAGCTTTACTCTGTTTCACGGCCACATGAAGAGACTAAACAACTTAGAAAGAAAATGTGGATGCATTAGTGTAAATTCATCGCCTCTGCTGGAAAAACCACCCCTAGCACAAGGCCTAGGTTTGTGCCAATCCCTAAACCATTAGTGTCAAGATGAAAAAAAAAAAAACAAGAGAAAAATCTTGACCCTCCAAATACGAAGGTTGAATGCTATGTAGCTTTCATTTCCCAATATAACATAATGACCTGCCTTTTCTTTTTATAGTTACAGTTGAGGGGCTCCAGCTGATCACCTGCCCGAAATTATTGCGAGCCTGGTGGGGAGCATTTGAGGAGGCAGAGTCATGCTTTCATTTCACCAGGAAATCATTTAGCAAATTACTGCTGTTCTGTAAATTACTGTGCTGCATAACTTTCATACTGAGAAACTATTTCCTTTTTCCATAAAAATTTCAGATGAAAGGTTTCTACAGTAAATAATCTGTATTTAAATAAACTAATCCCTAGACTTTAGAGAAGGCAATATGATGTTTCTCAGGTGGAAATAAAAACAAATACATTTTTATTACTAATATAAAAAAATGACCTATTCTCTGTTAAAGTCAGATTTTCATCTATTGTTTGTTTACTTTGTGTTACCCTTTGAAGTGAGTGTATAAAGTCTTCTGAGGAGGAAATAACAAGCTAAGTACTGTTTTTTGAAAGAAAAAGAGCTAATTTTGGAAATCAGAGTTCTTTACGCCTAAGTTTTATATCTTGAAGAGAGCCCCACAGTCAGTAATCAACCTAAATAGAACCTGATATTGGGAGCAGTTTTTATTATGCCAAGTCCTGTATAGGATGTCAGTGTGAAGAGAGGTAACTCAGTTTTGTAAATTTTGTGCGGAGGTGATAGGTCCACATATCATCTGGGGGAATGTGGCCTTATCCCCACAACCATTCTAAGAGGATGGAGCTACAGATCCGGTGACCACTGCTGATGTGGCAGGAAGCATCACAAAAGGACTAATTCCTCTGGCCTTTTCCAGATACACAGATAAGGGAACACAGAACTGGTTTTTTCATGTCAGTGGCAATAAGCTAGAAGAGCAGAGGCCAGGGAGAAAGCTTTTCCTCAGAGAATGAGGTCCCATTTCAGAGCTGGCTGTTCGCAAAGGAAGGGCTTGGAAACAAAGGTGAATGCCATACTCATAAAGATGAATGAATGTTAAGTAGATTCCCCTTAAACCTAAAGGTTGTTATGACTAATAAAGAGAAAATGCTTCATGGTAGCTAAAATTTTAAAATAACAACTACAATAGGTGCGTATGAAAATTAAAGCTCCTTCTACCCAGAAGTAGTTAGAACATCGCTAGAGTTCAATACCCGATGCTTAAATCGGAGCTAAAGTTGGGGCGTGTGAAGAAGCTTCAGGAGAACGGCATAAATATGCTTTCATTGTTGCAAATGAAAGCTTTGAGGAAAGGTTAAAAGAACTCATGATTCATTTTGAAGATGAGTGGATTAAGAAATTGTTTTTATCATTTTTCTCCAGCCTTTCTCAACCTGCGTTCCTCATCTAAACCACAAAATACGGAAAGTAATTTGACTATTTTCTCAGTGCCTCCATGGATGGTCCATAACTGGTACCATTCTAGATGCATTGGTGAGAAGTTAATTCATTACATGCAAGGATGCTTTGGGACACCAGGGCTCAATCTTTCTTGTCACAGAGGCTGATAACAATTGAATACACAGTGGACCATAAACTAATGTTAGCAAGATATCTGGAGCCTAGAAAATGCGTTTAAAAAGCAGGAGATGTGTAGAGAAGATAAAAGGTGGATTTCCTAAAGATAAATTACTTAGCATTAAGTAATGCCTATTGAGGAAAATTACACGATTTCATTCTTCCAAGGATTTAGAAGTTGGGATTTACTTTTTTCTCACTGGAATGGGATGAAGGGCATAACCTCTGAAGGCAGAGGTCTTATCCCACCCTGAAATGTGTGTGTTCCATCCTTCCTATGGAGGGCTATTCAAATGTCCAAAATGGGGAAGTCCTGAGGTTAGAAGGTGAAGGAGCCAGACGTGCTGACAGGTGGTGGCCTAAGATCCATCTCTTCTCTGAGGAACTCGGCTCATGATGCAGAGAAACACCCAATTACTGATGTCAGGGAAGGAAAAGAAAGAAACTTTACAGTGACAAAGAGAAAACTGATGCTAAAGATTCTTGAGAAGAGTAAAACTTTATAGGGCTGCTTAGGTTCTTTAGAAATGTCCTCTGTTACATCTCTTAAATTAAATTCTTTTCTAGAATAATGCCTATTGAATGTAGAATACTGCTTTGATGACACAAAATTACCAATCTGAACATACGTGATTGTTATTCGGAACTACAGACAAAGGCGTAGAAGACTAAACAGTCATGAGGCAGAGCCAGTGGAAGTATTGATGTTTCACTGTCTAAAAGCAACCTGGTTTCTAGGTCTATTTTTCTGATGAATGGAAACATAGGAAAATTCTAGAAACTTCAAGTTTTATTAGTTAAATCCCAAGTAATTGAAATCCTACTGTACATCACAGTGATCTTTTATTTATTAATCCACATTCTCGTGATTCTGGGATCGTGCACAAAGATCACTATTGACTTGGATTGTACATTTAAACTACCAGTGACTTTTTCTAACATTACTTTAAGGAGTATTTGGACAAGGCATCAGTCACACTGTGGATACAATCTGCTTTCTCTGGCAACTTATCATTAACATAGAATGGGAGTCCATAGCGATCTCACTTAGGCAAGCAGTTCACATGAATTCCATGAAACTGCAAGTGAAGAACAAAGGGCAAACTTGGTCTTGTAAGAAAACAGTGGCTTGAATATCTGGGTGCAAATATCTCTTCTATAATAAACAAATAAATCTCAATTGCAGAAGTTTCAATTGTAATGAAGTCAAGGTTGGAGCAGTTAAAACAGGATAATGTGCAAAGATGAATGAGTCAAACTTTTCTTGGCTTTGCCTAACTGCTGCCCTCTTTTCCACTTACAGCTATTCAGGAAGAAGAAGATGAATCTGTGCCCCTAACCTTAAGACCAGACATCTCCTTAAATAAGTCACAGTTAGATGACTGCCCAAGGGACTCTGGTTGCTATATCTCGTCAGAAAATTCAGATAATGGCAAAGAAGATCCGGAGTCTGAAAATCTGTCTGACCTGGTACAGAAGATTACTATCACAGAGCCGAGTGACTGAACACACATTCTCAACTCTATATTTGCAGAAGCATTCCATTTGAACTCTTCTTGAGCTAAAAGATGAAATAGGAGAAGAAAAGTATTTGTAGATACAACCTAAAGTTAAAATGTCTCAATCTGAATGTACATAAAAGTTCATATCTCTAACATTCTCAGTTATTGTAAATAATATGCATATTTATTACTTTAAATGCTACATGTTAATATAGCACTTGCCTGTATTAGAAAAAGTATATATAAGTCTTTGTTATGTCACATAAGCTTTATTTGGCTTTCTTTTACAAGTGCAAAATGATAAATTCCGCAGGAAAAAAAAAACCCTACTTTTTCTATAACCACGAGTTTTGCATTTGTGCATATTATTGAGTGAATAGTAATGGAGCATATGTTTGTTTCCCCACTTGTCCAAGCAGCACTTATTCTCATTCTGATACTTACTGGAAAAGTGTGAGTTAATATTAGAGACACGTTATCCTGATCCACAGTGGAGTTTTAGTAAATTTTTTTTGTTGATTTCTTCACTTATCTGATATAAAAGTATAGCTAGGGGCCAGCCCCGTGGCGGAGTGGTTAAGCTCACGTGCTCTGCTTCAGCGGCCCAGGGTTTCGCCGGTTCGGATCCCAGGCACAAACCTAGCACCGCTCATCAGGCCACGCTGAGGCGGTGTCCCACATAGCACAACAAGAGGCACTCACAACTAGAATATACAACTATGTACTGGGGGGCTTTGGGGAGAAGAAGGAAAAAAAGATTGGCAACAGTTGTTAGCTCAGGTGCCAATCTAAAAAAAAAGTATAGATAATATATCATCAATCCTGATTTAGTAAAATTAATTTTAATAATTGTACAGATGTTTCATCTTTAAGTGTAAATATTTTAATTTTGAAATACCTTAATTTTAATAATAAAAAGAACCCTGTCCATTTGGTATTTTCCAGACTAGTGTTATTTAAGGTATTTTCATACTAGACCTTTAGACAAAATATCTCCTACCAGACAAGGTTTTACAGTCAGTTCTCATATATATATATGATTCCCAAATCAATTACCTCACCTCGCTCTGTTTCCTGAACCCAGATCTGTGTCATCCAACTCCCTGAATACCTCTACGTATCAGTCAACTCGGGCTGCCATAACAAAATACCATAGACTGGGCGGCTTAAACAACAGAAATACATTTTCTCACAGTTCTGGAGGCTGGAAGTCCAAGATCAGCTTGCCAGCATGGTTGGGTTTGGTGAGAGCCCTCTTCCTGGTTTGCAGGTAGCCACCTTCTCATTGTGTCCTCACACAGCACAGAGAGAGAGAGAACAAGCTCTCTGGTGTTCTGATAAGGACGCTAATCCCATCATGAGGGCCTACCCTCAGGACCTCATCTAAACCTAGTTATCTCCCAAAGGCCACATCTCCAGATACCACACATTGGGGGTTAGAGCTTCCACATAGGAATTTGGCAGGGCGTAGGGGGTGGGCGTGGGAGGGGGACACAAATCAGTTCATAGAGCTCTAGGAAGCTTCAGCTCAACATACCCAAATCCTTGATTTTCTCCACAAATTTGTCTCTCCTTTTTTATTCCCAATCTACCTCTCTCTTTAATGGCACCAACACCCAGCCCATTACCCACAGCAGAAAACAATTTCTCAGTTCATCTCACATATGTCCTCCTCATAGATTCAGTAATAATCAAGTTCTATGGATCCTACCTCTAGAAATGCTTTTGTGCTCAAGCTTTCTAACCATTCCCATGATTGCTGTTTTGCTTTAGAACCTCATGATCTCACGTATGAAATAGTGCAATAGCTTTCCAACTGACCTCTACCAGTATCCTTGCTTCTAATCCATCCTCCCTGCAGCCTCCAGAAAGATCTTTCTAACACGTAAATCAAATCATGTACTTTCCAGCTTGAAATTTTTGATGGATCCTCATTATCTTTAATATAATGTTTAAATTTCCTTCCAGAATATATGAGATCCCCCCAACCATTTTTTTACCTATCCTAAGAGTTATATCTTTCCCCTCTCACCTTTCATTCTACATTCTCCAGCCATAACAATTTGCAATTCCTTGAATTCACTATTTCCTTTGTGACTTTTCATATCCTATTTATTTTCCTGAAGTGGTTCCTGCTATTTTCTACATCCAGAAGCCTCCCTCTGTTCTCTGTCTTAAGACTCATCACGAAAGTCACTTTTCGAAACCTTCCATGATTCTCTTTGGTGTTCTCCTCTTTGTGTTTCTATAGCAACTTGTATCTCTGTTGGCTATAGCACTTATCATATTACACTTTATCTATTTGCCTGACACTTGCTCTTCCACAACACTGTGACCTGCTTGTGACAGATTATTTTGTTTAGCCTTTTTAATCCCTAGTGCCTGGTATTATACAAGGCATAGAGAGGGCATTTAGAAAATGTTTGCAGGAGTGCAGTGAATATAATGATTATTCTCATATAACAGATTCCAAATTTGTATGTAAATCAATCTACTTAACCTATAGGCAAATACCTTCCAAAGTGACCTAAAAGTTTTTTAAACAAATGAAACGTAATTCCTTAGGAAAAATCAGGAAACACAAAGTGTTATTTCAAATGCTGGGGGAAAACATTACACTGTTAGTCTCTAGTATATTTTTCCAGATCCATGAGATTTAATCCCATACGCAGTGCCCAGGTCAGGAGTAAAGCACATGCCTAGTTCTGTTCTTCCCTCTCCACAGTAGGAAATAGTGTTTCAATTTAGATTTCCAGCATGCTGCCTACATCATGGCCCCACTCCTGCTATGGCTACTACTCCAAATAGATTATTCTAGGCCTCCTTGGACACAGCACAGCTATTGGCCATAATTTTTAAACTTTAATCAACCTGCTGCCTCAGGAAGGTCAAGAGAGTACAGCTTCTTTATGAAGATGCCAGGAAATTGTAGGTTGGGAAGCATCTAAGGAACTGCTTGATTGTAAAATGGTGGCAATCACCGGGGAAGCATACTCAGCTACATTCAACTGCTTCAAAATGAAAATCTGGTACCCAGTCAAGGATATAGGAATGCTTTTGAGCAGAAGTGCTGCAGAGGTCTTGAGGAGATTGAAGCAGAGGAACAGAGATTAGATTCCTGCAAAGAGGGAAGGAGGGAGGAAAGTGGAGACACCATGAGGTTCAAGTTGCTGGAAGGATGGCCCCATCATGGAGCACAGCACTCAAAAGGACACATGCGGGGGCTGGCCCCGTGGCCGAGTGGTTAAGTTCCCGCACTCCGCTGCAGGCGACCCAGTGTTTCATTGGTTCGAATCCTGGGTGCGGACATGGCACTGCTCATCAAGCCACGCTGAGGCGGCATCCCACATGCCACAACCAGAAGGACCCACAATGAAGAATATACAACTATGTACTGGGGGGCTTTGGGGAGAAAAAGGAAAAAAAATCTTTAAAAAAAAAAAAAAAAAGGACACATGCGTAGCAGAAGTAAATACCACACTAAGGGAGCTCTACTGCCTTCGCTTTACCTACAGGATCCCTGCAGCTCTAACCTCACTTTCCTCAGGTTTTTCTCTTGACCATGGAAAGCTGGACAAACAGGAGTAGAAAGTCAAGAAATAGTTCATCCAAGGTTGTGAGGTGGCTGAGGGACTCAGAACTTCTGCTGCTTTTGCGTGGGAGAGAGACATGAGTGAGCCTTTTAAAAGTGGAAGGAAAGGTGGTTAGAGAGGTGACATTTTAATGTTTAGCAGATGATCACACTGGCTTTGTGTTCCAGGTTGAAACCTGGTAAGAGTCCTAGTCTCATTCGTTTATTTATTCACTCAACAATATTTAGATATGCAACGCATATGCTGTCCAAGACTACGCCGATAAAGGCCCTTTGGATCAGATAATCTGCATTAGAATCTCACCATAGCCTCTCCGTTGGAACCTGCTAAGCCTTCTAGTACAGAGAGGTTGTAAAACCATTCTGGGATGCAATGATTATTCTGATCCCTGGGACATCCTACATTAACAAATTCAAGTATGTGGTGACAGCATGCATGGTTAGAGAAATTTTATTCCGGGTAAATGGATAAAATCCTCATAATACTTTGTTAGTAACAGCAAAAATCAGATCATTTAAATTCTGGTTTCCCTCCCCCCAATTCTATTGCTGATATAAACATGAATATATCTTCACCCTGAAGTATTTTATCAGAAGCTTTTCTTTTTTATCAATTAAATTGCCAAGAGAATTTGTTAAAAAACAAAATGTTTTAAAACTTCTAAAATGATAGGCAGCTAAAGATTATCATGTTTTAGAGGATGTCCAATTCACTGAGGTTGCAGTCTAGCAGTGTGCAACTTCCTGAGTGAGGCCAATTGATGACATTTCATGTTGAGAAACTTCCGTTACAAGCATGAGTTCTGAGAAAAGTAACATGAAGAAATTTTAGACACTCCATCACCCCACACACGCAGGCACTTCCATCTCCCCACCACTGACAAAGAAAAGTATATAACTAATCAGCATGCACACTTCAAGCTCTCTTTCATAAAGTGGGAAGTTATGCTAAAATTATGTAAAGGTGGAGAGCAAAATGACTAGGGACTAAATATAAGTAAAAGAACAGCAGCTTCTAAATTTGCCAGGTTTTGGCTATGGAAATAAGGTAGAAGTAACCGTCACTTTAAGCTGCGTCCTATCTTATTGCTGAATTCATCTGATCACACCCAGCGCTGACCTAAACACATACACTGGGCTCCTGGTTTGAAGATTGTGTGACTTCGGGCAGGTCACTTATCTTCTGAGCTTAGTTTTTTTCCTCTACAAAATGTAAATAAAGATAGTCCAAATATTCCATGTTACTGTGTTGATTAAATGAGATATCGTGTGCAAAGCCCTCAGCATAACACATGCACATAAAAACAGATCTCTGAACATAAAGTGGAAGCAGGCACGTGCTACCATAATGCAGTCTTGGACTTGTACCAATCTGAAACTCTTCAGACACTCATTTTCTGAGGACTAGGACAACTGTGTTATCCAGCAGCAATGAGAAAGAATTAGCTGATTTAACAGAACTATACAGAAAAATGACTCCTTTGTCATGGCAATGTTTCTTTGTTTACTCCTGACAGTTTAGGAAGGGGCTATTTTGTATTTAGATTTGACTCTTCACTCTTGGCACATGATAGGGATAATCATTTCTGAAGACTGAATAATTCAATATATAAATAACTGCCTATATTAGTAAATGAGTAAATAAATAAAATATTTGAGGTTATTACTGCTATTACTGCATCTTGGGCCCTGGGCTTTACAAGATTGCGTCACAGCTGATTGTATTGTAGCCAACAGAGAAACCCTTAGGAAAACACCCTCAATGTAGACGTTTACATATGTATGCAGCCTATGGCCATTTAGGCAAATGATCTGTCCTGGGAAAGCAAAGTGCAGAAAGAGGCCCCAGGAAAATATGAGCTTTGCATTATTCCCCCTTCCCTTCCGCATCATGAAACTTCTCACACTTGAATTACCAACTGTTAGAGTATCAGTGTGTCGGGTGATGTATATGATAGATTAAGCCATGACGGAAGGATCTAAAAAATGACATTAGCATGTTCAGAGATCTCTGTTGACCTTCTGGGGTCCCTGGTGTGCCTGAGTGCAGAGCACTGTCTCCTCATAAGCAAGGAATGGAATCCTGATGCATAAGCCTAACAGCATTGTTTCCCTCTCTGAGTTCTTGGGCACTAGGCCAAGTGAATGGGCAGGAATGATTCCATTTGCAGAGTAAAATGGGGTGAAAAGCACTTCTGGCACACTTTGCCCATATAAATTATACTTGTTTGCAATTCATCAACTCCTTCTCTCCTTTATATCCATATGTAATGTAAATGATCATCTTTCTCTGAAGCTCCATAATGATGCACAGCTCAAAAATGTGATAGAATCAGCTAAAAGAGAGCAGATGGAAGTTTTTTCCCCAATATGCATATTCATAAAAAAATAGAGAACTCAACAAAAGGAGACACATAAGTGCTTGTACCCGGGGGCTGCATGGACTTATGTACAACAGTGAGTTGATTTTCTGCAACTATTCATTCTTGAAACCTTTACTCATTCATTCCTGCAGCAATCATTGAAACGTCTCAGGAAAAAAGATCTGCCTCTCTTTATAACAACAAATATATTTCCCTTTTGATTTTTATTGCACCTTAGAATCCATGATTCAGGAAGCAATGGTTAAATATTTTACTAGAGAAATATAATTAGAAGGCAAACCATGTAAAAAAGTAAAGACTTCAGTGTTCCTTTACCAATACAGACTATAGACATTTAAAAGCGCACTGTTATACTGAAAAAAGCTATTTGGGAGAATAATGAACTGTCTGGATGGCATTGAGCAAAGTGTTTTTGGTTTTTTTTTTTTCAAATATCTGATTACTCAGAGGCTAAGGTGGCTCATGCATGTGTACTGGGGAAGCTGCATTGCTAGTAGAAATTTCATTAAGATAAAGAATACAGCATCAGGAAATATCGTGAAAGAAACTAACCATGAAAGAAATTATTTAAAAAAGGTTTAAAAAAAACACATAAGAAAATCATTCAAAAGGTGGCTATGAACTGTGGTTGCATAATCAAAGAAGTGGTATTCATACCAAAATTAGATGTTTCTGACTCCTAGTGTCTCCCTCCAGATCCACTCTCCACATGGGAAGCTCTGGTATCCACTCCGGGAGGCTGACCTGTATGGACTACATACTCGATCTCTATCCTTAGGTTCCTGTCGGGCTCAATGAAGGAGAAGTCCACTCAGGAGGCTGGAGGGAGAGAGGGGAGTGAGGTCAGGGTGTTTGTTCTCTCCATGAGATCTCCTTGTGCTGGCTGTCTCCCTTAATCAAAGGTCACTGGTCCCTTAAAGGTGACTCTATTTCCTTCAGATTCTAGCGACTGCTCCTTTCTCTTACCTTTTAAGGCCTAGATTTAATAACAGCTCTGTGGCTGTTAGCTCTCACTGCCCACACAGCCCTTAATGGTTCCCCTACCCTGCACCCTGCCCATGCCTTTGTAATTAGTCTCTTTATAAATAAGCCTTCCTTGAATTATCCTAATTTGATTGTGCCATCTGTCTCCTGTTGGGAGCCGGACAAGTGCGCTGAACCACCATCGCTCATGACTTCGGTGACTTAGGTCATGTTCTTGAGTCCAATGATCACTGCTTTGTGACTCCAGCATAACTACATTTACATGGTCTCAGGTCATTTCTATTTCACTACCAGTCTCCATCTTTACCAACAATCAAATAGCTTCAGGGTAGAGCATTTCCACTCACACTACCAAAACTCTTGCCCTTTATCATTTTCAATTCCTCCGTTTCATGGGGCCCACACCCATATTTCTCATTTTTCCAAGCAGCCAAGAATCCCTGCGATTAGGGGGACTAGTAGCATATAAAAGAAGGTTTTCATGGTGCATGGTGCAGTTCAGGCCAACCTAACTGCAAGGAACACATATTCTACCCTTTACTAACAACCAAGCCCAAGTCCACTTTGCTATGAAACTTAGTGTCATTTCTATTGTGACGATACACCATCTACCAACATTAATATCCATCCACCAATTATGTAATAAAATAGAATGAAGCAAGTGCATATTTTGGCTGCTTGCTACTTATCAGAATTATCTGATGTTAATAAGATTTTTGGGTTTTTTGTAAATGTGACAGCATATCGATACTGGAGTTTTACTAGCAACTTTTCATTTCTAAAATTCTTTAATTCTAAGTTATAGTTCATCTAAAATATCACTAACTAACATGGGTCTCTCATTCATAAAGCCTTAGGCCTCTTAATCTCAAAAGAGGTTATTGTAAAATATGGATGCCCAGATAATTTGCATGATTAATGAAAATATGTTTTAGAATATTAAACATTTAAGATGTTATCATTTAGTAGACTTTCTGACAGAAGTTAAAAGACTATTAGAATGACTGATGAATTGCTACAGTACATTAGCCCTCAGAACAAGGAATGTGCTAAAGGACATTTATGTATCTCCTTAGCGTACTTGTTTTCATTCATTTTTCCCCCCTTCCAACTAAGCTGTCCTTTTGTGACCTTGGTTCAGTTGTACATGACCAAGCATAGGACTTTGCAAAGTTTTGAGGAACTTGAAAATTACATGGAAAGCTATTGACAGATGGAGAAAGAAAGCAATTGTATTAGGCAGGGCTTTGCACATAATATCTGGGACATAGTAGGAGATGAATAAAAAATGTGTTGAAGGAATGAAACACCTCTTTCATGGTTCACATGGTCTTACCTCAACACAGTGGAAAAATTAAAACAGAAAATTCCTCCCTGGTCAGTGTCAAGGTCGCTGACAGTTTAGCTGTTCATAACTAGGGAATACACTTTTTCTTTCCATTTGTTAGGAACTGTCTTTCAAAGTGAAGCTCCACCTACTGACATCTTTCCAGAGCCTTTTGTTTTTGATTGCTGCAGAGGTTATCAGGACCTATTTGGTCATTTATTTCCTCCTCTTGTTATACTTAAAGATGAAATATACCAGAAAGGACTGCCATGGTGGTGTTTATATCCCCTGTGGGTAAAAAATAAAATACCAATGAAAAGGTAGGACCGCAAGAAATACCAAAATAAATTCTTAAGGTAGGAGCAATAAGCTGCTTAATGGCCTTGCTTTGGAGGAGACAATTAACATTACTTTAATTTATGTGAGGTATTATCATGAAGTTATGAGCTCCCTCTCTGAGTCCCACTTGCCAAAGCCTGCTTCTTTATGCAGCATTTCCTTTATAGTGTTATTTGGTTTATAGTTTTCCAACACTCATTTATTATACAGCACCGTTATTCCTGTGTCAGTGAGAATAGAGAAAAATATACTGTTATACATCATCTAGAATCCCACTACTTAGTAATTAACGTGAAAGTGGGCAGGGCAAACACAGCAGGCTGAATAATTGCCCCCAAAGACAGAAGATGCAAATCCATAGACCCTTGTGTGCATTACCTTATTTGGGAAGAGGATCTCTTACAGATGTGATTAAGTTAAGGATCTTGAGATAGGGAGATTATCCTGGATTATCTGGGTGGGCCCTAAATGCCATCATAAATTGTTCTTAGAGAGGTAGAGGGAGATTTGATACACCATGAAGAGAAGTCAATATGAAGACAGAGCAAAGAGAGATTTGAAGATACTGGCTTTGATGATTCCAGTGATGTAGCCATAAACCAAGGAATGCTGGCAGCTACCAGAAGCTGGAAGAGTCAATGAATAGATTCTCCTCTATGAGCCTCTGGAGGAAGTGTGGCCGTGCAGACAAGCTTTGGATTTTGGGCCAGTGATACTGGTTTTGGACTTCTGACATCGAGAGCTGGGAGAGAATAAATTTCTGTTGTTTCAGGCCACCAAGTTTGTGATAATTTGTTATAGCAGCCACAGGAAACTAATAAAGTAAGTGAACCATTTCCAGCCTTAAACAAAAGGATAGTGACCCCTATTCATGACCATTACTTCTAGACCATGGGGAAAAAAAACTATATTATTAGTAGCAAGTTTAATACAAAAATATATCAACATATATATCGTTTGAAACCTATGTTTATCTTTCTTCTTTACTTGTACATGTGTTGTGTGAATGTGTTCAAGCAACTCATATTTTTTTAACAGGACAAAAAGATCCTTTAATAAAACAAATAATTTACGAATATGACAGTTAAATACAAGCTATTTTTACTCTTCAGATGTTTTAATATTTCGCTTAATAAGAGTATGCTTTCTTTTATCCCCACCTGGAATATAGCTGTTATGGGCTAAAGCATAAGTCAAGTTTAAAACGTTCTTGCAAAACAAAATCACCCTGATTTTGGCTTTATTAAGAGCAGAAGTTTCCTTTAAGCCTTGGAAATATATATTTTTCTGAAATAAAAATGATATTTTTATCATAACTTTATTCCTTCATTCTTTCATCAAATATTTATTGAACATGTTCTAGATGCCTAGAAACTGTTAGGCTCTGGGAATATCAAGATGGATGGCAATACCACCTGTTCTCAAGGAGTTAAGAGTTCAGTGTGCTCCTTTGGCAAATGTGTAAATAAATAAATCCTGATGAAATGTAATATGCTAGAGTAGTGATATAAGCAAGTGGTGTGGAAGCAGGATTTAAAAATAAATCATCCATTTCAGAATCAAATGATTCTATGAGGTTGGGGAGTTAAACTGTGCCTAGAAATTTGCAGTATAAAAAGAATTTAACACATTGGAAAAGTTAGTTTCTTATTTATTCTTGTTGCCAAATATTTGGGACATTCATAGCCAAAGTCACATTCAAGGTTGTAGTAGACAAGATTTAACATCTTCGGATTCTGGATAACAGAATTAGCAAATTATAGTAGTTTTCTCATGGTTTCAAAAACAGCTACTTGTACAATAGAGGTTGCTTAATTAAAACTTACCCAACTGAAACACCCATTTATCTGAAACAAATGTTTATGCTACAGACATCAACCAACTCTTCACTTGAGTAGCTAACAATAAACAATAGAATGATGCTTGATGAATATCAATTAAAACAAATTACTCCCCATAAACTTTGTCCTAAAAAAAATACATTCCTGCGTGGGCACATGTTCACGTGCACGAGTGTGCACACACACACAGAGCTTTGCTATTGTAATTTGTCTTCTTTAAAAGGGCTATTGAAATTAACTACATCTTAAAGATTGTATCTTCATTTTATCATTGAGCCTAGTTTTAGTCTCTGATGAGTCACGAGTTTCAGGTACGACCAACTACGTAATGGGAGATGGCCAGAGTGCTTAGAAAAATGGTGCAGTGCAAAAGGAAAATGAGGAAGCCCTTGCTTAAAATTATTAAAAATTTTAAGACAGCAATAGCAGAGCATTAAACCAATTGTGGGGCCTTTGTGAGAGCAGAGCCCAGTGCAACAACACAGCTTACATGCCCATAAAACCAGCCCTGGTTTCAGGTATTCCTTATCAATAATCTCCATTTGGATTTTCCCACGGACCATACTAGGGATTATGAAAATGGAAATAACCTGCCTAAAAGTCACATTACGGTCACATATTCTTTGCACAGACCTATATTAACTATAAAGGCATTGTTGGGCACCCATTAAAGTTCTATTATGATCAAAGTTTTTCACGCTTACTTAATTTTGCTTTTCTCTGCTCTATCCAGCCTTACTCACATAACCTATGAGGCAGAGAAAATGCTATGTGTTCACCGAACTGTGTCTATTAGCCTCCCAGGCATATTATCATCTCTCTTACATTCGCTTAGGTCCATGCGACCAGCTCTGGCTGAAGTTAGGACCTGGCCCATAAGATCTCCTTCGAGGTTCATGTCTTCCCCTCACTAGGTTTTCCTTACTCTTTCCTATGCTTCTCCCTCTCCCCACCCTTTGTCTCTATAGCTGGAAGCAATGAACTCTGAGTTGTGGAGCCCACTATAGGAAAAGCCTGAATCCCTGAGTCCTTTTTTGGAGGAGAGCCATTCAGGAATGCTGCTTGATCCACATTAGAGTCCCACGTAAAATTAAACTTTATTTTCTTAAGCCACTTATATTACCCTAATACTCTATGTTTGAGAGTATAATAGTCTGAGGCAGAGAGCATAGGGCCCAAAGGAGTATCAAGGTCATTGAGTGGTTCTGATACACCTTTTGAGAAATATTACTATAGTCATCTTTTCAGGGACTATAAACCAATGTGCTAGCCGATAGCTATGGTATTATCTCATGGCGTTGTTTACATTCTCATAATAGCATGCATTTGTAATTTTCAAATCACTCTTTCTGACATATTTTTAGAGGATTCTGGAACACTGTAAAGACTTCAAAATTCATAGCAATGAATTATCAGCGATAGAATGACCAATGGCAACAGTGACATTTTGCTAAGCATCCCTTCTAATCTCACAAATCATCACCTATCTGCTTGTAGGACTTACAGACCTCAAAAGTTTAAATTACCCAAAGAAGTATTTGGTTGAAACCCTGGAATTTAGGCTGCTAAGAATCTTGGAACACTGTTCTTAGGAAACTCAGGGCCTGGTATTATTGGGAGGGACAAGGGGGAATGGCCAGAGTGCTTAGAATAATGGCAAATGTTCTTTTCCCTTTGGCTCAAGAATGTCAGCATTTATGGGAAAAAGTCGATCAAGTACTTACTGGATCTGCTTAATCAAGCATAATTGTCACCATGTGACTGGCAGTTATTGGAAGCTTCTATATGAGACAGTGCCAGAACCAGTATGCAAAGAACTACCTATATTTTAGATAGCAAAAGGAAAAATAACTTTTCCTCAGCACAGGAAATAAACATGATGCAATTTGAGAGCATGGATTTTTGGAATGTGAGAGATTTGGGATCAGACTTCGTTTTAGCACTTATTTGCTTCAAGTTCTTAAGCATCTAAGCTCTAGTTTATTCTAATGTAGAAGAGATGTTAATGCTTACGTTGCAGAATTGTAGCTTAAACAAGCTTAGACGAGTAAGGCGCCTAGCATGATTTCTGCAATATTCCACCTCTGTCGGGTTTGTTATTTGTATTAGTGATATTATTATTACTAATAATACTACATTAAGAATTAAGAATGAAAAAGCACTCCCACCAGGCACTTTGAAATTTGTATCATAAAGAGTCCCACTAAACATCCTCCCAACCTCCTTAAAACAAACATTATTTTTGTAGACTTTTTCCAGACACACTTACAGTGTCAAGCATTTATAATCACCCATTTCCCCATACTGCGAGACATATACTCATAATCCAAAAAAGCTTCAATTGTTCAAACACTTGTAAGTTGTAAGAAATAATAATTCATTAAATATTTATGAAATATTGAACTACCATATTCACACCAAGGGAGTTTAATGAGAGAAAATACTTCCTTATCCTGAATCTTAAAAAGGACTCTAGGGACCCTGATTTATATAGATTTTCCTAAAGTGTCCCTTTATACTGCCTTTATAAATGTTTTATTTACTATACTTTAAGAAGTCCAAGATAGTTTTCCCTTAAACAAAGCTCCCAAATTCTTCAAAACTTAGGCAAAGGATATAAATTTAAGGAATATGTTTAAGTGCATTTCTGAGATATGAATCAGACAGTATATACATTTCTATTAATGAAAATCTACTATCTTTTTTCAGTAATTAGAAAGCTGCCTCACACTTTAATGTGTACTGAAATGTTGATAAAGAATTAATTTATCCAACAAATTTGTTATTTTAGATCAATTAAAGTTACTTTAAATCTTGAAATATCCTATGCCTACAAAAGATCCCAGACTAAACTCTATGGTAGTATCTGAAAGATCTAAATATGTCTTTTGATATAAGAGAAACAGAATAACAAATATTTAGAATAGTTAGATGGCTATAAAAGAAAAATAGCTATTTCTGAATTAAGGTTGTTTCATGAATTAGGAAGTTCAATAAGTAGACTTACATTGCTGATTTTATTGTGAGCTTGCAATCATCAATGCCTCTATTGCCCTACCTATAGGATTCCAGCGAATATTAATTGATCGTTTTCTAGACAAGTAAAACGCTGTTAGACATTGCAATACAGAATCATAAGATATGTGGTCTTTTCTCTCAACAAATTTGCAGTCTAGCTGGGGAGGCAAGACAAATACCAAAGAATGTAATAGCAACACAATCCTGTAACAGAAGATGCATCACATTGCTAAACCACCAGAGCAAACCAATAGCTGTAGAGTTCAGAGAAGGAAGATGTCCCCAAGGGTTGTGAGATTGGGACATTTGCGTTCTAAACTGAGATGCTCTGCTTCTCAATTTATAGTTTTAAGAGGGAGGAAAAAAGCAGGCAGATAGCTAGTATATAATTATACACTAGGTAAGCTATTTGTGAAGTAGCAACTACTTAGCTGTAAACAATATGATTTATGGGAGGTATTGTCAATTAAAAATAAAATAACCACTAATTACACCAGTGTTGATTTCACTTTACCACAGTAGACCAAATGATTCATTTTTACATTCCTTTTTCATTGAGTTTTGTGGGAAATTGTTTACATTTCAGTAATTAAAAGGAAATCTTTAGCCTATATAATTTTTCCATAAGCTTTTTTTACAAAAAATAAAATCATGTTGTATAACATATTAAGTGATTAGTTGTGGAGCTGTTAAATGATAGATGCTAGAGATATTTAGAGCCCAAAAATATACTCCCAGACCTTCGGGGATTTATCCTGCAGCAGAGAAGTCAGGACTTATATATAATACAATAATACAAAGTGGGTTTATGCTAAAGGCCAAATGAGTCTACTGGACATAGGTGTCCCAGTGGCTATAATATTGCCCAGATCAGAAGGAACCATTCCCATTCTCACTCTGAGTTTATGAATACAGGAATGATGCTGATATATTCTTCCTCAATTTCAGGTTCCTCAAATTTCTGTTATCTGCAATAATACAAGACAGATAAGGGTGAAATCCTAGCAGAAAAGAGTTCCTAAATGTTAGTCACTTGAGTGTCATAAATAACTAAATTTACAAAATTATACGCTAAATACATGGATGCTGATGGTTAATTCCTCAAGAAGAGAGACTCCACTCTTTACAGAATCACAGATGTCAGAGATGGAGGGCCCCTAAATGCCAATGCCACCATATTGTAGAAAAGATTTGAGGCCTAGGGGGTGAAGAGATCTATCCATGGTAACACATATTCACAAATAAAAAGAGTTCAAATTTGCACTGAGATTTTCTGGAATTAAGCTCTGGCCTTTTCCTTTCATATCATGTTGCTTCACCATTGGGGGAACACGGGGCGTTGGGTAAAGTCGGATATTTAATATAATATTGCTGTTGAAATTAAGGCTCATCAAGAAAAAGTAACTTCTCTCACCCTTACAAATCCTCTGAAATTTGTGTTTCCTCAGCAACATATGGCCCGTAAGTAGGAAAAAACTAGAATCACTAGTCTAGACATCATTGATCTTAAGTAACACAAAATAAAAAATATCAGTAATATAATGTTTGCCTTTTAGAATCCTTGAGAGAGTGCTACCCCAAAATAAGAAAGCTTACAAGCCAAAGGAGGCTTTAGAAATCTTTCCCACAACTTCATGTGAAATATGAGATCTCCGCCAGCCAACTTAGAGAAAAATCATACCTCCTATAAGGTGCCTTGAACACCATCAGAGCCTTGTGAAACAACATTTTGATTAGCAAAGTGAAAATGAATCATGACTATTGGCAAAGAGTTGTGCTACAGTTTTACTCAAACCAAGAACAATTGGTTGAAAAGAGGTGAGACATTAAGAAGAAAGATTCATTCTACACACTGCATTTTGATTAGGCTCCTGGATCCCCACATTTAAGGCCCATGCTTTTCTCAGGACTCATCATTGCTTGATGATAATTATAAAGGTATGGTAATTGAAGGCCTTAAATCAAACATGCATGGTAGATCTGCTGTCACTGCAAGAACCATCTCATTGTAAGCTGGCAGGAAAGATGTGCTTGCCTTTCAACTGGCAGAGCAGGCCTCTTGGCTGGCACAGCAACTAGCTTTGCCTTAAATCTTCCTGAGCTATGCCCTGTTAGAGTAATTTGGCTAATTGAAAATGTCTGTGTTTGGAGAAATCTTTCATAATGTTAGTATCATTTGCAGGTTGCCAAGATCTCTAGGGCTGCAGTCCTGCCTAGCTCCCTACAAAGCCCCCGCTGAACAAGAGACCCTTCCAAAGAGTCCACTTAGACAAGGGGCCATCCAATGACCTGCCAGTCATCCTCTCTTGCCAAAAGTTATATGTGAGCAAAATGTCTTGAATGGATATGAAGCCTTACTAAAGTAGACAATGCAGATGGGGGATTCCCAGGACACCCGAGATGGTTCCAGTTATCTCAAGAGGTAGTGCGGAATTGGAATATTCCCCAAAGGAAAATTTGCCTACCATCTTTCATTTTAAAAATAAAGTTATGTTACAGGCCACTTGCGAAGAATAAGCAGAGGGAGAAAAAAGAATCAAAGTAGAAATTCTTTCACAATTCAGGCAGAAATCGTAGTTGAGGCATCATGTATTAAAAGTTGTGTGGAAAGTGGTTTTTAATAAAATTACAATGAATATGATGCTGTTTTTCAGTATTCTTATTTCCTAGTCTTTTCATCTTCTTTTAAATCATGAACCTTATTTTCCTTAACCTTTAAAGCACTAATCTGCTAATAGAAAATGAGCAAGTTTTCAGTTCTTGCCTGAAATGAGAGGTTAAATTTCACACTTATGACTACTCAAATAAAATTCTATCAAAGTACATCAGTAAATTCAATAAAACAAGCTGAGAGCATTGGTGGGAAAAAGAAATCAGTCTTTTAGCTGGCGAATAATTTTTGTTTTGTTCTTCCTGTTCTAGCCCAGCTCAACCTTAATTGGCCACTAGTTTACCCTTTTCCTGTGTCTCTGAGTCCCTTATCTAATCCTGTTCTCATTATGCTCTGTTGGTCTCCCCAGCCCTCCTAAATTTATTGACTCACTATTGTTTCACCTTTCTACTTCTCCCCTGAACACTGTCTGGCTGGTGTTAAGCCTGCTCTTCTTCTTCATGTGGCTTATTTCTTCAAAGTCTTCGCAACGACCAAAAACTAGCAGTTATAAACATTCATAAGGACTTACAGATGTTTCAGGTAGAATAATCAATCCAGTGACCCTCAAAACACAAACCTAATCTTTGGGATCTAATATTGTGCCAGATATGCCTCGCCTCAAATCTTATTTCTAAAGGATCTAAAATGTGCCTTGGTGAGTGCTCCCTATCATATGTCCTGGGATGAGGTCATCTTTTTAAAAGTAATACCCAGTTTAGTAGAGCTATCTTTCAAGTTTATTCGTCAGTCAATCCTTTGGAATTTCGAATGTTTTTTCTAATAGAAACTATCTTCAAAGATGGTTTAAGTCCTAGACCAATTTCAAATATTTGTCCAGCTCACAAAGCACATGAAGAACAGTATTGAACTAAAAGATATTGGAGGCGCATTGGTTACAGCTAGAAAGGAGTATGGAGATTATATAATCCAACTCTTTTATATTACTGGTAAGAAAACTGAGATTAAAAGGCTAAATTTGCCATCCTCATATAATGTCCTTGCCTTTCTTGTAAAACCTAGTCATTATCTCAATCCATGCAGCAATCTTGAAATATTGGTATTATTATCCATATGAGGAAAGTGAGGTGGAAAGAGCCGTGTAATTTTGCCAACAGCATGCAACTAGTACCAGTAAAGTGATGGAACTGGGATTTCATCTCAGTTTTCTCAGATTTTATGCATGTCCCAGTCCATTGCCACTCACAGAGCCACAGTCATACAGTTTCATTGAGAATCTCTTTGGAGGCGTAATTAATCTGTCTAGGATCCCACTTCTTTCCCAAAAAATGAGATAAAAGTCACTCTTCCCATCCTTAATCCAAGCCTCTAGTGATGGCCCTATGCTTTAGGTTAGAGGCCAAAAAAGAAATTTGTGAATAATGAGTAAAGCAGTTAAACTGATCCCTGGGATCAAGCAACTTTCTTGGAGAAAGCAACTTTCTTGACTCCACATTCTATTCCAGCCCCCAGCCTATATTATGTCTTCTTCTCTTTCTAGTCTAGTTTCTTCAGAGTAATCTAAACTTGTTTTCTTTTTTTACCTCCCATTAATGTCACAACTTACTATAGTTAGGATTCTGCCCCACCATCCATTGCAATTGCTTTAACAAAAATCACAGTGATCTCTTAGTAGATCATTCAAATCAGTATTTTTCAATCCATTTTATGAACTGTATAGGCAGCATTAAATAGTTTTGACTATTCTCTTCCTGAAACTCTTTTCTCTTTTATTTTTATAAGCCCCATCCATCTCGGAACCAGTCTTTATCTGACTCATTCATAAGCTTATTGTCCTCTTCCTGTACTTGTATTTTCTATACTCATATTTTCTATAATCTTGCAGTTGATCTGCTTTTGTCTAAAAAAAAAGTGGGTTTCAACTTTGCCTGAACATTAGAAACTATCTCTAATGAACTTTAAAAATTCTAATAGAAAACACTTCTAAATGGCAGAGTTCAGACATCCTTGAATCTACTCCTCCATAAAAACAATGAAAATATGATCAAAAATGGTCAAAATAAAATTTTTCAGAACTTTGGAAATTAATCAAAGGTTTGCAAAAATATGAGGAGCATTTATTCAAGAAAAACAGCAGAATCTTGGTAAAAACAGCAAGTTTTGTGCCATTTCAACTTGTCCTATTGTTCCTGGCCCCCAACTTCTGTCGTAGCCTTCAAACCAAAAGATACATAACTATCTTAACTGTGAAAAGGAACAACCTAGGAGCCACTGGAAGGAACAGAATATGTTTGGAGTTCCCCCAAAATCCTATCCTTAGAGAACCGTCCCTATTTACATGTCTGGCACCTCCACTCTCAGGACTGTTTTCACTTGACCTGAGTGAGAGCTGAATCAAACTTGACTCCGCTCACTCAATGTGAACAGCCCTGTTCCTGAGAAATTTGTTGAAAAACATGCCAATAGAAAAATACTGCAGCTGCATAAGGTAGTGATACCAGTTGGATTAAGTAAGAGACTACCAAAGAACTTTAATGGAAAAGTCAGGGGATGAGATTTTCGTATGGGATGTCGGAAATACCCAACATATTCTCGAAAATCTAGAAGGCCTTGTACATGTGCAGGGATGTGCATATGCTTAGAAAAGACCTGAGAAGCCCTTAATCTCCCACCTGTGGATGACTTTTAGTATCCGCATAAGGAGGAAGTGAAGGCTAGAATAGAGTTTTAAACTGTCTACTGATGAAATATTCCTTCCAAACACACATAAATTCCCTCTGCAAAGTCAGGGAGACTTATTCATTTGATGCCTTCAAGAAAATCTCCATCCAATCATTAGTTGACCATTAAGCTAACCGAGAAGAGATGTTGAGTGGTATACACAACAAAGAATTCAGACTTTACAGAATTAGTTCAGGAAACTCAATAAACAAACAAAAAAATCCATGGCAATAAAATAATAACACTGAACAGCAACAAAGCCCCAAGGGGTGTGGAAAGGGGAGGTTTTCAAGAAAAAGAAAAACTATGAGACATGCAAAGCGGAAGTTATGACACATACAAAGAAAAAAATGTAGTCAAAAGAAACTATCTCTGAGGAGCTCAGATATTACTAGACAAAGACATTAAAACAACCAGTATAAACATGTTTAAAGAACTAAGTGAAACCACGTCCAAAGAAATTTAAAAAAATTAAGAACTATTTATCACAAATACAGAATATCAATAAGGAGAAAGAACTATATTAAAAAAAGAGCCAAATAGAAATTCTGGAGTTGAAAAGTATAAAAACTGAAATGAAATTTAACTAGAGGGATTTAACACCGGATTTGAAATGGCAGAATTTGAAGATAGATCAACTTATCCAGGCTGAAGAACAGAAAGAAAAATAATCAAGAGAAATGAACAGAGCCTCAGAGACCTGTGGGACACCAACAAGTATACTAATACATACATAATGGGAGTTCCAAGAGAAGAGGGAGAGAAATGATAAAAACACTATTTGAAGAAATAACATCCAGAACCTGCCAAAATTTAATGAAAAACATTAATAAGCACACCCAAGAAGCTACATAAACTCCAAGTAAGATAAACTCAAAGAGATCTATACCTAGACAAATTAGAGTAAAATCGTCGAAAGCCAAGGATAAAGAGACAATTTGAAAGCAGCAAAATAAAAGTATCTCATCGTGTACAACATTTCCTCAAAGAGTAAGAGGTGACTTACTCTTTCATCAGCAAGAGTTTCATCAGAAACTATGGATTTTAGAAGGCAGTAGGATGGTATGTTCAAAGTATTGAAAGAAAAATACTGTTAACAATACTATATTCAGCAAAATTATCCTGCAAAAATGAAGGAGAAATTAAGGCATTCTCAGTGAACATAAACTGAAAGAGTGTATTGCTAGCAGATCTGCCTTACAAGAAATACTAATGGTAATTTTTCAGGCTAAAATGAGAGGCACTAGACAATAAGAAATAAAGAGCACTGGTAAAGATAACTGCATAGCTTAATATAAAAAACAGTATAAATTTATTTTAGTCTCTAATTCTTTTTTTCTACTACTTGATTTAAAAGACAATTACGTAGAACAATAATTATAAAACTACTGATTGGCTTATAATATGTAAAGATGTCATTTGTATGAAAATAAATAGCACAAGAGAAGTGGGAAAGAGCAGAGCAATATTGGAATAAGTTTTCACATATTATATAAAGTGTGTCTATTAATAAGAACAATAAGAACTAGATTTTTTAAAACTTGACATTAATTGCAATCCTCAAAACAGCCATTAAGAAAATTTTAAAAATAGTAAAAGAAACAAAGAAATTATAATGGCATAATTTAAAATATATATAGCACAAAAGAAGAAAGTCACAAAGAAATAAATACAAAGACAATAGCATATCGAAATTCTGCCTTACCAGTAATTAAATTAAATGTAAATGGTTTAAATGGTCCAAACAAAAGAAAAAACTTAGCAGAATAGATTTTAAAAAAAAACATGATTCAACTGTATACTGTCTACAAGAGACACATTGCCAGTTCAAAGATACAAATATGTTGAAAGTAAAAGGATGGGGAAAGATATCGTGCAAGCAGTTAACCAAAAGAGAATTGGACTGGATTTTTAAATCTCAGACCAAAGAAGTTTTAAGACAAAAATTGTTATTAGAGAAAAAGAAGGACATTTAAACAACTAGACAAAAGATTATCAAGTAAATAGAATTTTTCAATGACACTATAAGCCACCTAGGCCTAATAGAAATCTATATAACACTCCACACAAACAGCAGAATACACATTTCTTCTCAAGTGCAGATGGAACATTCTCCACTATACAGTTGAGTAATAGAACAAGTCTTATTAAATTTAAAGTTTGTAATAATACAAACTATGCTCTCTGATCATGAAGAAATGAAATTAGAAATCAACAACAGAATGAAATTTGGGCAATTCAAGAACATGTGGAACTTAAACAACATACTTCTAATAACCAAAAGGTGAAAGAAGAAATCACAAGGGAAATTTGTAAATACTTGGAGATGAATAAAATGAAATACAACATGCCAAAACTTAGGATATGCACCAAAAGCCTTTCTTAGAGGGAAATTAATATGGTAAAATGCCTAAAAAAATCATAAAAAAGAAGAATGATCTCAATTTGATCATTTGATCAAATTGATCATTTGATCAATGATCTCAATTTGATCCTAGCCTTCCACTTTAAGAAACTAAGAAGAGTAGACTACACCCAAAGAAAGCAGAAGGAAGAAAATAAAGATTAGAGCAGAAATAAATATAATAGAGAGAATCAACAAACCCAAAAGTTGGTTCTTTGAAAAGATCAACAAAAACTATTAACAACAACAAAATTGATAAATCTAATTTTACTACACTGACCAAGTTAAAAAGACTCAATTTACTAAAATCAAGAATGAGGCGGGGTATGACTACTGACTTTACAGAAACAAAAAGGATTATAAAGGAATATTATGAACAATCATATGCCAACAAACTCGTTAACTTAGATGAAATGGAAAAATTCTTAGAAAAAAACAAATTATTGAAACTGACTCAAGAAGAAATATAAAATCTGAATATACCTATAACAAAATAAGAGTTTGAATTAATATCCAAAAACTTCCCACAAAGAAAAGCCCACAACCATTGAGTTTCATCAGTGAATTCTATCAAACATTTAAAGAATAATTAACACCAATATTTTCAAAATCTTTCAAAAAATAGAAGAATGGAATACTTCCCAGCTCAGTCAACAAGGCCAGTATATTCTGATACCAAAATCTGAAAATGTATCACAAGGAAAAGAAAACTATAGATCAACGTTCTTTATGAATATAGAGGTAGTAATCCTCAACAAAATGCTAGAAAACAAATACAACATATAAAATGCATTGTACACCATGACCAAGTGGGATTTATTCCTGGAATGCAATGGTGGTTCAACAAAAGAAAATCAACCCATGTAACACATCACTTTAATGTAATCAAGAAAAAAAAAGATCAATTCAATAACCTCAAGATGCAGGAAAAGCATTTGACGAAACTCAACACTTTTCATGATAAAAACACACTTCAAGCTAGAAAAGGAAGAGAACTTCCTCAATATGATAAAAAGCATTTATAGAAATCTCACAGCTAATATCATACTTAATGGTAAAAGAATGAATGCTTTGCACCTAAGATTAGAAACAAGTCAAGAATGTTTGCTGTTGCTATTGAACATTGTACTAGATGTTTGAGCCAGACTTAATAGGTAAGAAAAAGAAGTTAAAGGCATCCAGATTGGAAAGGAAGAAGTAAAATTATATGTATTTGCATATGGCATGATCTTGTATAGAGAAAATCCTAAGAAATCCACACAAAAAATATTAGAACTAACAGACAAGTTAAGCAAGGGGGGAGGATACAAGATCAGCATTAAAAAATCAGTTGCATTCCTATATACTAGCAATGAAAAATCCAAAAAGGGAATTAAGAAAAACATTCCATTTGTAAAGTGTATAAAAATTAATAAAATACTTAGGAATTAATTTTACAAAAAAAAATGCAAGACGCATACACTGAAAGCCACAAAACATCATTGAAAGAAATTTAAGACCTAAATAAATGGAAAGTCTATGTTCATGGACTCAAAAACTTAACATGGATAAAATGGCAATGTTCCCCCAAATGATCTACACACCCAATGAAATCCATATCAATATTCCTTCTGACATTTTTGCAGAAATTGACCCTAAAAGTCACATGTAAATGCAAGGCACACAGAATAGCCAAAATAATCTTGAAAAATAACAAATTTGGAGTACCCACTAATTTCAAAATACTGGCATAAGTTTATGCATATAGATCGGTGGAACAGAACCGGTAATCTAAAAACAAACTCTTACATTTATGGTCGCTTGATCTTCAAAAAGGGTGCCAAGACAATGCAGTAAGGTTAGAATAGGATTTTCAACTAATGGTCCTGGGAGGAATAGATATCCACATGCAAATAAAAAAGTTGGACCTCTATCACAGACAATACAGAAAAATTAACTCAAAGTGGATCACAGATGAAAATGCAAAAGCTAAAATTTTAAACTCTTAGAAAAAAACATGGGGGTTTTCTTCCTGACCTTGGATTAGGCAATGGTTTCTTAGATATGGTACAAAAAGCACAATAACAAACGAAAAATAGATAAATTGGACTTCATCAAAATTAAAAACTTTTATGTTTCAAAGGATTCCATCAAAAAAGTGTAAAGACAATCCACAGATTGGAGGAAAATATTTACAAATCATATATCTGATAACAGCCTTGTATGCACAAAATATAAAGAATTCTTACAACTTAACAATATAAAAAACAACCTAATTAAAAAATGGTCAAAGGATTTAAACAGACATCTCTCCAAAAAAGATATGCAAATGGCCCATAAGCAGATGAAAATGTGCTCAATGTTATTAGTGATTAGGGAAATGCACATCAAAACCACATTGAGATGCTACTTCACACTGACTAGGATGGCTGGAATCAAAAAGACATATGACAACACATGCTGAGAATGTGGAGAACCCGGAACCCTCATGCACTGCAGTGGGAATGTGAAATGGCATAATTGCTTTGGAAAACAGTTTGACAGATCTTCAGAAAGAGTTTCCAGAGTCAAGCCTGATGGCCTAGCATTTCAAGTTCGGCATACTCTGCTTTGGTGGCCCCCTCAGTTCCCAGGCACAGAGTCATGCTACTTGTCTATCAGTAGCCATGCTGTGGCAGTGGCTTACATAGAAAAACTAGAAGGATTTACAACTAGAATATACAGCTATGTACTGGGGCTTTGGGGAGGGGAAATAAAAAGGGGGGGGGAGAGGAAGATTGGCAAAAGGTGTTAACTCTGGGTGAATCTTTACCAGAAAAAAAAGAGTGTCATACAATTAAATGTATAGTTAACTATATGACTCAGCAATTTCACTTCCAGGTTATATCCAAGATAATTAAAAAAATACTTTCACTGATCTCAGTGATCCTATCCATTATAAATTTTCAATCCAGCCCTTCTTCCCAGGGACTTATTTTCAATATCTTGCATAAATCTCCAACTCACCCTGTTTAAAATTATATTCATCATCTTCTTTCCAAAACCTTGTCCTCTACCATTACTCCATCATCCGTCAAGAGTCCAATTAGAAATCTCAAAAGGACCCTTGACTCTTTCTTCTCCCTTGTATTTCGCATGTAATCAGTCTCAGTCCCATCAATATTAGTGCCAAAACATAGCTCTCCAAGTTTACTTCATCCCCACTACCTCTGCCTCAGGACATGTAATCAACTCTTATCTCAGAATCCTAGCTAATCTCCGTAACTCCAAACTTGATCTCCTCCAATCCACTCCCCAGACTGCATTCTAAAATGCAAATCTGATTACACTGCTCTCCAGCTGAAAATCCTGCTCTGGCTCTCAAGTACTTTCTGAAAGAAATTCAAGCATTTAGTCTGATTTTTAATATCTGCTCCTGCCTATTTCTCTAGCTTTATCGTTCATCACTCCACCACTCCTACCTCATTACCCTACCCTCTGGTGATGGCAGACTACTTTCAACTTTTCCAATGTCTTTTACTCTTCTACCTGTTGAACTGGTCCACACCCCCTCCCTATATCTACACCCACTTTTCTTAGTAAAATTCTTACTCATCCCTCAAGACAGCTTAGATGTTAACCCTTTCTTAAAGGCCATCCTGAATACCCTCAATATGAATCAAATTCCCCTCTGTGTGCTCCCACATAATCCTGGGCATTCTTCTACTACAGAATTTATCACTCTCACAAAATTGTCTGTGTGCTCTCTCAGTTAATCAGATTGCTCTCCAGGGCAAAAATTGTATCCTCAGCACTGAGTAAAGAACCAACATATAGTAAGTGTGTAATAACCTAAAATATGCAATGGAGAAATGATTGGCTTATTTGATTTTTTCATACTGTAGATAACAGCATTGGAATATATCCACCATTTATTATTAATTTATTAAAATTATAAAACAAAATGTATAGTTGTATGAATGCATATATGTGTGTATATATATTCATATATATATGAAATATACACATACACATTGTTTACTGTGTGTATGTATATGCAGGAAGAACTTACATGGAAATTGAAAAAATACTGGTAGTGGTGGCCTAAGACATGGGATTACAGATGTTTCTTTTCTTTTTTAGACTTTTCTGTATTTTTCTATGTGAACATGTATTACTTTTACAATAAAAACAAATTTTAAAAGATAAGATTGTCTAATGTTTTTCTCATTGATTTTATCTGCCACAGTTTATGAGCCAAACAGAACAGAATTCACTCTTATCTTTTTTCTCTGTTCTCTTGTCCTAAACTAAGCACAAAACCCACTGATTGGCTGGGCATTGCCAAGGAAGTCAGGATTGTGGAGCTGCAGGCATTGGCAGAGGTTTAGGAGACAGGTACCTCTCGCAGGGTTTCATGTTTTTTTCCTTCCTCCCTTTTGTAATCCCTAAAGATGATACTAAAATAAAATTGATTTGTGATAGAATAGAAAACGGAGTGAGTAGCTTAAATTTCTCATGTTTTGAATCATTATGATCACCGTTTACAAATTATAATCAACTGTTTTTCTGTACCTTAATGAAGGAGAGGAAGAGTCCAAGGGAGAAGAAAAAGAAAAATTACATGGTTGTTTCTTAATCCAGGACTACATATGAGAGATTCATATTAAATCAGACTAAAAAGACAATGTTAAAACTCAAATGTGTATTTGAGAATAAACACTGCTCTTTGGTTTAAATATCGTTTACTCAAAAATTTATAATGGCTTCTTCAAAGCAGCAAAGTTTGATTGGGAGAAATCTCCATATTAAAGCAGTTAAAATTATGCTGTGGATAACATAAGGTTCAGGTACTATTTTAAAGTAAGATGCATTCTTTGTTTTTAGACTCTTTTCTTGATTATGTCATTAATCTGAAGCGTATGGGTATTGAGTCAGAATGTTATAAACTGTATTATATTTTCATCGAGAAGTCTTTTCTAACAAAATTTAGAAAGCACTAGAAAACCGTTAGTTTACTTTTCTTTTATAAAATGATGATTCCCAAACAATTTTAGATGAGGGATAGAACAAATAAACAAAGCAGACCAGTGCCTAACCACGCATAGCTTTGTTCTGATCATCTTAAACCATTGCCTATTGCCTTTAAGCCTCCCTGTAGAAATTTCCTAGGTCAGAAATACCGTCAAGTTCAAATCTCTCTCAAGAGTCTGGAGTAATCCAGCCAGAGCAGGGACATATCATCCACATGAAGACAAAGGAATAGGAAAATCAAGGAAAAACTTAAAAGGGAAAATAAGACACAAAGGTTGAGAAAAGAAGAACTTGGAACAGAAAGAAAAGGACAATGTACTTTGCCTTCTGATATCTATATGAGTTACTTATATGATTATAGACTCTAGTGTATTTGTATGAGTATAAACCCAGTTATTTGTATGAGTATATACAAACCTCAGGTCTTTTAAAGTATCACATGGCCTCCTCGCCTCCTCATTTCTACCTGCCCTGTCTTACACCACCTCCTAAGCATTCCCAAGCTCACCCCAAGGTAGGACATATGGTCTTTATGCTCTCCCTAGTACTACCTCCTATCAGGTACTGGAATTCAAATGCAGATGGGAGGGTGGTGATTTACAATCCAAGGATACCTGTGGCAGGATGATACAGCTGCAGGCCTCTATATTTGACTTCTTTCTACTCTTACCCTATACTATGTCCTTTTGGCAGAGGTCAGGAAATTTCTAGAATTCAGAGTAATAAATGCATTCATTTGTAGATGATTGGTTCCCTTTGAACAAACCTGAGTCTACACAGAAGCATAGTTATTAGCTATTATAATGTGCTAGTAAGGCCACGTATGTGAAGGTAACATAGCAAAAAACAAAGTATTCTCCACAATTATGATCAAACTGCCATGATGCCTGATCTCACCAGTGGGTGAGAAAATTTTTCTAAGAAGGTTCCTTTTAAAACATAGCTAACTCATACATTCACTAATAAATATCCTGGATTAGTTTCTTAAGATAGCTATGAGACAGAAAGGCTCCTTAGGGAATTAAACGTAAGAAAAAAGATCTATCCAAGGTCCCAAGGTCACAAGGTGGAGCCTGGTAAGCGTAGTGAAAGAAAGTTGTATGAAGAGCCATTAGCCTTGGGTTCCAGGCCCAACTGTCACCTACCACAAATGGCAAAGGACAACTCTGAGTTATTCTATTTTTTGTCTAAAATTACCTGCAGAATACTTCATTATGATGCCATTAAGCTAAATGAGATAATTTCCTTGAGAGTTCCCTGCAAATTGCTGAATACCATGCAAATAAAGAGTATCAATATTACTCTTACAGAAATATAAAAATTTAGAGATTGGGTTGTTTCGTGTAGATTGGATATATGGGATTTATTTATTTCAAACAGGTTAGTTTCTTTTGAAACTTTTAATTGAAGTATTGTATATATTTAGAAAAGTGCACAAGTCAGTGTACAACTTGATGAATTATCAAAAAGTGAACAGACCCATGAAATCCCCACCCAGCTCAAGAAACAGAACATTGCCAGCACCACAAGTCTCATTTTGTACCCATTCCAATTACCCACTCTCCTTCCTCCTCCCCAAAGGTAATCACTGTCCTGACATCCAATGCCATAGATTAGTTTTGCCTCCTTTTAAACTTTCTCTAAGCGGAATCACACAGTATAGACTCTTTCCTATTTAACTTCCTTTGTTCACCGTAACTTTTGTGAGATTGATCTCTGTTGTATGTAGCAGCAGCTTGCCATTTTCATTGCTGTATAGTAGTCATATGTCGTATATACTAATATGTGAGCATTTACAATTTACTTGTACATTTTTCTGATGATGGACATTAGGTTGTTTCCAGTTTGGGACTATTGAAAATAACACTAATATGAACATTCTCTTAAACGTCTTTTGGTGTACCTGTATATGCATTTCTATTGGAGGTACACCTAGAAGTGAATTTTTCAGGTCATATGGTTTGTGTGTACTCAGATTTAGTAGATAATGCCACTTTCCCCAATGGTTTTACCAGTTTTTACTTCTACCATCTGGGAAAGGGGTTCTAGTTGCTCTGCATCCCTGCCAACGCTTGATAATTGCCATCTTTTTCCTTTTAGCCATGCTGGTGAGTGTGTAGTGGTAATTCATTACCATTTTCATTTGCATTCTCTTGAATCACATCAGTTTTATCTGTCTCGCCAGGAGTAGAACTCCAGTTTTCTGGTGGAATTATTTCTTATAATCATAGAGAATCTTCCCATCTCTATGGGGACAGCTGGTCTTTTTCCTTGGGTAAGGGATTTCAGCAGTTATGGATTAGGTTTGACTATGTACCTCTGTTGTCATCTTCAGTAGATTTTTCCATTGGAAAATTGCCCCTGCAAGTTTTCAAAAAAGTAGATTTGAAAAAAATGGGGAAAAACAGGGAAAATATTTCAAGAAGTGTATAATAAGAAGAAAAAAGTCATAGAGGCTCTCGCTCAGGATGGCTTAACAAACACTCTTGAGTTTAGCTTCCCTGCTTCCTCCAATCCTTTTGCTAACGACACAAAAAAATCAAATGATAAAAATAAATCCATAATAGCCCTTGAAAGCTGGGTGGTGTGCTACCACAAACCAGAAAAGCGAAGAATTTCTGGAAGGTGTTATAAAGCAAGTGGGAAGAGATTGACAATGAAACCTAACAAAGCTTAGGAACGATAAATCCTATACAGCCAAAGAGGAGCTCAAAATAGATGAGTCTTTCAAGCACCAAATCATATAAGGAACAAAAGGAGCAGAGTCTGGGAGATGGTGCAGATGTGGAGAGCTGTCCAGGTAAATACAAAATGATAAAATAGCTGTTCCAGGAATCCAGGAAACCTCTCCAATGCCAAATTATTGAATCTCACATTTATCCCCAAGTACAGGGATATGGAATGAGAATTCCATGCCCAGACTGAACTTGGAGAACAAGCTACACTCATTATAAAGGGAAGTCACCCGGCTATGCAATCCCCCAATAAAATCTGGAGGAACACCAGTAGGGTGACCCTTCTGAGCCCATTTCTTAAAAGTAAAGCCTTTTGAGGACCTGAGCTGTGTAGAGAAAATAATTAAAGAATTTCAGTTCCTTATGGCCTCCTCTCTTGGTGATAAGACTTGTTCCTATGCTTAGGGTGACCACATAATTCCTTGTCCAAACCAGGACACTTCTGAGCATGACCAGAGGAACTGTTAATAATTTTGCTTTGATGAAAGGTTTAAACCAATGTTGTCTAAGATGATCATGGATATGTGGTCATGCCTACCTATGCCACTCCTCCACAGAAATGCACAGAAATAGTGCATACTTCCTCATGTTTGATAACTGGATCAAATATACTTGCTTGCTGCACGAGTGGATAGTATGAAGATTCTGATTTAGGAAAAAAGACAAGTAAAGTAAAAAGACAACTTTTTGTAATAATCAGAGAGAATTAAACACAGATTTGGGCATTAGATTATATCAAGCAATGACTGTTAATTTGGTTGAGTGTGATAATTATTTTTCAATTATGTTTTTTAAGTCCTTATCTGTTAGATTAACACAAGGAGTACTTATAAATGAAATTATATGAATCCAGGATTTGTTTTAATATATTCTAGTGGGGAGCTGGGATAGTGGGAGAAGAGAGTGGAGAATAGCTAAAACCAAATAGGCAATATATTGGTATTTCTTGAAGCTGAGTGATGAGTAAAGGGAGGTATATTGTACTATTATACCTACTTTTGTACATATTTGAAAATTTCATGGTAAAATTTTCAAGTGTCACCACAAGGATTTTTTAAGCTTAAACTCACAAGAAAAACAGTACATGAAAAACAATTACACCCGCAAAATTTGGAAAAGTAGCGTGAGTAATAAACGATTTAGAGACCCTGGGAAGCTAATCCTAAAGTAACAGTGAGCAAATCTGAAAACATAATTCAGTTTGCTCCATATACTCTCAGAAACGTGTAAATTGGCAGATCATTTACATGTAGAAGTACACATGAATGTGAACTAAGAATAGGAGGATTGGTTGAAAGCCTATTTGAGAAACAATTAGACTTCAAGACTTCTTTCATGCTGCTCAGCCAAAGGTCTGTGCCATTTTCACCCCTGCAGAACATCAGAGATTTTACTGAAGTGTAATACAGAGATCTTCAGGATTGAGAGCCACCAACACCAGGCATCTGAATCAGGTAGTCTATACTAAAAACGAGAAACTTAGTGAAAGTTTGTGCATTTATGTTGAAATCCCCAGTTTTTTCTCCCTTAGCTCTGAGGATGCTGGCAGCCAGGCTTATACCATCCAGACAGGAGAAGATGGCACTGAAAAACTGATTGGAATGTCTGCATATGTATGTGACTTGTGACTGGATTATAGGTTTAATTGTAGCATGTTCTTATTAGGCTGGAGCTGGGCAAAATGCTAAAGGAGAGATATTGTCAAGATGATGACACAGGCATATCCTATATAAGCATATGAATTAATAAAACAAATATAATATGAACTCCTGGTAGTTTTAAAAAACTTAAATTAATTTCATATGTGGTGGACATCACCAATATCCCATTCTCTTGCATTTCTTGAGAGTTTCACATCCCAACATTCTTGCAGTTAGACAAGGTCATGTGATTAGTCTGGGCCAATGAAATGAGAGCAAGAGTAATATATAATCATTTCTGGTCTGAAGCGACAAAAAGCCCCTGGATTTTTCACTTCATTCTCTCTCCTTGCCTTAGAGGTTGTTATTGAGATGGTACAGCCACAAGATGAGAGCATTCTGGACTGCTGGGTCAAGTCACGAAGAACAATTGCCCGGGAGAGTCCCTTGATGCTGGAGTAGACTTTGTGTAAGCAAAAGCCACTGGGATTCTGGTGGTGTTCATTACTGTGATATGGGTTAGCCTATTCTGGCCAACACAATATTTTACATGGTTCTATTATAAATGACATTTACATGTTCATAAAAATAAAAACAACAATTACTGTTCTATCCAAAATTATGGTGTATCTAACTACATGGCAAGCATAGGAGACGTGTTACGTGAGAGTGCTGTGTTGGGTGGGGAGCTAGGCATGTATGCTGGTGTGGTGGATATGTTGGTTGTCAAAAAGCAAAATCCTCTTTCACAGTGAAACATCAGTAAATAGTGCCTAAAATTCAAAGAAATCGTACTGGTAGAAGTACGTCTTGTCCTTGGCTCGAATCTTACTTCCTATTTTGGCACAAAGGAAAAGCGCCTCTTGACAAGCACATGAAAGGCAGGTCCATTCAGAACACACATTGGGTGTAACTTTTGTAGGTGTGACGAGGAAAGTTCAGGTCTTTGACACTGGCCGCAAGCCTTTAGGCAATTATACTTGACTGGATTCCCTGATTCATGGTGGTGGACGAGGTGAAGAGGTGGTGGGAGGACATTCCCAGTGGCCAGACATGTGTTTCCTTACCAACTGTTTCCTTGCCACAGTTAATTCAAAGAAGAGTACTCCTCTGACATGAGCTGAGACGATAAACTCTTCTCTCTACTTAATTTGGAGTTGGGCCTAAAGGAGCCTCAACTTAGCATGGTCTGTGTTTTTGAAATAAGACAGTGTGATACTAGGAACTGTTGAGGTGTCTCTCTTCCCCACGGTGTTGGCTGAATAGCAAAAGCCAGTGTGCAACATGAGAAGAAAAAAATAGATGCACCCGGATGTAACGTCCCAGGTCCTTCGAACACCTCGGTTCCTGGTCTGGTGAAGCACTGCTTACATGTGTAACCTAACTCAGCTCCTTTTCATACTTGGAGCCAGAGAGTTCTGTTGATCAAAGCTATACTTATAAACTGGGACCTAAAAAGGCAGCTTAATTCTCTCCTTTGCCCCTAAAAATACACATTTCTTTGGTGGTTAAGAGGGGAAGACCTCATACAGATTCTCACCTTTGCCTGGACACTTACATTTCTTTGACAGCTGTGCACAACTTAGAACTGGCCCCTGGTCCTTCTTTGTCTAGGGAGCAGTGTAGAACTAACAGAAGAATTAGAATCTTGAACTGGATGATATCACCACAGTGTCTTCTGCGTCATTATGGGCCACATACTCACAGCACAAAGTTTTATAGGATATAGGGAAAAAACACTACTCTCTCTAACATTTATATTTTTCAGTAGAAGAGACTAACATTAATTATCTGTTTCCCCAATTCTAGAAACTGCTGGAATCCTTTTGCTGACAGTGTCAGCCTGGGTTTACAGCATCCCACTCTCCTGGAAGACAGAAGGAGAGTCAAATGCATTACACTATGAAGATGACATAAGCTAATAAAGAAAAATGATTAATCGATATTTGTGAGCAACACACTGAAGCAAAGAGAAAGTCTGCATTAGCCCCAGAGTGTAAACCGTTTTGTAGAGAGAGCACTTCTGAATCCACTTCGTCATTCTTGATTTAGCAAATGTGAGCTTTTCTTCTTTCTCAGCTAACAGCTACAATAATTAACACAGAGTTTACATGGACTGGGAAAGTGCTGTATTGAGAAAAAAAGAGAAATTGTACAAACCCTGTGGCCAAGTGGTTTGCTGCCAGAAATAGAACTGTGAACATCAGTTTGATTGGAAATGCTGCCGTGTGGAGTAAAGGTGACTGAGACTCAGAAATCGGCTCAACATTTTCCGATTCACACCCTGTGCAAGGTTCTTGGGCTATCTCTTCAGGAGAAGTATGGGGAGGACCAGCGTTTGGTTAAAAATCTCAGAAGGAAGAAATTAGCTACTTAAATCAACATCAAGGAGTACATTAAAACAAATAAAACCTAAAGTGTTTCAGTCGACACTGTCATTCTAAATTCATACGAAACCTAAATATTTTAAGCTTGTTATACCTTTGTTTGCCTTTTGAACTGAAAGGGACCCATAAGATCACATAGTTCCTCATTCTTGCTTTAAATGGCAAAGGAAGAGGATGCTCAGAAAGGTTAAGTGTAGGTCCAATTTAAGCAGCTAGTAAAGAGCAGAGGAAGTATCAAAGCTGGTCCTTCTGGCTCCTAATTAGTGCTCCTTCCATGACACTGTGCTTCAGGTAAAGTCTGTAGGAGTCCCAGTATGATAATGAGGATATTGTCACACAGGAGAAGACCGGTGGTCTCCAGGGAATATCAACTTCCCACTTGTTAGAAGGCAATTTTTCTTTTCCAAAGAGGGAATGATGGCCTTCTTTTTGGAAGCTGTTCGACGGTGCAAATGTGTGAACTTCGAGCAAATTGCTAAAGCAAATGTATTACCTAAGCAGTAAAAAGAAACGGCACAAGTAAAATCAGGTGACTTCATGTATAAATTTTATCCTCTGGAGTCTAAATATCTTGATGATCCTTAAAGAAAAAAAAAAATTAGTCTTCTTGTCACCACAATTGAACTGCAACTCCATTACTGAATCAATACTCATGCTAGCAAATATCTGAAGGAGCCTTGCTACACAAATTAAAACAGTTTTGGGAGGGGGGAGTGGGAATTCTGGGAAACTTGGGGAAAATAATGACCTCAAAACAGAATTTATTTAATAGACAGAACTGCGGCTGGGTGGGTGGGGCTGTGGCTGAAGGGGGTGGGAATGGTTTATGTTATGATGAAATTTTTAATAAAAACAGGACCTAGACATTTTGGTTTCAAGACAGAGGATAAAATGATCAAATGGATCTTTTCTCCAAATAAATACTGTTATGCCACATTTTCACAGCCAATAGTGCTCCATTGTTTCAAAAACCAATTTGGCTTATCTGTTTTCTCCTCCTTACATATATCTGAAAAGCTGTAGCAGATTCAGAGAAATAGATGACCCAATCACAAAGGCTCAATTCTCCTTTAAATTGACCTTGAGCTTTATAAACCAAAAAGACCATTTGTGTACCTCAGGACAGCATTAAATACAGAAAAAATTAAGTAAAAAGGAAGGCGAGATAGGCAGAATTGGCCAAAGCAAATAAATACTTAGACAGCCAAACCAATAGACACGAAGGCAGAACCCCCATTAAACTACAGATTTGTTATGGGGCGTAGTGGTTACAGGAAATGTCTGTTTCGATTAATGCCACACAATCATCAGTCTTTTAGAAGAAATTTGAAAATGTGAACTTGTCCAACTTTTTATGTGGCTTTTCATTTCTGCTCTTTTAATTTGGAAGATTTTGTTGGTTTGGGGAAGAAAGAAGAGTTGGGGTTTAGTCGAGTAGTATATGCGTCAAGGAAAATTTGTTTACTAATAAATTTTAATGTGCTCAGATATTGCTGTTTTTCTAAGTCCTTGGCCTCTGGAGAGGAAATACACTCAACTGTGTGGTGGTATCAGTGGGATTATGGGCTACCAATGAATAAAGCGAAACTGAGTTCTGTATGACTTGTGGCATAAATAAAAACCGTTGCTATCATAAGAGGGAAAGTCCCACAGTTAATGCTCAATGGCTGGTATAGGGTGTGCCAGTTTTTAAATCTCCAACTGCCATCTACTGATGAGGGCTATTTTAAGAAGCATAAAAAGATAAAGAAAAGGTAAGAAAAAAGCAAGGCTAAAGTTTGATTTTACTATGACAATCTGAAATAAACATGTAACTGGAATTTTTGAAAGGTATAACAGGATATAATAATGATAACTTCGATTTGTCTAGTACTTTCTAGGTGTTACGGATAGTGTGGCAGGTTAAAGATGGCTAGAAATTCTTTGATATTTCGCCCATGGCAATGTGGGCTCTATAAGTCTTCCTGAAGCTGGGTTGGCTCTGTGATAGCTTTGACCAGTTGAAAATGGCAAGCGTCTGTGTTAGTTTCTGGATCCAGCCCTTAGGAAGCCATCAGCTCCTGTTTCCTCTTTCTTAGAACACTCTCTCTGGGAGCCTGAGCCTCCACATAAGAAATCTGATTATTCTGAGAGAACCTGCTGGAAATGTCACATATAGGAGCTCTGGTCTACAATTCTAGCCTTCCAGTCATCCCTATCATGTGCCAGACATGTGAGTAAAGCCACTTAGAAACTTCCCCACTCCCCCACCCCTGCCCCACATCTCCCCTGCCTAGTTCATCCTCCAGCTAAAAACCAAGTAACTTCAGTTGATGAAGCAGAAGAATGAAGTAGAAGAACTGCCCCATTGAGATCTGCCCACGTTCCTCATCCACAAAATTGTGAGATGTCATAAAACGGTTGTTTTTCAAAGCCAAGAAGTACTGGGGTGGACATCAGAAAACAAAATATGTAACTTGTTTAGATTTATTAACCTACTTAATCCTCATAAAAGTCTAATCAGGTAGGTAATACTATTTGCCACATTTTAGAGAGAAGCCTGAAGAAACTGAAGCTTAATGAGATTAAGCAACTTGTCCGCAGCCACATTGCTAGCAGAGGGCAGAGCAAGGATTCAAGCTCGGGCGGGCTGATGCCCGGATATACTGTTAGACATGATATTTTCTCCATCTATCCTGGAAAAATTAAATAAAATTACCGCTCAATAGATATTCATAAAGAGCTTTGAAATATTGCAAGGCACACTGATAGTGTAATATAGTAGGGGAAGCCTGACCGCAGATACCAGTATAGCAATCCAAGCTGATGAAAGAGACACATTCTCTGATCCCCAGTGCAAAATAAACTGCCTTCCTTAGCCTAACCCAGATCCTCTCCAGTTGTTTCTATTTCCTCCTACCTATTACTTCTTTTGTAACATCTAACCCTATCTGCAATCACCTCATCTAGTGCTTATTGCCGCTCTCCCTTTTTGAAACTTAAGCACAATGGAGCTGGTATGGTATGGCTTGAACATCCTCATATCCTCAGCTTTATTTCATTCAGTAAAAACTTATTAACTAGATATTGAAGAAATTCTCTCATCTTCTTTAGGTTGAGCTCTTAGCTCTAAAATGCTAAAGGTATTCAGGCTAAAGTATGGAAATGTTGAGGAAAATGGTCCAGAAGAAATCTCTAGGACCATCTCTCCCCTTTTTAGCAAGAGCAAGTGTTCTTAACTTGAGATCAGTGGGTGAGATTCATATAGTTTATAAGTCCTTTAAAATTGTACAAAAAGTATAGGTGTATGAATTTGTGTGCATTTATTTGGGAAAAGGTATCACAACTTCTATCATATTTTCAAAAGAACCCTAAATTCAAAAGTATGAAGAGCTGTGTTTCTAAAAACCATTGTTTCCTGACCTTTTTTTCACTGCCATCGATCAAGAAATACATTTTTCATAAGGATCCAGTATGTGGGCTTGCACACACATAGAAAAAAAATGGAAACAGAAGTTTCACGAAACAGTGTTTCCTCTAATTTCATGCTGTGCACTCTGATATTTTCAATTTTATTTTATTCCACTTCAATTTGAAATGCTGGTCTTGACCCACAAAATTGATTTCACAACTCACTAGTGAAAAACACTGCTATAGTGACAGTTGAATTTTTTTTTTTTTTTTTTTTTTTACCAATTCTAGCTCTCTTATAGATGGAGTGTTAGAATCAGTTAAAAGGAGGAAGTATGGCATCTTGACAGACAGGTGGAGACATATCTGAGGGCAGATGTGAGCTTGTGAACTTCTCATGCTGTGTAGCCGTTTGCTGTCCACTACCATCTGGGTAAGTTCCCCATTCAGAAAATGCATTCCCGTAAGTGCAATATAAGATAGGACTTTGTGAGTGTAGATATGCATATCCATTTGTGTGCCCACAGGCTTTGAGGGGGCAGAGTGGAGAGGGTGAGGAGTATGAAAGTTTGATCTTTCACAAAGGAAGTTCTTTGAGAGCATACCCTGTGGCGAATCTACAAATCACCTACAGAACTTCACACAGCATCCTGTGGGTACACTTAATAGGGAGGCCGCCAGTACCAGCAAAAGATCACTGCGCTCTGAATCAAAAGAAGTGGGTCGGAGTCCTAGTTCTACCACTTGGGCAAGTTACGCAAACTCTTTGAGCTTCATTTCCTCATTCTCTAAAGTGATAAAAATAAAGGAAGTCTGTTCACCTAACAGGACTCTGGTCGAGAGACAAATGAAACAACGACTGGATAGACCTAGGGGTTCTCTACTATTTTCTCCTTAAACTGGTGCCCACTATTTGAGAAGAATTCCAATTAATCTAGTGGTTATTTGCAAATAATCCATATTCATTCAATAAATGTCTTTTGTCAGAGTAATAATTTTACAATCTCCTTCATCTATAATTCAGGCATTTCACTTGCTGTTACCCCTTTTCCTTACAGCTCACCACTCCATTTTGTTTTGGTTTTTTTTGAGGAAGATCAGCCCTGAGCTAACATCTGCTGCCAATCCTCCTCTTTTTGCTGAGGAAGACTGGCCCTGAGCTACCATCTGTGCCCATCTTCCTCTACCTTATATGTGGGACGCCTACCACAGCATGGCTTGCCAAGTGGTGCCGTGTCCGTACCCAGGATCCGAACTGGCGAACCCCAGGCCACCAGAGCAGAACGTGCACACTTAACCACTGTGCCACCGGGCTGGCCCCTCACAACTCCATCTTATCAAGAGAAGAAGCACTCTAATTTCTTCAAAATCTGACTAGCTAGTAGCAGCACCTTGGGATGGTGGGAAGTAGAGCTGCTTAATGAGATGGAATAAAAGGAGTGGAGAAGAGAATTAATGACATAGAGGCAGGTTAGGTGTGGTAGAAAAATCTGGACTTTGGAGTCAGAAAACTCATTGTTTAAACCTCTGCTGTGTGTTATGGGCTGAATTGTGCCCACGCCCCCACAATTCATATGTTGCAGTCATATGTGACTGTATTTGGAGATAGAGTCTCTAAAGTGGTAATTAAGTTAAAACGAGGCCATTAAGTGGACCCTAATCCAGTATGACTGGGGTCCTTAAAAGAAGAGGCCATTAGGACACAGACATGTACAGAGGAAAGACCATATGAAGACATAGGAAGAACGCCACCATTTACAAGCCAAGGAGAGAGGCCTCAGAAGAAAACGACCCTGTCGACACCTCAATCTCAGATTTCTAGCCTCCAGAACTATGAGCAAATAAATTTCTATTTGTAAGTCGCACTGTCTGTGGTACTTTGTGATGACAGTCCAAGTAAACTAATATACTGTGTAACCTTAGGTATGCCGTAAGAATTATATTTGATAAAATGTTCTTTATAAACTATTATGGGCATTTCTTTTGTCTTTATTTTCTCAAGATAAAAGAAAGAGAACTTTGTCATAAGCAAAATCAGGCGAAGCAATTATAAATTTTTGGAAATATAAGCTGCATCCCTGTACTGAGAAAATGAGTAGCTTAAATATTCACTTGCATAAATTCCCTTTGTTTGGAAATCCTTCTTGTTTGCTCTGTTTGGTAAGTATGTATCTTTGGATGAATAAGGGAGAACTGTGTTATTGCAAAATAATGGCAAAAGTGAATTATAACTTGATTTGATAAATAGACTTCCAATCTTGACCCTGAGGAAAGTAACAAAGCATTGTAACAGCCTGGACACTAGCCTGGTACTCCCTGGGAGCTCAACTATAAGCAAGACCTCTCTGTCATCCCCCCATCACCAAGTAAAGAGAGGCAGCTCTAGGGCAGAGCATCACTCCAACCAATAAAAGCCCCATCCATCCAATGGAGGACTGAGAAAGTCCAGGTGACTTCTGCATAGAGATTGAGCATTGCACTTGACATGGAATAGAAGCCATGTGAAACTCTTTGTCTTGGTATCCTAAAATTTCCTTCTATATTCTATAAAAGAGGGCAACCCAAGGTTTCTTTTCCCCCATGACTTATAGGAGTTTGTTAGAACATTGAAATGCATGTGTCCTTACACACATTGTTGTTAGTGCCTTCGAGTTGATTCCAATTCCTAGCGACCCTGTGTATACCAGAGCGGAACTGTGCCCCATTTGTTTGCACCATCCTCCCAACTTCTGGTGCTATATCACATGACACTCTTCTGATATCCATAGGGTTTCCACGGCCAATTTTTTCAGAAGTGGGTGGCCAGGTCCTTCTTCCTAGTCTGTCTTAGTCTGGAAACTGCTGAAACCTGTCCACCATGGGTGACCTTGCTGGTATTTAAAATACCATGGCATAGCTTTCAGCATCACAGCAACACACAGCCACCATAGTATGACAACCAACAGATGGGTGGTGTAGTCCTTGATGGGGAAACCAACCTTGGTTGGGGTGGTCAGAGCACCAAATCTTAACCACTAGACCACCAGGGCTGACCCCTTACACACATCAAAATAGTAATTGTAGATAACCATGGGTTTAGATATCCACATATACTTTACCTTTTCAATACTTTTTAAATATCCTAAATTATCTTTTAAATTTAAACTACAAAGAGAAACATTAAATTGGGGGGCAAGTATATCTTAGAATCGTGTTACTTGTGATTTAGTAAACGATGTTGGGAAACATCACGAATAAACAAATTACCATTGATAATCTGAGAATAAAAGCTAATCTAAAAAATGACTCTGCTCTCTCTTTTGTATGATGAATGAATTAGGCCACTCAGAAACCACAGCGGGGGACCTTCTAGGGTACCTTTCTTTGCAATGGTTAGGCCAGGGCATTAGACATGATATCCTGGATCCTTCACAGATCCTTCTAATAACATGATTGCACACAAACCTTAAAGGTCATACAACAGTTTCCCAAAGAGTTTTCAAAAATCTATGTTTTTAAATCTTCTCTTGCTATGGCAGGGAATTGTCACTCAATCCTTTGAAAGAGAAACTTTCAAAATAAAACTGGGTGTTATTATGTCTTATGATGCCAGGGATTTCTTTCCACACTCTAGATTTTGAAAATGTGATAAAAGGGGGTAGACAGTAAAATGGTAAATGATCACTAATTCCCTTTTAGGAAAAACACAAGTTAGAACCACATCTCCAAGGTCTCATAATGGCCTCTAAGTGCTCATATCTCCAAGATACCAATGAATTTAAAGCAATGTCAGCAAGATACAGCACCCACAAAATATGTTACACATACCCTTGATCGACAAAGACAAATCATGTATGTATAAGGCTATACACCCCATTTGCAGACACCTTGCACAATAATTGCATCAGCCATGCCATGGCTTTTGTAGCATTATTAAATTAAAAAAAAATACATGGTCTTTGAAATCAGACGCATATCTGCATTCAAATTTTGGCTCCACTACTTAGTGCTATGTGGTCTCATGCAAGTTATTCCACTCATTCGAGAATGATTTATTTATTGTGTTTTAGGAGCCAGGCACTGTGCTGGGTGCAGGGGGTATAACTAGGAGCATAATAATTATGGTCTTTGCTATTATGGAGTTTAGTCTAGTGAGGCTAGAGGCATTAAAACATGACCACAGAAATAAATGTAACAAAAGGGAAACCCAGTAAGTTACACATATCCCCTACAGCTTTTTAACCAGTTCTGGTGGCTGGATTGTCTTGAGGAGACCAAGGCATGTTGGGTGGAGGTTTGTAGGTAGAAGCAGGACCAGAGAGAATATTATGTATTCTGAAGGCAGGATGTGGATGTTACTGCCTCAGGGAGTTGGGAGTGTGAATTCTAGGAGGCAAGTAGTACACCTGCATTGGCTGGACCCTTCTTGGTGGTGGAGCCAAGGTGTGGAGGGACAATCAGAGCTTTCAAGAAAAGTTCCCACCGAACTTTGCAGATCAGGATTTTGGAATGAAATGTTATGGTACCATGGTGATCCTTCTTTTGGCCTCCAAATCTTAAGAAGTGCCTCCAAAATGTTTTGTCTTGTTTTTAATAAATCTTAAGTCATTTTGGACTTGTAGTAAACAATTATGGGGCTGGCCCGTGGCCAACTGATTGAGTTCACACCCTCCACTTCGGTGGCCCAGGGTTTTGCTGGTTTGGATCCTGGGCGCAGACATAGCACCGCTTGTCAGGCTATGTTAAAGCAGCAGCCCAAATAGCACAACTAGGAGCACTCACAACTAGAATACACAACTATGTACCGGGGGGACTTTGGGGAGAAAAACTAAATATGACAGGTCTAGGCCTACATAAGAATCAGCAAGGGCCTGGGACAAAATCTATCCATGTATGTGAAAGGACAGTGGGTATGACATAGACAAATGCAGATACAGATGTGAATATAGATATAGGTATATGGAAACACTGCTATGAGAGCAGAGAGCAAAATAACCTAGTTTAGCTGGATGAGTTGGGGAAACCTTGAGAAGCAGTGTTTTAGCAGAGACCTAAATGAGGAGTAGGAGTAGCCAGGCAAATTCTGAGGGACTTCTTCAGCCAGCCTGGGCGGAAATAGCACATGTGAAGGCGAGAGAAGTATGCACATCCCAGAAGGGAAAGAGTGTCCTGAGTCTGGAGTGGCATGAGCAGGGAGAGTATAGTAAAAAGAAGAGGCTGGAGAAGCAGGTGGCATGAGAACAGGCAGGGTGTGGTGGGTCAGCTTCCACAGAACTGCACAAACCAGAATTTTACAGGGAGGAGCAATGTGAATCAATATGCATTTTTAAAAGGTAATTCTGACTACTATGTAGATTGGATGGGAGCCAGAATGGAAGGAGAACCATTACTGCAGGAGGCTAAGTGAGGGATGACAGTGCCTTGAACTAGCAGGTTGACCCTGGAGATGGAGCTAAGTGGACTGTGTGAGTTGGACCCCAGGGGTAGAATCAATAGGGCTGGTAATGATGTATGTGTGAGGTGAAAGGATGGCCAACTTACCAGCAAAATGAGGGATAAAAAAGGATCTACCGCACAGACTCACAGGGAGCATTAAACAAGATAATGCATGTCAGCTGCACACAAGAAGCATTCAATGTATGTAGGTTGTTATGATTATAAAGATAAATACAATAATAAGCATTTTTAAATGATTTGCAGTCATTCTAAATTACCCAGAAAGTGAGTATCTTTATACCAGTTAGGAGTCAAGGAAAATTGAGGGGTGGTAATTGGCTAATTTTGAACCATCATCTCCCCTTAGACACACACAGCTTTGAAGGTACTGTCATTTTTCACTTGTTTGGAATGACTGCCTCACAACTTCACCACATCCTGAAAACAACCTCAAGCAGGGGGAGAATTGCTTGGGTTTTTGAACGCCCGCCAGGGAATCAAAGAGATGACAGAGTAAAGGAGGAAGAAAACTTTCATTAAAGGTTTGCCTCCACGTAAGTAATCCAAAGCATCCATAAAGTGGGTGTATTCCTTATGACTCAAACAATAAACTCAGTTGAAGCATTGGAGTAACCTAACTTTTGCCTCTATATCTTGAGATCATAATTCTGAGAAAAAGTAATGCAGTTTTCTTACATGACAAATGCTTGACCTTTTGTAAAGATGTCATTTTCTCAACACAACTACAGGAATGACAGGGGAGCTGGAGGGTCAGAGAAGCCAATGAATGCTATTTGCATCTTAAGAAAAAGAAAATGTAAATTACAAAAGTGCTATTCAGGAGACAGAAAACTAGATCTCCCCTGGTCACTCTTCCAAACAGATAGATCACCCCGGCCCCCGGCTCATCATCCAAGACTTCTGGTTGTTTCCTCAAGCAAAATAAACATTAAAGGGTAATTATTTTCCCCCTGAGGTTTCTACAGGTGTCTTTCTACTTGTGAGCCTTGCTGTTTTTAAGTTTTCAGTAACAAGCAAAGAAGGAAGAAAAGGTACTTCAGAGGAGTCCACGCTCGGGTCACAATAGTGCAATAAAATTTCTCAAGGCTTCTGGCAGGGACAACAGCAGATATACCACTAACCCTGACCACGGCGGACTCAGCAGACTTTCTGAAAAACAGAACAGACTCATTGAGTCACCCGAGTTTGTCTCCCTGGTTTTCATCGATTTATTCTCAAAGTTTTTGCAACAATTAATTGGTCATTATTTACAATATCCTTCTGGGGTGAATCAATGCTATTATCCCTGGTGTAATTCAATACTATGATATGATCTCAATAACTTTTCAGTCTATTTACTATGTTCTCTGGTCTGCAAGGATGTCTTATTGCCATGACAGCTTTTAATGCAGGTTTGCTACTGATATTAAAAAAAAAAGTCTTTATGCTACTGGGTTTCTCTACTAACGAGTAAAATGATGCCCTGCCAATCTACAACTTAAGAGGGTTAGGTCTTTTAATACCTTTAATGAGATTGGCTGTCAGCTGCTCCAAGGGTGCAAGACTGTTAGAACAGTCCACCACTTCGCACATGTTGTCCTAGTGCCCCCTCTGGAGCTGCAGAGAGCACTTGGAGTCTCCTGCCACCTTCTGACACAGGAAAGGGCTGAGAGGTCTAATGTAGATGGATGAGCGATCCTCTCTTTGGGGTGATAAATGCCTCCCTTGCAACACTGCTTATTTGTGTATACAACTAAAAGTCCCTTAGCACAATATATTGTAAGCATCTGCCTCATCGGAAGCAAACCTCTATTCATTTTTGTGTGCTGTGTGCCAGTCACAGAGTGTGCTTTCAAAAATACGTGATGGATTGAACTGAATTCTGTTTAAATCAGGAATACCATGCCCATTTGGCTTTCTCCTTTTCCCCAGGTCAATAAAATGGCAGCTAACCCGGTTGTTATTTTTCAGGTGCTCTCAGCTGAGAGTGGCAAAAAGCCAGGTAGGTGTGATGAGAACTGATGTATTCCTCCTGTTCCCAGGCTTCTGGGTCTCTGCCACAGGAGAGAGTGGCAGTGAGCCAGAAATGGAAGCCAGAATGGCAAGGGGAGGGTGAGTCTCTGTTTTATACTAAAGTGTCCATAATTATAACTTACTCAAAGCAAGAATGCTAGTACTAAGAAATGGATTAGATGCATTCACAATTCTGGAATAGTCTGACAGAATCATCATAGGTTCAGAAGTCAAACCGAGATGAGATAAAAGTTAAAACACCTGGAGTTTCTGTTACTGCATTTTACAACTTAGTTCCAGGAAATCTCTGCATTTGACTTTTTTGATTCAGGATCTGTAAACACTTTTAAAAATAAAAACAATACCTGATATGAGTCGTGACTTTCCTTGTGATCCCAAGTTTGCAACATCTGTACTGACAAAGGTAAGTTGAAAGACTACAGGGGAGAGAGTCTGGGTGGCCTCTCATATAGCAGTGAAGCCACATGGCAAGAGCTCAGTTGCAGAAGAACAAGGCCTGTGCCAATTCCAGGGTGAGCAGCAGCTCTCATGGCAGCAGCAGGTGAGCAGGAGGGCTCTAGGAAAGGAAGAGATGTGACTTCTGACATCTGAGGTTTACAGTGAAAGATTCGTTGTAGATATGGTTAATTTTGTTATTATTAAAAACACAAACAAATCACACACACACACAATCTGGAAATATTAGTAATTTCTGTCCACCCCATAAGGCTGTAGGATCAAGGGAGATCACATACATGAGAGCTTTTTACAAACTGTAAAGTGCTATAAAATATCCTTGAATTTATATTTATGGTCAGGAAGTATAGACTTGTATCTAGAATAAAGTGAAATGATAACATGAAGTGATTAGTTAGAAGTGTGAAGATAAAAGCTAGAAAACTGTTCAGGAACTAAATCAAAATTATGGTAACATCAGCAATAAGAATGCTGAATGTGATCTTATTTACATCACTGCTGAAGTCTGGTAGAGGCAGAGAGGCATTTGAATTTTGTATAATTGTCAATATATTGTTTATTTAATACCCAAAGTTTGTTTGCTTAGCAAATATCACAAATGCTAAGCTAATTTTGGGAATCCATAATAGCACCTTCCTGTAACCCCCCAATCTCTGCCCCATGCTTTAGGTTTCATTTTCTGTTCATTATGTATTGCCCTCAAGGTTGTAAGGGAAGGAATAGAAAGGATGAGTCAATAATGAATATTCTTGCCAGAAAAATAAACACTGAATTGGACTGTTGTTAATAAAAGTATCACATGTAAAAACAAATGAGATAATTTTCTGCCCTACTTGGCATTTAATAGCCCTCAGCATTCAGGGTCTGAGCTTCTTTGTTAAAGTACACCAAGAAACTGGAAGAAATTCAGAGAACAGCAACAAAATTAAAGTTCAGTTAATAAACAAGGGTTGAGAGAATGGGGCAATCTTGGTTTTGACATAAACAAAACAGTTCACATGGTAAAAGGTCAAGGGAAGATAGATGATAAATTTAGAACCACTTTACATAGCAAGCAAAAGATAAAATATCTTGCATTAAAGTTCTTACCGGTAGGACCTATTGTTACAAAAGAAAATACACAGCGACGTCAATTATCCAGTTTCATCTGAGTGTGAAAAGGTCCCCTTTTTAAGAATTAGCTTGAGGATCATAATTGCAATCATCCATAATCCCAAACTGTTTGGTATGCCCAAGTCACTTCCATTCTTTCTTTTTTTCTATGAATGGCAGAAATAAAGATGCAAATAACCTGGATACCATCCCTCAATGCTAATAAAATGCTAAAATGTAAACAGTGCAAAATAAAGATAGACATTACAGAATAAACAATTTGTATTTTATTGCTAAATCATTCAAAATCTCATGGAAATGTAACCCCTGTGGTATTGTAAACAGTAACACCCAAAACCATGGCTGCCGAGAGACTATTTAAAGATATTTCATGGGGAATATCATGACTTCCATGTTTCTGCACAGTGGGCAATTTATTTTCATTTTGGACTCCAGGCAGGAAGTGCTTATTCCTGCCAAAGAAGATGTAAAATTTCCCCCTCTCCCGTTGCCACTGAGGTTGCTGCTACTACAGAGGACCGGAGCTGCCAAAGAAAACATAGATCCAAATGGAAGACTGAGCCATGCGAGAAGAGAGTCACATCAACACACGCCACAGAGAGCATTCGCTGAGATTTTGGATAAAATCAGATCTTCTAAAAGAAAGTATTTCTAAAAGAAAGATTCAGTACATTACACACTCTGATTAATTACATATGCATAAAATAAAAGGTAATGATAAAAAAGTAAGCAACAGACATTCTCCTGAAGATCACACAGGACAAGAGAAATACGAGGAACACAGAAAAGGATCCAGCCCAGGTCGGATGTATTTCCTCAGCTGATGTGGGATTATTACTAGTCCCTCAAAGAGAAAACTTGATAAAATATGGCAGATGTTTCTCATTTTAGAAAAATGCTTCTAATATAAAAATAGAAAACAATTTTGTAAACATTGCAAAGTAGTATTTATAAGAAACCAACAGAAAATATTAAAAGGTGACACACTAAAAACATCCCCAATAAGCCAGGAGCAGGAAAGTTGTGACTGAAGGTGACCAATAGTTTGGAGAATTTAGTTTATGCAACAAATTTTGGAAAGGAGTTCGCTAATTAAATTTTGGAAAAGAAGAGACAAAATGGTTATTATTTGTACATAATGTAATTTTATGCCTAGGAAATCAAAAATAAATAGCTAAAAATTTATTTTATTATTATTTTAGAAATAGTGTCACGAGTGAGAAAGCATAAAGGATGGAACACATAAGATTTCATGATTGATTGCATGTTGGTAGCAAAAGTAAAGGAGAGTGGGCAAAGTCCAAAGTTTTAACTGTGATCGTGAGTCTACATCCATCTCCAACACAACCACTTTACTGCAGGCCAACGTCACCTCTGGCCTGGGTTACTGCACCAACTCCATTCTTACCCCTCCAATCAATTATTCTCACAGCTGTTGGATTAATTATTTATTTATTTATTTTGCCAAGGAAGATTCACCCTGAGCTAACATCTGTGCCAGTCTTCCTCTATTTTGTATTCAGGTCACTGCCACAGCATGGCCACTGATGAGTGGTGTAGGTCCACACCCAGGAGCAGAACCCAGGTTGCCAAAGAAAAGCATGATGAACTTAACCACTTAGGCCATGGGGCCGGCTCCCATAATTTTTTTAATTAAGATATAATTGACATATAACATTATATTAGTTTCAGGTATACAGCAAAATGATTCAATATTTGTATATATTGTGAAATGATAACCACAATAAGTCTAGTTAACATCCATCACCACACATGAGAAGTTTTCAGATCTACTTAGTAACTTTCAAATATACTATACAGTATTATTAACTATAGTCACCATGCTATACATTATATCCCCAAGACTTACTAATTTTATAACTGAAAGTTTGTACCTTTTAATCACCTTCATGCATTTCACCCACTCCCTATCCCCCACCTCTGGCAACCAACAATCTGTTCTCTGCATCTATGAGTTTGGTTTTGTATTTTTTTTAGTTTCCACATCTAAGTGAAATCATACAGTACTTGTCTTTCTCTGTCTGACTTATTTCCTTAGCATCATACCTTCAAAGTCCATCCATGTCATTGCAAATGGCAAGATTTCATTCTTTTTTATGGGTGAACAATATTCCATTGTGTATATACGCCACATTTTCTTTACCCATTCATCCACTGATGGGCACTTAGGTTGTTTCCAAATTTTGGCTATTGTAAATAATGCTGTAATGGATATGGGGGTGCATATATCTTCTCAAGTTAGTGTTTCCTTTGGATAAATACCCGGAAGTGGAATTGCTGGTAGTTTACTTTTAATTTTTTGAGGAACCTCTATACTATTTTCCGTAGCGGCTGCACCAATTTACATTCCCATGAGGGTTCCCTTTTCTCCATATCCTCACCATACTATACTTGCTATTTATCTTTTTGATAATAGCCATTCTAACAGGTGTGAGGTGGTATTGTGGTTTTCATTTGCATTTCCCTGATGAGTAGTGATGTTGAACACCTTTTCATGTACCTGTTGGCAATCTGTGTGTCTTCTTTGAAAAAATGCCTATTCGGATCCTCTGCCCATTTTTTAATTGGATTGTTTGGGGGTTGTTGCTACTGAGTTGCCTGAGTTCTTCAGACATTTTGGATGTTAACCCTTTATCAGATATATGATTTGTAAATACTTTTTTTCATTCAGTAGGCTGCCTTTTCATTTTGTTGATAGTTTTCTTTGCTGTGCTAAAATAATTTTAGAACTAGCAAGTGAGTTCTCTAAAGCGGCTCTATATAAGAAAATACACAAAAATCAGTACTTTTCCTTTATGAATAAAAAAAGTTTAAAGTTGGAAAATAAAATGCAGAAAAAGATCAAATTTATACTGGCAACAAAATATGCTAATGCCTAAGTACAAATTTAAGAAGAAAGCAATAAAAACTATAAGAAACCTATACAGCCTTACTAAAGAACATTCAGGAAGAAACATACCATTTTCCTAGAAGGGAAGACTCAACTCCATTCAGATATAAAGGATTTATATTATTACATAAATTTAATGATACTCCGAACTGAAGCTTGAGTTTTGCTTTGAAATCTGACAAATGAATACAAAAATTAAAAAAATTTTGAAAGAGAATAATGAGAAGAGATGTAGCCCACCAGATATTAAAGTGTGTTTCCTTGTTATTATAAATATAAAGTATAATACAGATAGTAGAATTGAGTTCAGAAATAATGTAAGTATATATTACAATCTATACACGATAAATTTGGCATTTCACATGAGTAGGGAAAGGATGTTTTATTCACTAAGCAGTATTGAGACTGTTAGTTGTCATACGAAAGGAAGAGTTGAATTCTTATATCACTCTTATACCATAATAAAGGATAGATCATTCAAGAGGTAAATGTGAAAAAAACAAAAGTATAATCATACCAGAAAGAAATATCGGAGAAAATTTTTATAATGGAAGCAATACAAGTCAAAATAAGTCAGTTATCATTCTTCATGTATCAGCTTGGCAAAATTAAAAAGATTAGGATTGATTTAAAAGTGGAGAAACAAATACTCTTTTATATTGTTGATGGGCGTATAAATTGTTAAAAACATGCATACTCCATGACCCACAAATCAGACTACTAAGAATCTATTCTTTGAAAATAATGGCAAGAATATCCAGTCAAAGAATATCCATTTGTTTGCAATAGCAAAACACTGGAAAGAACTTGAAAATCCACTAGGGAGTAATTAAAGACATCATAATACATGTTTAGAATGGAATACTGTGCAGTCATTAAAAAGAATGAAGTAGATAACCTGGAAATATATCCTGAACACGGGTTTCCCCCGCTATCTGAAAGTGGAGCCTTCCTATGAAACCCTTTGTAAGCCGAAATGGCGTAGAGCAAAGAAGTAATTACCTTAGGACACATCTTGCTAACAGGCACACAAAATTAATTGGGATAAAGTACAGTTGCTCACAGACACAGTTCAAAGCTATGGCAGCTCAGTGCTGAGATGCTGAGTGTAGTTCCCAGGAAAAGAGAGGGTGGTGCCAACCTCGTTGCTCAGGGTGCGAGCTGCCTCTGTAAGCTTTCGGGGCAAAACAAACGCTGAACACTATTTTCGTTTTTTGCCTTTTTTCATAAAAGTGAAATCCTCTGATTTCTTTCAGTTAGTGAAAACAAGTACTAGTACAGGTCTTTCATAAAACTGAAGTGGCATAAAGCAAACTTTTGAAAGTGGGGGATACCTATATACTGTTTAATGCTAAAAGTAGTCTTTCAACTATTGTGTACAGCATGGTTCTGTTGACAGGATTAGTTGGTTACTGAAAGGAGAGCAGGGAGACTGGCTGACTCTGCAACCCTCCAGCCCTATGTATCTTGCCCCTGCAGTTACAGCAGGGTTTGTCTCCAGGAGTGAACGGTGTTTGGGTCAAAGAGTTATGATGGTAGCCCAAATAGGTGATGATATCATGGAGGACTAGGCAGATGTCAGGGCCAGAAAGCCAATTGCTGAGACATCATTCCCATCTCTTCACTCTAGCTGAAAACAAGTAAAGCTTAAGCCCTTGGTAGATGATTCTGCCCTTCCTCTCAGACTGGCTACCAACAGTTTAGTTGGAATTCTCAACCATGTCAATGAATTTTGAAGAAAACCAACACCATGAGAAAAAAAACATGAAAGAAATGATATGTGAGTAAAAATAACTACTTATTCAATCAGAAAAGATATCTGAAATAAAATTTAATTATTCTTAAAATGATGCAGGCACGTATTTCATCTACAAAGTATGGATAGAAGATTATGACAAAGGAGCAATATGTATCTGTTGAAATTAGACAAAAACAAAGCTTGATATCTAGCCCGATTAGCCACAGCTGAAGAGCAAATCCGTGAGTTGGAAGAGAAGGTGGAAGAGTCTTCCCAAAACACTCACAAATGCTGAAAGTTTAAAAATAGAAAAAGAATTATCATTAAGAGACAAGGAGGAAAATTCCCAAGAGGTCAAAATCCATCTAGTATGATTTCTGGAAGAAAAGCCTGGAGAGAATAAAAAGAAAGCCATTGAACAAAAAAATCTGGAAGGATATAATCAAAAAATAATTTATAGCAATTACTGTGAAGTGGAGTTGAAGGAGGATGGGAGTAGGTAAAGGAAATTTATTTTTTTTGAGGAAGATTAGCCCTGAGCTAACTTCTGCCGCCAATCCTCCTCTTTTTGCTGAGGAAGAATGGCCCTGAGCTAACATCTGTGCCCATCTTCCTCTACTTTATACGTGGGACGCATGGCTTACCAAGCTGTGCATAGATCCGCACTCAGGATCTGAACTGGCGAACCCCAGGCTACTGAAGCGGTGCGTGGGAACTTAACCGCTGTGCCACCAGGCAGGCCCCAAAGGAAAATTTTTAATGATTTAAAGTGCTTAGAACAAGCCATAGTGGTCTAGTAGTTAAGATTCAGTTTCTCTCACTGCTGCGGCCCAGGTTCCTTTCTTGGTCATGGAACCACACTGCCCAACTGTCAGTTGTCACACTGTGGCAGGGGCTCACGTAGAGAACTGAGAACTAACAACTGGGATACACACAACCATATACTGAAGCTTTAAAAAAAGAAAAGTGCTGAATGATCTTAAAATTTCGTGTGTAACTAAAAACTATCTGTATAGAAAGTATGGGCTCAGTTATTCACAGAAAAATATTTTTCTTATCTTATTAATCTTAAAGAATCTCTACAAGTATCTTTTCAGGTGGCTACCCAGATCAGGTCAACATTTGCTAGCTGTTAGAATCACTATTCTATTGTCCAAAGGAAGTAAAAACATCTTACGAAATTCTACCTTAATGAGGCTTACTCTGTGTTATATACTATCAGCTAAATAAACTTATCACTATAATTCTGCCTCTGCTGATTTTAGTGAAAGCAGGGGCGATTGTTAACACAAAGAATTTGCTTCACTCTACTATAGTCATTCTCATGCCTGTTCGTTTGGTTTGGTGATAGTCCCAAAGAGATGGAATGTGAGAGGCCACGTCATCATAACAAGAGGTAGAATCTTGAAGAGGTTATCTGGATGATTCTGGGAGACCTCCTACTTATCATCTTGGGCATTTATTCCAAATGATTGATTTATTAATATACTATAACCATTTCCTAGTTCTTTTCAATTCTTATAGCTGTAGTCTTATCTTAAATAAAGGATGAGGATCTCTTCATCTTTTTAGATAACCACGAGTCACATCCTGACAAAGAAATAGAGAAGAGTTTCCCCTTCAGCCTGAGTAATAAGATGATGGAGATTTTTATGGTATATTTGTTGAAAGAAGCATCAGGGAGGCTCCCTGTACTGTCACTTGCCACTTTCACCCCATCTAATCTTTGCTTCAGAACTGTATTTTGGGGTCCACAAATCAAATATAAACTTTCTCACCTCATGTCAAAGTATAGAACACCACCATTTCCCATTTCTATTTTTTCAAGTGGGGGAAAAATAGCTACTCGAGAACAGCACCTATGATGGAACTGATGCCAGGATGTAGGTGCCAGAGCAGCAGGACACAACAGAATCACCAAAAGCAGTGCTGACAAGGGAGGTGAGTGAGCACAAAAGACAGTGCCCCTTACATTTGGTGTCTAGTAAGAGACTAAAGTTTGGCTTTCCCATAAAATAAGTAAATATTAGAAGAGGCCTGGCTCAACACCGAAAAAAGTTAGAAGTTGAAATGAGCTGCAATATCTGCAATTTTTTTTTTTAAGATTTTATTATTTCCTTTATCTCCCCAAAGCCCCCCGGTACATAGTTGTATATTCTTCGTTGTGGGTCCTTCTAGTTGTGGCATGTGGGACGCTGCCTCAGCATGGTTTGATGAGCAGTGCCATGTCCACGCCCAGGATTCGAACCAACGAAACACTGGGCCGCCTGCAGCAGAGCGGGTGAACTTAACCACTCGGCCACGGGGCCAGCCCCCAACATCTGCAATTTTTGAACTTCTTTTATGAAATGCCAAGTAATAATGGAGCCAAGAATCATGAAGATTCAGGAGGTGAAAGTATCTAAGGTAAAAAACGAATTATTCCGAAAGTTATTTCACAAGCTGTTTTCTAGCACCGGCAGTTCCTTAGCAGCTTCTTGAAAGAAAGGCCTGCGCTAATGTACACACGAGCAGCAAATCTCCCGGAATTTTCCACAGAGTTGCTTCACTTCTCTGCTTTGCTCCTGTTACGAAGACTTGATCTCCCAAGTGACATTCGTTCACCAAAATCACCACAACTGAATAAAAGACAAACAAAAGCAAGTAGTGTCAATCCTGAAGTGACGTGAACTGTGACAGGAATTTTTTCTTTTGTTGTTTTTCCTTAAAACAACTCCAAAGCCTCAGTGCCATCATGTTAGGTTTTAGAGGTTTAGTCCTTTGAGAGGGAAAACCGCCTGTCCCTCTGTTCCCCTGCAGGCAAGGAACACAGTCAAGCCCTATTATCTTGAAAGCACTTCTTTGGTAATTCTCAAGACCACATTTCTCAATCCAGCGGTGTTGTTGAGCAAATGCATGTGTTCTTCAGAATCAAAATGACTGTCCACAGGGAATAAGGCTCCCCCTGTCCCTTTTAAGTCCTTTTTTGTGTACTTTGAGACAGAACATTTGGGACATGGCCCATGTGAAATGTCATATATCTCAGAAAAAGTGGATACTTAGCCAGTGGCAGTTGTTTTAAAAAGAGCCAGGCTTGGTCTCCTTAAAAGTCCTTGTTCCATTTTCTAGATGTTGGGTGTTGTCCTCTAATGTCCAGCAGAAGTCCAGTGGTTTTTCTCTCTTTCTACCATCATTTCAAAGACTGATTTTATATTAATCATTGACACTTTAGTATGAATGAATTTAATCATTGTAATTGTTCCTGGGAAATTTGCACTTAAGCCTTGTTTCTAATTGTACAAAAAGATATTTTGTCCCTCATTAAATTAAGTTTAGGCATCATATAAACTTGGCCATTAAGAATTCTCATCATATTGCATGATCTTTCTCTTATATAAAAGAGAAAAGAAACAGAAGCCTGACTGGACTATGGCAGAGACTGAGGGAGTCCAGAGCTAATGGAGAGCAGAATACTGTGGGTTCCAGCAGCAGGTGTAGCTTCAGCACCCTGGGCCCACCTGCTCAAGCCCCACTCATCCTGCCTGTTGTTTTCTTTTCTCTAGTCTTATCCATTGGCCCTCTTGACCTTTTGTCATTCTTTTTCTCAAGAACCTCACACCTCAGTGATCAAAACCCATTTACCCTGTGCTTTGTTCCCTCCCTCAGGTTTATCTAAACCCCAGGTGCTTAGAGAATGCAACATCCACATGGTTTGGAAGTTCTACTTCCCTAAACCCTTCATTTTACAAATTACTCAAGTTGGGATTTCTGAGCGTGGAAAAGGATCAGGAAGATTTGAGAAGGATAACAGTCAAACAAATAAGAGGAGGAAGATTAGAACGCTAGGGTCCTCCAACCTGAAAAGCAAAATGTACCCAGATAGTCCTCCTCCTTTCCTTCCTTACCACCACCTCCAAACCTTGAAGAGCCAGAGACAACCCAGAGCAGGAGGCAGCAAAGCTCAAAGCAGGGAGAGAGAGAAAAATTCAATGACAAAAACCTCACGTCTTCCGCATTGTGGATTCCAGCTGGTGGCAGGCCAGAACTGAGAAAGCTTATTTAGCTACGATGAAGGAAGAATTCATATTAATACACTGGATGGAATGTATTACTAAAACTAGACCATTTCGACCATTTCTGAGTTTGAAAGTGATCAGAATTAAAGTAAAGAAGATGTGGTGTATATACATATATATACACACAATGGAATGCCACTCAGCCATAAAAAAGATGAAATCTACCCGTTTGTGACAATATGGGTAGACCTTGAGGGTATTACACTAAGTGAACTATCAGACCGAGAAAGACAATTTCTGTATGACTTCACTCATATGTGCAAGACAAACAAACAAACAAACATATAGATACAAAGACCAGATTAGCGGTTACCGGGGGGTAGGGGGGGGGGGCAAAAGGACTAAAGGGACACGTGTGCAGTGACAGATAGCAACTAGACTTTTGGTAGTGAACACAAAATATAATGATGTACATCTGATATTTATATAATGTTATAAACCAATGTGACCACAATAAAAAATAAATTAAAAAAAAAAGAAAGAATAAAAAAGTTATGGGATAAGTCCGAGATATCAGACAGGGTAAAAAATAGAAACACTTCATTGAGCACTTTAAAGGGACAGTAGGAGAAACAGAAATAGTGTCTTCAGTATGCGTCCTAAGGACAGGTGCATACCACCATACTTTGACATAGACTGTACTTAGTTGGTTTTCATTTAGGAGGAGCTATATTTGAGGCAGAACTGTCTATGAACTAAGATGACAATGGCACTGATATTTATGTTCTTTAATTTGTCATTGTTTTTGGAGAAAGCAAATCCAATCCAGAGACTAATGTGTCAGGTATACTGAATAACAAGGAGTCAAAAAGGGTTCAGTACAATAATTAGTGATACCAATAATTTATGTTAAAACTTGATGAAAGAGCAAAATACAAAAAACAGTATCAGCAACCTTTATTGTAAAAATCTTGTCCCCAGTCCAGGGTGAAGATAACTTTGAGCTGATGGGGAAAAGTCCCCGGGGAGCTGCTCTAGGCTTAGATGAGGAGACAGAAAGAGTTTTGAGGAGTCTTAGAATGAGCATCTTTCTTCTTTAATGAATTACAGAAGAGGAGAGCATCAGTAGAATTATTGGTGAGAATGGCCACAACAAGGTGGCTGACAGAAGCAGGGGTGTTGCTTGGTTTCTTTCTCCAAACCAATGGATTCCTAAGTAAAGATTTTACTTTATAAAATAAATTTAACAGAATTCAGACTCCAGTTCTGGTGATTTTAAAACATTTCAGCAAGTTTTTTGACCATGTTTAAGATATCTCATCAAGAGATATCCCCTCCTCTTGGATATACACTGATCTTGGTGACTCTTTAAATAACAGAATCAACAGTGATTCTGCATAAATTTTGAATCTAGGTCTTAAAAAGAGAGACAACGTCCACCTGGCTCTCTCTTGGAATGTGGCCTTGGAGCTCTGACGCCATGTAAGAATTCCAACTATTCTGAAGCCACTCTTCTGGAGAGAAATAAAGAAAGAACATAGACAGAGATGCATGTAGAGCCTCAGATGTTCAACTCTTCCCAGCCGTGGTGCAAGAGGTGAATAAGCAAGCTGGCAGATGATTCCGGCCCCAGTCACTATCTGCCTGCAACCGGGAGAGAGGCCCTGAGTGAGAACCGCCCAGCTCAGCCCAATCCACCGTAGAAACATGAAAAATAATGAAGAGTGTTTTTAAGCCACAAAATGTTGTTTTGAGATGGTTTGTTAAATAGTAAATATTTGGAACACTGGTATTCAGCAGTACTTTACAAGCAAGGCTGGACAAATAGTCACCTGTATGTAGAAAAAATTATAGAAATTCAATGTATACATACTTGTTACTGAATCTCTTAATATTTAGTTTGGTATATTCTTTATACTTCACCCAAAATTAATTTAGCACTACATGCATTTGATTTATAAACATACAAATAAACATATACCTGAGGGTGCTTCTCAAAATATTTCACTGATAAGTATGTGCCATAAAAATATGTTTGTAAACCACTGGTGTGGTGGACCAGACCTTTAGCTAAGAGCCTGAAGATTGGGTTCAGGTCTCCATTCTGTCCTGCTAGCTTGTGACACTGAGTACATCTCTGTACTAGATTCCCCATCTGCAAGTGAGAATTAATGATAACTACATCACATTTGTAAAGGCAATTTTCAAAATTGAAAAGCAATAGAAGAATAAAATGTCTTACTAAATTGCATTTCCCCAAATTTTACTGTTTTAGGAAAAATCTATGTGACATCTTGGGAACTAAGGTAGGCATCATCATAAGCTTTATTTATTTTTTTAAGGCAAAACTCAAATTAATTTTATTCTGGAAAGCTAATTAAAATACATAAATATATGCCCATATCATCCCTCATAAAATTTTAGAGGTACTTTAACCCTTTCTCTAATATTATCATCGGCACTCAGCTCAAAATGTTGTCTATATAAGCCTTAGGTTTGAAGTCTGATTTTGGTTTTTTAAAAAATAAACGTTCTTTTTCAAAATAGATTTAGATTTACAGACAAATTAAGAAGATAGTACACAGAGTTCCTGGACCCAGTTTCTCCTTTTATTAATATCTTCGTTTAGTATGGTACATTCATCACAATTCATGGATCAATTCCTAAAATCCTTTTTCAGTTCCAGGACCCCATCTAGAATGTCACATTACACTTAGCTGTTATGCCTCTTTAGGCTCCTGTTGCCTGTGACAGTTTCTTAGACGTTTTTTGCTTTTGTTTAACAACCTGGACAGCTTTAAGAAGTACTGGTCAGGAATTTTGTAGGATCCCCGTGTCCTGGAATTTGCCTGATGTTCTTCTCATGATTATACCGGGGTTAGGGGTTTTGGAGGAAGACTATCATAGAGGTAAAGCACCATTTTCATCACAGCATATGAAGGGTACATACTATCAACATGATTTACAACCATTGGTGTTGACCTTGATGACCTGACTAAGTTAGCGTTTATCAGGCTTCTCCTCTGTAAAGATATTCTTTTTCCCCTCTCTTTCCATACTGTCCTCTTTGGAAGGAACTCACAAGGTGCAGCCCACACTTAAAGCATCGGAGTTATGCTCCTTCTTAGTGAGTATCTACAAAAACTATTTGGAGTTTTTCTACATAGGAGATTTCCTATTTATTTATTCAATCATTTATTATACTGACATTATGATATCATTATGGACTCATGGATATTTATTTTATACTTTGGGTTATAATCCAATACTACTTTATTTTCTTGCTTAAATTGTTCCAGTTTGGGCCATAGAGAGTTGTTTCAGTTGGCTCCTGTGTCCCTTTGACACATTCCCATTAATATGGGTTTTGTTTGTTTGTTTGTTTGTGAGTCTTATTTTTTGGTCCAGGCTCATCTGGTATATTTCCTACTCCACTTATAGAATCAACCATTTCTTCAAGTAGTCCTGGTTATCATAAGCTTTTTGTGCCATCATGGAAATATGTAATATATATTACCCTATACACCCTGAAAATATCGTTTAACCTGCAAATGCAAAGATTTTTAATATTTATCATAATTAGATTAAAAGGGTAAAATGGGGAAGATCTGATAATAAAGGTGCTGGAGATATAAAGAGATTGTAATTGTAGAAACAAAATGGTGACAGTTTAAGAGTTTAATCATACAGACTTTATCAATATTTTACTGATAATAATTATAGAAAAGATAAAGGTCAGAAAAATCCATACTTTAATCTTCAGGCACTGCTTCTGAGTTGAAACACCAAATACACTAATGAAGAAGTACGCATAAAAACTGAGTGAGTGAAGTTTTATGATGTATGATATTAGAGTTCTATACTGTCAGTTAGTGGGATTCCACCAATTTGTAGCAAATATCTAGAGGAGAGGAAGAAAGATAAACAAGCGGGACATAAAAAGTTCCTTAAGACCTCTCCAGGATTAGTAGCATTATCCACATCCACTTTAGACTATCAAGAAAAAAGCCATCTTTTAAAACCGACAGTAGAATTTGTGGTCTGGAAAGAACATTAGCAGTCATCTAGTTTGTGTTAGTTTGCTTGTGCTGCCATAGCAAAATACCACAGACTAGGTTGCTTAAACAACAGAAATTTAACTTCTTTCTGTTCTGGAGGCTAAAAGTTCAAGATCAAGGTGTTGCCTGGTTGGTTTCTTCTGAGACCTCTCCCCTTGGTTTGCAGATGGCCACCTTCTTGCTGTCTCCTTCACGTGGTCTTTTTTCAATGCTCATGCATCCCTGGTGTCTCTGAGTCTCCAGATTTCCTCTTCTTGTAAGGACACTAACCAGACTGAATTACGGCCCACCTGAATGGCCTCATTTTAGCTTAACTGTCTCTTTAAAGGCCTATCTCCAAATATAGTCACATTCTGAGGTACTAGGGATTAAAGTTTCAACATGTGAGTTTTGGGGTAAAATAAAACAGCCCACAACATAATCCAAACTCATTATTTCACAGATGAGAAAACTAAGATCCAGTGAAGTAAATGGAGTCATCTAGGATCACAAAAATTTGAGATTAGAAGCCAATTCCTTCTCCCAAGCCACAGCTTTTTCCCTGCTGTATGGTCTCTAGAAGAATCTATTCTAGGATTAAAAGGTCTAAAAACAAACAACATCGCAAAGTATGGAAAATTCCTTATAGTAATATTCTCCAATGTTTTCTGAAACTGCTGGAATATGTGATCAAATCCAAGAGAAGTTAATTCACAGAAAATTCAAGACACAATCTAGTCTCATTTCTTTTTGATTAATTAAAATTTTTAAGTATAGAATAACTCCGAAGTGTAGAAAATAATTTAATATCCTTCATACAAATATAACAGATTGGAATATATGGCATATTTATTTTAGGTCAATCTTTTAAATAAAAAAATTATAGATGAAGTAAAAATCCCCCTCCTTTCCATTCATCATGTACTATCCTGACCTTGGTATATATTAGTCTCATGAATATTTTCTGTAATTGTACTATATATATATATGTACATCAACAATATATGCTATTGCTTGTACGTTTAAATTTTACATAAGTGGTGTCACACTATATCTTACTTTTTACTCATATTTGCAACAAATGTACATGTTGTATAGGTTTACATATTCATTTATTTTAATCAAGAAATTGTATTACATTGTATAAATAGAACACAAAGTGTATTTATATCTCTATTGGGTGACAGGTTCTTCAACTTTTCTGTGTTCTGAATGGTCTATATTTGAATTTGTTTTCTTGTGGATATCTGGGGAAATGTTTCTAGGCTGTCGACATAGATATAAAATCACTAGTTGAATGCTATGCACATCTTCAATCTTCCTAGAATTGCCAAATGGCTCTCCCAAGTATATCAGTATGTACACCCACCAGAAATCCCTCAGAGCTCCTAGCAACCAATATCTTGCCAAGATTTGTATCTGACCAATTAATTTTGACCCATCTGATGGGTGTGAGACAATATTTCACTTTGATTTAATTTACACTTCCCTAATTGTTGGTTAGCTTGAACAGCTTTTCAGCTTACTGGCCATTGGCTAATAATTACCCATTTGTGTACTTTGTCTATTTGTTCCTGAATTGCTTGTGCTTTTTTTTTTCTTTTACTAATTTTTAGAAGTTCTTTATAGAGTTTGGATACTAATCCTTTGTTAGTTATACGGTTGCAAATATTATCACTCTTTTTGTCATTTGCATTTTCACTTTTTTAGTGGATCCAATTGTAAGTGGTTATGTTTTTAATTTTTTCTTGAGGTGTAAATTAACATTAAAGTGTACAATTCTTAAGTGTACAGATCAATACATTTTTACATATCTATGTACCTGTGTACCCACCATACTAATCAAGATATAGAACATTTCCAGCACTGCAGAAAGTCTTCCTGTGTCCTCTCCCTGTCAATACTTTCTCAAAAGTAACCAGTACTCTGACCTCTACCATGAAAGATCAGTTTTGCCTGCTCTTAAATGTCATAAGAACAGAAATATACAATATCTACTTCTGTGTCTGGGTTTTTTTGCTCAGCATTTGGTTTGGGAGATTCATCCATGTTGTGAGTAGCAGGGGTTCATTCTTTACCACAATTCATTCATTCTCAAGCTGGTGGCCATTTGGGTTGTTTTCAGTGACGGGAACACTAGAACTGTGAATAAAAGTGCCATAAATTTTATTGAAGGTGTGGATTGGCTTGGTCATAGGGTAGGCGTTTGTTAGAATTGGTAGAAACTAACAAAAAGTTTTACAAAGTAGTTATCTCTGTTCACACTCCCACCAGCAGTGTATAAATGTTCCAAATGCTCCACACCAATGTCAACACTTGGAATATCCGTCTTTCTAATTTTAGCCCCTCTGGTGAGAGACATAGAAACAGACCTGTATGCATTTGAGAACTGGGTATACGACTTTTGATAATCTTTATTATTCCTTTGTTTTTATTTCACTTCACTAATTTTCTGATCTTTATTATATCTTTCCCTCCACTTTCTATTTTTATTCTTTGTGTAACTTCTTTAGTTGAATACCTCAATCATTATCACTCTGACTTCTCTTCAAATGAATTTAAGGCCATTCATATCCTTTAACTACTGCTTGAGCAGCATCTGGTAAATTTTGTTACAAAACGTGTTCCTTTGTTATCCAGTATTAAATATTTTCTAATTTACATTTTGATATCTGCTTTGGCCCATGAATTATTTAGAAATGTCTTGTGTTAATTTTCTAATGTATACAGAATCTGGATTACATTTTTCTATTGTAGATAGTAATTTTTATTTCATTATTTTTATTTGTTTCTTAATCAGGGAATGTCGTCTGCATACTATTGATTCATTTGCATTTTTGAGATGTTTTTCAAGCTGGCAACATAAGTAATTTTGGTACACTCCATGTGTTCTTAAAAAGAATATGCATTTTATTAATATTGAGTACAGGGTCTAGAAAAGTCCATGGGTTAAGAAGGTTAATTGAAATGTTCAAGTCTTCTACAGTCTCATTAACATTTCATCAGCTTAATCTATTATTAACGGAAGGGGGTTTAAAATTCTAATTACATGTGAAACAAAAATAGACATAAATACAAGTATTTTGAGTCTATATTTTTAGCACACACAAGTTCAAGACTGTTATATCCTTCTGGTGAATTTATTTTTTTTACCTATCTGTTGTTCTTAGAAACAAGTGAAGCATTTTTTTCCCTAGAAGTTCTATTTGGTTCTTTTAAAAACAGTATTTCCTCCTTATTGTTTCAATTTCTTCTTTTATGTATTCAAAAAAAAAAAAAAAAAACTATTGTCAGTCTTTTTAGATTGTCCTATTAGACAAAGTTCTAGAGACTCAACTCCCCCTGTTTGTTATCTCTTCCTGTGTTTTGTCATTTTTGTGTGGATCCTATGTGACCTGGATTATGTAATCTAATTCCAGTGTGATGTTGCAAAGGCTTCTGCAAGAGTTCAAGAGTATGCCTAGCCTGGGACCAATTTTTATGTTAATCTCTCAGTTTGGAGTTTTAGGGTCAGCAATGAAGTGTAAATCTGGCTCCCTAACTTGTAAAATGTAGAATTAGGGATTTTGATTTCTCAGAAAAGGCCACTATTGTTGTTTCACTTTTATTTCCACTTGGGTCCCCGTTAGAGAAAGCTCCCTTGTTGCTGGAGGTAGGTTCTTTTCCTGAGTCTATTATTTCTCTCCACAGCGTAGCTCTTCAAGGATCTCGGCTTTTGTATTGATCTGGGCTCCAAAGGTCAGATCCCAGGCCTCATATCCAACCCCCGCTGGAGTCTTAAAATGCAACTCCTTGGCTACCAGGACTGAGACCTCCGTAAACCGCGTGGTAAATTAATGCACTTAGCACTTCCGGGATCAGTTGTCTCTTCATTTTCAGCACCTTGGCATTTTCCTTTCTTCTTTTGAACTCATCTGTCATTTAAAACTTGTTATATTTTATCCTTGTTTGCAGCAGGAAGATAATCACATGCTTGTTTTCATCAGGCATCCTGCTGGAAGCATCTTACTGAACTGTTGCATATGGAAATTTAAGTGGTATACCTACTAATTCCCTATTTCCACATTGAAATACAGACCATTATAACTTTGAGAAGGGGTTTCACATGGACACAAAGAATTGGAACTTGGGGAAATCATTTACAAAATATTTTGCAAATGATGTAAAATAGAAAAGTGTTCAAAATGTGTATTGCCTTCACACTTAATGGGGTACAAATACTGGGCCGGCCTGGTGACACAGCAGTTAAGTGCACACATTCCGCTTCTCGCTGGCCCAGGTTTCACCAGTTCAGATCCCGGATGCGGACGTGGCACTGCTTGGCATGCCATGCTGTGGTAGGCGTCCCACATGTAAAGTAGAGGAAGATGGGAATGGATGTTAGCTCTGGGCCAGCCTTCCTCAGCAAAAAGAGGAGGATTGGCAGCAGTTAGCTCATGGCTAATCTTCCTCAAAAAGAAAAAAAAGAAGAAGAAAAAAGTGGTACAAACACTAAACATTTTTTTAATACATTCACATACATATTAATTTATATGCATAGGATAGAAGCGTACAGTTACACATTATTGGTTCAGTGCCCTGCTTAATCTATTTAATTGCTTTCAATATATAACATGATATGTGTTCTGTGATTTCATATTACCATGTTCCTAGAACATGCTACTTTTTTAAATAAAATGAAAACCCTATAGGAAATATACATGCAAAAAGGAGTGAAAATCAATCTCATTTTCTTTTAATTATTTTAATTATAATATTTCAAAACATTAACATGATTTTATTGTCCTGCAATGTTTGATTAGGACGTCAAATCAGAATTATAAAGGAAGAGAGAACAGTTTTTCCGGCATGGTTGACTTTCTGTCTTGCTTCCAGGCAGGCAAAGAAATATATGGCACAAATGAGATCCCAGACATACCTACATTTTGATTCTTAAATCTTTTCTAATATGCTCTAAGAACTTACTAGATCATTTAAATTGCCATATTTTAGCTCATGCTGCATTTTGCAAGAAAAGGATTATTATTATCAAAATTATTGAACAGTTTGTTTCATAAAATGCTTTGAGCTTCATATAAAGAAGATTATGTGAATCTTGATTCCTTTTCTGATTCCAGGTACTAGATTTCCACTAATCCATACGCCAACTTAGCCTCAGTTGTCCTTCAGCCTGTATCTGACAACCGATTATATGGAGTTAAGGCACTGGGGCTAGGAACACAAAAAAGCTAACCGGCCTCTAAAGCCCATCTCTCTGACCTCATTAACCTTGTACTCTAACTTCAAAATATACTAATCTGTGACTTCAGGAACAACTTATAGTGCAGTAAGGAAGTTTGTGTGAATTAGGTCATTCTCAGCAGACCAGGAAGAGCAGGAAAGCTCAAAATTACATTTGCTCCAAACGAATAATTCTTTACACTAATCAGACACCTAGACAACTACAAGTCACATGCAGCACAGGTGGGGGTGATGTTTAGATGATGAGGAATTGCAGTGGTTAATAGTTTGGACTGTCTTGGAAAAACCTTTCAACAAACATCAGCATGATCCCACATGTACTGTCAGATTGTGTCTCAAGCGCTTTTCAGATGTGTTTTCAAGACCAGATAATATTTTTTTAAAATTGGCTATAAATTAGATGCTGGAAAATTACCAAACTTTATAAATGGAAATTTCTCACTACTATCTAATGCTTTTATAATAAAATTTGCCTAAAACACTTAACACATTTCATAAATCTTCTTATTCATTTTTTTCAGTGCTCCTATCAGTTCAAGAAACAGTATGATTGTGTCTCTCTCATAAAGTAATGTAAATTCATGAAGTAAGCACAGAGAATAGAACCACCCAAATTTTGCAATTATTTCAAATCAAATGATGATCATTCTTATTCAATGCTTCTCAAACGATTTCATAGCACAGTCACGAGCTAAATCAGCCTCTGCACCTATTTACACAGGCACACATCCATATAAAGAGACGGCAAGAGTTATAATTCTAGAAGATCTCACAGACACACACACACACTACTCGTCTCTTGCGCAAAGATTAACTGGAACTGATAAGTGAGGGGAGACTTAGTAAAGAAGTCACGAGAAAAGGAACAGCAAACTGTTAAGAAGAAGAAAAAGCTGTCAGGCAATTTTAGGAGTGTACTTAGTTCCACTGGCTAAGAATTAGTGTTTCCTAACTCCACATAAAGGAATGCATATTCGTGACCATGTGTGTATTTACAAGAAAGGATTCATACTTTACATACTGTTTTTACTTTAATTTTAATTTATCAGTATATCATGATCATCTTTCAATGCCAAGAAATAGTCCTCTACAACTTTATTTTTAATTGTTCATTTGTCCTCTATTAGATTGATGTGGCATAATATAATTAATCCATTAATCCTCCATTACTAGATATTTCAATTTTAAAGTAGCCTAGTGGTCATTTGTCCCTTTTTTATTTTTGGTCTTCCCAGTTTCATTTCCTCTCTCCAATAGCATCCTAATTTCCAACTAGGGAAGAAACTCTTTTCCACTGTTTGAAGTCTTGGGGGAAAAAATTTCTGGGAGACTGCCTTCTATTACAGAAGCCAAAGAAAAGAAACCACCTTCCCTGGTTCAATAGCCAGGTCTTGGCATGTGACCTAAATTTGGCCAGTTGGAGGCCCTCTCCTGGGACTCAGAAGCTGGAGTTTTGAATTAAGTCCAGAAGGAAAACGTTAAAGGTTGATCATCCCAACAGGGGGAGCGTCAGCTAGAGTTGTGAGGGCATCTGGACCACATCTTCTAGCTACTGTGCTGCTTTCCTGATCCTTCTTGATAATTTAATCCTTGTTAGATCAGCTTCCCATTCTTCTGGAGACTCTTAAGGATTTTTGTGGTAAATAAACTTTTGTGGGAGTCTGATTCTGTAGCATTAACTAAGAATTTCAATGTTACAAAAGTCTCTAATAAAAACCTTATAGATATGTTTTGCATTTATCTATCATTATTTCTTTAAATATTAGAAGTGCTAAGCCAAAGAGTATGCAAAATTTTAATTAAAAAATATATATAGTGTCAAACTGCCTCCTAAAAACATAGCATAGAAGTTAAGAATGCTATCTGATCTCTCACTGGGTAACCATTTGTAACTTCTCACCGAGCCTCATTTTATACATTTTAGTATGAGATTAATCACAGCACTAATTAGGGCTACTGTGAGGAAAATGAGAGAATACATACAAAGTTTAGCACATAATAAACTATCAATAAACGTTAGATTTTTATTGGAAAGAATGTACAAATTACATCCTCCCCCACCGCCCCCGTTGGCAATGTCTAGGTATACTCATTCACTCCTCCCCTGCTTTCATTCGGATCTCCCTTGGTCCCCTTTATCCACTCCTGTATGTCTGGTCTGTGATTTAAATTCTTGGCAGAGGCATTTTGCGTCATTCTGGGTTTCATCTTGGCCCTCTCTTTTACACAGTTATAGATTATACAAAAGGCAGACTAAATTTAGAAATCCCTCAATATAAACCATCAGATGTTTTTTCCATAAAATTTTAAGAAAAAAATACATTTGATCTTTTAACAAAACATGCCACATTGCCATAGTTACTATTTAACTTTTAGTTAAACTAAAAAATAAAAACTTTGGGGCCAGCCCAGTGCCACAGGGGTTGAGTTCACATGCTCTGCTTTAGCAGCCCAGGGTTCACAGTTTCGGATCCTGGGCATGGACCTAGCACTGCTTATCAAGCCATCCTGTGGCAGAATCCTACATAAAATAGAGGAAGATTGACATGGATGTTAGCTCAGCGATTATCTTCCTCAGGTAAAAAAAAGAAAATTGGCAATAGATGTTAGCTTGGAGCCATCTTCCTCAAAAAAAAACCCCAAAAATTTAAAAAGTAAAACCTTTGTTAAATTTCGCTACCATTATTTTTCAGTTTACTATATTTTTATTTAATTTTATACGTAGAGATGTGATATTATAACATTTTCAACGCTAAGGGCTTCTAAAGATCTCAATCCAGTCTTCATTCTAAAAAATGGTACAAGAGAAACAGAGAAAGAAGGGAGAAGTCAGGCACTAAAAAATAATTTTGGATGCAGCATTTTAAGGAAAATAAAAAGCAGAGCCATGATTAACAATATAAAGAGGAATAAGGATTTCTTCACATGGTGAGGAAGAAGAAAGAAAATTTCAATGTAAAAGTTGAAGACCATTTAGTTAGATGTAAAATAGGGTCAATGATAGAAAAGCTTTCAAATCTCAACTAAATTGTGTAACAGAGACACCTGCTGGTCATTATATATTTCACTGTTCCAACTCTCAAAACACATTTGGTCTTTAACTCTCTATCTTGTTCCCCCAGATAGTCTTTAAACCATTGAAAATTCACAGCACAAACAGGGAGAGACATTCACATCAAAAAGATAGTAATTAAATCAATGGAGTGTATTTTTCACTTTGAATCTGGGGAAAAATCTGTGCCAGCAGGACAACTTTGCTAATGCAATTTTAATTTAACTACATTAAACCTGCTTTGTGTAACGTTTGTGTAATGTAACATGCTGCTAAAAGTTCAAGTATATCACACAATTCTCCTTTACCAGAAAAATAACTAGTGTTTGCTTTTTGAAAGTGTATAATAATAGTATGGTTAATGACAGATAAAAAATTATGAAACAAATATATCTAAGACACCAGGTTAGGATTTTACCTTACAAAAGGAATGAAAGCCATGATTTTGTAGAAATACTAAAAATTTATCTTATAACATTATAAACCAGTAAAAGAAACTGATTTATTTTCTCTACTGCTATAAAATTCTCAAGATAGATGTGCCCATATCAACTACAGCAGTCCTTAGAAGTTGTCAGACAGACATTAATCAACTGATTGTGACTGACAAATTGGCACTCCTTTCCCTAACAGAACTTTCACTCAGTGAGAAGATTTCCTTTTTTCTTAAATAATTCAGATTAATTAAGATACAGTCGTGTTGCTTAATGATGGGGATACATTCTGATAAAATTGTCAGGTTATTTCATCATTGTGCAAACATCATAGAGTGTACTTACGCAAACCTAGATGGCACAATGTACTACACGCCTAGGCTCTATGGTACTAATCTTATGGGACCACTGTCGTATATATCGTCCATCATTGACTGAAACGTTGTTATGCAGCATATGACTGTACATGAATAAAAATATTTTTGGCAAACAAAATATAATTTGCATTTTCTTTAGTACCTTCAAATTTCACTCTTCGAAAACAAAGATTTAAAAAATATTTCAGGGCTGGCCCCATGGCACAGTGGTTAAGTTTGGCGCGCTCCATTTCGGCAGCCCAGGTTCATGGGTTTGGATCCTGGGTGTGGACCTACACTACTTGTCAGCCATGCTGTGGTGATGACCCACATATAAAATGGAGGTAGACTGGCATGGATGTTAGCTCGGGGCTATTCTTCCTCGGCAAAAAACATAAAACAAAAACCAAGAATTACAATCATAATCAAAAATTTCACATAGCATAAACTAACTCAGTAAATTATTGTTCATGGCTAAATTCACAGTGTGGGCAAATATAAAACTGCTAATTATAATCAATTAACATTTATTAGCCCTCTGTGTTCAATACTACACTTAGGATTGTAAGAGATATAGAACTCTAAGACAACCTATTTTCAAAGACCCCATATCGTAATTGTATAGACCACTTTATTTCACAGGAGATAATATTGTACAACAAAAGCAGCATTTAATTATGAGTCAAATTAAGTCATGATGACCCAAAATTGTGTAAAAGTTCCTGCATGAGTGTTGGGATAGTTAGAGACTAGTTGGGGAGATGTTCCTGGTGGAAGTGTGCATTGAATGGGCATATTGAATACTGGGCTGGATTTGAGCAAATGGAAGTCTTAGATGGGAACAATGGGAAGGGAGCAAAACTTGGTAAGAATTTGTTCATGGGCAGAGTATGTCTCCCTAAAGCAGAGCGGAGTGAGAGAATAGCAAGAAGTATTTGGCTTGAAAGTGTGCAGCCAGTGTAGGGAGATTCTTGAAAGCTTGGCAGAAAGTTTAGATTTGATGCATCGGGACATAAGAAAGATGAGTTTTGATAAATTCAAACAGAGTGACTTGATAAATTCACTATTTAGGGAAGATTAGTTTGGCAGCAAACTTCATCATAAGTGGTCTAAAATAGATTGGCTCCACTTGAGTTATTTTGCTAATAATATTTGGATTCAAACTTCGGCTACAGGGAAAGCAGTTCATATATAACTTCATACATTCTATATGATGATTAAATTATTTACTTGCTGTCTATGCCAATAATAAATGAGGAAGAAAGTTAAGCAATAAATTTAATTCATATTGATGACCGACCTAGTAAATGAGATCCCTATGCCCACCTTCTACCTCCCTTGCTGCACGGCCTGAATGAAGGATAAACATCGCTTAAGAGAAAGGAATAATTATCATTCTCCTCTTGTTATCTAATCCTCTTTAGGAAAAAAGCTTTGACCTGAATTATGTAAGACTCTAGTAAGTGTATACTAATAATTATAATAGTGAACATATGCTAATATTAATGAATGCTTATTATTTGTCAAGCATAAAAAACTTTATCTCACTTCATTCTCATATCAGCCCTGCAAAGAAGGAATTGTGATCTCCCTTTTTCTAGCCGGGTTGTCTGAGACACACAGAGTCTGGAAGAACTTCTCTCAGATTGTTTATTGAGATGTGAAGTCAGGTCTGTCTGGCCCCAAAGCCTGTGCTCTCAGCCTGATCTTACCCAGACTCTTCTGTGAGGACACTGCTGGAAACATTGAAATGATTCCTGCCCCTGCTTCAACCTCATAAAGCTAAATGTCAAAGTTAAAGGCCACTGCAAACTACATCCAAATTATAGCATGCCAAAACGTTAGTGGACTACTACTGCAGTGATCAAGGAAAGCACGAGTATTGATAGCAAGGTCTGGCTGAGAACTCAAGTGGCAGACTTCCAAATCATAATTTTAAAATTAATTTGATGTATCCTAAAGACATAATGAAGCTTGATATTGAATAACAGGTAACATAATAATCTTCTGGTTTTGTTTGTTTCAGGTACTTGTTAGTTTTGAGGCTACCACTCAGGCTTATCTACATTCTGGCCTGTTATTTAAGGTTCTTAAAATAAATTATTGACAATGAGATTTTCTTGACTGCCCGTCTCATTTTCATTTTGGCATGGCTTTTCAGAATTATTGATTGGCATATCCCTCTTTAGAGAGCAAATAATCTCTGGTTTATAGTTTTTAAATAAGAGAGAAAGAAGGTTAAGGGTTTTGAGCTATCTAGATGCACAGTTCTTTCCAACTTCAGTAATAACATACAACAAAAAGGAGGAAATGGGTCTGGGTCAATCGATTTTAATGGCAGAAGTTAAAGTGTTTGGTCACTTTTACTGACCCTAACTCACAAGTAAAAATGTCATTTCAGAGGTCATCAGTCAACTCAAAATATGACGTTTTTGGCTCAGAGTTTTAAGGTTGCAACATAAGAAATCTGGAGGACTTGTGCTTCTGGAAAAATTGTATATTAGATACACTAAAGAGTCCTCTCACTGGGGGGAAAAAAAGAGTTTCCATAAAACATTGTTTTTATTGCATGCTGGGCTCCTGAAAATTCGAGGAAAATCTATAAGGGACTAAAATATTAAAAAAAAGTTTTCTGAAACTCAAAGAGAAGGCCAAAAAAGAATCCTCAGGGGGCAGAGATGCCTCCTGGGTTGGGGGATGGGTGGGATGGGGATTCACTGGTGTCATTTTATTATTTTGTTTCACAATTTACACATAGCTTATATAAGTAATTTTGTGTGTATCAAATATTATGTAAGAATAATAAAAAATAAAGCACTGAGATAAGAAAGGCAGGAAAACAAAATAGGAATTAAGAAATCAAAACTTTGACAGGAAAAGAATATAGCATCCAGAGCAGAAAGTGCACCAATTTTCTGGGCCAACTGTAGAAAAAACCCATCCTAGAGAGAGCAGAGGCTGGAACCATGAGCAGGCCTGGGGATAAGCCACAGGGTAACTGGAATAGTTTAGGAGTAAAGTATGGCTGTATAGTGCTCTGCTTGTCTGTCTAAGGAACTAAGGTTGCAAGCAGTGAGGACTCTATTTTGGACAAAGTTGCAGCAGGTTCCTAACATGGTTCTCACAGCCAGAGAAGCAATGGGTTAGTGTCCCCACGTAACACTGTTCCACACAGAAGAGATGAAAAGAAAAATGCTTCCATACATTTGCAGGGAACTCTTTCACCATTTTCTTGCTCCACAAAAGAAATCAATTATCATTATTTGGAGATGACAGCTACTTAAAAAATCAAAACTAAATCGGGTGAGACTCAATTAAATAAATTAAACATATCAAAAATCAGTAGTTTAAGGGGCTGGCCCCGCGGCCGAGTGGTTAAGTTCGCGCACTCCGCTGCAGGCGGCCCAGTGTTTCGTTGGTTCGAATCCTGGGCGCGGACATGGCACTGCTCATCAGACCACGCTGAGGAAGCATCCCACATGTCACAACTAGAAGGACCCACAACGAAGAATATGCAACTATGTACGGAAAGGCTTTGGGGAGAAAAAGGAAAAAATAAAATCTTTAAAAAAAAATCAGTCGTTTAAGAGTTTTTCATTGACAATATATTTCTAACAAAGATTGCATGACAATAACAACAAAAGCTACAGAAGGCCTTGGAATAAACTTACCAGGGAATGTGTAAGACCTATTTGAGAAAAAACAAAACTGTACCACTGGACGTAGAAGTCCTCATTAAATGTGCAGATATATCTTGTTCCTATGAGAAAATCTTGTTGTTGTAAAGATGTCAATTCTCCTCAAACGAATACATAAGATTAAATTTTAATGAAAGTCCTAATAGGATTTTTTAGAAGAAAGGGAACTACGTTGATTCTTAAGTCTACGTAAAAAAGTAAGTCAATGAAGAGAGACAAGAAATTACCAAAATGAAGAATAACTGTACATTTATCCAACCAGATATATTTATGATAAAGCTTCGATATGTTACTGATGTCGATAATCAGATTAATGAAACACGACGGTCAAGCAAAAGACTGATGTGTGTACGGAAATTTTGTATAAGGCAAACAAAGCATTTCCAACAAGTAAGGAAAGAACAGCTTACTTGATAAATATTATTTTAACAATCGCTGTATATTTAGGAATAGAGTTGGAAATTAATCTCAGAACATACATTATAATAAGTTCTGTTAACTTTAAGATTTGAATATTAAAAAAATAAATATGTAAGAATAAAATCTAGGGACACTGTTTAAATCTTAATTTGGGAAATTCTTTCAATGCATGACACCAACCTTAGAAGCCATAAAAGATTTAACTATATAAAAATTTAAAACTTCAACATGACAAAAGATGGCATAGACAAAATAAAAAACAAATGACATACCAGGAAAAACTACTATAACACATAATTGAGAGTATTGATGTGAATGTTGACAATAAGTATCTACAAAATAATTAAAAATGAGCAACTAATGAATAAAGGATATGAACAAATAAGTATAAATGAATTATAAGCACTAACAAAGATTTTTAACACTACTAATAAACATATACATAAAAAAGAAAGCAACTGTAATGTAACTCCCCTCATTAGCAAATATTAATTTAGCAATACTAGCAAATATTAATAATACAAAGCACCGGCCAGAAAGCAGGGAGGAGCAAGGACGCACACACATTTACATACAGAAGCATAAGTTAGTACAACTTTTTGGAGAGCAAATTAGCAATATCTATCAAAATTATGAATATGTATAGTTTTTAACTTCTAATAAGTGATACGAAGAAAAAGGAAAGACAGATGCAGAAGGATTTCATCACAGAATTATAATAGCAAAAAGCTCGAAATAACACCAGTATCAAACAGTAACCAAATATCCGACTGCTTAAATAAATTACAGTATGTTAGTGTAGCGGAAAATTACACAGCTATTAGACTAAAACAGAATTATACATGACAACATGGAAAGATATCCACTATATATTGTTAAGGGAGATATGCAAATTAAAGGACAATATATATCATATGAGCACATTCCTGTTAATAAAAACTTATAAGTAGGGGCTGGCCCCGTGGCCGAGTGGTTAAGTTCGCCCGCTCCGCTGCAGGCGGCCCAGTGTTTCGTTGGTTCGAATCCTGGGCATGGACATGGCACTGCTCATCAAACCACGCTGAGGCAGCATCCCACATGCCACAACTAGAAGGACCCACAACGAAGAATATACAACTATGAACCGGGGGGCTTTGGGGAGAAAAAGGAAAAAAAATAAAATCTGTTTTAAAAAACACAACTTAGAAGTATGTTATGCATGTCTATGCAGGAAAAGAAAATTTAAGAAAACATACCCTGTGGGGAAGTTGGATTGTTTGAAATGAAAAAGTTTTCCTTCTAATTTTACATACTACTGCATTGTTTAAATGTTTTACACAAGCTATATAAAGAAAATATTTTCAGCTGACCTAAAATTTAGAAAAAAATTTCACATAAAAAAAGAAATCTAGGGCACCAGTATATTTCACCTAGTCCTCTGAGCTCATCATCTTCATGAATAAAACAACTCATTGCCGACATTTGAGTTCTTAAAGTAGATGGCACTGAAACAAGGTTAAACCTATTTTCTAGAATAGTGCAAAAGAAAATTTTGGGGAAAATGGATAGCTAATTTTCCTAAAAATATATTTTTTAAAGAATCCTAAAGTTAGCCTAAAAATGTCCTAAGTCGACTGCATTACAAATATTTTCTTTACAGAAATTTTGGCCCATTGTCAATTAAATCTCTTTCATTACAGTTTAAAAAGCCTGAATACTTCCCTTTAACACATGGAAGGACGTGTATATAAATACAAACACAAAATAATATCAAAAAAGCCCCCTCTCCACCACTGTAAATCTTTCTTTGAAGCAGTTATCACGCTTAACATTGCATGGCTATTTCAGCATGTAGTTGTTAAATGTCTGGGCTCCTCCAACTAGGCTACACGCTCCCTGAGCTCAGGAAGTTTCTCATTCTGGCTCCTTACTGTATGCACAGCGCCTAGCAGATGTAGGTGTAAAATAAATACTTGTGGAAGGAAGGAAAGAAGGGTGGTAGGGAGAGAGGAAGACTGTTAACAGTATTCTAGAAGAAAAAGGCATCTCCAAGGCCATCTCTGCTAAAGAGATGTAATCAATGTCACAGAGCTGGCCCTGGAACTCACTTCTTCTTCTTTTTTGTGAGGAAGATTGGCCCTGAGCTAACATCCGTGCCAGTCTTCTTCTGTTTTATACAGGATGCTGTCACAGCATGGCTTGACAAGCAGTGCTAGGTCTGCACCCGGGATCCAAACCCGCAAACTCTGGCCTGTCCAAGCAGAGCATGCAAACCTGACTGTTACGCCACCAGGCTGGCCCAGAATTCCTTCTACTTTACCAGGCAACAGATGCTACTCTATTTCAACTAAGTGGATTTTGCCCCAATTTGAAAAAACCAAAAGGAGTATCTTGATATACTTAGTACAGCAAATTTGGTAAAAATTAGCCAAACCCTTCAACACTTATACCTAAAATTTCATAGATTATTAAAATATTTGGGTGAGACCATTGGAATAGGACGAATGAATTATAAGCATTTTTACATTCCCTCCCTTCTCTCCTTTGTCTCCAGCCTGCATACAGCTAAGGCTAGACAGCTATTTTATTTTATGTCTCTACTGAATTTCTTCTTCATGTTGGGCAAAAATGGAGGCTAAAACTTTGCAGTATGGAAAACTAAATAAATACTTTGAAAAGACCACTTTTTTCATAGCTGCAAAGTACTCTACTGTTGGACAGAGCATCAATGGTGGATGAGGTAATTTACTGTTATTTTTTGGGAAAGGTCCTACCATGAGCAATTAAGATGTGTACTTTTCAAGCTTATCTGTAGATTGTTACCATTAGAATGTTTAGAATTTCTGGGGGAGTTCTGCATAGCTCTCGTGTATGTCAGATTTTGTTTTGTTTTCAAATCAACTTTATTATAACTTACATACAATAAAAAGCATCTATTTTAAGTGTACAGTCTGATGAGTTTGACAAATATATATATATATATATATACACACAATATGTATATATATATATAATATATACATATACTTGCAACCTTCCATAGCTGAGTAGTATTCCATTATATGGATATACAACAATTTGCATATCCATTCACCTGCTGATGGATATTTGCATTGCTTCTATTTTGAGGCTACTATGAAAAAAGCTGTCAAAATCATTGATGTACAAATCTTTCTGTGCACCTTGTACACAACTGTACACAATTGTACAATAAAGTATTCACTCAAGTGTTGATGGACATTTGGTTGTTTCTAGTTTGGGACTATTATAAGAAAAGCGGCTACATACATTCTTGTACAATGTTTTTGTGGATATGTTTTTATTTCTCTTGGTTAAATACCAAGAGGAATTGCTAAGTCATGTGGTAAGTGTGTGTTTGGCTTTATAATCTCTCTTGTACTTCTCGTATATTTAATATTCCTTCAGTTTGTCATTTGTCTTTTGACTTCACTTATATGAATATTTTTATTCATATAAATATGAATATTCAAATATGAATAATTTTAAATTCAATATAATCAAATTTATATTTTTTTGTTTGGTTTACTTTCACTTTGTTGTTTCTGGGTTTTAAGTCTTAATTTGAAATGTCTCTTCCAACCCCAAATTAATGAATAAAGCCACCCATACTTTCTGAATTAAAACTTTCATCCATCTGGAATTTATTTTGGTGTTAACGTGTAACATAACTTTCTACATTTTATGGTATAAATAACCTTTACTGGGTATTATATCAATACCGTTTACTGAATAATTCATCTCCCTTTCCTCTCTATTTGAAGGGAACACCACTTTCTTCTTTGGTTCATTTTCTATTTCCTCTGTAATATAAAGTTTTTTGATTTTTGTAGTTTCTTAATTTGTTTAATGGCTATTCTTTCATTAAATTCTTATTCCTGAATATTCCAAATGAAATTTTTGTCAAATTATAGAATACTCTGTTGGCATTTTATCTGATACTTCATTAAATTTAAAGATATAATGAGAACTGGTATCTTTGAAGCAACAACCCCCTAGCACACAAATTATGTTCTCCCAACACCATGCCTTACTTACCAAGGGTCAGGCTCCTTGGAGGTATCACTGCTTATAAAGTGTGAGGCAAAAAAAAAAAAAAAAAAAATGAAGAGGATCCTGATGCATCTTTTCAGAGAAAGTAGCAAGAAAGTAAGTAAAGCATATGAGGGTTGTGTCTAAAGCATTCAAGACAGAATTTTGAAGAGGCTGCCACTGGCCAAAGTTGGGACAATCTAAGTATCAAAAGAATAATAATTGCAATGGATTGAAACATATAACACCACACAACAGCTATAACAACAACACATTAATTGGTCACCAGTGGAGAATGCTAGTGACCCAAATGGTTATTTTTAAAAATAGGAAGTAAAGAGAATGAATCAAGAATAAATCTTGCCTTTCTACATAAACTATACCACTATGTAATCAAATAGAAAATGAGAGAAGTTTCTCTTTATAAGTATATTTTACTAACAAACAAAGAAGGAAAAACAGAATAAGAATATCATTGTTTTGCATGCTTAATAAATTAATGAGCTTGGGCACTTATAATCAATGAAAAGAGATGGAGCCACACATTATTTGCCTTCTAATGGAAAAACATATGACCAAAGACAAAATAGTTTTGTAAGGAAAATAAAAGAGCCTAAATTATATCAAAACTCCATATCCAACTAGCAATTTATACTAAAAATGCAAAAGAGACAAATATGTTAAACAAATACGTTAACGATACAACCAGCAAAACCCAGACTCTGGGAAACCTTGAAGGGCAAATGATTATTTTTTTTTGCTGAGGAAGATTTGCCCTGAACTAGCATCCACTGCCAAGCTTCCTTGTTTTGTATGTGAGCTGCTGACACAGCATGGCTACTGACAGACGAGTGGTGCAGGTCTGCGCCAAGGAACTGAACACTGGGCCACTGAAGTGGAACATGCCAAACTTAACCACCAGGCCATTGGGGTTGGTCCACAAATGATTTATTTATTTCTTATGTTTACTTATTTATTTTTTGTGTGTGTGAGGAAGATTGGCCCTGAGATAACATCTGTGCCAATCTTCCTCTATTTTACGTGGGATGTTGCCACATCATGGTTTGATGAGCAGTGCTAGGTCTATGCCTGGGATCCAAACCTGCAAAACCCGGGATGCTGAAGTGGAGCACGTGAACTCAACCATATACCACTGGGCCAGCCTACTGATGATTTATTTTTTAAACACTGTAAGCTGTGGACTTTCTTTGGATTCTAATTCAAAAGAGCAAACTGGAAAACAATATAACATTTATGAAGCAATTTGAAATTTGAGCACTGACTCATTCTTAGTAGTAGAGAATTATTTTTAATGTTTGCATTTGCTAATGTTATTGTGAGTGTATTTAAAAATTATTTTTAGAAATACTTATTGAAATATTTAAGGATAAAATGATAGAATTCCTATTTGTTTCAATGTAATTTGAGATGGAGGATGGGTAGAGACAGATTTACAACATGACTAGTCATTAGTTGATAATCACTGAATCTGAATGAGGGACATGGTAATTAATCCTCTCTACTCTGTGTATATTTAAAATTTTCTAATAAAACATTTATTGAATTTTCTTATCCAAGAAGGTATTGTCTTTCCATTTACTCAAATGTATTGCTCTAGTCTTCAAAGAGAGTTTGAAAGCTTTCTTCTTTTATTCTTCAATTTACTTCTATAGGTTTTATCTTTTTGTTTGCTACTGTCAATGGGATATTTCCTGCCATATTTTATTCTAACTGGTTATTGTTTGTAAATAGGAAAGGGTCTTTGTTTTTGTTTTTATTTTGCTGAGGAAGATTCACCCTGAGCTAACACCTGCTGTCAATCTTCCTCTTTTTTCTCTCTGGCTTGAGGACGGTTCACCCTGAGCTAACATATATTTTGTACGTGGGTTGCCTGCCACTGACAAGTGGTGTAGGTTCACGCCGGAATCTAAACCCGGGCTCCCGAAGCAGAGCATGCTGAAATTTACCACTAGGCTATGGGGTCTGCCCCAGGAAATGGTTTGGTTATCTTTGTAAAATATTACTAAAGGAGCCTCCTATTCAATTCTTGTTGTGTCTCAGATATTTTTAGTGTATTGATTTTTCTATGCATATAATTGCTATCAACTGAATGTTCGTGCCCATTACCCCCAAATCCCCAACCTAATCCCCAACATGATGGTATTAGAAGACGTAAACTTTAGGAGGTGATTAGATCATGAGAATGGAACCCTCATGAATGGGACTAATGCCCTTATAAGTGAGACCTCAGAGAGTCCTCTTGTCTCTTGGGCCATGAGAAGATACAGAGAGAAGATAGCTGTCTGTGAACCAGAAAACAGGCTCTCACCAGACACCAGCTCTGCCAGTGCCTTAATCTTGGTCTTTCCAGCCTCCAGAACTGTGAGAAATAAATTTCTGTTGTTTATAAGCCACTTACTCTATGGCATTTTGTTATAGTAGTAAGACAATAGTCACATAACTAGAAAATGATGATAAATTTGCCTCTATTCTTTCCCTAAATTGATACCTTCTATTTTATTCTCTTGCACTGGCTGTAAATCCAGAACAACGTTATATAATAATTGTAAATTACAATTTACAAATTGTAAATTATGGGTATTCTTAACCCATTCTCCATTTTACTGGTAACAATCCTAAGTTTGGTGCTGGTTTGTTGTTTGGGATATATATTTTTGATCATGCAAGAAGCATCCATGTGTTCATATGCCTTTAAGTTTTTGTTATATTAATCAGAAATGAATTCTTAAAAGACAATCTGTTTCTTAATGGAGACCTATGTAATATATATTTCCACTTAAATTCATTTGAAACTTACAGACAATATCCAGAATATAAGCTATTTTTAAAAATAAAGGGCAAACACACTCATCCTTTAAAAGTTCTTTAGTATAATAACATTCTTTGGAAAAAACACCACCACATTGGCACAAGCTTTTTAGTTACAAATCAAATTTATTTCCTACCAATACCTTTACATGAAAAATCTTCATGTGATAAATTTTTAATCCCCAGAATACAGAAATATATGGAACTGTAACAGCCTAGCACAAGATAAAAAATTTATAAATATTCTGGTTCATTAAATGAGATTTGTCCTGTTATGGCATAATTTTAACGTAGGAGTAACCTTTTACATTTAAATATTACAGCATTTAATAGAATATAACAATGTAATTCAAACTAAGTTGTAATTTCAATACAATTACTCTTTTAATTAATTTGCAGAGAACTGGATCAATTTTCCATTCAATGAACTTTTATTATATAGATAAGGGAAGAAAAATAAGGGTGGATTGAACAACAAGGACAATTTGTTCCCTGAATTACAGTGATACATAGTAAGATTTTTATTATTTGGCATGATTTTCCTAATGAAGCACATTTCTGAAATAATAATGAGAATTATTGGGCTATATAATTAGACTACTTTTCATTCTACTTTCTATTTTTAAAGATTACCTCTAATCACTCAACTGAAGGTGAGGTATAATTTATTAAGAGAATGAACACTAATTGAGATCATCATTTTCTTGACTTCTTTTGGCCTCTATTTTTCTCTCTATACATAAGGGGGTAGGTCCAGATGCCCTCTAAGTTCATGCCCAGTTATGAACTTCATTTAGGTATCTACTTAACAGTCTCTAATAAATAGTTACAACTGTGCAAAAAAAAAAAAAAAGGCAACCTGGCAGTTTTTACTCTATTCCATTTATATTTATAGATATAATAAAAATTAATTCTAAGTCTATCATCTGATATATTTTTTGGTTTTACTGCTTCCTTTGTTGATACATTTTGCTATATAAGATTTTTAAAATTTAAGTGCTATGTACTGATGCTCCTCTATGGAAAAGTGAAAAAATAATGTACATATTTTTATTTCATCCTACTTATTCTTCTCTATAACCAAATCCTTTTTCTATAAGTTTTATCATTTTTTGGTCCTTCAGAAAATTGCCTTCATAACCTTGAATGATATATTTCAGCTTTGATTTTTTAAATTCTCCATTCTATATAATACGTATTAACTCCCTGCTAAGAAAAATGAAGAAATGAGTACATCTACATATTCCTGCCCTCATCCTTATTTCCCAACTCTGGTGTTTTTCATTCTTTATAACATTACGATAATCCTGAGAAAAAACTAAAACAGCCATCATTCTTATCAAAGTATTTCATTGTTCCTCTTATTGTAAGCAAATAAGAAGGGAGAGGTGATAATAGCTAATATCCAGTTTATATGATTTAGATGATGATATTTAGGACTTTCGAGCTGATGAGGTTTAGATGAGCTTTTTGGACTCTGAATTGATGCTATAATGGGATGAGACTTTGAGGGACGTTGCATTTTGCATGTGGATGGATGTCAATCTTTGGGAGCCATAAGAGCAAACTGGGAAAGGTAGAATAACAGCCTCCCAAAGAAGTTCACATTCCAGTTCCTGGAACTTGTGAATGTGTTACCTTACATGGCAAAGAGAATTTGCAAATATTTTTAAACTTTCAGAGCTTGGGATAGGGGAATTGCTTTGGATCATCTGGGTGGGTCCAATTCAATCAGATGACCTCTTAGGGATGCAAAAAGATGTCTTCTGAGAAGGAACTGACCCACTTTGAAGACAGAGGAATTGCTGAGCTAAGGAATGGGTGGCCTCTAGAAGCTTGGCATGGCCCTCAGTTTATAGCCAGGAAGAAAATGGGGCCCCTGATCCTGTAGTCTCAAGAAAACGAATTCTGCTAGTAATTCACACAAGCAAGAAACAATTCTCCCCTAGAACTCTAGAAGGGAATGCAACTCTGCTGACTTGATTTAGTCCAAGGAGATTCATACCAGATTTGTGATCTAGAGAATTGTAAACTAATAAATTTGTGTTGTTTTAATACAGTACATTTGTGGTAATTTGTTAAGGCAGCAATAGAAAACTAGCATAAGCAGTTTAGTTCCATTTTAATTCCTCCCCTAGGTTAAGGGCCTTCCAGTCTGAGGTCATGTAATCTCTACCAACTTCTTGAACAAATCAGGATCCTATCAGAAAGGAGAAGGGGTGGGTGGGAGGGAGAATGGCAATGACCAGTGCCTGCGACAAATGACTAATCCTCCTGATTTGGTTTACATCTCTAGCCCCATTCTCACGCTCTACCTCATGCTATATGATCTAGCAGTGCTAATCAATGAGACTGTCTTCTGCTTCTGCGCTCGTGGTCATTCAGCTCCCTCTTCCTGGAAGACCTCCAGGCCATGCTTCATGTTATCCCATTAACCCAAATCACTGGCTGCCTTTCACTCTTCAAAACACTGCTTAGACATTCTCTTCCACTAAGCCTTCTCTTCAAGAGAAAGCTGTGCAATCTTTATTTTCTGCCCTCTGTCCAGACTGAGGGAACACCCGTCCTCAGTTTCCACTCTGTTCATACTGCAAGAATGGTATTACCATAATAAATAACATTTATGTGTTTATCTTCTCTCTCTCCTTCTGGTTGTTACCAGTGGCTATCACTATGCTCAGTAAGTGTTTGTTAAAACGATAACTATACCTAATAATATTCATGAATTGACTGTTTCATTTATGCATTCTTCATAAGGAAATAGTACTCGATAGTACTCACCATAGACACACATAATACTTTTTATACTTTACATTATAAAAGATTTAAAAAATACACAAAAGTGGAGAGAATGTTATAATGAATTCTCATTAACTATAATTCAGCTCAATAACCATCAACATTTTCATACAGTAGCCCACATATCCACAGGGGAAACGTTCCAAGACCCCCAGGGGATGCCTGAAACCTCAGACAGTATCAGACCCTGTATACTGTGTTTTTTCCTATACATACATACCTATGATAAAGTTTAATTTATAAATGAGGCATGGTAAGAAAGTAGTAACAATACTAATAATAAAATAGAATAATTATAACAATATACTGTAATAAAAGTTACTGTAGATCTTACAACCTCAGCACACAATTTTTTTTCTTTCCTTATTAAGTCAAGAACTTTCACCTTTTCTCTTAAAGGAAGCACTTTATGGCTTCTCTTTGGCATACCTTAATTGCCAGTATCACTATTCTTGCACTTTAGGGCCAGTATTAACTAAAATAAGGGTTACTTAAACACAAGTACTGTGACACCACCATAGTCAATGTGATGACTGAGACAGTGACCAACAAGCAGGTATACAGCATAGATACAACACACAAAGGGATAATTCACATCCTGGGCAGGACAGAACCGAAGAGTATGAGATTTCATCATGCTGCTCAGAACAGCAGCAGCGTGCAATTTAAAACTTATGAATTGTTTATTTCTGGAATTTTCCATTTACCACTTTCAGACCCAAGTTGACCACAGGTAACTGAAAGTGAGATAAGGGAGGACTACTGTATATATTTTTAAAAAGCCAGTGGCAGTTTATTACCCAACAGCCTAATCTGTTGTCAACAGGGATCGTTTGATTTATATCTAAAGTGAGGAAAGAGATTTCAGTCCTCCAGAATCATAGTTCTTGCGAACTTTAAGAGCAATAAAGGACAAAATTCTCTCAGAAGTAGCCATTACGTACTACCAGTGACCAAGAAGGAATTAAAATCAGGTCTATTACGGACTAGAACCTGTGAAAAACTTCACAATGTCCTAACTGGCCATTACATCTTACAGGATTTGTCCATGAAAGCAATTCCTGCCACTTATGACAATGCAAGAGAAAGCTAAGGTGTTTTGTTTCCGTTTTTGTTTTACTGGTCTACTCAGCGTTAGCAATAGAGAAAACGTGTCCCTCCTCTCCTGGATAAAGCGCATTGATTTAAGATTACTTGACTTCATTTATCCCAAAACAAAAGCAGAGGACTGATGATCTTACTGGAGTTTCGGCCTCCCTCTGTGCCTGCACTGCAGCAGGGGCTCTTCCAAGGAGGCTGGGACCGTGGGGGGGGGGGGGGAGGGGGGATGCCTAGAGGAACCCTATCTAGAATCTAGATCCCCGGCAAAGGAGCACGCTTTAAAAGGTAGGAAGAACGAAAGAACAAAAGCTCGAAATTGGGCCTGGTTAGGGACATGGCCAAAAAAATGAATAAACTAATAGACCTCACTGTCTCTCCGGCGAACGGGGGAGACGGGAACTACACCTCCCACAATACAAAGCGCTGGGGCGTTGCTAAAGACACTGTTTTTACCTCAAGTTGGCTCGAGGCGGCTCAGGTTTGGTTATAAAAGCCACTCCCTCTTCTTGGCTCTCCTCCACCTCAGCCTAATTGGCTCGGTAGTCCGTGCGTGGGAGGGCGGCTCAGTCGTCACTGGCAGCGGTTGAATGAAGGCTCTCGCCCAGGTTCCTCACGGTCAATGAAGTCCTTTCTCTGGTCGGAGGTGTAGTTTCTCCGGCTGCGACAGAGCAAGAGGACTACATTTCCCAGGGAGCCACGGGTCTGCCGGCGGCATGGGGGCGGTGCCCCACGTCTGGTACAGTCATCCCAAGCCTCTTCGGCGGGACTGTGATGGCCGGAGAGATGACGATCTTAGGTCAGTGACTGGGGGTTCCTGTCGCTGTTGCGGGCCCCAGAGCGGTTCGGGAAGGCCGGGATGGGCGGGGGTGGTTGTCGCAGCTCCTGTAGCCAGCTGGCGCAACGGGAAGGGCGCGGAAAGGTGACTTCGAGGCCGTTTTCGTCTGTTCGAGGCGCCGGGTGGGGGGTCGTATATATGGCCCAGAGCGAATAGGCCCAGGTAGGCCCGCGGCGACCCTTCGCCAGCAACCCAGGGACATCGGGCCTCGGGAAGGGTTCTTTCCAACAGAACGTCGATTTTGAATCGTTAGTTGAATTGGGGTCTTTGGGAGGCTGCAAAAATCTGAATCTTCAGGTCCCCTTTGTGGGAGAAGGGGGAGGAGCAGCAGCAGCGTCTGGATGGATGCTGGATTTTGAGATATCCAGGCCTCTTTAGCGTATAGTCCATTGCTCTTTCCATCAAACCGGGTGAGGAATTACCCTTCCCAGACCAGAAGGTGATGAAATGATGCTGAAATTTTGTTGCTCGTAGGAGTAAAAGGAAAGTGCCGTTGGCACTGAATTTCATTTCTCTGAATTGTGTGTTGAGGATGAGCTAACAATTACTAACAGATGGACGTTTGGGGTCGTATGTAACATGGGTGGCACGCAGGTGTGTAGCACAGCCTCCTGAAACCAGATAATAGATTGATTGTAAATTTGAAGTGGCATCTTTCTTCGTCAGTTATGTGTACAATCTGCATGGCATTTGTTCATATTCTTGTTTCATCACTTAATATTTATCGAGCATCTGCTGTTTGCTAGGAACCGATCCTGGTGCAGGGGACAGAACAGTGAACAAAACCTGCCTTCAAGGAGCTTCCATTTATGTCGTCGTCAGGGTTATACACTTTTATGCTTCTCCTTCCCTAAATATTACCTCTGCAAGAAATACTTTAATTCATATTTAAATACAGAAGTTAACTATATTATGTTGTGAAGTGATCGTTTAATATCTAAGCAACTTTCAGAAGCATTTTATCCAATTTATCCATTGCATCCTTTCGGAACGAAAATGGAGATTAGTGGATAAAGAGTTTTAGCCTTACAATAACAGTTTTTGCTGTGGGAATTTTAATAATGGAGTTTCTTTTTAATACTGCCAACTAAAATATTTATAAGACTATGAAATCTAAGTATCAGTTGATCAAGAAATTGGATTCTATCTAGCTTTTTCTCCAGATGAGTGGCTTTTCCCGTCAGCATCAGCACAATTATTAGCCAAATGTTTTTATTTTTTATTCCTTAATTCACTCATAAATGAACTACACATACCTGCATCTACGGGGGTTTTTTGTTTTTGTTGTTACTTCATTTTAGTTGTGTAACAGGTTACATTATGGAAAACTTGATGTCTGAGAGAAGAGTTGCCATTAGTACTATAAAAGAAAATATTTTGAGAGTGTATTTTTAGTCGTTTCAAAGTGGTATCAAAGGGACTTTGCTATAGTAATTTAGCATATTGTAACTGATTTGGTAAGACATATCTTTGAATTTCCCTATATTTTCAGGATCAGCTGTTTTGACTCTCCTGTTGGCTGGCTATTTGGCACAACAGTATTTACCACTGCCTACTCCTAAAGTGATTGGCATTGACCTTGGCACCACCTACTGTTCGGTTGGGGTGTTCTTTCCTGGCAGTGGGAAAGTAAAGGTCATCCCAGATGAAAATGGGCATATCAGCATACCCAGCATGGTGTCCTTTACTGACCGTGATGTGTTTGTGGGGTATGAAAGCTTAGAGCTGGCAGATTCAAATCCTCAGAATACAATATATGATGCCAAAAGATTCATAGGCAAGATTTTTACCCCAGAAGAGCTGGAGGCTGAAATTGGCAGATACCCATTTAAGGTAAGTGATTAAGCTAAAATCCGTTTTAATTTTAGTTGAGCATACTGTTTCAATTAATGCTTTGGCTTCAAGTTACAAAACATTTCTGTTTCAACTGATTTAATCTTCATGGAAGTTATATTATCTCCCATAACAAGCAATCCCACAGCAGCTCCAGTGGAGTTATGAGTTAATTCAGTAGCTCCACAAGGCTATCAAGGACTTAGGGCCTTACCATATTCTTGTTCTGCCATCCTCAGAGTGTCTGCTTAGCTCTTGTATTGTAGCAAGAGAACTAATAAAGCCCAGTGTAGACAGATAGGAAGATGGATGGATAGACAGATACTCTGTTTGTGTGTGAGAGTATACATATTTGTATACATAAAAAGATCATACTAGGTATGCTGTTTTATGACTTATTTGAAACTCAACAATACGTCATGGACAATTAGTTAATAGATGCACATCATTGTCTTTCATGGTTTCGTGGGACGACTGCTCTATTATTTAATTGTTTGGTCTCTATCAGGGTACATTTTATTTTATCCCTGGTTTTCCACTAATGTTGGAGCTTCATTGAATATTCTCATACATATATCTTTGTACACTTCTCTGATGATTTCCTAAGCTTGAATTCTAGAAGTAGAATTTTAGATCAAATGTGTGCTCGTTTTTAAGGCTTTTGATTTATGTTGCCAAATTGTGCACCAGAAAGGTTATGTGCTCTTGACTATCTTTTAGAGTGCCTGTATCTTCACTAGTTATTATTTTTCAGTCTTTGCCAACAGGTAAGTGAAAAACAGTATGTTGGATTAATTTGCATTCCTTTGATTTCTAGTGAGATCAGATGTTAAAAAATTTGTTGGCAATTTTATTTTCTTTAGTGATCCCTTGTCCTTTGTCATGTTTCCTCTTGGGGTTTTTAACTTTTCCTTAATGACTGTAAAAGTACATTTGTGATGTTTTCAGTATGTTTTCCTTTTATTTATTTTTTCCTTTTATTGATGATAAATAATTTTGTTTTTGTGCTATCAAGAGTGTTAAATTTTTGTGTGGTACAATCATCTCAATAATTTTTAACAGTGGTTTTGGACTGTTACTGTGCTGACAGTGGCATTTCCCGTTGTATTTTTTTTCTAATGCTTTTATATGAGTGTTTGTAGGTTTGACTTTTGCTGAGTTTTTTCTTTTAAACATTTAAATCTTTGTTCCATGTCGAGTTTTTCTTGTAAATTATGAAGTGGGATTCTAAACGAATAGATTTTAAAATAGTTAGTTGTATCAGTGCCACTTCTTGATTAACCTGTCTATAAAAATTCTCAAATTTTTCATCTACTTTCAAAGGAGAAAAAAATTTCTCCATGAGTTTCTTAGGTTTTTCTTTGTTCCTTTTTAGCCTCTTTCTTAGGATCCTTTATTAATTTATAATCTTTCTTATATAATGATACATTCATATAAAGCTATACATTTTCTCCAAATTATATTACAGCTTTGGGTACATTACTTATTGATCTGGGAGTTATTTTATGGGTTTTTTTCCTTAAGTTTCTTTGTGATCTAGAAAATCTAAGTTTCTGTTTTGTGTGAGCTCTGATGGTACTGGTGTCTCTCCACCTTATTTTAATACTTTCTGAAGCGTGGTTTTGTTTTCCCCAGACAGGTGAAATACTTTCAGGAAGGTCAGGTTTTCTTGATTGAAACCTAATGGGGTAAAGTTCTGATAATTTCTTAGAACAGACTAATTCTCTTTACTGTTGATGTTAGTATAATCTATTGGTGAAACTAGGATAGTATGTTTTAGAATTAATCTAGTTTTTTATATTAAAACAAACTAATTAAAAACAAATTAATTTTTTTAAAAAAGAAGATCCTGCATCACATACATGATTCAGCAATTGTCATTCCTTAATTTCATCATTCATTTTTTTCTTTCATTCATTTAACAGATATAGATTGAGAATCTTCTGTTATAATTATATGCTTGATGATGAATTTTATTACTCTGCTGTTACATGGTGTGGATTCATTTTATAGATTTTAAAGTATAACTTTGAATAACCTCTAATCTTAGTAAATGTACTTGATAGATTACAGATGAATTTTATGAACTTGTAAAGGTAAAAGTAAGTTTTGATTGATTAAGTCCAGTACACATGTATGTGTATAAGTATATATAGATACACACACTCTCTTACACTTTTTTTTTTAATCTTGGTCACAGGTTTTAAACAAAAATGGAATGGTTGAGTTTTCTGTGACAAGTAATGAGACCATCACAGTTTCCCCAGAATATGTTGGCTCTAGACTGTTGTTGAAATTGAAGGAAATGGCAGAGGAATACCTTGGAATGCCAGTCGCCAATGCTGTTATTTCTGTACCAGCAGAATTTGATCTAAAACAGAGAAATTCAACAATTGAAGCTGCTAACCTAGCAGGTAGTATCACCCTTGTGTGAGTTTGCATTTTTCTCAAAATTTTCTTAGGTTGAAAATCTTCTGTAGTAAAGTGTATCTCTTTGCAAATCACCTAACTAGGCTGATAAATAAACTATATGGTAGGTAAATCAGAAGGATATAGGTTTATGAACAATAATCAAGAAAGCTCCATAGCATAAAGTAAATATGTATATTACAACCACAGCCAGTCAGATAGGCACATGACAAAGGCTGAGAGAGAACATGGACTCATGTTAGCAATGAGGAATTTTTTCTTCTAAACTTTCTTTAATAGTAACGTGAATATAATGTTTTAAAAAAATCTGAGGTAGAGAGGATTCATTTAACACGATTTAACAAATATTGAGTGCCTAGGTGAACAAAACAGATCAATCCTTATTCTCATGGGACTTACATTCTACTGGAAGGAAACAGAAAATCAACATTAAAGACAAATATATCGTGGGGTTTCTCACCCTTAGTTTTACTGATATTTTGGGCCAGTTAATTCTTTGTTAGGGACTGTGTGTTATAGGATATTTCACAGCATCCCTAACCTCTACTCACTAGATGCTAGCAGTACCCTTTCTACCAAGTGGTGACAATCTTATGTCTCCAGACATTGCCAAATGTCCCCCGAGGGGCAAAGTGGCCTCTGGTTGAGAACCTTGACACAATGTCTAACAGAAAGTAACATGCTATGGAAGAAAAAATCAAAGTAAGGGGACAGGATCGCTGGGTGGTCAGAGAGGGCTCACTGAGAAAGGACATTTAAGCAGATTTGAAGGAAGCAAAGTAGTTAGCCAAGCAGATATATAGAGGAAATACATTTCAGAAGGGAGAACGGCCAGTGTAGCCACCATAAAATGGGAATTTGCTGATACGTAAGAAGTGGGACACTGTGGCCAGAGCAGAGTTATTCAGGAAGTAAGACAGCTAAGGGGAAGAGTATTATGGTCTTGGAATAAATTCTTCAGAGTTTGAATAATTTTTACGGCTCCTGAAACAGAAAGCCATTTTACTTTCCAGGCCACTCATTATGTGTGGCAGTTAGCTTAAAGCAGGAATTTTGCTCAAGGAAATCTGATCTTCAGCCTGCATGCTTCCTGTTTAACATTACCTGCAAAATCAGATGTGCTGTGTGTTTCGGATTTGCATTTGAGGGTCTTGCATTTTAAGTACTTCTGAAGAGCATAGTAAGCTTATCTCATTTCTACTTACGTAGTTTGTTTTGGTATATAATGATTAACGTTTTATTGCTCATATGTTCACAAGTAAAATACGAAAATTAGAAGAGGGTGAGAGATTTCTTCTAAAATTTAAGAATTAATAAAGAATAGAATGATATGTTCCACTGAATCTGGCTGGGCCTCTATTTTTTTAGATTATACTCTTTAATGACACCCTTTTAGAAGAACTTCTATTTACCCTTCCCATTCCTTATTTTTATTGGGTTTGTGACTGTTCTCGTTGCTCAGTGGACTTCGTGTCATAGAAAACACGAACGTCGTGCAGTTGAGTAGGAAGGAATTTTTTAATAGTGTCCTCTCATGAGTTGTTCTTCCCTCCAACCAATCTTACAGGACTGAAGATCTTGAGGGTAATAAATGAACCCACAGCGGCAGCTATGGCCTATGGTCTCCACAAGGCTGATGTCTTTCATGTCTTGGTGATAGATTTGGGCGGAGGAACTCTAGATGTGTCATTGCTGAATAAACAAGGAGGAATGTTTCTAACCCGAGCAATGTCTGGTAAGAAAAATATAGGGAGAGTTAAATTTTTTTTTCAGTATACTTTGGCTTCATTTTGGTAATCTTTTGTAAATGTAAATTTTATGCCACCATTGATGTATATTTACAGCAAAAGTGAAGTCTAAACAAAATGACTGGGCATCCTGTGAGTCAAATAAAAGCACTGCCCATTGCAGCCGCCAGCTGTAGTTGTCACAGGACTTTTCATGGCCATAGGGGAGAACAGAAAGAAAGAAAAATGCTTTCAAAATTAAGAAGATCAGTTTCTTTCACTTAGGTTTTATAAAATAGATATCTTTAAAAAATCTAATAATAGTATTCTCTGGGAAATGGTAGGATTTTGCATTCTAAATCTTTTAAAACTGTTTTTGTTTTTAATTTCATTTAAAGAATTAAGCCTGTTGGGAAAGTCAAGCTGTAAGTTATGGGTGGTCTGACTTCTGCATTTTTCTCTCTTCTGACTGGGCTCTCTTGTGAACCAGGTTCAGTGCTGGGAATTTATATTACATTACTCTTTAACTTTTCAATTATTTTTTCTACTTTTCAGCTCTTAATCGTGCAAGCGAAAGGATTAAAAAAAAGATAAAATGCCTACTGATACTTTTTGATCATGAGAAGAACTTTCTTCTGTTAAGAATGACACTTAATGTTTTTAAATTGCTATTTAAAAGCCAGTCTGTGTTCTCAAATCTCTATTTTCTGAAAAAGTATTTGCTATCAGTAAGAGATACTTCCTTTTACATCATTTAAAAATTTTAACCCAAACATGCACTGTTTCTTTAATAGTGCACGTATGAGTTAAAATCATTTTAACCCTGTTATTTTTGATTAGTCTGGTATGAATAAAACTTAATAATACATTAAGCAAGAGATGCGTTATTGAGTATCATTTTTATACATACATACTACACAGACATGTATACACACATGCATAAATATAACGTGAACTTTTTTATTTTTAACTTAGGAAACAATAAACTTGGAGGACAGGACTTCAATCAGAGATTGCTTCAGTACTTATATAAACAGATCTATGAAACCTATGGCTTCCTACCTTCTAGGAAAGAGGAAATTCACAGATTACGACAAGCCGTGGAAATGGTCAAATTAAATCTGACGCTTCATCAGTCTGCTCAGTTGTCAGTATTACTAACCGTGGAGGAAAAGGACAGGAAGGAACCTCAGAGTACTGACACTGAACTGCCAAAGGACAGGCTTTCCCCATCAGATGGCCACCCTATGAACAATGTGTTTGAAGCTGGCCTTTCTGAAAAGAAGAGTGGAGAAAGTCAAGTTTTATTTGAAACAGAAATATCACGGAAGCTTTTTGACTCCATTAATGAAGATCTCTTCCAGAAAATACTCGTCCCCATTCAGCAAGTATTAAAAGAAGGCCACCTGGAAAAGACTGAGATTGACGAGGTGGTTTTGGTTGGAGGCTCTACTCGCATTCCTCGAATCCGCCAGGTCATTCAGGAGTTCTTTGGAAAGGATCCCAACACGTCTGTAGACCCTGACCTGGCAGTGGTGACAGGAGTGGCTATCCAAGCGGGGATTGATGGAGGCTCTTGGCCTCTCCAAGTCAGTGCTTTGGAAATTCCCAATAAGCATTTACAGAAGACCAACTTCAACTGAATTATGGAGGAATCATTCTTACTCGTGATTGTGTGATGATCTCTTCCTGTTTATCAGACTGCCTCCTCCAATAAAGAAAGTCTCTAAAATATCTCACAAATTTACCTAAAAGGCAGCATTTAGATACACAACAATTTTACATAACATTTTGTTTTAGGATTAAATGTGACCAGATTGATCCTCTTTGATTTTGGAGAGATCCCATTCCAACAAATACTTCTAAAATGATAGAATTGAGGTAAAACCTTAGAGGAGCATGGGTGGCTATATTTTCTGGATTCTGGAAGTAGATAACCATATGCACTTAAAATTACATTCTGTAAACATTGCCTAGTGCCAATTATAGGATTCCCAGTTCTTACTAAATTGTATTAGCAGGAGCTGGTAATTTATTTACTTGGTTATTACATATGACTATTAATTTACCTCTACTTGAAGGACAGTGTTGATGTCAGTTATATACATTGGTTAGGAGATAGCAGTATTATTAATATAAGCTGATAGATAGTATTCAATAACTGCCATATTAAATAAATTTACTTTCGCAAATTCAGTATCCCATTATGTGTCTTGTTCATGTAATCTGCATTCTCCAGCTTTTTAAAATATATTTATTGGCTCAGTTTATTTTATTTCTAAAATAGCTACTGATTTATTCAAATGTTTCAATATCAGATAGTAGAAATAGCCAATTTACATTTCAGTTCTTTGATCTGCTGTCCATCATTCTCTGCTTGGATTTCCATAATTCTGCCTGGTTAGAAAACAATAGGGAATTATTAATTGCATTTTAAATATGTGTTAATGTCACAATAAAGCCATCATTACTATCACTTTTTTGTTATCCAAACTCTTTGCAGACTTTAGTAAATAGCAGTAATTAGCTACAATATTTGTTTTGTTTTGTTATTTTCAGCAAGCCCTGGAGAATGTAGTTTGCATTTGAACTATCAAATCGTACTTGATTCACTTTTACTGAGATTTTCCCCCATATTAATCCCCTTAATAATTAATCCCCATAATAATTAACTGAATTGTGCTTGATTCAGTTTTACTGAGATTTTTTCCCCATATTAATTTTGAGCAAGGAAAATGTGCTCAATTGTAAAACCTTGTTATTGTTTCCTACTATCGTTTTAAAATAGTCACACTGGGACTGTTTTCAGCCTTAAGGTTAGTGTGTGATGAGAACAAAAAGTTTGTTAATATTGGAAGTAACGTGGATATCTAATCTGGAAGGAGGCAGTATCGAAGAATTCCCATAAATCCACATTTGTAGCAGTTCTGTTTTTGTTTTTGTTTCTTTCCTTTTAGAAAAGCTACAGGGACCAAGAAAGAAAATATAGCAGTTCTGTTTCTGTGATGCCTATAGTATTTGAAGATATATTTTCTTTTCCCTTAATATAGGCATGCTTCATATCAATATTCAAAAATTATACTCTGGTCAGCATTTTTGTTACTGTAAAGCATGTCTGCTTTATCCATTGTTAAATTTGAAATGATGTTGAATTTCCAATCACTGAAAAAGAGAACTAAGCAAACGCATTTTAGCAACATCAAAACATTTCAGCTTCTCATAGTAAAAAGCTGAATGTTAATATTTTTTTGCAGATCTAACAAATGTTTCTTAGCAATGAAATTGCTGTTAAAACACAATTTCAATCAAATATTTTTGTGTACAGAAAATGTCAATAGTAGGTAGGTAGAATAATATGAAATGTTGACATATTTTATTTTAGAACTAACAGAGAAATGCCAAAGAGGAATCCTTCACTGCATTATGGAAATACTCAAGTGTTCTCTTGGACTTTAATAAATCTTTAACAGATTTTAGAATTGAAAAAGATCTCTTTGTGAAGGTCTTTAAAAAAGTGTTCAATTTATCGGAATCTCTACATACAGTATCAGCTTTAACCTAAAGCATTTTAGGATTTTTTTAAAAAGCTTGAATTTCTCAAATATGTGAGATAGTCCAGGACAATCTGTTAACACGTTTTAGAGGAAACAATTTGCAAAACAGGGCAGCTATTCTCATACATTAAAATTGGAATTTAAGTAATTTGATTGTGTCTGAAAAATCGAATGGCAGTGTTGGAATTTGGGGGTAAAAGTTTAGCATATTCTCTAGTATAGTTACACCTTTAAAAACATAAAGTGATGTCTATCTTCAATCATATTTTAGGGGGCTATATATAAATAGTCTTGAAATTAATGTAGTTTATTTATTTAAAAGATAAAAATGCATCCTGAAAGGGATCATTTATGCATAATAATCTGAAGACATTTTTCATAAAACAAAATTCATTTTGGTCATCTAGCTAGTGTTTTTTGAAGCGCTTAACTTCTAAAATATTAACTGTCTTGTATGATTAGAATATGTGAATGAGTAATTTATTTTATATTAGGAATGTTTTGGTACTGTGTTTTCGCTCAAACCACTGACTTATCAACAGATCCTGCTGTGTGTATAATATGTTCTGAAGACTATGGTTATTGTGCATAACAGATTGTGCCTCTCAAATTTGTGTACACAAGTAATTCACATTTTAATGTAAATAAATACTACTTTGCAGTTTGTTTTTTAAACTGTTTATTTTCCATTCAGGACTAGACTGGAGTACATTTTTGAGGTATATAAGCAAGAAAGTGAGGACAATGCTGATCTGATGCTCATGGTGCATGACCTCAGCAGCTGTTGCCTAGTTCCCTGCACCCTGACTCTCTGGGATTGCTTCTGTACTTTTCTACTTGTTTCCCTAAACTAGAAGTGACAGTTCCTTTATCACATGAACAGTATCTCCAGAATTCTGAATTCCAGCTCATGGTTTTTGACTATAATGGAGCCAAGACCTAAACTAATCTAGTTAGTAAGTGATCCTGCATAATAGACTCCCGTAATCCTTTGGTTGATGGTTAATACTTTATAATTTTCTAATAGTTTGTCATATTCTTTGGACAAAAACTCAACATTAACTTTTTAAAAGATTCATTTGATTAATGTAGTCTATTTCAAATAAGCCCTTAAATTAACGTAGTCTTCAAATGAGCCCTTAAATAAAGACAGTAGACTTGACTCTCTCCAATACTAGTTCCTGTGATTCATAGTTATTGTAACTACCATTGTTGAGGTACTCAAACATATGAGGGAATATAGTGACACTTCCATATTTATTTCATTTAACAAACACATGCAGTGCCCCACTGAGATAGGCAGCCTCTAGCATAGCTTCCAGTGATCCTGACCTGGTATTCACCTCCTTGTGTCGTGCTCTTCCCTTGAATTTGGGCAAGATTTGATGACTCACTGCTAATGAGCGGCACGTGGCAGAAGTGCCATATTATTGACTTAACTGTTAACTTATTTGGCTTACCTAAAAGACCTAAAATATTGAATAGTATAACACTGGTAACTTTATAAATATATTTAAAGTAGAGGATGTTGCCGCTTCAAAAAAAACTGGATTCTTTTTTATATAACATAAACACACACATATTTCTCCTAAGAGTTCATCCATTCACCTTAAATTGTCTAACATGGCCTATACAGTATTGGAAACTGAAAATTAGGTCTCAATTACTAGTTGTAATTACTACCCTTCCTCTGTCTCCCAAGTTGCTTAACTAGGATAATTTTGTCATGGTTGAAAATGATTGTGGCTAAAAGTAGTTGTGGTAGCGCCTGCTAAATGCTAATCCAATATCTTTTCTATTCATTCTTACTTCCAGACCCCAGTGTTTTTGGAGCAGCAACATCCCCTACTTTACAAACTATTTCCCAGCTTCCTTTGCAGCTAGGGATGGCTACATGATATAATTCTGACCACTGAAATGTAAGCATAAAAACTTGGTAGAAACCACAGATTTTTTGTTTAAGTTTACACATTTGGATTATACACGTCTTGCTCCTCACCATTCCTTTCTTGGAATACAGACATGATGCTGGAGATAAAGCAGTGGATTTGCAACTTCCAAACAACATGGAGAGTTGAGCAACAGATAGAAGCAGCCCAGTGGTTTCTGGTGCCTCTACCTGGCTGTCCTCTGTACCTTGGGATTTCTTTCTACCTGAGAAAATTAAGCCCCTCAGTTAACACTTCTTTTTTTTCCTTCTTTTCTTTATTGTCCTTTCAAACTTATGACCTTTACTGTGTGGTTAAACATTTTGTCAAATTACCATTTGTTGGACATCTGCTTCTGGCCAAGATGGAATAGAAAGGAACTGATCCAACTAAAAAATTGGACAAAATATAAGAAACAACAGTTTTCAAGACCTTACACATCATGGGCCAACATCCATTCTCATCCATTACCTCTGTAAAATCAGATGTGGCAATACAGGGAAAGCAGAAGGTTGCCCAGTAATACCTGGAAATTGTTGCACAAAAGCTCAGAATAGAAAGCCAGAAGCAAGATGTTCAGAGGGGATTGGTGGTGACTGAAGTTGTATTAATGTATCCCTAGTTCCCATTGCACTCCAACAAATCAGTCATTTTAGTCTTACTCTTTGGTCAGTCATGCTACATTTTGTACTATGTTTATCAGAGTTGAAAAATAGCTGTAAACCTATAATCATTCACAAGTGTATTAATGATGAGCTGAGTTTTATAAACACGAATTCAAAAATTGATCCTGTATCACTTCCCTTGGCACACAAAAAATGCATATGCATCATTTTCCTTCTATACATTTTGGAGCAAATATTTTTCAAATTTCTCACAAGTATTTTTATAAATACCACAAATATTTTTCAATTTATGATATATTTTTACATTTTACGCCTATGCCTATTCATTTTTATTTTGCTCTTTGTGCTACATTCGTGAGATAAACAAAAGCTTCCTATCTTTGATCAATTGTGATAACTAATCATGTGCTCTGACTGGTCTGTCTGTAAATAACAAGTGAAAATCTCTGGTTACCTGGTTAGCAATCATCAACAAGAGAAGCCAGTCAGCCTTTCCTCAGTTCATGCCTATTAGATCAGCCTCATTAACCCAGCGGCATAGCAGTCGCATGAACTACTGAGATAGTCTTCATTTTCATAACAAGATTTAGAGAAATATGGCTCACAGTATAGCTGGAAGTCCTGATTGCTGTATCTACAGGCGGTCCACTTGCTTGGGAAATGACAGCTCGAAAAGTGGGACCTAGGGCAACTCGAAGGAGCTAGGAGATCTGCCTTGACTGCTGCCTTCTCAAATTCACTTAATCCCACTTAGATCATATCGTGCGCCACCGGAGACCATGTCTTATTTTAATCTCCAGTTATCCCAAAGTTGCTGTGTGTAGAACAGACTTTCATAAACATTTTGTCCTTTTTGCTTAATTAATAGCATATCCCATGACGTGATTCTCATTATAAATATGAGACTACAATTACAAGGAGTTATGACTGTTGGTATTTAAATAATAGAAAACATATTATTGAATGCTTTCTATATGCCAGATACTCTCCTAAGTGTTGTGTTACATCATTTAATTTTTAAAAAACCCCTAGGAGGTAGATAGAATTATTACTCCCAAATAAGCCCAGAGAAGTAAGTTAACTTGCCTGAATTTCCACAACTAGAGAGTGGTGGAGTTGAGATTTTAACATAGGAAAATTTTCTCGAGATCCTCAACTCTTTGAAGTACTATAATATTTTCTTCTTCTAGTTTTCTGGGTTATTTTTTCTAAAGAAAGGCCCTCTAGCTCAGGTGGAACTATTTATTATTTGTGTGTGTGTTAAAATACAGCATTACATCTTCTTAACATCTTCTTTATTTCAAGTTTGATATCGAAGCTGTATTTAAAAGTATATGAAATTGCCACTATTCAACCATTTTTTGACCTACAAAAATGGCTGTTTCGTATGATTCAAACTAATACTATATCTGAAGAAGCACCCCATCCTCAAGCTTTAATTCCATTTACTATGCCTACAAAGCTATTGCTTTAAAATTCTTCTCACTCGTTCTTGAAGTACAGACTCCTTTTAAGGCGCTCTTCTTTTTTTTAAAAAAAAAATTTTTACTTTTCCTTTTTCTCCCCAAAGCCCCCCGGGACATAGTTGTATATTTTTAGTTGTGGGTCCTTCCAGCTGTGGCATGTGGGATGCTGCCTCAGCATGGCTTGATGAGTGGTGCCATGTCCGTGCCCAGAATTTGAACTCGCAAAACCCTGGGCCGCCGAGGTGGAGTGTGCAAATTTAACCACTCGACCACAGGGCCAGTGCCCAAGGTGCTTTTCTAAGAATGAGACACCTTGGTAGAGAACTGGAAAGAGCATCATCAGTTTTCTAGTTATGTGAACCTGGATTTTGCATTTTATTGGCCAAGATCCTCTCGGAATCTTATCAATCATTTTCGGTAAAATGGAGTGGATAATAATGCCTTGCTTATATTCTTTAGTGAGAATTGAAAGTAATAAATGACTCAAATGCTTTGCACTTTACTTGGCATATGGTGAGCTTTCAACAAATATTCTCATTATCCTAAAAGAATTCAACTTAACGATGCTTAGAATTTTCCTTCTCTCAGCTGAGGTAAATATTTCTGCAAAGTGAAATTATAATCATTATTTTTTAATCTGTTTTGAAGTTACAATCTTTTGTGTGTGTGTGTGTGTGTGAGGAAGATTGGCCGTAAGCCAACATCTGTTGCCAATCTTTCTCTTTTTGCTTGAGGAAGATTGTCACTGAGCTAACACCTGTGCCAATCTTCCTCTATTTTATGTGGGATGCCTCCACTGCATGGCCTGACAAACAGTGCTAGGTCTGCACCAAGGATATGAACCTCTGAACCGCAGGCCACAGAAGTGGAGGGAGTGATCTTAACCACTATGCCCCCAGGGTGGCCCCCTTGAAGTTACAATCTTTAAACAAATGAACCCTTGAATAAATGTGTTTTTATAAATTCAAATATACTACTCTGTAATGCAGTCATTTTGAGTATCCTGCACAGCGATTGAACAAGCTTAATATACATAATTGAAATGAGAATGAAATATTAATTTCTTAAAGCACAATAAAATTATCTTCCAGTAATTTGGGCTTAGTCATTTTTTGCTTATTTTATTTTTGCTTTCTTTTTACTCTTTAAGTATATGTTATATATATGTGTGGGTATATATATTTATACACATATATACAAAATTGTACATATCCTAAGTATACAGTTTGATGAATTTTCACAAACTGAACCAATACTCAGACCTAGATCAAGAAATAGATCATAACCATTATCCCACAAGTCCACCTGTTCACCCTTTTCACCCTTTTAATCAATACCCCTCCCCCTACCAAGGGTATGTACAAATAGAATCATGGAATCATATAATAGCATTCTTTTGTGGTTGGCTTCTTTCATTCAACGTTATGTTTGTGAAATTCATCCCTGATGTTGCCGGTATCTGTTGTACATTCATTCTCTTAGCTGTCTAGAATTCCGTTGTTGAATATACCACAATTTATCCAGACTACTGTTGATTTCCCATTAGATTTTTAAGTTCCAGCAGCTTCTCTGATTGATTTACTAAAACTATAGGCATAACAAGACTAAAATCTTTTAACTGATATTAATAAAATATGTAGATCCTTTTCTTAATGGAATTCAACAGACATTTACCCAATGTTTAAAATGAGTAATGAGTAAAAGAGTAGTAGGCACTTCAGGGATGTAAAGACAGGACAATACTTCAAGTAGCTTCCATTCGAATGGGAGGAAGCTTTAGATAATACAGTGTTTTTTAATTTAAGGCAACTTTTCGTAAATACCCTTGGGGGATAAAGCAAGGTTATTGCATAGGAAGGAGGAAAGAAGGATGAAAGAAACGGTTCATGGATCTTAAAGAACATGTTAAAATATTTTATTAAAATCATCTTGAAAGGAAAATACCGTTGAAATTTGAATACTTCGAATTTGAAGGGCAATTCAGAGAAATAATGTTGCTTTTATACATAAAACTACTAAATGAAAAGCCCTTCAAAATATAATTAGTACTACAACCATCTTCTTGTGAATATATACCATTTGATACATAACCCATTGAGGTTAACCCAGCCAAAAAATGATGTTCCATAGAAAATATTGGTTTTGACTCAAAGTAAATAGTAAAAATGTTTTCAAATATTATTTTCCAATAAGGCACACTATAACATTCAGTTAGTATATAATTACTATTTCCAAAAGGCAGCTGAATAACTCAATATTTTTGCTGTGATTCCTTCATAATTTAACATACTGTATTAAATTATACTGCTCGACACATATGATATATATGTATAAGTACCTGTATCATATTACTCTAAAATGCCTAGTCATTCACTCTACAAACATTTGCTGGGTATCAACTATATGAAAATCTCTATGCTAGGAACCTAACATGCAAAGAAGACTAAAACTGGGCACTTGCCTTCACGTAGCTTTAATGAGGAGACAGACTAAAAGAATGAAAATAGCTTATGGTCACTGCCGAGATAAATGTATGCACACGGGGCCTGTGAGAGCACAGAAAAAGAGTAGGGAGGCCAGACTGGAAAGGAGAGGGGGAAACCAGGGAAGGCTTCCTGGAGCAGGTGACTCCTGAACAAAGGAAAAGACTTAAGGATAAGTGGCATTGAGCACTTTGGGCAATGTGGAGAAGGTAGATATTCCAGAGGGCATGGCTGGAAGAGAGAAGGCTGGGTCCAGCCCAGGATGGTTAGAACAATGGTGCTTATTGGTATTCGTGCCAGCGTGTAGCCAGGGGCCTGCCTGTATGCATTTCTCCCTGTCATTATTTTATTAAATACTAGTCTATTTTTTTATTCAGTGTAATCAACATACAGCTAAAATTATTTTTTTGTCCCTGAGTCCTGTGTTATTCCAGCTTCTGTTAGCATTGCAAAGAAGAGCCCTTTCTGGCATATCAAATTCCGAGGTGTTTCAAATTCTATAATCCTTCCGGAGTCTAGAACGAGCACCCTGCAATGTGAAAAGAATCCAGTCAGGTAACCTAGAATCAGTTTTCCAGTTCACCCTTTTTGTTCTTGCCAATGTCAGCTTTAAATTACTGTGTGAGTTACGCCACTACGAAACACAGGTACTGCTGAACTCAGGAAATATATCAAGTTTTCTAATATTCTTTTAGCACTAGCATATTCCTCTAATTATTTTGGGAAATATCTTCCATACTATTAGGGACAATTTTCTATCTCTTGGCACAGATACCATTCTTTGTTAGCGACAAGTAATTAGTGTGTTTAGGATGTTCGATAGCTGTCTCTGTAGAGATACATAGATTTGTTTTCTTTCTGAAAACAAATAAAGCCTACCTGTCTGAATCAATGACAGAGTGCAGTCTGTGAGCAATCGTCAGGATGGTGCAATCGGAAAACTCTTTCCTGATTGTGGTCTGCACCAAGTTATCGGTCTCAAAATCAATGGAGGCCGTTGCCTCATCCAAGACGAGAATTTTTGTTTTTCGAAGCAAAGCGCGAGCAAGACAAATGAGCTGTCGTTGTCCAACGCTGTTGAAAACAGTAGTAAAATAATTTCGACAACGGACTTCATAGTCACACATTTCCTGTTCTAAAATTTGGCTTATATTGTTATTCAATTTCTAACCCACACACTCACTCGTTCTTTTATTCAAGAAACATTTATTGAGTAATTGCCATATGCCAGACACTTGTCCAAGTTCTGGGAATAGAGCAAGGAACAAAACAGACAAAAGCCTTTGTCTGTGTGGAATTTACATTCTCATGAGGGAGACAGAAAAAATAAACAAGATAAATGAGCAAAATGCATAGTAAAAAGAATTCAAACACACAGAAAGGGAGGGTGTAAAGCGTGAGTGTGGGGTGGACATTTTAGATAGGTGTGCCAAAGAAATCCTCGCTGAGAACTTGCCTTTTCCTTCAAGGCCTGAAGGATGTGGAGAGTGAGCCAGGCACATTTTTGGTGGAAACATTCCTGGCAAAGTGAACAGCATATTCGAAATCCCTAAGGCGGTCAGGCAGCTGGCCTGGCATATTCATGAAATAGCAAGGAGGCCAATGTCACAGAAAGAGAAAGGGACGGGGAGAGTAATCAAGGATGAGGTGTGCAGTGCAGGTTTGAGGGCATCCAGCTCACTTTCCTTAAGTCTCTGATCACACAAAGGGACTGTCCTAAGACCTCAAACAGCCAGGAGGAAAAAGGAGCCCTTACCACATTTTTTTTAGGAAGAAGGCCATTAGAGTAGGAGTCTTTACAAAAGAAGATTCAATTAAATAGTGAGTTTTCATACTGCATTCTTCCTTTTCTTTCCCTTCACCAGCGGTTTCCCAGCCAGTGGTTACCATTTTATTCCTTGTTCTTCTTCGCTAGAGGGCATCAGCAAGGGTGTGCTTTGAACAGACCAAACAAGGTCCTTTGGGCTCGGGAGCCATTTCCCCTTGAGGCCAAGTCAAGTTTCTAAAGAGCCTGGAATGAATAATGTGCTCGGTTCTTAGCAGCTTACCTGAGGTTTTCCCCACCCTCTGAAATCTCATGCAGCAGCTTCCGGGGAAGGGACTGAACAAATTCTTTTAAGTGACACAGTTCCAGCACCTCCCACAGCTCGCTATCAGAATACTTGTCTAGGGGATCCAGGTTCATTTGCAGGGTTCCAGAAAATAAAACAGGATCCTAGAGAATAAAATAGTCACCGGTAATCCTACTGTCACATGAGGCATAAATGCATGTTGTTAAAAAATCAGACTCAGAAAATAAATAAGGAAAAAGCAAATGGTCAAACCTAAATAGTTATCAAATTCATTTTATATTTAAAACAAAAGCAGAAGAGAATCCGAATAAACTGGAATTCAGATTAAATCATTAAAAGCTTCCTGATTCTCTTTATCCTCCTCTTATTAACAATGTCAACAACAACCACAATAACAATGATGATAATATAGCTGCCATTCAGTCAAGGATGTATTATACAATAGAATAAAATAAATATAAAATATAATATGTATATAATATTGTCAATCAGCACACCAGCCCAGGAGAATGGAAGTCAATATCCCCATGTTACAGACAGTGAACTGGAGGTTCCAAAGAGCTCTTGTCCAAGGTCACCCAGAGGCAAGTGGTTGAGTGGAATTCAAACAGAACAAATCCACGCTCTTTCCAATATGCCAATATGCTTGGTGAAACTACATTTTACTGCGCCTGTATTTACTTATAAGAAAGGAATGACAAATGTCTCTTTTCTCCACTACATTTCTTCCCTGCCAGAATTCTAGATTTTACTCAAATTTGTTTTGAAGGAAAATCACAAATACAAGTATATGTTTAAAGAATATGACAAAGAGATGATGGTATCTTAAGAGACTTTTAGAAGATAATACAAAAGATACCTCAAAAATGCTCAGCCTAAATCTCTGAAACTCAACTGAATGAGTCATCTTTGACTGTAGAGGCATGTTCTTGAGCCAATTTGCATACTTGTTAACGATCAAGTTCTTTTGATGCCACAGATTGAAAAATCAAAGGACTTGAGAAAAAAGATGTAACTGAATTATCGTTCTTTTCAGTTTTTTTAAAATGTTTTTAAACTTCAAGTCAAGAGTCAAAATCCTACACTCAAACTACCAACTAAGCAAAACCCTCAGTATTTTTTTTTCCTTTTGAAAAATACCAATGTGTTTCAGTCTGACTTCTTCATTTGAATTTTACTTGCGTTTACTATTATGAAGGAAACTTGCAAAGTGATATGCCAGTTTTTCAAATAGATAAGTGCACTCATGAAAAGGCTTTAGAGTAAGAGCATTTAATGGGATTCAATTACAAAGCAATTTTTCATAATACATTTTAAATGATTTGGCTTCCAAAAATGAATTTATATGCTTGGAAGGAACACATCAAAAAAAAAAAAGTTCACCTGGAGAAAGTTGAGAAAGACTACTGGCAAAAAGTCTTTACCTGTGGAATAATATTGAGTTTGCCTCGAAGGTCATGAAGTCCAATAGTTGATATGTCAATTCCATCGATAATAATTTTGCCTCCTGATCTCTCCAAAATTCTAAATAAGCAATTTGATAGTGTTGATTTGCCTGCTCCAGTCCTTCCCACAATTCCAATCTGTAACGAAATGATCATAAACGGTTCCCACAGTACTTTTTGAAAGGGAACAGGGCCTTTGCAATGACAAAATACATTAGGTGTCAGGTCAGCTATGATCTAATTTTGCCAACTAGAATAACTTTGACTGGCATGGAAGATGTAATGTGACTTCTAAGGATCAGTCTTTATCTAGACACTCCTTACTCACTGGAAAGGTCTGGGCTAATGTGTGTGTTTTCCCCTAGTTTTTGGTAATTTAGTTACCACCTAACAAGAACACACCAGCAGCCCCAGGAGGAGCAGGTCATCCCGGAACCATCCCTGGACTAGTCAGCGAGGGTTCCGGGAAAGGAGACACTGATAATGGGGTGGTTTTTCTCCTTTCAAAAGGAGGCTTCTTTCTCCCACCTCCTCTCCCCAAACAAACAAACAAGAAACAAACAAAGGGGCTTAGAACCCTTTGCCAGATAAGCTAAAAAGTCTAAAGGAATGCCTCCAAATTTCCTTGGTATTAAAACAACTTCTGCATTAAAACTATGGAGGGTGGCCATGGATGATGTCTGAGGATCTTGGATTCCTGGGCAGAATAATCAGCTTGTCATAAACATCCCAGTGACGGAACATGTTCCTCTGGCCGTGAGAACAACAGCAGTCTCTTCTGGGTGCTGATTCGTGTCCTCGTGTTAATAGGAACGTTAGACAGAGAGAACATGAAGGCGGCTGGTTTGTCCTAATAAAAGATCTCAAATTTTAAATCTGAGAAACTACATCAGAAAAACCAGGAATCTGTTGAATTAATTGGGGTAATCAAAATCCCACAATGATTTCATTTGTTCCAAACATATTGCCATCCTTGATGTCGCTGCAGTGGACCTGGTCTAGGGGGTTAGAAAAACAAATGTTTGGGGTTAAAAAAGACAGGTGTCTGAAAAAGGGAAAGTAGGACATTGTTGTTAATTTATTTTTTACTTTTATGTATTTGTAAATTTCTTATTAGGGAAATAATGTGTTTTTATAAAACATTTTGAAAAGTGTGGTAAAAAATATTGAAGAAAGTAAAAATTATCCCAAATCCCATCACCTGGAGAGAATCACTATTTATATTTTATAACTATTCCTCTAGTATTTTTGCTAATATGTATATCTGCTTGCTTTTTAAAACACAAAACTGATATACTTTCAACAGTTTTGCACATAGCTTTTATTAACTAAATGACATCTCAAGTATTTTTCCATCTCACTAACATTCTTGGAAAAGATGATGTTGTTGACTGTACAAATATTCTTTCCTATGGATTCATTGTATTTTAGGTAACTATTAGCTTATTGTCTTATTGTTGTACTTCACTGAATAGAGGAACTAAGAATAAAGTATACTACTACTGGGTGTATACCCAAAGGAAATGAAATTAGTATCTCGAGGAGAAATCGGTGCTCCCATGTTCATTACAGCATTATTCATGATAGCCAAGATATGGAAACAACCTAAGTGTTTGCTTCGGTACAAATGAATAAAGAAAAATATATATATATAATGGAATATTATTCAGCCATAAAAAGGAAAGAAATTCTGCCATTTGTGGCAACATGGATGAAGCTAGAGGACATCATGTCAAATGAAATAAGCCAGAGAAAGACAAATACTGTATAATTCACTTAAATGGGGAATCTCAAAAAGTCAAACTCATAGTACCAGAGAGTAGACAGTGGTTACTAGGGGCTGAGGGGTGGGGAAAATGGGGAGATATTGGTCAAAGGGTACAAGCTTTCTGTTATAAGATGAATAAATTCTGAGGATATAAACAATAGCATGGTGATTATAGTTAATAATAGTGTATACTTGAAATTTGCTAAGAAAGTAGATTTTTTTTTTTTGAGGAAGATTAGCCCTGAGCTAACTACTGCCAAATCTCCTCTTTTTGCTGAGAAAGACTGGCCCTGAGCTAACAGCTGTGCCCATCTACCTCTACTTTATATGTGGGACTCTTATCACAGCATGGCTTGCCAAGCGGTGCCATGTCTGCACCTAGGATCCACCAGGCCAGCCCCTAGAAAGTAGATCTTAAGTGTTCCTACCACACCCAAAAAAATTCCTGGTAACTATTTGGTTCCTGGTATCTAACTAGCTGGATCGTGTAATCATTTCACAATACATATGTATATCAAACCATTGTTTTGTAAACCTTAAATATAGACAATTTTTATTAATTGTACCTCAATAAAGCTGAAAAAATACTAAAATAATGTTCCACAATAGATTGTGAGAGATTTAAAAAATACATTTTTTAGTTATAGAGGTAAAACTTATTCTGCACATATCTTTATTACTTTTATATAAAATTTGACCAAAGACCAACTTATACTCAATACCATATTATCTTTGGCCTTAACAATGAATGCATTCATATAAAAGGGAAAGTGAAACTTATGAAATATATATGGTACCTTCTCTTCCCCGTGAGTCTGGAAAGTGATATCTTGTAATGCTAAACCAAGGTCATCTCGGTATCGAGCCTGATAATTAATAAATTCCACTACTCCTTTATGGGGCCATTGTGATGGAGGCCTTTTAGACATTATCCAGGGCGCCTTAAAACAAAAAAAATTCTTTAAACTCTAATTACAATAACAACATATCTTTCCCTCTGAAAAAATAATTCTCACGCAAATTCTCAAACAAAAGCGATAAAAAACAACCTTTATAGATATTATGATTTTCTGAAAATAGTTTGAAATATTACTAACATAAAACTTCTCATCTATTTAGAAGAAAATATTAGAAATAAATTTAGAAATAAAATTAGAATAAAAGGCTGCCCATCTCCCACCAAGTTTTTAAGAAAAATCTTCTAAAACCCTATAAAGGAGCTGAGAGCAACCTGCCTGAAATTTTAGCTGAGGTGAGGACAGTTTGTCATTCATTCATTCCCCAAATACTGAGTATTTACTGTGCCAGTCAGTGCTTTACTTGCTGGAGACTCAGCAGTAAGCAAAAAAAATAACAATAAAAATTCTTGCCCTTAGGAAGCATGCATGCTGGTGAGGAGAGACAGAAAGAACCACATAGCATATGGAGAATGTTAGATGATTACAAAGCTTTGGAAGACAGGAAATACACAAGATTAGCAGACGTGGTGTCATTTTAAGTAGGGTGGTTAGGAAAGGTTTGATTGGACCTGATGAAGAAACAAGCCCTGTGGATATCAGGGGAAGAGCTTTACAGGCAAAGGGAACTAGCTATATATGCTGAGGACCGGAGACGGGGCCCAGCTGGAACACTGGAGGAACAGTAGGAGGGAGAACGCACACAAGAGTACAGTGCCTGGACAGTGAAGCGAAGAGTTTTCACGAGAGAGAGTGATCACTAGTGTCAAAGGATAGGTCAGGTAGAGTGAGGACTCACTGGGGACCACTGATGATCTTGACAAGGGCAGGTTCAATGACGTGGTGGGATTTAAAGCCTATTTGGAGAGGGTCCAAAAAAGAATGAGAAAAGAGGAACTAGAGACAGCAAGTACAGGCAACTATTCCAAAGAATTCTGCTGTAAAGAGGAGCAGAGAAATGGGGCTATAAAGGGGTGAATAGGGTTAACTGGACAAATTTATTTCTTCTACATAAAGAGTTTTTGCAATAGTATCTGTCACAACTTGCTTCAAATTACACAAAGGTGATTTTTTTTTAAAACGTGTGTGTGTGAGTGTACACACATACTTTATTATCTTTTTTCAATATGAAAAGAATATATAGTAATAGCAAAAAATTTAGAAAATAGAGAAAACAATACAATTTTATATCAGTCATCACATGGCAATGGGCTGAGCAAGCTGAATATTGGTAACCGGAAGTTGTGAAGATACACTATTCTTTCATGAAATTTGTATGAAAAAGGAAGTAAGACCTAGGGAAGAATCTAGAGGGAGATTCGCAGTTCAGGTAGGAGTTGGAGGATGCAGAAAACATTTTGGCATATTTACAGGCTGAGAGGATCGGGGGTCGGGGTGCGGAGATGTAGGAATTAGAGGGCGTGGTTAATGGAGCAAGGTCTGAGAGAAGACATAAAGGGCTATTACCAAAATACAAACATTTAGGCTTTTATTTGGATGAGGGGCACGTCTTCCTCAAAGTTATGAGCAAAAGAGGAATGTTTCACGAATATTTAGATACCTTTATAGGTGGATTGAAGATTACAGAAATTCAAGTCACCTTTAACATCTGCTCTGTTAATTCATGAAACTGAGAGGCAGAAGTGGCCCAGATTAGTAAAATATGCAGATAACTCAAATATTATACTCTGTCAGTAGCCGAATTCTTCTCCCTCCCAAATTATAGTTAATTAAAGGGAACAAAACAGACTGATTTATTCTCCTCCTTCCCATCCACAGAGATGCTAATGATGAGTAGTTGGAACAGAAGGTATAAGCAATAACAATGTAGCTAATTTAAAAATTGCATAATCAGATTTAAATAATTATGAGATGACTATAATAGGACACTTTTCTCAATGTAAAATCCTCCCAAAGTTATAATCTTAGGTTGCATATTTTACTCAACATTGATAGAGGAAAAACCACTGTACCTTTTAAAAACAGGTGATCATATTTCATTTTTATGACATAACTGAAACAGGGATGTATCTTATAATTTATGGACTGTCCTAATTTAATTAGCAGTGAGGGTTTTTTTTCTACTTTAGTGATATATAGAATAACGGTGTATTTTACAATAGATTGGGTTTTTTTTTTTTCCTGCTTTATCCCCCCCAACCCCCGGGTACACAGTTGTATACCTTAGTTGCAGGTCCTTCTGTTGTGGCATGTGGGACGCCGCCTGAACGTGGCCTGATGAGTGGTGCCATGTCCGCGCCCAGGATCCAAACCAGCAAAACCCTGGGCCACCACAGCGGAGCACGCAAACTTAACCACTCGGCCATGGGGCCGGCCCCTAGGTTGCGTTTTGATTTCATTGAAATGCTGACTATTACAACATGAATTTGGAAGTGCAGGTTTTACTTAAAATTTATCTTTTTTTTTAATGTCAAATCATGGTGCATTACCATATCTTAATCCTGCATCCATTTATTGATTATTTAGGAATGCTTACCTCTTTATCCATATTTTCATATTCACAAACTCTTTCAATGGAAACTGCATTGGTTTCAATTTCACATGCTTTCCTTACCCAAAAATTCAGTGATTGAGTAATCTGGAGGGAAAAAAATCCCTAAGAGTTTAATGAATGTTCTTCAGTTTTTTTACGTAATACGCATAATACTTCATAAGGTTTCATTTTTCTGAGTTTTCATATATTTTATCTCTTCTGATTATTTAACAACTTTAGAAGTAAGCACATTTATACATATACACGCATATATGTTTCTTTAAGTATACTAAACTCATGAATATCATAAATAATGGTTAATCGGCAGAAGATAGAATGAATACAGTTTGACACATATTAAAGGAGTCCATACTTGGTGTAAGGAATGATGAATATTAAGATTGATGGGATACGCGTCAAGAAATGTACATCCTAAATGAGAAAAAAAATTGTGCAAAATGTTGCCTTTGGCATTCGTCACTATCTTCCATCAGAAGGAGGATTCTCCTAACTTTCTGACTACCCTTGTCTCCTTTTTTTTTTTAAACGCTACTCTCTTCTCACCCTATCCCCAAATATAAGTTCTCCAAGGTTGTGATTCAAACCTAATTCTGAAAGTCAAAAAAACCCTGGCAGACAATTCAGTTTTTTCTTGAGTTTGGTACTAAACCATTTGATGGTCAACCTGACTTCAGCCGACGTGGGGCTCTTTAAAGTGCTTATTTAACTCTCTTAGGTGTACTTTCACATAGTTCACTGCAGAACGAGTAGTTCCATTATGGGGTTCTGCCCCAGGCCCTGAATGTGTCTGTGTACCATATTTCCTTTCTAGAAGCCTAAATTCTGAAATCTGAAATGCAACAGGCCTCAAGGGTTTTGGATAAGGGATTAAGGGCATGTACCCAAATCATCTAGACTTTTCTTTTGAATAATGTGGAATTACATTAATCAGTTTAAGGGATTTTCTGTTTTACATAGGGGGCATGAACACACTCATATCACTAGTACTTTGCCGTGTAATATAAAATAGGGCTTATAGGGAAAAACCTGCAAGCAAAGAAGAAGCAGAGCACACACTCTCCCCAGAGCTTGCATTATCTCCTTGCTTAGGCTGGGCAAGCTGGATGGACAGGCCACAGTGGAGAGGGGCCCTACTCCTGTTACCCTCTATAAAGCTACAGGACACTTGTGGGTTACTTAGCATCAGCAGGAGCTTCCTGGTCTGCTAGCACTCAGACTTGGCTAACAGTCTGTTCTTTCTGTGAGCTAACTTAGAACTGCTGAGCCAGCTTCCTGCTAGTAGGAAAAGAGAGGAAGAAACGAGCCTCCAGGGTCATCCAGATTTGTCTCTCATGACTTAGTTAATACAACCTATAATTCAGACAGGCAAAGGAGAAGAGTTTAATTAATTAGATTGTAAGCGTATCACATACCACAAAATCATTATTACTTACATTTAGGGCATAGGATATGGACAAACCAACTATTGCTGAATCTATAGAATCGCCAGCCAGCACAGCAAGCAGTGCAGCGAAGAACACCATTAAGTTGCCAAGAAATTCAAGTCTCACAGACAGCCACCTGGAACAATGGGATGTATTTCTGAACTGAGATGCAAAAGTTTTGGTGCACTTAGCATGAACTCTCCTCTGGGAAATGGAGAAGTAAACATCAAGAGCTGCTTTATTTTTTCCTCACTTACTTAGAACTCAATCAAACACAGGATCATTGCAATGATGATAGATTAAAGGATTCCTCGGCATGAAAATACGCTTTACTTTGCAGAACTGTGCTTTAGAACTTAATCAGAATTAAAAATCAAAAGGAAAGAAGACCAGCTAAAATGATGCACTGTTTTAAAATCCTATTGGAAAATCAATTACCTCTCCAATTACGTGCTTTGTTATATGATAAAATTAGTCTCTAAAAGTTAAAATGTGCTCCACTACAACTTAATATTTCATTTTTTCTCCTTTATGTGAAATAATAACTTCAAATTCAAAATATTATAAATAATCTATGCCAATAAAATATATTCCACAAACATAAAATACAACATAGAGTCTTATCATTAGTAATTCTAATAGCATCCTATATAACTTTTGAAAAACTTGGGACCTTATATTCATACTTTTTATATGAATATAAATAGATGTAATTTAACTTAAATATATTTTAAATACTAGAAATATTTAAAGCTTTAATCTTTCTTTTTTTTCTTTTTGCTGAGAAAGTTTTACCCTGAGCTAATATCTCTGCCAATCTTCATCCTTTTGCTCGAGGAAGATTTGCCCTGAGTTAACATCTGTGCCAATCTTCCTCTATTTTGTATGTGGGCTGCTGGGCCTCAGCATGGCCATGGAAGAGTGGTGCCGTAGGTCCCCACCTGGGAACCGAACCCAGGTTGCCAAAATGGAGTGCGCTGAACTTAACCACTAAGCTGTGGGGCCAGCCCCTAATCTTTTTCTTTTTTAATTTGATGAAATGCCATTACAAAACAATATTTCTGTTCAGAAGTCAGTGAATAAGATACGTAAGAAGAGACTGGTCCTGGCCCTGGCCCCATGGCCGAGTGGTTAAGTTTGTGTGCTCTGCTTTGGCAGCCCGGGTTCACTGGTTTGGATCTTGGGTGTGGACCTAGCACCGCTCATCGAGGCATGCTGAGGTGGTGCCCCATAAAGAAGACCTAGAAGAACCTACAACTAGGATATACAACTATGTACTAGGGGAGCTTTGGGGAGGAAAAAAAAGAAGAGACTGGTCCTGAACTAGATGTATTGATATGACTCACCTGTTTGAAATTACATTATTGTAGAAACAGACCAAATTCTCATTCACCACCTCTTTGTTCTGCTGGATGAACCTCCGTTCATGTGCAAATGCTCTGATGGTGGACACCCCCAATAAAGTCTCACTAAAGTGTGAAATGATGGGAGAGCGAGATGCTCCTGCCAACCGTCGGATCTGCCGAGAGCTTGCCACGTAGTACCTCTAATCAGAAGACAGAAAGAGGCAGTTTGATGGATGTAGCAGAAATTGCTTCAATGGTTTGAAAAAAGGCAGTGGGTTAAAGAGTGGTCCCAAAAGTTAAGTCCAAGTCCTAGCTCCCAGTACCTGTGAATGTGGCCTTACTTGGAAATTGGATCTTTGCAGATGTCATTAAGGATCTCAAGATGAGATCATCCTGGATTTAGAGTGGACCCTAAATCCAATGCTGAGTGTCCCTATAAGAGATAGAAAAAGAGAAAACACAGACACAAGGAGAAAGCCATGTGAAGACGAGACTGGAGTGATGTGTCTACAAGTCAAGGAAAATGCCAGGGATTGCCAACAGCCACCAGAAGCTAGGAGAGAAGTATGGAATAGATTCTCCCTCAGCGTGTCCAGAACAAACTGATACTGCTGACACCTTGATTTTGGACTTCTGGTCTCGAGAACTGTGAGAGAATAGATTTCTGTTGTTTCAAGCCACCCAGTTTGTTACAGGAGCCCTAGGAAATGAATATACCCTTATATTCTAGAGAGCACAACTAGAACATAATTGGACAAAATTTCACTTTGATAATGCTCTCAAATGTCTGTTTTTGAGCACCTAACATGGAAAAAGCTTTGTCATATGTTAAAAATATGATCAGGAAGCTAACCCATTAAACGAAGGAAGCAGACCAACTATATAAACAATAATATTATTGTAACTAAATATAATTACAGAAAAAAATTTCTTTATTTTTTTCTCTATGAAAAACACCAGTACAGTCACATTATAATTGGCTACTTCCCCTCTGACTTGGGTTGAGGACAATTGGGATGGGTGGAGACTATGGAGAACTGGAGGGAGCATGCCCTGAGTTAACTGGACCATCATGAATTAGCCCCAGATAATTGCTGGAAATGAAAATCAAACCGGAAATGAAAATCAACATTTGCCACAATCTTGCGATTTTTTTCAGGAAAATATTTGGGTCTGAAATTTTATGTAAAATCTCTGATTTTAATATGTCTTCATTTTGGTAAAAGCACTGAGCAATCTAAGCAAAAACATATCTGAAGCTACACATGGCCTGTCAGCTTGCAGTTTGCAAGCTCTGCTCTATGCTAATTGCTCTGGAGAATACAAAGGACTATGGCATTCTTGGGTTGCAAGGGGATTTAAGAGACTGTGTAAATCAGGGATTACAGTTTTGGGGTCATGGACCCATCTGAGTAGCTGATTAAGGGTAAGACAACTTCCCCTAGAAAAACATACATATGCATACACACTGAGAACTTTTTGTAACATTTAAATGCATTGCAGAAGCCCTGGAGTCCTTCCATGAAACTGTCCAGAGAGTTTAGTTTAAAAACCGTTGATCTAGATCAATGCTTCTCATACTTTAGTGAAAAGCAGCTGGAGGATTTGTTAAAACACCGACTTCTGGACCCCACCCTGAGAGAGATGCTTTATTTCCCCCAGCTTTATTAAGGTATGACTAACAAGTAAAAATTGCATGTATTCAGTTTGTAAAACATTACTTTCTTTAAGAGGTACAACCAGAGATTCTGATCCAACAGGTCTGGGGTGTGGCCCATGGTTCAGGGACCGCTCTTTGAGTAGCACTGATCTAAAGCAAACCTCTCCTTTTACAGGGGGAAAAAATGAAGCCTAGAAAGGGAAGTGATGTGCCAAACACAGGAGTCAGAAAAGTGACTAGAATTCAAGGTTCTTGAATCCATACTTAGGGCCCACCCAATCAGTTCCCCGAACAAGAGATGTTTTCTAGACTCTTCTCCACTCCTGGTCATCCTGTTACAGTTTAACAAACACAAGACTATCACATAAAATTTCATTTATGACATGAAGTGTTTTTTGGGTCTTGTTTTAGCAGATACAATTGATTCTCAATACCATCCCTCATTTTCTAGATTTATTTTTCTTTTGCTATAAGACATAGTGTCTGTCCCAGAGGATTTACAATCTCATTGAGAAGACAATTAGTGGTCTCCTAGAAAAAATAGCCTAGAAACTTAGCAGTATAATAATTCCATAATACCTGGATGAGTAAGATCTCTGAGCTATTTTGCTTGAGAATGCTTCACACAGAAAATGGAATATGACCTAGGCCATGAAAGGAAAGTAAGATCTAGACAGGCAGAGAGCATAGGGAAGACACACGAAATAGGAGGAATAATGATAGCACAGATGTAGAAATGAGAAACTGTTTAACATTCTGGTTTGAGTAGACTACACTCCAACATGAATATAAAAACTTAGGTTTTTCGGAAAGCATTAAATTATAAGAACTGCATCCCTTTGTGTAAAGAGCCTCAAAATATTTTTACATTTAAAACATGTACTAAGAAATTTCATTTTACACTGTAGCCTCATAGTGACATAAGTGTGGAATTAAAATTGGTCGACCACATTTTCACTGGAATGTAAAGATATATAAGTATCATGAAAGATTTGTTCATTTCTTCCAGCAGTAGTTTGCTGATGTCTGGGATAGCAGGACGAAAAGGCAGTATCTGTTTCCAAGTAACTTTCTGCCAAAATGTAAACAATATGCAGGTTTTGCGGTGGCCATAAAAATGCATGACTTAGTCCTCCTGCTGCAGGGAGCATAGTTGACTGACAGCCCAGCTGATGCCCCTCTGGATCCACTACGATATTAGCATGGAGGCCACTTTTCCCACAGGTTGCTCCCACCCATTGACTGGGCATGGCAGGGGATACTAAAGTAGCCCCATTCTGGGGACACATGGGAGCATCCAATGGGCATCATTGGTTGTGGACTTCCCATTCGTTCAACTGAACCTTTTATGGAACTGTTTTGTGCTCCAAGACTCTTCTTACCCGATTCTTCTTCTTTCTTCTTCTCCCTCACGGGGATCAAGCTTGCATCACTGTCTGTGCCTCACTCAACTTTCTCCTGCTCCCTCTCCTTTATCTTTTACAGGCATTTCCCCTCATAATTCTCTAGTACATCTAATCCTTTCTTGGAGTCTGCTTCTTGGAGAACCTGGACTAACAGGTGGGTTAAGTGGGTCTGAAACTACATTTGACTGTGAACTTATAAGTTATTAATACACACAAAAACCCATGTACTTACTTGTATAGCGAAATAGAGGAAAACCAAAGGAATAACCCCCAGAATGAAGAGTGGTAAAGCTCCCACAATGACCAAAACCGTTCCGATAACATCCAACGTACAGTTCACCCAGGTCCGTAAGTAGTAATGGAAACGCATATCAATGATAAACATGTCCTGAAAAATTTGATATCAGGTCACTTTATTTTTAACATTTCATTATTTAAAATGAGGGGAAGGAGAAATAGATCATTCAATGTAAAAATAGAAAACACTTACCTAGATGTAACAATCTGATGATTAAATAAGTCTAACTACATGATCTTTGCCCACACCAACCCACATCCATATATTTTTCTCCTGCATTGAACTGTAATAGTTAAGAGGGTGTTCTAGTAACAAGATGCCTATGATCAAGAAATTCACATTTCCCAATGACAACTACACGGCACTTAATTTATATGATCAAAGTCTGACTCTCCTAAAAGAAAAAAGAGTTCCAAACCCAGTAGTTGTGTGTTCAGGGGCATTGGGCTACCATTATTTACTACTTAAAAATTGTAAAACACTCCTGGGGCATTCTTATCCTTTGAGAACATTTCCAACAGCCTTCTTGGGTAGGGGGATCCTAAAACAAAAGAATCTTCATTTACAAAATTAAAAGCTGAAAGATGGAAGTGGATGAAGGGAATGAGAGAAAGACAATGGGAAGGTCATGCATCAGTTCACACTTCGTTGCATCTAACTTAATCAAATCTATGTTTGTGGTATAAGTTATGACCTAAGAGATATCAGAGAACAGGAAGACTGAATCTTAAAGGGATGAACTACTCTGTTTAGGACAAAACTGATACATAGAGTAGAGATGGAATTTTATTAATTCTGTCTTGCTTTGGGATTTCGCTGATTATCTCATATACCAAATAATGTAAGAAAATCATATTCATATGTAACTTCCTGTCTTTAGAACATACTTTCCCATATTCTTATCTGTTTAAGACCCAATCATCTGACATATATTCCTGTATAAAAATCACAGTTATTCGGTAGGGTCATAGAGAAATGTCCACTGAGAGGGATAGAATTCTGGTGATTAAGCTCTTCTGTAAATTTTCAAAGAACAGTGTGTACACTGGTATGATTAAGTGAGATTTAATATTCTATCAAGCATTTATTATGCTAGGTACTTTCATTTATATTTTCATGTTTTATCCTCATTTCCCCCCATAGACACACCAGTTTTTTTTACATATGCACATAAATACATTGCCATATTTTAAGGTTATGGACCTGCACTGTCTAACACAGGAACCACTAGAAATACGTGGCTATTGAGCACTTAAAATGTGGCTACTGCAAACTGAGATGCACTGTAAGTATGCAATACAAGTCAGTAAAAAAAGAATGTAAAATATTTAGTTAATAATTTTGCATTGATTAGAGTTTGAAATAATGTTTCAGACATTCTGTATTAAATAAAATAAAGATTCTAATTATTTCAACTGTTTCTTTTTACTTTTCTATTGTGGTTACTAAAAAATTTAACGTTACCTATGTGGCCTGCATTATATTTCTATTAGACAGTGCAATTATAATTGCTTAATAGTGAACACACTGGAGAAAACCATATAGATAAGCAGAGACACTCTGGAAATATGCAACCATCCCCCATTCACCATAAACAAGTTGATAGCTATCTTAATAAAATGCTTAAAAATTCAGATATCTCCAAATAGACTTACATTTTATTCCTCCTCTCAGCGTAAATCACTGATTCTCAAACTCAATGTGTATAGGAATTAGAGTTGTAGACATCAAAGCATACATACTTTTTGGGTTCTTTCAGCCATTTGCAAGAGCTATTTTAATTATATGTGTAAGATGTGACTCTGTTATACGTCAATTATAAATGTCCCAAGAATTAGACATAAATTTAACAATGCAATCTATACTAAACACGATCCCATCTTTTTAAGATGATCATTTTTACAATGAGATTATAAGGTACTAAACATGGATCATCATCTTTAAGGCATGTTATTTAACAAGGTACGTCTTTACTTACCTTGGTGAACCGATTGATGATCTGGCCTATGGGATTGGTTTCAAAAAACTGAAGTGGGAGGTGCAGTACATTATCCAACAGCTGAGTGTGCAAAGTTCGAGAGGCAGCCAGGGACCCCCTGGTGAGTACATAGGCCCCAGAGCAGACAAAGAGACCTAAACACAAATTGATATCAGCAACACATCAACATCTTAAAGGAATTTTATATTTTAACTCTCAAAAGGTTGCTTATAATCGCATCCAGTTTGTAATGGAAAACTCAAATATCAAACTTAAAATTGTGTGATTGTGGACCAAACTAAGTATAAATGTATACGGTATGCTGAAAATAAATAGAACACTCTGATGGGTGGCCATGCTACCAGAGCAGGGCTATCCTCATTCATGGCCATAGGTTCTAGAGAATGCACAGAAGAGATCACTCAGGTTCACAGAATTTTAGCAACCTATTAACTTTATGATGTCCTGTGAATCAATGTGGTAGTCACTGAAGCTGCAAGCCAAATGATTTCACTTCTCCCAGCTCCCAGGTCCATGGGAGAGTTGCACTTTCTGGCCTCCTTGTGACTGATGGAACCACATGAACAGTTCTGAACCATAAGTTGAGGCAGAAACAGTACACGATACTTCCAGGTTAAAGCGTTTAGTTGCTGGCGTCAGACCTGCTCAAGCTCCCATTCCCGTTGTGCAGTGCCTACCAACATTGAAAATGGTGATTGGATTGCTTCTTCAGCTTGGGTCGCTAGAATAAGTAAAGTCCCTTTCCTGACCCACAGTGGGCACATGGTATGAGTGAGGAGTAAACATTTTTTGGTTTGTTCAGCTGCTGAGATTTGGTTGGTGGGAGGGTTTTTCTTGCAAAGGCAGAAAATATAAATAGTAAACATGGAGTTTTGGCGGAAGAGGTTGGAAAACAGTTATTAGCATCTGTTGACTGTTAGCTGCATTTGACAAAATATGACAAGAGAGAGACTCCTAAAAGAGCTGTCCAGGTGTGTAAGAAGAAATAAAAGGACAAAGAGATCCCAAACTGGGGAACTGGGAAGGCAGGAAGAAGAAATGTTTCAACACAATGATTGGTTCAAGGATGGATGTGTGACTCAAATTGTTTCAAGGAAAGTAGTTTCACGGATTTCTATGGAAGGAAGTTCTTTGAAAAAGAACATTTCCACCACCACGTGAAGCCTGAGAATTAAGCCAACAAGTAGACCTGATAAAGACAGAGTAGTGGACACTTCATTTGAGCCCTGGGATCAAGTGTGTTTAAAGACTTATGTGTAGACTCCTCAGTTTGGGGAGTCAAATTTCCGTGTTTCTTCAGCCAGTCTATTCCTGTGTCTTAGGGGATGCACAATTGCTCCATTGCATTCTAATATACAAAATTGCGAACCAAAGTGTGTTACCAATATGATTCTTTTTCCTTTGTAGGCATAATGCTTAAAATAAAACAAATCCAAATAGTAGACCATGACCACCTTAAATTCTTTTAGGTAGTTCTTTTATATTTTAAATAATATCTCATACTGCTGTTATATGATTTCTCAGTCTTAAATATTTTCTACTATTTTCCCATCTCACTCCCCTATATGTCTCTCCTCCTCTTCTAAAAATAGGTTGTTACCTTTTTTCTCAAACAAGTATTCAGTGTTTACGTTACTAGTAATCAGATATTATTCAAGAAGTTTATTAAATTTATAAAGCTTATACCACTATTTTTCCATATGCTTAGTTTTCTACACAACAAATACTAATTTATTCCCAAACACTTCAACAGTCAGCAAATCTTTTCTGAATATATTCAGACTCATCAGCTATTTTATTATTTCTTTCATCTTATTTAGTTCCTTTCTCCCTGCAACACAGACTACTCTCTTGAAACCCTCTGTTGTTCTGCTCTAAACTGGAATGGTTGCAGGAAGAGGCATCTGTATCCTTCAGTCATGGAAATGTTCTTAAATATTACGTACTTGATAATTTTCCCTTCCATTTACTGGAAGTCTTTTCATGTGAATGTTGAATTTCCTGGATGATCCCTTTAATTTTTGATCTATCTTTTCCCTCCTCTGTTTTTGATGTTGTACATCTGGGATAATTTCTTCTAATTTATCCTCTCATGCTTGCACAATCTTTTAAAGTTCTTTACATTTTTCAGGAACTTTCTTGTCCTAAGGTTAAACTTATTTCATCACATTCTGCACTTGCTTTGTGGATACAATATTTTGAATAGCCGGAAATACTAATTAGACATTTTTAAAGCTTTTCTTCCATTCCAAATATGAATATTTTAGTTTTGGCCTCTGCTGCTCTATTTTTTGGCTCTTACTTATACTGTTGGCTTGATTAAAATGCATGACCACCTATCATTATCAGTTTAAGCATATATCTCGAGATAAAGACATGGTTAATTAATAGAGGTCCTTGTTGTGGCTTCCTTCTGCATTGCCTACATTAATGTCCCCCAACGTTTCTCTCCTCTGAATGGAAGGGTTTATTTCAAGTTCCACCTAAGCGGGAAGGTGTGACACTGGGAATCTTCGTATGGGGATCCAGACACATAGGCTGGAGCTTCTCCAAAAGAAACTTAAGGAAGCTTTCTTCTATGTATGTCACACACACTAGAAACCCTAATTTCCTCTTTAGACATCAGCTTTCTACTGTCCATTGCACTGCTACTATGCCAGTTGCTGTATACATTGGCGGTTGAGGTGGTGGGTGTTGCAGGAGAGCTGATGGGCCAGGAGAACAATGCTCTCGTGAATCACCTTGATCATTTCCATGCAGCTCAATCCTACTCTCTGTACCTGTAACCATGAGTTTAGTGTTTTTCCACGGCTCAACTGAACATCTCTCTCTTCTGTTATAGCTTCTCCAGTATCTTTTCCTGGCTACAGGCTCTTCTACCCTTGATTATCTATCAGTATAATGGCTTATGTAGGAATTTATCACTATGAAAGCCCCTGAGGCCTTTCCTTTTATATTTACTCACTGTCATTTCAGTGGAATTTTGCAAGGTAAGTAAATGATCCACTCATTCATTTTAAACTAGAAGCAGCAGTGTACTCTTCAAACATTGTACTTTGAAAATAAAGTGCCTATATTTTACACACTGGATTAGAGAATGGAAATTACTAATAATGAGGGATAAAACACAACAGATTAAGAATAGTCAGAGTGTCCTAGAGATTCTAAAGCAAACAGCTGGGATCCAGGAAAAAATGTTCACGGCTATTTCATTTTTAGAAAAGGAGGTAAGACCATTATTATTGTTTTAGAATACAAATCTAACATTTTCTGCTTCAGTATTCTAGTTTTGTTTGAATGTTAGCCTTCTATGTTATTCATAGCAGGCCTCTGGTATTAACATGTGAAAGTGCCATTTATGCTTTTAGGCTCAGAAAAAAAATAAAGAGCTATGATGATGTCAGTGGACACAGCCTGCTCTTGATTGGACCCAATTCCATAAGGCATAGCTCGGATCTACTGAAAAAATCAGAAATTATACATTTTCATTTCTTAGACTCACGTTACTTATGGATACCTTATTGTTGCATTTAATAATAAGTCTTGGGAGAAGTTTAAATTTTTTAAAATGTAAAAAATTAAAAATGAAAACATTAGAGAAGATTTATCTGCTAATGACTGAAGACCACTCTAAACAAAAATACAATCAGGAAAAAACCTTTTTAATTAAACTGTGCATGACCTGTTGCCTTTGTTAAAAAGTACTTCCTACTGATAGTTAATCAAAAATAAGACTTTACACAAGTAAAATTGTGAACACTAAGCTCACATACCTTGTCCAGTATAGGAAATGGTATTTGCTCACTTAAAATATTCTTCAAGGGCTACGGAATCTCCCTTAAAGCTGTAACAGGAGCTCCCCAGATTGATTATTCTTTCCCTACCAAGCTCAACTCCTCGCTGCTCTCTGACTTTAATCCCTTCAATAAAAATACAGCTTTTTTCATCACTGCGAATTTATTCTTAGTCTGAAAACTAACTCCAATTATGTTACTTCTTTTTCCTCAAATTCTCAGAGTTTTCCATTTGCCTTTCCAACTATCATCTCCAACAGATCTCCAAAAGACTTTCCCACAACTAGTCCCCCTACTGCCCTCGCAGTAACCTGCAGACCACTCAAACTGGCACCCCCAGTCACACCAATATCCCCCGACCCTCCCCATCCCTGTCTTTACTCATGCTTTCTCTTTCCATCTATCACCTTCTCTCCTTCTCTTTGTTCTCAATCTGACAAAATTCAATCCATCATTTTAGTGTCACCTCAAATACCAACTATGCCGTGGAAATTACCTTAATCTGGCAACCAAATATGGCTTTCCCCTGCTCTGAATCCTCTCAGTGCTTTCTTTTACTACTTTTACAGCACTTATTGCTTGCCATGTAGTTTTAAACTTCACTTACAATGTAGTTTTTAACAGACTCACTTATTGATCTTCCCGTCAATCACAAGCCTCATGCATACAGTGAGTAGCCATGTAGTCAACACTTTTGAGTCCTAAATGACTTAACCAATTAGCCTCATTTTCCTCAGCTATAGCATGGGGATCATAACACCTTCCTAGTTAATTATAGTCCAAATTAAAGGAGAAGAATAAATTATTTAGTGTGGACCATGTAGCTGACACATACAAGTTATGATTTACTCTCTCAAATAGGGTGAATTAAAAACATATCCATTTGAATCCTCCTAAAATAATTGAAAACTATGGCATAGATTTACTTGAAATAAAATGATGCCATATGCTTGCGTTTGAATCAATTAGGTCAGAAAGAGAAAAGAGAAGCAGGTGGATTCTTTTTTTCTTTACCTTGCATTAATCCCAATAATCCATAGATGTTGAGGTTATTGCTTCTTATTTGCTTCCATTCTGTGAACTCACTCACATGCTTGGCTTCCTTCGCCCAGGCGCTAAGCCATAGATTCTGCCCAATGCCCACCAAATTCTGCCCTAGGTAAGTGGCCATGCTCAGCCACACCCAGAGCCAGCCGAAGGCTCGGAGGTACTTCAGAATGATTGAGAACTTCACCTAATGGCAAAATTGATATAAAATTAGGTTACTGCACTTAAAATTCAGACAGGCTAGATTTAAATCCTCCTCTGACATTTCCTAAGCTTTGTGATCTTGGTCAGGTCACTAACTCCTCTAACCCTCAGATTACCCAACTGGAAATCGGAATATTAACAGTAGCCACCTTATGAGTACATGTAAAGCGCCAGCACAGTCCTTAGCACTTAAAAATAAATGCCCAAATAATGTTAGTTACTATATTAGTAAATAAGAATACACACAGCTAAAAAACATGCAATCCTGATTAAACACCACTATAACATCCAACAGTTCCATTAAATTTAACTTCTTCAAACTATTATATAGTGACTCTCCTAAGATTCGAGGAAAAATGTATGATATTTATTAAAAATGCAGTGTTATCTTTTATGTTTGAGTGGTTAATAACAAATAACACTAGTTATTCCGGTGCTTACCCCACCAATAGGGATCTTTTCTTTTTTCATGGAGAACTGTTTTCCTTGATCCAATGAGGGCCTGATGAAGCAAGACAACATACATTTTTTAGGCTTTAGATCAACTAAACATTTTTTTTAAAGTTATATATTCTCAGCCTTTTTGCTGCTTATTCCCCTCCTTCCTTATCAGCACCCTGACTTTCCCTGATGATAAAATTGTTCCTTTAATCGTCTCAAAGGGAGATTGTTTATTCTCCCATAACCCACATATTTTAGGGCCGGGGCATATTGTCTGATTTTTCACTGCTTCTTCTAGATAATTATCCTTTAAACTTGAGCCCAGTCCCTAGATGGTTTAAGCTAATGCCATCTGGCTGTACCATAATCTGTGCCTTCACATCTACTTGCCTCTGGCTTATCAGAAGACTTAGCATCAGGCTCACTGGTCCTACTTCGTTCTGCCACCATCCTAGGTGATGTCATAGCTTACATGGACAACTGTATTAAACTCAATCTCTTCTCAACTTCATGGGCTTAATACTTCCAGGGTCCTTTATCTGCATTCTACTTTCACAATCAATTTTCATGACCTTAAACCATCAATCTCATTACGTGGAACTAACCCTCTCTGAAGACCCAACTCTAAACACTTCAGTCTCTGGCCATAACCTCTTCTATTTCTAAGTTGTACATTCAATTACTCTTCCTACACTTGGTTTTTATTCCTTCTAACTTCCCAGTTCCCAAATCCAACTTTCTATCATCCTTGCCCTCCAGGATGATCAACGATCCTGGTTTACCTAGGATGTTCCTGGTTTTAGCATTGACTGTCCCACACTCCAGGAAACTCTCAGTCCCAGACAAACCCATACCCTGTCTCTATTCCCTTCATTACCCAGCCTATATTCTGTGATTACCATTTCATCCAATCTGTGGTAATAGGTTGAACTCTCAGGCCCTGCTTTCCTTCCATTAAACTTCCATGTTAGAGCTCACATGTCAGGCTTCGTCACAATTGCTCCCCACCTGTGGAGTGCTGCTTCAAAAAATCATACAGCCTTGCAAACCGGTTCCACTATAAATTAATATCTTCCTTCCACCTGGGCTTTTATTAGTGCCTAGAAATTATTGCCTCACTCTCAGAAGGGGGCCTCCCATCCTACTTGATGAGAAAGTAGAAGCAGACAGGGAAGTCAGTCACCAAACCTCTATATTTATCTCCATCTCCACCCAGCCTTTTTTAATTCTCTCCTGTAACAAAGGTAGTTCTCTCCTCAGATCTAAGGATAAACTTATGACCCAAATCCCATTTTTTCAAAATATATTTATTTATTATAGTGTTTCTACACTTTCCTGTCAAAAAGAGTCATTTGACAGTGCTTGCTAAAAATAGAGATTATGAAGGGGCCGGTTTGGTGGCATAGTGGTTAAGTTTGTGTGCTCTGCTTTGGCGGCCTGGGGTTCATGGGTTTGGATCCCAGGTGTGGACCTACATGTCACTCATCAAACCATACTGTGGTGGCATCCCATATACAAAATAGAGGAAGATTGGCGACAGATGTTAGCTCAGTGACAATCTCCGTCACCAAAAAAAAAAAAAAAAAAAAACAGATTATGAAATTTCCCCCCTTGAAATCTGTCTTTTTAAACAAATGATCCAAGGGATTCTTATCATAAGGCAAATGTAGAAAATCCTGAATTATTCCCTCTTTTTTCTAATCTCCACCTTCTTCCTTTCTATCAACTTCTTCCCATCAGCCTGCAGAGAACAACACATTCTTCTCATCTTAAAACCAATACCCTCACCACAAAATGATCCCATTCTCAATTCTATGTCCCCCTTCAGTTACCATCCTACTTCTTGTCTTCCTTTTGTAGACAAACATTTTTATGCCAAACCACCTTTTCCTCCTCAAACTTTCTGGCACCTGGCAGAAACTATTTTCATCAATGGTGCTTTGCTGAAATAAGTAAAATACTTAGTGCTGAATGCATAGGATGTTTGAAAATCATTTCACTTAAGTGTCCATGACATTTAACATCATGGACCACCCCCTGTTCAAGGGCCTCTTCCTTTTACTTCCCTCCCACCACACGTTTGTATTTTCTCCCACCTCTCTGGCCTTCTATTGGTTTCTCTTTGAGCTCCTGTCTCTGTTTCCTTTGATGTTTACGTGTCCTTAGGCTCAGGTCTAGTCATTCTTTCCTTTGTATGCTCCACACTCTCCTGAGCAATCTCATCCATACCCCACAGTTTCAAGAACCTTCTTCTTTGTGGATGACTCTCAAATTGGTGTCTCTAATCCACATCTCTTCCTTGAGCTCCAGATCCGTAGAGTCAAATGTCTACGTTCCATCTACCTCATTTCTTTGTCTCATACACACCCTAAACGGAACCAGTTATTTTCCTACCTTCTCTAAAGCTTTCTCTGGCTTTGAAAAGGGCCAAAACACTTCCTCTGACTCAATCCTGGCACATTTTCAACCAATCACCAAGTAGGGAATACCATTCCTCTGGAGCTGTATTATTGGAGAAATATTTGGAAAATACCCAAATAGCACGAAGAAGAGTAAGTACAGACAAGGAGGGAAAACAGAAGAGGAAGAGAAGCAGGAGAGAGGAAGAACAGATTCATAATCCTACGTTCCAGACACATTGCGTGCTAACACGCTTGTGAATATTGCCATAGTCTCTTCCCTATATGTGTGTGGTATCAAAGTACAAATTCTGCTCGGCAACCAGTCTTTAATTTTTAAAAAATTTTATACATGGTCTTTGTAACTCAAATATATGATAAACATCAAATATTATTCTAGAGCAGCATTATATTTTACCATATGGCAACATAGTTCATCATTTTACTACATTAAGATTTATTTAAGAAAACCAATAGTTCTATTAGTTGCAGTTTTTCCTGCTTTAATTATTGCTATAATAATCATTCTTTTTACACATCTCTCATTGTCCCTGTAGGGACATAGAAGCATGAGGTATGCTAAATTCTAAGTTGTTCCATATATCTAACATCAAACTGACCTCTAGAAATACTGAACTAAGATACACACCCTCATCTTTCCATGTGTCCCATTTTATTTCTCAGAATCAGAAATGCCTCATTTGATCAGTCCCATAGTTTGTCCCTTCCTGTCTCTGGCACTGGTGTCAAGAAACATTCTGTGGGAGGCTGGCGTACCTGCCTTTTGTAGTACCAGCTTCGCCATCAAAAAAAGATGCACTACTTAACAGACTCTTTCACTGGAAAAGCTCCTGGTATATGATTTGGGTTAATTACTGTCATCATCCTTCAAGACTTTGGCATGGCTTCTGTTTGAATAAGCAAATTTAGCATTGATGTCAAGCCAAAAAATTAATTCTTAATGTAGCTGGATATAAAATACTATGAAACCCAACTGTTAAAAGGGAATTAAAACATTCTAATTAGACATAACTAACAAAGACCAATAATTTAGTGGACACTATACAGGAGGGTATTGCTTTTCCAAACTATAATGTTATTTATTCTTTTTCCACAAAAATACTGCATTTGGTTCTGAGCACTTTGTTGTGAATAACAGATTTTATTTGAATTTTAAAAGAGCAAATTATTTTATGCTGGTGGAAAAGTTTCATAATGAGTCTTGTTCTGTCCTTCAGCAAGCCTTAGGAAAGTTGGCACAACACCCACCTGCATATTTTTGTATAAAAGATATAAAATTAACATACTGAAACCATTATCCCTGGACTGAGCATACAGCTGCAAAGTAGGGAGTATGGATGGGAGGATTAAAGTGATTGATAGAGTCTGACATGAAAGCCAGAAGGGGGCAGTCTAGATACTAAAATAACATTCTCAGCTTATTTTATTCAAGGAAGATAGGAATAAATATTTAAGGAAACAAAATAATTAATATATAAATATACATTTAGAACAAAAAATAAAATGTGGACACAGTTCAAATTATTTTAGTCCCTATTAGAAAACTGAGCTAATGTCATAAAATAATTCTAATTCTTAAATTTCAGAGGGAGGCATTCTCAGACGTCATTTGGTCCAACACCCTTCCTTTCCATCTCCCTCCTGATGGGCAGTTAGCCTGTTTCCCCCTGAACCATCCCATGAGGAAGACGCGTTGTGTTCTATCTCAGTGCATCCCATTGCAGAGACTCTAACTGTTGTAAAGTTCCTGCCTGCTTTTATCTGCCAATCCCTAGTCTATCTTAATTCTGCACTAATTGGAAATGATTGAGTAATTCTAAAAAATAGAAAACTAGATTGAAAAGTCAGGAAAATTTTCTCCGTGTTATGCTACCTTACCAGATAGTAAAGCAGATAAAAAATGAAAGCTAGAATAGGAAATAGCATAAAAAGTAATGAGCTGGGAAATATACAGGAAGTAGTCAAACATGCATATAGTTTGGAAAAATTAAAACAATAGGTATCTGGTCTCTCAACACAAGATAAAAATGATTTAATTACTATAATTAAAAATAAGAAAAGACTGGCATGGTGGGATTCATGGATATCCAACATGTTTTATCACAGTCATCAAAAAAGCAGTCTTGCTGTTTGGTTGCATTGACAAGAATATGACTGGGATTGAGGCAGTTTTCCCAACGTACTCGTCACTGAAGAAGAAAGTTTCAGAATGCTGGCTCCAGTCTACTCCTCCGCAACTTGAGAAATGTTTAGAAACCAATTCTGTAAACAAATCTTTATAGGGATTGGGGTTCATTTTTCAAGGATAAATTTCCCCAAAGAAGTTCAAGATACTTCAAGGGGTTCAATTTAGATACTATGTCTAACAGTGACTTTATAAATAAGGAAAATTGATTTATTATAGAGGGAAGGGGATAATTAAGCTTACAACAATACTTAGCGATTTTTAAGTTTCAAGATTTTAAGCAAGCTACTTATGGAGTACCTGGTGAGACTATACACAGGTGAAAACTCTCTTTATGATTTAGACGTGTGTAGATCTTACAGCACGTGAATTTCAAAGTCTATTTTAGTGTTTCTGGATTTGCTTTTCCTGGAGACACTCATTTAAATGAAAGGTATTGTAATGGTAAAAAAAAATGGTGGATTAAAGGATTCTTGAGTGTTCATTCAGTCTGTAGTTATTAATTCATCCATTCAACAAATATTTATTGAACACCAGCTTATACGCTATTTAGTGTTTAGTTGAAACTTGCTGTTTAGATGGCAATAGAGGAGTGAACAAATAGACAAAAATTCTTGCTTTTATAAATCTTATAACCTAGATGTGAGAGAAAGACAAAATGAAAGTAAATAAGTTAATTTTCCAGTATGCTGAAAATTAATAAGAATTATAGGAAGAAAAATAAAGCCAGGAAGCTGGTAGGAAGTACTGTGATCTAGGCTAGCTAAACAAGTCTTCATTGATGAAGTGACATTTGAGCAAGGACCTACAGAAGGTGGGTCAGCAATCATATGGATATCTGGAAGAAGTATGCTCTAAGGAGTGAGATCAGAAAGTGCAAAGGCCCTGGGGTAGGTACACGCCTGGTTGTTCCAGGAACAGCAAGGAGTCAGCATTGCTGGAGCAGAGTAGTGAGGGGTGAGCTTTAGGAGGTTCTGAGATCAGAAAGGTTAAACAGGTCCAGGTCCTAAACGGCTTTACAGGTCATTGTAAGGGCTTGGGTTATAACTCTGAGATGTGAATCCTTTGGAGATTTTGGGCAGAAGAGTGACATGATCTGACTTATAATTGTAAAGAAAACCACTCTGGATACTATGTTGCAAACAGACCGTGCAGGGCAAAGATGGCAGCAGGAAGAACTGTAAGAATACAATTACAGTAATCTAGGTGAGACACGATAGTGATTTGGACAGCTGTGAAAGTGATGGGTTGTGGCTGAATTTTGAAGAGCGCCCATGGAATTTGATGATGGATTGGACATGGAGTAACAGAGAGGTCAAGGGTGATGGCAAGATATTTTTATCTAAGCAACTGAAAGAATGGTGTTGCCATTAGCCAAGAAGATTGCCCGAGGGGCAGGTCTGTGTGTGATGTGGAAAAATCAAGGGTTCTGCTTTGGACGTGTAAGTTAGAAGTGTCATCTAGACATCAAAAAGGACGGTCAGCTGGCTGTCCAACTCTGGAGTTCAAAAGACAGGTCGGGTTGGAGATATAAACTTGAAGGCATTAGTGTATACAAAGTATTTAAAGTCATGAGACTGGATGACAACACCACGACAATAAAGAAGAGAAGCAGTCCAAGTTCTTTATGATGAAAGAGGAACGATTTAGTTGACCTATTGAGACAGCTAAATCTGGCATGCACACAGGGCTCCAACCTGCAACATCCACATTATCCACACACCATTAGGAATAGCCAATTCTTTCAAAAAAATAAATTCAAGGTCCGTTCTTTTATTCAAGGTCAAATCTACAAAAGTCTGAGCTATTGAATCCTAAAGTGCTTGCTTCTCTGTAATTCATTCCAATTCTCTATTTTAGCAATTTTGGCCAGTACTCCTCCCTACAATTCTGGCCACTTACTTTTTAATCTACTTATTCCCGTTATTACCCTTTTTCTTTCTTTTTCAGTCTCCTGTTTGCAATTGCTGGGGGGAGTATTGGGGAAAATAACTGCTTAGACTAATTTGCTTCAATCAATGCTCATTTTAGTCACTTACTAACAAAAAAGAAGTATAACAAAATCAAATCAGGGTCAAAGTTTTATTATTTTTATTTCTCTCTCACTTTCTGCCATCCCTCTCGCCTTTCCTCCCTCCCTCCCTTCCTCCCTCTCTTCCGCACTTTCTTCCCTCCTTTCTGCTTCAAGTTTTTCTAAACAGATTCTTCAACTCCCACACCAAGTCTATATTTCTAGGTCACATATCTTGGCTTGATAATCATTCCAGTCCATTGTAGAATTTTCAAGTTTGAAGCCTAATTTTCGCATTCACATCTGCAGTGTGTATGAATGCTGTGGGTTGGGGATATTTTTAGCACACACAAAAAAATTCAGGTAGATTCTACTACTAGAATTTGGCTAGAAATTACTGAGATCTAATGAGCATATGTTTCTCAAACTGAGTCACATCCATCTCACTTAAAATCTTAGACACATCCATCTAACTTATAGTTTAAAATTCGGAAACCACTAAGTACATTTTATATCCATTATAATATATAGATTCTTTTTATAAGATGAATTTTAATGCTAAAAACATGTCATTAACTAGTCCATAATCCCAGTGAGCTTGGTATTATCCTAATACTCACCTATCATTTTGCTCCAAGATTTGGTCTTTCAGTATAGTTCTGGAGTTGATTACACTGACTTGCTCTAAAGCATGAGCTGGGGAGGAAGATGATGAGTGCTTTTATATCCATATAAGCAAGCAATGCACAAAATAGAGAGAAACATGGTGAAAGATTACACAAATTGCAGAAATTTTTGTATTCTGGATCCACAGGAATACTGAGAGCCCTTTCATTGTGCTCATAATTTCCCCTTCACCTACCATGCCTTAATAAAACTAAGATTCCATCATGGAAAAGCCTACAGAGAAATTCCTTTTCGGACATTACAAAGGGGTGCTAACTTGTTTCAGATCCTCCACAGAAGGGCCAGCTATTTGCCAGGAGGAACATGACTCTAGTCTTTAGCAGAAAAATGGAAGGTCATCAAGGCTTGTAGACAAACGTGATTATCGTGAAGATTATTAAGGAAACAATGATAAACTCTCCAAGTCTCTGTCATGTTCTTACTAATGTCGCTAATACTAATAATAGCTTCCTATGTGGCAGGCACTGTTCTAAATGCTCTCTATATATTAACTCTTAATTCTCAAAACTACCCTTATGAGGAAGACACTATAATTATCCTTATTTTAGGGATAAAAAGACTGAAGCACAGAGAAGTTAAGCAGGTCACACAAACCAAGGTCACACATCTAGAACAACAAGACTGTGATTCAAGTTACTCTTAGTGAATTTGGGAAACATATGAGAGCTGGGTAGATTTTTGTCTTTTTCCACAGTATGATAATTAAACTCTTTTTAATTTCAGACTTCTTATCTTTAAAAGGAAGGAACTGGACTTGGAGATTTCTAAGGTCTGTTATGGGAATTCCATGCTTTCTTATCTCTAGAAGTAAACATTGAACCCTTAATGGAAGAATCTGATTGACATCAACTTCCTCTATGAAACATGGGATGCCAGGTCTCACAGCATGAAAATTCCACTTGGAGATGTTTCAGCGTCTCCTGCCTACGGCTCATTCTCATCTTTAGAGCTTATAACAATAAGGTTTTAATTTACATATTTACAATTTATAGAGTGCTTTCACATACTTTATGTAATCTGAGCAACAAAAATGAGCTGACAAGATAAAGAGAATAGGTAAGGTTACACATATTTTGCAGGAGAAAAAGAAAACTCAAATAAGTGACTTGTCTGAAACTCAAAGTTGTCAAAGAGAAAGAGAAAGAGAGACACAGAGAGAGACAGAGACAGAGAGACCCAGAGCTGGTGAGAGTGAGCCAACCCACACACTCCTTCCTGTCTTTTCACACTAAGTCAATGTACTTGTGCTACACATTTGATATGACGTGTAAGAGTATAGTTGGCCTCTGGCATGAAACAGAGGCAGCATCAGATTCAAATTCTGCCACTTACAATCTATCTTAACTTGTGCAAGATATCTAACCATTTGTAAAATTAGGACCATGTAGTCTCAGGAGTTTTCAGGGAAGATTAAATAAATGCCAAACTTGTGAATATGTTGACATAATTAATACCCAAGACATCCTAGCTATCATCAGTATCATTAGTGTGGTGAGAATTAATCTAGATGAAACCTATAAATATGTAAATTTATCTTTTAGTCCTCATATCTTTCTTCACGAACCCTTTTCTCACCTCTGATGGATTCCTTACATAATATTCCCACGAGGTGACACTTGCAGATTTTTCAGGGCTAGATGGATTCTTAGAGATCTGATATATTCAAACTCAAATTACATGTAAACACTACTTTTTACAAGTTATCCGTTATCAACTCCAGTAGTGAGGATGAGAATGATAGGAAAAGAAAACATGGCCGGGTCATAAGCAGTTTGGGGACAAGGGAGTGATAAAAATGTGCATTGTTCAGTTCCATATCAGCCACTAGCAAAAACAGATCTGGATCAAGCCCTATGTTTCAGAAATGGGAAGAACCAGAGGAGTTGAGACATTTCCATGAAGACTCACATAGCTATTCACTGAGAACTAGAACCCAGGGCTCCTGAAATCGGTCACTGTTTGTTTCCACAATATTGTGCTGACCTTTACTCCCACTGTAGTGTCACATAAGTTAACAAGAATTTTAAAATGTAAGGATTGTGTACCTTGTAAAGGAATTCTTGAAAGTCAAGATCCAAAAGGATAAATTATAATAAACAAATGATAGATCACGGACCGATTTTAGAACAGTGGATCATACTTCTCAAATCGCACTCCCTTTCCAGGAAAACTCTTTTACCTAAATCCTATTAAAAAAAATGCTTTCTGATATAATTTGATTTTTCCTTACTATCTATGCAAAAAGAAAAAGAAATTCCCCGCAGGGAGAGGCCTGCACCTAACATCTGTGGGAACCGGGGCAAGAGTATCAAGGAAGTCCCACATGCCATATTTCTAATTATTTAATAGTTATAGATGGAGCTAACAGACTGGTAAATAAGTTCTATCACTTAGTCTGACAAATATGCTTTCCCAGCCACCTGGAAGGCAAGGTCCAGGGGAGAGATCCCTGGGAGTTCCTCTGGGGAACATGGCAATCCCAGGTGAGGTGGTTCTAGTCAAGGCCCTGGCCCCATGTCTCCCATCTCATCCCCATCCTGTACCATGTCTGTGGACACCTCAGCCCACGTGTCCAGGTTCTGTCCACCCTACCCTACTCCAAGAAATAACCATCCTCACGCCAAAGAGTGCTGAATGCCCAGTAAAGCAGCCTGCCCTTGGGAGGGCAGAACTGAGGAAGGACAGCCCAGGTCCCTGGAGCAAACTTATGTCATTTGGGCAGAGAATTCTGGGACCCCGAGTACCTGGAGTGGTCAAGAAGTGGGGGATGGGTCACGTTGCCCAGGTCTAAGGGCAGAAGCGCAGGAACACGACAATGAACGTGACCGGGTTTGAAGCTGTTCTTTGGTGAGTTTTATGTCATCAAAATCTATTTTTGCCTTGCTCTGTGTGGTCACTAATAAAATTACACCATATATGGCTGATCTTTTACAAATATCTATTTATCTAGTATTAGATAAATAGAATAAAGTAATTTTATGGCTTTTAAAAAAAAGCCTTTATATTTTTTATTCAGCATTCAAAAAATCAAATCCCAGAAATATTCATTTTCAAAAACATTCCATTTCTAGTATAAAAATGATCTCTACTCACATCTTCCTGAATTTTAACAGAAAAGACACAATATTGAAGTAATTAGAAAAACAGTTCAATTTATATTTTTCCAACTCTGGCATACTTCTGCTGGTGAGGTAGTGACATCTGCTAATCTCAGACCAAGTCTGGGAATGTTGCTTTCCACCTGTTACCTGGAGGACTTGTGCACATAACAAGGGATATAAAGGCAGAGAAGGCAGGATGTTTGTTTCCAAAACTGGGGATTCAAACAAGAGCAAATTCCATAACTTTCAAAAGATACATTGTTTATTTTTCATTGTGTCCTCACCTTTCTCTTGTTCACTGAAGACCTGAAGCAAATTCGCGAGGTTTTTGGTTTTAGACAGCAGTTCCTGGTACGTCCCCATTTGTGCTACTCTGCCACTCCCCATCACAATGATAAGATCCATCTGTGGCAGAAGTGTGAGGTTGTGGGTCACTAAAATACGAGTCTGAAAAACAGAACGTTTTATTCCTTGAGTTACCAAAAAACGGCAAAAATAATTTATTTTAAAGAAAGCTGCACTTTTTTGTTTTTGTCTTTACTATTTCAGAGTGTAATTCTTGGGAGGTACCAGTTTGAGGCAGCATATATACATTTCACAGTGAATGACGACATATTGCTAGACATAAAAATTAGGTTGCAAATGCTTTTAAGCCTCAATTCAGGTAGTCTTCATTCATTGAAAATGAATCCATTTCAGGGCTGGTCCAGTGGCATAGTGGTTAAGTTCGCGTGCTCCAGTTAGGTGGACCGGGGTTCGCCAGCTTGAATTATGGGCATGGACCTATGTACCGCTTATCATGCCATGCTGAGGTGGCATCCCAGATATAAAATAGGGGATCATGGGCACAGATATTAGCTCAGGGCCAATCTTCCTCAGCAAAAAGAGGATTGGCAGCAGATGTTAGCTTAGGGCTAATCTTCCTCAAAAAAAAAAACCAATCAATTTCACAACAAATTAAAAACAATTTCATATCTGTTATTCTTGCTTATTTTTTTTAAGGTCCTATAGCATTACAAAAAAGTGTTTGATTCAGGTCATAATTCATGGTCTTTATTTTTAAGTATTTCCTATTCCTGTATATATACACATAGAATTAAATGAGAAGTTTTTATCTTGAGTGAATTTCAAGAAATAAAGACATTTGTCTATTATTTACTTAGATATATATTTTACTATTTTATACATTTATGTAATTTTTTTCAGAGTGCTTTATATTAATAAATCTAGAAATGCATATTATGAAGGAATGAGTATGGTTTTGTGGTCAGACAGACTTTTAAAAATCTCTGCTGTTGTAAAGTTGAGCAAACAATCAAGTCATTTTAAAGCCCAAGTTCCTTCACATGTAAAGCACGTGAATAATAGTAAAACAGGAATAATAATAATATCTTTCAGAGACTTGCTATAAGAACCAAATGAACTTATTTAGTATCAAACATGGTATACACTTGGTAAATATTAATTTCCTTCTTCTTGGCCCCTTCACAAAACAATTGAATTGTTATTATTGCTATGTTAATAATGTCAAACTTTAAATGCAAATAATCAACAAAATAATACTAATTTTTATAAAAGTGCTATGCATCAAAATACTATTTTTCAAAAAACAATCAGCTAAACCAAAAACAAGTCTTTCTGACACAGAAACGCCCTTACAATATTGTATTCGTCAATGAGGTAACAATCACATAGATTGTCACCAGAGTAAACTTTTAAGTAAAACTTTAAAAAACATTCATTAAAATTTGTAAAAGAGCAATATAATATCCCATTTTCATGTGAAATTTGACCACTTTGCTTCAACAAATAAACAGAATCTTGGAATTTTTGGCACAATGCTATGCAGATTATTCTCCCCTTCCCCTCAAAAAGCATAAGTGATGCTATGGCTACCTTGTTTTTCAAAATGCCCGAGGACCCAATCACTTTTTCAAAAAGTTGCTTTCCAACATGAACATCGACTGCAGACAAGGGATCATCCAGGAGATAGATGTCGGCCCCGCTATAGACAGCTCTGGCTAGACTTACTCGATGCTTCTGGCCCCCACTTATATTCACACCCTGAAAACAGAGCAGGAGAAAAAACCAAGACCAGGGGAAAAATGTGTAAATCTTGAAGCATGTAGAGTCCATCCAAATTCTCTTCTGTAGCATGGATAGATAACTCAAGATTAACATTCAAACCTTTCTTTATCCTAGAATTCCAAAGGCCTATCCCATCCCTCTATTTCCTAGTGCTACTAACTTGAGAAAATTAGCAGATCCATCTACTTTCTCTTAATTGCTTGCTCTCAACAGTAGATACTAACAATGAAGGAGAAATGAATTTCCAGTTCCCTAACTCTGAAAAATTGTGCCTGTGGAATATTAAACAAGACTTTTGGCTGCCAACCATAGACTGACCCCAAGAATAATTTTTAAACTGACACATAGGAAATTGAGAATAATAGCTAAATTACCAAAGCAGTAATCAACATGTCCTATTTTCTTCTGTAGAAAGATTAGTACAAGTCTTGTTGGCAAAAGTACCACTCTAAGAAGCAAGAATGAGGAACATACATCACTCTATGTGAGAATTAAAGTTGACATGTACAGCCATATATGGAGAATTATGGGGCCAGGCTCAATTTACTTGATTTATTTTATATTTAGTGTTTACAGATCTGGTTTAAAAGCTCTCTGTGCAGCACAGAACTTAGCCAGTGACCTATAATTGTAAAATGCCATCGCTTCTTTGCCTTTCTCATCCTCCTCCCACTCAACAAATATCTCCTTGGTATAACTATATTCTGGTGCTATGCTCCCACTTGGGATTCAAAGATAAATAAAACTGAGCCTCTGACACGAGGAGGTCACAGTTTAGCAGTGGAGATAGGTGTGAAAAAATACATATAAAGTAATATGATACATATATACGTGAGTACGCACGTGTGTGTGTGTATTTATGTGTGATCATAACAGCCTTCAACTCACGGGTTTGTCATGAGCATTTAATAGGATGAGTGTAAAATATTTAGGACAAATCTAACATTCAGTACAGACATAATTCAATCTTAGCTATTATCACCCAAAAACTCCTCTCTCCAATCCTTCCTCTGCCTTGTCATCATTTATCTTGTATTTATGTCATTGTCTTGCTTAAAATCCTTGGATGCCCACATCTCCCTCTTCCCATCATCCCATACTAAAAAATGAGCAACAGCCAGTTTCTTAGTATAAATCTAAGATACTTATATTCCGGTATTAACTTACCTTCAACCACTCTCCCGGTGCTGCACTCAAGTGACTGTCGCCTGCTAACCTGATTAGCCTGCCCTTTCATGTCTAGGCAGAGGCTGTTCAACTCAAAAGTTACTCACTCTAAGAAGTCTTCTTTGAAAGCAATTGTCTCCCCAGATTCCAAGGAAAGTGATTCATTCTCTTCCTTCCTGTCCCAAAGTGCTGTTTACTCGTCCCATTGCGAGAAATGGCAATACCCAAGTCAGTCTCTCTCATTAACCTAGGAGCTCCTCCCTAATTCATCCTTGCATTCCCAGCACATAGAGAGTGTCTGACACCAGGTGATAAATAAATATTGGTAAAGACAATTGATGATACTATTGGCAGGGATCCATTAGACTGTAAATCCCTTGCAGGCAGGGTGACACCTCTCTTACTCACCATTATATATCCCTCATAGCAAAATAAGGGCATATAATAGATTAATAAATATTTGTGGCCAGTTGAAGAATATCAAAGGAAAAGATGGATAAAAGTGAGGGAAATTCTACATTCATTATCTTGGTTGTCTCATAAACAGCTGTAAACAGATTTCCTTTTGAACTATTCAATTATATGTTTATTTTAAATAACATCACCAGATTGGGAGAAGTTTAATTATAAAAAACTGAAATTATAAATGGCAATAATATTTAGTACTCATATTCAATCTATACTTCATGTTTTGAATTTTTTTCCTCTTTAAATTCTTTTTAGTTACATGCTATCATCTATTTCATATTATTAGAGATTGGCTTCATGAGCATAATATTCAATATGGATTAACAAGTTTGAAGAAGAAGTCACATTTCTGTATAATTTTAGCTATGGTGTCATTTTGCGTAGGGACAGTGAAAACACCAGAAAAAACACAGAGGTTGGAAAAAAATGAAGTCTATTTAATACTTTGAGAAAATACTTCTGCAAGTAACAGGCTATGAATGAAGCCAATGTAAATTTAGTTCAAAGGTAAATTTTGCCTCCTCCTGCATTTTAAATATTTCTACTTTCTACAATTTTGATCTATAATATATTTTATGTATCAATTTATATAACAAGATTATTAAACAACATGAGGCCAGGGGTAAAACTGCCTAACAAGGTTATGCTAACTCTCTTTTCAGAAATTCAAAGCACACCGTAAGCATTATTTACTCAGCTTCATGGTGCACATGAATCATAGGCAGGGGCTGCTTTTGTATTCATGTTTAATTAATGGAGATTTTAGTCATGGGTTGGGGATAATCTCTTGGGATTCATGCTTTAGCTCATGATATCTTGTTTTGTTTATCTCCAAAACACTGGGAAGCATAATGCCTATTCATTAACACAACGAAACAAAATAGAAAAAAGAATAAGATGACTGGGAAACGAGCTCCTCTTAGGCAGCAATGAGCAAACATGGAGTAGGTACACTAATGACAGCATCGTCACGAAACCTCTTTAGAATCTGGCCTTGGTGCCACCGCTGGAGACTGACTGGTGTTCTGTTGCTACTGTCCTAGGCTTGACTTTGTGCACAAGAGATGCAGAAAAAAACACAACTATTACTCACTCATTAGACAGTAAACTGCATTATGCCACAACTAAAGCAAGGCATTGATGATACAATTGGTGGGCTCCATTCCCTCACGTGGATACGACCAATAGAATTTCCTGCTGATTTTTAATCTGTTTTCCAAATAGTCAATTATAAGTAATTATTTGTTGTTAATATTGCCATATCTTTCATAGGAATTCTATAATGATTTTTTAAAATTATAGTCGTACGGCTCTTCAAGACCTCAGTAAAAAGGCTATAAATATTTTTATAGCACAGCTGAATGGAATTTTACTCCTGCATATGATAAATTGTATTTTCCTTACTCTTTCTCCAATCTCAGTTTGATCTCCGTTTGGTAACTGCTCCAAATCAGGAAGGAGGGCACAGGCTTCCAATACTCGCTCGTAAAACTGCTTCTGCATGATGGAGCCAAAGAGAATGTTTTCTTGCAAAATGCAATTCTGAATCCAGGCCTGCTGGGAAACATAAGCCACAGAGCCCTGAAAGAGAAAGAAATAAAAGAAACATTCTCAACAAGGGAAAAGGAGAAGTTGTATATACCACACAAAAGGAACATATTTAGCCCTTGAGTTTGCCTTCTTTAATTTTAAATTGAATTTTTAAAAAATCTAGGCGGTTTTTCAGATGTAAATATATCCTATTAACATTTTAGTCTTATATCTTATTTTAATCTTACATGTGTTTATTAGAGACCCCCTTCAAATGAGTTACTTTAGCTTCTTATTTACTTTCACGGTAGCTTCTATCAGTTATCTGTCTCTGGTGGGATTTTTCTGGAAGCAGATGCTGAGTGTATTAGTCAGCTCTGGCTGCCCTAACAAGGTACCTAACAACAGAAATTTTTTTTCTCAGAATTCTGGAGGCTGGAAGTCTGAGATCAAGGTGTCGGCAGGGTTGGTTTCTCCTGAGGCCTCTCTCCTTCGCTTGTAGATGTCTGTCTTCTCCTGAGTCTTTACATGCCCCTCCCTCTATATGTGTATGTCCTAATTTCCTCTTCTCAAAGGATATCAGTCATATTGACTTAGGGCCCACCCTATTGACCTTATTCTGACTTAATGATCTCTTTAAAGATCCTGTCTCCCAGCACAGTCACATTCTGAGGAGTACCTCAGTACCTGAAGTACCTGGAGGTTAGGATCTCAACATATGAATTGGGGGCGAGGGCATAATTCAAACCATAACACTGAGTCTGGGGTGCAAGTTGTTCATGGGATCAATTCTTGTGGAAGGAAAAGAAGAAGGATGATCGTGTAGAGTGAGAAGTCTCACCATGATCCAGATCCAACAAAGCTTTGGTTAACCCTCCAGAGAGCTGTGGAGAAGTATCGTCCATCACAGTTCTTCTGTGTTAGGCTGAACTGGCCTGGCTGTTAAGAGAGGGACCCTAGCCAAGCCGCTTTCAGTAGTAGTAGTAGTTGCCTTGCTGTGAGTGGGTAGCAAGCCCTTCCTAGAAGGGGCATCTGGGCAGCACATCTCTGTATCTACCACATACTCACTGCTTCTACATTCATTTTTTGATGATTTTATGTCTTGAAATGATTCCCGAATATATGGCAGTCTGCTTCATAAAATATCCTTTTAACTAACTCTTCTTTTCTTGTAAAGGACCCACAATATTTGAACTAGAGACTTACCTTTCAATCTGCCCCATCGATTTTATCCAAACATTGATTTTGGAGTATTTTGACTACTGTGCACTGTATAACAATACCAGACATTTAAAGTAGTTTCTGACGTAGACATGTATGTAACTATTAGTCTTTTGATTACTACCAACAACTTTAAAGATCAAAGATTAACTTTTCATTCTTTTTTGTTGAGCGTGTAAGACATGGAATGGCTTTTGATCCAAAACAATGTAATTCTGATCTGACTTGATCTTGAACACAAAAGTAATTGTTCTTGAATTGCCTTGCCTAGTGACTAACCTTTGATTAGAAAAACATATTAAATCAGTCCTCAAGTGATATATATTTTGAACACTTGCTACATATTAGGCAAGATAAGGGAAACAGGGGATGAAGGACACAGGAGAAAAGACTGAAGAACAGGAAAAATGGAATACAATATAAAACAGAAACCAAATACTACATTGAGAGCTACGGAGTCAATGTATTGGCATGACAGGAGCTGAAAAAGAGTTGATGGATTTTCACAGAGATGGAATTTTTTCCTTTTATTATCATTATAATCATTATTTGCCTCTCACATACAAATGAAGATGTGTGTTTGTTTCATTTCATTCTTAAGTAATGAAACTACAACAGAAGTTTTGCTAATTCAAAATGGCCTCCAAATCTCTGATGTTCCATCAATGAATATTGAATAGTGAATACTCTGAACAAATGTGCCTGTTGTGAGCCTTTGATACTGAGAAACACATGGAGTTTTAGAGTTTAAACACAGTGATATGATATGCCTCAAAAAATTGTTCATGTAAAACCTTGAGAAACAGAAAGATATACACAAAAGCACCTTGTAAACACTAAGTGTTAAGTTGGTCATGTCATTATTATGATTATTATTACTAAACTAGAGATAATCAGGATGATACATAAATTTAGGACTAAAAGTGTTTTGGGAAATAATTTGGAGTGTGGTACCTCAAATCCTGCCACTGATCCAGACCAACAGGCTTCCTGAAGGACAAAGTGCCCAGTTATAGACAGACAATATCTTCCCTCTTCGACAACTCTAGCTTGATATAAACAAAGGGTGTCTTCTCTGCTTTAGCATTGGTATTAGCATTGTTACAGTTTCTTTCATCACTGTGAACATTTTCTTAATTACAAACCCTCAAAGGTATCAGAAATAATCTTTAAATCTTACCATGAGAGCCCAGACAATCATAATGAAGATAATAATAATCATAAAAATTCTTAGGAAGCTAGCTGACTCTGTGCGAAGAACTAGTCTGTCTTCACTCATTATTTTATTCAATCCATGCTTTAGACTTTTTAGCTTATTATTACCATTTACGCATTAGGTGAAGCCTAGAATTCATATCGTTTTTATCTTGATCAATTTTTAATTATTTTTCAAGATCAAATAAAGGCTACCTCCTCTCTGATTATTTTTCTGACTCTTCAAAGCAGAATTTATTATTTTTATACTCTCCTTCAATTTTTTATAGCTGCTTTAAATATTTGTCATAATTGATATTAATATCTCCCTCACTAGATTATGAACTCTATAAGAAGAGGGGTATAACATATTCATGTTTGTTTCCCTGGGACTGAGTAGTAGACACATAGTACCTACTCAATAATTGCTTGGTGAAAATAGCTGAAAAGAATAAATGAAAATAAAATTGACAAGTTGACAATCATTGTATTTTTAAAGGACACTCACTGGCTTAGGAGAAGTTATAGTCATCTTGAACTATAGACAAATGGCTGAGTGCAATCATGATGAAGAGCAGAGAGCTACAAAGATAGTGGACTTAAGGTTAAAGAATAGTGGTATTCATTAAGTGTAATCTTATCAGAAAAAGTCCTATAAATCATACTTGATCCTAAACTAAGTAATAGTAACACTGAGAGAGAAAAGAATAAATCAAAATTAATCATTAAAGGACTGGAATCAGGAAGGATATAAAGATATGAGGAAAGATATATTATGAAGAAAAATAAAAGGAGGTGGAGTTGATTTTCTCCTGGAGAGAAAAACTGTGAAGAAACTGGCCTCAGATCCATAGAGCTTCGCTATCTTGTCACACATGAGAGGAGGCACTAGGCTAGTATTTTACCCAAGAGTTAGTTAGGTCTAAGGAAAAACTCATTAGATAGTCTAGTATTTCAAAAAAGAAACAGCTGATTAAGAACTGGTTGAATTCTTATTCCTATTGACCTTTAAGAATAGAATAAATGGGGGCCAGCCCTGTAGCCCAGTGGTTAAAGTTCCACACACTCCACTTCGGCAGCCAGATTCGCAGGTTCATATCCCAGGCACGGATCTACCCCATTCATCGGCCGTGCTGTGGAGGCATCTCACATACAAAGCACAGGAAGATTGGCATGGATGTTAGCTCAGGATGAATCTTCCTCACACACACAAAAAGAACAGAATAAATGGCTGGGAGTAGATCTCTCCAAAGTCCAAAGGCTGAAACTTAAATGTAACTATTAATGTTATTTTTCTGAGGTCTTTCTAGGTCAAAGATCCTCCCCATGTGCAAATACGAGACAGAAATGGAATGGCTATAATTACTTAGGGAAACTTGCAATGAATAATAATTAGAAACCTAATCAAATTAAAGCATAAATCACATTTGTTTCTCTATTATTAGTTGCAATTCAGTTAATATCATCAAACAATTACCAGAAGCATTCCTAAATGATTTGCTGAAGTATTTGGAGCACAGAGCACTGTTACTAATCCATCCATAGCTAATCAATTTCTGTGGAAATTGAAATGTTTGTTACAAACCATAAATGCCCATTAAATACTTGCATCTTCAATTCAGTTTGATAAATTCTTATTGATGCTAATAATGAGTTGGCTGTAGCCTATTACACTAGGAGATGTGGAAAGAATGTATTGTTGACTTTACCTTTCTTTGAACTACTCCTGTTAGTTTCTCCATTTCCCCCAGGATGGCAGAAAGCACAGATGATTTTCCAGACCCAACTTGCCCTACAACAGCCACTAAAGCTCCTTCTGGAATCTTTATGTTCAGGCTGCATGACAAGAAAAGGAAAGAGATGATATAGGAAGTTCTAGTTACTACTTTTAACACTTTTCTTAGGTAAGTTACAGCACTGAGCATCATCTCTGAAATTGCTGCTATTCATACGATTCTCCATTATTCTACAAACACCCAACCTTCTCAAAGGCAAACAATAAGTGCTGTAGAGGAAATGAATATAAAAAAGAGAGTACAAAACCCATAAAAATGAAAGGTACAGTGAGAGGTTAAAAAAAAGTCTTGTAAATTTCAATATAGTCATCTTCTGCTTTAAAAACTCTGAGAAATAAAAATATGGAGCATTGTAGAATTCAACAGTAAAAAGTTTTTTTTATTTTTAATTTTCCCCAAACCATGACTTACTCTTTTAGTACTGGAATCCCTGTTTTATCCCAGGCAAAGGAAGCATTTGTAAAAGCAATGGCATGATCTGGGAAGAAAAATGAATACAAGGATGCATTTTAGAACCAATTATTTTCAACCCAGATGTCAAATAAATACTGAATGCAAAGAGGAACTGCTGACCTCCTGTGTAGTTTGTTTCAATATTTTGAGGAAGAAGCTCCTCAGAGCTGAGGAAGTCTTCTAAACGACCCAAGGATATTCTTGCCTATCAAAATAAACACAGACGGAATTTATTTGGGGTTCAAGCAGAACTTAAACAAAAAGTATTTATTGTGATTTACAGCATGACTAAAATTTTTTATGCAAATTGAAGATATTGATATAAACATTCGGCAAGCATAGTTTGAATTGTTTTAATGTTTCTAAGTCAGTCCATCCCTGAAAAGAACAAATAGATTCAAGGACCAAAGATCAAACCGAATGTTACATACTCAGGAAGGTATGAGAACAAGAAACAAAAATTCCTCTTTGACGTTCTAGTAAAGCCATAACTGATTAATTAATAATTACAGAGAGATTAACTTTTAAAAGCAACTTCAGGATTGTTGAATGAATTCTGATTCTGAGTATAAATCAAATGATACTTTTGGTAATCATAACATTTAATTATAGTAAAATAGCTACAAAATGTTTAGCTACAGTTAGGATAAATAAAATCTTTTTTTTCCTGAAACTGACTTACATGAAATCTCAAGTACATTTTTAATCACTCTATGCCACGAGATGTCTATTGTTAATGGATAAGATGTAACTGGGCTGTGGTTTTTTTTATCAAGTGTGTCACATCAGTATGCAGAGCTGGTTCTTTTTCTCTTTTTTCTTTCTTTCTTTTTTTTTTGACAGTTGTCCTCCCTATTTATTTAGTGAAAGCAGTAACGTACCAGTAGGAGTTGGAGAACACTTTAAGATCCCAGACTTTTAGCTAGATTCTAATTTCAAAAGCAAAACAGAACCGTTACTCTAAGAATGACATTTTCTTTAAGAGAAGCACGCTATGAAACCAATGTTAAAAGAAAAGCATCATCAATAGTACTTCTATGCCCTCTGTTGGTCATGATTAGTAAAATAATATGAAAAAGGTATAATGTAACAAAATTGGCTTAATTGGTATTTACTATACAATTACGTTACCCTTTAGTCAAATAATTTAAAATATGAAAGGCAAAGTTTTTACATCAAAGAACTGGTCCCAATAAGCAAAGATTCACTTTGTTATGAGCCCAGTCTTGAGGAAAAGGATTTGACGGGGGATGCCCAGAAAACCCAAACCTGACATCAAAAAGCATGTAACTGAGAAAATCTCAGGATAAAGGGATCAAACACCTTACTTTGGATTTCCTGTGGTTTGGGGAGCCTTCTACTAGTTGAGGTATCTAAAGAGCCTCCAGTGTTTGAAAATTACAATAAAGGGAGGCTGGACCATATACCTCATACATGGTTTGTTGATAGACTTCTATTATCAGTGGACTTTTCTCCCTGTTTTATTCATTCAGTACAGATGAAATGCTGCTGAATCCTGGGAAAACACTAAGATCCAGCTCCTTAAAAAGCACTAAGTTAAAAAATTTTCAATTGAAAACAAAAAATGGACCCTCTGATGGCATAGTATCCAACTGCAGTTTTTACAAGCTAAATAAAAGAAACTAACAATTAGCAAAGAAAACAATATCATCTATTGAAATACTTAAAAGTCATTTTGATAGAAGAAAAATATAGAGGCAAGGAAGACATGATTCCTTCTATTCTATAATGTTGTCTATTACTCATGAATACAGGAAGACTAATTTTGAAAGCAGAGCAAAACAACCACAAAAAGTGAAATATAATAAAGAAAAAGACAAAGGAATACAATGTGCAAACCATAGATTTCAGTGGAGGAAGAATTCTTAGTTTAAGGATTCTTTGGGTGTACCTGGACCACAGCTGAGATCACTGTTGGTAAATCAAAGAGAGGAAGCCTCAATATGTTAAAAAGAGAAATTGACGTGAACACTTTAGTGGCCGTTAAAACGTTTCCTTCATCCAGTAAGAAATAGATGCCAAACGTTGCCAAGGACACCTAAAAAATAGACTTATCTTATTTTCTTTGATTATTCAATGCTAACAACATTATAAGTTACAGTTCCAAAACTTAGGGAAGAAAATTTTAATAATCTTTTGTTGCTGTTGTTTACTGAAATTCAGTACTATTACTGAAGAATATAAAATAAATGTTTGGCACAGATCATACAATGACATCCTTGAGACCATGTCATGCAACTCCCTTCTTTAAGACATTTTATGTTCTCGCTTGAGTTATTATTCCCATTTATAATGTATACCAGCTCATATTTTCTTCAAAATGGAGACGTTTTCTGGAAACTTACTTTCCAGTGGGGTGTGCACACATTCTGACAAATACGTAACAATTATACTTTCCTTGTGTCATAAAATTAACTGAAGAAAGTAAGAATAAATCATGGCTGATAAGATTTATATTTGCTTTTTATAAGTTTCATGTAGAAAAGGTAGAAAAGTTCATTTATGCATGAAAATGTACTGACTATATATCATGTACCTAGGATTGGCTTAAGCAAAGGGTTCTTGGACATTTTTACCAAAGTATTCCAAATGTAAATATTACTTTTATTTTCATAATACCGATGTTTATTTAAATAGAATATAATAATATTTAAAATTATCAAAAAGGGAGAAGTATGGAACTTCTCCTGACCCCATTGCCACCGAGAGTGGTAACTTTCATTAAAATTGATGCTTGCGTTATACGTGGCTTGGTTATCTTTTGGCTTTCACCCATTGGTTCATACCTCAAGGCAATTTATACTCTAATTAGCATGGGATTCCCGAGGCTTACCTGGGGTGACAGAAAGAGAATGAGCTCAGTCCATATCAATTCACCCCAAAATACTAATTCTATAACTTTGAGGATGTTTGCAAACTACTATGGACTTCCATTTCCTCTTGTGATGAGAAAAAGTAACGCCTTATTGTCGTAAGAATGAAATAAGGGAGTGTAGACGACTTGTCCTGTACTCAGCAGAAACACTTAATACATCTTACTTTCCTTCCCAACTCCATATAGCATGCGTTTGGGTCTTGCTTAACAGGGATTAATCAAACAGATCAAGATATTTTAAAGTTGAAACGAAACTCTGAAATGTAAGTTATATTTTTTAAGAATTAAAAAGGCATATGTTGGATGTGTGAAAAATTTACAAAGTAAATCTTATTATATACAAAAAATACAGACCAATGAGAATGCACATAATATTTTTCTCTTCTTTAAAACTTTTATTCTCTAATCTATATAAATTAATGACTGCGTTTCTTGAAAATTTTAATTCAGATATAGAAGATCTCACTTTGGACACCTTAATTACAGGTAATTTGGAGGTGAATCTGAGATCACATTTGAAAATCAAAAGAGGAAATATACACACTCACCAAGAAGGGAATGCAAGTTAATGTCAGCATAGAAAACACAGCAAGATACCCAGCTGATTTTTGAATTTCCAATTCCTGTTCTCGAATTTCAATAATTTTCTTTTTGTAGGAGGGTTCCCATGCATAAAGTTTGAGGATCTGTAAAGGAGTCAGACAATGACTATTTGAGAATCAATATCATAGAAGAAATAAAAACATGCACACATACAAACATGCACAGTATACCACACACACACACACTCATATAATTGTAAAGGTAAAAAAAAGATGACACACTCATAAAGTAAATTTCTCCTATTTTCAACTGAGTCACAATATTTCCTTGAATTATGGTTTTATTGCGGTGGGTAGATGGGAGGAGGAAATCACCATCTCCCCAGCCTCAGGTCCCTCTTACCCACCAATAGTTTATTCTTGAGCCAAGCTTTGGCAACATCCCAGCCCTCAGCATGAGCTCCATCGCGGTTTCTGTCTAGCTCAATCCTGTCGCTCTTCCTGCTGGTCCAACTCTCACTTCTGTCCACTCCCCATTTCTTAATAGCTAAGCTCCTCTCCCTGGCCTCCCAATTTCTTGAAGATTGATGTTTTGGGACTTCAAGCCATTTTCTGAAAAATGCCTGGTGTTTTGAGATTGTAAACTATTTTATGAGATGGTAAACATTGAGAAGCAGGATCTTACAATGGTTCACTGCATGTATTTTGAAGTGAGATAGACCTATATTCAAATTTTAGCTGTATCTCTTTGCCATGGTTAATTTTACGTGTCAACTTGGCTAGGTTATGGTGCCCAGTTGTTTGATCAAATACCAGTTTAGATGATGTTGTGAAAGTATTTTTTAGAAGTGATCGACATTTAAATCAGTGTAATTTGGATAAAGCTAATTACCCTCTCTCATGTGGGTGGGCATCATCCAATTAGTGAAAGGCGTTAAGAGAAAAGACTGAGGTTCCTGGAGGAGGAAGCAATTCTCCCTCTGGACTCAACATTGCCACATCAACTCCTCCTGGAATTTCCAGCCTGCCCTACAGATTTCAGTCCTGCCACCCCCCACAATCATATGAGCCAATTCCTTAAAATAAATCTCTTTCTCTCTCTCTATATATATATACAGTAGCCCCCCCACCCCCGCCCCCGCTTATCCAAGGTTTCATTTTCCTCGGTTTCAGTTACTTGCAGTCAAACAAAGTCAGAAAATATTAAATGGAAAATTCCAGAAATAAATGATTCATATGTTTTAAATTGCATTCTGTTTTGGATAGCATGATCAAATCTTGCACCTTTGGGCTGTCCTGCCCAGGATGCTAAGTCGCAGTGCCTACATCATTCACCTCACTTCATCTCACCACATAGGCATTGTATCATCTCACAGTGTCACAAGAAGAAGGTGAGTACAGTACAATAACATACTTTGAGAGAAAGAGAGACTACATTCACATAACTTTTATTACAGTATATTGTTATAATTATCCTATTTTACTATTAGTTATCATTGTTGATCTCCTACTGTGCCTAATTTATAAGTTAAACTTTATCATAGGTATATATGTATAGGAAAAAACATTGTATATAGTACTATCCATGGTTTCAGGCATCCACTGGGGCTCTTGGAACATATCCTCCATGGATAAAGAGGGACTACCATACATCCATGTGTCACTTAAGGACTGGGATACATTCTGAGAAATGCTTCATTTCATCATCATGTGAACGTTATAGAGTGTACTCACACAAACGTAGATAGTATAGCCTACTACACACCTAGGCTACATGGTACTAATCTTATAGGACCACCCTCATATATGCGGTCCATTGTTGACAGAAACATCATGAGACATATGACTGTATATATATATATATATATATATATATATATATATTTACACACATCTTATTCATTCTGCTTCTCTGGAGAACCCTAAAAATCTCTCACTGGCTCTGTGAACTTAGACATGATACTTAACTGCTCAGAGAATTTCCTTCCCTTTTGTAAAATGGGGATGAGAAATTTTTTTCTTGAGGTTTCTAAGAATGATATGAGGCAAGAGACATAAAATGGTAAGGACAGCGTGACTTACAGAAGATATTCACTAAATGGTAGTTCTCATCATTATCAGCAAGAAGCTATATGGCACCTGTTATCAGTCCTCAAGGATGTTGACCATCCACACTTTTAAACTATCCTAATTGATTGCCACTTTGACCTCTACCAACATTCTAGTGTGTATTCACTGCTGTGACTGCTATTTCAAGTCTTGGATGCTGAGGAAATTTTTTTATTTTATCCACACTGTTCTAGTCCTACTGATAATACAAATTTCTTTTTATGAATATCAATATTTAAAACCTATAAACATACATGGCTGTACTTTTTATGGATGCAGGGGCTATCAATTAACCCATGGAGTGGTGCAAGATGCATTTGGATCATATTAATTTGGGGGTGTACGACCTTATAAAATAAACTGAGTTAGATTTCAGAACTACTTAAGGCTACTGTTAATTTCAGACGAATAAGTGGATATCAGTCTCTTTTCAAGGTATCTTTAATCTAACAATGTCTTTCATTTTGGCAATTTACAAGTTTGTGAAAGTTCTACACAGCACAATACAGCAGAGCATTTATTAATTTTAAGGTGAATCAATGTGTACACATAATAGGTATATCCTGTGTATGTAACCACAGACGTACCAGACAGAGGGAGTTTCCTATGCAGTTGTCAATGCCAGAAAGAAATTCCATGTGGGCTTCGCAAATTTTGCCCTTTAGAAAAATCTGGTAAGGCATAATCCAGGTGCAATAGGATTTGAAATTATAGATGTAAAAGTTCATGAAGTTTCACTTATTTTATCACAGAGAAAATATTAGTGGCATGGGGGGAGTAGCTTTCCTAGGGAACAAATAGTTTGCAACACGTTTTTGTAGAATAGCGTTTGTATGATCATTTCTATTCCACATAAAAGAACCCGGATGGCAGCTCATCACTTCCCCCATATAAATCTGCCTTCACACTGATGACTGAGTTATTGCCACTCCTGCCTGCTTCATTCCATCTCTTCCATCTAATCTCTTAAAACAAATAATATCTTGTGCCTTTTGGAATATTTGTGTTTTGTTGTTGGGTGAGAAACAAAAAGAAAACACCTGAATTTTATTTAGTTTTATTTAAATGCCTTTTTAACAATAAGGATTCTTATACATTGGGAATCTGAAATACTCTCCCAACAATTACACACATATCATTACTTCGATATTGAGAATGGTAAAAAATTCATTTATTGACTAACTTATTGCTATATTCTAAATAGTTAAATTAAAAGCAAATCCCTTTTATATTACCTTAATTCCATGTAAGATTTCATTGAGTAGTTTTATCTGTTTATCTTTGTTCTTCGTTTGGCTTTTCTATTTAATGGAAAGAAAATGAAAGCATATTTGACAAAAGTTGCTAACACTTTAATTGACATGGCCACAGCTATTTTAAAAACACAATCTATTCCCTCTATTTCATATAATATTTAGTTGAAGAAAACCATCTTACAATATTCATACAATATTATTCTTTTGATAATGTTAGAAAATAGCTACAAATAGATATTTTAAAACTTAAAAGTAGCCAGCAGTAGAGCAAAAGCAAGGTGTGTACTTTCCAAAATAGTAGAAAATATATTTATTTTGATATAATTTATTTAAAATTGAATAATGAAATAATAACATCCATATTCTAGTAAAATGGGATAAAATTCCCAAAACTCTAAATTATACATGTATACATACATATATATATATATATATATATATATATATATATAACAGAAGTATCACAGGAATGAAAACCAAGGTCTCTATATTGTAAATACACTATCTTGTATGTTAGCAGTACTCTGGAAATTTGACTAAAATATATATTTTCAAATACTGGCTCTTCTTTTGTGCACATATCATGTAATTATTGTATATTTATTTAAATATTTAACATTTATATTATTTTATATTTATCATTCTTTGGGTATTGCTTCTTAGCACTTTCTTCCAATAATAATGCCACAATTATGTTACATATAATAATAAATATTTGTATATCTAACAAAGTACACGTCTAGAAGTTAATATCCACATTACTGTTTGTGTGATTAAAGGTGTATTTTCTGTTTAGTATATTTCACCATAATATTGCATTCTCTTTGAAGGTTTTAGGGCTCTAGATTAAGGTCCCCAAAATGTATTTCCATTCCTAAAAATTTGACTTTAAATTATTTAAAATTCAGAATATTTTTTTGAAAAACTTATTTAATGGTATTCATTATAATTATAAACAAACTTATTCTAAATACTAGTGTGTTCAGTAATTCATAATTATGTGCTATTTTCTAGTTCTCATCTTTAAAGACTAGTCATGTTTTCGGCAACTATTTGAAAAATTCAGAAAAATATAAAAGAAGACGTAAATTCTCATTGCAAATATATTAAAGTAATAATTGAAAAGTCTCCCTCCTTCCATCTAATTCTTCCCTATAGGTAACTATTATTAAAAGACTGGTGTTCTATCTCTAGATTATTTCTACGCTTATACAAATACATCTATATCTATATATCTTCATTTATTTATTTCCATCATACCCATGTGCATAGGTATATTCACATTTAAAAGATTGGATTAATGATCTATATATACATATATGCATAATATACACATCTGTCTCTCCTTACAGTGTGATTTCCTTCAGCACAGGCAACTATGTCCTGTGTCTCCATTCCTACGGTACAGCACAGTACACACTGTCTGGCACATGGCAGATGTCAAAAAATATATTGATAGTAAGATGAATCATTGACTGAATGTAAAGGAAGAATAGTAAAATTAATTCAGTCAAGCATTTAATCTCCACTTGCTGCACGCAGTCACTCCTTGCTCTCTTTAGCCCACCAGCCTCGCTGCCACTATTCAGGCGACCCAAGCACACCCCTACCTCTAGGCTGTGCGCACACTGTTCCCTTTGCTTGACACACCTTCTTCTCAGACATCACATGGATTGCTCCTTTACCCTGCTGATATACCATATCCTTCCTAAGGACTTTTCTGCCCCTGTATGTGAAATGACACTCTCTTACTCTGCTACTTTATCCTAATTAATTTTTCTTCACACTCAAATTAACACCAGGCGTTATGTTATATATGTATTTACTTGCTTGCTTGATGACTCTCCCCGTCAACAGCCCAAAGAGAGCTGGAACTTGTCAGTTCTCACTGCTTTACTTCCTGTGTCTGGCACAGGACAGAGACCCAATCAATGTTGGTTGAATAAATGAAGGATAAATCTGGATTATTTCCGTGTATAATCTCTATTTTCCATACATAGAGAATTAGCAAGATGGTTATTCGCAAGTCAGAAAACTCAGCTTCTGTTTGACACACGTAACATGAGGCAATCATTTTCTTACCTTCAGCTTTTTTACTCTCGTTGCAACTAAAGCATTTATTGGTATAACTAACACAAGAACTGCCACCCCTGCTAACACTGCTGGCCCCAGCTCTTGCCAAAGCAGTGACACGGCCACCAGGATCTGAAAAGGGGCTGACCAGAGGAGGTTGAGGTTTGCTGTCAAGTCCATGAGCTGCTGGGCATCTGCTGACATCAAGTTAATAATTTCCCCAGTGGAAAACTTTTTTCGAGAAACATTAGATAAAAATAGAGCCTGGAAAAAGAGAGGCAAAATATTTAAAGAGTTCTGTAGATCATGGGACTTCTTTACAGTCAAATAATGGTAACTCTTAATATCAATTTCTAATATATTTAGGAAAATACACAAGACTATTTATTTGGATCACTTAATATTAAGACATGTTTTTTAATGTTTCCAGAGCAGGAAAATACAATTCAATGTATACAGTTTTAAAATTCACTGTATATTAGTAGAGAGTAATATTTGGGTTCCCGAGCAAATATGTTCACCAAGAATGCTCTACAACGTGTTGATGGCAAAATTACAAAAGAAACCTATTCTAGATTTCTAGCAGTGAGGCTCCCCTCTATTCATTGGTATCCCTATAATGCTAAACCATCCACACTTTATCAATACAAAGTACACAAATGAAGATGTGAATATCTAATGATTGCTGATGAATAGTATCATGCTTGAAACTGTGAAAAATTTTAAAATAATACTGTCCCAATTCTCAAGGAAATTATAATGTGTTTGTGAAGATTCCCCCCCAAACCCACCCCTACATACACTCCACACACAGGATGATCATAAGTATAAAAATGGCTAAGAAGGGCCATGGGAATTTAGAGGGATGAGAATTTGGAAAGGCTTCATGGAGCAGATGGAAATACATCTCTTCTTCTAAGGCTCAATTCTCACTTTCTCTCTGTGAACGTTATGTAATATTTGTACATTGAATTCAATATCCCCACGCTTAATTATTGGTAACTTCTTACTAAAGTTGACAGTAGAATTCACTTATTTCATTCTCCATCCATTTAAAATTCCCAGTGAAATGCATAAATAACTGTAAAAGTAGTGGAAAATTGGCATTTGTGCTGGAAACCAGGCAAAAGTCCATTACTAGGCCAAAAATTTTACAGAATTTCCACTACATTGATGTAAAGAGAGACAGGAAAGGGAGCTGGGGCTAACAAGAGCAAATGCGATACACTAGGCATTCACAATCTGTTTACTCAACAAATGAATAACACACAGCCAAAGGAAAAGCTCATCCAGAACACGAGCAGGCAGGCCTTCAGAGGAACTCTCCTAATGTTCCCTAGCTTAAAGCAGGGGGCCTGAGTGCAAGGGGAAGGCCACGGGGCACACCGGAGGGACTGCACAGCCCTGGGAAGTTCAAAAGGTGCCAGGATCCCCCTAAGCTCTGTGGCTACCGCAGTGTTCAAGCCTCGTTTACATTTTTGCACAGCAAATTGGAAACATTTCTGCTACTGACTAGAAAGGGGGACAGTTGTGCTGATGATGAAAGAGAATGAATATTACTGCCGGAAAAGGAAAAACAGGAAAAAACACCAGTCACAGCAACAGTTAAGCTTCTAGACACATCTTCTCCAAATGTAGCTTTCTTTCAATTCCATAAATATTTATTGAGCACCTACTACATACATACGAGGCAATATTCTAGGAGGTGGGGAAACAGCAGTGAATGAAACAGGTAAGAACCCTGCCCTCGGTGGGCTTACCTTCTAGCAGAGGGAGACGAACCATAAATGACAAACATAATATGTAAGTCAAATGTAGCTTTTTAATCTCCCCCTAATAAGTTACTGACCACCTAATGTGGCCAAGAAAAACAACAGAAATCCAGGAAATGTAATTTGCATTTCATTAAGTCTGTAACATTTTTTTGAGAGGTCCATTGATCTCTGATAGAATCCATCTCCAACTTATAATTATAAATAAATATAAACTATTTCTCCCACACTTCTAGAAAGAAAAGATAAATAGTACTTAGTATTTATGAAAATAGTAAAAGATTGAGCAGTTCCAAGTAACTAAATTATGCAAGGAATCAAATAAATGCCCTTCTGTTGGAAAAAGATATCACAAGAAACATGAGAAAATATTTGAATGTCTCTTTGCAATCTTTACGGTGATAGACCACGAGAGCCATCAAAAATGAACAATAAGAATAGTAACGGGGCCGGCCGGGTGGCACAGTGGTTAAGTTTGCATGTTCCTCTTCTCAGCGACCCGAGGTTCTCCTGTTCGGATCCCGGGTGCAGACATGGCACCGCTTGGCAAGCCATGCTGTGGTAGGCATCCCACATACAAAGTAGAGGAAGATGGGCGTGGATGTTAACTTAGGGCCAGTCTTCCTCAGCGAAAAGAGGAGGATTGGCAGCAGTTTGCTCAGGGCTAATCTTCCTCAAAAAAACAAAAGCAATGATTAAAAAAAAAGAAGATAATGTTGCAATGGCTACAAAGGATGTGTGGAATTGGTACTTTGATATGTGTCCATTGAAAATATAAATTGCTCCAGACTTTTTGAAAAATATTTGAAATCCCCATTAAAATTAAAATTATGTCCATCTATCTTTAAGCCCAGCAATGGTGCTCCTGTGACAAAACGTAAGTATACACAAGGATGTTTTTTGCACCATTGCTCATAGTGTGAATAAACTAAGGTTATAGACATAAGATGGAATATTATGTAGCCATTAAAATGCATGATTAGTGTTATGCCAGTGAGACATTCAATTGTTGAATAACAAAAAAAAAGAAATTTTTGAAAAGAATATGTTTACAATGTTACCCAAATTCTAGAAAACAAAGAAACCCTCTCCAAAAAAAATGAAACCACATGTACTATGAGTGTAGATCGTAAGCAAGGGGGGAAGTGAAATAGAAGACAAAATGACATTAGTAGGGGAAAAGTATAGTTTATATATATGAAAGTCTCTTCTATGCATTTATTTAAACTTATGTTTGTGTATAAGAAAAAATGCACTTAAAAAATTAAATCAAAGAAATTAAATACAAAAAATAAATCTCAAGGAAATCATATTACAAAGTATTTTCTCAATACTTTTGCTCGTGATATATTATTAAGCAAATAATAGATTATAAAACAGTATATGTCAAATAGAATGTATGCATGTAAAATAATACACCAATACTTATCTTTGGAGTCTAGAATTACGGATGGTTGTCATTTCTCTTTCATATTTTGCGCATCATATACATTCTACTCAATATACAAAAGAAAATTCTCTTTAAAAATTAATTGCTTTCAAAATATTAAGAAAAAGAGTAAAGGGCACTGTGTAATTGGATTTGTTCTGCATGGGATTTTTAACATTAGGAGCACTGATTTTTCTTTCAGTATTTTTTCTGCCAAATAAACTTTTACATTTCTGTAAGGTACAAAATTCACAGGCTGCGAAGGGCAATCTAGCTAGCACTTATTGCTAAATTACACAATCTAAACCCCCTTTTTTTTTACATGAGAAAACTTGAAAGAATACTGTAATATGACACTGCAATTACAGTGGACAGTGCAACATGTTCTAGAATTGTCTAGTAGGAAGGATTTAATCTGATAAAAGAGAGAAAGCAAGACTAAGGTAAAAAGAAACAACTCCCTCTGTAAAATCTGAAACAATGTAAAAAGTTGGGAGTTTATAAATACTCTTCTATCCAAAGGAAAATTAATTAATCTTCATTTAACAATTATATTGTAATCATAATCACATCTAAGAAATGCTGTTATTTTTAGATTCCATCCAAATTTAGATTCCTTTTCTACAATGTTTACATTTCATTTGAATCCTAGTCCACACACACACACACACACACACACACACACACACACACACAAGCACAACCCTGTGACTTACCACTTTTTGAAACTTCATTCATTTCATTTACAGAATTACGCTCTAAGAAAACCCAGCCGAACCAGACATAACTCCCAGCCTCAAAAACCCCTTCTACTGGCTGAAAATATCTTGATCATAACAGAGCTCAATTCACTAATATTTCATTTTATCATTTGACGATGAAATTTGTTTTGCAATTTCACATTCTCCCTCTTATATATTTCTTCCTTTCTAGACTCATGGCCATGGCCCTAGTTCATATCTTCACTTCCTGAACTCTTGAAATAGCTCTCAGGTACTCCTTATTTCCAACCCTATTTATTTTCAGTCTTTTTCTCCTGATCATTCACCCTATGGCTCAAATGAGTGCCAATTTCCTATAGAACTAAAGTGTATTTTTACAATGTATCTTTCAAGGTTCTTAAAAAAAACCTGCACTCCTTTCTGTCTTACTACCCCACCCCTCCCCATCATCCTGTACACAAAACACTGTCTCTAGCTAAATTAATCTACTCAAAATTTTCTGAGCAGGGCTTGTACTCGTTTCCGTACTTTTCCTCCACCATGTATTTCCAACAATAGAGCCTTTGCCTCATGCAATTCATCTTTCAGACCCACATCATGCAATATTATGCAATATTATGCAATATTAACCATCCTGTTTTTCCTGGCCATCCTGGCTATAAGTTATAGACATCATATAATTTAGAGCTGGAAGGGCCCTAAAACTTCCTATCCCAGTGGTTCTCCACCAGTGGTTACCATACTTTCAGTGAGACCTGGTGAACTACAGGCGGACCCTCAGAACATCTCTAAGGATTCATTCTTCTTCAGTTCCTTTGTATGCACATGTATGCCAGGATTCTCTTTTTGACTCCAAATCCAAAGTGTAGGATTTGGATTCTGCCTCTCCAGCTCCTGACCACACTTAAGTATCTCTATTTTAAAGAATGTAACTAAATTTTATCAATTTTCTTTGCATCTTATAATTATCACAATTAAGGTAAGAATAAACTTTTACATTACAAACGTAGATAGTCTAGACACTGAATTACTATCCAATATAGTAGCCAGTAGCCAGGTGTGGTTATTAAATTTAAATTAATTAAAGTTAAAATTCACTTCCTTAGTCTCACTAGCCACATTCAAAGGGCTCAATAGCCATATGTGACTAGTGGCTGCCAAGCTGGACAGTGCAATATACAGTATTTTTTAAATTTTTAAAAATTTTTTTAGAAATCAGAAAGCTTTTTTATTTTTATTTTATTTTTTTGTTATTAGTTTTTTATCATCTTTTTCAGATACCTTATAGCCTCACTTTACTCCTTCAGTGGAAAATAGCACTTTGGTCTCTAACCCAAACCTGTTCTCCCTGTCAGTACCCCATGCTCAGAATCTCTCGTCTTTTCTTTTTCTTTCTTCCTTTCTTTTTTTTTTTTTTTTAAATTGTGGTATACAGACATATAACATTATATTAGTTTCAGGTGTACAACATAGTGATTCAATATTTGCATGCAGTGTGAAAAGATCACCACAAAAAGTCTAGTTAACATCCATCACCATACATAATTACAATTTTTTTTCTTATGATGAGAACTTTCGTTTTTGGTGAAGAAGACTGGCCCTGAGCTAAAATCTGTGGCAATCTTCCTCCATTTTGTATGTGGGTTGCTGCCACAGCATGGCTTGATGAGCAGTGTAGGTCCACCCCTGGGGTTTGAACCTGTGAACCCTGGGCCGCCAAAGCAGAGTGCGCCTAACTTAACCACTACACCACCAGGCCAGCCTCTGATGAGAACTTTTAAGATTTTCTCTCTTAGCAACTTTCAAATATGCAATACAGTATTGTAAACTATAGTCACCATGCTGTACGTTACATCCCCATGACATTTTATAACTAGAAGTTTGTACCTTTTGACCACCTTCATTTGTTTTTAAAATCTCAAAAGATTCTATCAGACAGTGTTTGATGAAGGAATGACCCTAGACCACCCACATTAAGCCCAGGACTAACTGATGCTGCTTTTGAAGCATACTTTATTTCTTAGTCCTCAAGAATTCTCACGGAGGGGCTGGCCCAGTGGTGCAGTGGTTAAGTTAGCACGTTCTGCTTCTTCGGCCCGGGGTTCTGCCGGTTCAGATCCTGAGTGCGGACCTATGCACCGCTTGTCAAGCCATGCTGTGGCAGGTGTTCCACATATAGAGGAAGATGGACACAGATGTTAGCTCAGGGCCAGTCTTCCTCAGCAAAAAGAGGAGGATTGGTAGCAGATGTTAGCACAGGGCTAATCTTCTTCTTCTTCAAAAGAAAGAATTCTCACGGTGCCTTCACCAATGAGCTAAGTGGTGACAAAATCTGAGTTTTAAGACCCACAAACTCCTAAAGTGATCAAGTGGAAAGAGAGCAGGGTTTTTCCCACAAAGCTTAAAACTATACTCCCTGAACTTTATTCCAAACCAGTAGCGGTTATGTGGATGGACAGAGAACAAGAAAGTCCTAACACCTTCCCTCCTTGCCAAGAAAATGGTCTACGGCCAGCTTTACCCAACTCTAATAACAAGTCCCTGACAAAGTAGGTCCAACATCAGATTAACATGGGTCATCTGGTGCCACTATGAGAGCCATTTAGGATCTTGAAGTTATCTAAATAGGATAGAAAGCCAAATTCTAAAACCTATCAAGGAGAAGGGAAATTTAACAACCCCAATTAGTCCTGTAGAGGGAAACTTCCTCTGGAAGGCGGATGCAGGCTAAGAGACTCAGAAGGAAGACTTGTCTTATAACATTGCCAGCTGCGCGTGCTATCCCAACAATACAGGTTGTAATGCCTTCTGCTGCTTGTTTGATGGGCTTGGAATTAAATCATAATCCTGGTGGCAGGATCCACTGAGCTGGCTTGATTGCTGTTCTCCTTTGATCCTTGAGTGCCCTTTGTTGTTAAACAATCTCCAAGGAACCATATGGTCTCACCCTTGTACTCACTGTTCCCTCTTCCATTATCTCCAGTCTCTTTGTCCCTGCAACGGACTGGACCTACCACACTTGATTTTCCTTTTTATTTTTGACAGCTTGCCCTAATTTCTACTGCACTCCACTCTTTTATGCTGGTAAATCCACCCGAATCCTATACCCAAATTCCAATGATCTAATCATTAAACTGATTCCTAGACTCTATCTTTCCTTCATACTTGGACTTCTCAGAATTTACAGCCTCTGGAGTTACAGCTCGGGCAGCCCCTCTGACCCTGTATTTGGGCCGTGCTCTACAGAGCCAGGTCTGCTGCAAGTTCAACTCCCATTGCCTGGCTCAACTGGTCCCGGGTCATTCCAGGATCTCCAAAACCACTCTATGCCCCCAAGTGGGCCCAATAGGGCCAAACAGCCTCTAATGCTTTATATCTAGCTGGGCCCAAATTATAATACTTCCTCCCACTTTTACAAATTCTACATCTCTCCCAAAGACCATTTCAAGGCTTCCTTTCTGTGTGAAACCTTCCTTAAGGGCAGGCCATCATTGTAGATTTTCTGCTCATCAATCTTTAAAAGATCTGCATTTAGTTCTACACATTGATTATATATGCTAATAATTCCTCCCAATTTCTTGAAGGTAATGGCTCATTTATTCATTTACTCAGTCATTCAACTTTTATAAAAACGTATAAAAGCCACTCTCTTAGATGATAAAGGTACAACAGGTAAAAAAGTTTGTATTCCAAATCTTGAAGAGCCCACAATTTACAGAGGAGTACAGAGTAAGAATGTAAATTCACCTGCTTATTGAATAACTCGGTGACAACTATGGGAGCGTGGAAACTCTTTATTTTTATTTTATTTTTTTACAGTAGCCATCAAAACTATTTATTAAGGGCCTATTAAAACTCAAATTTCACCTTTGGTTCTGATTCTGGAAAAATTAGACAAACACCCGTGATTTTAAGACCACACCATTGACATTTTTGTCATTGATTTTGGGATATCGGTCATGTGTCCTTATTATTGCAATACAATTCCTGTCTACTTCAATCCCTCTTTTTTACTTCTTTTTTTTTTATTGAGTTAATGATAGGTTACAATCTTGTGAAATTTCAGTTGTACATTAATGTTTGTCATTCGTGTTGTAGGGGCACCACTTCACCCTTTGTGCCCACCCCCGACCCCACCTTTCCCCTGGTATCCACTAATCTGTTCTCTTTGTCTACATTTTTAAATTCCTCATATGAGTGGAGTCATACTCAGATTATCCTTCTCTAACTGGCTTATTTCACTTAACATAATTCTCTCAAGGTCCATCCATGTTATTGCAAATGGGATGATTTTGTTCCATTTTACAGCTGAGTAGTATTCCATTGTATATATGTACCACATCTTCTTTATCCATTAGTCTGTTGATGGGCACTTGGGTTGCTTCCATGTCTTGGCTATTGTAAATAATGCTGCAGTGAACATTGGGGTACATGGGACTTTTGGAATTGCTGACTTCAAGCTCTTTGGATAGATACCCAGTAGTGGAATAGCTGGGTCGTATGGTAGTTCTATTTTTAATTTTTGGAGGAATCTCCATACTGTTTCCCATAGTGGCTGCACCAGTTTGCATTCCCACCAGCAGTGTATGAGGGTTCCTTTTTCTCCACAACCTCTCCAACATTTGTTACTATTAGTTTTAGATATTTTTGTCATTCTAACGGGTGTAAGGTGATATCTTAGTGTAGTTTTGATTTGCATTTCCCTGATGATCAGCAATGATGAACATCTTTTCATGTGCCTATTGGCCATCCGTATATCTCTGGAGAAATGTCTGTTCATGTCTCCAGCCCATTTTTTGATTGGGTTGTTTGATTTTTTGTTGTTGAGTTATGTGAGTTCTTTATATATTATGGATATTAAGTCTTTGTCTGATATGTGACTTGCAAATATTTTTTCCCAGTTAGTGGGTTGTTTTTCTGTTTCAACCCTGTTTTCATTTGCCTTGAAGAAGCTCTTTAGTCTGATGAAGTCCCATTTGTTTATTCTTTCTATTGTTTCCCTTCTCTGAGAAGACATGGTGTCTGAAAAGATCCTTTTAATACTGATGTCAGAAAGTGTACTGCCTACGTTTTCTTCTAGAAGCCTTATGGTTTCAGGTCTCACCTTTAGGTCTTTGATCCATTTTGAGTTTATTTCGGTGAATGGTGAGAAAGAATGGTCAATTTTCATTCTTTTACATATGGCTTTCCAGTTTTCCCAGCACCATTTGTTGAAAAGACTTTCTTTTCTCCATTGTATGCCCTCGGCTCCTTTGTCGAAGATAAGCTGTCCATAGACGTGTGACTTTATTTCCAGGCTTTCAATTCTGTTCCATTGATCTGTGCACCTGTTTTTGTACCAGTACCATGTTGTTTTGATTACTGTAGCTTTGTAGTATGTATTGAAGTCAGGGATTGTGACGCCTCCCGTTTTGTTCTTTTTTCTCTGGATTGCTTTAGCAATTGAGGGTCTTTTATTGCCCCATATGAAGTTTAGGATTCTTTGTTCTAATTCTGTAAAGAATGTCATTGGGATTCTGATTGGGACAGCATTGAATCTGTAGATTGCTTTAGGTAGAACGGACATTTTAACTGTTTATTCTTCCAATCCATGTCCGTGGAATGTCTTTCCATCTCCTTATTTCGTCGTCCAATTCTCTCAGAAAGGCCTTGTAATTTTCATTGTATAGGTCCTTCACTTCATGGAAACTCTCTAACTGTTTATAATTATGATGTCAAGAAAAGGCTCTGGATGGTAAAGAGGTGGTAGTTAAAACTGTATTTTCAGAAAAGGACAAATTAAACTTTAGGATTATGCCAGGTATAAGGAACAGCAAAGTTGGGTGTAGGATAGGGCTTAGAATGAAAGAAAAAGGTAGATTGTAGAATGAAAATTATCGTGAAAAGAGAAATTTTCTTGATACATAAATGTAGACAGCCATGAACATATTCAGTTCCATTCACTTTCTGAGGAGGAATTTTGTGACGCAACAATAGACAAAGAACATCATTTAAATTCATGCATTAGTGTTGACTAGAAGTTTCAGGGACTATGGGGAGAGGGCCCTATAGAGAAATTAATGCAACCAATATTGATGAGTCAAAGTCCTTTTAAAGCAAAACAAATGTATATTCAAAGGGCACCCTAAGAACTTTTTAATATGGTCTCCTATTTTCCTAGTCCTCTTTTCTTTTTTTTCCTTTCTTTATTTTTTTTTAGTTTTTGAGCAAGAATAGCCCTGAGCTAACATCTATGGCCAATCCTCCTCTTTTTGCTGAGGAAGATTGGCCCTGAGCTAACATCTGTGCCCATCTTCCTCTACTTCACATGTGGGACACCTGCCACAGCATGGCTTGATAAGGAGTGCATAGGTCCGCACCTGGGATCTGAACTGTCAAACCCCAGGCCGCTGAAGCGGAGCGTGTGAACTTAACCACTTTGCCACCAGGCTGGCCCCTCTTTCTTTTTGTTTGGTGAAGAAGATTGTTACTGAGCTAACATCTACGCCAATCTTCCTCTATTTTGTATGTGGGACGTTGCCACAGCACAGTTTGATGAGCGGTGTGTTGGTCCGTGCCTAGGATCTGAACCCGTGAACCTGGGCCACAAAAGCAGAACATGTGAACTTAACTACTACGCCACTGGGCTGACCCTTAGTCTCCTTATTTTACAGCATGTAAAAGAACAGTCCATTTAGAAATTGGGAATTCCTTAAATTTTTTACCTTTTTGTAGATCAGTCCAATTACAGCTGTCTTAATTTTTGCTGAAGTAAGGATGTTAAAACGTTGATATTGCTGAAGGATCAGAGTTTGCAAAAAGACTACAACAAAAAGCGCCAATGCATAACCATAGCCACTCCAACCAAAATCTGGGCGGTGTTCACAGAAAATGATCATTTGCCTGAATGTCGTATAAAAATTGTAAAAGAGGAAGAAATGTTAAACATCTGAAGTAGTTAAACGCTTGAGAATCCAGTGTTGTCAAATGCTACACAGACACGCACACACACATACACACAGATTCGTACTTGTTCTTCTTCTCTACTTGCACAGTTTGACCTTCTGCCTTTATTTTCACTCAAGCATTGCATAATAAAGTAAATAAAGCCGACAATTATTTCCACAGGCTTGTGGGTAGGAGGTTAGTTTCTAGTTTTCATATGGTAATCTCATCAAATAATTAATTCTTCTGGTCTAACTTCATCATAAAAGTTGAGACATAGAGATATTTAAATTTTTTTTTTTCAAAAACATGCATTTTGTCAAATGCAGGGAAATGTGACAATCAGAACTTAAGTAGCGAACCTCTTAGAGTGGTACACAGACATGGTCTTTTTAAACACCTGAATTATATCTCACTTCTTGTAATTATTTTTATCCAATTTTCCTCTCCTCCACCTTTCTTATTTCCTCTTAAGTACAGTTAGACAACGGGGTGGTTCTAATCATAGCTATATTGGTTGCTTATTGGCCCTCAACTACAAACGCTGATAAAAACTCAGAATGACTGATGTCCACTGTTAATAACATTATACAGTCTCGCCCTTTTTAAAACTGCATCTATGTGACCAAAAATAATAATTTTAAAAGACTACGTATACTCTGCATAATGGTGGAAACATCTTGGGCACATACTCTGAGAGGACAAATTAACATCATTTATTCTGCAGGCTCAGTTCTTGGTTTATTTAAATAGTTCCTGCTATTTTGTAGGCAAAAGATATACTAGTAGATGTTTTAGAAATGTACTTTTTTACTCTGAACTCTAGAGATGCAAAAATATACTTTGTCATTGTAAATAGCTATTTTGAGGGAACTTACAGGTTATTAGAACCAGAAGGAAACCATACGTAATTAGGTAAGACTATACCTAAGTTTGTTTCCAAGAATATTGAATTTAAAAACTCACTCTTTATGTGAGTTTACATTTTTAAAATGGGAAATAAGAAATAAATGCCTAAGCTTTGATCAATTTTATTGGCAGCTTGAACAGCTAGTGGGAGAACAATTAAAAGCAATTTGTGTTGCCCAAATTGCTTTACAAACCAAGTACTTCAAAAGATTAACTTTATTAAAATCATACTTTAGAAAAATATATATACAAGCATCTCTAATGCTACTATTAAAACCTCTAGTCACTGAAAATTATTTGGAACAGTGTCTCAATGACACTATTAAATGATCCTACATCCCACACAGACATAATAACAATAGGAGGTTGTGTATTTCTTAGTTGATCTCTGAGATGCCATCCATTGGGATACCAAATTATTCTTATAAAAACAACTCGTTAAATGACTTCTTGGTCTCAGAATTAAATTTTCTGAAAGAGGAGCCCCATTCCTCTTTCTGTGGATATACCTATGAACTAGAATTTCCTTTCTCATAAAATCAATGAAATGACGATCATCAGGTACCATGGGGTTCTACACATATTAATCATGAAATACTAAAAATAACCTGTGATCAAGGCATGGGATAAAACATAAGTCTATATTCATGATATCAGATATGAACACTCATATTTTTTTGTTTGAAATACACTAGAATAAAAATCCATATAAAGGGGGAAAGAAGAGTAAGAACTATAATCAATAAGAAACATTATCTCTTCTAGTAGTAAATTAGTGAAAGTATTAGTTTTATATGCTTGATTACTACACATATGAGTCATGATAATATGAAATTTATTCTTATTCTTAAAGATAGTCTTCCCCAGTAACTTTTCCTTATCAAAAGGAAATATAGATGTCTCAGAATGAGCTTTTAAAATTATCTCTGCCAGGCCCAAATTATGATCATACAAACTCATAAAATTCTTTCTGATCACTCAATTGTTCCTCAGTGGAAATTTTAAGGTTGTTCAACTACTCTAGAATGAGGGTCTCCTGGAAAAGTATAACTTTGGATAAGCCTATTTATTCAGTATTCCATTCAGGCAATATATTAGAGTTCTACATGCCAGGCTCTTCTAGCAGCTGAGGATACAAAAATTGAATGACACAGGATCCTTTGCCTGGAGGAGCTCATAGTCTAGGCAGGGAGAAAGACATATCAACTGACTCATTTCAATGCAATATTGAAATTACTGTTTTGTGGGTATGGTCAAGCTAGTGTGTTATAAAAATGTGTGAGAAAATTAGGCAGAACATTCTCTACCCCACACCAAGGACTTAGCAATTCTTTTTAGTACCCCATAGACTGCAAATTTTGGAGAACACAGAGACAGTGAATTGCCAAGACACAGTGAGATTCGCTAATGAGTTTCTTGTGCAGGAGTCATAAGCAAATGGGAATCAGAGCATGACTAAGAATGGCTGGGAATCCCCTGCCACTCCTTCTTTGAGAAGTTGGATCCAATTCCTCGGATGTGGGCTGACTTAGGGATTTGCTTGACCAAAATAATGTGGCTGAAGTAACATTCTGGGATTTCCTAGACTAGTTCATGAAAAGACTTCTCCGAGCTTCCTGGAATGTTTACTCTGGGGAAATCCAGCTGCTATGAAAGAAGTTCACCTGCTCTGAAACCTCTGTGCTCAAGCTAACTATTTGGAGAGGCTATGGAGAGAGACAGACAGACAGACAGATTGATAGATATCTGGCCATTTTGCATCATCACAGCCCCGACATCAGGCCTGTAAGTTAAGAAGACATGATGGACGTGCCAGCACCAACACACATGGAGAAGAATCAAGGTAACCCAGCCAACAGCTGGAACCAAGGCCCCAGACGTATGTCTCCGTTTGAGCTGCTATAGCTATCTCCAGCTGTTCGAGCTACTCAGCTAAGGGCCCAATCATTATGGAGCAGAGAAAAATGATTCCTATCTGAAGTCCTGATCCACAAAGCCAAGAACATAATAAAATCATTGTTTCATTGTTTTATGCCACTAAGTTTTGACATGGTTAATTTTGCAGCAACAGATAACCAGAACAGGGCAGGAGAGGAGGATGCTGGTCGATGCATCTCTGATAGATTTCTGGCCACAGATGAGATAATCCTATTGTATATGCTTAAAAATAACTGTGATATATGGAGGTGAGGGGCAGAGGCAGGGTAAAAAGAGATCTGTTATCTTGTCTGTGGGAGGTTTTAATCCGGGAGACATTTAGCTTATACTTCAATAGACACGGGAGCCAAATAGAGACTTGGGGGTGAAAAATGAGCAGTTTTCTGAGAGCAATGAAACCCCTTCTTGCCTCGGATTCTCTGACAGCATTCTCTCTTGGTTCTCCCCTCTCTGCAGTAGCCACTCCTTCTCACCACCCTTTGAGAGATTTCCTTGTCTTCACCAACTTTACACATTGAAATATCTGATGGTTTTGTCTGTGGATATCTTTATTTCTCTTCACTCACACTAGGGTGATCTCATCCAGAACAATGCCTTGACATAGCCACTCTAATTTGGAACAGTTCCCAAATTTATCACTCCAGCCTTTATCTTTCCTAGCTCCAGACTTATCTAGACAATTGCTCACTCAACATTTTTACCTAGATGGCTGTCAGGGACCACTTCCTAGTCAAAGGATTCATTAGAAGGACTTTCAGGACTTAGCATATAGTCATACTCATGGCTATAATTTATTATAGGATACAAAATAAAATCAGCAAAGAGAAAAGGCGCATGAAGTGAAGTCCAGGGGAAAACAGGTACTCGTTTCCAAAAGTCCTCTCCCAGTAGAATCACACAGAACATGTTTAATTCCAGCAACTAATTGTGGTGACATATGAAAAATGTTGTCTACCAGGCAAGCTTATTAGAGACTCAGCATCCAGGGCCAGCCTCTTCCTAAAACACGCCCAAATTCCAAACTCCCAGAAGGAAAGCAGGTATTCAGCATGGACCAAAGTGATTGTATAAACGGTTTGGACACAATGAGCCACTCTTAACAGTTAGGGTGGTGGGAACCCTCCCGAAACCCAAGTTCCAGTTGCCAGCCAAAGGTCATCCCTGTAAGCAGGTCTTTCAAAGCACAGCAGTCAGGTCTGCTGTGTTGATTCTTTTCTGCACGATGGCAAATTTAGCAAGTCCAAAAGCAAACTCTACTCTCTACTCTTTCCTGAGCCTTCCAGATCTCAGCAAACAGTGCCTCATCTACCTTGCGACTTAAGCAAAAAACTCTGAAGGCATCCTTGATTTCTCGCATCCTCTCTCAACCTACATTCAATCTATCAGTGTATTATGTTGCCTCTACCTTTAGAGTACAGCCAGAATCTGACCACTTTCTAACACCTTCATTGCTACAACCTAGTTGAAACCACCATTGCCTTTGCCTGGATTACCTCAGTCTTCCAAGTGGTGACCCTTCTTCCGCTCTTGCTCCTTGTTACCTTGTTTTTCGCATAGCAGCCAGAGTGATCCCTATAAAATTTGTCTCATCATACCAATTCCTGCTCAAAATCTTCCAAAGGCTTCCTTTCTAACACAGAATAAAAGTCAATATCCCATCCTATTCCATAAGGCCCTTCAAGATCTTTTTCGCCCCTGAACCTTTCTAAACTTAATCTGATTACTTTTCCTCTCAGCTTCTCTGCTCCAGCCTCACTTGCCTCCTGTGGATCTTGAAAGATACCAAGCATGCTCCTGCCTCATGGCTTTGCCCTTCCTGTTCTTCCTATTTGCAGCAGATATGGTCTTGGCTTCCTCCCTAACTTCCTTCAGGACTTTGCTCAAATGGTACCTTATCGCCAATGGCTTTCCTAACCACCTTACAGAAAACATCAACTTCCATGTCCCCAGACTGGCATTTCCAACCCCCTTACCTTGCTATACATTTTTCCTTAACACTGATTATCTCAAAATATCATTTGTATTTATTTATTTGTTTACTATTATCTCTCCCATCTAAGTGTCATCAGAGCAGAGACTTTGTGACTTTTGCTCTATCCTCACGGTCTACTTAGGACAGAGTTTAGTATGTAGTAGGTACACAGTAAATACTGGATAAATATACGCCTGGATATCATCTGGGGTTCAGATAATTTAGAATGAATTCTATTTTCATAAGTTAAATGGTTCTTAAAAACTCCAACAACTTGAAAATGTATTCAGTACAAAAAATATAATCATAGGTTAATAAAAAAACCAATGTTTCCTTCATATAACAGTTAGAGGTAGGGCAATGCTTCCTTAAAAAGGGAAGCACACAGTCAAGGGCTCCGATCATTGTCTGCCTGTAAACTTTTGCATATGGATATCAAAGAAATACTACAAAAGTTCTTCAAATATTTACACTATATATTTACATACACATACATTTAATATTTATATTCATATTTACATATTATCGCCCTGGCCAATAAAGTTCAACTCCCAGAAGACCATAGCTAAACAAAATAGTAAAGGTATGTATCATTTCATTTTCTAAATATATATTCAAGCCAGACTTCCTGGATTTGAATCATGACTCCGGCATTTTCTGACTATGTGGACTTATGCAAACTACCAAACCTCCCTGTCTGTTGCTGCATTGTAATAATGGCTGTAACAATACTTCCTATCTCATAGGATTGCTGTAAAGATCAAACAAGATGATTAAAATAAAAACTTTAGAGCAGTGTTTAGTACATGGTTGGCTTCAGTAAATAGTGACTATATTATCATAATTTGCATTTGTATCACAGGCAACCCTAATAGAACGTCCATATCCTAAATTTTGTGTGCAATGAGGACCTTCCATACTCTTTTTTAGTACAAGTTTTATGATGGAACACTTACTTATCGTTTACCTGTGGGGAGGAAAAAAAACCAAGACTACAACTTACTTCATTATGAGCGGGCTAGTGAAGGATAAAATATCAGCAAGCACTTTGAACAAAGCAACTTGAATGAGGACAAATTTAAAGGTGTTCCACAATGCACAGAGCAGAGATGGTTTCCTGGTATGTGCCTCTTTATGAAAGGATGCCTATATAATGCAAGAAAATAAAAATGAGAAAATTGGACAGAACTAATACAAGTAAAAATGAACTATATATATAAACTAACCATAAAATTAGTAATATACTCCAAAGATAATAATGTAACAAGGGAGGAATAAATTCAGTTAAACTTGAAAACGTGACCCATATCATTGGTATGGTATCTCTACAGATCACTTGGTGTTACTTATACCATGTAGTATATATGAGCAAAGAAAGAGTTGTATTCTATTACTTTTGTGAATTTTGAAACTGTTTTATTAACATAATTAATTAATATAAATATAGTTTTCATTTTCAAATTATATTTTCTTTTGGGAAGTCTAAAGAAGACATATATGTGTACAGATATGACGCTAGATGTGGAGCACCTACTCTCCCTGCCCCATAAACTTTGGCCTTGGCCACCATATGATTTACTTTCACCAACAGACATGAGGCTCTGAGATATAGAAACCATCTTTGCCATGACAGTTGAGTAAAAGATATTGGTAGGAAGCCAAAGATACATACATATCAATACATTTGCTCCTGAATATTAAAGGGAAACGATGTTGAATAACTTGATGACAGAAATTAGCTGCAATAACAACCAATTGTGCTATGAAAATTGGTTGTCATTTCCCATGTTATACATTATTATATTAATACTATAAATATATTTTTATATTTATATAATTATAAATATATTTTATATATTTCTATATTATGTATTAATGATAATAATATCTCATATTTGGAACAAGTTTATCTAGTTTTAGGTAGTAATTAAGTACTTCGGATTTAATAATTACCTTTACTTTTTGCCTCTCTTGATTCCTTAAAACTTCCTTCCTCCATTGTTTTTCAAAGACGGGACATATAACGTAGGAGGAATCACTTTCATTTAGTTCAAAAAGATCCTCTCTTTCCAGAGGTTTCTTATAGCCTAAGATAATTATTCTAAAAATGAAAGAGTAAAATAAACAATTCAACAAAACCAATAATCAGGTTAAAAATTTTTTTTTTTTTTTGCATTTATTTCACTCCTTGATTTATAAATTATTGTATTGATTAGGGCACAATGACTAGACTGTATTTTGAAAAATCATACAACTTTATCCTGGGGTTCAACAAAGTGCAATAATCATTTGTAGCTTTTAGAAGGGCTCTTTAGACGTCTAATCATGTAGTGAAACCCTCATCTCATATTGGAGGCACCCACCTACCCTATCTCCCTTACTGAAATTTAAATAGCTAGCTTTCACAGTAAAGTATTCACCTCAAAACCCATATTTGCTTTTTAGGCTTGTTTCAGAGGAGAAACGGATGCAACCTCTGCATCTGCAACTTCTCCTATTCCACTCGAACTTTATATACCCTTTGCCACTTGACTTTACAGACCGTCCAACTAGATGTGGATTGTCCAACTGTCTCTGCCCTGTAAACTTTGGCCGTGGCCAAATCACCTATTTTGACCAATAGAATATGAGGTGATGTGACAGCGCCATCTCCAAGCTGATGGCTTAAGAAGCATGGCAAGTTACTGCCAGTCTGTGGGTGCTTCTACTCTCTTCCATTCAAAGAGCTCGCCCCAGGGGACATTGTGAATAGTTATGCAAGAACAAGGCATCCAAACTGGGACTGTCCCAGGCAAACTAAGATGCATGGTCTAGTTATACCACAAAGGCATCTGTGGCAGACAATGAATTATACTTACCTTATAGTCATCCTCTGCCCCATCATCTTCCTCCGAACAGGAGTCTGATATTTATTCAGTTGAAAATCTCTTAAACTCAGGGTAACTCCTTATTGGAGCCACAGAGTTATGAATTATGATTGGCCTAAACCCAGTCCTGCTAATCTCATTATCTTTTGCTTGGCCTTAATAATAAACTCAGTTACGGCTAAGGATATCTAAAAGAAATCTGCTGAAGAGAAATTTCTTTTTCAAAAGAAGGCACAAAGCAGGGGCTGGCCTTGTGGCCTAATGGTTAAGTTTGGTGCACTCTGTTTCAGTGGCATGGGTTCGGTTCCCAGGCTTGGACCTAAACCACTTGTCAGCAGCCATGCTGTGGCGGTGACCCACATACAAAATAGAGGAAGACTGGCACAGATGTCAGCTCAGGGCCACTCTTACTCAAGTGAAAATAGAAGGATTAGTAACAGATGTTTGCTCAGTGTGAATCTTCCTCAGCAAAAAAAAGAAAGAAAGAAAGAAAAGAAGGCACAAAACATCAAAAGGAAAAAACATTTTGCCTCCCTTTTCCTTCCCTTCCTCTTTCCTGCCTGTACTGAAGACATAATGCTCTGAGAGAAGCCATCTTTGCCAGCATAGGTGGAAAGACAAATAATAAAGATAGGAAGTGGAAAGATAGAAAAAGCCTGGACCCTTTAGAACATTTCTGAGGTAGTTTGTGGACCTATTCCCAGTCTTCTTCACAACAACAAGAAAATAAACACCTACTTGTTTAAGCTATTATTATTTGGCAATTCTGTTACTTGAAGTCAAACATAGTCCTAAGTGATGTAGTTCATACACTCAGTTTATGAGCTTGGTGACATGACTTGTTCAGTAAGAAATTAAATCCACGTTCTGACTCTGTAGCTTCAGTTCTTTCCATTATCAAGTACATCAGTCCAAGAGACCAAACCAAAGTATTCCACCACTCCAAACTGGGACCGCTTCCATTGTCACTGTTACTGAAGAATCTCAGTTGATTGACCCTGAGATGGATTTAAATCCTGTGGTAACTGGAGTCTGTACTGGATTCAATTTTACTTTTATTATACAACCTAGCATCATATTACAATTCACATTTAACAAAAAGGCTTAAACACAATAAGGACCTTCAGTAATCCCGTCCGTTTCTGTTGGCTAAAATATGCTGGACATTTTCCTGTAGTGCACTTTTAAAAACATATTAAGCAATAAACTACTTTTATGTCATATTAAGTCCTTCCATTTCATTCCATAAAATAAATATTCATTTTCAAAATAAGATTGCATTGATTTTCACAAAAGCATTTTTGATAACATTTACTGCCTCAGCATTTTGAGTTGGAACTGTGCAAAACTCAGCGGTTTTGGTTCATGGGGATAAGTGACCCCTGGCTTTCCTGCTGAGTCTCCAAATAATGCGGCATCTGAAAGTGACACTTAAGCTGAATTGAGAGTGATGCACACGGCTGGGTTGTTTAATTACTGTGACTTCCTTTTTCCCAGGTGTGCTCTCTCCGCCCCTTTTGCTGTCTTCTGGTAGATTTAAATACTCTCATCACAGGAGCTGGTCTCCCTTTCACATATAAGAGTCTAGGAAAAGGGGAAGCTTCTTTAAAACAAATGTTGAGGCAGCTTTTGGTGAAGGAATTAGGATCAACAGTTGACCCTCCCAATCAATGAAATATAGAACGCACCAGGTCCCATAAATTAGAGGACTTTATTCCTAAAGCAATAATGAGGTTCATACACGCATCTTGTATTTTTCAGATTGATATTATTTTTCAAAGAAGATTCACTTAATTTGATCCTCACAACTCTCTGGAGGCAGAGCAGTATTAATTTCCCATTTTCGCAGGTGGTTAAACATGCCCGGAACTCCGGAGACTGGTCACAGACTTTTAAATGGGACACAAACCAGTGCTAACTTAACCAAAGGCAGACAATGCCTTTAAGTGTACTGTTTCCACTCTGTTTTCAATTTCATCTCAGAGAGAATTTTGAGTATATTTAACACGAACAAGTGTGCGTAAGTATCTCATCTAACTAATTTAGGAGGAGCAGAACATTGGCAGTTGGCTAGGAAGATGAGATGAAATGGAAGTTTTATAGATGAGTAATATCTGAATACTTGGAAAGTATGGATATACAGTAGCATTATCAATTTGATTAATATTAATCACCTTTTTAAACATTTCTGGTCAGGGGTGATTGTGTTAAGAGAAAAGGCAAGAAGTCAATCTGTCTAAAACTCATAGGATAGGACAAAGTCAGGTAATGTACAATTTTTATTAATATGTGAGGAAAAGGTAAGGCAGATTGAATAGTGTATCCCTGGTTAAAATAATGGTTCAACTGTGACCTACAAAAACTCTAACTAGATTTTTCCATGTATGTCAAGGGGATTATTCTATGACCATGATTATTACACACTGATGACAGATTATATTTGCTGATAAAGGCTTTGTAATTATTCGATCATCAAAACAATCTAGACAGCTACCGCCTTAGGAATTAAGGCTCATAAGCATATAATTTCCTAATTATTTGTATCATCTGAGCACATTTTAATTGAATTATTCATATAATTATGGGAGCTTGAATTTGGCCTAGGAAATAATTTCTGACTTAATTCTGTAACTGAAAAAACAGATCTGAGAATACAATGAACCACTGTCTCCACAGTGACAGTCTCTTAAACAATAGCCATGCTGCATCTGCAATTGTTTAACCACCAGATAAGAAATCAAATTAGACTCAAGTCAATGCCAGCTCCAGACATTAGCATGTTATGAAAATATTTCCTATCTAGTTCTGAGATGTTAAAGTTAAACAGAAAATAAATGTGATATTCAACAAGTATAGCTTATTGGTTTGTTTGATTGATATAAGATATAGACTTCAAGATATGGAGCTGCCATACTTCAAAATTTGCTATGCCTTATCTTGCTTATTGAATTTAATTTCAGCTCCTTACTTTAGGCCTTCTAAAATGGTGTTTATAATATTTAATATAAATGCATATAGCTTTTATAGTTTGATAATTAAAGTTTTAAAAGTAAATTTACTTAAAATTAATTTTATTTGCATTATTTAAATTCTATGATATCCTATGACTTAGAAACGACAGTGAAATTTTTAAAGTCAGAGTAGATATCACTCTTTCTCTCAGCTCACAGATGAAACAGGATTCAGGTTTGGAAAACATACCTATACATACATGAATTTAAAAAAATCAAAATCATTAACTATAAATAGCCCATATTTACATAAAATCTATTTAAACTTTCTTTTTTCTAGTGTGTAACTTAATGTAGCAGATTAGTGTAAAATTTTTGCTATCCTTTTTAAGTGATTCCTAGATTTGTGTAACTTGGAATTCTTATCATAATTAACCTCTTCTGCCTAATTATTTGCTCACCATGTATATCAGTTTTCTCCTTAACTGCTTTCATAAAAATCACCAATGATCTTTATGTTGCCAAATTCAATGGAGAATACTCAGTTCTTATTTTAATTTACCCCTTTTCAGGATTTGGCCCTGTTGACCACTTTATTTTTCTCCTTTTCTGACAATTTCCTTAGCTTTCAATCATACTCTTTGCTTGGTTTTTCTCATACATTCTGAATGCCTTGACTTGGCTTCCCTTGCAGACTCACCACTTCTCACTGTTTAAATATTGAGGCTTCCCAATGTTCCACTGATTTGTCCTATTCAGAAGACTTGCTTTCTGGCTGATCTCATTCGTACTCACGTCTTCAACCTCTGACCTACAGTCAATGACTCCCAAATCCATATCCATAGGCCAAAGGTTTATCCGAACCCCGAGATCTACATATCCAAACACATGATTCTTCACGGTGATGAGTTACAGGCATCTCAATTAAAGCTACCCCAAAGTGAACGCAAATAATTTTTCACCACACCTGAACCTCACAGTTATCAGAGCCACAAACTGAGATTTATTCTACACCTTTCCTAGGTCCTCAACTTCCTTATCTAATCGACTCTCTCTCTTACACAGCTCTTGAATATGCTCGTTCCTCTTCATCATCTTCATCATTACCATAGTTCAGAGTGTAGCCATAACTCTCCCAGAATACCCAATGAGCCTCCTACCCACTTTCTCTGTCTCCATTTCCCTCTCATCCATACCGTATCCCCACAATTGCAAAGGAGATTTTCTGAAGTGCAAAAATGATGATGTCACTTTCTATTTAACAGTCTTCAGGGGCTTCTCCTTCCCTTCAGGTTATCCTAGAGAACGCTTCAAGATCTGCCCTTCTGGCTTCACCTCTTGCCACACCAACACTCTGCGGCGTGTGGGAGGGTCAGTTCTCTCTGGCCTCTGTGGTTTGCATGTGGTATTTGCTCAACTCAGAATGCCACCTGACTCACTCCTGAACATCTTTAAATGTTGCATGAAAACATTAATTACTTGAGAAAACTTGTTTAGGTGATTCTCCTGAAAACTGTGTTTGTCTATCATCCTTATATTGCCTTCTGCCTTTTTGGGTAATTGATAGTGTATTAATCTTTCTAATTCTACCACGAATTCCTAGAAGGTAGGAACTAGCTCATTTATCTCTATATTTTTAAAGGTTAGCATAACGCAGGGCACCTCGTATGTAATCAACCATTTTTTTTTTTTAAGGATTCATATACTCTTGAGAACATATCTATAGATCAAATTGGGCAATTTTGTTTCTACCAACTATAGAGTAAGGGGCATAAATTTAAGATGATAAATTAAAATGATAAATTTAGTTTCATATTATTGGAAACTTTCTGTTATGGGGAAAAGAAACACATTTTTAAAGAAAGCTTCTGAATTTATAAAATTAGAAAAAATCAAATCTTCTCATTTAATATGATTTAATTCCTGTATCAAAGCCCATCTTATGTGTGAGTTATTCTGTGAGATACACAACATTATACATCTTATAAAAATGCTTGTGTGTCTGTGTGTGTTTTAATAGCAGTGTATATAAGTATATATGGAAGCATTCCTAGTAAAGAGTAGAATTACAAAGGGGAAAAAAGGGAGAAACGTGGACTCAAAAGAAACTCACTTCTAACCCCAAGTTGGTGTGTTCCTACCTGGGTGTCAATGGACAGGTTACTCCCTCTGCCTGAGCCTCAATTTTCTCACCTATAATGCCTGTCTCATAGGGCTTGGGGCGGGGGGGAATGAAATACAGTGATATATAGAAAGTGGGTAGCAGATACTTGATGCTAAAAAAAAATAATCATCCCTCTGCCCCTCCCTAGTGCTAACAGGGATACAAATCCTTTAAAGGGACAGCCATATGATATGGAGCTTAGTAGTCTCATCTGTGCAACTATATAGTATGCTATTACTTCTGACTCTTCTGTAACAAATAATATGAGAAAAATCTTTACAAAGTCCCTTTGTAAAAATATTCATACTTAGATTAAAGATGAAACATGTAAATGTCATTTCCCTTGGAATCTTCCTCAGGCTGGTCCGCTACAGACAAATTAGTAAAATTCCTACCTGCTAAACCAGGAATATGTCATCTTACTGAAGAACGAGGCACTTTTCTCCGGACTGCACTTCTGAAAAGAAAAAATATAACAAGTGGTGTATGAAGAAATGCCTTTAATTTACATTTGAAATATCTTTGTCAGCAGGTGGAAAAGTAAACATGAAACATATTTTTAGAATAATTATTCTACTAAGTTATAGCTCTGTGGATATCATAATCCTTAAAGAATACAGTTAAGATATTCTTAGATAGTGGTTGGACTAGAGAAATTTTAAGATTTCTCCCAACATTCTGACTCTGTTTACATAGCAAAAAACCATGTAGAAAAGGAAAATCATTTGTAAAATCCCCCTCTCTCTCTTTATATTATGTATAATATATATATTATATATATAGTATAGTTCCTTGAATTTATTAGCACATAATGGTTGTTTACCAAATTAATACAATTATATGACAATATATATGCATGTATTTATACATACATAATTTAGCTTATACTTATATATATGTATAAATATTTTAGTTGTTAAATTAAATATAGTTTGTCTATTTTCTGAAAAATAGAAAACTAAGAGACTACAATAGGTATTTGCTTTTCTTACTTCTGTATAAGTGTTTGATTACACATTTTTGTATAAATATATAAATTACATATTTATCACAATTACATATTATTTGGGGAGGTTATAACATTTCCATAAAATTCTTCCCATTGACCTGGTCAGTTCAACCAAAAGAAGAGGAGTTTAAAAAGGGAAGGCCTCAGAAGCAATCATTTTACATTTTTAGAATCAGTATTAATCTCTTTGCATTTTACAAAGAAAACTGATGGGGGCCAGCCCCGTGGCCACGTGGTTAAGTTCACACTTCCGTGGCCCAGGGTTCCACTGGTTCGGATTCCGGGCGCTGACATGGCACCGCTCATCAGGCCACACTGAGGTGGCGTCCCACATGCCACAACTAGAAGGACCCACAACTAAAATATACAACTATGTACTGGGGGGATTTGGGGAGAAAAATCAGAAAGCAAAAAAAAAGAAAGAGGAAAAGAAAATTGGCAACAGTTGTTAGCTCAGGTGCCAATCTTTAAAAAAAAAGAAAAAAAGAAAAAGAAAACTGATCATCATGTTAAATTGCATTCTTAGAAATTGTCCCACATGGAACAACTTTTGCATTGATCTTCTCTAACCCAGTTCTGATTTCATATTCAAACTTAAAAAGTGTTTACCACATTTTTAAAAATTCTGATCCTAGAAGGAATGAGTGAAACAAAATTCCATCCTGTGTAGTAAAATGGCCTAAGTATAGAGGAGAAAACATGACCTCAGATCTGTTCTTTGAGTTAAAGAAGATGATATACTATAAATCATTGAAGATACATATAATTTACCAAAATGGTGTTTTCCTTATATGCTTATTGCAGGAAGTAAATGCAATCACAAATGTAACACATTTATTACATCATTGGCTCAAACTAACCACTCAAACATGTGAACTATGATATCATCATCACCATTGTTACCAAACATATTATTTGGAAAACAAGTGCACAAGTTATTGGGGAAAATGTTCTGAAAACTCTCTAATTAATTTGGAGGACACATTTTATTACATACATTCAAATTTCACAGGAAGTTGCCAATCTGATGATTTGTCACCAATGAAAGGATCTTATTTACATGGTAAATACATATATTTCTGTGGCAGACTGCAAATGGCTACAAGTTCGTTGCAGCTTTTTCCATCAGAAAGTAGAGTCTATTTCCCACCCCTTGAAACTGGGCTGGTGTTGTTTCTTGTTTTGATGGAGAGAGTGAGAATGCAACAGGAGTGACTTTGAGAGAGCTTGGATTCTAAGCTTCAAGAGGCTTGTTATGCTTGGAACCCTGAGGACACGATATGTCTGAGCCTGAGCTAGCCTCCTGGAGGATAACAGACCACAAGGAAGAGAACTACAGTGCTCATCCGACAGTCCATCATCCTGGCAACAGCTTGAAAACTGCCAGACGTATGAGTAAATCAGTCCTAGATTATCCAGCCACCAGCCAACTCTCCAGCTGATTGTAGATGTTTAAGAGAACTCAACAGAGATAGGCCAAGCTGACCCAGAGCAGAACATGATCCAGCTGACCCAGAGAATCGAGAGCTAAATAAAAATGGTGTTTTCAGGGCCTAAGTCTTGCAGAGCTGCTAGAGAGGGTTACTTTGGCAGACTAAGAACTCAGGATTTGACTTAACATTCCCTCTCTGTCCATTTTCCACGTGAAAGCATCTCATATGAGGCCCTTTGAGTCCTCTGGTAAATAGCCTTCTTAGATGTGGGCCAAGCATCTTACATGCATTTATCACAGCAAATTCCAAGCGTCATATCTCCCAGAAGGAATAGCAGGAAGGTAAAAAATCTGGAGAAGGTAATTTGTCCTTACCAAGCACCAAGAATGTATAAATAACTTCTCAGCAAATAAGTAATTACTGAATTCATAGCATAGGTCTTGCTGAGTTCATTATTTATATATTGCTGTAAAGCAACAACTACGCAGACAAACAGAACATGATAATTCTGAGAGTATCTTTCAGCATTCTAATTTACTTCCATCTTCTCCATTAAACATTTCTCAATCCTTCCAAAGTAGCTATTCTCAGTCTGACAGTACTACTAGTCTGCAGACCTAATTGACTCCAAATGAGTTTCTCACTTCCCTTGTCTCCCGAAGCCCACTACAGGCCTTTATTTTCTAAGCCATTTTATTCTCTACTGTACTTATCTTGGGCATATAGTAGGCATCCTGTAAATATCCTAACATTGCTAACTTAAGAGCAATTTTCACTGGTTATTTCTGAATTATGGTGGAAGAGCAGGCAGTATTTAGACCATGGGACTACAGCATAGCCAGGGGCCAAGATTTAGTAAAGTGTATTGCTCTCAGTCTTCCTTGGGATCAACCTTGAGATGCAGCCTCGTGAAGATACAGTTCGTGTAACTGCTACATTTAACAGTAGCTCATAACCTCTAACTTCAGGGGCTTCCTTTGTGAGTATTCAGGGAGAGTTCCGAGAATAGTGGAGGAAGTTATGGGAAAATAAAAGTACAAGGTCATGGAGAAGGGAAAACATTTAGAAATCAAAAAGATCTTATGTTTCTTAATCACTTATTATTTGCCAGATTCTGTATGAAGCGTATTGCCTCGTTAAGTATAACATATCTTTGCAGTACGATCATGTCATCTTCATTTTGCAGATGAGGAAACTAAGACCTAGAGTTTAAGAAACTTGCCCAAGATCCTCCAGCTAAGAAGTATAGGAGAGAGCCAGCCCTAATGGCCTAATGGTTACAGTTTGGTGCTCTCACCGTTTTGGCAGGCTGGGTTCGTTTCCTGGCCACAGAATCACACCACTCATCTGTCAGTTGCCATGCTGTGGTGGCAGCTCACACAGAAGAACTAGAAGGACTTACAACTAGGATATACAATCATGCACTGGGGCTGTGGGCAGGAAAAAAAAGTATGAGAGACTGGATCTAATCCAGTTAGTTCATTCTATCTTCCAGTCATAATTCCACACTCTCAACTCTGCTACATGCTGTCTGCTGCTCCTCAGAGAGATCTTTCCCCTGCCCACTTCCTTCTACTCCACTTCAGGCTAACTCCTCCTCCTGCTTCAGTCCTATTCTGGATTTACTGCCTTGGGCAATTCCTCTCCTCCCACCCCAGCCTCCAAGGCTCAGATTCTTGTTCTGTGTTAACAGAGCAATCTCCACATATTCCTCAGGGGGGATTTAAGGACTCCTTCAGGTGGGCCCTCACTGAATTTACCCTCCTCTGTACCCAACTGTCTTTTTTTTTTAGATTGGCACCTGGGCTAACAACTGTTGCCAATCTTTTTTGTTTTTTTTCTGCTTTATCTCCCCAAACCCCCCCGTACACAGTTGTATATCTTATATATCTTAGTTGCGGGTCCTTCTTAGTTGTGGTATGTGGGACGCCGCCTCAACGTGGCCTGACGAGCAGTGCCATGTCCGCGCCCAGGATCCGAACCCTGGGCCCCCACAGCGGAACGCGTGAACTTAACCACTCGGCCACAGAGCTGGCCCCTGTGTACCCAACTGTCTTATCATTTGCTGACAGGTGCTTCTGTCCTACTAGGACTTAGTTCCTCTGGAGGACAGAAACTATATTTGATTTGTCTTTGTATTTCCAGTTTTAGCCAGGGCCTAGCTCATGTTTTGGATGAATAAATGAATGAATGGATGGATGATAATCACTCCCAACAAAAAATATTTAGAAGCACTATATTCACAGTCACCACACCAGCCCAAGAAACTCAACCTGAAAGTCATGCTCTTAGCTTATAAATTAGGTGGGGACTTTTATCTGAGATCTATCATGTCAAAAATATAGATTTAGCAATGAAATGTCATCATACAAGTTTTTCTATATGCTTTGAAGCCATCAATTTTTTAAAATTTGGCATCATAGAAGTAACAAATAGAAAATGCAGTTAAAAAGAATATTTTCAGTCCTGTCTAAATGGATTCCTGGTCCATGAAGCTATCTAGGATGAATAACAGTCAAGGTAATAAACATTGTTGGAATCCTAGAGGAAGAGCTGATTGAAATTTTGAGTAAGGAAATTGTCTAAGTTTTATCATTTCTCTCCCCAAAAGCTTGTAATTGACTGCCGTTGGCCACTTCGGCAGTTACACTAATCTTGTTAAACCAGTTTGCATGACAACGTCTGCCTTCTCTACTGCAAAGTAAAAAAAGTGTGTTGTCTTGATGGAGCTCACTCACAGTTTCCAGGAACTTACTCAGCATCTGTATTTTAAAGACTTTTAAAAGAGTGTATTACATATAATTTGACTCACTTTTAAAGAAATTTACAGTTTCATTTTATGTGATCAGAAGAATAGCTTTCGTATTATGTGACACTTGGAGTTACTAACAAAACCTATGGTTAGAACAAAGTCCCCAGACTCTGAAATTCTTCTTTTTGTCTTTTTTAGAATTACAGAACTACTAATGGTCAGAGCTATTTTTAAGCCCGTCTTGTGTAGTGATGAGAAGGAAAACAAATGGAACTTTTGTTAGAGAAATGATCCTACTCCACAGCTGAGCGCTCATTTCCCTGTCCTACTGCCTTAGCACGTGACTCCTATTGTGGGAGAAGCATGTGATACAGCAGGGAGTCAGAGCAAGGCGCGGTTAAGTGTCTGCAGTTTTTGGATTTGCCCCAGACTTCGGTGTCCCAATCCCACGTCAGTTAACAGAGTATTATTTATCCTGCATCTCTCCTGCGGTTTTAAGGGGCTCAAGCACTGGTTGTCAGGTCCATTCATTCTTTTCTCAAATGTTTGTTTCTGTTTACGGGGGAGTTACTTATCCCTTCAAACAAAAAAGCCTCTTTCTCTGCTCCAGGAGCCACCTTGACTGAGACAGCGATGAGTGATGGCGTAGGTTTCACACCATCCTGGGGACTAATCTCAGCTCTCACGATCTAGTGTGTGTGCACGCGCGCCCGCGCGAGTGCGTGTATGATTACTATTAAACAAGGATCTAAGACATCAGTTCAAGGTTCAGGGTCTGAACGAACAGTCAGCTCTCCCCGCTTCCCTTTCCCCACCCAGAGCGGCGAGAAGACCGCCCCGCCTCTCCCCCCAGGACCAATGAGCTTTACCTGCGCCTCGGGCCCCCCGGGGACCCGCTGATAGGAGCTGCTGGCGCCCCACCTCCGCAGGATGGAAAACATGGTCCTCGCGGGCGCCAGGAGAAGTGAGGCGGAGAGAGGTGCCGCGGCTGTCACCTCTCTTAGCAGTGAACTGTCTGTCCCGCGCCTGGAAGGTGGGACGACGCGCGCACTCAGCCCTGGCTGAGTCAGCTGTCACCCTGCCCTCAGCTGGCCCTTCCCGCGAGCGCCCCGGGCGGGGGAGGGAAGGAGGGATATGGAGGAAGGGGAGGAAGGAGAAGAGGAGGGACCTTATTTAGAGTCTGAGGATCCCTGCCTTTTGGGGCAGCTTGCGCTTGACTCAGTAGTTCTCAACTCTTCAATTTCCAGGGCTGCTCTGTTAGAAAATCTGTGTCCCTTTATGATAGACGCACAAAGCTCTTTGCTCCCTAGGATGAGATTTATATAATTGCGGACAGAATGTTACAGTTCTCTCCTACAGAAAACTAAGGACAACAGGTATCGGTATAATTTTACAGAGCAGAATTTTATTGCAATGGCTTTGAAATCAGAGGCTAATGAAATACTTCCCTTAGTATTAGAAAACCCTAACAGTATATGGAATCTAAATTTTACTCTTCAAATTCACTATAAAGCAATATAATAAATGAAAAACTTCATAGTAACTAGCATTAGCAAATAACTAAATAAGATACATGACATATAAAGGGGAATATGAACATTAAGGATGGCCTTTTGACTTTTAATAAATATTGGTGACTCGTGAACATTGTATAAAGAAGTACTGGTGTGTGCAACGTCACTTTGAAGATCTGCTGATCCATGAGATGTGTCATTGGTCTGATGAAATATTTTGTTTCAATCTACTTAGAACCTGAAGCAACAGAAAAGGGAATAATTTTAGGAGTTTTGAATAACAAGAATAAGGATAAGGCAATGTGATAATTTTACAAGGATGGGTGTTAAGTTTCAAGACCAAGGAAAATTCTGTTTGCTTCTTGAAATTAATGTTAGTGGTAGATGGAAGAATTGAGGATTTAGGACAAGAGAAGGCCAGCTTGCTGGAGAAAGAAACTGAAAGATGATACCTGGGGAAGTTTTGGCCTGCCCATAGGAAGGGTCAAACTGAGGAATCAGACAACTTCTACATAAGGATTAGACCAAATGTTACCTCATGGAATTTAAGTACTGGAAAATATTTAGAACACAATTTATTTGGCTTGCTTCCTCTCTTTAAACCATATTTGTCTGGCCCTATGCAAAGAGGAAGTTGTGGATTTCACTTTAAAATGTATCTTTGAAGAATTGAGGTCACAGCTCAGGAGTTAGAAACTCTGTCTCATGTCTTCTAGAACTTTCCTCAAGCTCACATACAAGTTTGGGGACCACGTCCTATTCAGCAGCCTCAGCCTGAGGGGCCCTCTCCCCATCTGCACTTTTAAACTAGCCACTCTGGATTCCATGAAGAAAAGGCGAGGTCTTCTTGTAGACATAGTCCTTGGTTTTTCGGATATAGTTACAAGGGAAGAAGGAAGTTTGAACCTATGGCATAGAGGAGGAAGCCAGGAAGAAGAAAGGCCTAAAAATAGCTCAGGCTCTAAACTCAACCTTTGCCTTCCTTCCTCCTCTTGGAAGCAATCCCCTCAGGAAAGGTTGGTTCTAGCAACTGGAAGCAGGCAGATTTCTACAAATACTCAGTTCTAAAAAGACACCCAGCTCCTCGACTGGTGGGAGGAGAGAGGAATCATGAAGGCAACTGAGTATGAGTTAGAGAGGGCTGGCTCTCTAGTGTTGGGAAATTGGAGTGATGGTGCCCCCACCCAAAGGGATTGAGGGAAAAATCTCTTGGAGCCCTACAAAATTACATTTTAATGTGAAGTTTCTCCATCCTGAAGGAGGTACAAAATAAGACTGTGCTACTGGGAGGGAAGGCATGAAGGTTTTTAAAGAAAGAAATTACAGTTTTCATTGCTTCAATGCTTAGTTGAGGAAAACTCAGTGAAATGTTCAGATTTGCCTAGGGAAAGGAAGATATAAAATAAAATGACCTTGACATAAGCAAAACCTTATCACAAAGTTAGCTTTCTGACTCACTGAATTCTCATGCTAGCTGAAATATGAAATAAACATTTCCTTTTCCAGGAAAAAGAAAATCATGGCGAAGTAGAATAAAAGGGCTTATGGATTTAGTGATGCGTGGAGCATATTTTATGTTGCAATATTCAATTTTTTAGGTTGCTGGAAAGATTCATTGTGAGGGTTTATATGTATCCATGGATTCTGTTCTGCTTTACAAGCCTGCAGCTTCTGCAGCTCACCCTTTCTTGCTGAGAAGAGCCTCATAGATCGAGGTCAGACTCTATGAGTCTGATGAGAAGTAAGGCTGAAAGAGCGAGCTGCCTGTTTCCCATAGTTATCTGGACGTAGGGTTGTCACCATGGCAGAGAGGGGAAAATTCTTTTCTTTGAGATGATTTCAGGCTGTATCTTTATGGCGGTGGGGGATGGAATAGATGCTATTTTCATTGTTCTTGTTAACCTTGGTATTAAAAATTGAATTAACAATACTATTCAATTCATGGCATACTATCATCATTTTGTGAAGGACCATTCTTACTTTATTTTATTTATGTTTTCCCATTGATTTATTTTCCAGTCCATTTTTCCCCACCATAAGTCACTTATCTAGAGTAACAAATAGGTATCTTTTCAATCTAACTTCTATACATTTATTTATTTATTTATTTCCTGCTTTATCTCCCCAACCCCCCCGTACACAGTTGTATATCTTAGTTGCAGGACCTTCTGGTTGTGGGTATACATTTATTAAGATACTTCTTTATCCTGGAAAACTATATGGTGCTGTTTTATGTGTATTAAAAATTTGTACAATTGGTATTTTCCTGTAGTCATTGCAACACAATTCCCTTCCTTCCTCTGTGTTTTGTAACTTTACATTATTTGTAGAGCATCTACCCATGTAAGGTTGCACAACACTCACCCATTGTTGGTGACTGCTGCACGGTGCTTTGTTCTATGCAAAGACCACAATTTCCAGGAACTTGAATGTGACTAAGCACATAGACCCTAAGGTAACACTTTGGGTTTAAATCTGGCACCATTATTTACCAGCCAGTCATTAACATCTCAGAGCTCACTTTCCCATCTATAAAATAGAACAGTAGTGCCTTCCTCACAGGTTTGTTGTAAGGATTACATGATTCGATCATGTAATAAGTAAAACATTTAGAACAGTAAGGGCATGTGGTAAATATTGCATAAATTACGCTGATGCGTATTACTTACCTGGTCACATAGTGCTGTGAGAAATCTCTCTCTTCAAGGACTGAGGTGTGCATTTCTCTTTGATCAAGCCTTCTCCTTTTTTTGGACTCAGGATTCCTTTACGTCCTTCAAAGTTACTGAGTACCCAAATAACTTTTGTTTATGTCGAGTAGCTCTATTGATATTTACCACATTAGAAATTAAAATTTTTATTTTAAAATTCTTATTATTGAAAAATAACAATAATAAACCCATTACGTTTTCATAAATGCTAGATTATTTAAGAAAAATAGCTAAACTTAAAGGACAAAATTTTCTTTGAGACGATTGGCATTATTTTACATTTTAATGTCTGGCTTAGTAGAACACAGCTGGATTCTTAAACCTGCTTCTCCATTCCATCTGTTACAATATACGGTTTTCATTGAGGTAGATGAAGAAAATCGGCTTCACACACATATGTAGTTGGAAAAGGTGGATTAATTTGCTACTTTTCAGGTAATTCTAGATAGTTGTATTTGACCTAACCCCACAGTTCTGCTAATTTCTTGAAAGTTAGTTCCAATGTGGAACCTGAAACCATATCAGTAAACCTTTTGTACTTTGTTGCATTAAAAGTCATTGGGCTACCTTGCATTTTGAATGAATCTTTTTTCGTTGAATGATTTTGTAAACTCATGAATTGGTTACTTGGAATGTATGCCTTCTCTGAGTTATGAGTATTTTCCAAATGTTGATACATATCATTATTTAACATAAAAAACATATTTATTAATATCGCCACCAATTTCATCAGAAAATTCTTTAAGTGTTAAGCAGCTGTGAAGCTCATGGTGGTAGATCCCAGTATTCTAAAAATACAATTTTCTCTAAAAAGCTTGAATCTTTCATTGGCAATAAACACTGTCAGTTGTATTCCTTGAAATGACAAAATCACTCTACTTACTCTTGAGCAAATGTCTGACAGATATCCAAGTCTGAATAATGATAGTTTGTCTTCAGTCATTCTTTCGTGTAAAAGCAGCGTTCCATGAAATAGTGGATAATTCAGCTTGCAACTCAAAGAGTTAGACAAGTGTTTTTCCCCAAGGTGACTATCATACTTTGTCATGAAGCAAAAATGTTTTGCGTGTACTTCCCATTTCATCACACAAAATATTAAAAAGACATACTCAGGGTCAAGATTTAATAATATCAGTACACACACACACACACACACAGAAACATTTTAATTTACTGTGTATGCACAATGGTAAAGAATACAGTGACATGACTATCAGTACTTGGTGTCACTGCATTCATTCATTCTAAGGAACCAATAGCTTTACCCATCATTGCTTTCGCACCAATGGTGCAAATAGCAACATAGTGAGAAAGACAAGTAAAAAGACTAGATATTGGGGGCAGGACCAAGATGGCAGAGTGAGCGGTCTTCTTTCTCTCTCCCCCGTTGAATCCACAAGTAATTGGACATTCACTGATTAACAAAGGATATCCAGATAGCATCTCAAGACGCCTAAGAGTCTCGTGCTACTATTCAATGGAAGGTGGACGGACTTCCCCCAGGGAGGAGGTGGAAATAGGTGAAAACTCTCTGACCCCCAACCCCCGACCCCCGGACAGCCTAGTTCCTGCAGGAGACTCTCTTCCAGCAGACTCCCCCATAGACTTGCCACACACCAAGGGCAGGAGTGTGCACTCACCAGCGGAGCGACGGTGGAAACAGGTGACAACAGCCCTACCCAAGCCCCCCACGATTACACCTAAGCCGAGGGGGAATCCCCAGGGTCCTGCACCCACTGGCAGGGAAGGCCTCCACTCGCCATTAGCAGGGAGGCCCCACTCAGAATCCAGAAGAAAGGGAAGCTCCTGGCAGGTGGATTCCCTGGCATGGCACCAGACCACAAGCTGCTACTGGGCTCACGGTCTCTGGCGCACTGGTCGGTGCAGGGGGTGCCCAGACTTCCCATAGACGTGCTTGGGGACACGGTTGGAGCTCCAGCACCCAGCTCTGCAGCCCAGGGGGAGGCTCTGGGGTCCCGCCCCTCTCCGGCAGGGAAAGCCTCTGCTCGCCATTAGCAGGGAGGCCCTGCCCAGCATTCGGAACACCAGGAAGCTCCCTAGAGCAGAATTCCCCACAAGGCAGCAGCTTACAAGCACCGCCAGGCCCACGGACTCTGGCCATGTCCCAGAGGAGGCAAAGGGCTCCCAGAGATCCCGTGAGAGTGGAGTGGGGCAGAGTGGAGCTCCAGTGAAACGGCTATGTAGCCAGGGGGGAACTCCAGATTCCTACAGCAGCCTCAGCAAAAGCCTCTGCTCAGCACTAGTGGAGAGGTCCCGACTGGCAATCGCAAGGCAGGAAGGCCCTGGGGCAAAAGTAGCACAGCTAGGTGAGCTAACGACAGTCTGCAGAAGATACCCATAGCTCTGCTGGGACCTGTAGTGGACAAGTGTGATCTTGTGGGCTCTGTTAGGGACAAAGCAGCGATTATAGGTGATCCTGCTCCTGGCTGATGGGAAAGCCCACAACACTGCTGCAGACCACAAGACGAGAGCGCATGTAAGTGAGGTGCAACAGTAGGCACCAGCAGCCTGAGGCCCCTTTGCGATTGCCCCCACAATCGATGAGGGACCCACAGGACAACTGTGACTACAAGGAGGGGTCCAGGTACAGTCAGTAACAGCTGACAGGGTTCCTGGTTGGTGCAGTCTAAACAGCTGCCCCCCCACACCAGTCACAACAAGTGGAAGCAGCGACTAAACTCTATCTCTATGCAGAGGCACAAATCCACGCCATTAAGCAGTATGAAAAAATATATTAAATCTCCAGCACAGAAGGAAAATGATAAGCACCCAGAAAACAATCCCAAAGACAATGAAATCTATAACCTAAATGACGATGATTTCAAAACTGCCATTATTATAAAACTCAATGAGTTAAAAGAGAATTCAGATAGACAACTCAATGAGTTCAGGAGCTATGTCACAAAAGAGCTTGACACTATAAAGAAGAACCAATTAGAAATACTGGAGATGAAGAACACAATAGAGGAGATTAAGAAAAATCTGGACTCTCTGAACAGTAGGGTCGATAATATGGAGGACAGAATTAGCAATTTGGAGGATAGGAATATAGAAATGCTGGAGACAGAGGAGGAGAGAGAACTAAGACTAAAAAGAAATGAAGAAACTCTCCGAGAATTATCCAACTCAATTAGGAGATGCAACATAAGGATTATAGGTATACCAGAGGGAGAAGAGAAGGAGAAGGGGGCAGAAGGCCTGCTCAAAGAAATAATAGCTGAGAATTTTCCAAACTTGGGAAGAGAGATGGAACTTCATGTGACAGAAGCCAATAGATCTCCAAACTTTATTAACACAAGAAGACCAACCTCAAGGCATATAGTAGTGAAACTAGCAAAAGTCAATGACAAAGAGAAAGTACTAAGGGCAGCCAGGCAGAAGAAAATAACTTACAAAGGAAACCCCATAAGGCAACTAGCAGATTTCTCAGGAGAGACCTTACAGGCTAGAAGAGATTGGAATGAAATATTCAAAACTCTGAAGGACAAAAACCTGCAGCCAAGAATACTCTACCCAGCGAAAATATCCTTCAAATATAATGGAGAAATAAAACCTTTCCCAGATAAAGAAAAGTTAAGGGAGTTTATCGCTAAAAAACCTCCTCTTCAAGAAATGCTCAGGAAGAACTTCATTCCTGAAAAATCAAAAAAAAGGAAAGGGACTACAAAATCCAGAACAAAGGAGATAAGCAGAAGGACAATAACACAAAGTAACAGCTCTCCATCAGGACAAAATGCAAAAGAACTGGAAAACAAGTGATAAAATGGCAACAGTAGGCCCCCCAAGTTTCAATAATCACTCTAAACGTGAATGGATTGAACTCTCCAATCAAAAGGCACAGAGTGGCAGGATGGATCAAAGAACAAGATCCAACAACATGCTGCCTCCAGGAAACACACTTCAGCCCCAAAGACAAACACAAACTCAAAGTGAAGGGATGGAAGACAATACTCCAAGCTAATAATGAACAAAAGAAAGCAGGTGTTGCCATATTTATATCAGACAAAGTAGACTTCAAAGTAAAACAGATAAAGAAAGACAAAGAAGGGCAGTACATAATGATAAAAGTGACTCTACACCAAGATGACATAACACTTATAAATATATACGCACCTAACACAGGAACACCAAAATTCGTAAAGAAACTATTAACAAAACTAAAAGGAGACATCAACAGCAATACAATAATAGTAGGGGACCTCAACACCCCATTAACACCAATGGACAGATCATCCAGACAGAAAATCAACAAGGAAATTATAGAATTAAATGAAAAATTAGATCAGTTGGACCTAATAGATATATAGAGGACACTTCATCCAAAAACAGCAGGTTACACATTCTTCTCAAGTGCACATAGAACATTCTCAAGGATAGACCATATCTTGGGAAACAAAGCAAGCATCAATAAGTTCAAGAGGGTTGAAATAATATCAAGCATGTTTTCTGATCATAATGCTATGAAACTAGAAATCAGCTACAAGAATTGGGCTGGGAAAGTGCCCAAAATGCGGAGACTAAACAACATGCTAATGAACAAACAATGGATTATTGAAGAAATTAAAGAAGAAATCAAATATTATCTGGAGACAAATGAAAATGAAAACACACCGTACCAAATTATTTGGGAAGCAGCAAAGGCAGTCCTAAGAGGGAAATTCATTGCAATACAGTCTCACCTCAATAAGCAAGAAAAATCTTACATAAACAACCTCAAATGACACCTAACGGAATTAGAAAAAGAAGAACAAACAAAGCCGAAAGTCAGTAGAAGGTGGGAAATAATAAAAATTAGAGCAGAAATAAATGACATTGAAACAAAAAAGACAGTAGAAAGGATCAATGAAACAAAGAGTTGGTTCTTCGAAAAAATTAACAAAATCGACAAACCCTTAGCCAGACTCACTAAACAAAAAAGAGAGAAGTCTCAAATAAATAAAATTAGAAACGAGAGAGGAGTAATCACAACAGATACCGAAGAAATACAAAGGATCATAAGAGAATACTACGAAAAACTATATGCCAACAAATTGAACAACCTAGAAGAAATGGATAAATTCCTAGACTCATACAACCTACCCAGACTGAATCAGGAAGAAATAGAGAATCTGAATAGGCCAATCACAAGTAAAGAAATAGAAACAGTAATCAAAAACCTCCCCAAAAATAAGAGTCCAGGGCCAGACAGCTTCTCTGGAGAATTCTACCAAACATTCAAAGAAGATTTAATACCTATCCTTCTCAAACTATTCCAGAAAATAGAGGAACATGGAGCACTCCCTAATACATTCTATGAAGCTAACATCACCCTGATCCCCAAACATGACAAAGACAACACAAAGAAGGAAAACTACAGGCCAACATCACTGATGAACATAGATGCAAAAGTCCTCAGCAAAATTTTGGCAAACTGAATACAGCAATACATCAAAAAGATTATACACCATGATCAAGTGGGATTTATACCAGGGACACAGGGATGGTTCAACATCCGCAAGTCAATCAACGTGATTCACTACATTAACAAAACGAGAAACAAAAACCACATGATCATCTCAATAGATGCAGAGAAAGCATTTGACAAGATCCAACATCCATTTATGATAAAAACCCTCAATAAAATAGGTATAGAAGGAAAGTACCTCAACATAATAAAAGCCATATATGACAAACCCACAGCCAACATCATACTTAATGGACAAAAACTGAAACTCATCCCTCTCAGAACAGGAACAAGACAAGGGTGCCCACTTTCACCACTCTTATTCAACATAGTACTGGAGTTTTTGGCCAGAGCAATTCAGCAGGAAAAAGAAATAAAAGGAATCCAAATAGGCAACGAAGAAGTAAAACTCTCACTGTTTGCAGATGACATGATCTTATATATAGAAAACCCCAAAGAATCCATAGAAAAACTATTAGAAACAATCAACAACTACAGCAAAGTTGCAGGGTATAAAATCAACATACATAAATCAGTAGCATTTCTATATCCTAACAATGAACTAACAGAAAAAGATCTCAAGAACTCAATCCCATTCATGATTGCAACAAAAAGAATAAAATTTAACCAAGGAAGTGAAAGGTCTATACAATGAAAACTACAAGACCTTCTTGAAAGAAATTGATGACGACATAAAGAGATGGAAAGACATTCCATGCACATGGGTTGGAAGAATAAACATAGTTAAAATGTCCATACTACCTAAAGTGATCTATAGATTCAACGCTATACCAATCAGAATCCCAATGACATTCTTTACAGAAATTGAACAAAGAATCCTAAAATTCATATGGGGCAACAAAAGACCCCAAATTGCTAAAGCAATCCTGAGAAAGAATAACAAAGCTGCAGGCGTCACAATCCCTGACTTCAAAACATACTACAAAGCCACAGTAATCAAAACAGCATGGTACTAGTACAAAAACAGATGCACAGATCAATGGAACAGAATTGAAAGCCCAGAAATAAAACCACACATCTATGGACAGCTAATCTTTGACAAAGGAGCTGAGGGCCTACAAGGGAGGAAAGAAAATCTCTTCAACAAATGGTGCTGGGAAAACTGGACAGCCACATGTAAAAGAATGAAAATTGACCATTATTTTTCACCATTTACTAAAATAAACTCAAAATGGATCAAAGACCTAAAGATTAGGCCTGAAACAATAAGTCTTCTAGAAGAGAATATCGGCAGTACACTCTTTGACATCAGCTTCAAAAGAATCTTTTCGGACACCATAACCCCTCACATGAGGGAAACAATAGAAAGAATAAACAAATGGGACTTCATCAGACTAAAGAGCTTCTTCAAGGCAAGAGAAAACAGGATTGAAACAAAATAACAGCCCACTACTTGGGAAAAAATATTCACAGTTATTTATCTGACAAAGGGTTAATCTCCATAATATACAAAGAACTCATACAACTCAACAATAAAAAATCAAACAACCCAATCAAAAAATGGGCAGGGGACATGAACAGACATTTCTCCAAAGAAGATATACGGATGGCCAACAGACACATGAAAAGATGCTCATCATCACTAATCATTAGGGAAATGCAAATCAAAACTACACTAAGATATCATGTTACACCTGTTAGAATGGCAAAAATATCCAAAACCAAGAGTGGCAAATGTTGGAGAGGCTGTGGTGAAAAGGGAATCCTCATACACTGTTGGTGGGAATGCAAACTGGTGCAGCCACTATGGAAAACAGTATGGAGATTCCTCAAAAAGTTAAGAATAGAAATACCTCATGGCCCAGCCATCCCACTACTGAGTATCTATCCTAAGAACCATGCACCCCTATGTTCATCGCAGCATTATTCACAATAGCCAAGTCATGGAACCAACCTAAGTGCCCAGCAACTGATGATTGGATAAAGAAGATGTGGTATATATATACAATGGAATACTACTCAGCCATAAAAAAGGACAAAGTCGTCCCATTCACAACAACGTGGATGGACCTTGAGGGTATTGTGTTGAGTGAAATAAGCCAGACAGAGAAAGACAACTCTGTATGACTCCACTCATAGGTGGTAGTTAACATATGGACAAAGAGAACTGATAGGTGGTTGCCAGGGGAAAGGGGGGTGGGGGGAGGGCACTGGGGGTGAAGTGGTGTACCCACAACATGACTAATAATGATGTACAACTGTAATTTCACAAGGATGTTAACTTTCATAACCTTAATAAAAAAAAAAAAAAGAGACTAGATATTAAGACTAGCAATTTGCTCCTGGTGAGTAACAAGACCAGGAAAGTTCTGAAGAGGGTCATTAAATTAAACGCAAATTTAAAATGACATAATTCACCATCGTTTCATAGTCTATCCTAAGGAAATTATCAGCAATGAAGTCAAATATTTTACTAGTAAAAATTTTCATTGGGTCATTATTTATAATAGTGGGAACAAAGAAAAATTAAATTATAACAATAGGATAACCTTTAAGTTAGTTATATATATGATGAAATATTATGTCATGATAAAGATACTTATGATGAAACCTAAGATAAATGCTAACAATACAATTTTACAATGTTTAAAAGGGTATAGCTTTTATATATGATATGATATCAACCATGTAAATATATAGTAATTCAATTATTTTTGTTAAAAAATGTTGAATTGTTTAAAATGTTAAATTATTTACTATTTGCAAATAACCAGATGTTAATCATAGTCCCCATTGAGTAGTGAGATTCTGAATAATTTTAATTTTCTTCTTTATGTATTTTCAAAGTTTTCTACAGTGAACATGCATTAGTTTTAAAAGTAGACAGAAATAAATGTTCATTGAGGTATGTTTCTCCATTAGGCTGATGTGTTTTTAAATAGATACGTAATTCTTCAACATATGCTTTAAAAATCCTTTGCCAGCTCCTCCACGGCTCACACTTGGCCAAGGGCTTACCAGCATGGAGAAGGAGGAGGTAACGGAGGGGTGCGCTGAAAGCAGGCTTGAGTGCCAGAGACCAGAGGTTGAATCTCAGCGAGCTGTGTGCAACTACGCAAATTACTTAGCTTCTTGTTTCTGAGCCTCCGTTTCCTCAGCCTAATTTTTACCTCACTGGGCATCAAAGGTACTGAATTAAAAACTGAATGTAAAATGCTGGGCACAGAACCTGGCATGTTGTAGGTACTCAGTAAATACTGCGATCATATTACATTTAGAGCCACAGCTAAAAGTCTAAAGGCTAGGGTCCAGCTGAGCCTGCACACCAGAAATGTGAAGCATGGCCAGTGAGCATAATTATGAGGCTCTCTTCCCAGATCTGCTTGTCAACTTGAGAACAGGAGTAATAAAAGGAATGATTGGAATTCCTCAACGCAGCGGTCTGTAAAGTATTAAGAAGACTCAAGAATTGAGAGCGTGTGTGACGGTGTCACTGAGGCCATCTAGATTGGATAGGAAAGTGACGGGGAACTGGAGACCGAAATGTCTCAAGCAGGATGAACCTTTCTGAGTTGTATCTTAACAATCAGTCACCAGATTGCAATTCCAAATATGCACGTGAAGGGACAGACCCAACAACATTCTGCTGACTCTGCCAACCGAGTGCTGCCTGTTAAAGGTGAACTCGGCTTTCTTTTACTGGGCGTAAAGAGGATGTTATGGGAAATCCACGTGCAGGTCTGTCATTTGGGGTCAATGGTTTTATTCTCCATTGAACGTGGCTACCATTTTTCTCCCAGTGGTGAGCATAGCTGAATCTCTTCAGAACTTCCACGCTAATCACTATAATGGCATTTAGCAGCAAAAGGGCAGGTGTTTTCCGCAGAGAGATTCGAACATGTTTTAAGTTAGAATGTCTTCATTTATTTCTATTAAATATGCACAGGCCTTTCTCTATGAAGCTCAGACCTCAGGATCTGACAGCATTGGGGAAATCGCCAACTTTTTATCCGTCCTCTCCTCCCAAGATGGCAGCAGATGGTAAAATAGAGTTAGAAGAACATTGGTAGAAGTAGCGAAGTCACTTGCTCATGCCACTTATTAAGAGCGAGTGCAAGTTGTTCTGCTTTAGATGGCTTTACAAAAGTTAAAGGCAACACCAGGGAAAGGAAAACCAGAGATCGCAGGGTTCTTAGGATGTGTTCCAAATCCGCCATGTCACAGAGGAGACCAGGCCAAGAGAGAGCGCGGTGACTTTCCCCACATTACCGTTGTAAGGAAAACCAGGGCAAACTTCAGATTTCCTTGAATCCAAGATTCTTTGTGTTTGTTTTTCTGCTATACCAATCTGATACTCTTTCATTTTGCCTCAAATAACCACTGATTTGCAAATGTGAGAGAGAAGCTACAAAGTCTGCTCATTTTTACACCAGCAAAGGGTAATCCAAATTATCCGTGATCACTTTTGTTGCATTCCCAACGTTGTAGGCAATGATTTAGCAAAAAGAAATTGTCAAACATTTTCCAAAGAATTTTTTTTTCAAATCTCCACTGCATTTTGCTGAATGCTGTTCTTTATTTAATAAATGCATTTAACAAGCATTAATTGATGACCTCTGTGTGCTAGGCATTCTGGTAGGTGCTAGAAATGTAATGAATTGTTCCTGTCCTCATTGAATTAAACACTAGTGGAAAAACCAACAAGAAACAAGTATACAGAAAAAAATATATAACTGCAAAATGTACAGTGCCATGAAGAAACTGAACAAGATGCAGTATTAGAGAATAATTTGTGTAGACAGGCACCACCTTCCAGATTAGTTTGTGAAGGTTCACACGTTATAAGACAATGAATGAACTGTAGCCAGCCATGAAAACAGCTGGAGGCAAACTATTTCGGGTAGAGGAATACTATGGGCAGAAGTCTAAACATTTCTCTGTGTTTTTTTGGGATATTTTTTATGATGTAAATTACTTGAAAACGTAATCTACACAACTAGGTATTGCTATACCTGCAGTAGGACTGGATTCTTCAGCTCGCTGCTTATATTTCCCTACCATCATCTGAATCATTATTTGGTTTCCAAGGAGACCGATACGGGATAAAGTCCACATTTATTTTATTTAAATGAACATTTATGGAGCCACATCCCACGTATCTGTTTGTGATTCTTTCTGTACGTTCTGTACGTAATGCATTTCAAATCGATTTGAATATTCTTGAGTCCACTCATGTAGAATGCTAGAACAGAGCCCTGAGGACTTCCGATCAAAATGTAGTAATTGCGCATATTTATCGTGCATTTATTCTGTGTCAGGTGGTGTACTAAGTTATTTACATTCAGTATCTAATTGAGTCCACACAACCAAACCCATGAAGTCTTGAGAAAATAAATAACTTGAAAAGAGCCATATGGCTGGTAAGCAGTTTTACTATCAGGCGATTCAGAATGGAAGAAACAGTGCACCCATAGCCCAAGAGCTGTGGCAGTTTGTGTGCACATTAATAGTAACACAGCCATGGAAAGATGGTGTCAACAAACGGGTGGAGTTATCACAGAATAGCGTCCAGAGAGAAATATGTTTGCTCAGTGTGCAAACCCTGTCTTCAAAGGGAGGGCGATTCCTATGAACTAGGAATATTCTCTGAATTTTTCCTAATTTAGGTGAATAGTCATTTATTCATTCATCGGTTATTCATTGACTGTCTATTATGGGGTAGGAAGTGCTGGGTAAAAAAAAAAAAAAAAAGGAGGAAAGAAAATCCTGCCCACATAAAACTTGGAGTCTAGTGTGTTTTGGGGAACAGACAATAAATACATAAAAAAAGAAACGTTTTGATGTCAGACGGGAATAAGTGCTATGGGGAAAATAACGAGAGGAAGAGGGAAAGGAATATGGGTGATGTTATTGCACTTTATATTTAGTGGTCAGGGAAGGAGTTGCTGAAAAAGAGACTTTAAGCAAATACCTGAGGAAGAAGGGGAGCAAGGAATGTGGTATCTAGCAGTGTTCAAGGAAAACGTGGCTTGAAAACTTGAAGAACGGGCGTCAGCAGTTTGGAAGAAACCCTGGACAACAGGGGGCGCGTTTCAGAACGTCCACCTCACCACGGTTCTTCATGGCACAGAGAAAGATACCATGTGGGCAGGGAGGACCACGACAATTCTGACTTGAAGAGAGATCCATTAAAGTTGGATCTGAGTGTAAAGAAGATTTAGAAATGTATTAATTGATTTATTTTGCTTCTACTTATCATTTTTATGTAGGCCCAACAGTAATACAATAAAACCTCTGTCTAAAGTCTAAAAGAGTTCTGTATATAAGTATAAAATAACATATCTAATGGATAAGAAAACATCGTTCCATAGTTCAATTGGTAATATTTTTCTTTTTCTTGGAGGTCAACGCAGTAATGGTAAGTCTACAGTCATTGACGTCTTAGATCTAGTGAATTACAGTATTGGGAACAGTGCATGGTGGAATTCAGTCAAGGATAGAGATGTGCAAAGGAGATTTCTCATTAAAAAAAAAATTCAAAATAAGGCTAATGTCTTTTAAGTACCTGGAAGTAGAAATGATAAAATCCCGTGTATTTTAAAGCTTGAAAAAGAGGCCATAACAGGTTGTGTACAATTTCTGCCTCTTTCCCTGTCCCTCCTTGACCAATAGTCTCCTACTTAGATTCACCATCAATCTTTATCTATTAAAGAAGAGGCAGTGGTTATGACACAAGAATGTAGTCATTATCTTCCCATTAACATTAACAAGATGAATTTATGGGATAAGGAGGAGATATAGTAGGAAGAGTTTTATTAATTTGCTTTTAAAATGGCACATTAATGAACAAAGAAAAATCAGAAAAACTTTAGATTCTTCAGAGACTATCAAAGGGATTATCTAGGCTTAATTGTAGTAGAGTCCTATGAAAATTTAGACATGGTGTCTCCCAGCAATGATTAATTATTAATTGGAAGTTAATTTAAGAATTAAAGAGAAAAATTTTTTTTTTTCCAAATTTGGAAGAAATGAAAGAGAAAGTGAAAATATATATTATTTAATATGTTAAATTTATCTCTTCATAATAGCTGAAACAATCTAATTCAAGCTCACACTATTTTGTTTTTGTGTTTTGTTTTGTTTTGAGGAAGATTAGCCCTGAGCTAACAGCCATGCCCCTCTTCCTCTACTTTACATGTGGGACACTGCCACAGCATGGCTAGACAGGTGGTGCATAGGTCCATACTGGGGATCTGAACCGGCGAACCCCAGGCCACCAAAGTGGAGTAAGTGAACTCAACTGCTATGCCACCAGGCCAGCCTCCAAGCTCACATTATTTTGAATTTAAATATTGAATATACTTATGTTCATATTTGGAAGTAATAATTATGCTCATGAATATATTAAGCAAATTACCGAAATGTATTATCTCCCAGTTTTATAAATTGAATAAATATAAAAAATATTTTTAAAAAGTGCAAAGAAAAAAAAATCACCTAAAGTCCATTCCCCCATGATGGCAATTCTGTGTGATTTGCTATGCTCTAGTTTTCTCTTTAAGCATCATTATTGTATTTACATATGATTTTACCAGGATTACATTTATGTTCTTCCCTTTTTATATTTCACAAAGGGTTTTCTTTGCCTACATTATCTCCATAATTATCATTGAAAAATAACTACCTAATATTCTATTGTGCTAATGTAGCAAAATTTGATTAAAGAAATAAGGCTGATTCTTCAAATTTTAGATTATTTTCAAATTTCTAGTATCACACAAGACCCAGTCATAAACCTCTTTGTGCAGAAATATTTTTATCTCCTTCTTTTTATTACTTCCTTCAAATGAATCACCAAGAATTATTAGTTCAAGAGGTTTAACTACTTTAATGCCTCTGGTGAACTTTTGCAACATCCTGAAAAAGTATACTATTAAATACATTGTTTCCAGGGTGATGTTTATTATACATAGATTTATTTATTTCACACAATTCTGGATCTCTCCTCTAGCTATATGAAAAATAATGATCATGACAAGACCACTAACAACGACAAACTTATCTAGTTCAAAACATGCAAGCACTATTCCAAGTACTTCATACAGAATTATAATGGAAAATTATATAGTTTGTATTCAAATGAACTTGTATTTGATTCCTTGCTCTTCTACTAATTAGCAGTCCCTTGGGTAGGTGACTTACCCTCTATGAGATAAGCTTTTCCAGGCATACTAGGTAAATAGCACTAAAAATCTTGCAAGAGGTTTGAGAGGACTAGTTTTCTTAAGACTTGAATTTTTATGTGCTCCTTTATTTTTTATTTGTTTTTTTAAGAAAAAGAAGATGCCATTCCTTCCTGAAGTTTCACTGCCAAAAATGGAGGATTACAAAGAGAATGCAAATATACCTCCACCCTAAAAGTAAGGCAAAGTCAAAACCTCCACTCTTCCCTCTTCCTCCCCTACTACCTGGGGGGGGGGGGGGGGGGAATCAAGCCGTTATTGAAATGGATCCTTCAGGATGAAGGGGAAAAATACTTTCTACAAATTTTTTCTAAGTTCCTTTTTTTCATTAAGAGGTGAATAATATGAACCCAAGACAACTGCCAAACTTCGATCTCACGAGTTATTAAGAAACAGCCACGGTCAAAATGCAAAGTGTTAGAAAGTGCTATGAAGATGAACGGACTGAAAGAAGCGCACAGAGAAGAAAAGTATGTGTCTTTTACCTAGAAAAGGCCTAAGCTTTTCCTCTGCTTCCTCCTCCAGCATGCAAATCAATGTGCAGTTCTGAAGGAGCAGCCTTCCTCCTTGTACCGAATCATTCAAATTCCATACAATCAGATGATTAACCCTATTCTAACAAGCCAAAATAGATGATCAATTTGTCTGGTAGCTACTGACTTTTGAGTTTTTAAAGTCACTGCCTCTTGAATTTAATACATACGCAAGTGCTTAAAAATCGCAGCAATTGGGGGGGGGGGTGTGGCTTTGACTAAAACACCAGGATTAATAAAACACACACAGGGCTACAGTCTTTGGAATACTGAACAAAACGGTATCTAAAATAAACATGACCTAGAAAACGTCACCTACCATTAAGGACACTCCTTAAAAGTTCTTTGCACACATTAACTAAGCGAGCAGGAACTAGTGGTTTGACTGTTATATTTTTCAGACAAAAAGTAAACTTGTCACTACAGACGCTGAAGAATTTTTAGAAACTCTAGATCTGTTATTTATTCTTAAGGTATGATGAAATTTAGTATTTTAAGTCTTACTTGTTGTTAAAGACAATCCACTCGTCCAAGTATGAAAAAGTACAGTAAGAAAACATTTTCAATGTCCTTCTTGATACATACAAAAGAGAAGGTGAAAGACCCGAGACCCCCACCTAGTGGCCAGGCCTGGCTGGCAGCTGTGGTTACGCGGCTTGGCCTGCTCTTTTGTTGAGCTTAATCTCCTGTCACTTCATTCAACCAAGTCAAAAGCGGTGAAGACACAGTTGAATCAACCTGAACTAAATCAGACCTAGGCTTCTTAAATCACACAGCTTAATCGCTCCAGACGACCTAGGAACCCAGCTATGCTGTACTATGCACGGTGGTCAATACTACACAACCCCAAACTGGCCAAAGGACCACTGCTACCGCCATCTAGGTAATACACGTTTAGGAAGTATTCCACGCTTCGAGCCCTATAGGCTGATTCGGAAAGATCAATTGAGGCTCAAGGAATTTCAAAGCGGAACACACCAATGCCTTCAAATGTGAAGTGACTATCCTTTTCTTGGAAAACAAAACAAAAAACAAAAAGAGAAAAAAGAAAGTTTCTTTCTGCTGCTTCAAGTTTCAACTGGCTACTGGGGTCCCAGAAGTGGCCAGGGGTGGCTTTTCCTGCTCCTGTACCTAAACCTCGCGGGGGGAAAAGCCCCGCCCAAGGATGCAACTTCCCGTCCTCGGTGGCCCCACCCTGAATCCTAAAATGTGGGTTCCAATCCGGGACTTGAATGCTTCTCTGGATTCCCAGGGCGCAAGTACTGGCAGCGCACCCTGCAGGCCAGCTCTGGCCCCCTCGGAGCAGGACCGCCCGGAGCGCCCCAAATCCAGCCTCCGGGCCCCAGCACCGCCCGCCCCTCGCCATGCCAGGCCGCTCGCATTTTGGGGCAAATCAAGAATGAAGAGAGCTCTACACTGAAACTCAGCGCCTCCTGGCAGAAACTTCCCTTTAAAAAAAAAGAAAGAAAGAAACATTTTTAGGCTAACATTTCAATCCCTTCTGCCCTTCATAGCGTTCCTAGTTCTGTTTCCAGCCGGCTCTGGGTCTCCCACGAGCTATGTGCTCCTTTAATCTAACTGGAATTTATTTCTTAATATGTTAAAATGTGCCCATCTAATTTTTTCTGAATTAATTTATCACAACATTGCTTATCAAATATTATCCCTTTGCCAATATTTAGTGATCTGTACTTCCTTATATTCTAAATTATCATATACGATTGTGTCTACTCTTTTTCACTGATAGATTTTCATGCCAGTGCGATAATACGTTAGTGATTATTGCATCCAAATATGTTTCCTTCTTTGGTAGTCTGTACATTGCTTACCAGACTCATGGTTTTTATTGGTTTGTTTGTTTCACAACATTATTTCATAGTTTTGCAAATTTGTTTTTACCAGAAAATTTTAGAATTATTTTGTTGAGTTGCAAAATAGGCGTACAGGGTGAGAGTGTGTTAAATGTATATCAACGTCAGGAGTATTGACATGTTTTCAGTGTAATCAGACAAATTGTTAAGGCTTTGTTGACAGGTTCTCAACGTAACACAGGTGCTGCATCTCCCTAAATGAGACAGTTGGAGAGCGGATTACCTTTCAATGGTCCCAGTAAGTTGGCCTGAATAAACTTTTATAACTAGAACAAAACCTGTGTCTGACTGTAGGTACAGAGTAAACTGACATATATTAAGTTGGATACTTTATTTGAAATATATGGGCTGTGCATTCTAAATGGTTGTTAACATTTAAGTATAAAGTTTGCAACTATATTTTAATTATCAAGAAAATAAATATTGGTATATTGAACCAGAATGTGTCATTCATAAAAAAGAATGGGGAAATTAATTCTGACTCATGAATTAAATCCTGATTTAATTGAAATCCATTTAAATTTAATTAAATATACCAAGTGTCATGCTATTTCAAAGGCAAAAGATTTATATTATCTGAACAGAAACGAGAGTGTCATGCTATTTAAGTGGAAGATAATAACATTGCATTCTATGAAGAAAGTTGATTTGCATAAAATATTTAAATAAGAAAAAAGAACAAATTTACCCTAAATGGATGGTCCAAATTACAGAGTAAAATTTTAATATTTTAGATATGTGTTCACAAAATTTAAATTTGTTAAATAATAATGATAATTAATATTATTAGCATTTATTTAGTATTTCCCATATGCCAGGCACATTCTGAGTGCTATATTTGTACTCACGTTTTCTCAAAGTAAATCTGTGAGCAAGAAACTATAATTATCCTCATTTTATAACTGAGGAAACTGAGGCACAGGGAGAAAGTCTAAGAACCTTGTGCCAAATTGTACAGAGCCGAGTTTGAACCCAGATTGTTTGTACCCAGAGCCTACGCTTTCAATCATTTTGCCCAAAACAATTAAATCCTTTATATATGATGACTTTCTTCAACTTTGTCTAGCAAGTCCTTTTGTCTATAGCTTTGCAGATTTAAATTGAGACCCTTTGAAATATCTTGACTATTCGTTTCAGCTGATAGAGGATTCCAATAAAAGATCAAACAAGACTTAACAAATGTTCTTGTTCAGGATTAAAGCCTCACCCTAAAACAAGACAGTGTGCATAGTATGGATCAAATATAGAACACGCCTTTCAAATATGACTTTCCAATTAAAACTATGAAATATGATTATAAGGTGTTGCCCTTATGCCTACAATACTTTCTGATTTAATTTCAAGACTATTTTATGATTCCATAAAAACTCTATCAGTGAAAGTCTATAAAAGCTGTAAAATATTGGTTTGACCTTTATTCTTTCTACACCAAAAGTAAAACTAGCAATTACACTCAGCTCCTATAAAGAGGCAGGTAGCTGTCCAGCCAGCATTAACAACTGCAAATGCAGCCTTCACCATTCTAAGGAGCAAATCAAGTCTCGGATCAGCCAGGAGGGGCCCCCAAGTTAACTATGCGTGTTACTTGGGCACCATCTGCTGGACACTTTGAATAGCAATCCATTTGCTGTGGACTTGGGAATCCTAACAGATACAGGGAGAATTCCTGAATTCCAGATATACTTCTACTTATGCCCCCTGCGTAGTAGCAATCCATTTCCTCCAGCTATTCAGAATTAATTACCCAGCCAGGACACGCTCATCCTTCTTTCCCTATTGATTTACTGGTGTGAGGAGTTCCAAGTGGCCAGGTGGTAGGCTCAACTTCCGGTTTAAAGGAACCATATCACTGGGTCCCCTGATGGAAGAATTCCTCCCTTCGGAACCAAGATCACTAAACCAGAAGAACCACAAATCCTGAGGGCCCTTAGGTCTTTGACGGAACTGCTTAACTCTGCCATTGTAGTGTGAACGCAGTCATGGACAGTGGTGTGGCTGTATTATTATAAGAAAAGTTTTTAAAAAAATAAGCTGCAAGCTGAATGTGGCTCATGGTTCATAGTTTACCAACCCCTGATATATATGATATAAATCTTTACAATTTTTAATGACTGCTTTTATGACATAGTATAAGTTCACCTCTGTTAATTGTTCAGTATTCTTTTTGGTACCATGGTAGATAGATGGACATATAGAGATAGAGATAGATAAATAGTCAGATAATTGAATTATTGAATATAATTGATATTAATGACAATATCAAATATGAATTATCAATATATTTGTATCAATATCAGTTACATCAATTATAATTGATAATTGCTTTGTTCAACTCTTCTAAATCCTTTATTGATTTGTTATCTGCTTCTTTACATTAGATATAAAGATGTGTAAAATCTCTCACTGTAAGTGTGAATTTGTCCATTTCTCCTCGTATCTCTGGCAATGTTTTGCTTTATCTGTTTTGAGGATGGTATTAGGTGCATACAGCTTTAGATTTATGTCAAACTAACGAACTGAATCTTTTATTATTTTCAAGTGCCCACTTTATCACACGTAATAGTGTTTGCTTTAAAGTCTCTATTTCCTGATATTAATAAAATCATGCCAGGTTTGTTTTTGTTCTCGTGGTATATAATTTTCCATTCTATTACTTTCAACATTTCAGTATCCTTTTCCATTAGTTGGTTTATCGTAAATAGCAGATAGCTGGACTTTTAAAAACATCTAGTGTGAAAATGTCCTTTATCTAGAGCTTTTGTATTTCATGTTATTATTGATATATTTAGATTTAAATATACCATCTATCTTGTGCTTTTCTTTTTTTTCTGTCCTGTGTTTCCTTTAGTTGTCACTTCCTCTAAGATTGCCTCAGCTGCAGGCAGTAATCTGGCCCATGGCCATGCGTTTCTGGGAGCAGCCAACATTAAATGACTGTTGGAGGTTGGGGTATAAAGGCCAGACCATTCCAGTCCAAACAGTATAGCTTTAATTATGATGGGAATGTGGGCTCAATCAGGCTTACATCTCCCTCTGCCCATTACTGATCACATCTCCCTCGTTTACAAATGTTGACCCCAAGGACACTCTGCTGTAAACATCCTACACAGTAAACTGCCTGCAACACAACCTTTAAAGAATGAGACAGCCAGACCAAAAGACTGTACAAAGCATGGCAGATGTGAGAGGTGAAGGACTCTCAGTATAATAGACACGACCAGATCAGTATAATAGACACAAAGCGTTATCGAGTGAGTGTCAGGGTTACAGAGTATGGCACCAGCTCTGAGAGATACGCTGCAGAATTCCACGGGAATAGTTCTCAAAGGAAAGGTGTAGAGAGATGATATATATTGAAGGGGATTTGGGCAGAAGAGGCCCAGACGAGTCCAGGCTTGGGTTTGATGTTGCTCTGATAAGAGAATACCTTCCGAATGAGAAGTTCCAATTCAACGAGATGCAGTTGGGAAATATTTGTACAATTGATGCTTTTCACAGATGCATAATTAATTGTGTATGTTTCATAAATTTCTCTTACTGTGGGTGGCCCCTCAAAACAAGAAAACTAGTCTGGGCCAGAAAGCAAAAGAAAACTAAAAGGAGCACTAAGGTCCAGCCAACATTAGAGAAGAAAAACTAATGTCCTTCTGAGACAGGAACCAGCCTAATGAGACAAGGCCATCTGCAAGGCCCCGGGCCTAACAAGATAAGGTCCTGACAAGATTGGCCCTAACCAATCGGCAGGCTAGGAAAATCAGATAGAGGCCACCAAGGTCCACATTCCACAGGCTCTGGACTTTCCTGTGCATACACATGTGCCCTAGAGTGCAGGAGTCAACTAAAGGTGACCCCAGCCCCATTAGCTTAGTAAAAACTACACGCAGAGGCGGAGAGCTAGCATGCTAATGATACATGCATCACATGTAGTAGCATGCTATGCGACAGCACAGGTGCAAGCACAACACCATCTCTACATGCCATGATGGGAAACATAATCCTCTGCCGTAGCCTGAAAAAGACCCTAGCAGTGTGACTATTTGGGGAGCCACTCACCTCTCTCTCTCTCTCTTCTCCCCTTTCCATGATTGGCTCCCTTGTGCACAAGCTAATAAACTTTCTGTCTTCTCACTCTTGCTTCTTGTCTCTCTTCATTTCCAACATGGGGGACGACAAGAACCTAATAGGCAGGTAAAACATCAAGGTTGAATTCTCAGGAACAGCTGAGTCTGGCTATAGCAGTAGGGGAGAGAGCAGAGGGCAATCACACAGTAGAATACATGCAGGTGCTGTGGATGTATCTTCCTTGTATAGCCTCGGCCCACTTGAGTCCACCAGCAGCTAGGTACAGTGCCTGGTAGCTCACAGTTTTCTCCCTCTAGCCCTGCCGGTCTCTCTTCTCTGTTTGAAGTTTCTCCAGAGCCCTGGAAACGCTGGAGTTGGGTAGTTAATGTGCCCAGGGTGATTCTTGATTGATGGGGGATGAGACTTCAAGGACAAATGGCCAAATCTCCGCACCCTTCAGTGGAATGATGTTGAGGTATGATCTTGTGATCTTGTGATTTGTAATAAGAAATATATATTTGGTCTTCATCTCTGTTTCTGGCCCAGAGCTCCTAAAACCCTTGGAATTTTCTAAGTGATGAGAGCAATAAAGTTGTCTCTTGTTATATTAATGAGACGACTTTTGGAACCCACCTAAGGGTGGGGGCTGGTTGCCAGGAGAACCAACCATGTGACTAGAGGGTTGGACCTGACCTCAGGGAAGGGGGAGGGCTGGAGGTTGAATCAATCACCAACGACCAATGATTTAATCAATCGTGCCCATGTTATGAAGCCTCCATAAAAACCCAGAAGAACAGATTTGGAGAGCTTCCAGGTTGGAAAGCATGTGGAGATTTGGGGAGAGTGGTGCACTCAGAGAGGTCATGGAAGCTCCGTGCTCTTTCCCTATACCTTACCCTACACATCTCTTCTTCTGGCTTTTCCTGAGTTATATCCTTTTATCATAAACTGGTGACCCTGTAAGTAAAATGTTTCTCTGAGTTCTATGAGCTGCTCTAGCAAATTAATCAAACCCAAGGAGGAGGTCATTGGAGTATCCAGTCTCTAGGTGGTTGAGCAGAAGCAGAGGTGACAACCTGGACTTGCAACTCTGAAGTGCGGGCCTTAGAGGACTGAGCCCTTAACCTGTGGGATCTGATGCTGTCTCTGAGAAGAAAGTGTCAAAATTGAGTTGAATTGTAGGACACCCAGGTGCTGTCAGAGAACTTGTTGGTGTGGGGAAACCCGCCTCCCACACTGGAATTGGGTTCAGAGCCCTTTAGATCTATATTGGATCTCAGAGGATCCCATGGGATTGAGCCCCAATTGCTCACAGCAATAATCTGTTCGTTTATCCATACTTTGCTGGATTTCCTCCTTTCCTTGTATCATTTTCCCTACTTCCTCACTTGTGCTTCTTAGGATCACTTCCCAAATAACCTACCTTCACTCAGTCTTTATCTCTGGGTCTTTTTTTTTTCCAGAAAACAAACTAAGATTGGGTATATTTCACTTGTGCAAGAAAGAATGCAGCAGAAAGATTCACACAGAGTCTAGAGCACTGAAGTGCTGAGCAGGGTCCTGTCTTGAGGTCAGCCGGCAGAGGCTCTGGTCTTCACTTGGCCTCCACAGCCACAGCCTTCAGAAATTTTACCAGCACCTACAGTTCAGAAGTCTGCTGAGGATGCGAGGGGAATCCTCCACAGAAGCAGTTTGCATGAGCCTAACCATTTTCCTAGCAAAGGGTGATGGAAGCAGTCACTGTGTCCAGAGACCAAGAACAAACCACAAAATGTCTAGAGGGAGTTCCCCTTCCATGCAGGCTTAGAGGATGAGAAATCAAGGTTGAAAGGGGAAATCGAAACCATAAGGTTCTGGATATTTGGAAGAGTCCCAAAATAAAGAACGTCAAAAAACCTGGGGATGGTGCTATCACTATGGGAATTTTCTAAGTTTTACAAGTAGGAAATAATCTCTAAATGTCTCTGAGACAGGAAATGGGTGCTCAGATGAACTTTTCCTTCCAGATGTGATAAAACATATTGCCATAATAAATCCTCTGATGGAAGCTTTCTCCAGTTGCTTTTACTGGATCTGGAAAACCTTAGAGACTGTGAGGCAGAGCCCAGGTGTAGCCCGCAAAGTAAACCCAACTCCCATGAGGCATCGAGAACTGCTTGGGCTGCTATGGGCAGAATACAAAACCAGGAAATATTTTAATTTCTTTGGGATCCAACTAAAAATTTTCAGAGAATTTTGGGACCATTAACTCATAAGGGCAAGATTATTTGATTTCAGTCTGTGGGACTTTAATTTCTCTTAGGTTGTAAGGGGATTAACTTTGTTAGTTCATTTCTTACTGGAAACATCATAAGGAATTATATTGAAATAAAGGAATCCTTTATTGGCATCTTATTACTGAAGCATTTATGCATCTTATTGTTAGAGTATCTTAATGTGATTTGATTTCCTTGCATCACCTCTTGTGGTCTACATTAGCTAACATGGCTAGACATAGTGGGAATGCAAAGTCAGAGCTTGCAATTCCAATTCTAGTTTCTTGACCCTGAATGAAAGACAGAGCTTAAAATTCCAAGGTGAAAACAACTCTTTAGCTATGAAACACAACATAAGCTGCAAATGAGGGTTCCAAGGAGGGCCTTTAAAAGAATCAATGAAAACTGGAAAGACCTATGAACACTGCCTCCCATCAAGTGTAGACATTGACACAGCCAAGTAGTGAAAAGTTTCGTTCTACAGAGCAGACATATATTCCCAGGGCTGTGGCCTCATGTGAGTCCAGGGAAGATCGGGAAGAAGATATGAGTTGAATCCCAGGACTTTTGGTTTTTATGAATATGCTCATACAGTCAGGAAATGTGGATTAACCGGTTTCTTCAATCAAGAACCACACACCTCTGTAAGGTCAAGTGAGTAAGATGTAGGACAAGAGGCCACAAAGAATTACTTCAGGGCTGTCCGTGGAATGGAAACATGAGGTGAGTGAACAACATATCTCCCTCTCACATCCCTGTGCTTTTTGTTCTCTCCATCTATTGGGCTTAATCCTTAGGTCAGTAGTCAGCCAGGGACAGGAGGAGACCAGCATTCTATCAGGGCAAACAGCTTCCACCTTTAACAGCCGACTTCTCCAATACCCAACACTACTCTTTGGGATTTGCTCCTAGGCCCCTTAATGAGCAGTTTATGTTTCCTCCTAGGAAAATCATGAAATGGGGCAGAAACTAAAATTCAAAGAACCCCAAAGTGAGTTTCAAGGTAACAGTATTATCTCAACTCTGAGAGAGATGGTCCAGAATTCTAAAGGAATTCCAAAGGAAGGCACAAGGTATCACCCAAGCGCTTAATTAATGAATTCCCTATATATGAATTAATGACTTTCCTATATTCTAACTATATTAACAACTCTTTAGCAATGTTAGGAATTCTGTAAAATGAAACTGTTTTTATTAAATTTACCTGTCCAGCCCACAGTACTGGAATTAGTACCGATATTAATACAGTAATAGTAGAGTTTTCTTTCTATCATAAAAATAGAAATGTAAATGAAATAGAATCAAAGAGCAGTCTACAAGTCCTTGGCAGGTGTGACACGCCTCTCCCAGATCTACCTGGAGGCGGAGGCCCTGGTGCTGCTGCTCGCAGGAGGAGCTCACAGTGGATGGGCTGGAGTCACCCAGCCTGGGTGATCCTTCTGCAAATAGCCCAACAGATCACTCTGTCAGTTGCACCTGTACCTTCTTTGGCTTTTGTTATCTGCAGACTCTGGGTCTAGGGTACTTTTATTGCTGCCCCCACTCTGAGGAGCAGTGTGTTCCATAATTGTTTTGGGGTTCTGCTTCTCTTCCAGGATTTCTTACGGTTTCTTATCCCCTTGTTTTTGGCAGATAGATGGATAGAAAAATTTCTAGTAATTAGGGACGTCTACTTGGCTGCCAAGACTATTGTATCTGCCACTGTGAACCAGTAACCCCTTAAAAGCCCTATGCTAACCTTTTTCTTGGTAACCGAGGTGTGTGTACATGTCTCTGTGTGCATGTGAACCTAAACAGTCTTGTCACAGCTAAACTCTTCCTGCTACTTTAGGCTGTAAAATTGATTCAAATCCAAAACCCATGTGTTATGAAATATTCAGTGGTCCTCAGAAGATTTCTGGGAATACTCAGAATAGTCATAGCCATAGTCATGTTTATTTTCATACTCCTGCTTCCACTAAATTAGTACAAATGATATATTGGTACTGCTCCACACCTTGTTATCTCAGTGAACTCAGACTTTTCCTTATTTTCAACACACACACACACACACACAATTCACAGAAGTCCTTTGCTGGCATAGCTGACTTTACTGATGCTCCGGACAGATGACCTAGGTTGGTACTGCTGCAAAGTAAGTACTCTGAAATTGAACATTACTATCCCGTGGTGTTTTCCACCAATAAAGGCTCCAGTCTCGCGCCATTTTGATCAGTTGGCTTCTCTCTTGCTCCTCTTCCCGTTTTTCTCAGTTTCTCTTCTCTCTTCCCCACCATTCTATTAATTTCTGGCTGTTCTGATAACGGTTTTTTGTCCGCGTTTCCCTCTGACCATTGCCCTCTAGTGGCTTGTCAAGGTATTTTTCTAAACACAGACTTCCCGATCTAGTAAGAACTCAGGCGTCAGCTATTACGATTAATTCATTTTTAAACAGCATTTCACTTGTTACAGACTAAGCCAATTTTCAGAAAAAGTTTTATGTAACTTTATTTTGTAATTTATTTAAGTTCTTGAGGAATAGCTAGGAAGATGTTAAGTATTTTTTCCACTATTTTGCAGAAACATGGCTTCTCTGGAAAGAAATGATCTGTCAGTAAACAATAGCAAATAAAAATATCTTCCAGTAGGACGATTCACTTAACTACATTTCATAGTAGTTCATCTTGCCTTCTGTAACAGAAGATTATAATTAAAATTAGAACGTTTAAAGGAGCAATATAGAAGTTTTTGTTTTGTTTTGTTTTGTTGAACGATACTGGCAACTGGATTTTGCTACCCATCTGTAAGTTTCCGAGGCCTGAAATAATGTTTCATTCTCAATGATCAAATCTCAGCCAAATACCTATACAGACACTTGTGTGATTAAAAATACCTTTTTTTTTTTTTTAAAAAAAGCTATCCATCGTCACCCCTATGATACATTCATGAGGGGGCCCTACCTGAGGAGGAATCTAGAGATGACTCATTTTTTGGAGCAGAGCTGTAACTTTGGCTTTTCTCCTGTTCTCCAAAACATCAGCTACATCAAATCTCTGCAGCGAAGGCACAGTATGGGCACTCGTAAACAAGGGCGTGGTATTCAGGAGCCAGCTCAGGGATGGAATATGGACTCAGCTAGGAGTCACAGAGATCATGGGCGAGACTTTTTTGACAAAGAGCACAGTGAGAGAAGAGCAAAAGGTCAGGGGGATTTGTCGATCAGTGCTAAGATATACTGGGTGCCCTTGACGCCATACATTTTACTAGAAGCTCGATATCTAAAGCTTCTTGAATTAAGGTTGTCAGAGTGAAGTTTGATTTTGCTTAATACAGAGTTAACTAGTTGTTACTCTCTACTGGACTTGATCATTCAGACCAAAAAAAAAAAAAAAAATCCTGCACACAGGATTGCTGGATTAATAACCAAAGCCTGTCTTTAAGGTTATTTACAAAACCCCAAAGGAAGTGCCAGCGAGGGAACTCAAAATAAGGGGTCCTATTCTCTGCAGGTAGTTTTTAGTTTGCTCTTGTAGTTCTTAGGACTCAGTGCTTTCCTTAGCCTTCTTTTGATATCTGCTAAGAAGGATCAATGATTCTGTATAATAGTTCTATACGCAGGACTGCCATCCATCTTCTCAGAAAGCCGTGGGATTATAATATTGCAACTCTAAGACATGTGCAAGATGCAATTTTTCTCTTTCTCATAGCAAAAAATGAATTTTGTAAGGGATTTTAGACATTGTTATATCCACGGTAGCAAAGGGGATGATGGGTATAAACATTAATGTTGTCTTTGCATAGAGAAAACCATAGAATAAAGTGAGGTGGTCCGTTGAAGACTTGGATGATCTAGTCACGTCCCTCCATCGTCACAGCACTCTGGGACATGCTGATAGTTGCCTTGGGTTTGCTGAGAAGAACTTTAATCACTATTTCTGCTGTGTCACATCATAGCAATTTATTTCTTACAATCTGATGATGCTAGTTAGATAATGGGTAAAAAATTTACGGAAATGAGATATATCTCTCTTCTCCTGATCATGTTTTTTACAGGATGAAAAATATTAAAATTCTTCCTTGCACAGATAACTTGAATTGGGGAATTGTATCAATTACCTGACTCAATGGCTAAACACAGGCACAGACATATGGAAAACTGAACATAGTTATAATATCTTGTTAGTACTCATGAGTGGATTCCAACTCCTGGCGCCCCTGTGTACAGCAGAGGGGAACCCTGCCCCTCTTTTTGTGCCATTCTCTCACCTTCTGGCGCTATAATCAGAAAATATTTGCAGGGTTTTCATGGCCAATTTTTTTGGAAGTGGGTGGCCAGTTCCTTCTTCTGAGTCTGTCTTAATCTGGCAACTCTGCTGAAACCTGTCCACCGTGGGTGATCCTGCTGCTATTTGAAATACCAATGGCATAGCTTTCAGCAACACAGCAACACGCAGCCACCACAGTATGACAATCGACAGATGGGTGGTGTGGTTCCATGACCAGGAAATATACCTGGGCCACAGCAGTGAGAGCGCTGAATCTTAACCACTAGACCACCAAGTTATAGTATATCCTTGTGTTAATATTGAAAGCTATTAAACGGCACTGCTGTGTTGAGTGTTTTCTCATTGTTGTGGAGCAGAACCTTTTGCTTTGAAGTGTTTGTCCTGAGAAAGTGTCAGTCCACTTCCATGCACCCTCTCATGATTACAAATGGAATTCTAAAAATAAACGTGGGATATTAGAATTTTTTTGAGATCCAGAGTGAAAATAATATTTACTTAACATTTGTAGGATGTCTAGGACATTCTTAGTTGCTTTATCCTTAATATGTGAAATAGATCATTGTTTGTACATTTTGTGTGTGAATAAACTGAGAATAGAAATGAGACGAATTTCCATTATCCATGTTTCTATATTTGATATGGATTAGATATAAATTTGGGGCTTTCAATCTCTTGAAGAAATGTTAAAGGATCTGTTATAAAGGGAAATTAGAACGACTAGCATATGGTAGTTTCTGAAAATGTCCTCAGTAACATTATAAGACAATTTAAATGCATATGTTCCTGCAATCAAATTATTTATTACTGCACACTGACTTAAGTATTAAGTATTAGTAAACAGTGATATCTTCAGATGAGTAGTAACAAGAATCGATACCCAGTCTACTTGACTCAAAGGTACCGTATCTTCCTCAGAAGCTGTGGTGACAGAACAGATGAACTTGTCCTCATAATATAAGATTGCCATTAAGAGAAGTCATCAGGACTAATGTGAGTTTTATAAGGTATTTACTCTTTCTCATTAAATTAATTGTACCCCTAGCATGTGTTTAAATGCTTTTCTCAGTAAAAGGTAAGGTAAATGACAGAAAGTATCAGTAGTTTAAATTTTCTTTTGAGACAATTTGAAAACAAAAGCAATCTTTTATACAGTACTTTTTCCCACCTACTTGCTTTCATGTCCTTTTTATGTCTCATGCATAAAAAATGTTTAATTAATGACCTCTTATCTTTTTAAGAAAATGGCTATAATTAATTTTCCTCACTCAGCTTCCGACTCAGATAACTAGTTCTAGAAGCAGAAGAAAATAATAACTCACAACAAACGTGATAGTAAACTTGTCTGACTCTCAGAAAATTTTCTGCAAACTGCCAGATTTTCTGCAAACTGGTGGAAGCAAGAAGCCAAGCAGCTCAGCTGTGGGAGGCAGCGAGCTGCTCTCTCTCCATCCTCTGCCATTTTCTTCCTGTTTCAGAACTGGGAGATTTTCTATCAAATAGAAAAATTGACAGCCATTCCTCTACTTCCTAGATGCTACTTTGGGATGTCAACATCTTACATCCAAGCTCAACTTTTTCTACATCTAATTAGAGACCAAAATTCCTGTAATACTGGTGGGATGGCAGCAGGGGCCACCCAAAATCGAGACTGTTGGTGGCCACTTACTATCTTCTGAAAGATGTGATGGTCACAAATAAAGCAGTAGAAACAGGGCTAAGGTCTGGAAGATGCCTGGTCACAGTGCACACTGAGGGTTCTACAGATCCATGCACATCGTGTGTTCAGAATATTAAAACCCAGATGGTGAATGCAGACAGGGCTTGTCTCATTCCTGCAGAACCCAAATAGATAAAAGCCTTCAAGTAATGAAAGAGCATATGGACTCAGCACATGTCCTGAAATGGTGTTCTGGATAAAGTCCCAAGCAAAGAATGAAACTTGCACCCAAGTTGGCCCATAATGGATATAAAGCCATTCCTCATTGCATGCAGTTTGGTAAACACTGTGCTTGGGAAGAATTCTCAGTTAAGAATGAGTTCACTTTTAAAAGAGGGAAATAAAAATGTATGATAAAGCAACAGAAAAGAAGTCTTCATGAAGTTTCAGAGAAAAAGGAGACTCCAAAAATTATTTACTTTAAGAAATGTAATAATGAGCATGATTATTCTCTTCAGGACACAAGATGTTTCCAAATTAATTAAATGTGGCAGAAGACCACCCATAAAGACCAGGTTGGCATGAAAGTGAATAAGAGATGATAAAAAGAGAGATGAGTGAGGAAAAGGGATTTTATGTATCTCCTAAATGAAAAAAGAAGCCAGATTGGAAGAAGAGTACACCTTATTTCAGGTAAAGTCAATGAGAATAAATTCACACCTTTAAATATCCTGTAAATGAGAAGAAATTAACACTTTGGATATACCTTCAGGTTTTAAAAACAGAATAGTAAAGAGAAAAGTTCTAAAAATATTAAGGCAGAATAACTAAATTGCTTACAAAGAATGAAAGGATACTTATACTGGCCTCAGAATTCATCTTGGGAAATTTTTTTCACATATTCATTGGCAATTTGCTTTTTTTCTTTGTGACTCAATGGTTAATATTATTTGCTATTGTTAAAGGTAAAAGATTTTGGTTATATAACTAATTTGTAAGTGTTGGTTCTTATTTTAAAACTCAAACAATGGTAACTCCTCTGACCAAAGCTAGCCATTTTCAACTCATGTAGTAAGAGTAGCAAAAGAGCTCATCCTTCTGAATCTATTAACTCCTGGAATTGCATGTTAAAATAAATCATTAACAATCAGCACTATGCACAAAAATGTCTAGCACAGCATTATCTACAATAGTGAAACTTGGTTCAAATTCCTAACAATAGAGTAATGGAGCAATATTATGAAATATGTGTTTCTGTAGCCTACATTAGTTCTGGGTTTAAAATTTGATCAGATCAGCTCTAATAGTCTCTCTCTTGCTCTTGTACACACCTATTAATGGAAAGACAGGAGTTGGTTGGTAAAGAGCAGGATTCTTGAAATTGAAATATGGACAGATTGCATTTTTTGGTAATGGGGCAAGGTCTGAAATATGACCGTGGGAGTGAGTGCATGAGGTAGGGTAAGACTTGAGATCCTTAGAGAAGAGTTCAAGGAACTCAAGGACCAGTGTTTTGGATGGATCAGATAGGTGTACATTGAAATCACTGAGAAATTTGGCAGGAACAGCATTGAAGAGACTAACAGTGAGCAAGGAGTTAAATTCAAGAAATGAGAGACCATTGTAAATGAGGCAATGAGGAGGCATGGCAGGTGACAATGTTCCAATGGATAGCAGAAGGGAGAATGATCTTGCAGTGTCAATGTTGAGCAAAGAGACAACTCTCCCTCCTCTAGACTGAGCAGTATGAGGAAAGTCCAAGAGAAGACAGACACCACCTGAGAGGGCTGCAAGACAACCCGTGTCTTCAGGGTAGGATCTAGGTTCAATTAGAGCAGGAAGGTAAGGGAACTGGTTAAAGATATAGGGGATTTTATTATTGAATGACTGAGTTCTAAAAGCACAGCAGGAAGGTTCAGGAATTGGGAAGAGGTGGGATATGGATTAGAGGAGGGACGTTCACATACCATAAAGTATGTTCTGAGAAATGAGATAAAGTAAATTCTGGGAGGTGAGAGATGACCTGATGTGCTTTTTGTAGCATCTGAAGTAAATCAAGATGAACACCATAATAAGACTGATCGTCATGGTCTCAAAGGAGATAAGGAGAAGCTATGAGTACCAGGGTTGGAGGTACGGGCAGAAAGAATAATGAGGCTCTTGGCAGACATTATAGAGATATGGAGCCTTCCTTTACTCCTACTGAGGAGGCCAGAGGAGAGGACATCTTGTCAGTACACGACTGTCCCTTTGGATGGAACTCCACAATAATCCAGTCTACTGAAGGATTTAGAACTATGATTTAAGCATGAAATAACTATAGATTCCAGATTTTTATTTATAGATTGCTTTATTTTCTATTCTTTCTTTTATCTAGATTCTTATTTAATGGTTTTAGGAAATATTGGGCAATCAAATACCACTTTGATGTTTGGAGGTGGAAAGCCCGAGAGTGACAAGGCTGGATCTGCATGGCAGTCACTATGAATAAACAGGGCGGATTTAGAAAGAAGATGGGAAGGGACTATTTTGTCTCCCTGAATGAAATGCAAAGAAATAGAAGGCATTTAGTGAGATAAACTGTACTTTTGTAATCTTACTTGACTTGAGAAGATTAAACTGGGTCTGAAGCTTTCTAGGTTGTGTAGCTTGTGGTGGCTGGAGTTTAGATGTAAGGGAAGAAGTCCAAGAGATAGCCACACAGACGGCCAGCTCAGAGAGGAAACCAAAACCCAACAGTAAGCAGAATATGCAAATTCTTAGAACAGCTTTAATGCAAGTTATTTCCTAAGACTTTTTAAGACCAGGTTTTAAACATATCTGTTTATGGATATAGCATATGATTAAATGGGAGTTTTTATGGTTAAAATTAAATGAGCAGTAAAAATTTTGCAGATTAACTCTGAGGATTAAAGCTATATAATTTTACACACTCTCTAAGCATAAGGAGGGAGAGGTGTTATGTAGATCTAAACTTCCCAGTTAACGGATATGTTGCAAAAAGATTAAAGGCAGGTTGACGTGCAAAAATGCATTTAAATTGTTCAGTGAGCATATGGAAAGTTATTTGTGTTGGTTAATGGAACGTGACCAAAAAAAAATCAGTTCTTTCCTTCCCATTTCACTGGTATTTAAAAGCAAATAAAACCAATCTGATTGCACTAAAATTCTGAAAGTTGGGCTTGGAAGAAATACTTTAGAGAGGGATGAAAAAAAATATCTTCCCAGCATCTCCACCTGAGTTCTGAAGATATGAGAAGACAAAAGCATGGCAAATGGAGGCCAAAACATAACGATTATTATCCGTAAAGCTCGGGAGGAAGACATAGTTGAATATTAGATCCAAATGGCTTCCAATTATTGGACTCCAAAATCAAAAAGCTTACTAAACCAGTAAAGGTGGTGCTGGTAAAATTTGTGCTATGGGGACCAGAGAATACCTCCACCTTGAGGCCATCTTACATCCAAGAAGCCCAAGACCACTGGAAAGAACAGGGCTTCTCCTTTTCCATATTAAAATGACGTGAATGCCTTTTTCTGTATCCCAGCGGTTACAGACGGGGGTGTCTTACATGGAAATGTTGTTTCAGTTATCTATTGCAGTGTAATAAATTGCCCCAAACCTTAGCGGCTAAAAACAAAATATTTTATTATATCTCATGATTCTGTGGGTCAGAAATCTAGACACAGCTCAGCTGTGAAATTCTTCTCTTCCTGTTGTTAATTGGGGTCGTTTGGTAGTATTCAGCTGATCGACTGATTCAGAGGTGGAAAATAGATTCACTCACATGCCTGGCCTGAGCAGGGATTGTTGGAAGGCTGGGTTCAGCTGGGCCCTTCTCCCTCTCCGTGTCATCTCAGAACCTCTTCACGTGGTCGCTCTAGCTACACTTCTTACATGCTCAAGACTTAAAGGTGATTATTCCAAGATACTGGAAATGGAAACATTAGTCAATTGGACCTGAGCTCAGAAACCGGCACCATGTCACTTTGACCATATTCTGTTTTCCAAAGCAGTCAAAGAACCCACTCGGATTCAAGGAGAGGAGACACAACACCCTAAAACTCTGTGAGAGAGGTGCCAAAGAACTTATGGTCATCTTTATTGTATGATAGTTTGCCTGTCCTCTACCCACACAGAAAATACATTCAACCCCTCCCATGACCCCCAGAGTTCTCATTGCATTACAGCATCAAGCTCAGGCCAGGTTCCAGGCGGTCATCCTCTAAATCAGGTGCAGGCGTAGATGAGGCTCCTTGGCTCCTGGGGCATGGTTCCTTTCTAGCTGATGAGCTGTGAACTAGAGACAAGGTTTCTACCACCACACAATGGTGAGACAGATAAGTGCAGTAGGAACTCCAGTTCAAATGGGGAAGGACTAAGAGGCACAGCGGTTACTGGTCATTAGTTGTTGTGAAATCCAGGATTGGGGACTGTTTTGCTTCCTGGGAATAATTCCCCTCGGCTCTTGGCATTGCCCTCTGAGCTCTTGGTTCTCCTTTTGGGTCCTTATCTATGTAGAATGGCCAATCTTTTGCAACTAAGTGACTTTCTCAGCCTGCTTCTTGCCTATCATATGCTAAGAAAGTCCAAAAACTCTTCTTTTCATTTTATACTTTTTAAATTCATGCCATTGGCATAAACCATACCTACATTTTTTACTGAGTCAGGCCCTTTTCTACCTTGGGCCAAGAGTAGGGATGTTGTGGGTCAACATCAGAAAGATCCTTTAGAACCGTGGGAGGCGTGTCCTTAAACTCTTCTGAGGTCTCAACAAGAGAATTTACAAGAGCCACACACTTACAATCTTTACCTTGAATTTCTTTTAGTGTTCTCAATTTTATATTTGCTAAAGCTATTTCTTTCTTTGAGAACCCTTTTCTTGGAATAACTGGTGATGAAAAACAACGTTATTTTCAAGCCCAATAATCCCTGGATCCTTTATATTTCCTCTAAATTCCTAAAATCTGAATGAAAATAGTACAGTTCCTTCTTTAGTTTCTCTTTCTCTTCCCATTCCCCCTCCTATTTTGTACTTAATTATTGGAAGCTAGAGGAAGCCTGTTGGAATTTTCCACATCTGTCTATAAATCTCTTCAGCTAGATCCATGAGTTCACTAAATACCCTATTTTCCACATTATGACAGGGAGCTATGTTATCAAACATTTCAATAACAATTTCCTTACTGTTTCTCAAATCCTGTCTTCTAAAACCCCTCCCATCTTCTGCCCACTACCTTCTTCCTGCCGTCTTATCCCAAAGCCAATGTCACCTGTTTGAGGTTTTTGTTATGACAGCACTTCCATTTCAGGCACTGACCTATGTAAGATGCAACCAAGGAAGAAGAACTACTATGAGTGATAAGGAATAGGGATTCGACCTTATGCAATTGTGGAAATTGGGGAGAAAGTCTACGGACGAGTGTTGCCTTCTGCATCTGGTGACAGCCTCAAGTTGCTATAGATCAATATGGCCAGGAGTGGGGAAAAAAAGCTGGATGTGAAGTGGAGTGACCAAGGACAAACTGGAGCCCCTATCTATTTCTCAGTATCTCTAATCATGATGAAGTGCGTGGTTGCAGAAGTAGCTGATGTCTTCACTACAGAACTGTACACATGCCTGCCTCAGGCCTCAGAAAAGCTGAACAAGGAGATCCAGGGTACACAGAGAAACTGTGGGCTTGGCTGCTGCTCTGTGCTGGTAACGTGACCCAATTATAACCCTGATCATGTGTGCAGCTCATACATGATCAGTAACTAACATGTGTGAGCTACAACAGTGTCTGACACCCTACATGGACCTTCAAAGCCTAATGGTTGTTGCTTCCATGCTTACTTTGGAACATTGCTTCTCTTATGGCTAACCTGACCTGGGATTACAGAGAAAAGAATTCCGGGAAATGTAGTTCCAGCTTAGCTAAATTGACACACTACAAAATTACTGAAAATGGATGTAATTCCTTAGAGGTGAGTTAATTCACCACCAAATCTCTGATGTACCTCAACTTTTAAAGAGTTCAAAGGATTAATAGGATGCTTGTGAATATCACTGCACTGACTCAACCTCTAGCAAATTTAGAAAAAAGCAAATTCCATGAAGCTTCATTGCATGAAGGCTGTTGTTCCAGAACTCAATATTGAGCATTGCCAAAGGCTATTTTAAGAGACTTAGTTGTCAATGAGTGAAGATGGGTAGATGGGAAGATGGGTGGAGTATCCTGGTTTCGGCCCTGATGCAATGCTAGTGCTATTCATTAAATGCTAGGCAGTCAATGCTCATTGTAGAGATACATGCATTGTAAACTTAAACCCTTTTAGGATGTTTTCTGGTAAGAGAATTATTTTGATACAAACATTTACCATATTTCTGTGGAAAATTCGCCTAGATATACTCTCTCCTTTTTCTGAGAGTGGCAATTGAAACATTGCTAATGTCTTATAAAGTGTGAAAGTTTGCAAAGGTGGGTGGCTTTCTTGCACTGGAAAATCCCCTTCATTTTTGTTTTCTGGCTTTTCATTGCTGCATCAAAGGGGAGCTTTGCCAAGTAACGTGTGCTCCACATGTGGGCAGATATTTTTGGCCCTGTTTTAGCCTCTGCCTTTTGTTACAGAATTGCCTAGACCTACAAAACTTTCCTACCTTCACATTTGTTTCAGCTAGAAAACACTTTCTCTGAAGATTTCTCAGTTGAAGTTGTTGATGTTTCTGGTGCCCATGCACCTCACAGCCTAGAGAGAACAGGTAATTGTGTCATGAGCTGCTCAACAGTCTCTCCACTTTTGAATTCCAGGACTTGCATGGACATGTTCCTTTAGGACACAGTAGGTATTTTCACGTCCACCTGTAATAACTTTACCACCTTGGTTCTCCCTCCGATAACACTAGTATTACCTGCTCTTGAGCTGAAGATCGTGTATACAACATATAGTATTCCAGATCAGCCTCTTCCTGGTGTCTGGATGCTAGAGGACCACAACAATGGAGGTCTCTCTGTGAGGAAACACTTCTCTAACATAGATATAAATGTTCTAGGACTATAGGATTGTTGATGCAAATAATCAATAACCATTAAGAGCGATATTTAAGGAGCTAATTTTGAGGACTAGCCCGGAAGTGTTCCTTTCTCAGGGAAGAATGCACTGCAGAGAAGCATGGTTTACAGCATGCTCATATACCTTTTCAGAACAAAGAACACATATGAAGCACAACAGGAATACAATTTTTTCCCAAATTCACAAGAAGATGTTTTGCTGCAGCTTAGCACATATACAGCAAGTCAACTTGACCTTGGTTGTCTGGGAAGAACAGCTTATCTTCAGGGAAATACTGGTATTGGTTTCAGAGAAAAGAAGCCATTCATCTCTGTCTTTAAAGAGTACATTCTTTGCTTTGATAAAATGTTTGAAGCAGATGCATGGTCAGTGGGCATAAGCCAGGCTGCTCTGGGAACAAGTTTTAGGCTGAACCAGATTTAAACCAGAATACTTCCCCATATACCTCAATATGTGAAAACTTCTTATTCTTCTTATTTTCATCAGGATGTTTAGTCTTTTTTAAGTATTATATGCTAATACTGCTGGAAATAGGATTGGCACACTTTTGTAATTGGAAAAGAATTTGTAGAAAAAAATAAATTTTCGTGTTACAAGAGCTATCAGTTGAACAAAGATGAGAGAAAAAAGAGAGAAAAGAAAAAAGCAATCTTAGATTGTTTATTTTTCTTTATCGGTAATGATACATTCACAGAAATGTTCAAAAATATTGATTCTGCTTTATTATTTATTTATTTACTTATTTATTTATTTTTTGGTGAGGAAGATTGGCCCTGAGCTAACATCTGGTCTATCTTCCTCTATTTTGTATGTGGGTTGCCTCCACAGCATGGCCTGATGAGTGGTGTAGGTCCATGCCTGGGAGCTGAACCTGTGAACCTGGGCCCCCAGAGCAGAGCGTGCCAAACTTAACCACTATGCCACGGGGCTGGCCCCTGTTTTATCTTTTTCACCCTAAATGGAGACTACATGAAACTCATACGATTGATAAAAATGTAAATTATATTGTCACAAGAGGGCAGCCTTTTCAAATGTATTTTTTAAATGAATTGCTGTGACTTCAAATAGTTTCAGAGATATTTTAGCTTACATTAGAAAAAAGGGAAAAAGAATCCAAAGCAAAATTAACCAAGGTGTTTATTTTGCCAGGTTCCTGATTTAATTATTGGTAAGTAATTCTTGAATTTAAACTATTTTACATCGAAGAAATAAAGCACACAGAAAAATTTTAACTACAGAAAATTTTATTAATTTAAATGTTTTATGGAGATGCAAAAACCTGTGGAGATACCATCTTGTATTCTTAAGTTTGAGTAATTAAAACAATGTAGTATTGTTCTAAAGCCAGATAGTTCAATGGAATAGAATAAAAAGTACAGAAATACCAATGAGTAAAATTTTATTATATGACAGAGGAGAAATTTTAACTATTTGGAGAATAAATAAGATTTGATTCTTAACTTACACAATAACATTAATTCTAGGTAGATTATACATACGAATGTTAAATAGAAAACAAGTGTCAAAGGAAAGGCTGGAAATAGTCACATAACTTAATAACGAAAATGCCTCCCAGAGAATGTCACCCAAGGGAGGTACCACAGAGGAGAAAATGGTAGATTTGAGTATGTGGACAGTGATAACAAAATGGAGTAACATATGTCCGGCTTCTAAAATGGAGCTAGGAGGCTGTTGAGGAAATGGGCCTTGTGCACACACACCACATCTCTACCCAGATGAAATGTAACTTTTGAACTATGCTTTTCTGTTGTCATCTTGACCTTCTTTCAAGAAATATGCTTACTTCCATAGATGACAACTTTTTGCCTTAGAGATGGCCTTAGCAATAAATCACTTATAACCAAGAATTAACAGTAGTTGGCAGGACCAATCACAAATTTTGCAAAACAACCTGTGTAACTTAGCTCTTTCTGCCTTTATAAACCCTTGCCTCCTTTGTCTTCCTCGGAGCGTATTTTCCGTTTGCTGCCAAAGGCTACCTCTCCCCATTTTGCAAACTGTATAAGCAATAAAACTTTCCAAACTAAATTCTTGTGTTCTAAAGATGTTTGTTGACAAGTACAAACTGTAAATCCTCCTTCTCAAAGATACCTAAACAAAATTGAAAGCAAATGACAAACAGAGAAAGCACATTTGCAACAATAATAAATGTCAAAGGGCTAATATTCCTTCTATATGAGAAATCCTTAAAAATAATTAGAAAAAATATGATCCCTCAATAGAAAAAAAAGGACAAAGAACTCAATTCACATAGACCAGGCAATGGTCAATGAATAAGAAAAAAGATTCACCCTCTTTTTCCCTGTAAGTTTCATTTATAATAAAATATATGAAGATTTAAATAACAACAAAATAACATACTTACTAGATTAGTGATTGGCAATTATAAAAAAATTTAAATATCTAATGAGGGTAAGGTTGTTGGAAAATGAGCTGTCTCATATTGTTACGGACAGAATGTTTCTACCCCCCTAAAATTCCTAAGTTGCAACATTACCCTTGATGTGATGGCATGAGGAGGCAGGGTCTTTGGGAGGAAATTAGGATTAGATGAGATCATGAGGGTGGAGCCCCCATGAATGGGATTAGTGCCCGTCTAAGAGTCAGGAGACAGCTTGTTTCCCCTCTCTGCTCTCTGCCATGTGAGGATACAACGTCAGCCATCTGTAAGCTGGAAGAAGGTCCTCACCAGAACTTGACCATCCTGACACCATGGACGTCCAGCCTCCAAAACTGTGAGTAATACATTTATTTCATTTACAAATCACCCAGTGTATGATATTTTGTTATAGCAGCCTGAACTGACTAATAATGCTGATAAAATGTAAATTACCATAATCTTTCTGAAGCGAAAACCCAAACAAGAAATGTTAAGCAACTTACCCCAAGTAACAGATGAGAAGAGGGCAAACTCAGATTTTAACCCAGTGATCACTACCAGTTAGACATATGGTCTTTATTTTACAATAAATGCTTAGATTTAGGGAGTGTGTTATTTAGAATCTAAACTGAAAAGCTAAACAAAAAGAGTGAATTTGCTGTAAACTGAGAGTCTTAGATAGATTCTTGACCAGAGTCTCAAATGCTTTTCTTACTCTCTTTTATTTCTGCTTTTCTCTGCATGTCTATGTTATTCTATTCTGTGAAGGACTTCATCTGTTTTTCTTAACCACGGATGAAAAACCGCTACAGACAGCTCCTGAATTTACATTTTCTGAATAAAACTACTCTTTCTCTTCCCTTTTTGTATTTTCCAGCAGAAGAGATCACGACTGAGCCATCTTGGATTGGGTGCCAATCTGGACCCAGCACTTTAGGACTGAAGTGGGAGATGGCAAGGAAGAGGTTCTGATTGGCTCAGCTTGGGTTTTCGTACATTTAGCTGGTTTGAACATCTGTGACTAAGGACACAGGGTCCTCTTACCAAAACTGGTCTTTAAATGAGATTATTAAATATAAGGCAATCCACAAGAGGTGTGCAGACGTAATCAGGTTTCTGAACTTCAAAACGGAGGACTAGAGTCTTCATATTGAATTTAACAATCCACCTTGTAAGGCTCTTGTCAGGGAGCTGGTCACTGTCTCTGGGCAATAATTTTGCTTTATACTGTACCTTTCTTTCAAATTTCAATACAGTCAATATGCCTCAATTTCAAGTTTCTTTAAGCAAGTGACAAAAATTTAAACAAGCAAAGACAAAAACTGAAGTATTTAAAAATCATTAGGAATGTGGCATGCCATTGTCACTTATCTATGTAGGAAGTGGTTTTCTTGCATTTAAAAATTATTTTCAATTCTGTTTTTTGTGTTTTTTTGCAACTGATGCCTCTCTTCTTAAATACACACACACACACACACACACGCTATGCTAGTCCTTTTAAAATTTCTCATCTTTATATTTCCTAAATGGCGCATATTGTATGGAGAAAAGAGAATCGAAACTTGAGGAAATATGGAACTGAAATAGGATAACTAGGGGATCAAAGAATAACAAAGCAGTTTTGTTATGAAATGGTTCCCTTGTACAGAATATTGTAGGAAAGCCTCCATTTAACTTGCCCAAAGTAATTTTAATAGATTTGACATTTATATTAAGTTAAGGCAGAGTCTCATTTTCAGTCACATTGACCATTAGGCCCAGGTTTATATCTGTTTAGAAGAAGTGACAATGAAATCAATTCTGGCAAGAGGTAATTATGATATCTGTTAAACGAGTTTCCATTCAAAAGCATTGTCCAGGTGTTATAGATCCTGCAAGTAAATCTTTAGGACCAACAGTGTAGTAATATATTTAGAGCACTGAACAGCTCTTGTGAGACTTATGTTCTAGATTTTCTCTGCTGAAAAAAGATGTGCTATTTTTGGCAACTGAACTTCAGCTTCTTCATTTGCAAGGTGTTTTTCTCAGGACTGATGTGTGGTATTCAGTAGCCTGAATAAATAGTAGTTATTGTGATTATTAACCTCTTAAAGCTTCAGTCCCTTATTCATTCATTCATGCATCATCATTCATTCATTTATTCCTACTCTCAAAATCAAGTAACGAACATCTCTGGCAGTAAAGAAAGCTTGACTAATGTTCTTTTCTACTATTGCTTGAAAATTTAGTTCTTTGAAGCAGTTCAGTGAATTTTATCTGCAGTGTTCTTCAGAAAAGTACATTATGGTATCCTGCATAATTCTTTCATAAGGTTCCCAATTACTTCTGGGGTACAGTGGATCAGAATGGTTGTCTTACTTCTGCTTTGATGGGGGACAAGGAGAGAAGAAGCTGCTGTGTGGGCAGCTGGATAATCTGTGGGTAGAAGGTGGAGGTGGTACCAGTTTATGAAAAAGTCAGACCTGAGATTTTCATCAAAGTAATGACTTCTAACTGCCTCTCTCCTATTTTGACATACAACCCACAGGCTGAGGTTTTGAAGTTTCTTATCTTCTTATTTTCTGACTATGACATTTATTTTAATCAGATTCTACCTGTGTGCACACATTCTGAGGGAGGAATTGGGGCAAATGGCTGGTCTGATTTGCCATCCAAAATCTTGTGACATGGCCCTGAGCTTTGCCAGTACCTAAGAATGAGGTTTCAAGCTCAGGAGATTTTAACTGAGTTTTCAAGCATTATAATTACTAATTTAAGAATCTCTAGTTAAAGAAATATGCCAATTTTTGAAGCCAAAGTATTATGCAGGCCTTTGAATAATTAAAAAATGTACAATCCATGTCTGGATGTGCATACAGAAGTATACGTTAGTTGAACCAAAAATGCCCTAGCTCCTAATAAATACAGGTTAAGGGTTACTGAATTTTTACCATTTAAGAAAGACTTATTTTTTTCAAAATGTAGTATCAGGTTCTTACATTAATCTAGACAGGCAAGTCTATTTGCTATTAAAGGGACCAAAACCCTATCAGAATGGTATGTACAAGGATTACTTTAAACTGAAAACATCTGAATAAACAGCAGCCTCAGAAAGAAACCTTATCTAAACTTCCTTTTACTGACTTAAGCAGAGCCATAAACTCCCCTCTCAAGGAGTTTCCTGTTCTGGAGAAGACTGATCCTTATCGCTGGAATGTGAGAGTTCAGTTGCCATAAACCCCCATGGGAAAGCTTCCGGCCAGGGAAGAGACTGCTCATCAACACCTGGATGAAAAATTGTGTAAATGAGCCGAATAGAAACTTCCATACGTTCCCAGTGAAGCCTGAGCCCCTCCCTCTTTTGTTAAGCTGGTATGTAAACCATTACCCCTGGCAATTTGAGGAGTCACTTCTTTAGAGTGTTCCCACATACCTGTCAATTAAACTTTCCTCCTATATGATGGTTGATTTTGTGTATCAACTTGACTGGGCCAGAGGTTGCCCAGATATTTTGTCAAACATTGTTCTGGGTGTTTCTATGAGAGTGTTTTTCAATGAGGCTAATACTTAAATTGATTGAGTATAGCAGATTACCCTCCCTAACGTGGGTGATGATGTGGGGTCGGTGAGCCGAGAAGTTGAAAGAAAGATTTCTTAGACTATTAAGATCTGGCAGTACTGCTCTTTTATTTAGAGAATAGTATAGAATAGCATGGGGACAGGACCCACGGGCAGTCAGAGATGCTGCATGGGGACAGGACCCATGGGCAGGCAGAGCTGCTGCGGGCATGTTGATGCTGCCGCCGCTTCTGCTGCCCCAAGTTGAGGGTTAGAGCTAAATTTAAGGCATAGGTATGTGAGTTATCTCTTTACAAAACAAAGGAAAGAATATGTAAAAAAGTTAAAATGGTATCAGTGCCCTTAGGGTCTGGCTATTTGGCGGTCCCACAACTTTTAGATAAGACTCAAACCGGATTGAGTAAATGGCAGAAGTCACCGCTTAAATATTATCCTCAGCTAAAGACAAAGGAGGATTTGGGGGCGGGGTCAGTTACATGAGGTTGCCAGACAGTAAACAACTTAAATTCTTGCCTCTGGCATTGATTAAGAGTTTCTAGAGATAAGGCAATCCCCCCTTCTTCCTGGCACAGACAGGGAGGCATCTTCACAGATAGAGGTTTCCCTTAGAAATGTAAATGTTTCCCAAGAAAGGGACAAGCAAATTCCACTCCTGGGAGCCTGCTTCTCATCTGTAGTTTTAAAATTAACCAGCCTAAAAATCCTCATCATAAACCGTTTTAAAATTAACCAGCCTAAATCCTCATCAGGTGAGGCTCATCCAATCAGCTGAAGGCCTGAATAGAACAAAAGGCTGACTTTTCCCTGAATAAGAGGGATCTCCTCTTGTCTGGATGCTTTCAGCAGTGACACTGGTTTTTTAAGGCCTTCAGACTGGAAGTCCACCATTGTCTCTCCTGGTTCTCAGGCCTTCAGAGTTAGACTTGAACTACATCCTTGGTTCTCCGGGGTTTCCAGTTTGTCAACTGCAGAACTTGGGACTTGTCAGCCTCTATAATCACATGAGCCAATTTCTTATAATCAATTAGTCAATCAATCCTATTGGTTCTGTTTCTCTAGAGAACTCTAATACATCCTGTTAATCTGTATGTTGTCAATTAATTCACAGGCCCTCAGCCACTTGGACATAAGTCGGTAGGGGAAAAGTCCCCCCCGCCACAGTTTTGATGATGAGGATGGGGCGCTTGGGACTCCCTACTCACTCTGGAGGCTGCAGTTGAGATTTTGAAACCTCTGACCAAGAGAGAGAAGGTGAGCAGTCCTACCAGTCAGACTCTTGGTTCTCTGCCCAGTGTCCAGTCAAGCAATGGCGGTAAGTGATGCGGGGTTGGTGAGCCGAGTTGTCGAAAGAAAGATTTCTTGGACTCTCAAGGACTGGCAGTGGTGCTCTTTTATTTAGAGAATCGTACAGAATAGCATGGGGACAGGACCCATGGGCAGTCAGAGCTCCTGCTGCTGCTGCTGCATGGGGACAGGACCCATGGGCAGTCAGAGCTCCTGCTGCTGCCGCATGGGGACAGGACCCATGGTCACTCAGAGCTTCTGCTGCTGCCCTGAGTTGAGGGTTAGGGCTAATTTTATAAGGCATGGGTACGTGACTTATTTTTACTGGAGAAAAGAAAAGATGATGTAAAAAGTCATTAAATGATTTCAGTGCAGATGGGGTCTGGTAATTGTGCGGTCATATAACTTTAGATACAAATCTGGCCATGTAGATCGGCATGTAGGTGAGGATGCCCTGGGCTTCTCTCCCTGGGGCGGTCCTAATTCATACCATAAAAAAAGTCCACTGGGTCATATAGTTTGGCATGTAGGCCAGGTCCCCTTGGGCTTCTCTAGCTGGGGCAGCCTTAATACACATCAGTAAGCACTTCCCTTTGACTTTTCTAAAAGGGGAATAGCCATAATTTAGATTTATAGGAAAAAAACTTTTTGGTTAGAACCAATTCTTTTCGTATTGTGAATCTTGGTTTGGATTCGTCCATCCAATGAGTGGGGAGAATAAATTCAGTCCGTTGGAGTAGTCACTCCTTTTGTCAGGACTGCATCCTCCACAGAGTTGCTTAATATAGGAGCACATTTGCTGTTTTGATGTAAAAAACCTTCATGCAGGCATTTAGAAAGAAACTCAAAATTCCTTACATTGTATGAAAATCGAAATATTTTACCTCCTCATATCCTAATAAAGTACTCCATGAACCAAGATTTATACGTAACATTGAATCTGCTAAAAGCCTAAAAGAAAAGATGAGATAGATTTTTCTTAATCTTTGACTGTGAAAGGCTTTTCTAAGTGTGATAAAAATCCCAGAAACCATAAAAAAGACTGACAATACATGAACTAAATGAAAATTAAAATCTTCTGTTCTGGAGAGAAAATACAAAAAAAAAAAAAAAACCTGGAAAATTATTTGAAACATATATAACAGATAAAGAGCTAATTTTCTTAAGATAAAGAGGATTTTAAAAATCAGTAAACAGAACTTCTTTTTAAACCTGGTATATTGGACCAGATAGTTTTCTCTCTTCTTTCTCCAAAAACCCTATTAAATGAAGATTAATGAATTTCTAAAAAAAAAAAAAAAAATTAAACCACAGACAATGGGAAGACAGACAACAGCAACATTTTAGACATTTTTTAGGTCTTAATGAAAACAAAGCAACCAACCCAACAAAAATCTCTCTTAATCACGTATCTTCCTTGAGTTATGCTCCTATTTCTCTTCTTTGTTTCATAGCAAGACACTTGAGTAAATTCTCTCTTCTTGCAGTCTCCCAGTTATTTCCTCCATTTTCACTTGAAATCACTCTGATCATGCTTTTGCCAGAATCATTTATCCAAAATATCTTAAGTGAAAGATCACTGCTAAATCCAACGATCAATTCTGAGTCCTCATGTTACCTGACATATCAATAGCATTTGATACCACTCATCACTTCCTCCTGGAAACACTTTCTTCCCTTGGGTTCCCAGGCACCATATTCTGCTCATACTCCTACTTTGCTGGCTGTTCCTCTTTATCTCCCCAAGGTACAGATACTGGCAATACTCAGGGCACAGTCCTTGGGCCTCATCTCCTTGCACTTCCTGGGTGATCTTATCCAGTCTCAAGGTTTGAAATACCATTGATATGCCAGTAATTCTAATGTTTAAATCTTCAACCTAGACTCCTCGTCTGGACTCTAGACTTGTGCGTACATGCTTCTTGATATCTCCTATTAGATGTCTAATATGCAAATCATAAATAACATATCCAAAATTCTCTTCCTGATCTTCCTCCAAAACTTGCTCCTCCATATCACTAAATGATAACCTCATTCTTGCAGTTGCTCTGACCCAAAATTTTGAGTCATTGTTGACTCTTCATTCTCTTTCCCAGTGTTAAAATGCTTGGTGAATTGCCAGCTATACCTTCAAAATCTATCCAGAATCTGACCACTTCTTACTACTTCCACTGCTACCACTTTGATCTAAGCAATTATCTTCCCTTATCTGGGTAACTTCTACAGTCTCAATATTTCTGCCATTGTCACAGCCTCACCCCTCACTCCCCATTCACAAAGCATTACCACTCAGAGTCTTAGTCCTTACAATGGCCTATAATGTCCCAGTATCTTCTCATCTCATCTCTCCCTTGATCGACCTCCTTCGCTACACTGGCTTCCTCCTCTCTCTTCCACCCACGCTTCCTCCATGCGGCCTTTGCTTCAGTTTTTCCCTTCACCTGGAGGGCTCTTCCCTCAGATAGTCACATGGCTTACTTGCTCTCCTGCTTTTGCTTTTCAATCTCTAAACAGTTCCCTGTATTTTTTCTTCAGTGGTTGTCAGTTTTTAACATCTAACTTCATATTTTGTCTTATTTATTCTATCTTTCCATGAGAGTTTTCCATCAGAACAGGGATCTTTATCTTTTTCATTTATGCCATAACCCAAGCTCCAGTATTCTAAGAGGATGGAGTGATACCAACAGAGGCAAGCCATTTTTCTTGTACTGGCCTAAAACTTGAAGCCACCCCTCCAAGGAGGGGTGAAGAGCAGGGCTGAAAATGTGAGAACAGTTGAGAGTCAGGATAGAACGCTGTTGGACTGTTAGATCCCCTCCTTTTTTTCTGTGTAGTCAGGTGATTGACTCCCTTCTCCGAAGATTTATTTTCTTGAAGAATGGAGACTCTGATACACTCCCATTGCACTGTGTTTACCTCGACTTTGTTATAACACCATCCTGAAATCACCTTTCTAACTGTCCATCATCCATGCCAGGAGACCGTAAGCTCTTTGAATGTTGGGATCACGCTCTTTCAGTGACGTAGTCTCAGCACCCAAATCTGTTTAGAATGATGTTCATTCACTGTTGACTTGCTTAATGAAAACTCCCAGCAGGAACTGAAGAGAACCTGAACAAGGTCACGATGAGGATCTAATGACCACTTAGAAACAGTGAAGGGAATTATCTAGAATAACTCCCAGGGTTTTGATATTGGCATGCGAGAGAATCTGCAATGTTTCCCTTGTGATTAACTTGAAGGTGGGATAACATAACAAAGATGTTGTCAGCCTAGAGTAGGCAGCCGGGGTGAGGGTTATTTTTCTATCCAGGATATTTCCACTTTTCTTGTATGGAAACAGAAGCAAAGACATTAATTATTAGGATTCAAATAGTAAGTGTGTTGGACTGATCAACACTGTTCATTTAAAGAATGTTTTCATGAGCCAGCACTGATGGCCTAGTAGTTAAAGTTAAGGACTCTCACCACTTCGGCGGCCAGGGTTCATTTCCCAGTTGCAGAACCACACCACCCATCTGTTGGTTGCCATGGTGTGGTGGTGGCTCACATGGAAGAACTAGAAGGACTTACAACTAGGATATACAACCATACAGTGTGGCTTTGGGGCGGAAAAAAAAAAGAGAAAGATTGGCAACTGATGTTAGCTCAGGGCAAATCTTTCCCTGCAAAAGCAAAAAAAAAAGAGAATGTTTTCATTTATTAAGCTCCCCAAGCAAGGTCAGGTAGTTGAGCCAATTGTTATAAATCTGGGTTCCTTACAGTAGATTCTATTATGTAGACTATTGGGCTCAGTCCTTCCTAGAGTTTATAACACATGAAATACATTAGTATCCTTACATACTGGCTATGTTCTCGAATATAATGCAAGTTGCATGCATGTTCCTTAATCCTTATATAATTTGTTGATGCTCTAACAAGATAGTATTGGAAACTCAAAAGGAAGTTTTACCAGGAACCAGATAACAGATCATTGTCCTCACTTGCTAAGGCTGCTTTTGCACGCACATGAAGTAATTTTTGCAGGTTAGGCATGACTGGCAATAAAGAGACTGACTTAGCCCACAGTTGGGGCAACATGTGACCTTGGAGAACTCCTTCTGATCAGGCAGAAAAACATCATCACTAACCACCTCAGCAAATACTGCTTAGCGCTAACTGGTGAGGCTGTGCTCGCTGAACTTCCCCAAGCTTGAGGCATAGAAGCAGACATCCTCTTTGTTAAAAAGATGCTTGCTTGAGCTTTCTGCGGAAAACTATTTCTAGAGAGATTTATATGTTAGTGCTCATTTTCACCAAAATCACACCCAGGCTATTAATCACTTTTCTTGATGGGAAATAAATTAACGAGAGACAGGTTCTGATTTCTGATGTAACCAGCTTTCCTGGGACGTACAGAAATAGAAAAGAGGCAGAATACAGACACTTTATAGAGCCTGAGCTTTGACCAGACCTGAGCAGCTGCAGTTAGTGTTCCACTAGTTCTTTAGTGTGATATTCTGGGAGCCAACTCTGCTCCTCCAGCCTTCCTTCCCTTCTTACAGAAGAGAAGATGGCGAACCAAACAGCCAAGCCAAGCTCCAGGAGTAGTTATTTAAACCACGTCTGCCATGAGCCACACCCACTCTGAAAGAGAATATGCCCAGCCCTTAAACATGTTTAAATAGAGATGGGGCTGAACAATGGCTGTCACTTCTCTCTTTTCATTCTGTATGGGGCTATTTTCATTTCTTTACGTGCCTGACATCAAGAGTTTTTCCTTCTCATTGAAGCATGCAAGTGGGCTAAGAGGGACTGAAACCGTCTGTTCAGTCACTGAAGTGAGGTCAACAACTGTCGCAACCTTCCAGCAACCAGTCCATACTGGAATATTGGCCCACACTGGTCAGAGAAGAAAATACCTGGGGAGAAACAGGGCAAAATGAAAGTGTTGAGTGTGTGGTGCTAATGAGACACTCAGCTGTGTACGCTCAGTAGGCACTGGAGAGAAAAGACTGGAGACACAGTCTTGGAAGTATTGGCAAGAGAGAAATCTCACTTTCTAATCACCCATAAATTTATTAGTATTTAGCCATAGAAAGAAAGAGGCTGACCACGTATCAGTGGACAACGTCACTGCACCCAGACGGTGCTCCAGAAACTGTAATAATTCTTAGTTGTTCTTCTTTCATTAAACTCTAAGCAGGTTGCCAAAAACATTATGACATCAGAATTTTATAATAATCATGTTACAATAAAGTAGTTATTGCTTATCTTATAATAACTGCATTTAATGCTAAGATTTCAAAGGTGATATACTTGTCTTAACAGCCACACATTTGAAACCACAGCTCAGGATGCGTCATTTCAGCAAAGGTTTCAAGGGTGTGTTTCACACTCATCTTTTTGACCAACTTTAATTCTAAGTAATTTTTCTAGTTTTGCCACTGCCTGATGCATTACAGAAACTCACTTACAAAAAATTGGTGAATATGAGAATAAAAAGATGACTAATTTTGTTCTCAAATTCCAAGTTTCTTTTAGCATTTGAAGTAGAACACGTACATAGATACTTAAATAGATTTTGAGAGTGGAGAACTAAAATTAGAAAAATAAAACCCTTTAAGGCAAATAATTTAGATGATTTTTAACTCAAAGATGTAGCATTGGGAAAATTGATAATTTAAAGTTATATGGGATTGTGGATGATATTAACATTTTAAGGGAAGTTTTATATTTTCTAACAATGAAATATACCGGGGTAAATAGGTGAATTTGCCTTCTGGTTGGTTCACATTGGTTGACCTGCTAAAGTTGATATCCATGTAATTCCTGCCTGTGATGGAAGAAGTTGCAAGAATTCTTTGCAGTTCTAAGATTTTAGTTCATGTAACAGTATTTCAAGATAATTTTCTTAAAAATAAGCCAGTCTTACTTGCTGAGAAATATTTCTTATGTACATATTTCCTATAATGCCAATCACAGTGAAATAATTTAGGGCTAAGGTACGCTGTAAAGTATAACAAGCGAAGAAAAGGCTGAGGTGAAGTTAATGTGTATAAATATATACTATTTTCTATTTACAGAGAAACATATTTTTCCCTTTGGCATAATTTTAAATTGCAAAAATGTGAATTTAAAAAGAAAGTCATCTTTTTTTAGTTTGAATATTCAGGAACAGAAAGGTATATAGATCTACCTACATCACACAGAATTCAGTTTTTCATGTTGATCAGATGAAAATAGATTAATATTTACACTTAAAACTCTACTGCATTGTATATTTATAACCAAAAGTTAAATTGAGTTACTCATTTTGCTAAAAAAATCTTTATTATTTTATTTTATTTTTGTGAGGAAGATTGGCTCGGAGCTAACATCTGTGCCAGTCTTCCTCTATTTTGTATGTGGGACGCCACCACAGCGTGGCTTGATGAGTGGTGTGTAGGTCCACACCAAAGATCCGAACCCACGAAACCCAGGCTGCTGCAGCGGAGCACAGGAACCCACCCACTACGCCACTGGGCCAGCCCCTTTATTATTTTAAATAATAAAGGTCTATAAAGTGTTATGCAATACGCAAAAGAAATATCCAAGCATGGCTTTTCCTGTTGAATTGGGTGGTTAACTCGCAATGAAGTTGCATGATTCTTTCAATTAACTTTAGTAAATAAAGACTTTCATTATTCTAGTTTGTGATGAGCTACAAAGTTAACAGAAACGTCCAAATACACCATTAATTTTACATGTAGTCTATTTATCTTCTAAAAATAAATGAACCAGAAACAGGAAACTTGATTTGATGATAAATGTTAAATATCATACATTAAGGAAATCATTCTATTTATTGTTCATTATCAAGATTTAAATATGTCAAATGTACCCTCTCAACCCAGCTGGCAAAAAGAGGTGGATAATAAATACCGACACCGCCAACTAATTTTCATGAAATACAATTAATACGTGAGAAGCAAAGCAGATATTCTTATTTACATATAATCATGTAAAAATGAAATGATCCAAAAACGAGTCCCATGATAATCATCTTTCCTTTGGTATCACTGTCATATATCCTCATTTTATGAAATAAATCTGTGGGAGAATAAGGCTCAGACAAAACATACTTAGACGTAAAAAATAAAATGTTAGTAACGAAGCCTGCTTATTTTGTCTTCATTAGGAACAACATGCAACACTTCAATATTTGCACTAGTTTCACTCAGAAAATCCACCACTCCACTTCTAATCCCAGCCTATTTACAGTAGAGGGTTACAGGCGACAATCTCGGGCAGCATGGTGCCTTATCCGTAAGTGCTCAGTAAGTGACTTTTGATTGACAGTTTAGAGCAATTTCATCATCGGTACTAAAATATAACAACTCAAAGTGTATTTCATGTTAACAATGGGTCAACAATGCCATTATGAATACAAAAGTAGCACATTATATTAAGTTTTTGTCATTCAAGACAAAAATTGAATAGCAAATCAGATTTCATATTATTATATACTTCAAAAAAGACAAGAAAGCCATGATACTGGTCATTTGGTAGAATACAGACTTTTTTTTTTCTTTTAAGAGAATTAAGTCTTGTGTAGATAAATTTCATTTGAAGGTAATACTAATATCTTTTCTTCTTCTTACACTTTCGAAACTTTTGGCTGTATTCATTTCCTCGACTGTTTTCTGTGCTACTATCACTATCACTGGTTTGTTTTTGCCTCTTTCGTTTATTCATCTGATAAAGGTCAGAGTCACTTGTCTGTTGGTGAGTCCATTCGTAAGAGCTGGGGCCAGCCTCAAAATCTGAAACGCAATTTAGTGAGGAAGAGACAGATGCGCTGTTAGGAAGCGGTGCTGTCATCTCATAGTAAGGAAGCTGCAGCGCTGGATTATATGCTTGCCACTGCTGTAAACAGAAGACAGTCATCGACCAAAGCAAGCCCAAAAAGGTCACAAAAGAAGCTGACAGTTTACACGCATTATACAAATAACCACGAGCAAACCAAACCATGGTCTGGTTAGTCTAACAGGGACAGTGGCTTTTCATAGTAGGGACATGGTAGTTTCCTTAAATGGTCAACAGAAAGATTCAGGATAGTGTATAGCTCACTACAATAGAGATCAGTGCTGCCCTTTAGAAATATAATGCAAGCCACATATGTAGTTTTAAATCTTCTAGTAGCCACAATATGAAAATGAACAGTTACAATTAAATAATGTATTTTATTTATCCACAAATACCCAAAATATTGCCATTTCAACATGCAACAAATATAAAAATTATTAATGAGATATTTTACCTTCTCTTTTGTCACACTAAGTCTTCCAAATCCGGTGTGCCTTTTATACTTACAGCATATCTCAATTCGGATGTTAAATTTTCATTTAAATACTTGATCAGAATTTAGTTACATAAATCTTACACTTGAAAAAGTAGATTCATATACTCAAGGTCTTTCAAATATATTTAAAAATTTCCTAATAACTGAACTATCTGTTTTTAAATTTTAATTAAAAATAAAGAAAACTAAAAACTCAGCTGCTTAGTCTCACAGATGGTTGACGGCCACCGTTCTGTACAGCACGACTGTCAACTATTAAGACAAGGAGATATTTCCTTATTTTTAACTCAAATTTCTAACTATTCAAAGTAGTTTAAAGATTAATAGAAACAACATGAGCTTGTGTGTGTGTGTGTGTGTGTTTATCTTCTCTACCAAAGATAAATGATGGGAAGAAGATATTGAGGTTTCGGATGAGAACTGGTTGTTTACTAATATCTTAATAGAACAAAGAAAAGTTTTTTCCAAGAGTTAAGTGATCACTCTTCCTTATGTTTACAAAGCGAAAATGGCTATTCGGAAAATCTGAAGCTCACATGTATGTTGAATGTTTGCAAAATCATACCGTGTGAATCAGATACCTGTGTTACCGTCCTACACCTGTCACTGACAAGTTGTATAATCTTGGCCTTCTTGATTAATATCCCTGGGCCTCAATTTCATTATGTATAAAATGAGGAGCCAGAAGAAAGAAATTTCCTATATTCTCCTTTAACAATAAAGACCACAAGTATGATTTCTAGGCCAGAACCGTATTTTTGAGTATTTAGAAATAATGTAGTTTACTATCAACTGAGAATCTTTGCCTTCTAAAAAAATTATTTAAAAAAAAAATCCATGTGCAAAAACAATATATTTGTGATTAATGATTATATGAAAATGCTTCACTAAATAAAAGTACTCAATTCTAAAAAATATCCTTTAAAATAGTCATTGAAATAAGAAATCTCTACTCAAACTTCACTTGGACTGTAGTGCACTGTCACTACCATCTGTCCCTTTTCTGTTGACACTGGCTGTTGGCTGAAGTTCTGTGTGTGGGATTTAAGAGGACTGCGTTAGAGCAGACCGCCACCAAGGGACAGTGCTCAGGGCACTTTCTGCTTGCATCTCGGGTTTAGATTTGAGCCCATAAGTTCCAAGTAGTTTTCAAATTTTTCATAGTTTGTATATATTGTATAGTGAACCAAAGGCATATCAAACTTACCATATTCTGAAAGAAAAAGTATTCTTGAGGTAAAGCTGCAGTAATTGGAAAGAACGGCATGGGAAAGCAAGATCTGCTTGCGCCTTCTTCATTTCTTTGGGGAGTTAAAAGAAGTGATAAAAAGTTAAGATTCCTACACACAAATGTCCTTTTTTCTTAAAAAGAAAAAGACAGCTCTTTGTAATTAAAAAATAAACAGCTTCTCTAAGAGAGCTCAGTTAAGATTAATTAACTTCAAACTCACACAAATAATCAGTTATCATACTGATAACGTAGTGACATACCAGTATCCTAAGTCTTATTAATTACTTCGTATTGAAATCTTAATACTTAGAGTCATGTTTGGCTTCCTGATAGGAAAACGTTAACCAATGTTATAGTTGTATAAAGACAAAGAACACTTAGAAATGAAGAGAGCAAAGCAAGTCACTAATAATCACCAAGGGTACACTCAATTTTCTAGAGATATACAAAGTGAAAGAAAGGTAGAAATTTTCCTCAATTTATTTTTGAAGGTATCTTCACTGTTTGACAGTAAAAATTATGCTCTTTTCTAAATGGACTGTAAATCTTAACATGAACACACATTTGCTGACTTCTTCCACATATTAATTAAGATAATAAAAATTCCTAATTTAAAAACCATGGTGTCCTAAAGTTTCATTTCTAAGTGTAATATTTGCTTCTAGGGAGATGTTCCATAAACTCCAAAGTTACCAGTACTGGCTACATTCTATAGCTAGTTTTCATTAGTCTACTTGCTCCACAGTATTCCACAATTTTAATGCTAATACCACTATCCTTAGGACAGGAAGTGTGCTGTGCGGGAGAGAGAAATTAACACAGGCAGGTAGAAGCAATGATGAGGGCAGGAGGTGACAGGAGCAGTCACATGGAGAGGTGGAGATCCCATTTACAAGTGGTGAGACTAGTACCACAGAAGCCAATGGAAGAGTAAATTTCATTAAATAAGGAATTAGACAAGTGTCAGTTGTTACAGAAGAGTAAACTGGATAAGCACCGAAGCCATTGAATTCTTGGTCACAAGGTTCCTGATAACCTTTAAAAGAGCAGCTTCCATATAACAATGAAGTTAAGAAGCGAATGGGAAGTAAAGATGTCAAGGATGAAACATTTGTCTGTGAGAGGATGGGGAAAACTCTAACAGCCTGATTCAGAGACAGGATTCAGGGAGACCATAACATGTGTGGGGAAAGTGATGGTAAAGAAACAATATAAAAAATGCAATGAGGTTCTAGAGTGGGCAAGATATGGCCTCAGTAAGAGTTGGTGAGATCAGCGCCGTTATAAAAACAGCTGCAGATTCTCTAAAACCACTCTTTCCCGTGTGAATCTCAGGACCTGCATAGTTGTCTGCATAGAGGAATCATAAGTTAGAGTTATGAGTTAAATTGTGTCATTTCAAAATTTATATGGTGAAGTCCTAACGTCCAATACCTCTGAATGTGAGTTTATTTGGAAATAGGCTTGTTGCAGATGTAGTTAGTTCAGAGGAGGTCATGCTGGAGTAGGATGGGACCCTAATCCAACTGACCGGTGTCCTAATAAAAAGGAGAGAATTGGAGACAGATGCATGCAGGGAGAACACCGTATAAAGACGAAGGCAGAGATCTGTGATGCTTCCACAAGTCAAGCAAAATCAAAGATTGCCAACAAACCAGGAGGAGGTAACTAGAGGCATAGTGTGGATTCATTCTCATGGCCCTCAGAAGGAACTAGCTCTGCAGACATCCTAATCTTGGACTTCCAGCCTCCAGAAACGTGAAACAATGCATTTCTGTTGTTCACGCACTCTGTGGTACTTTGTTATAGCAGTCCTAGCAAACTAATACAGGAAGTATCTGTTAAAAACAGAAGGTATAAAAGGTAATAAGAAGCACAAAAACTCATTTCCAAGGAAGACCAGTGAAAGACTAGGGCATAACACGCACACCATCTTTCTCCGCACGTGACTTCTAGGACACGATAACCTCCTTCTTCCTTCATAATGTAACAAATGCTAGAAGAATACAGTACCACCGCTGAAGTGTAGCATTAGGGAATGTACACAACATTCTGACTTTATACCCTAGAACTTGTGATGACTTAGAGTCTATCAAACATAAGTAGAGAGCACAAGAGATATGCCATCTTCTAGTGCCTATCTAGTCTCTTCCTCCACCCAAATCCTGGCAATGGCTTGTCCCTTCCTAGCTCCTGAGGAAAAAGAGGTATCTTTTCCTACCAGAAGAAGGGGGGAAGCTCTTATATTATGAGCTCATACATGGCTCAACTCATGGGTCTCTAGTGCTCCCCCCACAAGCAGTCAGTCACTACCCCTTCTTGCTAACATTTGCCGAAAGTACTCACTGAATATTTGCTATGGGCCCAGTGCTTTAAATACCTTGGATTTATTATAAAATTTGACTCTTACAATAACCTTTTGAGGTATCAGCCTCATTTTGGAGATGAGGGTACAGAGTGGTGAAGTAACTTGTTCAAAGTTGCACCATTAATAAAGTGGCAGAGACACAATTGAAATTCAAGCACTCTGACTGCAGCACCTACTTTCTTAATATCTGATGTCACTGCTATTTCACTGATATAGAAACGCCGGGGAGAGTGAAGATGTGCAGCACACTGTGTTTTATTTGGGGTGTAATACTTCTCCTAAAGATAAACCTGGGGAATTGCCAGTTCCAAGAGGCCGCTCTCCTATGCCTCAAAGGGCTGATATAATTGGCAGGGATGGGAGCTTCAGCTGTTGTTAGTTTACTTGAGAATATTCAGTTCTGCTGCAGAAGACAAGAAAACAAACAGGACGGATGAAACGCACAAGACATGCCTGGAGCAGACTTTAAGTGAGCTCGTTGTTTATGAGTTAGTGATGAAACTGTGTTAGGGATAGAATAAGCAAGTGAGGTGGGAGATGCAGGCAGAACTCATAATATATATTAAACATAGATAGTAAATAGGTTAGTATGCTGTAAGACTTGCCACAGATAGATAGATAGATAGATAGATTCAATAGAAAATATGATGGAAAAAATAGCAGTGTTACTTACAGATAGAGAGGGGAGGCAATATCAAGTCCAGATCAAACCACCTCCGGGCTAACTTTTGCTTTGCTCTGCCTAAGAAACTCAGATAAAATCTATGGGCATCTAGCCTACTAACCAGCAAGATACTTCTGTGGCCAGGTGTATTTGCCCCTATGCCTCTTTGAGAGAGCAAGCAAGTGAGGTTAGCTCCAGGAACTTTCCAGCTGAATGGACAGCCTTACCCAAACCTCAGCTCTAGGCCTTATGACCACCCTATCACTGGGGAAGACTGAGGAAGTGGAGAGAGAGACGGGGCAGTGAATGTTGGCATAACCAGAACTCGGCTAGCACGGCCCTTCTGCCCTCTTGTACCCTATCCTAAGTGTGCTAGCCTATCCGGTATCTTTCCTCTTACTTTTCACTGTATCTTTTAAATCAGCTTAATAAACGGTGTGATTCGAGCATCTTAATTTGGTTTTGGAGCTTTTTTCCACAACCTCTGGGATAATTTGCCTGGAATGCTACAATCGCATTAAGAAATCAGCCTATACAAAATTTTAGAATATTTTGAAAATGACCATAGAGAAGTTCTAAAAAAAATAGTAAAATAAATAATAGAATGGCTTAATGTCAGAACGCTTAATTTCAGGCCCAGCACTATCACTTTTTCATCTTTGTGACCTTGGAAATTAGTTAATTTTTTCATCTTCACTTATTCAAATATAAAACATGCATAACAGTGTCTCTATGATCCATCACAATGAGACCCTGGATGCTTAAATGACTTAACAGCTATGAAAAGCATATGGTAAACTATAAAGAAGACTACACATACAAATCTCTCCCACTTACTGCTGAAAATATTAAGACTGAACTTTGAGAATATTTTCTGTTGCTTTTCATGGTTTCAGAAAAATGAATTCCTTAATTTTATCCTATGGCTAAATAGTAAGGTTTTACAACAGTCCAGAATATATAAAAACTCTTCCTGGCATAAGAACATATTTATTTGCTTTAGTTTTAGGAAAAAATATTTTTAATTACCTGTAGCTGTGTGAATTTATCTTCACACAGCTCTCAAAACTTTGGTTAGCAGGTTCGGAAGAGCGAGAACTCCCTTTAAAAGAAACAGAATAACAGATTACTTCATGATATAGTATTTTGGGGTTCTCACATTAAACCATAAAAAAAACTCCAAACCCAAAAGAACACAGTATTGATTAAAATTCCATACTCATAAGAGACATGAATCTGTCTTTGATCTCTCAAGTAATATTTACAGATTTTTTACATCATATAGATAGAATTATAATCAAGCTCTGTCCAAAGCAATGAATGTACAGAAATATTATACTGACAAGGGACCATATACGATAAGGGACTTATAGAAGACAAAATCAGTGCTATTTGCCTCCTGTGTAGAAGGCCTGAGTTCTCTAAACTGCACTGACAAAAGCCAGTGCACTCAGAGAGGATGCCGAGCAGCCGGCTAGGGAAGTCTCAGAACATAATGTCCCGTCTACTCTACCAGCCTGGATGAGTTAACTGGACAGTGCCTGAGAGTACAAGGCAGCCAATTTTCTTTCCAAAGACATTAAAAAAAAAAATGAACCGCAAAGAGAAGCATATTTCTTTGCAACGAGGCAGTGTTTCGTTATTATTTGTTTATTTCTAGTAGAGCAAGAGGAATAAAAAACAAAGAAGGGATACACCAATAAGCCTGAATCATTTGGGAGAGGGAGGCAACACAAGCCTCGCCTCCCTCAGCCCCTCAAAATGTGAAAGGGCCAGCGTAACAGTACAATGTTCTCCGGGCAGCTCATCAAAGGTGATCAGTCCCTGACGCGTGTGCAGGAGAAGGCATTGGAGGCCATTCACGCCAGGAAGCTCTCCTCCACCACCATTAAGGGTCACACTGCAGCTGCCTTTGGCCAGCTGCTCTTACAGGGGCGAAGATCCAGGGCCACATATATAACATGACAAGAAGATCAGCAAATAGCCCTGCTATATAAAAGCTGGCATTGTGTGTCCCCAGTTCACTTAGATTTGCTTAATTTATAACAGCCAATAGCAACTATCATAGGTACTTGCTGGCTGATACTAAAATAGAACATTTAAAATTTTAACATAGAAGAGATGCTATAGAGTTGGCAGTGTAGTTGACAAGACTAATAACTTATATACCATTAGGAATCAGACGTGTTCTGGGAAGATTTAATAGAAACCACAGGGGCACTTTTCCGGTCTAATATAGAAAACAGAATGCCGACACCTCTGTGAACACCACCACCACCAAAACACACTTGGAAGATTCATCAGTGACTGGACCTACCAAATCGATACTGCACGTTAATGGGTCTTCCATATAAACGAATTCCATTCAGCAAAGCTATGGCATAAGACACCGATTCTGGGTGTTTAAAGCAGACAAATCCAAAAGACTTCGGCTTTCCTTCTCTGTCTTTGCATAGAGTAACTTTGGTTAATGGCCCAGCCTAGAAGAAACTTAAAAATTATTTTCTCATAAATCTAAAGATTTTTTTACACTCAGACAAATCAAGTATCTTCAACTTTAGACTAAAAAAATCTGTTAGCAATAATAGCTTTATGTAGCTCTGCTAAGAATGCATTCTAACAATAAATATCATACTTTATCACACTTTCTTGGTATTTTCTGGCTCATCAAGAAACATTCCTGCTGTTAAGAATAGGAAATTCTAGGCGATCATTACAAATCTTAAAAGGAAAGACTTATTACTCTTCTGTTAGGCTTAACAAAACAACTTAAAGAGCACTTAAATCCAAGATTAAAATACTACTTTGTCTCCATACATATTAATAGTGTATAACTCAAAAATAAATTGAAATGACAAAGCCAATGTTGGTTATCATAAAAAAAAACTGGTAACATTATATCACAGTCTAACTCTTTGTTCTGTCAAGAAATGTTTTAATATGTTTAAAACTTTTAAGTGGGCACATTATTTATAATAGTGAAAAGTTAGAAAGGCTCTAAATCCAACTGGAGAATATTATTCCATAGTATCTTATTAAAACAGAAGAAAATAAGGTTGCATCAATAATTAGCAATAAGAGTAAAAAAGCAGAGTCAAATATTATAAAAAAGCGTTAATTACAAATAAGAAAAAATTTGCATCTCCGTCATGAAAATGATCAGAGGAGGCACTCAGAAAGACCTATAAACAGGGGCCGGCCTGATGGCGCAGCGGTTAAGTGCACATGTTCCACTTCAGCAGCCCGGGGTTCACCGATTCAGATCCCAGGTGCAGACATGGCACCGTTTGGCTGTGGTAGGTGTCCCATGTATAAAGTAGAGGAAGATGGGCATAGACGTTAGCTCAGGGCCAGTCTTCCTCCGCAAAAAGAGGAGGATTGGCAGCAGTTAGCTCAGGGCTAATCTTCCTCAAAAAAAAAAACCTATAAACAGCTAAGATTTAATGGTGAGCGGCTCATACTTTTTAATTGTACAATCATCAGAGATCGATTGTTTTTCTCTGTAGAGTTGGATAAGTGTATAAAGAAATTGCTTTAATCTAAAGAAAAACGCTAATTATCATCTTTAAAATGATGCTGTATTTTGGGATTCAGTCTTGCTCTTTTCATTCTCTGCTTTCCCAGGGACCAGCTCAAAGACCACTTCATCAACAAATCTATTTTTCCAACTCACGCCTCTTTCATGGAGACAGTCGCCTAGAGATCTCCCTGTGACTGTACTTCAGACTCAACATACTTGAAACTGAATTCATTATCTTTCCCCTCGAAATCTCTACTCCAGTATTCCTTAGCTAAAAGCACAAAGATACGAAACCTTACTTTCTCACTTCAAAGGATAATCAGAAACTTGAAAGAAACTAGTAAAAGGATAAATACACAGTAGTAAAAGAAAACCAATTTTAATCAGTACTTTTCCACTACTGATATTAAATACATCAAATCCCAAAGGGACAGAATATGCTTAAATGCTTTGAATTTTACAAATTCAAAGATATGCCAAAGCATTTTTAATAATGAAATTCAACAAGGAGCATTGCTTCTGGCAACAAGCACATCATCTTATAGTCTTTTTAAAATCAGAATGAAACACACAGTGTTGCAGTTGTCGAGATCTGCTAGGTTTTGCTGGGCTGAAGCCTTTCTAAAAGATGCCTCATTTTAGCAAATCCTTCCAGAATATACAAGAACCTAGGAAAAAATTAAAACATATGCTTGGTTGCCTGATCTGTTAAACGAGATGAACATTTTGTTTAGGTAGAAATTATAAAAAATGAGAAGATAATACATATATAGTCTTGTGGATCCTTCCAACTGACACAGATCCAGTTCCTATGGACTAGAAATAATGCATGTGAGTGGGGTCTTCAAGCCTATACCCACACCCCTTAGTAAACCCCCTGCCCCCAGCCTTTTTGGAAGCTAGACATGAAAGAAGTCTTCTGGAGAAAAAGAACTGTGAGTTTGTTTGTTTCTTTCTTTTTCCATTCCTTTTTTTTTTCTTAAAAAAAAAGTGACATGATAAATTTCAAATGATATTGAGGAAAAATAACTATAGGAAAAGACAACTATCAGAGCAGATGAAAAGAGCAAGTTTAAAAAGATGGCAAATTAGGCGAATAAGCATAAAAGCCTTAAAATCAACAATATTTTCAAATAAAAAGTTTTATGTCCAGAAAAGGAAATCATATTCCTGGAGGAAATTCCTTCTATCAAACTGTTTGTATCTATAATTAAAAGAGGAGTGATTTAGTTTCAGAGACAAAGTTTGGGCCTTTCCAATAGTAAATAAAGAACCTTTTCACTGCTTGTACTCATACTTAATCCTGGAAATTTACCTTTGCTACTGTCTCCCTTGAAACTTGCCCTTATTCTGATAGGAGAAAGTCACTCTTTCTTGATTTCTCTTGATGTTAGTGTTAGTATTACTAATTATTAGTAATTATTAGTAATTAGTAATACTAATACAAATAGTAGTGCTATTAGTAGAAGCAGCAGCATCGAACACTTAGTAAGTGCCAAGCTCAGTTCTATCTGTTTTAGCTGGATTAGTTTATTTAATCTTCACACCACATCATATTGTAGAAACTATTACTCCTATTTGATATGTGAGGAAACTGAGGCATCGAGATATTCATTTACTTGCCCAAAGTCACAGTGCTGACATGAGAGCTCCACACTCTAAACATTTTCAATATACTACTATCCCTCTCTTTTGTAGATTATCCTAAAGCATGGTAATTAATTTAAAATTTCCCATTTTAGAAAGATCGAAGGCTGTCTCTTACATTTGTATGCCCAGCACCTTACTTAGTGTTTGCCATGTCATTCTGAGTCATTAAACGTTTAGAGGAACGGCTGAATGAGTATGTCTCTAGCAAGTGAGACCTAGATGTATACAATGGGTGAGTGCTTACAGGAGACAGGATGCTTCATCCTGGAGGGACCAGGTCCGAAAACTTTCCCGAGGGTCCTCTTGGTATGAAATGAAAGGACTTGGTCAGGGAATCAATTGGTCACAGTCATGATTTGGCTGCCCCAATCATCTCAAACCTCATTTATCAGACTGGAGTAAAAACATTCGCCACATAAAAGGGCTTGGGGGAGTAAGTAACGAACGTATAGGGAAACACTTAAAAATCTGTACCTTTCATTTCACGGGATGTAAGACGTGAGAGTGCTTATTACCTGAAGGAAGACAGTGACAGGGCTGTTGTTTTCTTCCTAGCACACCCAAGGCCCAGGCAGCCTCCGCGGAGCCCTCACTCAGGGCTGGGGGTTGGGGGAATCCCAGTCACTCTGCACCCCCAGGACTCTGCAGTGGGGATGGGGATGGCGAGCACGCTACGGCACTTTACTACCCAGCTGCACACCTGGAGACAGGTGCGCCAACGCGGAAATAAATTAAAACCAAGACAGAGGATGGGGCGCGAAGGGGGCCGGGCTCCGGTGGTCCAGGTGTGCCCCGCCCCTCCGGTGAGCTCCCGGCTCGACGCGCCCCGCCCCTCCGCTGCCCCTTCCCCGCCGATGGTACCTGAAGGAACAGCTCGTAAAGAATCTCTTCCCGCACACGGGCCTCTAAATTCCCCACAAATACCGTCCTGTCGGCCTCCTCCTGAGCAGGGAACATCCCTCCGATGTCGGCCCGAGAATGGAGGAGGCGCCGAGACCCCGCCCCCTCTCGCCGCTTTACTGCGCCGCCGGGGCGAGGGGGCGGGGCCGGCGACGAGGCCGCGCGCGCCGGGGCGGAGCGAAGCTGCGAGGCCACGCCCCCGGCGCCCCGCGGGGACCACCCACGGCGCCTCCTGCCCAGGTTCCAGCGGGACCGTGGGAGAGGGAGAGCGAGACTGAGAAAAATTAGTGTGCCAGGGCCTTTGCCCTCTTCTTTGTGGAGTGGCCTCCGTTTTCCCGGGCACGACATTATTAATTAATTCTCGACTTACTCGTCCAACATTTTAAATAAAATGTTAATAGAAATGATTTAAGACATGCTAACTGCATTACCGAAGCTGGCAGGCTAATGAGGGGAAGATTAATTTCTTTGTTTCCAAAGAGTCAATGAATAAATAATTAGGATTTTACAATTATATTCTTTATAAAATAGTTTTTGAAAGAATGAACGCGTGCACGCGTGGATCTGGATACACAGAGTACTAGAATTGAAGTTTATTTACCTAGGAAGCGCTCCTGGAGAGGTCTTTGAAAATGGCCACGGAGGTTTTTGGTGGACTCCAGAAGGCGTTTGAACTTGAGAAAACAGCCTATACCAAGGAATACTAGAAAAGGTATAGCAAATTTTGTGAATTCTGGAGCCAGAATTCTTGAGGATGGCTGCTGGGCCCTTGTAGCAGGATCTAGTATTTGTACTGTGTATCAAGGGCTGTACTTTGTACACTGCGTACCAGGGTGAAGAATTGATTTTTACCTGAGGAGGGTTAAAAGAAAAGAATCCTAAAAACGATCAAGATAATTAAAAGAAAGAGGGAAGAAAATTTATCAAAAACTCAGTACTTTGATAAATCAACTGTTAATTTGGCCTCCTTTCTGAAGATACTGTATATCTATATAGGACCCTGAAAACGTCCTGCAAATATCATACAAGTAATCAAGACACCGTTTTGCCTTGAGGTAGGCGTGGTGATAATTCATTTTGAATTGAAGAGGCATGCTTGCCCTTGATTGGTGGACCAAAAATAATCTTTTCTAATGAAAACGGACACATCTTTGGAACCCGGATTTCTAATTGAACTATGACATTGCTTAATTTTTTGACCTTAAATAAGTAATTTCATTTTTTGGAATTCAAGTCCTATTTCTTAAGGGATGGATGGGACTTACATAATTAGTTCATTTAATAGGTGTTTGTTCAGTGCTTACTGTGTGCCAGGCGCTATCTTTAATCCTTGGGAAGCAAAGGTCAGTATAAAGACTGCCCTCCGAAAGCTTACAGAATAATGAGAAAGACTGTCTATACCTATAAATACAAAATAATGTGTCAGTAATTTCAGTAGTCACTTTCACCTGATATATCATGTCTGCTAAGTCCTGTCTCTGTTTTTTCTTCTTTCCTCTGTCATCAATGTTGTTGTAGGGTAGGAGGGAGTTAAAGAAACTAGCACACTGCAGGCATGTAACAAATATATGTTGATATGGATACCTGCGAGTCTCTATTATGTGTAGACCTATTGATTTTTTAAATTCATTTACCACATAAATCTTATCCAAACCAACATATTTCCTCTTGAATTTCCTCTTAAGACACTGCTTATGTGGGAGATATATCTTCAGGTTCATTGTAAAATATGCAATGCGTATATATGACTGTGGATGCTATAAACCTTTAACTATATTTGTGAATAATTAATTATCTTATCTTGCTATATTGAAATTTATGTCATTCTTTGTCTACGAATGTGTATGCTTTTGGAGTTCTTATCACATCCTCTTTTCATTTGGCAGTACATACGTTTATGGAACTTATAATTCTAGAGTACTTATTTAATGTTATTAGCTCTGAAAGTTAGCTCAGGCTGTTAGCTGTTTGTTCATAACTTGACCTCAATATATCATTTTTCTAATGTAAGCATACTGTATTTCCTAACTCATATTGGATGCATGCATGGTAAGAAACCCAGCAGTAGCTAAAAAATAATTCACTTTACTCTCAGCATTTACTGGACCGTTAGTCACACTTAAGGTTTAATGGGTTAAATGTATGAACACTGTATAAGATTAGCCTTTCTTCACTCATATCAGAATGTCTTATACCCCTAACTATATGAAGACATCAAAAATGAAAATGTTTATATATAAATATCTGTATATATAATATATAAAACTATAAACTATGTTTATGTATAGATATATATTTTAAATATGTATGCATATAACAAGAACGCCTTTCTCCCCTTCTTTGCGCAGCTGGCTCTTACTCTCTCTGTAGCTCAGCCCGGGAGCACCTCCCGCAAGGCTTCACTGAACTCCGCACCCTAGATTAGCTGGCTGCCCCACCTGTGTGATTCCATAGTTTCCTAGATGTACCTTTTTCAAGCAAGCCCTACTCACTGTGAAGTACTACGGGGTAAATATATTTTAGTACCTGGGACAATCCCTGACTCATCTGTGAATGTGTAATAAATAGTTGTTGAAATAATACGGTTTGAATAAGTGAATGTCTCTACTTTGTATGTCCAACAACTAAATTATGCCTGGAAATCAGTGGATGCTTAATAAAACTTACATACATGAATGAACAAATGAGTGAATAAATGAATGGAGAAAGTTGGTAAATTAGTTTTAAGGGAATCCAGTGGATGCTTTTTTAAAAACTGACCTTACTTGTCCTCATTATTTTTCTTACCCTCATTTTGTCTTTATTCCGATTTTCCTAACCATAGTTGTCTCAATTAAATATAGATTCTTTGCTGTTTTACTTTTATTAGATGTTTATTATAAAGAAATATTTTTAATATTTAGAGAAATAAATAAGAAAGTGAAAATCACCAATAAGTCTATGATGCAGAGATAAACATTTGGAGGAAAATCTTCCCAACTTTGACCTATGCATATATACATAAAACATATCTTAGGAAAGTAAACCTTACTATGCATATTGCTTTTTAGCTTGCTTTTTCTCCTCTAAAACCATGTAATGGAGGCTTTCTACACCAATAAATATTGATTTATCTACATCCTTAATTTTCATCCACAGTTGTACATAATTAGCCTAATCCCCCATGATTAGCCATTTTCATTGTTTCCTTTTTTTGACTGTTATAAACATGCTGAAATAAACATCCTTGCTTATATGTCTTTGTGCGTGTGTTAGTATTTCTGTAGGAAAGTATCTTGGATGTTTAATTGCTGAGTCAAAGGGTAAAATCATTAAACATTTTGATATATATTGCTAAATCATACAAAAAGGTTGTGCCAAAATATATTCTGATAAAACATGACTCCCCATGTCAATAAACACTCCTAAGCTCCTCTTATAATTGCCTGTAAAGTGCCTAGAAGCATGGCTGGTGCATGGGGCTCAATCCATGTTATGTCTTTATCACCATCATCCTCATTGTCACTTTTATATTATTGTTATAGTGTATGCATAGCTGTAAGCTACTTAAAATCATTTTTTATATACAAAGAAGACTAAATAAGTGCATAAATAAATATTGTCTGCTGAACTATAGGCGTTTTTTTGTGTTTTTATTTTGGTGAGAAAGATTGTCTCTGAGCTACCATCTGTGCCAATTTTCCTCTATTTGTGGGATGTATGTGGAATGCTGCACAGCATGGCTTGATGAGTGGTATGTATGTCTGCACCCAGGATCCGAACCCGTGAACCCCGGTGCCACCGAAGGAGAGTGCATGAACTTAACCGCCATGCTACTGGCTTGGCCCCTATAGGCATTTTATATAATATTTTATCATTCCTCAATGATTTGGCTACTTAATGCAATAACATTAATAATCCCAACTTTATCACTATTGACAGTAAGAAAAAAAGTGAAAATGAAATGTAATTTCATATTTTGCAACTCTGCTATGTATTGTACTGTCTTAAATTTGAAGTTGATATTCTCAATATGAGCTCTTTAGAACAGTAAAGATAAAAATAATGTGCAAGATTCATATTACAGTGTCACATCAAAAGCACACAGCAAAAGAAAAATTATATGTTAAATAGGAAAGACATCTTTTAATTTGAGTATGAACTTAAGAAGAATCTCTTTTAACATGTAAGATGATTGATTACATTATTTTTCTTCCCACGTTCTGAAATGATGTGATTTATTGTTATCTTTGTTAGAGGAGTGTAGTTGTTACAACTAAATGATGTGGAAGGATCTAGGCTATTTGGTGGTCTCCAGCCAAAACGTAGTGTTGACACCGTTTTAAGAATGAAGTCTCACATAAAATCTCGAGAGTTCAAACAGATCAAAATGATGAGAGGTTTCATCAGCAGTTAAATGTTTCATGATTTTTAAATGAATACTTCATTTCGTTTGTGGATCCTGTAAAGTACCTCCCCAGACCTCAGACTAATTTCTGCTGGTTGATCATGTAAATTAAACAGTTCTGTTCTTAAAATATCTTTGGATATTTACAAAGACTTGAATTTCAAAAAACAAATTTAATTTTTTAACTATAATGCAGGTACTCAGAAAAATTTTCTATTTTCCTTGCCTACTATGTCCATTGCTTGAAGGAAAATGAGGGAAACATTAAGTAAACGTGTAAAAAGAAAACCTATAATAATTTAAAAATATTTGTTATATTCAAAACAAAAATATTTTTGATTTTCAACTTGTAGGTCTCAAGGGACAGGCTAGAATTTTTAGTTTTAAAATAGCCACTGAGTTTGAGTTGCAAAATGACATAAGCAAGCAAAGGCTGTGTTTTATACTTGACAGCTGGATGGATATGGATTTCATTATTGATTTTATGGTGCATAAAGACAACTTAGTTTGTTTCGAAATGAACGTAAACCACAACTTTTTCTAACTCTTTCCATTTCTAGCATTTTCTAACATCACATTTGCTCTAGGCTTTCAACCAACATATTCTTCATGACCACTTCTGACATCCTGAGGTTAAGAGGAATAAAGAAAGATAGAATTAGCTTTTTCTTTCCCTTAACTTCAGCTTGTGTAGCTGAATGTTTGTGACTTATTACAGAGTCTTTGACTTAAAAATCCTTCTCACAGCCACAAACTAAATGGGAGAAAACGAACTACCTCACCTTTCAACAAACAGGGAGGAGCAAAAGGTCAAAGACCTTTTGCATCAAAACCTACTGGACTGTGACAATCTTACCAGAGAGAAACCATAAGGAATTTCAGTATTTCTTTTTTGGTGAATCTGAGTGCTTCTTTTACTTTTATCAGATTCCAAATGAGAGTATACATTTTTCTCTGTTTGATATGCTGGGCAAGATCTGGTAAGAACTTAATAATTTGACTTATCATAAAAGATTGTGCATAAAGTAATCAGTCTGGTCTGCATTCTGGGATGAAGAATACTATGACACTGTTATCTGAAAAAATATATACTATGAGTACAGGGGCTAATTACATCAAAAAGATTATTATGAAGAAAGATAGTGTATATATGTATGTGTGTGTCTGTTTGGTAAATGGTATATTCTGTATTTTATTAGCTTTTCAGATAAATAGTAACTAAAAAACCTTTTGCAAGGAAATGTAAATAGAAAAGAAATAGGCATATTCAAGAGAAAGTTAGAATAATTCACTAATAAATTAATTCAGTATTTGAAAATCATGACTTAATAAACATCTTGTTTCAGTTTCATTTGTTCAAATAACCTTACTTTTGAGGAACATTTTTATGTAGGTCACTTGTCAATTGCAAAGCAAACAAGTAAGCATTACCATGACTTTCTCTTTCTTTTGTCTTATGATGCTAAGTCATAAGAAAAGCCAAAACTGGTTTACGGTAATAAAGTAGAACTTTATTCTCCTGGTTTACTCGTGTGTGGTAATAAAGTTTACTAATTTTAGTGATATCATTTACTACTTTGTGGTAATGAAGTAGAACTGCTTGTTCTATTTTATGATAATAAGAAAAGTAATAAATTTAAAATTCACCGTGAGTAGTTTCCTAGGGGGATTTTGCAAAAGCAGATCGTTTTCTTGTTTTAAATTTCTCTTTTAAAAAATTCTTGAATGTATACTTGAATAACCTTAAAACATCAACTAGAAATTCAAATTATTTCGTGTTTCTTTTCAATTAGATATTTGAACTAATCATAATACTGGAAATGTTTGAGTTTTATATTCAAGTACAGAATCTAAATGGTACTAATATACAGTTTATGATTTATATTTTGTAATTTAATTATCTTGGAATAATTTTGATATGAATATCATTTATATTTGGAGGTTTCTTGATAGACATTTTCTGTTTGTGTAACGTATATAATAGTGACACCTTAATTTGAAAGTCAGAGAAATTTGAAGTCTAGGCCCCTAACCTTTGTGTCGTATCATAGTTGACATCATTTTACATCATCTTAATATCATAGTTTATACTACAAACTTATGTGGCAGACTTTCTGAGGTTATTGTTTTGATTAGTAGTTAGGCAGTTGCCTAAATTTTCAGTTGGGAAAACTCAGATATAATTACTAAGTATGTTTTTATCTCTGTTGACCAAAGTAGAATATCAGACCTTTTAGATAAAAATGACAGTAAATAGAAAATAAGGAAATTAAAGATTTGGTGAATCTCAAAATCATTCTTAACCAGTGCGAACTCTTATGCTTTCTCTTGTTTTCCTTGAATTCCCAGCTGCCTAGGAAATTTTCTTGAATTTTCAGTAATTTATTTCATATAAGTATGTTTTATTCAAATTATACATGCTCCTCCGTTCTCCGCTAGAGATTCTAATATATGTAATTGGAGGGCATGTTTCATACTCCTCAGTGTGAAAGGTATTACATGATTGTATCTGCCTTCAAAAAAGGAAAAACTTTCTGCAAAACAGATTAATCAGATGTTTTTAAATTTTTAAGTAGAATAAAATGGGAGCCGAGAGGTGGCTGAACAAACTGTATACAAATCTATATCGATATGCATATATATTCCAATAATATGCATTTATATTCTTAGTATGGTTTCTAATTCATAGTAACTGCTTAACAGCAGTTGTGGTTATTGCAGTTATAATTATAGAAAGAGTCAGCAAATATTTCCGTAAAGGACTGGATAGTAAATATTTCAGGCTTTGAGGGCTGTACAATCTCTGTTGCATCTATTCAGCTCTGCCATCATAGCATGAAGCAGCCACAGACAATTAGTAAACAAATGAGTGAGGCTGTGTTCTAATAAAAATTTATTTATGGACATTAAAATTTTAATTTATTATAATTGTAACGTGTCACAAAGTAGTATTATTTTTATTTTTTCCAACCACTTAAAATGTAAAACCCATTCTTAGCTTGCCAGCCAGATTTAGCCCACAGGCCATAATTTGTCAATTCCTGTGTTTGGGGAAACTAGATGAGATGTTAAAGATAGATTAATTCATCTTTTTCATTTCACAGTTGAGGAAAGTGAAATTCTGAAAAATGGAGTCGTTTTTCTAAGATGATAGAACTAACAATACGTGATATAGTACACGTGGGAATCTTGTTTAGAATGCAGATGCTTATCCGTAGACTGCAAGTGATTCTGTAAATCTAATACACTCCCAGGTGATGCTCATGGGTATGTACACAACACTCTGAGGGGTAAGAGGATAGGAAGTTATAGAACTTTACATAGTAGGCTGTTTGTAGGGCAATGATCTTTCCAAAACCCATGGAATTATGAGTTTACAGCCTCAATAAATTCATCGTTATTTTCCTCTAAATAGTCTAAAAATCTTTCTGATGTAATTAGTAATTTATTTCTGTTGATTTACTAAAATCAGATGCACACAAGCAACTTTAATTTATTGTGCCAAAGTTTGTTTATTATAAGGGCGACATGAAGAAAAACGAAATTTGCAGTTAAAAGACCCAGATTCAAGTCCTGATGGCTTGTTATCCTAGGCCAAATCGTTTAACCTTCCTGAACCCGTTTCCTTATTTTTAAATGAAAATAAAAGTCATAATACTATTTGCATTGTGAAGTTCAAAGGAGATAACATATATGTGCAATTTGGACAATTATAAGGCAACATAAATTAGGTTAGAATAAATCAGTGTTTTCTTCTACGTGCATTTTCTCAGATAATTTCCAGATGGAGAGCTTCAGCATGTGTGGCCCATGGACAGTCTGTACCAGAATCCTCTGGATTATGCACTGACTAAGTTGCAAGGCGGAGTAACTTCTCTCAGCAGCTTACCAAGTATGAAAATAGGTTTGAAATGAAAGACTAACATGAGTTAGAATAATATGAATCATAGGGACCATTTGTTTCAACTCCTTCCCTTTAAAGAGATCAGGGCTCAGAGATGAGAAAGAATTGGCTCAGAGGCACAAGAGATGTTTGAGAGAGGATAGAGGGACTTGGGTCTCAACTGTCCATGTTCAGGGCACTGTCCAGGGCTCTGGACTCTGTCCATTTTGATCTCCTTGTCTTCTTCACAGCCATTGTCACTAGAATGGAAATGTATTCCAGAGATACAGCTGAACAACTTAGAATGATTAGTCCTCACTTCACCATATGTCTTTGGTATTTTTAACAATTTTACTGCTTCTATAATTTGAAACCTTAGATTGTCAGAGAGTCATTATCTTCCTACGTATTTGGCAATAAAATTCAACATTGTGCTCCTGCTACTGAATTTCTAATCACAATCGAGTTACTTAGTCTAGTCCTCAGAACTTCAATTTGTTAATTTTTTAAACAAGGTTTTAAAAAGTCAACACTTATCTGTTTTAGATATCTTCATCTTTTGCTGGTGACAATATTTTTTGCTATTATTTTTTAATTAACTGGTCTATTTAAACCACTTTTTCCTCATTATAAAACTAGTAAATGAGTATTTCAGATCTAGAACACTCAGAAAATATTAAAATGCAGAAAATATAAAACACAGCAAAATATAGAAAAATGGAGAAAAAATCTACTCTGATAATACCATCTCCACAAACAACAATTAAGGCATTTGTTTATTTCTTACCAGTTCTATTACAGTAAATATGTGAGTATGCATGTGCACAAATGTGTGTATGTGTTTATAGTGTAGTGTATATATATTACATTTTATAGGTAAAATTAGGGACTATATATGTATATATATGGATTATATAGATTTCTTTTTTTTTCTTCCCCTTTTTCCTTGAGGAAGATTGTTGCTGAGCTAAAATCTGTGCCAATCTTCCTCTATTTTCTGTGGGATGCTGCCACAATGTGGCTTGACGAGTGGTGCTACATCCGTGCTCAGGATCCAAACCTGTGAACCCCGGGCCGCTGAAGCAGAGCTCACAAACTTAAGCACTACGCTACTGGGCTGGCCCCTATATAGATTTCTTTATTGCTGCATAGAGTCCCCATTTTATGAAGGCACCATAATTTATTTTTCTAGTCTCTCATCACCATATATTTAGTTGATTCCTAAATAATCACTTTTTAAAACATTTTGTATTTTTTTTTACCGGGAAAGATTCACCCTGAGCTAACATCTTTTACTCTTTTTTTTTTTTCCCTCTTTTTTTTTTCCTTCCCAAAGCCCCAGTACGTAGTTGTATTTTCTAGGTGTAAGTCCTTCTGGTTCTTCTGTGTGAGCCACCACCACCTCATGGCTACTGACAGATGAGTGGTGTGGTTCAGTGCCCGGGAACGGAACCTGGGCCACTGAAGTGGAGCATGCTCAACTTCAAGCACTAGGTCATCAGTGTTAGCTCCCTAAGTAATCACTTTTTAAAATCCTGTGATATACATTGGTGTTAATGGTCAATGGGTATAATGGTAAAGATGATATGGTAATATTATTTTAATTGATCTTCATTTGATTTTAAGAAGGTTGAGCACATTTTAATATGTTTATGAGCCATTTGAATATTTTATTTTGTAAAATATCTGTTTATATCTCTCACTTGGTGTTCAATTGGGGTATTCTTTTTCATTTATAGTTCTTTATATGTAAGTATATTAATTCCTTTCCTACCTTATATTGAAAATATTTCCCTAGTTTATTTATTTTTGTCTTTTGGCTGGTTTATGGTGTTTATGTACAGAATTTTTAAATTTATGTGCTGTGAAATCTATTGGTCTCATACTTTATGGTTTCTTCCTTTGTTTTTATGCTAAAAAGTCATACCTCAATCTGAGATCATGTACATATTGACTGCATTCTTCTTCCATTTCATATAATTTTATTTTTTCATGGAATGTTTTAATATAACCAGAATCAAGTAATTATCCTAGCCATTGTTTATTTAAAAATCCATTACCTTTGACTACTTTGAGTTGCCGTAGTTATCAAGAGTAGTATAATATATTTTTGGGTGTTCCCATTCTGTTGCATTAATCCATCTTGATTCAGTTTCACAGGCCTCTTTTTACTCAATTTATAATATAAACATAATTTTAACTGTCTTTACAATATTATTCATTTCTCTTGGGTACTTTCTCCTTTCCCCAAGACATCTCATCAATTGAGATATAAAACATTTTCTGCATCCCAAAAATCTTTCCAATTAATCCCCTTACCACCTCTGGTTATATACAATCCTGATCTACTTTCTGACACTGGATTAGATATCCTTTTCTAGAATTTTATATAAATAGAATTAAAAAATGTGTACCTTTTTATTTCTGGAATCTTTTTCTCAGCATAACGTTTTTGAGATTCATCGAAGTTGTTTAAGCTGCTTATTCCTTTTTATTTCTGGGTAGTATTACATCATATAGATCCACCTACCACAATTTGTTTTATCTATACTCCTCTTGATTGACATGTAGGATCTTTCCAATTTGGGGTCTTTATGAAAAGAACTAGGAAGTTGTTATACATATAACATGTGGACAAATGTTTTCATGTATCATGGGTAAACGACTAGAAGTGAATTTTGGGGGTCATATAAATGCATATTTAACACTGTAAGAAACTACCAAACTTTTCCAAAGTATTATATCAGTCTGTCATTTCCCTCAGCAATGTAGGATACTTGAACTTGTTTTACATCCTCACCAATGCTTGGTTCTTTTAGTCTTTTTCATTTAGCTATTCTAGTGATTGTGTAGTGGTCTATTATTTTGGTTCAATTTACATTTTCCTGATGACTAATGATGTTAAGCATCATTCTTGAGCTTATTGGCCATTATATCATCTCTTGTGAAGTGTCTTCAATTCTTTTTCCAATTTTTAAAAATCAAGTTGTCTTCCTGTTTTACATATATATGTGTGTATGCACACACGTACAACACACACACATATTCTGGATACAGGTACTTTTTCAGATGCACATATTGCAAACCTGCATATTCATATTCTTAGCAGTGTTATTTTAGGAACAGACATGCTTCATTATGACAATTTTCAATTTATCATTTTTTCTTTTGTTTCATGCTTACTGTATCTTATCTGAAAAATCTTTGCTTACTTCAACATTGTTAATGTTTTTTCTCAATATTTCATACACATAGCCTGTTACCTGCCAGGGAACAAAGCCAATCAAAACAAGCAGAGCTGAGAGAATGAGAGAAAGAAAGGATGAATCTAAGTTCTCTTTTAATCTAGATGTAGTTTAGCTCCATTACAACTAAGTCTGACTCTTCTAGGGTCTCTACTGAATGTCTCTGATGTTCATTAGGGTCTTCCTACACTGGCTAGTTGGAGCTTCAGTGTCTCCCAGTACATTGTGACCTTTGGGATTATTCAGCTCACAGCTTTTTGTGGAGTTTCACCCTAGGCATGCCTAGGTTTGTACCCAGCGACAAACTAAGAGTCCCATCTGTAAATTTTGGAGCTCTGCTTCTGCACAGCTCCTTCCTTGGTGCCGCTCTGCGATGCAAATTCTAGTTGTTACAGCCCCCCTAAACTCCAATCTTTCTCTCCAACTCAGCATGCTCTTCTTGGATTAAACTTTACTGCACTGGTCTGGAAACTTCCTCCAGACAGAAAGCTTTTGGATTAGAGTGTTCAAATCATTTGTTCTCTTTCTTTCAGGGATCACAGTCCTGTGTTTCTTGTTGTCCGATGTCTAAACTTTTTTTTCTGTACATTTTTATCTAGTGTTCTGGTTGTTTACAGAAATAAGGCAAGTCTGGATTCAGATATCCATAATGGCAGGAATTGGATTCTGTAAGTTTTGTTGTTGTTGTTTTGTTTTGATCATGGTAAAACATACATAAAAATTAGCATTTTGAAGTGTACAGTTCAGTGGCATTAAGTATATTCACATTATTGTGCAACTACTGCCACCATCCATCTCCAAAATTTTTTTAACTTCCCAAACCGAAACTCTGTACTCATTGAACAATAGCTCTCTACTTTCTGCTTCTTCTCAACACCTGGCAACAACTATTCTACTTTATGTCTCTATAAATTTGACTACTTTAGGTACCTCGTATCAGTGGAATCATACAGTATTTGTATTTTTGTGACTGGCTTATTTTACTTAACATAATGTCTTCAAAGTTCTTCCATGTGGCAGCATGTGTCAGAATTTCCTTCCTTTTTTTTTTTTTTTTTTTAAAGTGCGCTTTTTCTGGTAGAAGATTGGCCTTGAGCTAACATCTGTTACCCATCTTTCTCTTTCTTTTTCTCCCCAAAGCCCCAGTTGTATATCCTATTTGAAAGTCCTTTTAATTCTTCTATGTGGGATGTCACCACAGCATGGCTTGATGAGTGGTGTGTAGGTCTGCACCCAGGGCCTGAACCAGTGCACCCTGGGCCCCTGAAGTGGAGTGTGTGAACTTAACCACTATGCCACGGGCCCAGCCCTGTGAATTGCCTTCCTTTTTAAGGTAAATAATATTCCATTGTATTTATATGCAAGGATTTTTTTTTTTGGGTGAGGAAGACTCGCCCTGAGCTAACGTCTTTTTCCAATCTTCCTCGTTTTGCTTGGGGAAGATTGTCACTGAACTAACATTTGTGCCAATCTTCCTCCATTTTGTATGTGAGATGCCACCACAGCATGGCCTGATGAGTGGTGTGTAGATCCATGTCCAGGATCCAAACCCACAAACCCTGGGCTGCCAAAGTGGAGCATGCAAACTTAACTACTACACCACCAGGGCTGCCCCTATATATACACCAGATTTTATTTATCCATTCATCTATTGATGGACACTTGGGTTGCTTCTACCTCTTGGTCATTGTGAATAACGCTGCTGTGAATATTGGTGTATAAGGACCTCTTTGAGTCTCTGTTTTCAATTCTTTTGAAGATATGCCCAGAAGTAGAATTTCTGGGTTATATGGTAATTTTATTTTAAATTTTTTTTTAGCAACTACCATTTTCCACATGTTTCACTATTTTTCATCCCCATAAGCAATATCATGAAGTTTTCACCTAATAATTTTATAGTTTTAGCTTCATGATGTCTTTTTTTGTCTTTTGTAAGAATTTTTAACTTAAAGTCTATTTTCTCTAATATGAGAATAGCCATCTCTGCCCTCTCCTCCTTCTTTGCCCCAAACTTTATTGAGGAATAATAGACAAATATAATTGTATATATTTAAAGTGTACAATGTGATGATTTGATCTACATATACATTGTAGAGTGATTACCAAGATCAAGATAATTAATACACCCATCACCTCACATAATTAACTTTGTGTGTGTGTGTGTGTGTGTGTGTAATGAGAATGTTCAAGAACTACTCTCAGCAACTTCCAAGTATACAAATTGTCTTATTAATTATCAAGTATACAATACCATTATTTATTTATTTATTTTTTTGAGGAAGATTAGCCCTGAGCTAACTGCTGCCAATCCTTCTCTTTTTGCTGAGGAAGACTGGCCCTGAGCTAACATCCGTGCCCATCTTCCTCTATTTTATAGACGCCTATATTGTGGGATGCCTACCACAGCATGGCATGCCAAGCGGTGCCATGTTTTCACCCGGGATCTGAACCCATGAACCCTGGGCCGCCAAAGCAGAATGTGCCACTGGGTTGGCCCCTTACAATATCATTATTAACTATAGTCATCATGCTATGCATTTTCAGTGTGTAGAAAGTTATGTGTACGATTTTACCTAGTGCAACAGTTAACATTTAAGGTTTTCAATATCTTTTTAAACCCATACTTATCTATTTATTAAAATTTTAAAAATTGTCATCTTTTAGGTCTCTCCATTAAGGAATTTTTTTACTACATTTACTTCCTTTATACTCCTTTTAACCTATGCTCCAAACTTATTAGTATATTGACTTATACTAATATTTAAATATTTTTACTGAATGTTTGAACAAGAATGGTGTTAAATTATGTTTACATTTTACTAGGTTTTATAATGTTTACACTTACGTTGGTGTCTAACTTATTTCCATGCTCACTTTCAATCTTTTCATACTGTGAGTTTCTGTGGATCTTGTCTCCAATAAATCTAGCATTTATTTAATAGTGATGATGTCAGGAACTCTACTCATTGATGAATGGTGCACTTTAGGAAGGGTATAAAATTATTAGGCCACAAATTTTCCATTTATAACCTTCAGTTATTACACTTCTATCTGTCATTGTTTTAAAGGACAAATCTGAAGTCATCATAACTTCATTCCTCTATTTGTAACCTGGATTTTCTGCCTCGATATTTTTAGGATATTTTTCTTTTTCATTGAAACCCAAACCAGTTTCTAGGATCTCTCTCGGTGAGTCTGATTCACTGATTTTCTCTGGGTTGTGATGTCCCTTTTCTTTTCACACACCTTGGTAGACAGTTATTTCCTTAGTTATTGTAACTGCTATCCTCTTCCCCCGCAAATTTCTCCCTTCCCAACAAGAGAACACCAATGACTTGTAATTTGAATCATCATTTCCTGTCCCATATCTATGTTTCCCTTCATAATTTTAATCTCTTTCTTCCTTCATTTCTTACTATAAGGTGAGCTTTCCATGTTTTTTTTTTTACCATCTATAATGTGAGTTTTTATTCTGCAGTTATATTTTTACTTTTCCTGAATTGGAGTATCTCAGTATTCCATTTTTCATCTTATTCTATTGTTTTTTACCTCAATTTTCTCTTAATTGTCTCCTGCTCGTGTTTTTGAGACATGATCTTTCTTGCATTCTAATGGGGATGCTGTAGAATTTTCTGCACTCACTCCTCCATCTGGTAATAGATAATAGATTTCTCTGTTGACTGTTTTGGGTGATTTCTTTCCATTATTTTATCACAGGGATCCTGCTAGTTTATTCCTGCTTACTCATTCTAGGGCCAGGTAAAATCCATCCTGGCTTGGACTCGACCAGCTGTTTGGATGTATTGGTTGCACTTGGCCTTTTTAGAGTTCCAGCTGGTGGGGAAGTGGATGTACACAGTTCCCTACACAGTTCGTACAGTGGAGGAAGCATTGCTATTGCACTGTGGTTTGATTTATTGCTCTTCTCCACTTGCTCATTCCCTAGTGCTGAGAACAAGTGAGTCATCAAAGTTTTTCACCTGTCTAGGTATCTCTCAACTGTTAACCTGGGAATTTTAGGTCTTGCCTCTCCTTCATTACCTTCCTCCTTTGTCTTCTTCTAAATAATTGTGACAGTATAACATATATACTTTCCAATCTAGAATTATTAGAATTAATGCAAATTATCATGGATTTATCAAATATATGCTATATATTTATAGTTTTAAATATATTTATGTATATTAAATATTAAATATGTATATTAAATATAGTAAATATATTAAATATTAAATATTTATGTATATTAAATTAAGTAAATTAAATTATGTAAATGTAAATAAATGTAAATTAAATATGTATAGTAAATAAATATATTAAAAAATTAGAATTTATAAAATACGTGTACACGTAGTTTACTTAATCAAGTTATTTCTGAGTACTTATATCACTTTGATTTCTTCAGTATTAAAATAACGTATATTATTTTATTGTTTTTAATGTGTTTTCAGACTAGTTTCTTAGGATTCATTCTTAGAAGTGGAATCACTGGCATAAAGTATACTAACATTTTTGTGAAGTTTTGGTATATATTAACAAATTGTTTTCCCAAATCTTCTGACAAGTAAATTCCCAGAAACAGTACAAGTGTATGCTCTCATTACAAACAATGTTTTAGGATTATATGCTTATTTTGAAAAACATTCTAAAAATTATGAAAAAGAAAGTAAAAAGCAGCCATTGTTTCACTGCATAGCAATGAGTGTTGCTGTTGATTTGGCTTAGTTATTTCATTTTCTGCCCTACTTCCTTCTAGGATGGATAGATAGATAGATTGGAAGATAAAGAGAGAGAGAGAAGAAGAGAGAAAGAGAAAGATAAGGGGGCTGGCCTGGTGGCGCAGCTGTTAAGCGCTCAAGTTCCACTTTGGTGGCCCAAGGTTCATCAGTTCGGATCCTGGGTGTGGACATGCCACCACTTGGGACATCATGCTGTGGCAGGCATCCCACATATAAAGTAGAGGAAGATGGGCACGGATGTTAGCTCAGAGCCAGTCTTCCTCAGTGAAAAGAGGAAGATTGGCAGTAGTTAGTTCAGGGCTAATCTTCCTAAAAAAAAAGATAGGATACACACATGGATGAGACTAGTATATATTTATATTTAAGGTGTTTTCAATTTTTTCAATTATGCATCCCTGTGGTTAATGTCTTTACATTTAATACAAATTGTTTATTTCGTTAGTTAAATCCCAGAAAAAAATCAGGAAGAATAAATATTTTTAAGATTATGTGTGTGTGGTACACACACACACACGCACATAAAATTTCAAAAGAATGTTGTATCAACTTATGCTCTCAGCATCCACGTATAAGAATATTTGTTACCTTTACCCTCACAAGTGTTGTTAAAAGGATTTTTCCATTTTGCTTAATTTGATAAGAAGAAATGACACCTTATTGTTTTGATTTGTATTTATTTGATCATCAGGCAGGTAAAATATTTTTTTTCTAATGCTGATTATCCATGTATAAGTATTCTTATATTATATTCTCCAAAATTTCTGTTATAGTTCATAATTTATCTACTTTTATTGGTATGCATAACACTTTATTAACAATGTTAATGATTGTAGTCACATCATTGCTATTTTGTACTGATAAAAAATAATTCTTAACGTTTACCCAACTCCATTTATCTCTGTGTTTCATTGTAAATTTTGAATACTTCTAGTTCAAAAAGTCTTTTTACATAATCCAAGAATTACTTTAAACCATGTAGTTGCTCATAAATTATGTTTAAGTGCTAATGAAATGAAATCCTTCCCACCCTCCAAGTTCAATTCTATTCTTTGCAACAGCAACAGCATTCGAATCAAATGCTATCCCAGTACATACTCAGCTTGACTGACATTTTTGATTTCAGAGAATAAAAGACCATGCCTTGAATTCTCCCATCTAAGTGTAAAGGATTCCTTCAAAGATCTGTTTATTCCCAAGACGGAGACCTTTCTGATCATGTATACAAGGAGCAACCTGAACTGTGCTGAGCCACTGTTTGAGCAGAATTACTCACTTAACGTTAATTTCAACGTAAGCAAGAAAACCGTCTGGCTTATTCATGGATACAGACCCACAGGCTCCCCTCCAGCATGGCTTCAGAACTTTCTAAGGGTTTTGTTGAAGCAAGACGATATGAATATAATTGTAGTAGATTGGAACCGAGGTGCTACAACTTTTATTTATGATAGAGCAGTTAAAAACACCAGAAAAGTTGCTGAGAGTTTGAGTGAGAGCGTTCAGAGTCTTTTGGTAAGTCTGGAATTTTATGTATTATATACGTTATACAATATACAGTGTGTTGGGCAATACCTCAAAGTGGTAATAAAATACTTTTTTCCCATAAAATTAAGAATTACAATTTTGATATACTAATGTACGCAGTCATCTTTGTGTAAATCGATAGCTCTATATCTAGATGTGACATATCTTATTTTTTAAAAATTGTCTTAAAGACTCAGTTATTGTGTTTTATGTTAAAATCTTATTTTCTTTTTATTTTTTTTATTGTGGTAACTGTGGTTTATAACATAATATAAGTTTCGGGTGTACAACATTATATATTTCGATTTCCGTAGAGATTACAACATGTCCACCACCCAAAGACAAATTACAACCCATCATGACACACAGGTGCCTAATCACCCCTTTCGCTCTCCTCCATCCCCCTCTTCCCCTCTGGGGTAACCACCAATCCAATCTCTATTTCTATGTGTGTGTTTGTTGTAGTTTTTATCTTCTATTTATGAGTGAGATCATACAACATTTGACTTTCTCCCTTTGACTTATTTCACTCAGCATAATGCCCTCAAGGTCCATCCATGTTGTCACACGTGGCTGGATTTCATCATTTCTTATGGCTGAATAGTGTTCCATTGTGTATATACATCAGATCTTTTTTATCCATTCGTCCCTTGATGGGTACCTAGGTTGTTTCCAAGTCTTGGCTATTGTGAATAATGCTGCGACAAACATAGGGGTGCATATATCTTTATGCACTTGTGTTTTCAAGTTCTTTGGATAAATACCCAGCAGTGGAATAGCTGGATCATATGGTAGATCTATTTTTAATTTGTTGAGCAATCTCCATACTGTTTTCCATAGTGCCTACACCAGTTTACATTCCCACCAGCAGTGTATGAGGGTTCCCTTCTCTCCACATCCTCTCCAATACTTATTATTTCCTGTCTTTTAATTATAGCCCTTCTGGCAGGAGTGAAGTGATTTCTCATTGCAGTTTTTTTTTTTTAAAGATTGGCACCTCAGGTAACAACTCTTGTCAATGTTTTTTTTTTTTTTTTGGTTTTTCTCCCCAAATCCCCCCAGTACATAGCTGTATATTTTAGTTGTGGGTCCTTCTAATTTTCGCATGTGGGACGCTGCCTCAACATGGCTTGATGAAAACCCTGGGCCTCCAAAGCAGAGTGCCCAAACTTAACCACTTGGCCACGGGGTGGCGCTTCATTGTAGTTTTGGTTTGCATTTCCCTCGTAGTTGGTGATGTTGAATGTCTTTTCCCGCGCCTGTTGGCCATATGTATATCTTCTTTGGAGAAATGTCTGTTCAGATCTTTTGCCCATTTTTTAACTAGGTTGTTGGTTTTTTGTTGTTGAGATGTATGAGGTCTTCATATATTTTGGATATTAACCTCTTATCAAAGTATATGGATGGCAGATATCTTCTACCAGTCGTTAGGTTGTCTTTTCATTTTGTTGATGGTTTCCTTTTGCTGTGCAGAAGCTTTTTAGTTTGAGGTAGTCCCATTTGTTTATTTTTTCTATTGTTTCCCTTGCCTGGTCAGACACGGTACCTAACAATATGCTGCTAAGACCAACGTCAAAGAGTGTACTGTCTATATTTTCTTCTAGAAGTTTCATGGTTACAGGTCTTACATTCAAGTCTTTAATAAATTTTGAGTTAATTTTTGTGTATGGTGTAAGATAGTGGTCTAGTTTCATTCTTTTGCATGTAGCTGTCTAGTTTTGCCAACATCATTTATTGAAGAGACTTTCCTTTCTCCATTGTATGTTCTTGGCTCCATTGTTGAAAATTAGCTGTCCATAGATGTATGGGTTTATTTCTGGGCTCTCAATTCTGTTTCATTGATATTTGTGTCTCTTTTTGTGCCAGTACCATGCTGTTTTGATGACTATAGCTTTGTACTATGTTTTGAAATCAGGGACTGTGATACCTCCAACTTTATTCTTTTTTCTCAGGATTCCTTTGGCTATTCGGGATCTTTTGTTGTTCCATATGAATTTTAGGATTCTTTGTTCTATTTCTGTGAAAAATGTCATTGGAACTTTGATAGGGATTGTGTTGAATCTGTAGGTTGCTTTAGGAAGCATGGACATTTTAACTATGTTAATTCTTCCAATCCAAGAGCACAGAATATCTTTCCATTTCTTGGTGTCTTTTTCAATTTCTTTCAATAATGTTTTATAGTTTTCAATGTACAGATTGGTTAAGTTTATTCTTAGATATTTTATTCTTTTTATTGCAATTGTAAATGGGATTGTATTCTTAATTTCTCTTTCTGCTACTTCATTGTTAGTGTATACAAACACAATGATTTCTGTATGTTGATTTTATATCTTGCAACTTGACCGTATTTATAATTTTTAAGTTTTTTAGTGGATTCTTTAGGGTTTTCTATGTATAAAATCATGTCATCTGCAAATAGTGACAGCTTCACTTCTTCCTTTCCAGTTTGAATCCCTTTTATTTCTTTTCCTTGCCTAATTGCTCTGGCAAAGACTTCCAATACTATGTTAAATAAGAGTGGTGAAAGTGGGCATCCTTGTCTGGTTCCAATTCTTAGAGGGATAGCTTTCAGTTTTTCTCCATTGAGAATGATATTTGCTGTGAGTTTGTCATATATGACCTTTATTATGTTGAGGTGCTTTCCTTCTATACCCATTTTATTCAGAGTTTTTATCTTAAATGGATACTGTATCTTGTCAAATGCTTTCTCAGCATCTATTGAGATGATAATGTGATTTTTTTTCTTCATTTTGTTAATGTGGTGTATCACGTTGATATATGTATTTCTGAAGTGTCAGTTGTAATTTCTCCTTTTTCATATCTGATTTTATGTATTTCAGCCTTTTCTGTTTTTTTCTTGGTGAGTTTATAGCTAAAGGTTTGTGAATTTTGTTTATCTTTTCAAGAACCAGCTCATGGTTTCATTGATGTTTTTGTTATTTCTGCTCTGATTTTTATTATTTCCATCCTTATACCGATTTTGGGCTTTGTTCTTCTTTTTCCAGTTCTTTTAGGTGCACTGTTAGATTGTTTATTTGGGATTTTTCTTGTTTGTTGAGGTAGGCCTGTATTGCTATAATATAATGTATAAACTTATAATGTAATATATAAATATATAAAAAATATAATATAATATATAAACTTCCCTTTTAGAATTGCTTTTGCTGTATCCCATAGATTTTGGCATGTCATATTTTCGTTTTCATTTGTCTCTAGGTATTTTTTGATTTCTTCATTGACTCAATCGTTGTTCAGGAGCATTTTGCATAATTTACACATATTTGTGGCTTTTCTGATTTTCTTCCTATAGTTGATTTCTAGTTTCATACCTTTGTGGTTAGAAAAGATGGTTGACATTATTTCAATCTTCTTAAGTTTGTTGAGACTTGTTTAGCGGCCTGATGTGTGATCAATCCTGAAGAATGTTCCATGTGCATTGGAAAAGAATATGTATTCTGTGGTTTTTGGATGGAATATTCTAGGTATATCTGCTAAGTCTGTCTGGTCTAATGTGTGATTTAAGGCCTATGTTTCTTTGTTGATCTTCTGTTTGAATGCTGTATCCATTGGTGTAAGTGTAGTGTTAATGTCCCCTTCTATTATTGTGTTACTGTCTGTTTCTCCTTTTATGTTTGTTAATAATTGGTTTATATATTTAGGTGCTTCTATGTTGGGTGCATAGATATTTACAAGTGTTATATCCTTTTGTTGGATTGTTCCCTGTATCATTATGTAGTGCCCTTCTTTGTCTCTTGTTGCTGTTTTTGTTTTAAAGTCTGTCTGTTGTAAACATTGCTACCCCAGCTTTCTTTTCTGTGCCATTTACATGGAGTATCCTTTTCATCCTCTTACATTCAGTTTGTGAGTGCCTTTGGGTCTGAAGTGTGCATCTTGTATCCAGAATATATATGGGTCTTGTTTTCTTAGCCAATCAGCCACTCTGTGCCTTTTAATTGGAGCATTTAGTCCATTGATATCTAAAGTAGCTATTGATACCCTTACTGCCATTTTGTTACTTTTTTCTGGGTGTTTTAGCAGTTCTTCTCTGTTCCTTTCTTGTTCTCTTGCTCTCATCCCTTGTGGTTTGATGGCTTTCTTTAGCATTATGTTTGGGTTCCTTTCTCTTAATTATTTTTTCTTTATTATAGGTTTCTGGTTTGTGGTTTTCATGAGGTTCATATATAATAATCTATGTAAATAACAATCTATATTGATTTGATGGTCTGTTTAGCTTGATCTCTTTCTAAAACCTCTACTCTTCACTACTCTCCTCCCACATTTTATGTTTTTGATATCATATCTAACTTCTTATTTTGTGTGGGTGTATCCATTACCCTCTTATCATTGAAATAGATAATTTTAGTTATTTTGTCTTTCAACCTTCATATTATCTTCATAGGTGGTGGTTCTGCTACCTTTATTGCCTTTTTTTGATAATTTTCTTATTCCTATTTGTCATGTTCTCTTTCCCACTTAAATAAGTCCCTTTAGCATTTCTTGTAAAACTTGTTCATTGGTGATAAACTCCTTTAATTTTTACTTGTCTGGGAAACTCTCTATCTCTCCTTCCATTCTGAATGACAGCCTTCCTGGGTAGAATACTCTTTGCTGTAGGCTTTTTCCTTTCATCTCTGTAAATATATCATACCACTCCTTTCTATCCTATAGGGTTTCTGCTGAGAAGTCTGCTGATAGCCTTATGGGGTTTCCTTTGGTTGTCACTTGTTGCTGTTCTCTTGCAGTTTTCAGGATTCTCTCTTTATCTTTAATTTTCGACATTTTAATTATAATATGTCTTGGTGTGGACCTCTTTGGGTTTATCTTATTCGATGCCCTCTGTGCTTCCTGTGCTTGGATGTCTGTTTCTTTCCTTAGGTTAGCAAACTTTTCAGCTATTATTTCTTCAAGTAGATTCTCTGGCCCTTTGTCTCTCTCTTCTCCTTCTGGGACACCTATAATACAAATGTTAGTGGACTTAATGTTGTCCCAGAGTTCCCTTAGACTTTTCTCATTCTTTTTATTTCTTTTATCTGTTCAGCTTGGGTGATTTTCTCTAGTCTTTTTGTCTAGCTCACTGATCCATCCTTCTGTATCCTGTACTCTGCTATTGAGTCCTTCTAGTGAATTTTTCATTTCCAGTATTGTATTTTTCATTTCTGATTGGTTCTTTTTTATATTTTCCAATCTTTTGTTGACATTCTCATTGTGTTTATCCATCCTCCTCCCAAGATCAGTGAGCATCCTTATGACTTTTTGCTTGAACTCTTTGTCTGGTAGATCATTTATTTCTGTTTCACTTATTTCTTTTTTCTGGGGTTTTGTCTTGTTGCCTGGCTTGGAATGTATTCCTTTGCCTCCTTATTTTGCCTCTTTCTCTGTGCTTATATCCATGCATTAGGTGGGTCAGCTTGTCTCCTGATCTTGGAGAAGTGGCCTTATGTAGGAGACACCTTTTGAGGCCCAGCAGTGTGCTTCCCTCTAATCACCAGTTCCAAATATGCCAGGAGTGACCCCTGTGTGGTGGGCTATGTGTGCATTTCTGTTGTGGCAGGGTTACTTTTGCTGCAGGTGCCCAGGGAGTCTAGGCTGTGCCCCTGAGCAGAAGAGTGTAATGCTCAGCTTTGTTTGGCTGCTATGGACCCTTCAGTTAGTTTAATGGGTTTGGGGAGCCCCAGCACAGTTGGCTGCAAGATCTTAGCACATCCCTGTTGCACTTTTTCTGTTGAATAAGTAGGCCCCTGGTGTGGCTGATTGTGAGGCTCAGGGGCTTACAATTGCTGCAGGCCTCTGGCCTGCAAGGCTGTTGTCAGCTATCTCAGGATTGTAGCTGACTGGGGCCAGGAGCACCCAATTGTTTCAGGATTTGGAAAGTGGGGCTGATCCCCTATGTGGCTGTTTGAGAAGCACAGATCTTCTGCCACTGATACACCCCATGGCCCACAGGTCCACACCCACTATCAACATACTCCTTGCCTGTGCACAGTTCCTGACCCCCTGGAGTGGACCCTGTCACCCCATTGCAGTGGCCCACACACACTCCACCAATGTCCCACAATCTCCAGCCCCTCCTCAGATGCACTCTGCCCCACAGAGATGGACCCACTCACCTGCCTGCAGAGGATCCAGACACCCAGTCTATGCAGGCCAAAAAGTTGCCCAAGGGCTTGCTGTTGTGTTGGACAAGTCCCTAGAGCAGGCTGCCTGCCCTGGCTGAGCTGGATAAAATGAGTGCTCCAGTGGGCAGGGCAGATCCCTGGGCTAACGGGCGAGGGGAAGTACTCCAATGATGTCTGCCAGTGTCTGTGCCAGCACGACTGTACTAAGTCATAGTAATGACTGCTGTCAATGTCTTAGTTCCTGGAGAGGTCTCACCTCTCACTGACATGCACCCAGAGCCTATCAGGTGAGTCTCTTTTCAACAAAGGACTGTGCACCTTTCTTTCTGGTGATTTTAGGTTGCTTTCTGAAATAGGTGAATTTGTGTATGGGCCCTTTAAAAGCTGGCTTTTTTCCACTTATGTTCCATAGCTTTTCTAGGGTTTTTCCCCATGGTAGTTAATAGCCAGCAAAGCCAGATATTGTGACACTTGTCTCATTGTGCTGAGTCTGAAGGATGCTTAGAGCAGCAACATGCCCCTGCTCTGGTCCCTGACTCCTCCAGGGAAGGCTATGTACCTTAGAGTCACTGCTGGGTGGCTGGCTGTGAAGTCCCACGTCTCACAAAGGTGGCTTTTTTCTCTCCAGACAGGAATTTCTACCTCAGTCAGGACTATACCTTGTTGCAGTGGTTCTTTTTAATCCAATTTTCAGTTCTCTCTCAGGGGTAATTGTTCCAAAAATAGTTGTAACTTGGCGGTGTTTATGGGAGGAGGTAAGTTCAGAGTCCACCTATGCTGCCATCTTGACACCCTCTCCTTAAAATCTTTTAAGATTTTTATTTTTTTGACTCTACCTATACCAACTTCAGGTTAAGGTAGTGACTCTGTGTGGAGAGAGGGGATAAACTATACAATCATTAGATTCTTTAGATATCTTTCCTAAGGTATGGCTAATATGTTTATAGTAAATCAAATTCGAATTGGTAAAAGTTAGGGAACAGCTTGGAAATTAGCATGCTTCTGCCAGCCTTGGAGGAAGGTCTCAGTTCCATTCAGATTTATCCAGTATTTAGGTCTGGGCTTGGGATGGGTCAGACAAATTCAGGTCAGTTGTAGGTCATCTTTAGTTTGAATGATCTTTGTTTACTAAATCAACCCATGTGGAGATTCATGTCTGTTCTATAGAGAGCTGATGGTGATGGGCACGTGAGAGAAAGAAGGGTGATATCTGATGTGGGAGCATTCTTGGGCTTGAAATCTGCCTTTGAATTGTGTTGTGCTGAACTCCCAAGCCTCTGCTGAAATTGAAGAAGCACAAGAGATCCAAGAAGCAGTTACATGCAGTGGTTAGGAGTCAGACTGGAGGAATTTAAAGACCAAATCCATCTCTTATCATCTGTGTGCTTTCGAGCAGTTGTTTAACCTCCCTGACTCATTTCCATATCTATACATTTGTGTTAACAAAACTTTATCACAATATTTTATTTAAGTATTCAAGGAAATTAATTCTTCACCAGTGCCTGGCATATGATTGAATAAAATCAGATATTGTTATTATTTTTCTGTCCCCAAATTTGGACGAAACCAAAACATCCATCTAGAGAGAAAGAGGAGGTAATTGATTCACCCATTCTTGCTGATGGTCTGTAAAACACATAACTGATTTTTCCTTGTAGCAGTGGTCTTTTCTCTAACTAATAAACATATATCTCAAAGTATGGGAAATATGAATGTTAAATAGAGAAATGTAGGAAAATTTGTAGTATTATGTAAATTTCTAACAGTGCTTTTGCTTACAAAGCCTTCATATTAAGGAGAAGGGAGGAAAAGATCAGAACACCAAAGTTGAGAGTGGTACTACCTCAAATTTCTGGACTTTTCTCTGAGAAATTTGAAGAAAATTATCACCCTGTGCCTGGCAAGCCTAAGTCTAATTTCTCATTAGCAATAAATGCTCCACATTTGTCTGTAAGCTGTCAGATGTGTCACTGTGTAGAATGGACCATGACCTGCTTCCTGAGAGGATGGTGGGAGAAATTCTCCCTCATTTAAGCTCCTAATGGCCACCTGGGGCTGAGGCTCTAGGAGGTGTTCAAAACTTTGGCTTGGAAGTTTGAACTCCGTCATTCTCCAGCTTGCAACTGGGGAAACCACTTACAATCCATGAGTCTCATTTTATCATCTCTGAAGCGGGGATGGTCATTCACACTGTTTAGTTTTCCTAGAGTTTTTGACACAATCTGATCAGATGAAAGAGGGAGGCAGATTAGTGTATCTTTTGGAGTTAGACAGACCTGGACTTGAGGACCATCTTTTTCCCTTGTGGTAATAAATATAGATGGTTTCATACAACTCTCAAACCATATTTATTCTGCATTTAATAGGTGCCAGGGACAGTTTTAGGCAATAGGATAAAAATAAGTAACTCCTAGGACTATTTTGAATATTAAATATGAGATTTATATGGCACTTATCAAGGTAACTGGCAAAAAGTAAGTAGCAAATAATATTTAATTGTTTAATATTATAAAATGCTTCATTAATTAAAAGTATTTATTATTTTGCATATGTTATTCCAGATAATAGATGACAAAGGTTTTCAAATAAAAATTTAATGGTATTATTAAAAACGTATAGAGAAAAATCAGGTATCTTATGGAAAAAGTTGAATAAAGATGTAGTTGTTTTGAAATTATAAAATCCCATTCCCTATCTCCCAGAAATGGATTAAATCAGAAAAAATAATAAATTTTGGAATATTGATGCACATGGCATGATTTGTGATTTTCTGAAATGAAAGTCATAACACTGCATTTTCCATTGCAGAAGCACGGAGCATCTCTTGATAATTTTCATTTCATAGGTGTGAGCTTAGGGGCTCATATTAGTGGGTTTGTTGGAAAGAAGTTTCAAGGTCAACTTGGAAGAATAACAGGTAAAATATTTTTGATAAAATTAATGTTTTATGATACTTTTCAGCATCAGAAGTTCCTTTATTTAAAATTTAACAGGTACAATAATTAAGCCACAGAAATGACGCACAAACGTTTATTTTTTTCTATATGATATTCAAATGCTACTCTTTGTTTTACTTAGACTCTAAAGTCTTATTCAGTTCTTAACAGAGGTTAAGTTACCCATATAGAAATGGTGAGAAAAAGATCAATTTATGTAGCCTCATATGAATTTTAAAGACACATTATTATAACAACCCAAAGGAAAAATTGGCCCATTAAGTATATAATACTTTTTATGTATTAACTAAGACTATATCCATGTACTTAAGTTTTACAAACTTTGATGGAGTTCAATTCTTTAAAAAATTTTACTTGAATGCCAGAAGAGAGAGTCAGGAGTTGGTATTGAAGCTTGAGGGGTTCTGATCCCAGTTCCCCTCATATTTCCTTAACAAAGTTACTGCATTCAGAAAGTTTAGTAATCAAATAATACTGAAATGGGTTTTCAGGCTTCTTTTTAGGAGTGATGGTGATTTTAGAACTAGGAGGTTAGTATCCCTTTCCAACCAATTTTGCTTTTTAACAAGTATTGAGATCTGTGTCCATAGAAGATTTATAATAATTTCAAGTATTAATGAAAGATACCAGAGTCCTGTTCAGTTAAGCAAAGTGGGAGAGCAGAAGTGATAACATATAGATAGTATCTTTACAAACCTTATGTATACCCTAACTTATTACTCCGCTCAGTTTTAATATTATTCCCATTATACAGATGTGAAGACTGAGGTTAACTGAATGAATGTAGGAGGGTCAAAAAGTTAGTAACAGCCAAGCCAGAATGTACACAAAGGTCTCCACCACGCAAAGCCCATTCTCTTTCAACCAAATCACTAGCTCAGTTTTAACTGGTGATAATCCCACTTTATTTTAAGGTGTGTTTACTCCCATATTAGTCTAGTTTGAATGGTTCCACATACTAAGCAAAAATTAGGGTTTACGAGGGCAGCAAATGTGGTGGTTCTACATCTGAGTAATTTATAGGAAGAGAGAAGTTTCTGCCTCATTCAGTGAAGTCAACTAAATACACTAGGGATAAGAGAAGGGCCTGAGTTGGGCAACATTATATTTTACTTTTCAGAATATCTTAAGGTGATTCTTTCTTCCATTGCATTAATGTTCCCGGGCATTGAAGTTTATCCCTTCCTTCCCTGTTTTTTGACAGTCTCTGGGAGGTCATGAGCTTAGAATTTTTATTTAGAATTTCAAATACACCAGAAATAATATCGTCATTCCATGGAACTTTTAATGTATTTTTCTTAAGTGTGTTTGGGAAGCTTTTGTGAGAAGTGAATGAGGTAATAATAAATAGGTTTTATCTTACAGCCCAAATTGCATTTGACACCTAAAAATGATCCTATTAATCTATTGATAGATCCAGGATGAACCTGTGAGGTTTGAGGTTCAAGATAGGACCAGACTAGTATTCATCTTTTTTCCCCCTCAGGAATAGTAGTAGTTATTTGTTATTAAACATAAAGTTACTACCGATTTATTCCTAATTACTTCTTAAACAAAAATGCTTAAGAAAGAAACTACAACATTCTGTTGAGGCATCTCTAGTGTGTCTTGACACTAGCTTGTTGATAAACTCTGACGACTGGTAATAAGTATTATTCAAATAATAAAGATGCGTGCTATTCATCCAATTTTATTTATCTTTAGATTTATTTTTTGACAGGTTTAAACTAAAACTGTATAGGTTTATTATGTTTATAATGTAATAATAATGCAAGAATATGATCTAATAGACACTGCGGTAGGACTTTATTAATAGATTAATAGTTTCTTTTTTAAATTTCAGGTGTTGACCCTGCTGGGCCAAAATTCTCTGGAAAACCATCAAGTGGCAGATTAGATTACACTGATGCAAAGTTTGTGGATGTCATCCATTCAGATACCGATGGTAACAAGGCGGGATTTATTGCTTAAACATTTGAAAATGAAAGGAGACGTAGACATTGGGGAAGAGGAGAACATAAGAGGAGGAAGAGCAGTGGATATAGTGATGATAAGTCTGCAATTATGTAATGATTATATTTCCCACAAGCAATATTTCTTGAAATTAGTGATATCCCGTGTTGTCAAACGGCACTCTTTGCCTTCAGCTCTCTTCCTTTGGGTTTCAAGAACTGTCGTGTCATCCTAAAAAAATTGAAATTTGATAAAAAAAAGTTCATCCTGTTTATGCTATTGACAGTTTTATTGATTTGATCACAATTTCTCCCATGCTTAACATTCTTCTGTGATTTATACAAGGTTACCCTCCTTCCCACTCATGTTCTCACTGTGTTGCATATCAGCAAGAACTGAGCACAGCATGTCACGCACAGATAGAGAATACCTTTCCCTAAAGGTAGGGAAATAATTTCTCTATTTCTTTTAGTTACCTACCTGAAATTGTCTAACATACTATTGATAGTTTTGGCCAGAGTATATTGGACAGACACTTTCAGGGAATAATTTAGACAGCCCTGATCCCCTTTCTGATTTGAAACTGATGATACTAATATCTATTGAGCACTTCCTACACATAAGGCAGTGTTTAAGTGAGTTAATTATGGAATTCTCCTAAGTCTCTATGAAATGAGTAGACATTATTATCCCTTTTTACTGATGTGGAAGCTAGGGTCAAGGTCACAAGGCCAGTAAGTGGAAGATCCAGAATTTGAAATCATCTCTTTTGATTCTAGAGTCTGTACGTCACTAGTATGTTGCTCTGATTAACTGATGATTTATGTGTGTTGTGGCTGTGGGCACGGGGAAGATATGGTGCTGAGATAGACACGGGAGGAAGTGACAGTAAGACTGCTCCTATGTCCCTCTTTCCTCAGGTTTCTTTTCTCTTTGGTCCATGTAATTTATTTGCTCCCATATTCCTCTGAATTTACTTTTTGGTGATCCATACCAATGTTTTTGTGAGAGACATAAATGCCATAAACTCTGTGGATGACAATTTTTCAACTTCCATATCTGTATGCCAATGCGCTTAGCCTATAGTAGAAAAATTCTGCCCCTATTTGGAATCTAAGTTCCCCTGCTTCCTACAGGGAACCAATGCCTCAAGAGTCATAGTTCTGGTATGATACTTCCAGCCTTTCAAGACTTTATCTTTATAGCAGCCTTAACGTTTACCTTCATATCAGCTTAACATTCTCACACACAGCACATCTACTACCCAATTACTCTACAGTTCTTTGTCTGAACTCTTCTTTCTGAAATCTCAACTTCAATTCTGCTATGGCCTTTTGAATTAGCTCTTCATGCTTTTTATTATTTTTGTTTGCATTTTTGACTTTTCCTAATAAACTATTTGAATTGTCTTATATTCTAAACATCTTTTGATGACTCAACCTATCAGATCTAACTTACCACTAGATGCCACATAATTGGCACCTTTGACTGATCTTTTTATGACCATCACAAATGAGAAACACAGATTTTTGACACTGTATATTAATCGGTCTCAAGGAATTTCTGAATGAGATACTTGCAGTCAGCATGTATCTGGCAGACTGCCTTTTCCTGGAATACTAACCAGTGGTGCAAATCTTCTACTTCCTAGTAATTCTTGTCCTGATTCAGTTGTGTGTGTGAAAGAAGCTATGTGGCATTCCAAAACTGTGGATTAGATAATTGGGACAAACATTCTTGTTGGGCTATCAGGGAAAAATTACTAGAGCAATATCCAGAAGATAGAAAAATTCCAGGGAGGTTAACTGGTATTTTGGAGTCACTTTTCTCATGGAAGGTTCCCTGATGCAGAGAGTTTGGGAAGCGCTTTTGAAATTCTCATATGGGTCTTGTAAAACATCTCATACTCTTGTTTGGGACCCCAGAGGACCGCACTATAGGAGAAAGGGTAAACCTGAAATAAACCAGCCTTTTTATGGTCTGTAACCAAGCTTCTAGTACTCTGAAGTGGTCCAGAAAAATCTCATTTGTTGAGTTTCATTTAAGGAAATCCTGGATTTTGGACCTGCTAGATGCCTGACAAAAGCAAATAATAGTGCTCTCTGTAGGAAAACCACATCATCTTTGGTCTCAAATTATTTTTACAAACAAATTTAAAAATAAACGTCCAGCATCCAAATAAAGGTAACCAGGCACACTTGAAGGAAGACAGCATGCATGAGAACTCATAGAAAAAATAGCCAGTAGAAACAGACTCCTAGGGCTCCAGCTATTGGAATTATTATACACTGGCTATAAAAATATGCTTATTATTTTCAAAGAGATAAAAGATAAGACTACCAATATCAACGGAGAATGAGTAAGTATAAATATGACCTATTATATTTGATAAAAAGTAATAAAAGTTGTTAACCTAAAAATGTAAAAATATTTGACATTTATTGAATGGGTTTAACAGAAAATTTGAATCAGGTAAAGAGAGAGTGAGTGAACTGGAAAATAGGTAAGAAGTCTATTTCTAGAATGAAGCAAAAGGATACAAAAGAATGGACAATACAGACAGGTGAGAGGTACATAGGATACATAATGAGAAGGTCAATCATGTTTCATTAGAATCCCAGAATAAAAGGAGAGAAAAATAACAGAAGCAATATTTAAAGATAATATCTCAGAATTTGACAAAATTGAGGAAATAGAATTAATCCAAAAATTCAAAATGCCCAATTACTTCCAATCTGAGTTAGTAAAGAGACTCCCATTGAGATGTGAAAGTAAAAGTTGCAGAAAAGACCATTGTCAAAGCATACAGTTTAAAATTAGGTGAATCAAAATGATCAAACTTACAACTAATTTCTCAACAGAAACAATGGAAGCCAGGAAATAATAAAATGATATTTTCAATATGATGAAAGAAAATAACTGCCAACCTAGTATCCCAATCTGTTTCAGGAAAAAAAATGGAATAAATATATTTTGTTTCAGACAAATCTACATTGAGAGAAATTGTCATAACAGAAGGAAAATTATCCTTAGATGGTGATATTCAGGAAGGAAGAACAATGACAAATGGTAAAATATAGTTAAGTCTAAATGGATATTGATAGCATAAGACATGTTATAGGACTTAAAATATAGAGAGAATAAAAATACATTACAAAAACAGCATATTATTTGGGCTGTTAAGTGAAATTCAAGCATTCTTTGTCCCTTTAATTGTATGGAAAAAAAGTAAAAAAAAAAATAGTCAACATTTGGTGTTCATAAGTCAAAGCTTCATGTTGAGTCTCTCGGGTATCCAAAAAGAAGAGTAAAGGAGTATATAACTGCCAAGCCAATGGAGGACAAAAATGGGATAAATATATTTTTTTTAGTCCAAAAGAAAGCAAGAAAGGAGAGAAAGAAACACACAGAACAGGTGAAGCAAATAGAAGTAGACAGTAAGATGGTAAAATTAAACCCAACTATACCATTAAATGTAAATGGCCTAAGTGATCCAATTAAAATATTATGGTTGTCACACTTGGTTAAAAAGACAAAAATCCAATTATATATTATTTATTAAAGACATATATATAAAAGGAAGCAGAGTATTTGAACCTAGTAGAGGGTTAAACAATGAGATGCAAATATTATCTGCTAAAAGATGGTAAATCTATATTGACTTAGACAAAAACGGTTTTATCACAAAATTAGTAGAAATATGGAGAGATTTTAAAGTGATAAAACTTCCAACTCACCAGGAAGATATAACGATTATAGTTTGTGTGTACCTAATAACATGGCTTCAAAATACATAAAACAAAATTGACACTATCATATTACAAAAGAAAAATGAACAAGATAACTGCACCATCATGGTGGGATATATTAATTAGCAAAATTGATCTAATGGACATTTATAAAACATTACACCAAATAACTGTATTGTTTACATTCTTCTAAAGCATACATGGCTATTTTAAGAGAAATAAAGTATACACTGGGCCTTAAAAATATTCTTAAAAGTTTCAAAGAGAAGAAATCATAAAGAGTGATATTTTCTATTTTCAATACAATTTAAGCAAATAACAAAAAATATAACTTGGAAATCCATATATGGAAGTTAAGAAACACATTTTAAAATAACTAGTGGAGAAATAATAAATAAGAATGGAAATATAAAATATTTTGAATTCAACATTAAAATTACTACATATTTAAAATTTGTTGGAATCAGCAAAAGCCTGACTAGAAGTAAATATCCAATTTTTAGTACAGATATTTTACAATGCTGAAATTCAATAAGTATCTGTCTTGAGAAACTTAGAATTAAATATAAAATACACCCATAGATATGGAGAAAGAAGCTAATAATAAATATGCAAAAGAAATTAATGCAATAAAAAATATGAATTAGAAGTGATTAAAAAGGCAAAAATTTGCACTTTAGAAAAGATAAAATTAATTATTTTAAAATTTATGTTGTTTTTACCTTCTTTCATAAAATGAAAGAAACATGGAATGCTTGAACTTTATATCTCAGCCTCCAAATTAATAAGTTCTTGGAGAGGAAAGACAGAAAGGACAAGAAAAGAAGACACAATGAAAAAGGAGATAGTGTGATAGATACTACAGGTATTAAAATGATCATAATAGGATATAATGAACAATATTATGTGAATAAATATGAAAATGTATGGGGATATGGTATGATATACAAAATAGAAAAATTCTTATGAGAAAGCAAAAGCATTTACCAAACTGAAAAGTGAAGACAAAGAATCTGAATAGTTCTATAATTATTAATGAAATAGAAACTGTAATTTAAAGCTTTCCAACAAAGTTAATTCCAGACAATCTTTTCTTTTCTACCAAACAATTAAGGGAGAAATAAGACCACTTTCATACAAACACTTTCAGAAAATTAAAAAAACATAGGGAACTGTTTGCAACCTTTTAAAAAAGCCATCATAAACTTAATGTCAAAACTTGAGAGACATTACAGAAAAGAAAATTTGCTGGACATTCTCTATTCTAATCATGGATGTCATATCTATGATAGAATTTGGAAGACTTTCTTTTTGAGATTGGATACTGGACAAAGATGCCTACTACTAACATTGTGAGGCAGCATTTTACTGAATGTCTTAGTAGAGTAAGGAGAGAAAAGTAATAAAAGCTGTAAGAAGATGAAATCTCATTTTCAGATGGTATATTAGCATACAGAGATAATTCAAAGGAATCTCCAGATAATTCACCAGAATTCACAGGTGAATTTTGCAGGGTTGTTGGATGTAAGTTATATAGACAAAATTCAATTCTTTCTAATAACCAACAATAAATTTAGTTAGCAAATAAAATTGTATAATTATACCATTTTTAGTAACAATATGTAAAATACCTAGGAATAACTCTAACAAAATTTTGCAAGAGCTCTACGCAGAAAACCACAAAACATTGTAGAATATAATCAAAGCATACCTAAATAAAAAGGAAGTAAACCACACATATGAACATATTGTATGCATGTGAATTCTTTGCAAGTTGACTTAGAGATTCAGTGCAATCTTTGTTAAAAGCCCTTTTTTTTAATAGCTTCACTAGCTAATTATAAAATTAATATGGAAATGAGAAGGGCCAAGAATTGCTAAATCACTCTTAAAGAAGAAAAAAGTACAAAGACATGTTTTTCCAGATACCGAGTCTTATAAAATGATAGTAATTAAGACAGTGTGGTATTCACGTGAAGGCAGACAAAAAAGCCAGTAAAACAAAATACGAGTCATGAAACTAATGAGATTTATGATAATTTTGGTAGTGCTGGACAGTGTGAAAATGATTCTCTGTTCAATAAGTGGTTCTGTGTTAGTCAATTGAATGCTCAAAATAAAAGTTCTCTAACTCACATAAAACACAAAAATTCTTTCGTTAAGGTGTGTATAAATGTGAAAGGAAAAACAATAAATATATTTTGAGCTGTTATTTTTAAAATCTTCATAATATAGCGTAATACATTTTTCCAAAGTGTGCACAAAACCCCTAACCCAAATCAAAAGATTAAAATGTCTGATTATATTAAAATTGAGAACTTCATTAAAGAACACTTTAAGAACGCTAACGGCAAGGTAAGAAAAGCAAGAAGAGATAACGAACCACCATACATCAATAGTAAAGAGAAATACAACTTAGTTTAAAAAAAAATCAAGGCTTGAACAGACATTTTACAAGGAAAAACTCCAAATAGACAAAAAATGTGAAAAGTTCTAAAAATCTTGGGTAAGCAGAAAAATGTAAATGAAGACGCTAATGAAATACCACACGCCTACCAGAATGACTAACGTTAAAAAGGCTGACAATGTCATTTATTGGAGAAGAGGGAGAAGGACAGAAATACTCATATGTTGTTGGTGAGGGTGTAAGCTGGTACAACTTCTTTGGAGAACTATTCAGCATTACTTAGTAAAACTGAAGAAATTATATTCTATAACACAGCAATTCCACTCCTAAGTATATAGCCAATAGATATGCCTTCACAAATGCATTAATTTTTGTTCAAGAATGTTCATATATTAGCACATATTAGCCCCAAATTTGAAATAACATATGTCCCCCAGAGAAGAATGGATAAATAAGTTGTGGTATTTTTGTTTAATGAAATACTATATAGCAATGAATGATTACAAATGAATGACTGCATTTACGTTTGACAATGTGGTTTAATATCACAAATAGACCAATAATTGAAAGAAGCCAGACACAAAAGCATACATGAAATATGAGTCAATTTATATATATTTCCAAAATATGTAAATAGAAACTATAATGTTTTGGGAGGCATTCTTAAATGGTAAAGAATGCAAAAAAAAAAAAAAGGTTTTATTAAAAGAAAGGATGATTATTATTCTTAGAGGAATGAGAGAAGATGGTGATTGGCAAGGGCACACTGGGGGCCTCTAGGTGCTATTTCTTGGTTTCTTTTTTTATTTTAATTTTTTTTTATTAAGGTTATGAAAGTTAACATCCTTGTGAAATTACAGTTGTACATCATTATTAGTCATGTTGTAGGTACACCACTTCACCCCTAGTGCCCTTCCCCCACCCCCCTTTCCCCTGGCAACCACCGATCAGTTCTCTTTGTCCATATGTTAACTACCACCTATGAGTGGAGTCATACAGAGTTCGTCTTTCTCTGTCTGGCTTATTTCACTCAACATAATACTCTCAAGGTCTATCCATGTTGTGAATGGGACGACTTTGTCCTTTTTTATGGCTGAGTAGTATTCCATTGTATATATATACCACATCTTTATCCAATCATCAGTTGCTGGGCACTTAGGTTGGTTCCATGACTTGGCTATTGTGAATAATGCTGCGATGAACATAGGGGTGCATGGTTCTTAGGATAGATACTCAGTAGTGGGATGGCTGGGCCATGAGGTATTTCTATTCTTAACTTTTTGAGGAATCTCCATACTGTTTTCCATAGTGGCTGCACCAGTTTGCATTCCCACCAACAGTGTATGAGGGTTCCCTTTTCACCACAGCCTCTCCAACATTTGTCACTCTTGGTTTTGGATATTTTTGCCATTCTAACAGGTGTAAGGTGATATCTTAGTGTAGTTTTGATTTGCATTTACCTGATGATTAGTGATGATGAGCATCTTTTCATGTGTCTATTGGCCATCTGTGTATCTTCTTTGGAGAAATGTCTGTTCATGTCCCCTGCCCATTTTGTAATTGGGTTATTTGATTTTTTATTGTTGAGCTGTGTGAGTTCTTTGTATATTATGGAGATTAACCCTTTGTCAGATAAATAACTTGTGAATATTTTTTCCCAAGTAGTGGGCTGTTTTTTTGTTTCAATCCTGTTTTTCCTTGCCTTGAAGAAGCTCTTCAGCCTGATGAAGTCCCATTTGTTTATTCTTTCTATTGTTTCCCTCATGTGAGGGGTTATGGTGTCCAAAAAGATTCTTTTGAAGCTGGTGTCAAAGAGTGTACTGCCGATATTCTCTTCTAGAAGACTTATTGTTTCAGGCCTAATCTTTAGGTCTTTGATCCATTTTGAGTTTATTTTAGTAAATGGTAAAAAATAATGGTCGATTTTCATTCTTTTACATGTGGCTGTCCAGTTTTCCCAGCACCATTTGTTGAAGAGACTTTCTTTCTTCCATTGTAGGCCCTCAGCTCCTTTGTCAAAGATTAGCTGTCCATAGATGTTTGGTTTTATTTCTGGGCTTTCAATTCTGTTCCATTGATCTGTGTATCTGTTTTTGTACCAGTACCATGCTGTTTTGATTACTGTAGCTTTGTAGTATGTTTTGAAGTCAGGGTTTGCGATGCCTCCAGCTTTGTTCTTCTTTCTCAGGATTGCTGTAGCAATTCGGGGTCTTTTGTTGCCCCATATGAATTTTAGGCTTCTTTGTTCAATTTCTGTAAAGAATGACATTGGAATTCTGATTGGGATAGCATTGAACCTGTAGATTGCTTTAGGTAGTATGGACATTTTAACTATGTTTATTCTTCCAATCCATGTGCATGGAATGTCTTTCCATCTCTTTATGTCGTCATCGATTTCTTTCAAGAAGGTCTTGTAGTTTTCATTGTATAGATCTTTCACTTCCTTGGTTAAATTTATCCCAAGGTATTTTATTCTTTTTGTTGCGATCGTGAATGGGATTGAGTTCTTGAGATCTTTTTCTGTTAGTTCATTGTTAGCATATAGAAATGTTACTGATTTATGTATGTTGATTTTATACCCTGCAACTTTGCTGTAGCTGTTGATTGTTTCTAATAGTTTTTCTAAGGATTCTTTGGGGTTTTCTATATATAAGATCATGTCGTCTGCAAACAGCAAGAGTTTTACTTCTTCGTTGCCTATTTGGATTCCTTTTATTTCTTTTTCCTGCCAAATTGCTCTGGCCAAAACCTCCAGTACTATGTTGAATAAGAGTGGTGAAAGTGGGCACCCTTGTCTTGTTCCTGGTCTGAGAGGGATGGGTTTCAGTTTGTGTCCGTTGAGTATGATGTTGGCTGTGGGTTTGTCATATATGGCCTTTATTATGTTGGGGTACTTTCCTTCTATACCTATTTTATTGAGGGTTTTTATCATAAATGGATGTTGGATCTTGTCGAATGCTTTCTCTGCATCTATTGAGATGATCATGTGGTTTTGTTTCTCATTTTGTTAATGCACTGAATCATGTTGATTGACTTGCGGATGTTGAACCATCCCTGTGTCCCTGGTATAAATCCCACTTGATCATGGTGTATAATCTTTTGGATATATTGCTGTATTCAGTTTGCCAAAATTTTGTTGAGGATTTTTGCATCTATGTTCATCAGTGATATTGGCCTGTAGTTTTCCTTCTTTGTGTTGTCTTTGTCATGTTTGGGGATCAGAGTGATGTTTGCTTCATAGAATGTATTTGGGAGTGCTCCAACTTCCTCTATTTTCTGGAACAGTTTGAGAAGGATAGGTATTAAATCTTCTTTGAATGTTTGGTAGAATTCTCCAGAGAAGCTGTCTGGCCCTGGACTCTTATTTTTGGGGAGGTTTTTGATTACTGTTTCTATTTCTTTACTTGTGATTGGTCTATTCAGATTCTCTGTTTCTTCCTGATTCAGTTTGGGTAGGTTGTATGAGTCTATCCATTTTTTCTAGGTTGTTCAATTTGTTGGCATATAGTTTTTCATAGTATTCTCTTATGATCCTTTGTATTTCTTTGGTATCTGTTGTGATTTCTCCTCTCTCGTTTCTAATTTTATTTATTTGACAGTTCTCTCTTTTTTGTTTAGTGGGTCTGGCTAAGGGTTTGTCGATTTTGTTATTTTTTTTGAAGAACCAACTCTTTGTTTCATTCATCCTTTCTACTGTCTTTTTTGTTTCAATATCATTTATTTTTGCTCTAATTTTTATTATTTCTCTCCTTCTGCTGACTTTGGGCTTTGTTTGTTCTTCTTTTTCTAATTCCATTAGGTGTTGTTTGAGGTTGCTTATGTAAGATTTTTCTTGCTTATTGAGGTGAGCCTGTATTGCAATGAATTTCCCTCTTAGGACTGCCTTTGCTGAGTCCCAAATAATTTGGTAGGGTGTGTTTTCATTTTCATTTGTCTCCAGATATATTTGTTTTCTTCTTTAATTCCTTCAATAATCCATTGTTTGTTCATTAGCATGTTGTTTAGTCTCCACATTTTTGGCCCTTTCCCAGCCCAATTCTTGTAGTTGATTTCTTGTTTCATAGCATTGTGATCAGAAAAGATGCTTAATATTATTTCAACCCTCTTGAACTTATTGATGCTTGCTTTGTTTCCCAAGATATGGTCTATCCTTGAGAATGTTCCACGTGCACTTGAGAAGAATGTGTAACCTGCTGTTTTTGGATGAAGTGTCCTATATATATCTATTAGGTCCATCTGACCTAATTTTCACTTAATTCTATAATTTCCTTGTTGATTTTTTGTTTGGATGATCTGTCCATTGGTGTTAATGGGGTGTTGAGATCCCCTACTATTATTGTATTGCTGTTGATGTCTCCTTTTAGTTTTGTTAATAGTTTCTTTATGAATTTTGGTGCTCCTGTGTTAGGTGCATATATATTTATAAGTGTTATGTCATCTTGGTGTAGAGTCACTTTTATCATTATATACTGCCCCCTTTGTCTTTCTTTATCTGTTTTGCTTTGAAGTCTACTTTGTCTGATATAAGTATGGCAACACCTGCTTTCTTTTGTTCATTATTAGCTTGGAGTATTGTCTTCCATCCCTTCACTTTGAGTCTGTGTTTATCTTTGGGGCTGAGGTGTGTTTCCTGGAGGCAGCATATTGTTGGATCTTGTTCTTTGATCCATCCTGCCACTCTGTGCCTTTTGATTGGAGAGTTCAATCCATTCACGTTGACAGTGATTATTGAAATGCGGGGGCCTACTGTTGCAATTTTATCACTTGTTTTCCGGTTCTTTTGCATTTTGTCCTGATGGAGAGCTGTTACTTTGTGTTATTGTCCTTCTGCTTATCTCCTTTGTTCTGGATTTTGTAACCCCTTTACTTTTTTTGATTTTTCAGGAATGAGTTTCTTCCTGAGCAATTCTTGCAGAGGAGGTTTTGTAGTGATGAACTCCCTTAACTTTTGTTTATCTGGGAAAGTTTTTATTTCTCCGTCGTATTTGAAGGATATTTTTGCTGGGTAGAGTATTCTTGGCTGCAGGTTTTTGTCCTTCAGAGTTTTGAATATTTCATTCCAATCTCTTCTAGCCTGTAAGGTCTCTCCTGAGAAATCTGCTGATAGCCTTATGGGGTTTCCTTTGTAAGTTATTTTCTTCTGCCTGGCTGCCCTTACTATTTTCTCTTTGTCGTTGACTTTTGCTAGTTTCACTACTATATGCCTTGGGGTTGGTCTTCTTGTGTTAATAAAGTTTGGAGATCTATTGGCTTCTGTCACATGAAGGTCCATCTCTCTTCCCAAGTTTGGAAAGTTCTTAGCTATTATTTCTTTGAACAGGCCTTCTGCCCCCTTCTCCTTCTCTTCTCCCTCTGGTATACCTATAATCCTTATGTTGCATCTCCTAATTGAGTTGGATAATTCTCGGAGAGTTTCTTCATTTCTTTTTAGTCTTAGTTCTCTCTCCTCCTCTGTCTCCAGCATTTCTATATTCCTATCCTCCAAATTGCTAATTCTGTCCTCCATATTATCAACCATACTGTTCAGAGAGTCCAGATTTTTCTTAATCTCTTCCATTGTCTTCTGCATCTCCAGTATTTCTAATTGGTTCTTCTTTATAGTGTCAAGCTCTTTTGTGACATAGCTCCTGAACTCATTGAGTTGTCTATCTGAATTCTCTTTTAACTCATTTAGCTTTTTAATAATGGCTCTTTTCTAATCATCGTCATTTAGGTTATAGATTTCATTGTCTTTGGGATTGTTTTCTGGGTGCTTATCATTTTTCTTCTGTTCTGGAGATTTAATATATTTTTTCATACTGCTTGATGGCGTGGATCTGTGCCTCTGCATAGAGATAGAGTTTAGTTGCTGCTTCCACTTGTTGCAACTGGTGTGGGGGGGGGGGGCAGCTGTTTAGACTGCACCAACCAGGAACCCTGTCAGCTGTTACTGACTGTACCTGGACCCCTCCTTGTAGTCACAGTGGTCCTGTGGGTCCCTCATCGGTTGTGGGGGCAATAGCAAGGGGGCCTCAGGCTGCTGGTGCCTACTGTTGCAGCCCACTTCGACGCGCTCCCTCCTTGTGTTCTGCAGCGGTGTTGTGGGCTTTCCCATCAGCCAGGAGCAGGATCACCTAAAATCGCTGATTTGTCCCTAACAGAGCCCACCAGATCACACTTGTCCACTATAGGTCCCAGCAGAGCCATGGGTATCTTCTGCAGTCTATCGTTAGCTCACCTAGCTGTACTGCTTTTGCCCCAGGGCCTTCCCGCCTTCCCATCGCCAGTCGGGACCTCTCCACTAGTGCTGTGCAGAGGCTTTCACTGAGGCTGCTGTAGGAACCTGGAGTTCCCCCCGGGCTATGTAGCCATTTCACCGGAGCTCTACTCTGCCCAACTTTACTCTCACAGGATCTCTGGGAGCCCCTTGCCTTGTCTGGGACATGGCCAGAGTCTATGGGCCCGGTGGTGGCTTGTAAGCTGCTGCCTTGTGGGGAATTCTGCTCTAGGGAGCTTCCTGGTGTTCCGAATGCTGTGCTGGGCCTCCCTGCCAATGGCGAGCAGAGGCCCTCTCTGCTGGGGGGGTGCGGGACCCTGGAGCGTGCCCCCAGGCTGCAGAGCTGGGTGTTGGAGCTCCACCCAGTCCCCAAGCGCGTCCACAGGAAGTCCGGGCACCCCTGAACCAACCCATGCGCTGGAGACCGTGAGCCCAGCAGCAGCTTACGGTCTGGTGCCATGCTGGGGAATCTGCTCACCGGGAGCTTCCCTTTGTCCTGGATTCTGGGCATGGCCTCCCTGCTAATGGTGAGCAGAGGCTTTCCCTGCTGGAGAGGTGCGGGACCCCGGAGCCTTCCCCTGCGCTGCAGAGCCAGGCACTGGAGCTCCGACTGTGTCCCCAAGCACCTCTACGGGAAGTCTGGGCGCCCCCTGCACTGACCCGTGCACCGGAGACCGTGAGCCCAGCCGCAGCTTGTGGTCTGGTGCTGTGCCGGACCTGCCAGGAGCTTCTCTTTGTTCTGGCTTCTGGGCAGGGCCTCCCTGCTAATGGCGAGCAGAGGCCTTCCCTGCCGGTGGGTGCGGGACCCTGGGGATTCCCCCTGGGCTTAGGTGTGATCACGGAGGTCTTGGGTAGGGCTGTTGTCACCTGTTTCCACCGTCGCTTCGCTGGTGAGTGCACACTCCCACCCTTGGTGTGTGGCGATGCTATGGGGGAGTCAGCTGGAAGAGAGCCTCCTGCAGGAACTAGGCTGTCCGGGGGTCGGGGGTCGAGGGTCGGAGAGTTTTCACCTATTTCCACCTCCTCCCTGGGGGAAGTCCATCCACCTTCCAATGTGTAGTAGCATGAAACTTTTAGGCATCTTGAGATGCTATCTGGGTATCCTTTGTTAATCGGTGAATGTCCAATTAGTTGTGGATTCGACAGGGGAGAGACAAAGAAGACCACTCTCTCCGTCATCTTGGTCCCGCCCCCTTTCTTGGTTTCTTGACATAGATGTGGTAGCTAAATGGCTATTTGCTTTATAATAATTAATCTTTAGCTTTATGTTATATGTTCTTTTCTGTATGTGTTATATTTTATAATAAAAAGAAATTAAAAAGCCACATCTGCTCTCCCCACCCTTCTTGAAACCAAGGGAATGAATGACTTAAGCAGAGCAACCCACTCTATCCCCTCCATCTGCGAGAAGGGAAATGACATGCCTGAATTAAGGGCTGCTTGTAAGTTAATAATAGTCTTTTGCTTCTCCCTAATGCCTGAGCAGTCCTGGTTTGATTCTACTTCAGTGGCAGGTTGGAGAAAATGGTGGCTCCAAATCTGGAACCCCTAGTCTTAGAACTCCATGTTGAGTTCACATATGAGGAAATTTTAAACATCTCCAAAATGATTGGACTTTTTTTTCATCATATCTAGGAGACTGTCCTTTCTTGTTGAAATTCCGCAAGCTAAATAGATGATGGAATGTAAAGAGAGATTGGTTAGCATACCCTCACCACTGTCACAATCAAATCACACACGTGCTTCTTTGGATTCTAGGGAGTTCTAAGGAAGTCATCTAAGTTGTCCTTTGTCTTTCATTATATGCTGACTCACCTCCGGCTTAACGCACGTGCCCAGTGTTATCATGCTCTGCCAACACCTCAGCAGCTGTTATCTTGTTCTGTTCCATATTAGAACTAAATCAAGTTGCTGCATCTTAATCCTTAATGTCTGACCCAAGTATTTATCTTTGTTATGCTAATCTACTGCTGATCTCTCTCAAGAGTTCATCACAGTTACTGTGCTTTTTTCTCAGGTTTAGGCATTAAAGAACCCTTGGGACATATAGATTTTTATCCAAATGGAGGAAAAAAACAACCTGGCTGTCCTAAATCAATTTTTTCAGGTATACCAATAGTATTTTTGAATTAATTTTACTTATGATTCAAAATGATGAAAGAAAAGCTATTTACTTTTTTCCCTCTTAATCTGTAGGCAAGATTTGGATTACCATTGCCCATGATTCAGGAGAGTTTATTGGTGAAAAATGGCTTAATTTGATCCTTCTCAGTTCATAAAGGTTACCAGTAGACATCATTTTAGGTCATGGATGAGACCTATCCATTATAGTTTCAACAGTTTTAGTTCACCATTTTAAACATTAAGAGAAAAGTTATAAGTCATTGAAGAAGCAAATATAGCTAAAGTGTTATATAACTCAAGTTCGGTTTCAGGATTTAATCTTTACCATCACTGTAGTACTGCACAAACACAGATTTATAAACTTCTGTGCTTGGTTGTTCTGTACATAAATAGATGAGCAACTACTCCAGGTGTGGAATTTGGCTCACTTCAGAGCCTTAGAGAGAAATGTTCTGAGGTCTGCAGTGGCAACAGGTCAAGTAACACATCACTGAAGGCCGCTGCAGACAGAGAAGTTTTGTCAAAGGGATAAAGATGTGAGAAGCTGGGAAAGGAAGGTTTTCACTTCACCTGTCATAGTCATCTCTGACACTGAGAAGAAATGTCAGGGGTCTGGGATTAGAAGGGAGAGATGTGTACACCAGTTATTGTGGGGTAGCACTATGTTTGTACAGCTTGTTAAATTATTGAAATCAAACATTTTGCTGTGTTAATTATTACTTTAGAAAAATTTCTTATAAATCTCACATAAAAGACATACTAAATTTTAGTTTTCAATAGTACCATTTGTTTAGTTGCTTGAGCTAAAACTCTGTATTGAAGTCAACACTTTAATATTCATAAAGTACACTGTATTGAGTAGAACTTAATCTTTAGGTTTTCTCTAATTTACTTGAACTTGGCTTAATACATCTATAATTCTTTTGCTTGATTTTTAACACTTAAAGGAATTGACTTCATTAAATGTGACCACCAGAGAGCAGTGTACTTGTTCATGGCCACTTTGGAAACAAACTGCAATTTTATTTCATTTCCTTGTAATTCATACAAAGATTACAAAACTGGGTCATGTGTGGATTGTGACAACTTTAAGACAAAATCGTGTCCTAGGCTAGGTAAGAGAGATTGTTATAATTATTATAATTCTTTGTGGAAAATGAGTAACATAATTGTGTTAGTGGTTCTGCTGGAAGCTTTCCTATTTACTTGTGAATGTATTAACATTTTATGGCAAAATTATCTGTGGAACAGCCAGAGAAAATAGTTCATTTCCTACTAAATATTTTTAAGGCATTTAGTGAGAGGAACTTGATCAACTTCCTTTCTCTGCTCAGTGTAGTGGGCAAATTTGGTCATCTCATGATGTTCCTTGTTCATGATATTCGAAAGGATCTCACTGTGTGTCATCCATCTGTATTTCCACTGAAAGAAGGAGACTTATGCATTCCTAGTGGCACTGAGGGCTTTTTAAAAAATAAGTCTTAAGAGCAAGTGAAGAAGTGTGAACCATAGTTAGCTATTAGCCAGTAGACATGACTCATACATGGTTTGCACCTCCTAAATTGATAAAGCTTGGCTAGAGCAGTTAAGTCTTGAAACTTCTGATAACTAAAACCTGCTGATGGGGAATTATGGAGAAAAAGAATCCACGTAAAATGGAATATTAGAGCTGGAAAGAATCTCAGAGGCAGAGGCTATTTGTTCAGGTTTTCCAAAGAGAAGACCAGACCCCCAGCATATCATGAGCATGTAAACATTTGATCAGTGTCATGACAGAATCTGCCAGAAATGTTTCCAAAGCTAAAGGCGCTCAGAGAAATAGGGAGCAGTTACAAAGGCTGAATGAAACAGCCTCCTGCAGTGTTCTTCAGCAGGAGGCTATTCTAGCACACCCAGAGAACTGCTAGGAGAGACATGCACTCTGCAGGCTTTGCCAGACTTATTTTCTCATGGACCCCTTCTGTCCACAAGGCATCTTGTGAGACTAGTTTTCTTCAGACCTCATGTTGGGAATTGCTTTTCTGGTCCCATTTCTTTTCCATATAAATGATAAAATTGTGGCCCAGTGTGAATATATGGGTTGATTAAGGGCACAAGTGAGCACGAGAGTGAAGTAGTTCAATATTCTTTCTACGATAATCAAATCTCAAATTTGGAGGTAGCAATGTAGGAACAGATGAATACATGAAGTGGGAAGCATTTATATATATAGGTGTGTGTGTGTATAATATGTATTCTATATGTACAAATAATGTATGTATCTGAAATATATATGTTATATGCACAATATATGGTATGTATAGATGCTATCTAGAATATATATATAGCATATACAGTGTACACACATGTGTAGCATATCTGTATGAATGTATATATAGGAGAATTGGAGGCTGTACTCATGGAGCTAAATTTTGTTTTCTCTAATCAGTTTATTCTGCTGAATTTATTAAAAACAGTTACAAGTAAAATTCTGAATTTATAATATAACAGTAAAAACTGCTACAAATGGACTGTAGCCATATTAAGCTCTGTTAAGAATTCCAAGGAGTGGATTTATTTGTGTCTTGAATTTAAGAGTCATTATTTTAATTAAAAATAAACAGAATGTGAAGTTCTTTGAAAAATGATTTTTAAGTTATAAAAATCCACAAATGACTATTATAATTTTATTGTAATACATTGGTCCTTTAGTTTGTTTAGTAATTTGAAAATTTTGTATACTATTTGATGGAAGTCCAATTTCTAACATTCTGTTTCTCAAATCTCAGGTTATCAAGCTGAGTTATGGAAAGATGTTTTAAAAGAAAAAACAGCTGGAAGATTTCAGACCTCTGTGTTCTTGGATACTACTGGCGCAAATCCATTCTGTAGTAAGTTGTTGATAGTTTTCCCAAATGATTTATTTTATATTCTTACTTATATTTTACCCAAAATGATCTTTTTGCTCACTCAAATTCCATCATGTCCTTTCAAAGAACTTTAAAATTTGTTAGAGCCAGTTGGACAAATTCAAGTAAGGACCTGATCCTTTAGATAAAATGAACATATGCTTTGGGTAATATTTTCCCAAAGAAACAATCAAAGTCGTTTGTTTTTTCCTGCAAATTTGTGTGATTTATCCTTCCCACCCTGAGAGTTATGTCAGTGTATGCCAGTTTACAGAGTTTAAGACATCTGTCTACACTATTAACACCTCTTTGGGAACTGAAACTAAACTACATAAATACAAAAATAGTGGGTAAATAATAATCCTCCTAACACGTTTACAGTCAGTTAGACAGAAGGAGAAAGTTTGAAGAACAAAAGATAATCTCATAGAAATGTATTAAATAATTAGATTTATGAAGAGTTATTAAAGAAAGCAAAATTATTCTGTTTAGAGGTGAAAAGCTGGAAGTGGTTTATAAATAAAAATAAATTCTTTTATATGAAGAATCTTGTGAAATTTTCAGCCACTGACCTTGACCTTGGTTACTGGGGGATAAATATTTAAAATAGATTCTCAGATTTAAAAATATTTTTGGATCAGTTATTGTTAATATCTTACAGTAACACTTGCTATCAATTTTAAGATATTATAATTCCTTAAATGTTGGTAATGTGTCCTATCATTCAGAATTGGGCCTATCCATTTTTTAAGTTAAAATTTTTATTGAGTCAAATTTAGGTTCACATGGAGATAGAAGAAATAATACAGAGAGATCCTGTGTAGACTTTATCCAGTTTTCCTCAATGGTAAAATTTCACAACACTATAGAATAATATAATGTGACTACCATGGTTTTGACTTTGATACAGTTCATCATTTTATTCAGATTTCCGCACACATTCGTATGTGTGTGTGGGGTGTGTGTGTGTGTGTGTATTTTTAGCTCTATACAATTCAGTCACACTTAGAGGGCTATATATCTACCACGACAATGAAAATATTGAACAATTCCACCATCACAATGATTCCCTTGTGGCACTTTTATAACCACATATATTCCCCTCCCATCCCCGGCGCAAATGAATACATTCCTAAAATGTCATTTTGAATATGTTGTATAAAGGGAATAGTTCAGCATGTGATCTTTTAATTGGCCTTTTTCCCCTCAGAATCATTCTCTGAAGCTTCACTCATGTTGTAGCATGTATCAGTAATGCATTCCTTTTTATTGCTGAGTAATATTCCATGGAATGCATGTACTACAGTTTGTTTAATTGTTCATTTATTGTAGGACATTGGGATTTTTTAGTTTTTGGCTGTTATGAATAAAGCTGCCATGAATATCTGTGTACAAGTTTTTGTATGAATATAAGTTTTCATTTCTCTCTTATAAAGGCCCAGGTATACAGTTGCTGACTCATAAGCTAATTGCACGTTTAGCTTTATAAGAAATTGATGAAGTGTTTTTCTGAGTGGCTGTTCCAGTTTACATTCCCCCCAGCAATGTATGAGTAATCCAGTTTCTCTGATTTCGTGCTAGCATTTGGTGCTGTCGTTATTTGTAAAATGTTGTCTATTTTGATAGGCACATAGTGATACCTTATTGCAGTTTTAATTTTTATTGCCCTGATGGCTGATAATACTGAATATCTTTTCTGTATATCCTCTTTGGTGAAAGGTGTGTTTGTTTTTTTGCCCATATGCAATTCAATTTTTTTTTTAACTGTTGAGTTTTGAGAGTTCTTTATATATTTTAGAGAGTGGTCCTTGTTGGATATTTGGTTTGCAAACATTTTCTCAGAGTCTGTAACTTAACTGTCTTTTCATCTTCTTCATATCTTCACTTTTGCAGAGCAAAAGTGTTTCCCTTTTTTTTCTTTTTGGTGAGGAAGGTTGTCCCTGGCTAACATCTGTGCCAATCTTCCTCTATTTTGTATATGGGATGCTGCCACAGCATGGCTTGATGAGCAGTGTGTAGATCTGTGATGAGGATCCAAACCTGTGAACCCCAGGCTACCAAAGTGGAGCACGTGAAGTTAACCACTATGCCACCAGGCCGGTCCCAAAAGTGTTTACTTTTGATGAGGTCTAATTGATCATTTTTTCTTATCATGTAACATGATTTTGCTGTCAAAGAACTCCTTGCTGAGCCCTAAGTTCTGACTATAGCTATGTAGGAAGCCTTATTATCAGATGGAGTGACTATTTCCTCCTTAATCTTCTTTGTCATGATTATTGTAAATATTCTAGGGTATGTGCTTTTCAATATAAATTTAAAATAAATTTGTCTATGTCTGCAAAAACTTGACTGAGACTTTCATAGAAATTGTGTTAAATCTATAGATCAATTTGGGATGAACTGATGTCTATAACATGTTGAGTCTTCTGCTTCATAAACATGTTATGTTACTCCATTTACTTTGATTCTTTGATTTCTTTCATCAGCATTTTAGAATTTTCAGCATACAGATGCTGTGCATCTTTTGTTACATGTATATTTAAGTATTTCTCTCTTTTTTGAGTGATGGTAAATGATGTTTTAAAATTTCTATATCCCCATGTTCATTGTTACCATACAGAAATGTGATTGATCTTCTGTATTGAACTTGCTTCCTGGGAGCTTGCTGAATTTATTTATTATTTCTTGGATTTTTTAAATAGATTTCTTGGAATTTTCTATGTAGCAATCATGTCAACTACAAATAGAGAAAATAGGGAAAATTTATTTCTTCCTTTCTAATCTGTATGCATTTTATTTCTTTTTCTTGACTTATTTCAGTGGCTATGTTGAATAAGAATTGTGAGAGTAGACATCTTGCCTTATTTCCAGTCTTAGAGGGAAAGCATTCAGTTTTTCACTATTAAGTAAGCTGTTATCTGTAGCTTTTCTGTAGATATTCTTTATAAAGTTGAAGACTTTCTGTTCTTCCTTTCTGTTCTTAATGCTGCGTTTTTCTCATAAGTGTGTGTTGGATTTTGTCAAATGCTTTTTTGCATCATTGATATGATCATATGATTTTCTTCTTTAATTTGTTGAAATATTGGATTACACTGGTTGATTCCAGAAGGTGTGCCAGGCTTGCATTCCTGTAATAAATCCAACCTAGTCATAGTGTACAAATGCACAAATTTTATACATTGTTGGATTTGGTTTGTTAATATTTTGTTGAGTACTTTGTGTCTAAGTTCATGAGAGATGATTTGTCCATAGTTTTCTTTTTCATGCTGTCTTCATCCAGTTTTGTCATAGGAGTAATGTTGTCTTCATACAAGGGCAACACTAGTTCCTAAAAAGAGTTGGCAAGTGTTCCCTCCTCCATTATTTTCTGGAATATATTGTGAAATTTGGTGTTAATTCTCATTTAAATGTTTTGTAGAATTTTTCAGTGCATTCATTTGGGCCTCAAGATTTCTTTTTGGGGAGCTTTTTAGTTATGAATTTAACTTCTTCAGTGGTTATAGGGTAACTCAAATTGTCAATTACACGTTGGTTGAGTTTTTGTAGTGTGTGGTTTTCAAAGAATTGGTCGATTTCTTCTAAGGTGTCAAATTTATGAGCATAAAGTTGTTTGTACTGTTTCTTTATTACCTTTTTAATTACTACAGGATCTGTAGTAATATTTTCTATTTCATCACTAATAGTGGTTATTCATGTCTTCTTTTTATTTTTGTCTGTGTTGTAGAAGTTTATCAATTATAGTTATTTTTCAAGAACCAGCTTTTTGCTTAATTGATTTTCTATTGCTTTCCTGTATGAAGTTTCACTGATTTCTGCTCTGTTCCTTTTTACATCCTTCCTGCTGCTTTCTTTGGATTTACTTTGTTCTTCATTTTCTATTTCCTTGAGACAGGAAATTAGATTATTGGTTTGAGATATTTCTTCATTTGTAATGCTATGAATTTCTCTCTTAGCACTGCTTTAACTGTATCCCACATGTTATGATACATTGTATTTTCCTTTTCACTCGATTCTATGTATTTCTTTTTTGAGAATTCTTCTTTGGCCATGGGTTATTTATGAGCGTGTTGTTCAATTCCACAACTTTAGAGATTTTCCTGGTTTTTTTTGTTATTTATTTCTAATTTCGTGTTATTATGATTAGAGAACAAGCTCTGTATGATTTCAATTCTTTTAAACTTGTTGAGGTTTTTTATAGCCCAAGATATGGTCTGTTTGGATAAATGCTTCTTAGGCCTTTGAAATAAATGTGTATTGTGCTTTTGTTGATTAGAGCGTTCTATATATGTCAATAAGATTCTGTTGGTTGGTCTCCAACATCATCAATTCATTTCAGCATCAACTCGAAGTAAAAAATCTCATCTAAACTCATCAGATAAAAAGTTCTAAATTGTATCATTCAATTCTAAATCTTAATCAGAATTGACTGAGGCTCTAGATAGAATCCATCCTTGGGCACAATTTGCCTCGGTTTGGGAGCCTGTGAAAGTCAAGAATCAAGTTACCTGCTCCCAAAATGCAATGTTGAGACAGGCGTAGGATAACAGTTATAAACATTCCTCTTCAAAAGCAAGAAAATGAAAAGAAAACGGAGTCAATGGTCCCCAGCAATTTTACAGTCCATCGAGGCAAATTTCATTTGGTTTCAAGACATGGGAATAATCCTCTGTGGTTTATTCCCTCTGGGTTCTACCTCCTGGGTTCACAGTTCCATGTTCTAGGCTCTCAGAGTTCTTCTTCTTCTTTTTTATTATTATTTTGGTATGAATGCTGTCATATGCTTGCAGCTGCGTAGTTTTATCAGCTTGTTTCTTGCCTGTAGGATTTTAGGGGTCTCACAACCTTCTTTATTTTGTACGCTCTGCTCTGTTCCTTTCAGTCCAACCTGGCAGTATTTATGCTGCTGCAACATTCTCAAAAACCTTGTAGATCTCCATGTATGTCACAGAGTTTCATTCCATTAGATAAGAGCCTCCTCCAAATATAAAGAAAAAAGAAAAGTCTAGATAATCCTATCTCTATGTTTTTTCTCTGCTGAGATGGCTGAGGGAATCTATGGGTCACACACTTAATCTTTTCAAAGAGCCTTTTATGTTACTGAATATTCTTTTTGATCTTTCTAAAGCAAAAGGTTGTCCATCCACACTCTTAACATTTTCTTAAGAATATGATTTCCTGATGGTGAATCTCTTAGTTTTAGTATCTTTTATAAACTTGATAGGAAAGGATTTTTCAAATTGTCAGTGCAGGATTTGTTTTTAGCACTTTTATCTCAATTTTTGTCTTTCATCTCACATTTTACCATAAACACCAATAAGAAACAAGGCCACACCTTTGCATAGAAAGCCCTTCAGCTAAATGTCCAGTTTCTTCCTTTACACTTTCTGCTTTCCGCATAATTTCAGGGCATAATTCCACTAAGTTTTCTGTGACTATATAGCCTGAATTCTTTTTCTTTCAGTTTCCAATAACGTGCTCATTACTTCCTTCTGAGTCCTCACTAGCAGAGTAGTTAATATCTACATTCCCACTAACAATATGTTCAAAGTAACCTCGGCTTTTCTACTATGCTCCTCAAAATTCTTCCATATTTTGCTCATTGCCAATTTCAAAGCCACGTCCTCATTCTTCAATATTTGTTATAGCAGAATCCCACTCGTCATACCAAAATCTTTATTCATTTTCTATCACTACCATGACAAATTACACAACCTTAGTGGCTTAAAAGAGCACAAATCTATTATCCTACTGTTCTGTAGGTCAGAAATGTGACACAAGTGTCACTGTGCAAAAATCAAGGAGTCAGCAAGACGACATTCCTTTCTGGAAGCTCCAAGGGAGAATCTGTTTCCTTGACCTTTTGAACTTCAAGAGGCTGTCTGCATTCCTTGGGTTGTGGCCTCTTCTTCCACAATGCTGGGTTGAGTCTTCACATTGCATCTCTTAGACCTTTCTTCTGCATCACATCTCTTTTTCTGACTCTCTTCTGTCTTCTTCTGCTTTTAAGGTCTTGTGATTGCATTGAGTCTACTTGGATAATTCAAGATAATGTCCCTATTTTAAGGGCAGCTGATTTGCAACCTCAATTCCATTTGAGATCTTAATCATCCTTTGCCATATAAAGTAACATATTCACAGGCTCCAGAGATTAGGACGTGGAGATATTTGGGGAGGTCTACCACAATTACAATATGCATACGTGATTTTTCATAGTCTAGTGGTATCAACGTTTTACCACTTCAGGTGAAATGTGGGAACTTCACTTTTATTTAGGTTCCTTTACCTTTTCCACGTTTAAACATCATCTTGAGTATCAGATCATGTGATAATTTTTGCTTTAGTCATCAAATATGATTTATAAGATTCATGACGTAAAGGGTAATCTATTGTTTGTATCCGTATTTCTTCTCTTCCCATTGTTCCCTCTTGATTTCTGATTCTCCAAGATTATTTATTTCATCAATTCCTTTCCATTTGAAGAAATTCCTTCTTACAATATTTAGGAATGAGTCTGCTAATGTGAAATTCTTTTAGTTTTGCTTTGTCTGAGTTTCTTTATTTCTCCTTTATTCTCGAAGGATAGTTTGGCTGGGTAAAAGATTCGGAGTTGAGTTTATTCTTTTAGCACTAGAAAAATGTTATGCTACTTCCTTTTGGCCTTTGTGGTTTCAGATTAGAAAGCCGTTGTGACTCAAATTGACGTTCTTCTGTAGGTAATTCATTATTTCTCTTTGGCTGCTTTCAAGTTTTTTTTCTTTGTTTTTAATTTTCTGAAGTGTAATTATGATATGTCTTGGTGAGGATTTCTTTAGGTTTATCTTGTTTCAGATTCATTCATCTTCTTGAATCTATGTGTTTGATTCCTTCACCAAATTTAGAAAGTTTCTAGTCATTATTTCTTTGAATATTCTTTCCACCACACTCTCTTTTCTCTCCTCTTAACACCTTGATAATACAGATGCTACATCTTTTGTTACATTCCCACATGTGCCTGATGCTCTGTTAATTTTTTTCCCTCAGTCTGTTTTCCCTCCGTTGCTTAGATTGAGTGGCAGATTGATCTGTCCTCAAGTTCACTGATTCTGTCCTCTATCATCTCCACTCTACTATCAAGCATATCTGGTGAGTTTTGTATCTGTTATTGTATTTTTCACTTATGTAATTTCTACTTTTATTTTTTTACCGTTTCTATTTCTTTGCTGAGATTTTTCTATTTCTTTATTTTTTTCAATAAACTCTAAAGGACTTTGAAGAATTTTTATGATGGCTCCTTTAAAATCCTTGTCAGATAATCCTGACATCTGATTCATCTCAGTGTTGGCATTAGTTGATTATCCTTTCTCACCAAAGTTGTGGTTTTCTCTGTTCTTGGCATAATGGATAATTTTCAATCAAACCCTGGACATTTTGTCTATTTTGTTAGAATTTGAGTCCTATTTAAATATTTTATTTTAGTAGACAGTCACTTTGTTTAGGTTTTGGCTTTATGTGTTCTGAAGCAATGATTCTTTAGATGTATAAATGTCCAGGATTGTTATATTTTCCTGGTGACTTGCTTCTTTTCTGCTTTATACATAAAAATGCATGTTGCCTCACAGACTATTTTACTGGATTCTGTCACAACACTTTGCCTCATAGAGCCTTTGAATCGTGTGTCTTCTTTTCTATCTTCAATCTCATGTTCTGTAGTATTTTATTTTACTTGTTATTTAACAATCAATGTTTATTATGAATATTGTCATTACAGCAAATGCTCATTTATATTTACCAATTTCAGTTTTCTACATTTTATCTTGTCCTCCCCTCTCTTTTCCACTCCTTCTTTCTGAGTTTACCTTCTATCTTGCTGAAATATACCCTTAGTGACTTATCACTACTAGTCTTTCTGTTTATTTGTTTGTTTCCTTGAAAATGTCCTTATCTTTCCCTCACTCTGGAATGTAAATTTAGTTCAGGGTAGAATTTTCCACTGAGAGTTATTTTCACTCAGCATTTTGAAAATATTAATTCTCTTGTTTTCAGATAAATTTACTGTTTTCATTTACTGTCAATTTAATTGTTCCCTGCAGATAATCTGGAGTTTTATTCTGGTTGAATTTGTTTATTGAATGATCAATTGATCTATCTATTTATGCATGATGTATTTTTATTATTTTCTAGTCTCAGTGGTCAATCTAAGTCTCTGTTAAAAATTAAAGAAAACATATTTGTGCCATTTTAAAATAAAGATTCATGTCTTCTTTTAATATAGAAAACTCCTCAGAAGTCAGCTCTTACTCAAAATTCTCCCTTCAGAGCAAGTTGGGTTTTGTTTTTTTCAGAACTTTTGTACCATAATCCTGGAGCATTTTTTATGTACATTTTGGAGGTGGGTCCTTCACCAAGTGGCAAGTGTAAATTTAGGTTCTGCATTAGCTGGAGGGAACATTTTTTCCACCTAAAACCCACACACAATCAGTAGGAGGAATTTTCCAAGTTCCTCTTTCAATGATGAAGCAGAGAATTAAGGTCCCTGACTCTGTGCAGGGATTTTCATTTCAGTTCGTTCACTTTGCCTCATATGTCCTGGTCCAGCATGGAAGTTGATACTTCAGCCTCTGTCTCCATGCTGCACCCACTTCTCAAGTCCTGTGGAGATCCAGGGCTTCAGTCCTTCTGATAGCCTTGACTTTAATTTCTCTTCATTTCTGCCTCTTGATATGTCCCCTTCCTTCATCTGAGTTTAGTTGTACCTTTAATTTATAGATTGCACATCCAGAATTTCTATGTACTTGTAGTAGGAGGTGGGCTTATTCTCTAATATCTCAATATGTCATGCTGCCAGAAATCATGTGAGCAGATCTGAATGCCCACTTTTTTGGGTAAGGTAAACCAAAGTGTTTTCTCTAAAGCTGGGCAGTCACTTCAAAGTGAGATGCATTTCTTGATGTATCTTGTGTTCGAAATTGATGAGGTTCAATCATAAATCTATTACCTTATGTGAAGTAGTACTAAGCATCAGGCATAAGGCAAGAAGTTATTCTTGGCTGTTTAGCAGCAACATTTAACACCTAGCATGTGCAATTTTAGCACAATATTTCTCAGAAGAAAATTTGCGTACCATTTTCTGTGTATATACGTTGTCTTCTAAGGGATGGTGCCAGGTACTTGGGAAACTCACATAGAGTCAGAACTTTCTGTATAGCCCAGACAATGTTGATTACGGAGGTGAGTTCAGCATCTTTGCCTCTGAAAGATATACTATATCAAGTTTTAGTAGGGATATTTTGAGTAAGAACTACCATGAGCTCACTCTGTATAGGATTGTTTAATTTTACAGTCATTCCTAATCAACCAGTGAAACTTGGAATTATATTTGCCATGCAAATTTAGCTAGGACTATTAATCAGATAATTAAAGAACCTTATCATATTTACCTTAGATGTGCTATTGAAAAAGAAAAATTGTTTAATTGACCTAAATTCTGAATTTTTTTGGTTTGTAGACCAGTTAGTATTCACTAATTGTTTGGCCAACTCTTCACCATACCTTGACTGTCTGGAAGGCTTTTTCTTTACTCATTTTCAAGACTAGTTAAGAATTGACAAGAAGTAAAATATATTACCCATGTACCAAATGAGTGCCTCTCAATATTATTTGCATATTTAATATGTGCCTAGATTACATACATACGTACAAACATGCATATCTGCATATGTGCCAAAATAAATTTAGAAAATAATACGAATTGCACTCTATATTTTTGTTTTGTAGCCTATTATTTTGTTCTCAGTATCACATCTCTGGATGAAACTATGAAGGATGGCTATATTACATTTAAATTATTTAACCAGATTGGAGTGGTTGAAAAGGCAAGGCTCTATAAGTAAGTATAATTGAGTATTTTTTTTCTTTTGTAAATTAAATGCTTATTTTCTTGAGCATTCACTTTGGAAGATAATCCAAACGATGTAAATTTTCTATCCAGTGAGTCTTGAAATGTTAAATATCAAAAGGATCTCGGGTGTTATATTCTAATTCATTTATTCTATGGAGGATGATATCAAATATGAAAGAGACTAAAGAACTTGTTTCTGTTATACAGCTAGCAACCACGAGTTAGGAGAAAATAAACTTTTTCCCCCTCTTTTGACTATCATTCTCATGTTCTTGCTCTCAGACCATCCTGTCTTCTAATTCTCTCTCTTTTCAGTCATGTCATGTTCACAGTGCTGTGAATAAATATCTAGTGCTTCTGTCCATAGAGTGCCCCAATTTCAGTATTTCAGAGAACCACTCCTAGCCACAAATTCCTCAAATAATAGGAGAGGACTCTGGTTTTTTCTTAATCTTCTATTTAACTTTTTATGTTTGTATGGGTAGGTCAGTATACATATTTTTAAAGTTATCTAATAATCTCAGAGAATGTTCTCAGCTTGAGTTTGTTGACTGTGTATTTGGGTTTTAATAAATTCTCAAACTAGGAAATTCATTTTCCCTTCAACAAAAGAATGATATAAAGGTGCATGTTACTGTTAAAATTGTGGTTTCCAACCTGCCGTGTTAGACTTCTAGAAATCCATTAAATAATGTAACTGTTTTCAAAAGGCTCATAGGTACCATGTATAGTGATGAAGTCAATGATAAACTTTATTTTATTGTGCCTGGACTAGAAACAACTTGGTTTAAGTTTAGACTGGTTACTGTTGACATCAGGGGAATCTCAGGAGGCACAGTTGGGATAGCCAACATTTACTGTTGTCACAGTTTAGGTAGCTACAGTACCCGAACTGATTAAATCTAATATGCGATGGACCTTAGACTTGAGTACATTGTGACATCCAAACATGTTCAACCATTAACAGTGAACCAGGAAAAACTCCTTGCATGCTTATTTGTTTGCACATTAGTATCACAAACAATAGTAATCTTATATTTAATTTTACAGCGTTATCATGAACCCTTAGTTAAAATGTAGAACAACATAAAAATATAAAAAGTAGCCATAGCTCATAACACATGAAGTTTTTTTTGTACATTAATCTTTAAAACCTTAGAATTCACAAAGAAAATGATAATAAAAGAAGTCCATGATGATAAAATATTGAGAACCTCTGTACTGAAGTAACACAAAGACTATTTTGTCATGGAATACCATGGTCATCCTTGGAAATAATATTCTGGATTACAAGTTAGGCAAAATTTTTAAAAATTTGAGATAAACATATTTTTAATATTATATTCTATAGATTTAATGTTCTTAAACTTAATAAAGGCATTGCAGATAATTTAATAGTGGCATAGAAATGGTAATGAGTGAGCACCAATTATTTTTGTATTTTCCCTTCTTTCAACTTCCCTTCAGTCACCCAAAGAAGAAGATAAAAGAAGGTAAACCAGGATTTCAATCCAAATTCTTCAGTTACATCAAGGGCCATCTTTTACTAAGAGAAACTTTTAAGCTCTTTCTACTTAATTTTGAGCACTGATTGAATGTATTGTAATAAATAACATTATTGCATAATAGCTTGTTACTTTAAATTGCTTAAAATCATGTGTGTATACATACATACATATATATATTTACATACAGGCACACACGTATGTATGACCTATTATTTATTACTATTATGCTTTATTAGTTTTTGAATTCACTTATTCAACAAGTGTTTTTCAGCACCAACCAAACTTATTCAGGCTTTTCACCAAATAATGGAGATCCAAACAAAAATAACAGTGTTATGATTCTCAAGCTGGTCACAGAATATCAGAGGAGACTAATGCATAATTACAGTGCTGAGTAATACGTTTTATAGTAGTCAAGCACTTACGTGCTGTGTTAGTACAGAGGAGGAAGCAAGGAAGCATTTGAAGGGAGGTATTGCAGTCAGGGAATGGAGAAAGGGTGCCTTCGAAGGCGTGGAGCTAGGGAAGTACCCAAGTTCAGTAATGGCGCACAGCCTGCTGTCCCAGAGAAGTTGTTTCAAACTTGTTCAGATGGCAAAGAAATTGTGAGTCTTGATTTCCTTTACAAGCATCATGTTCTGTGCAGAGCACCATGAAATATTGATGCATTTTATTCAAATTCTTGAATTAGTGCATTTTTCATGAAGGAATGTAAAATATGGAACACTATGCACAGTAAATCTGTCCATCTAAGCCTGGCCAGTGGCTTTATTGTTTTTCTATTAATAATTCTTTGCTAATAAGTTTAGTCATGCTTTGGGATTTAAACTGTTTCAGATGCCAGGGAAGTCAAGACTTGTTTTTCTTTTTGAGGAAGATTAACTCTGAGCTAACATCTGCCACCAATCCTCTTTTTTTTGCTGAGAAAGACTGGCCCTCAGCTAACATCCATGCCCATCTTCCTCTACTTTATATGTGGGACGCCTACCACAGCATGGCCTGACAAGCAGTGCCAGGTCCGTCCACACCCGGGATCTGAACTGGTGAACCCCCAGCTGCCAATGTGGAATGTGCAAACTTCACTGGTGTACCAGAGGGCTGGCCCCTCAAGACTTTTAAATGATCTTTTGGGCTTTCCTGTCCAAAATTAAAATAGGAATGTCTGCTTGCTATAGAAAATGTCATACTATATAGTAGAAAGTGAGACTCATTTGTAATTACATCATCCAAGGATATTCACATTCACCATTTAGTTTATAACCATTCCTCCTCCACCTCTTCCTTGTCTTCCTTTCTTCTTCTTGTACATACCCCTGTGCACACACACATTAATTTTTTTAGAAAAATTAGGACCTTATTGCAAATGTGTTCTGCATCCTGATTTTTATACTAAATGCTACAGTGTGATCATTTTTTCTATGTCACTAAAAATCACTTCCACATTATAATATGATGCCAAATATATTAATGTGCCAATAGAGGATTTTAAACAGTGTGTATCAATATTGGATATTCAGGTTAGAATAATTTCCAAGATGGATGAGTGATGGGGAGATTAGAGCGGAACAAGTCCAGAGAGGTGGCTATTGTGATAATTTATATGAAAGATGATGGAAACTTAGACCAAGTCAGTGGAAGCGGGTTTTTAGGGTTTAGAATAGATGTATTTTTATGATTAATTAAACATGTGAAATTGAAGGAAAGAAACCAATCTAGAGTGACTTCAGGTTTTAAGCTTGGTGACTATTTAAATTATGTTGTCATTCCCTGAGCTAGGAGATACATGGAGAGAAGCTAACTTAATCATTCAACAAAAATTCTTGAAAGCTTCTGTAGGTCAAGAACTGTAATAGAAATTAGGGGTAAAATTTTGGACAAATTAGATTTCTGTCCTTACATAATTTCAGCCCAGTGCAGCAGATAGACTTTAGAAATACATAACACAAATAAAATGATGATGTTCATCATTCCTCTATTCAAACAACTTTTAATGAGTGTCTGCATTGAACTAGGCATTATGCTAAGTTCTGAGGATACTGTGATGAGAAAAATAGACATGGTCCTACCCTCATTAAGCTTACAGCCTAATGAAAGATATAAACGTAATCAAATAATTATAAAGGTATGCAAATAAAATCTGTGAAAATTGTCTTTAGCCACATTATAGTGTGTATGGAAACATAAAATAGGGTATATGAATTATAAGGGTCACTAAAATTTTCTTTAAGGATGTTTTGTATTAGTTGAGACCTAAATGGTGAACAGGAGTTAGTCTGCTCTGCTACATTCTAGGCAGAAGGACCAATAAATGCAAAGATCCTGAAGCAGGAGGGAGCATAGCCCATTTCAGGAGCTGAAGGAAGTTCATCACATCTGAGAATAGAGGCAGGGAAAGAAGGAGAGAGATGAAGGGTAGAGAGCATCTGGATTTTTTAGGAACTAGAACTTGCAGTACATATTCCAGGATTTATATTTTATTGTTTGGGCCAATAGAAATTACTGAAGTGTATTCGTTGGAGCAGTCTGGTTAGGGCCAGGATTAGATTTTTATTTTGGAAAAACAATTTGACCACAGTGGATTGGAGAGTGAAAAGATAGGATGGTGTTGCAAGAATATAGGCAAGGAATAATGGTGTCCTGAGATTCAGAGTTTGCAGTGAAGATGCAAAAATGAGGCTGGATTCAAAGCAGATTCAGAATCTTTCATAGACAAAGTGAGTAGGAATTTATGATGGATTGGATATAGGGGTTGAAAGAGGATGATATCAAGGGTGAATTCTAGTTGTGTGACTTGGGTAATGCATGGTGATGCCATTTAAAATGATAAGGAAATTTGGAAATTTTAGGATTTTTTTTTTAGTGAGAGTTGGGTGTTGGGGAAGATATCCTTTAGATTTGAACCTACTGAGCTTTAGGCATCCTTGAGATATCCAAGTAGACGTGGTGAATAGCAGTGGATACCTGTGTCTTGATCTCAGCACACAGGGCTCAGCTGGAGGCAGAGATTTGGTGGTCATGAGTGAACAGATGACATTTGAAACCATTGGAGTGGATGTGAATTTGTGGGAGAAGACAACACATTCCCATCTGGATATGTTGACTTTGAAGTATCTCTGAGAAACCTGGATAAGCTCTTGGCCAGAAATTAGAGATATGACCAATGACACTATATTCTGTGAAAGAGGAGGTAGTAACTCTGCCAAGAGGGAGTACAGATGGGCTTTGAAGGGAGTGCTGACATCCTTTTATGGGCCTGGCTGCTTTGAAGAATCAAAAGGAAGGGAGAGCAGAGACAAATAGAAGAGGCCCGAGTGCTGGGTGTTCCACTGGGTGCTCTTCAGCTGTTCTATGTGAGACTGTCACCTTTGCTCAGGCAAGTTGTTGCCTCAATGGAGGAAGTTATTTCAACAAATTTTTAAAACAATTCCTTTCTCTCCTCTCCTCTTCTCTTATTCTCTCTTCCCTCCTTCCTTCTCCCTCCCTCCCTCCCTTTCTTTCTTCCTCCTCTTCCTTATCATTATCCTCCTCCTTTACAGTTCCCTTTGGAGTCAAGCAGACCCATGTTGACCTAAATGACTGCGGGGTCTCACATTTCTAGTACATAAGGATGAGGAATTGAGTAGAGTGGTGAAGAGCATGGACGTGGCTGTGTTTGCATTCCAGCTTTGCATTCACTTGCTTAGGAAAGGCACTTGTATGTTCTGATACTCAGTTTTCTCATTTGTAAAATGGCCATACTAACAGTACCTAATAAAAGGAGTTGTAGAAATAGTTAAATGAGGTCAAGTATGTCACGCTACATGAAAGTTCTGGGTTTATTGTAAATGCTCAGGAAATCATACTTATTAAATACTACCTTTATTTTTTTCTTTTGAATCTTAGGCTTTTATAATTATTACTTTAATTGACAAATATTTGAAAAAGTGGCATAAAACAACAAAAGATTATTATTTGAGTCGCCAGTCTATTCAAGGAACTGTAATATTTGTTCAGGGGTCTAAAAAAAGAAGCATAAGATGACTTCTCTAATTTTAGACAAATGTGCAATCTAGACACCTAGTCAAAAAGACAAGGTATATGACTGTTTTCCCAAAAAGTATTACCAAAATATTTGTGTAAGGGGATGCATATATTATTATTATTGTTTTAAATTTTTGTTCAAATTATTTTAATACATTAACAAATATTTTATTGTTTGGCCTTTTCCTATAATATTGTTCTCTCTTTCCTACACTGTTAAGATTACATTGATTTTAAAGTTAAATTATACGTTAAATTACTAATATGCTGAGCATATCAAATTTTCTGTTTAGGAAGAACAAATCATTTTATAAACTTCAAGAAGCCAAGATTCTTGCTCAATTTTTCAACGATGTTGTAAATATTTCAAGCATTCATTTGGCATATTTTCAGAGCTCACATCAACGATGTTCCACGTGTGAATACATCATCCAGCGTCTCATGTTAAAATCACTTACATATCCAGAAAGGTAAGAAAACTATATTTTGATTTCAATATGTTATCTTTTCAACTTCAAAATATGTTTACTAAGGAATGGTTTAAGAATTCATGTACTCAAATATCTGTTTATTCTGTAATTTAGATTATATTTTACATAAATATTTGAATATTTAAAAGGTGCAAAATGCACTTTTTTTTGCTTGGATGAGATTTATTTTGAAATCACATTACCCAAGCAAAGAAAAAACATACGCAATCATTTCATAAGACACAACAAAAATGACAAAAGTGAGACAAATATCTGCCTTATAATTTATCAATAATTTTCATATATGCATATATATTTACAGAGTGGTTGAAAGTCTTTTTATACAATCCTTTAAATGAGGTCCAATGACTGAATGATAAGATATATGGTCACAGAAGACAGAAGTTATTATGACTGTCAATGATCTTTTCTTTCTCCCAAATTTGTTACTTTTTATTTGTGGAGAGAAAAAAGTGCATTTTCATCTGCTGTGTCTAAGATTCTACAGATCACTGGAGATTCAGCCCCAAGAATATTCTGACAGGAGTGATGCTGATGCTCCATCATGTGTACAATAACAGCGCGAGGAGAATCTGACTCTACACTTTAGTTTTACCATCACCTATCTTGGTTTATCAGTTATATTGCAAATATCTCCATTCCAAAAAAATGTGACACTGTCATGACAGTGTGGGTAGCATTTTCTTGAAGACAACAGGCTCTAGAAGTATTTTTCTTAGCCCATTTAATATACTCTTCTTGGTTCCATGTCCTCACAACAGAAGAGATATTCCCACTATCTTTATCCTCATAGTATTGATGTCTGTGTTCATCATGGCAGAGTTCATATTTCTACAAAAACACCCCTGTGAAAGCACTCAGAACTACGAAAAGTTCTTTAATGAGTTGATCATCTGTCAACTTGGATATGTGAATTGTTCCAAAAGTGAACATCAACTGAGAGCAAATAGCAATGGGTTTGTGGATTGCTAGAAATCTCTCTTCTTTAGTTGACTGCAATGCTTCCACTTTATGTTCTTTTATTTATAGATTTAATTTCCCAGTTTCCTTTCTAGGGTGTTGAGCATAATAAATAAGAACTTTTGGAGAATAAAAATAATAAAAACAATAAATGATAAAAACATGCATTTAGATGAGGTCTATATCAACAGAGGAGAGTTAGGAAAATTCTTTGAAGTGTAAGTTATTTTGTAACTTTTGATATGAGACTATTTTGTCATTCAAAAGCCAATAGGTAAGATGTCTTTATAATGGAAAAAATCTAGGAGTAATTTTACTGTCCTTTGCCTTTCGTTGAAATACTTACAAAAATACCAAAATATATGGACATTTTCAGTTAGGAATATTGACAACATCATTCCCTGCCAAAGCAAAACAGAGGGAGAGAGAGAAAGGTCAGGGGATCATGTTGGAAGGACTAGAGTTGCAAGACTTTTAATTTTCAACTGATCTCAGTATCTATTATCTTAAAGATGCAAAGCTTCTACTAACATCGGAATAGAAACTATATTTATCTCCAAAAGCTAGGTTTTACAGGGGCTAGTGTTGTTGCACCATTATATTTCTCTAGTTTCCCCCATTAATACTTCTCTAAACACAAGGAAAGTGGGTATGAACAGAGACGTCTAGAGCTTATAGTTTTACATCCTCCATTACTGCCACTGCCACTTAAATGTAAAAGTTTCATGTTGTCCAAAAATAAAGTCTTCTCCCTATATATCATAACTGGAAAGAGAAACAAGAGTTTCCTCCTGAATCTAGAAGAAGTATACAATGTAAGTCTCGGCCAGACACCAGAAATTTAGCTAGAAGCTTTGTATGTAAAATAGCATATGAGCTCAAGATGAGAAAGAGAAATTTAGTTCCATACGTGTAGACAGTAAAAGGAACCAAGGGTAATCCACCCTTTGTCAATATGGGCAAATACCAGGGCTAGGCGCTCTTCTCATCATTTCAGCAGATGTGAACAGGAAAAGCACAACAACGCAACAACAAGAAAAGTGCCTAATTCAGCACCAGCAACATAAGGAAGAAAGATCCAACAATCAAGATTTAGAAATAAGGTTGACTTTTTAAAAGGTTTATTACAGGAAATAGAAGTAAATCACATAAAGCACTGCTTCTCAAAATATTTAAGAAAACAGTAATTGATGAAAGAACAAGTAAAGAGAAAGATGATGAAGCAACTGACTGTGATTAAAAGGAAGCTGACTGAGTTAAGAAACTAAAGTCATGGGCCGGCCCGGTGGCGCAGCGGTTAAGTGCGCACATTCTGCTTAGGTGGCCCAGGGTTCACTGGCCCGGATCCCGGGTGGGGACATGGCACTGCTTGGCAAGCCATGCTGTGGTAGGCATCCCACATATAAAGTAGAAGAAGATGGGCACAAATGTTAGCTCAGGGCCAGTCTTCCTCAGCAAAAAGAGAATTGGTAGCAGATGTTAGCACAGGGCTAATCATCCTTCTCCTCAAAAAAATAATAAATTTAAAAAAATTCCCCAGTGGATTTAAAAAAAAAGGAAGCTAAAGTCAACATCAAATTTAGTATCAACATTAAAAACCAGAAAGAGTAGACTTGATCAATAATGTAGAAAATTCATTTTATAATAACCTACAGAATAAGGTGATATAAATAATACAGAGGATTGGGGTATAATTATTGGGGAAAAATAATTGAAATGCAAAATGCAGATACCTAGTGTTGCTGAAGAGGAAACACAACAGAAGGACTATTTGAAGATATGATAAAAGAAACCTCCCCTAAACTGAAGAAAAGAAGGTACAAATCTTAAATTGATAAGATGAACTACGAACCAGGAAACTAAAAGAGGCCAACAGTGAGGTGCACTTTAATATATTTTATTTTTAAAATTTGGCAGTAGAGATAAAATTCTGCAAGTATTCAAAGAAATCTTCATGGAGTGGAAGATTGAATGTTGTAGCAATGGTAATTCTTATTAAAATGCAGTTTAATAGAATAAAATGAAAACTCCAAAACCTAATTTTGTAGATGATACAAATAACCTTTCAAATAATGACATAAGAATAAGTGATTGACAATTGAAAAAGAGTTTGATACCATATTTATAACATACATCAAAATTAGTTCCAGATATAGTAAAATATTAAATCTAAAATGGTAAGGAGAAAACATAGGCAAGTGTTTATGTTTGCAGACTAATGAAAACTGAAAGGAAAATGTTAATCAGTTTGCTTCCATACAAATTTTAAAAATAATGTCTGTATGTTACAGACATCGTTTACAAAAAGAAACTAGGAAAATTTTTATAATATATAGGATACAGAATAGCTTTAAATTATTTATATGTAAATAATTTTTACAAAAATATGAAAAGTTACATTCCAGCTGAAACATGGAGAGAAACATCTTTCCAGTTGTGTAAGACAAAAACCTGGGTTCATCAGACTAGTCTTTTTCCCTGACATTCTGCAGCAAATCAGAAATCCTTCTGTCCCTACCTTCTAAACACATCCAGAATTCAGTGACAGTTTGAATAAATGCCAAAGTCCTCACAATGGTTTACAAGATCCCACATGACCTCCTCTTTACCTCCACTACCCCATGCCTCTTCAACCTCAACGCTTCCTCCCCTCACTTGCTCCTTTGGCTAAAGCTTCACAGGTCTCATTGCTATCCTTGAACACACCAGGTAGGATCCTTCTTAGAACCATTGTGCTGGCTGTTTCCTTTCTCTGGGCATTTCATCCTCTAGAAGACTAACTTTCTCACCTCCAAGATTTTGCTCAAATGTCATCTTCCCCATGAAGCAACCCCACGACTTCTGATCCCCCTACTCAGCTCAAGCTTTTTTTTCCTCATAGAACATATCTATAGTGTACTATATACTTATCTATTTTGTTTGTTGTTTGTTTGTCTCTCCTCATGTAGGATGTAAGCACCTTGAGGACATTGATTTTATCTATTTCATTCACAGAAGTCCTTGCCTGGTATACCATAGTCACTAAATGAATAGTTGTTGAATGAAGTACTACAGAAAATAAATTGGTAAAGGACAATTTAAGAAATTAAAAGGATGAATAGTTAATAGTCATATTTTTAAATGTTTTACTCCAATAGTATTAAAAAAATAGTATTCAAATAAATTAAAATTAGGCGATACTATATATCTCTTCTTAAATTGAAAAAAAAAAGTCTGTTGTTACTGAGATGATACAGAAATTGCTACCCTGTTTCACTGCTAGTAGGTATGTAAACTTGTACACATATTCTGGAAATAGTTTAGCAAAATATACTGAAAATTCCTAATGTTAATACTTCTGGCCCACTGTTTCCTCTCCTAGAACTTATACTTCAGAGACGTAGCATAAGGTGATGTTCAGAGTGCCTGAGTGTGAGTTTTAGTTCAGTTACTTACTACCTCTGTGACCTTGGGGGAACTGATTTATCTTTCTGTGTCTCAGTTTCTGTATCTGTAAGATGGGAATAGTAATAGTCTACTTCATAGACTGATCAAGAAGGTTAAATGACATAACATTTATAAAAGGATAAAAAACACTGTCTGACATAACGTGTTATGCAAATACTTTTTAAATAAATACAAGGATGTATCAGAATGAACATAAGTATTTCTATATAAGAAATTTTTTCCATAGTCTGGTTTATAATGCTGAGGAATTAGAAATAAATCAACTGCTCAACAATAAAGTACTTGATAAGTTTATTATGGAATATCCATAATATGCAATGTTAGGCAATCAGTAAAGTGGAAATATGACCATAATGTAATGGTTAATGCTCATCTTTTTCAAAATATAGTAAATATATACGTATCTCATAATTAGGAAAAACTTAGTCAAATGATTTTTTCTCATGAAAGGATTTTGATGAAAATAAATAATTTACACTAATACCTAAGTGAAGGGCTTTCTTAAGAAGTTGTAATTTGCTGTATACTTTAACAATTATTGCTCTTCTTGGTGGATATGTAGAAAAATTAGCATATACCAGAAATTGTGATGTTTACAGAAAGTAAATGAAATTGTGGAAACTTTTTGTATTTAAGAGAGAAATTATTTTTGGATTTCAAAGTTGATAATGTGATTTAAAAATTATTTCCATATCTACCCCTTGAATTTTTTAAAATTGTGGACTCAGATAATTAAGAGACAAATAATAGTTTGTGTTATTTACTAGAATTGAGACCTTTGGTCCCGGCAAAAGTCACTGAAGATTTTTGTATTTTATCTTCAGTAAGTAATGTTATCTAATTTAAGCTCAAAAGGAATAGATAGATTAAATATTGCCATAGGGTTGTCTTAATTGCATAACTATTGGGGAATAAAATTGACATCATTTGGTACACCTGATACTGAATGGAGATTTTGGTATAGTGACAAAGAGCTGTTTGGGACAACAGTGAAATGAATGTGAAAATGGATGTCAAAATCCCAATTTAAGTAACTGGAGGCTCTTTTTCAGAACATTCTTGGATACAGAATTATATTAACCCTTCTCTTACATTTGTCCAATGTTATTTCATAGATGTTATCAGAACCGTAGGGTGAGATTTTAGGCACATTTCGCCATCTTGAGAAAAAAAGACTTATAAAGAAGGCAGAAACTGTGTGGGTGAGTAGGTTGTTGGAAGTAGTGGGGCAGTGGGAGGAGCTTAAACCATCACAAGAGCTAACTGTTGCCAAAATTGTGTGTAATTTTATATGGTTTCTCACACATCTCCAGGCTCTCCCAATTTATAACCTCAGACAGGTATTCTATTTCCTACTCTAAGTCAAGCAAATAAAAAGTGTCTAATTATATGCATACAATTTATCCACAGGCCGATACACATGCTTACCTACCTAACTGCCTACATATATATCGTTTCTAATAGACTGGATTAAGTTAGATCTTCAGAGACCAGCAAAGTAAGGAGAACAGAGCCAAGAGATACATTGATGAGGAAGGCAGGCTACTTTGGACAAATTGCTTCCCCAATGTCCCAGGTAGACCTAATAACGCAAATAATTGGAGAAATAAATGGCACAATGGTAAAATTTCCCTCTGCTTTGGAACTAAAGTGAATTTCAAAAGTTTTGCCCTCTTTTTCCCAACTAGGGTGTATTTGATATTAGCACAGATGGATAAAATGCAGAAATTTCTGTAATTTAAGATTTTTGTTTGAATATGCCAATAATTCAATAGCAATAATTTTTATTGTCTTCATAAAATACGAAGAAAAGCATTTCTGCGTAGGCAAATATAGCATAATGACTTGTAACAAAATCCTTGAATTTTATACAGTTAAGCATGTGATGCTTGACTATGGGCTATAATTAGTTACATAATTTGAAGAATTACCTGCATAACTAAGCACGCACTGAATCATTACTAATATATCTTAATAAAAATGGTACTTCTAAATTTGGAACAAATTCTAATGATCATTGTAGTCTTGATTGAGAGAAAAAACAAGTGGAGGGGGGAGTTCAAAGGCTAGGTTTGTGTAGGAAAAAACAGAGAATAATGTGTCAGTTGAAAGTATTACATTTGACACCAAAAGGAAAGACAACAAAAGCAAAAATAAAAAAGTGAGGCTATGGTAAATTAAAAATCTTCTGCACAGCAAAGGAAACCATCAACAAAATGAAAAGGTAACCTGTGGAATGGGAGAAAGTATTTGCAAATTATGTATCTATAAGGGGTTAGTATCCAAAATATATAAAGAACTCATGCAATTCAATAGCAAACAAATGGTCTGATTGAAAAATGGGCCGAGGAACTGAATAGACTTTTTTCCAAAGAAGACATCCAAATGGCCATCAAGTACAGGAAAAGGTGCTCAACATCACTAATCAGCAGGGAAATGCAAATCAAAACCACAATGAACTATGACTTCACACCTGTTAGAATGGATATCATCACAAAGACAAGAAAAAGTGTTGACTGGGATATGCAAGAAAGGGCCTTTCCTTGTGCACTGTTGGTGGGAATGTAAATTGGTGCAGCCACTATGGAAAACAGTATGGAGGTTCCTCAAAAAATTAAAAATAGAGCTATCATATGATCCCACATTCCCACTTCTAGGGTATATATATCCAGAGGAAATGAAAATAGCGTATTGAAGAGATAGTTGCACTCCCATGTTCATTGCAGCACTATTCACAATAGCCAAGATATGTCGGATAGAGAAAGATAAATACTATATGAAACCACTTATATGTGGAATCTAAAAAGCCAAAATCATAGAGACAGAGTTTAGAATGGTGGTTGCTAGGGCCTGGGGAGTGGGGGTAAAGGGGAGATGTTGGTCAAAGAGTACAAACTTCCGGTTATAAGATAAATAAGTTCTGAGGATCTGATGTACAGTATAGTGATTATAGTTAACCATACTGTATTACATACTTGAAAAGTTGCTAAGAGAGTAGATCTTAAATGTTCTCACCACAAAAAAGAAATGGTAATTGTGTGAAGTGGTGCAGGTGTTAGCTAAGGCGAAGGTGGTAACATTTTGCAGGATATAAGTATCTAATCAACACTTTACATATCTTAAACTTACACAATGTTATATGTCAATTATATCTCAATAAAACTGTGATTAATTAATTAAAAAAAGAAATCTTACAAATTAATAATAAAAGAATAAATGCATTCAGGGATAAATGGCCACAGACACAAATGAGAAAATTTATAAACCATGGAGATGGTCTTCTGAGAGCTTTTTATTTTTTATTTTTATTTTGTCATGTAAATAATGTGTAATGTTGAAGATGTAAACCAAATACACTTTTTAATAGCTGTAGACATTCTGTTGAGAGCCATTACTGCCCAAGATACCCCGACCCTACCTGTTTCATCAAGTGGCTTACTCATTAGAACTTTCCCCTGCTGCTCCCTGGCAAGAGGCCAGCTCCCTTCCCCCCTCCCCCGCATTAACTATCTTCTTTGCTATTGTTGTGGTAGGAACACTTAACGTGAGATCTACTTTCCTAAATTTTTAAGCGCACAATACAATATTATTTACTACAGGCACAATGTTGTACAGCAGATAAAAACCCAGCAAACGAAAAAACTCTTACTACTACAGAAGACAGAAAACCCAACCATAAATCCGTAAAGATAAAGGGGACATGTCGCCAGATGTGTCTGAAAATCCTATGGAGGATGTGGCTTCTGGCTTGGCTGCATTCAAAGGACTGAGGAGCAGATTTGTGCCAGCTTATGGCTGTGCCATTCTCCTTGCTTCATTCTTAGTCTTCATGGTACCAAGTTGGCTGCTGGGACCTTTAGCCCACTTAATTGCAAGTTCAAATCCCATACCAAAAAAGAAGTTTAAAGTCTCGTTGCATCTCATTAACTTTGGTTGGGCAAGTATATTCCTTTGAACCTCACACTGGAAATAAGTCCTTTGATTGATTTATGCTTAACTCTGAGACAAGATCAGATCAAACTCATCTAAAGTTTATAGATTGAGAGTTGGGTAAAGAATGAAAAGGGTTATATTACCAGAGAGGATAATATTACCAGAGAGAGCATAAATGTTTGGTGGCAGAAATAACAGGTTACTACAGAGAGACTGAAAATATTTTGATGTCAGGCAGAACATCAATTAAAAGTAGATTGTTTGGCTTGTAATGTATCCTGTTAAAGGTAAATATTGATTTAACTAAAACAATATTCAATATAATTCTGACTGGCTGACACACCTAACTTGTGAATGAAAGCACCAGATGAATAGCTAAGCTGGAGCACTCAAATTCAGATCTCTCAAGATCTGGATACTTCAAACAATTTGGGGTAAGTTAGATTTTTTAAATAGTTGTGTATATTGTTCTGCATGGCTATAGTGTAATATTTTGTCTGATGACACAATGTGAGATTGAACAAAGAAGTAACTCCTCAAATAATTTACTACTATGTATCATGGAGGGCTTATGTATAAATTTAAGTATATTGTCATTTTTCAAATTAATTAATTATTTAAATATATGGTTTGTTGCCTGGACTTGAATGAGTGACTAACCTCATGATAACTTCTCTAGTTATTTAGTATTTCATTTAGTTCAATAATTTCAAGATTCTTTTCAAAGTATCATACATAATGCTTAGATTTCATGAGAGTAAGTATTTGGTTAAGCACAGCCAAAAGAGCTGTATTTAATTTAGACAGTAACGTCAGGAAACTAACTTACAGTTGTATTTTTTGTGCTGAAGTCTTTAACAGTTCATTTTTGTCTTTTAAACTGCATGGGTAACAAGCCAACAGTAGTTTGGGAGAATGTGGGGATTGAAACTCTAGACCTCTGCAGGGTGTTTAAAAGCAGCAATTCTGGCAAAACTACTTGACATTTTTACAGTTCGTTCATTCATCCTGAAACCTGTCCCCCATCTTCACTATCCACCCCCCCTGCATTTCTTTCCTGGGTCCTCAAATAATGCTCTCTAGGTCAGTGTAATGTTGAGAGGTTTTACAAGGAAAGAACTCCAAACAATGTCAACAGTTTGATGGTGAATGTGTGTTTCTATGTGTAATGTAAGCTACACCTCATATGAGAAAAACCAAGTGGTTTTAGGATGATTGGAAAAGAACTTTTCTTTTATATACCATTAGAATCATTCTTGAACAAAAAGGTTGTTATCCTTAGATATTTTTGGAAATTCAATATTTTCGTTAGGGGACAAGATACTTTTATTCATATTCCACTTCGAAAATTATTTGTTTTAGATTAAAATTTTTGTTGCAGTTATATAAGAATTTTAAAAATATTTGATAATTAAAATAAGTGGTTCTCTTTTTAATTTACCTAAAAGTTATTATGGCATAATTCTAAGTAGTAATTGCATAATTAGACAACACAATCAAGAATTTTCAGGTTTTCATCATAAAAACCACAACACATACATTTTCATTAACTATGTTGTAAGGTAAAATTATAGTTATTACATAAACACCCAGTAATCAATACAAATTTTAACAAAATTTGATTGAAAGTACAATACAAAATGTACATAAATGTATTTTACAGTCAGTCGTTTTACTCATAAAGTGGTTGGTTTTCTTTCTATATTTGTCTTGTAATTTGTTCTATACATTTTCAGTGGCATAATATATGTGAATCATGTATTTGGCTCATAGTAAATGCTCAATGAATAGCAATCCTGTCTCCTTATTTTTCTCCTCTTCTCTGATTTGTCCTCAATTTAACTTTCCTTATACCTCCTTTTATCTATGAATATACAGCTCAAGTCACATACTGACCAAGCCAATAATTATATGAAACAGATTCGTCAACTTTGCTGAAATAATTCATCAATAAAATGCGTTATTCTCAATACTTCTGTGAAACTTTAGGTTTCATTCCCTTACCATACAAATACTCCTAGCTTCCTGTAAAATTTTCATTCATTGCTGCTTTCTAAACTTCTTATCCAAACTGTTTACTCCTAGCACACTACCCACTCTGACAATGTGATGATGTGAATCCTTACCCAATAATGTTGTTGAGGATATTGAAAAACTCTGAGCAGAGCTGATTAAGAACATTAGAAAAGGGGGGCTGGCCCCATGGCCGAGTAGTTAAGTTCACGCGCTCTGCTGCAGGCGGTCCAGTGTTTCCTTGGTTCGAATCCTGGGCGCGGACACAGCACTGCTCATCAAACCACGCTGAGGCAGCGTCTCACATACCCCAACTAGAAGGACCCACAACGAAGAATGTACAACTATGTACCAGAGGGCTTTGGGGAGAAAAATTAAAAAATAAAATCTTTAAAAAAAGAAAAGAACATTAGAAAAGGAAATCTGCATTGATTGCAATTTCATCTAATAGAGTGGAATTTATCCTCTGAGTTAGACTCAATTTAGCCTTCTCCTTTAGGAAACTAGTACATGGTGAAGGGATTTTTAGTTTTTTCCAAGGTGCATGCTTTGGATGATGCACGTGATTTAAGAGAAAATTATTGTGTACCAAAGATTGATGATTTCTCTGAAGATTTGGCCACTAAAGGGATATCCCTGGGTGGTTTTTCCTATTAGTGAACTGCTTTCGAGATGAATAATAGCGATTAAATTTGTCTAGCATCTACTACATTCCAGATGCTATTTTTGCAATCTTTGCAACAACTCTATGAGGTAGGTATTTTCTTTGCTATTAGTAAGGAAACAGAAATTCAGAGGTTTTAAAAAACATATCTGAAGTTCCTCAGCGGAGAAGTGCCTTCACAATGATTTGAAGCCAAACTTTTCTTGGGTTTTTAAAATTTTTTTTTGCTAGTTTGTTTTTCGTTGTTATTTTTCTCAGGAATAAATATTTCTTCCCTAATTAATGTAGTCAATTATTCCCTTGTGCAACCTTTCAAAAATTTAATTCATATGTAATCCTACAACTAAGACATAACAACTGTTAATATTTTGTCTTGCTTATAGCCACACATGTTACAGTTGAATTGTGAATTTAGTTATTTACATTATATTATAAGCAGGCTTTCTGTGTAGAATCACGCAGCTTACTCACTGTGATAGCTCCAGGGGTCACTGTTCACATAGATAACAATGTGCACATAATGTTCTTGGAGCTGTGCAACACCATGAAACTGGTTATAAGCAAATTTTTCTTTCTTTCTGTAAGTTAATGGTTGCCCTCATATTCCATCTTTTATGGACTATTCAAATTAGTTTTTCCTTTACTGTTGGTTACTTCATTTTTTCCCAATGTTTCCCAATCAGAAACATTGACTATCTATGCAGAGCAACGATCTGCACTTTAAACAACTTCCTTGCTTTATATTCATAGAAAGAACATCATAGAAAGGCGGAGAAATATTTTCAAATCTTCCACCTCACCACATGAGGGTCACACCTTGATACAAAATGCTGGTGAGCCTACAGTCATTGCTCTCCCCATGCATTTCTCTTTTAAAAGGCACTTATTATAAGGGGAAAGGGAAGAGGAAAGGCAGACAGATGTGTCCACTATTGTATTTGACTCACTATCTTCTTAATCATATTTTATGTACACAGGTGTTATATACAACTCACTCATTGGTTAAGTAAGAAATAGAGTAAAGTCATTGGGATATGCAGGAGAGCAAAAAATAAACATGCATGTAATTTTAATTTTTATTTCAAATCTGAACTGTGGATTTGTTGTTGTTCTTTGCGCTGTTGATTCTATTCTGACTCCTAGTGACACTGTGTACAGCAGAGCAGAACCCTTCTTGGTCTTTTTGCTACATCCTCTCACTTTCCAGTCCTATATCAGATAATGCTCTGCTGCCATTCATGGAGTTTTCATGGCCAAACAGTGGGTGGGCTATGAAAATTTGCTAAATTTACAAAATGCAATTATTTCTCCTAAGGGAAAAAACCAGACTAAAATACATTTTGTGGGTGGTTAGCAAAACTCAACATTTACTGCTGGCTGGGGATGCTAACAGATGCTTGGATGAAATGTATGCTTTGAGTTTAATTACCTAGATAATTGCCATAACCATTTAGTTGCTTTTCCTATTTAGATCTGTCCATACAGATAATGTGCAATTAATGAGAATTAGCACTGTCAAAGTATTGGGAACCTGAGTTATAAAAATGTGATGCCTTATGGTCCAGATTAAACTGTGTATGCACTCAAGCAGTACTTCCCTCTCCATAACAAACTGCTATAAAGACTATAACATAGGTCTCCTTCTGGGCATTTCCAGTAGAGTAAGGCCTTTGAATTTAGTGTCTTGGTAGAATATGCATGATGGAGGTGAGCTGGGACAAATTCCTGAGACAAATTGGACTAGACTTTTAAAAGCTACTTTTAAAAACTTAATGGTACAATGTATTCTTTTGGGTATACACTTCTATGAGTTTTGATAAATTCATGGAGTCATGTAACTACCACCTCAATCAAGATACAGAGCATTTCCATCAATCACAAAAACTGCTTTGTGCTGCCCATTTATTTTTAATCTTGATCCCTACTCCCATTCCCTGGCAACCACTGTACCTAGTTTTGTCTTTTCCAGAACATTATATAAGTGGGATCATATAGTATGTAGCTTTTTAAGTATGGCTTCTTTCACTTAGCTTTACATATGTGAAATTCATCATGTTGTTCCTTGTATCAATGGAATGTTATTGATAAGTAGTATCCACTGTATGGCTATACCATAGTTTGTTTATCCATTCACCAGTTGGAGGATATATGGTTTGTTCACAATTTTTGATGTCTGTATAAAAATAAAGCTACCATAAATATTTGCATATATGTTTTCATGTGAGCATAAGTCTTCATTTCTCTTGGATAAGTACCTAGAAGTGGGATTGCTGAGTCATATGGGAAGTGTGTGTTAAACCTTATAAGAAACTGCTAGACTGTTTTCCAAAGTGCCTGTACATTTTGCATTCCCACTAGCAATATATGAGTGTTCCACGGCTCTCCTGAAACGAAAACTGCAGCAAAAAACCTGACCAGTTCTTTTGTTCTTTGTTTGGTTTTTGTTTTTGCTAGTCTAAATGTGTGTAGAGGTATCTCATTGTGTTTTCAAGTTGGATTTCTCAAATGAGAAATGATGTTGTTGACCTCTGCCATTTAATTGAGGGTATTTACATCTTTTAATTTAATGTGACTATTGACATGGTTGGGTTTAAATCTGTCCTCTTGCCGTTTTGTTTTCTATCTGTCTGTCTGTTCTTTATGCCCATTTTTCTCATTGTTTGCCTTCTTTTGGATAAATTGAGTAGTCTTATGATTCCATTTTATGTCCTTTGTTGGTTTATTTTCTAGAACTCTTTTTATTACTTTAGTGATTTCTTTGGGGTTTGTAGTATACTCTTTAATTTATCACAGTCTACCTTCAAGTGAATTTTACCACTTCACATATAACATTAGAACTTTACAGAAGTATAATTCCATTTCTCCCATCCCAGCTTTTGTGCTATTGTTGGCATACATTTTATTTGTACATATGCTAAAAGCTTTGTAATACATTGTATCATTTTTATTTAAAGAGTCAATTTATTAAAGAGAGAGAAATAATTAGGGAAATTCTTACGTATTTATTCATATTATTCCCATTTCTGCTGCACCTCCACCCTTTATGTAGATGCATATTTTCATCTGATATAATTTACTTTCTGACTGAAGAAGTTTTTGAAGATTTTATTGTAGCGTGGGTCTGCTGTTTGTGAATTCTTTCAACTTTTGTGTATCTGAAAAACTCTTTATGATGCCTTCATTTTGAAAGATAATTTATCTGGGTATAGAATTCTAGTTTGACAGTTATTTGTTTTCAGTACTTTAAAAATGTTACTGTATTGTCTTCTACCTTGCGTTGATCCTAATGAGAAAACTATTACTATCCTTCCTTTGTTCCTAAAAGAAAATGTGGCCTTTTTGTCTGGCTGGTTTTAAGATTTTCTCCTTATTACTTTTTTAAGCAAGTGAATTATGATGTGACTTCTAATTTTTTTTATACCTCTTGTGTTTGGAGTTTGTTGACCTTCTTGGACCCGTGGGTTGCTAGTTTTCATCAAATTCCATCTAAATTTTCAACTATATTTTGAAATATCTTTTTCTGTGTCCCCTCCCTCTAATCTCCCTTTGGAGATTCTAATTTCAAATTTATTAGGCTGCTTGAAGTGGTCCCACAGCTCACTGATGCTCTGTTAATTTTTTAATTTCCTTTTCTCCCTACATTTCCTTTTGGATAGTTCTGCTGCTATGTCTTAAGTTCACTATTCTTTTATTCTGCATGTCTAATCTGCTGTTAATTCCATCGAGTGTATTTTTCATCTCAGATTTTGTGGTTTTTACTTCTTGAAGCTGTTATATCTCTCATGTCTCTGCTTAACTATTTAAATACATGGAATGCAGTTATAATAACTCTTTTAATGTTCTTGTCTATCAATTCTCATAACTATGCTAGTTTGGCTTGTTTCAATTGGTTGACTCACATATGGGTCCATTTTCCTGCATCTTTGGGTGCTTGTTAAGTCTTGATTAGAGGACAGACAATGTGTATTTTATCACTTCTGTGGTCTATATTTTTGTATTCCTATAAATATTCTTCAGATTTATTCATAAGATGCTGTTAAGTTATTTATAAACAGGTTGATTCTTTCAGGTTTTGCTTTCAAAATTTCTTAGGCAGGCCTGGATTAGTGTTCAGTCTAGGATTAATTACTCCCACTACCAAGACAAGACCCTTCTGTGCACTTTACTCAGCAACCTGTGAATTATTGGTTTTTCTCGTCTGGAAGGTGGGAACAGATACCTGTGATAGAGCTGGGAATTTTATCCTAAGAAACTTTTTAAAAGAATTTTGGAGGCATAGATGTGGTGATATGTTGTGCAGAAGCCCTAGGAGTTTTTTCATGTAAGGAAGCATATATATTTCTTCTAATTTGGTATAATATATATGGATTAAAATAAAAAAGTAGATTGCTTTGAATTTTAGAGAATTTTTAATCACTTAAGTTCTGTTATTTTTATCAAAGTTTAAACTTTATCAATGTAAGTTCTTCATTTCTGCAAATTTGTGGTAAAAGTGTTAGAAATGCAGTATTCAGTGCTCTTTTTGAAATAAAAAATTAAATACATAATATTCTTCTTCTCATGGTAATTCAACATATATCACAAATTTTCTTCTAAGTTATAGTTTTTAAATTTTTTATTGCCTGAGGAGAAGAAATATTAATAACATTGAATAAATGATGCTGAAATTAGAGTCATGGAAGTGGAACTTTTCACAATGTAAAAACAGAGAAAATTCATTTTTCCATGCATTTTGGAAAAATTTAACTTTGGTAGGCATTATGAACTGCCTAAACTGTTGTAATGATTGCAGAGGCTTTGTAAAATGTTGATTATTTAATAAAAATATGCATTTACTATATTACTGATTGAACATATTTTAGTGGTAACAGGATTGCAAGCTTTTATTTTATTGTAGAAAAGAAATAAAAATACGCTAGCCTTAATATTGTTTTATAAATATATGAACAAGAGAGTTACATAATGACTGAGGTAACTTATCCATGAATAAATTTAATGACACATTTGTCCTATTATGATAACTTAAAAATGAGGTGAATTAGGGAGATCCAGAGCATTGAAAGCACATTTGGTGAACAAGGGATATAACAAGATAGATAAAGAATTGATGTAAGTATATATATATATTTGTTTGGGAAAGTGGTAAAATCATTCCCCCACTTATTTCTTAATAATGGAGAAAGGATAATGTCTGATTTTTCAGTTATATTCTGATCTCTGACAACTTAACAGAGAGCTACTTTTGCTAACATCTACAGATCTTGTAAGATTGAAATACCATCATTTTACATTTACAATTTACTACTTACATTTACTATGGCACATAGTATTAAAATTAAAATTCCAAAATTCTTTTATTTCAAATGGAAAGTACTGTAGTGTCCTATATCAGCTTTTATAATTAAAGACAAATATGCCTGTATTTTATTACTTTTAATCACATTAGCAAATATAGAAAATTGGTTTATTTAAATATTGAATAATTTAACCTAAAAATGCTGTTGAATATTTTTAAAGCTTTTTTAATGTTGTCTTAACCAAACTAGAAGGAGACTGGGAGCAATGTATTTCTTGAACTAGAGCAGTGCATGTGTCAAATAAAGGTGAGCTACCCGCACCTGCGCAGTTGAATTGCCTAATTTTCCTCACCTAAGTTATTATTACTGACACAGGAAATTTCCGTTTATTACTACCATTTTTTTCTTTAGCTCCTTTCCTGAACTTTTACCAATCTTTTCTCATTCTAATTTACTACTTTTTTGGGGGAGGGTTTTTAAAACAGGAAGATAAATAATTAGACAAGATGCCTGATTCACCACAGAGACTTGACTTCTCAGAACTCTTCAGATACTAAGTATCTAACCTCTCCAACATTCAGAATTAAAGTAACTTTAGACATTACTATTTTCGTTTTAGTAGGTGACAAGGAGGATTGATTAAAGCCTTCTGGGAAAATTTGTCTATTCAGTTCAGCCCAACTCTTCCGTGGTGGCTGTCATGGTAGAAGAAGGGTCCCAGACACTAAGTGTTGAGTTCAGGTTTCAGCTCTCCCAATATCCACCGATATCTCCCGTACCATGTGAGTATTCCAGTGGAACAGCAAGGAGAGAAGAAGTTGAAACACAAGATTTTTTATTTTTCATCAATATTGCTTCTACTTTATCCCTACATGGCCAAATGAGATAGTGCGGAAACATTCCTTTAGGTTCTAATGCCTTCATTTGGAGAACTAGTTAATTACAGGCATAAAATATTCCAATATTTATAAGAAGAAAATAAACTTTGCTGTTTTACTAATGGTTATTTTTTCTCTCTTTTTCTCTTTCACAGACCACCACTTTGCATGTATGATTTTGTACTTAAAGAAAGTAAGGAAGTCTTTCTCAATCCAAGCGCATGCATAACAAAGGAAACATAAGATGCCCTCTTCCATCAAATGGAACACCTTGTTTGTGAATTAAAGAACTTATAAATAGAACAATGTAATTAGTATTTCTTTTACAATGTGTTGTTCAATCTGGGATTCAGATATTTCTACTTCTTGAATAAGTTTTTAAGAATCAAAAAGGTAGAAAAATTTTTAAATACTTATGGTCAAGCATTCTGATATATTCTAAAAGCTGTTTATTTCTGTTTTTACATCAATCAAATGTTTATCACTGAATGTTTCCATAAATTACTTATTTTTAATAGATATGTCTTTAGAAAAAAAGAGAAGCTCATTGCTTCAGTACGCTGTCTAAACAGTACCATTCTCCGCTTCTCAGACTGCAGTAGTAAAATATATGAATTTTTTTAATTGTAAACTTGTCACTTGAGATGTCACTTGGATTAATGTAAATCTTGTAAACATAAGTACACCTTCTTTTTAGGGATCTGTTTGGCATTTTTGTGATGCGTTATAAATAAAGGCTTTTCTTCTATGGAGCACAATAATCTATGGGTTTGTAATGCTTGATGTCAAATCTCAGGTCCACCACTTACTCATGGTATGACCTGGAGTAACTAAGCTTACCTCATCATGTTTCAGTCACCAAAGAGTTTCTATGAAGATTGATTCAATACTTTGACTAGTGTCTGACCTAATCATCATAATAAAAACAATGATAATTAACAATTACATACATCCCTGTATTCCTACATGGTTTAATACTTTATATATATCAATTCCTTTAAAACTTATAAAATCCCTGTGAAGTAGACCTTTTTATATCCATTGATGAAGAAACTGAGGCACAGAGAAATGTTAACTAACCTATCCAGGATCAGGCACAAAACCAGAATTGAATTCTAAGAAGGCTGGCTCTTGGGTCCTTGTTTTTAACTCCTACGTTAACTGCTTCTCCAGAGCTCAATACACATTAGCAGCTATATTTACAAACAGTCACATTCAAAATAATCATCTAAATGTCCTTGGCATTCTCCCACTTACCTGTTCAGTTCAGGAATTCCTGGGCCTCAGCTCCCTCTTACTTACGTCCGCGTGCTCCCAAGGTTGGCTTGATATGTGTTTCTAAACCAATCTATCAGTCACAGTCACAGTCTCTACGCTTTTGATTTCCTGTTGCATTAGTTGGCTGGGGCTGCCATAGCAAAATACCACAGACTGGGTGGCTTAAAAAACATAAATTTATTGTCTAACAGTTCTGGAGGTTACAAGTCCAAGATCAAGGTGTCAACAGGTGCGGTTTCTTCTGAGCTCTCTGTCCTTGATTTGCAAAGGGCAGTCTTCCTGCTGTGTTCTCACATGGCCCTTCCTCTGCATGGTGTCTCTTCTGTGTGTCTAAATTTCCTCTTCTTACAAGGACACCAGACAGATTGGATTAGAGCCCACCCTAATGGACTCATTTTAATTTAACCACCTCTTTAAAGACCCTGCCTTCAAATACAGTCACATTCTGAGGTACTGGGGGTTTGGGCTTCAGCATATGAATTTTGGAGAGACACAGTTCAGCCCAAAACACCTGTCATGACTCATTAGCTCCACAGTGATGACCTTTGCCTAATAAAACATTTGAAAGTGAAATGGGGTCATTGTATTTGTACCCACCTGGACAACACTGATGTATGAAGAAGCTTGATGTATTAGATGTTTGTTCCAGGCAGAAACAGAATGCTCTTTACTTTTTGCCTATGAATTTAAGCACTGCTGCCTGCACCTCTGCTGTCTGACAGCCCTTGAAAACAGCTCCTTCAGTTTCTGCTGCAGCCCTTCCTTCTACAGGCCTCTGACTCCAGTCCACAGAGATACCTTCTCTCTCCTCTCTGTCACTTAGGCCTTTGCTCACAAACATCCAACATTCTTTGTCTTTTTTGGTGAGGAAGATTGGCCCTGAGCTGACATCTTTGCCAATCTTCCTCTATTTTATATGTGGGACACAACCACAGTGTGACTTGATGAGCAGTATTTAGGTCCGTGCCCAGGATCCGTACCCATGAACCTTGGGCTGCTGAAGTGTAACATGTGAACTTAACCACTATGGCACCAGCGGCCCCCTACATTCTTAAACAAAACCACAAACCCTCATGTAATTTCACTTTTCCAATCCACCCCCATTAATGTGCTAAATATCCTCAGAAACCTTTGAATCTCAGTTTGTAACATTAATGACATTGAAAATTAAATAAAATGCGCTATAGATATGTTATGAGGAGTGGAAATCCCCCTCTAGTATTCCTGGTTGCTTAGGGCCTCTGGGTAACAGAGAAATAGCAGTCATCTTGTCTCATAGCATATTGAAGGACCCCATAACCCTCATAATAAAACTTCCTTGTCATAGGTGAGAGAGTCACCCGAGAATAACATGAAGACAAACTTAAAATGTTCACAGCTCTCCATATTGCAACATCTTCTCCAGTATCCTAATTCCCTCCACTTTTTTTCAAGATAAGAGTTAACAAGAAAAGGAAGCCTTTGGAGCTTGTCTTGGTGGTGAGGGAAGTAAACTCTGAGGCTCAAGTTCATAGTCTTCAAGCAATATTTTCAATCACATTTGTTTTTTCCAAATTTGTGGAAATCATATATCAAAAATAGAAGAGGGAAAGATGTACTTTTTTAGAGGACCGTAATGGAGTACAGGTATTCTATAGCAATTATCTGGGACAACAAAAGGAACAAAGAGCCATTATGCACAAAATATGTTATGCCAGGCTGCTTTGAAGACATGATGTTCTGGGTCAGATATAGAAGGAAACAGAGAGATGAGGTGCTTAAATTCTTTACCCTTCATGATGCCTGCCTGGATGCGCAGCCAAATCGGACTCAACATTGTCTTTCAAAGTTCTCTCAATAGTGTAGTTTGACTATTTTTAGGTTAATTTTAGGATTTGCTTAACTAAATAATATATTACCTGTTTTATTGGTGTAATTTCTTTGTGTTTCCATTGAATGATAAACTTTATATTTAAAAAAATAAATTACCAGCAAACTGACAAATCATACCTTTGTTACCCACAATGGTCAACTGAAATGACGAGTGGACATAATCAAAGGCCTACTGGATTTTGTTTGTTTTAATAAACTATAAATTAAAAAAAAATAAAATTGCATATCCAAATAGGCTGTAATATCCTTCTAATTCACTGAATAATCATTTAACTGTGTGTGAGGCCAATATCGACGAGGCACATTGTGTAAGAGTACTTACAATTACTTATATTCATAAATGTGGTCTTGTGGGTCGTAACATTTATGTCTTATGCATTAATCCTGCTTTTTCACATTATCATAATAATAGCAAATACATAATGAGTGCTTCTTATGTGCCAGTCTGTGATTTAAGTTCTTGACTTACAATGTTTCATTTAGTCCTTATAAATGCCCTATAAGTTATGTGCTTGTATCACCTTTAGTGATTGAGGGGAGAAGAAGAGGAAAAAAATCCTTTGGACAATTGACAATACTTGAAAGATGTTAGTTGTGTTTCGATTGTTATCTATTGAGCATATAATGGGAATATGTAAATGTTTATGAATGAATAAATGGATGGATGTATGGAACAGGAAGCCAAATCCTCTGGAAAAGAAGCATAGGAGGAAAGGGGGAGCCTGGCTCTGAGAAACTGTGATGTGGCTGGTGGGCACGCTCCAACTGCCATGGAGCTTGCTGAACGTGACCATCCCGGCAAATTGCCAGACACATGTGCTGGTTTTCTGGCATGTGATTTTAGGATCTTAAGGTGAAGACACTGCTAAAAGTTACCAAATTCCTGAGTTATGCCCCAAGACAATAAACTTGCTTCTCCAGGTGGCATAAACAATGTTGTCAGAGAACATTAGGGGATGACTTTGGGATTATGAAATGTAGGACTTCAAAGGCCAGATAACATTTTCATTCATAATTTCTTTTTTCCTATGAACATGTGGTACATGAAAAAAGAAGGAAATATGGAAGGTGAACAGCTGGTTATGTAGATGGTGTTGATGAACTGAATTTGGATTTCTGTATCATGGCTTAAGTTTCTGGAATGCTAGGCTCTTGGCTAAGGGTAGAATTATATCTCACAGGGACATGGAAGAATGTGTTTGCATGTAGGCTAGCAGTCACGAATAAAATGCTTTAAATGGAACATAATATTGCAGAAAGTGTTTGAAGATTCAAAGCAACAGATCATTCATCCAGATTCACTAGGACTCTATTGAATGTTCTTCCAGCTTTCCTATTTGATCCCCATCAGCACCTTCCAGTTGACTCAGATTTGTCCTGACACCTTCCTTCTCATTTGGGTCCTTTCTTGGCCTTCTCCTTGGTTGTCTCTCTCAAACTCCCTCCTTCCTTTGTTTTTGCCTCCTTCTCTGTTTCCCAGAGATGCTCTTTCATGTCTCTGTTACACCACGGGGTATTATAAGTCTGCTTATTTGTCCATATCCATCCTTAGAATGTGACTTTCCTGAGAGCAGGAAATTTTGCATTATACACCTTTGTATTTTCAGAGTCTACACAAATGCCTGGCCTGTTTCAGGGGCTCTATAAATATTTGTTGGGTGATAAATGAAAAATTAAGTAAATGAAGCAGTAAGTTTCTTTTTAGCTTAGTGGAGGAAGAGTGGGCAGACACCAGTGATTGCAGGCTATTTAGAAGAACAAAATGTTACAAGTGGTTCTGGTTAGAGATCAGAGAGCTCTCACAGTACAGCAAATTTAAGATTATCTGTGTCTTAAATTCTTTTTTAAGAATGTAGCAAAACTAGGTTTTAATGTTAGATGATTTCAGTCAAAACAAATATCATATTTAAGAATAATTTGCATTTAGAACTGAATTGAAAAAAATTCTTCCACATATATCGTTAAAGTACTAAAATGTTAACACTCTGAACGCCTAGAAGAATTACCAATTTCAAGTCTTTCCTTAATAACTCTCTGGGGAAAGAGACAATTTGAAGGTAAAGAAAACAATGTCTGCTCCAGGCATAGATTCTGAAATAATTGGACCTTTCTCAGTTGAACTTGTCATAAGTTTTCAAAAGATTTTTTACTCTCCAACATTTGTTAATGTTGCATTATTTTTTAACACTTGGTAGGAGAGATGTTTAATTGGGAAAATTAAACATATTTAATTGGGAAAATGTCGATGGAAAAAGTTTTCAAATAATGGATCCCAAAGTGAATGAAGAATGAAGAACTAGAAAGTGGGCTTACTCTTAGCAGAACACTCTTTAAGTGGAGGGATGTGTGATGAGACAGAGAGAGTAACAAAGAGAGGGAATTAGAATTTGTTAAGAATAAATTTTACTTTAATGAACGAACTAAATGTATTCTCAGAACCATGTAACCTAGGATACCACACCCAAGAAACTTTCATCCTAAATGATAAGATACAGTTTCTGATCATGTGTTACTGAACATAGGGACTGTCTTATTTCAATCTTATTTTCACACAGCCTGTACCAAAAAATAACACTTGATCAATATTTATAGATTTAAATATAAGCACAGTTTTGCATATAGGGTGAAGAAAAATTATTTGGAAGACACCCAGAGTTATGATGATGGTGGCCAACAATCCTGGATTCACCCTTACCTTGCTGCCCATCGAACAAGTCAAGAAAATACATAGAGAGACTATAGGTTTGAAAACCTCTTCAGACTGGGAAAATTAATCACAATCTTCCAAACTTCAGGAGGAAATTATGATAATCAAACACAAACGAGACATTGAGGCAGATAGTTGAGCTGAGAATCGGTGGGAAGAGGTTGCCCACTGCACTGTGATTCCATTTCATTTTCCAACCAGAGTTATATGGTCACTTTTCTACAAGGAAGTAATTACTTTCTGGGAGCAAGAAAGTTTCCACTTTCCATTATATTCTCCCCCAGTATTTCACTTTCTAGTCATCAGGAGCCCCCAGATCCAGGAAAATTACATTATTGGAAACAACTTTAAGCAGGCAATGATGGCTTGCCACCTGTTAGATTGTTTCAGTAATGGCCCCCAATTTGTTCAGATCTCCCTGTAAACATCTTATAGATAACTCCCTCAAACCCCAAGCCTGGGCTTGAACATGTGTCTTACTTGGCCATTGGGACAATAGCAAATGTGACACAAGCTGAGGCCTGAAAAGTACTTGCTGTCCTTGGATCTCAGACACTGTGTTAAAATGCCCAGGCGAGGCTACCAGAAGTTTGAGACACCAAATGGAGGAGAACTGAGACACTTCAGCCAACAGATGCTACCAGCAGATTGACCACAGACACAGAGATTGGCAGAGTCAGCCCAGACCTGAATAAACACACAACCGACCTACAAAAACAGGAACTAAATAAGTGCTTGTTGTTTTAAGACACTGTTTTGGAGTGGTTTCTTGTGTAGCAAAAGTTAAGCAATATACTTCCTGAAATATGAAGTAGGTAGAGCATCCATGGCGGCAAGAAACACTGTTGCTTCTAGAAGAATGTGTTACATAATGTGTAACTGAGGCATGTCTGCCTAGTGCCTAGGCATTCATTCATCAAACGTGCATTGAATGTTTATTATGTGCCTGACATTTTGCTGGAGACACAGCCATGAACAAAGGGGATCAGGTTCTTGAACATAGCTTAGTTTTTAGAGGATAAAGCAGAGAATAGACAAGATAACAAACATGTACTTTCAAAGAGGGATGAGGCAGTGAGAAAAATAACAGTGAAAAGAAATTGTGATATTATAGGGATTGAGTTAGTTGAAATGATCAGGGAAAGCCTCTCCAAGAAGGTCATATTAGGGCAGAGGCCTGCATACCAAGACAAAGCCACTCATGCAAGGACCTGGCAAACAGCATTTCCAGCAGAGGGTACAGCAAGTGTAAAGTGTAAAGAGGAATGAAAGCATGTTGGAGGAATAGGAAGAAGACCAGTGGAGCTGGGAGCTTAGCATTTCAGAGACAGAGTTGTAGGAGTTGAGGTTGGCGACATTGGCAGGAGTGAGATTTTTAACATCTTCTTGGTCATGGTAATAGTTTGGATTTTATTCTAAATGTAATATAAAGCCATTGGTGTGATTCAAGCCTGAGAGTAACAGTGTCTCTGTTGCATTATTGCAAGGGTTTCTTTGGGTACCAGGTAATTTTGGAAGCAGAGAAACCACTCAGAAGGCTGAGTGATCATGGTGGCTTGGTCCATGGTGGTTTTGGTGGATGTAGTGTTGGACTAAGGTGTTTTGAAGGTAGAATCATGACCATGCCAACTTGTTAAATATGGAAGATCAGGGATAGAGAGATACAGGATGACCTCATCTTCACTAATGACATCTGCAAAGACTCTGTTTCTAAATATGGTCACATTCTGAGGTTTTGGAATTCAAGAATTTTGGGGGGGCACCTAATATTCAACCTAGTACAAAATCCAAGACTCGTCTCAAAAATAGAAGGAAAAATAAAACTTTATTAAACTAGAAATAAAAGGGGACATTCTTAAGATGATAAAAAAGTACATATCTTAAACCAACGGTTTTCACCTTAATTAACAATATGACAGCCACGTTACTCTTGTTGAAATTAGAATCAAGGTAAGGAAATCTGTTATCGCTGTTGTTAGTTATTTTTATTTGGAAATTTTACCTAAAGCAATAAAATGTGAAATGGAAACACATACATATATAAAATACATGTAAAATTGGTAGACAACAAAGAAGATAAATATAACATAAATAAATCTTACATAAGTATGTTACATAGTATACTTTAGTAGCATATTACAATATATTATATATATTACTACCATCTGCAAACAATACTGACTTTGGGTCCTCCTTTCTAAAGTTATTAGAAGATAATACTGTCTACCAACAAAACACAATAGAATCAGCTACTCTTACAACAAATAAGAATGCAGTAGAGTGGTAGGATATAAAAGAACATACAGAAATTAATAACTTCCCAATATTATATGCTAGAAAACATTGAACATACAATTGCAAAAGAGACATAATTCACACTGGCAATAAAGTATTGTATACCTAGTATAATATTTTTATGAAACATTGACTTTTTTCTGTTTATGAACATATCAATTGCAGAAAAATGGAAAAATAAATAAAAATGAAATTCAAAAACTAAAAAATCTTATCCCTATCAGCATTTTTCTTAAATTTCTCTTTCTCCCTACTTCACTGATTCACTCCACACATATATTTATGTATATAAACATTCATTAAAAAATTTTTAGATCATATTTGTCAATAACTTAGAAGGGTTTGAGATGTTACTCTACTTGCAAGCTAACAAGTTATTCTGCCACAGTTTTATGGATGCTGGCTGAAGACATAAGATTTCTGGCTCAGAGAAAAAAGAACCTATTGCTCGTAGCAACAGCATAGCCAGAGCATACAACTCTCACAGCAGAACACAAAGAGGGCCAAATGATGGTGCACACTGCACTGCAGGAGAGCTGCCCTGATCTGAGGGAACTCAAGTCTTTTATCATGGCAGTTCACTTGCCAGGACTTTTCCCCAGAGGGTGACATTGTCTATATTAGTGGACGGTAAACAAGCCTTTCCTTCGCTCCAGAAGGAGACACTATTTCTATATTCCAAGGCTGTTTTCTATACACACATTTGTGAAAAAATATTCAAGAACAAGGAGGCCAATGCTTGCAAATTGTCCAGAAGTGAGGAAGACCCAAGAATTGTGTTCCCCCACCCTGTTTTATTAAAAACTAGTTCTTTTTACATAATAATATGCCTTTAATACACTATCATATTCTGAAATGGTCTTAAAAATTAGTCCAATTTCTAAGTCTACAAGGATACTATGGATTTAATTTTATTTAGTACTACTTTAAATAGTAATGATTATAATAACTATCAGTTATTAACTTTGTAGTATTAAGAAAAAATAATAATATTGTGAGATGACACGTACAAATAATGCCAGTCACAATTCCTAGTTGTAATAGTGAGTGTAGTGATTATTTCCTGTTACAAAACTGATAAAGGGGCCGGCCTGTGGCCAAGTGGTTAAGTTCGTGCACTCCACTTCGGCAGCCCAGGGTTTTGCCAGTTCGGATCCTGGGCGTGGACATGGCACCAGGTCAGGCTGAGGTGGCGTCTCACACGGCAGAATTCGAAGGACCTACAACAGGAATATACAGCTATGTACTGGGGGGTTTGGGGAGAAGAAAAAAAAGAGGAAGATTGGTAACAGATGTTAACTCAGGGCCAATCTTTAAAAAAAAAAACTGACAGAAAACAAAGAAAGAGATTAGAATAAATGAATTAAATGATACGCTTTCAAATATAAGTGGGTAAGTGAAATTGATTTCTGAGGGAAAAGATCTGAAGAAAAATGCCCATGAAGCATCATCCCTTAATGGCAAGAACTGCCTGGACATCAGAACACTTACATTGGCCAGAGGAACTCTGTAAAGTCCTGGATGGACCAACTATTATGGTATTAGGAACAATCAAAGTTAAACTCAACATAGAGGAGCCACATTCCAGGCTACTAAGCCAAAGGTAAGGAATCTAGTCTATGGGTGTCCCTGCATCTAACCCGAAAGAGTCTAGGAACGATGTTAGTTTTGAAATATTTTATCAAGATTATAAATATTCTGCCTACTTCCTCTATGTTTTACCAGATCGAGGCTATCTATTTACAACTGGGGAATGACATACAAACTATATGTTTCGGAATAAAATGTTATGATGAATAAATGTATAGGAGAAAAAAAGGCTATGCCTTTGTCACTGTCACTATTTCCTCCCTGAAATCTCATTTTACAAAATAAGCTGCAGAAGGAAATTGATTGTCCCTTCAGACTTCGTGTTGTAAGCAGTTCTGAGTGCATTTCCACAGAGCTGGAAGGTCTAGCATTCTGACTCTGTTGGAGCGAGACTCCAATGACAGGGCTGTGGTGACTGAGAGTGGTTTCAAGTCCAAGCTTGAGAGCCAGTCTTCCTGAATTCAAATCTTGGATCTGCCACTTACCATCTGTGAGCTTTTCATCCGACTACTTAAGCCCTCTGTGCCTCAGTTTCCTCTGCTGAGAAATGGTGATATTAATCATACTTTCTTCACAAGGTTGGCGTGAAGATTCAATAAGTATAATGTCTAGCACGTAATATCAGAATACCCAGAGACATAGTAATTCTTATAACTATTACCTGCATGCATGGTAACTATTACCATTATGTATGGTAGAGGCAAGAAGCAGGACATTGGTCACTGGTGTCAGCTAGTTCACAAGTTACAGAGCAGCCATGCTATGTGGACGGCATACGTCAGGGTGATGTTGTACTCTGAGGTCATTAGTCTAGATTATATGCTAGATGTTCTCAATTCAGATACTGCCTGAAACATTTTCTTTTATTAAGACTTTTATTTTTTAGAGTAGTTTAAGCTTCACAACAAAATTGAGGGGGAGGTGCAGAGATTTTCCACATACTCCCTGGACACATGTTCGCACATCCTCCCCCGCTGTCAACATTCTCCACCAGAGTGATACATTTGCTACAGCTGATGAATCTGCACTGACACATCATCATCTCCTAAAGTGCACAGTTTACATTATGGTTCACTTTTGGTATTGTACATTCTATGGGTTTGGACAAATGTATAATGCCATGTATCCATCATTATGGTATTATACAGACTATTTCCATTGCCTTAAAAATCCTCTGTCCTCCACCTATTCATCATCACTTCTCCCCTGCCCATGGCAACCACTAATCTTTTTATCATTTCTATAGTTTTGCTTTTTCTAGAATGTAATATAGTTGGAATCATACAGTATGCAGCCTTTTCAGATTGGCTCCTTTCACTTAGCAATATGCATTCAAGGTTCCTCTGTGTCTTTTCATGGCTTGGTAGCTGGTTTATTTTTAGCACTGACTTTTCATGGCTTGGTAGCTCATTCTTTTTAGCACTGAATACTATTCCATTGCCCGGATGTATCACAGTTTATTTATCCCTTCACCTACTGAAGGACATCTCGGTTTCTTCTAACTTCTGGCAATTACGAATAAAACTGTTATAAACATACATGTGCAGGTTTTGGTGTAGACATACGTTTTCAATTCCTTTGGGTAAATACCATGGAGCACAACTGCTGGATCATATGGTAAGAGTATGTTTAATTTTACTTCCAAACTGTCTTCCAAAATGGCTGTACTTTTTTTCATTGCCATCAGTAATGAATGAGAGTTCTTGTTGCTACACATCCTTACCAGCATTTGGTGTTGTCAGTGTTGTGGATTTTGGCCTTTCTAGTATGTGTAGTAGAATCTCACTGTTGTTTTAATTTTCATTTCCCTGATGACATATGATGTTGAGCATTTTTTCACATGCCTTTTTGGCATTCTTATATCTTCCTTGTTGAAGTGTCTGTTAAGGTCTTTTGCCCATTTTTCAATCAGGTTGTTCATTTTCTTATTGTTGAATTTTAAGTGTGCATTGTATGTTTTGGATAAGGCCTTTATGAGATGTGTCTTTTACAAATATTATCTCTCAGTCTATGGCTTGTCTCCTCATTCTTTCAGCATTGTCTTTCAAAGAGCAGAAGTTTTTAATTTTAATGGAGTCCAGCTTATCAATTATTACTTTCATGGATTGTACCTTTGGTGTTCTATCTAAAAAGTCATGACCATGCCAAAGGTTACCCAGGTTTTCTCCTGTTATGTTATACGAGTTTAATAGCTTTGCATTTTACATTTAGGTCTATGATCCATTTTGAGTTGACTTTTGTGAAGGATGATGTCTTTGTCTAGATTCATTTTTGGCATGTAGATGTCCAGTTATTCGGCACCATTGTTGAAATGATGATCTTTGCCCCTTTGTCAAAGATCTGTTGACTGTATTTATGCGGGTGTATTTCTGGGATCTCTACTCTGTTCCAGTGATCTATATGTCTATTATTTCACCAATGCCGCACTGATCACTGTAGCTTTATTGTAAGTCTTGAAGTCGGGTAGTGTCAGTCCTTCAACTTTGCTCAACTCCTTCAACATTCTATTGGCTATTCTTTGAAACATTTCTTAGAGAGTGTATCATTGAAGACTTGCTTTTGCAACGTTAAAACACTTTCAAACACTCAAGTGTTCCTCTTGCATCTCCTTGAAAGGAACGGGGTTACTGTGTGCTTAATCATTTCAATCAGTCTCTTCAACAAGCTTTCTTCAAGTATGACAGGTCTTTGGGATACAAAAAGAGAAAAGTTTGAATTCCTAGATGCAAAGAACTTATGTTCTATTAAGACAGCTACCTGTGTAAACATATGTTGCAATACCATATGATGATTGCAAAAACAATGATTAGTCCAAGGTGTGGAGTAGAGCAAAGGCTGAGTATCAGCTGCAGTGGAGGAAGTTAGGGAAGTCTTGACTGATAATAGAGATGATTAAATTGGTTCCTGATGGACGTTTAGGGCTTAGCTAATACAAAGAGAGGGAGCTATGGAAGAGAATGTAGCTTGGTACAGTTGCCCATGAGGCAGGAAGAGAGAACAGATGTGATACAGGCAGGTCAGATTTATATGAAGTTTTCTGTATCATAGAAAAAGAGTTATTTTAGTCAGGAGCTATTTAACATTATCAGGCAAGGACAGGGCATGAGCATACTTGTGTTTTTAAAAAGATACATCTCTCCTATGCCTAACTGGAGATGGTGTTACCAACCTCTCTGCGGGAGCCCTGACATGCAGAGGGAGGATGATAAAAGGAGATACTAGGTAAGCAAGGAAAACAGAAGATGGAGAAATTCAGCATAGGATGCATTGGAGTTTTGCCACAACAGCCTGGCAAGAGGAAAACAAAAGTTCATGTGTTGTGTAGAAGTGGCCTTCTAACGTGGCATAATTTTCTTCATCGTTCTCTAAAATGTGTTGAGACCTTCTTTCCAGTGCCACCAAAGGGAAAAACCTAGTGGAAGACCTGTGAGTGGCAACACAAGAGAAAATTCAGGACAGCTCTACGCCATCTGCTTCACAATTGTATGCATTTTACTTTGAAAGAACATATAATAGACTTTCTTTCCGGCAATAGCAGGGATGTGAGAAAAAAGACAGGTGGAATCGACCTACATCATAGAAATAAAGTCTGGATGGTACCTTCTGTTTGAAGGGCTGCTGGCGGAAGTGATTTGCAAATCCATGCCTGCATCACGTCATTAATGAATTAGATCCATTGTGTTCTAGGCCCAAATTTCATCATACTTTTGCCATTCCTTTTCCAAGATAAGGGTCTCTTTTGTTTGTGTACTTTTTTTAAAAAATAGAGATCACGATAAGGGGTCTTAAATATTGTTTTTATTTTCTCTTTCATCCTAGGAAAAATCACTGACCCATAACTATATGTATCTACTTATGTCCCTGGGTTGGGTAGGGAAGAGGGTTAGAGATTTCGAAATTTTCTTGTTGAGAAGATCCAGGTTTTCATGTGAGCAAAACTGAATAAATACATTGAATATATGTTATGCTGTAGGTAAAAGTCAAGTATCTACTTATAATATTTATTAATTATACATATTATGTAAGGTAATATACTGACTTAGAAATTCTGATATTTCATGAAACAATTTAATCAAACTCTTCACATGCATTCTTTATATCAATGTCTTTTCTATCAGTTAACTCCCTTTAGAGTTATCTAACAGGATTTTCTAGGCCATAGTCTTCCTGTCTATCTAAGTTGTCTAGTTATAGATATTTTGCCATCTAAGTATAACGTTGTCACAGGGAATTGACTATTGCTTGTTTAAGGGTTTCTGTCTCAACATGATGCAGAATCAAAAGGAATTAAAAGGACATATATCCAGAGTTCCCTGCCCTGGAGTCACAGCTATTACCGATTTCTTATCTTTCCCACTGGAGTTAAACTGTTTATCTTAAGTAATCATTAAATGCCATGTTTAATTGCAATTTTGAAATCACATCATTAGGAATAATTGTTGTCTTTGATAAATTTATTTTCCTCCCTTTTTTGCAGCTTGACTCTGATGGGTCTATAAAACTGTCCCGCATTGGGGTGAAAGAGCCAGGCCTTTATAGGCCCTGACTGACCAGTCTTTGGATATGGCCCGTCCCTGGGAAGGGGCTATGAGTTTGGATGAGATGATTTTATTCAGCTGTGAGCATTGTTACAACACATCAACTATCAATACTCCCAGGAGCTGGGAGAATGATGCTTCGGTCCTGACGAAGGCATCTGGGTGGCAGAGTACAGTGTTTGTAAGCAGAGCCAGAACATGGGTGATGGATGATGGTTAGGCGTTTAGTGCCTGACCATCTGCCCACACAAGCTGCTACTGGCCTCTCCTTTGTCCATTTCTGCATGGCTCGTTTAGGCCCACAAGCTCACTGCTGCTTCTTTACCATATTTGGAGTAAAAAAATCCTCTCATGAGAGTCTTTCCATTGACCCTTCCACCTAGACACACCTGTAGCTCTCTTATTTCTGGGGCCTTTACATGTCCTGGGATATTTCCAGGGAACTGCTCCCAGGTATCCACTGCTTATCAAGGGGCCCCTCTGTTTTCCCCTCCTCTCAACCATGGGGAGAGAATGTAGAGGTGGGGAGAGTGGATTTTTAAAAACGGGGATAATCTCTCTCCTTTCACATTTATAGTCTCTCATTAAGCAAAATATTTCTCTCCACCAGTTCTATAAACCTTCTAAATTATTCCAAAGGCTTAAGCTTATAGAAGACAACAGTCAGAAAGAATTGCAAGTTACTATTCCTTTCCATGAATTGCTTCCTTTTTATTCCTCTACATCAGTGAGCCCAGAATAACTTTGCTCTTAGAAGTGGGGAAGAAGACCCAGGAAGGAAAAAAAGGGACCCTAAAAATTAATATCACAAAAACATTATGGTCACTGTATTTGTACTAGAGAGTAGTGATGAAATGAAAAGAAGGAAACAGTTTCAAGAGATATGAAGGAGAGAAAATCCACTGTACATTATGACCCTTATCTTGTTGGATTCAAATCATTTAATTCTGGTTTCTCCATTATACCCTAGTTCCTTAAAAGTCAGGATTAAATATTTTCATTAATCTATTCCCAGCATCTAGGAATGCTTGACATATAATAAAATCCTGTGTCTTATTCAAATTTTAATAGTCTCTCCAACGTTAGCTTAAGCTAGTCAATTTCTATGGTTCTCTAAAGCAAAGCTAAGCCCTTTCTCTTCCATGTTTCCAGGTATAGTATGTACACCTGTACTACAGCATTTGCAATTTTTCTTTGTAATTGCTTGTTATATCATCTGTCTCCTGCATTACACCAAGAGCTCCTCAAAGCCAGAATACATGCACTATTCATCTTTTTATTAAAGATGTTTACTGATCCTTCAATCTGAGAGTGACATTCAGTTAGAGTAACAAAGATGACAATTTATTAAGTGGCATGATGTATAGCAAATCTATAGCAAAATTTAATTAATTAATGTGGGGTTTTTTTTTTTTTGGTGAAGAAGATTGGCCCTGAGCTAACTTCCTTCATGTTTTTACTTGAGGAAGACTGTCTCTGAGCTAGCATCTGCCAATCTTTTTTCATTTTGTATGTGGGACACTGCCACAGCATGGCTGATGAGACCTGTGTAGGTCTGTGCCTAGGATCCAAACCCATGAACCCTGGGCCGCTGAAGAGGAATGCACAAACTTAACCACATGGCCACTGGGCTGGCCCCCAGAATTTAGCTTTTTAAAAGCGAGAGAAGTGGGTTGTATATGTTAAAAATATATCCATTAAGTTAAATAATGAGATGGCTTTAAACTTTCAGCTCCCAGGAACATCTACCTAATCAGAACTATTCGTTATCCAATGGTGCAATATAAGCAATACATATATTTTTAAATCCCAAGTTACATTAAGGTTTTATCTCTTTCTTACGTTATTATGACTTGGATTTTGGAGGGTATAAGATAAGGTCATTTTACCAGTAAAACACACAACACATTGTCACAAGAGGGCAGCCTTTCAACATGAATGGTTCCTCAATCTGTGGGCATTCCTTGAAATTTTGAGGCAGTTACTTTAATCCACACAACTAAATAATGATAAAACAATACAAAACATTCAAGCAGATGCTTTGCATCGTGTGGTTGTTTTTTTTTCATTACTGCTAACTAAAAATATTTAAAGTCCATAAGGAAAACAAGGGCTGAATTGTCTCACATAAAAAGATGGGTTTACATAGATTCTGCCTTTTTAAACATCAAGACAGTAGATCAATGGCTGAATTGAGTATACCAAAGTTTCACGTGACCAAATGTGAATTCTCCTCTGATCTACTCAAAATTCTAACCTGGCAAAGGCAAGCTGGAAGCATCCAGACTGATATATCAGCCAAGGGCAAATGAATGTCGTTGGATTTATGTTTCTAAATTTTAACCTCTCAAGTGTCTAAAGACACAATGCTATTTGCATATATTGACAAAGAGTAAATTGCAAGATGCCTTGGTGTATGGCTGGTCTTGATCCGTTGGACATGCAGAGGACGCTCTCAGTTCAGCAGCATCAGCATCTCTTCCTGCATGCCCTTCCTGTGTCCTCAGAATAGAGTTGCCTCTCCCAAAGTCACGTGTCCTTCCTGGGAGCAGCCCACAGTGCTCTAAATGCCTGGCCTCACCTTGCTTCAATTTTGGTTTCTTTACTCACTGAAATGGAAACTCTGGGAGTGGAACCGGCCAGCTGTGACTGAGGTCAGCCCTCCAGATGATTCTAATTGAGAATAAAATGCTTCCTTTCTGTTCCTCTAAATCAGGGAGCCCAGAATAACTCTGCTCCCAGAACTGAGGAAGAAGACCTAGGAAATTGAAAAAAAAAGTGCCCTAAAACTACAGTTACGTGTCACATAATGACGTTTTGGTCAACAATGGACCACATGTGGAATGGTGGTCCCATAAGATTAGTACCATATAGCCTAGGTGTGTAGTAGGCTATACATACCTTATATTTCTATAAGTATTGCAAGGGAGGAAGAAATTTCCCTCTACCCTTCTATGTTCTTCTGGCCGGTCTAAGAGTTAAATTGATATGAGACAGACTAACAGGAGAAAAACAAAAGTTTAATAACATGTACACATGAGAGAAACTCAGGAAAACCAGTAACCCCCCAGAGTGGCTGAAGTCCTCACCTTAAATGCTAAAGTAAGCTCAGCTAAAGTCAAAAGAAGATTCTAGGAGTAGGGAGAGTCAGGACTTCAAGTGAGAGAAGGCAATTCACAACTAGGTGAAAAGGAAGAAAAGTTTGGAAAACAAATGTTTGTTTGGTCTCACAGAAACAGAAGAACACAGATGGGAGCCCAACAAGGAGGCTTTTCTAGGTTCTTGCCTAGTTCATGATATGCTAAAGTGATAGCTCGCTGCTTCCTGAGACAGGCTTTTTTATCTGAGTTCTCTTAGGCAGTTAAGGGGGAGGTAACAAGAAAAACTTTCTGAGTCTTTTGTTTCTTAAAATTAATCAGCCTAAAATAATCCTCATGTAAAAGAGATACATTTTGGGGTGTCAAATTTTGTTCCCCTTCAGTACATTCTATAATGTTCTTATGACGCATTTCTCAGAATGTATCCCCATCATTAAGCAACACATGGCCGTACTGGCAGCTACGGACAGAGAACAACAAAGGGCCAAATCACCTTGTGTGGTTTAAAAACTGCAACTCGTTTTCAGCCTTAACCTTAATACCTCTCTCCTATCCACAGCCTGGTCCTTTTGTGCTGCCCCTAACACACACGCATCTGTAGGCTATACTTGCCTCTGTCTCTAGGACCTATCCTGATCTATGGTAGAAGGGAATGAATGAGGTCACATTTGAAGTTTTATTTCTGCATCATTTCTGACAGTTATGGAGTATTCCAGTTATGAGCATGGGCTATCCCATTTGCTCCCAGTTCCACGCCCTTCCTCTCTACCACTCTCTACTTTGTAATTACCTCAGTAATCTTGTAAGTAAGTTTCTGCTCCCTAAAAATCTATATTCCTGAGGTCCTGATTTTGGTAATTGGTTTAGCAGTCCAGTTATCCTTATTGCCTTGAAGCCCCAGAGCACAGCCTTCCCTCTTTGCCCAGCTCGGCTATCAGTAACTAGATCTGCCCCTAAAGGTCCAAGATAACGTTCGTGGGTCAGGGTAATTTCTGGGGTTGATACAAGCTGTGAAATAATCCTGCCTTAAATATGAATTATAGCATAAAAGGGCAGAAAAGAATTGCTCTTTCTTTTCTGATAGCTCTTTAATTGTTCAGCTGTACTCACAGGTGTAAAGCTGTATGAACGCAAACTTAAACCAATGCAGTTATCTTCTTTCGATGGTCGAATACTCTGTCAATGGTCAAATACTTTGATATTTCTGACTGTTTTCTTTGTCATCAAATGTGGGATTTTTTTAATGTTTTGATTAGCGTTTATAATTTTTCATCTGCATCTGAGTTAGACACAAGTTACTACCACATCATTGTAATTTAAACTATTTGTCTATTTTCTTTTGAAAAACCTCTCTAGATTTGAGGACTTTTCCAAGTTGTAAATGCCTCTGTAAACAGGAGTAAAAATCAGGGCTCAAATTCCCAATTTCCCTTGGAGGCAGATGTGTATATGAAACTTAGGCTCAGCTAATCAGATATACCCACACATTTTGAAAGTGAGAAAAGTGATAAAAGGCACTATTTGTAGATATCATTTTAGTTGATGCAGAGAAGAACAGCAATAAGTGACTTTCACTAAGAATGCTGTCTTCAGTGATTGTTTTCCTGCGGATAAGTGGTGAACTTCGTGGTATAGAAATGGAATTGGTGTGGTGGTAATGATTGATTGTGATAAGTATTCTGGGTTTTGTCTTTTTTTTTTTTAATGCTAACTCACCTTTGTTTCTTGTCCTGCTACCTATACAGTATATTATACATTATACAGTATATAATTATTATATGCTATATGGTATATAATCTCCATATACTTTGATACTGGCTTTTGTTTCCCAGATTAAACTGGATTTTGTGTGTGTGTGTTTTTTTTTTTTTCGAGGAAGATTAGCCTTGAGCTAACATCTGCTGTCAATCCTCCTCTTTTTGCTGAGGAAGACTGGCCCTGAGCTAACATCCATGCCCGTCTTCCTCTACTTTATATGTGGGACACCTGCCACATCATGGCTTGATAAGCGGCGGATAGGTCTGCACCCATGATCCAAACCAGCTAACCCTGAGCTGCAGAAGTAGAGAACGTGAACTTAACCACTATGCCACTGGGCTGGCCCCTTAAACTGGAATTTCATGGGCAAAATTCTCACTTTTGAATGTAAGGGATGGCTTTGATTGATATTAGAAAGAACTAACAAAGGGAAAAATAAGAAAATAAGTTTGTCATCTTATAACATTATATTAATGAAACATTGAAAATTCAACAATCCTCTTTTCTAAAAAATAGAAAGTTTCTACAGTTTCTCATTATCTTCAAAGCCATGTCATTAAATGAAACTTCTACCTCATGAGGGATTTCCAGAGATATGCAATACTTAATAGCATCCAGATGATTAGGAGGAAAATGGATAGAAGATTGAAAGAGGTAAGCACTGTGTGGTAATCTAGATGGGACACAGTTGTGTGCATGAGACTTAATACTTTCCATCATGGCATTTATGAAATAAAAGTTAGGTTCCTGTGAATCTGCTAATTAATATGACTTCCATAGACATTTCATTAACCTAAGGTGTTTAGGTTTCCTGTAGACAGACTGCATGTGTTCTCATCTTTAACCTTTTCATAATGTTCCCTAATTACAGATTCCATCGATTCTTAATAGCAAGGGAAAAGTAGTGGATTATAAAGTTATGTTCTCATTTGTTTTTTTCTAATATATGAAGTGATTTTGTCTTTCATTTCACCTCTATGGCTAATTATGCATTCTAGGTTAACAAAAATTCCTGATCGTGCTATCGTTGGTTTAAACTTTACAATGAACTCATTATTTCCATTTATTACTAGCCTGCATTAAGGCAATACATGGCTGATGAGTTCTCGAAATGTTTTTTGAGGGGTGAAAGAGTACCTGAAGTAAATGCCAACGTTAATTTACTGTTATGAATTTTCAAAAAAGTTTTCTTTTTAACCTCAAAGGACACTGATGAAGTTAGGATGCACGCACTCTCTGGTTAATAAAATTGCAAAAGTTAAAATAGATTATTATTTTTTTCATACTCTGGTGGTTATACGATTTTTTTTAAACAGTGAAAATGTTTAATTTTTAAAGGCTGTCTAGTGTCTGTTTTATTCCAAGCGGTGAGCTCCTCAGTTTAGCTGATTGCTGAAATTTGAACAACCTGTCTTTCTTTTATTTAACAGACTTACTGACCAGTCCAGGCCTCCAGAGTTACTGGTATATACAAAATCATATCATCAGTTATTAGACGCATATATAAAGCAGACAACTTTCTGTAGCAACCTTTGGGCTTATGTTATAAATCCTATGCAACTGGACATTGATTGTTTCAATTTATAAATTGCGAAATACAAATGGAAGCACTGTAGAGTAACAACAGCATATATTAAGTTGTGCAAAACTTTTGCTTCTGAAGAAAAGTCTTCTAAAAGTGCATATAAATTAATAGTATATGGAACCTATAAAGAGTTGTCTATATGTGAGTAGACAAAGACATCTGTGAGTAAAACAAAGTTTGATAGAGATACATTTTTTCCATATGTAATATCTTTATGATGAAGCGTTTCCAGAAATATGTCATACTGCAGGCCACTGATCATGAGGTGCATACAGGCAGGAGACAAAGGATGGAGTGGAGATGAAAACGAGGAACACATGAAAATAGGCTCTTAAGTGGGAATGTTTTTATAAGAAAATCATCATATGGGAGGTAATTTCAAAACGATGTAACCGGGTAGCATTTTCTGACTGTACCACAGAAGATGACGGATCACCTGTTCATGTAGATAACGCCAGTGCAACAAGCAATAGGAGATATTTATTGGAATCTTGAAAGTGGTTGATAGTGGATGAATTATTTATATTTATGTTAAAAATAATAACCTTAATTTTTAGGGCGTGTGATGGTTTCCTGAAAATATCCCCCAACAGATTTTCTGGTGTTGTCCAGTTGGCAAAAGCTCAGCTCCGAACAGCTACCTCTTTCAAAGTCTATAGAACATTTGCTGTTTGATTTTCAGCAAGCTTCAAGTTCTACTATCCTTACAAATGTATAAGATGAATGCCTACCAGCATAAAATATTAAATGATAAAATTAATTGGATCCTACAAGGAAAAAGCTGGGCCACCATAGTTCTTCCTTTTGAATGATTAATTTCTATAAGTCTCCTCTTCATTCATGTCCTTGTAGGTGGAGCAACACTCTTGAGACCTTCTTGTGAGACCCATGGCCACCAGTATAACTGCAGTGTATAACTAATTAGCTCACCTTCAGGGGGCTGGTTAAATTATATTGGAAGTAATTTCCCCATTGGTATATCCTGGAATGAGAAAAAAAATCTAATAGCATTTGTAAGAAAGTATAAGCTTAAAAAACATTTTTATTACACTTTACAAAATAAAAAATACATATTTCGGTCTCTTGTTTTAAAGTCTCGTGGTCTGTATTGTACAGTGAATGCGCCAGTGGATATCAGTTGCTTATTAATAAGTTTATAAAAAAGCTTTGGGACAGGCCTAGCTCTAGATAAAGTTGTAAAGTACTTGAAGCTTGTGGTTTCAGAGAGATCTACACATCAAAAGATATTTGGGCTGTGGGTAGAGCTTCTCAAAATTGCTGATGGGGAATGTGCCATGCATGAGCAAACCTCAGTAGCCTGCATTTCCTGTCAGTCTCAGGGAGAACAATTGTGATGAGACAGGTCATTCTATCTCCATACACTCTGGTACATAGCAAGACCAAGGAACACACCTGGTAAAGACGTGTCCAGGGGACAAGACAGATTTATTTATTAGCAAGATATTTATTCTTCTTACTGTGGAATTCAGTAAATCAATTATTGGTGTAGCAATAATCAAGAGATAAGCAGACTCTTAACAACTCTACCTTATCAAGGCAAGAAAATTCGGGGTGAACCCCAAATTACATCATTGGAATATACAAGTATAGATAAGGGAACTCAAAAGCACTAAACCAGGTTATAAATATTCAGTGGTATTTGCTATAACTGTAGCAGCCTTAGCAGTGGAAGGTGCAGCGCAGAATACTAATAGATATGGAAGTGTTCAAGAGGTGTGAATGGTACTACCTGTTCTTTGAATCTTTCAGACTGAGGTTAAGCAGGATGCTAGGTAGCCCATTTATCCCACACCAACACTTCATCATTGTTTTTTGTCTATCGACTCTCCCTTTTCAGTACTCTCTAGATTGATGCAGGTATGGCTGCCTTTGGTGTTGGTGGAAAATGGTACCATTCACTGGCCAGTGTCTATATCACCTCACTGAGTGACCCCCATTTTTTGTTGCTCAAGATGACAATGGTGACATAATTGAAAGCAGTAGTTGGGAAGTTAATGTAACATGCTTCTATAGTAACTGATGGAATGACTTGGGATAAAATGTAAACAAGTGAAGACTCGAGAGCTATTCAGACAGTTTGTGATCTGTAGAGATACTAAATTAAATATCCAGAGGTGGTTATGATCTTTCAACTGTGCATTTACGTGGTTATTGTCATAAACAGTTATTTCTATTTGTGGTGGTGCTATGGTGTCCATTTCCCATGAAGTTCCATAGTATTGTCCAATAATGAAGGAATTAAATAATGATAGTGTTGAAGTGCCCATTGTGATTTCAACAACAAAAAAATCACCTGAAATGGGAGTTGACTTTCTTCCTGCTCTCATGGTTGTTCTCTTGAAATGCTGCAGCTTCCTGAGCACCTGGAATCTCTGATAAATCCTAGAATTCCCTATTGCTACATAATAAAGGTCACCTGGTATCAAAGGAGGCAAAATATTAGGTTATAAGGAGATGTACTTTCTTGTTAATCCCTAAATAGAGCAGGCATTGGTCTGTTTTGAATGCTTCTGCAGTTAATATGGGTCATATTTTTCTGCCTCTTTATCTGAAAAAACTAGATTTAGTTTGGAAGATATTCTCTTAATATGTGATGTGAATAGTAAGTGCAATTTGTGAGTTTATCTTCCAGCCATTTTAATTGTCAAATCCAATGCTATATAGATAGATATACATACAGACATCTATACATATATATGATGCAGCACGATGTAATGTAATTCACAGCAGTCTCAAAACTGTTAGGACAACAGGCCTTTGGCCTTTCCCTTAGAGCTCTGGGCTGGGGAGCTGGGGATATGTATTTCTTTTGCATGTTCTTCTGGAACATTCTTATGTGGATTTTCCATGGGCCTGCATTTGGGAACCTTTAATGAAAAAAAATCATAAGAATTCCTATGCCCCAGCAGACTCCTCCATTCTTTCACGTATGCAAGGGTAATTCTTCCAGACCAACGTTCTGCTTTTGAAATTGTAAATTTTGAATACTGACTGATAAGTGTAATCCTATAAAGTAACAAAGTTTAACTCAGGTGAACTGTGTGTCGTGCTAAAGTTGTACAGACTCTGAATCACCATTCACTACTCTTATGATCTTTTCTTTTCTAAGTTTCAGGGCAAGATTAAAGTGTCTCTCCTATATTACATTCAACAATCCAAATGATTAAAGCAAACTTCTCTTTGTTAGAAACACATACTTTAAACTCAGCATCTAAGACGTGACAGCCTTTGAAAAGGCATCAAATTAATCTTCATGTTTACAACTAAATTTGCACTCATATTATTGGTGTTAATAATATTTACTTAAATTTTGTGAGTACAATGATAAGTGTAAATAGTGCACACATAGTGGGAAACAACCCAGGCACCCTTGGTAAACCTATAACTCATCTAGGGTTAGCAGAAATGACTGGGTATAACAGCAAGAAACCTGCCAGTCAAAAGTGTTCAGCAGTTTTTCAGGTGGAAAAGTATGCTAATCCAGGGAGTAAAATCACTAAAGGTCAGTTAAAAGATCAAGTGTTTGATTATAAATTTTGGTTAGACTTCAACTAAGAAAGAAAAATAACACTCTGCAATCATTTTCTCCTTACCTCTCTGGCTATTATTTCTCAACCTTTTATGAAAGCTACCACCAGGCACCGGGTCATCCAAGAACTATGGGTTGTACTCAGCATTTATTTTTCCCTCTACCCCAATACATGCTTGTTCTCCATAGGCCATCTCTCCCAACTCCTTAACCTCTCTGTAACCCTTTCTTTTCATCTCCACTTCTGGTAACTGATTTCAGAATCTCATGTCTTTGGAGTTTTTGCCTCAGCTCTAAACATCTTCCACACTGCTGCATGAGTGCTCTAAGGCACACATCTGAGCATGTCATTGTTTTACATCATCCCTCTATGTCTTCCTATAGCCAAAAGGAAGAAGTTCAAATAGCTTAGCATGTCATATAGACACCATTGTGATACAGCTTAATGCCTTTCTCAGTCTTTTCTCCGATTCTTTTCATATAATTTTCTCCAACCAAATCGAGCTAATGAACTTTCCTGTATACTCTTGTGCCTTTTCTCATCTCCAAACTCCCTTGGCTTAAAGAGATGTCCTTTCCCTTCTATCACACCCATGCCATCCTCTAATTTATTTCTAATTTTTTTTGTTTGGGCGGGCACAGAGCAATATCACCACCTTCAAAAAGTTTTCCCTGATCTTTCCAATCTGAATTTTAGGTACGTCCTCATCAGCTTCCGGAGACTTACTACTTTACATCTTACTTGCTTGTTGCTACATTAGGCTGGAAGCTACCTCCCTGGAGGCAGGGGCCAGGATTTATTTATTCTTATTTCCCTAATGCCTAACATAGAGTCTATTGTCATCTGCACATTGCAGGACCATAATTTATGAGGATATATACACTTTGTGGAGACCCATAAAGTCTTGGAATAAATGAAAATTTGAGAAATTGGAGGGGTTAATGAACTTGGCCTCTTTATGTAGATGAAAAGCAAGAGTAGAAGTGACAGGGGATGGTTGAAACACTGGGAAGTGTAGTCAGCAGCTAGGTGCTTAGAGGTGAGGAAGTTTGGAGAGAAAACAAAGATGTAGCTTTGGGAATGGAGTGAGTAACAGAGCCCAGTGACCAGAGTCAATGCTAGCAAGACAGTCAGGGCACTGTTACAGGAGAAGCAGAATTTGGCATTAAACAGAAGACAAAGCAAGAGGCTGATGGCCTGGGGATGACAGACCCAAAAGGTGTTGAGATAGGACTAGATGCCACCGTCTTCAAGGAAGAAGGTGTTTTTGCACCGGAAAGGAGGAGTAAGTCTGGAATGTGATAAAAGATAAATAATTACGTTGTAATAGGATCTGAGAATGTAGCAAAGGCAAAGTTGTTGATGGTACCCTCCACCTTGCTCATGGACAGTAGATGTTTAATATCTTAAAAACCACATTTGAAGACATAGTCAATTTCTCCTAACAGCTGTAGAGGTCTGCTCAGCTCTGGACCTCTGATTTCTGATTCCTCTGATTGGATGTTATTGGTATTCTCTGAGTCATGGAAATTGATTTCACATGGCCAAGTGATGTGGCCAAGTAGTTGTATCAGTCAGGCAATAATGATATTATAATCATAACGATAATTTACATATAACAGATTTTACATTATCCTTGAGAAAGCACTTCAAATACGTTATTACTTTATATGCTTTCCTCTTACTGCATTTGTCTTTCCTGTTATTGAACTATCATATCTGCTGACTTCAGAAAATGTCTCTTCCCAACACTACTCAATCATCCTCTTCCCTTTGTCAAAACATTTTTTAAGTCTTGGGATCTCCAAGAAAACATTCAGACGAGCCTCGTCAGTTTCCAGTCACTGATTCACCATTGTGATCTCATCCTTAGAGGCTTTCCCTTCCCTTTCTCGATTTAACATAGCTTTCAAATATGCTTTCCAGTAAAATGGAGTTGTTTATACGGTTTTGTATTTCTTCCTGTTGCCTTTATAAGCATTTATCCATATTGACATTGATTTCTGTCAGGCCATGAACTACTCAAGATGAAGAAAATGGTACAAGATGGCTAGTATTTATCATGAGCCAGGTACTGTTCTAAGTAGCCAACAAGCTTAAACTAGTCTAATACTCACCAGCTCATAAGAGAGTCACAAATTGATGCAAATGCTAAAGTAAGTTACAGAGAGGTAACGGAACATTCCCAGAATCACACAGCTACTAAGGAATGCGATAGCATTTGAATCCAGAGCCTGTGTTTTCAACCATCAACTGTACTTCTCTCCTAAATTATACGTTACTAGTTGGTGACTTCAAATCTCAGCTATACCACTGATTATCTGGGTGTCAATACAACTTTCCATGTGACTCAGTTTCCTTCTCTGTGAAATGATAAAGCCTGTATATATTTCATAGATTTATTTTAAGGATTGCGTGAAATAACACACGTAAAGTCTTCAGAAAGAACTGGAAAATGGTAAACATTTTCTCAATAGTATATCAGTGTTGTGTGTGGTTGATGGTAAGTGAATTTGGGCTCAATGAATGACTGAAATGTTAATGCTTAATAGTGTTCAACATAATGTAATGTAACAATAAATATAATTATTTAACTGTTTACTAATATTTATTTTGCTTTTTAGTGTTTTTCTTTTTGCTTTTTGGCCAGAGACTTTAAGTCTCTCCAAGAATGTATGCATTTCTTAGGTTTGGTGGAAGGATTTTTATGGAGATCTTGTGCTATGCTTTCCTTAGTAAATGCTAAATTCCATCATGCAGAAGGAAGAGAGTTTCGTTATTGTTGGTACAATGGTTTAATATTCATTTTTATTCCCTGTGTGGTACTTCTGATTTAATTGGTGTTTAGAATAAAGCTCCCTACTTATTATCTGCTTTCATAATTGCAAATTTGTGTTTTAATACCTTCCACATATATACTGTGCTTTTCTTTGTTTCCTTAAATTTTTTACTGTTTCATAATCACGGCATTTGAAATCTCATAAAATGTTATTTGGGGGCTTGCTGGAAATGCCATCTACATAGTAATGGCTCAAGTTTGTAGCATCTTTAACGCATAATAGGAGATGGAATTCATAGCAGAGTAATAAACATCTCTCTTTAGGGTCTGTATTTGTGAATGGTATGACTTTGCTTCCAGAGGGCACTTAGCAACACAGCGTTATGACTAGGCGTACAAGGATAAAAACAAATAAGTAAAAAAAAAATTCTCCTTTTAACACAGCATTATTATAATTTTTTTGTCAGAATCTGAAGTCTGTGAATGCTAGACTTGTAACCTTTTAGTTTAGCTCTGCAAATGGCATAAACCAATAGGATTTTCAGGGCATACTTGGGTAAATAATCTTTTTTTCTTTTCTTTCTTTTTTTTTGGTGAGGAAGATTGGCCTTGAGCTAACACCTGTGCCAATCTTCCTCTATTTTGTATGATGGATGCTGCCACATCATGGCTTGATGAGTGGTAAGTACGTCTGTGCCTGGGATCTGAACTGGTGAACCCCAGGCCACCAGAGCAGAGTGTCCAAACTTAACCACTACACCACCAGGCCAGGCCCATTGGGTAAATAATCTTAATCCAGAAGAACATTGTTTGGACACGCCTTTAGAAAGTGCTCTAGCTGAGTCGTATCATGTAAAGAATCCCCCTTGAGTATAAGGCTTTCTACCTCTGCCGATGGAAGAGGATCTGAATATACAGCTAGAAAGTTGGGTCGATATTTACCACATATGACCTACAAAGGGAAACAGTTTAAAAGAAAGTGCTAAATTTAATCCAGAGGAATGTCAAATCAAAACACAATGAGCTTTCCAAATGTTCTTTTCCCCAGAATATGTGCTATTCTCAAGATGGCTTAAATGCAGTAGAATTCTATGAATGATTACAAAAGTCTTCATTCGTGACATTCAAGCAAAATGTTCTTGCTCTGTGAGCCCAAGCACAAGGACACATGGTTTCCTTTGGATATCACAAAGACAATGTTTACCAAGTAACCAGTTGATTTTCCCCCTGTTATGTTCACGTGTCTGTGTTATATTTTAGAAACTGAAACTACTCAGATAAAGTCCACTTGTTTTATCAAATCTCTCAGAATTTCACATCCTGACTGCTTGTATCTGCCTGTATATATATATATATATATATATATATATATATTTTTTTTTTTTTTTTTTTTGCTGAGGAAGATTAGCCCTGAGCTAACAGCTGTACCAGTCTTCCTTCACTTTATATGTGTGCACCTCCACAGCATGGCTGATGAGTGGCGTGGTTCTGCACCCAGGATCCAAATCCACAAACCTGGGCCGCTGAGGCGGAGTATGACAAACTTAACCACTATGCAATGGGGCCATATCTGCCTATATTTTCGCATAAGAAATCAGGATCTTTGCCTCGTCAAGAAAAGAAAGAAACATATTGCCATTTCCAAATTAATCTAATCAGAAAACTGGGCCGTTTTTAGCCTTCAATATGTTATGTAATGCTGGTAATAGCAGAATACAAGTAAAGGATTTAGGTTAAATTCATACAGAAGCTAGTAGAAATTATTTCTAAGACTAGAAATTATCAAAAAAGAGATCTTCAGTATTAAGGGCAAAGCTCTCAAAGACGATCCAAAATTGTAATTGAGAGTTTAGGTTGGGGGGAGATAGTGTTAGATTCTCATTGCTATAAAAGAGTTCAAGTGTCAGATAAACACAATCAACAAGTGTTCTAGGAATGGTGTTGGAATCAATCTTGGTGATTTTGAGAGAATCATGAAGAGGGATTGAGATGCTAGAACCTTGAAGGTGGGTAACCACCCCAGGTTTAATAAAGAAGCAAATGGTGAATCCCAAAAATGCTGTATCAATGAGCTTCATATTGATCCTGAGCCCAGTTTCAGGAAGGTCCATTAAATGGGTGTTCTGAGAGCACTTAGGTAAAAAGCTGGTGGCAGAGATTTACCAAGGGTGAGTAGTGCCAAGCTCACCTCTATGACATTTTTACTTGACTGTTAGATAAACATAGGCTTAGACATAGACAATCTGGATGTTTCCAGGGTAAAGTTATTGTGGGGCTACGATTGCCCTTCACCTCTGCATGCAACTTCTCCTAGGGCTGATTCTTGAGGAAAGGATGGTTGATTTGTGATCTAGAAATTTGTGTTAGTCGGTTATCAAGTATATAAATAAATAAATGATAAAATAAAATCATAAACTATCCTTTAGGCTGCTCTATGCTCAGTTAATTGTTGGAGCCTATGAATGTGCCCTTAGTAGGAACACAGAGAGCAGACACTATTATAGAGATGACTTTCTTACATTGTTTTCTGTTTAATGTTCTTGAAAAGACCTATTGTCTTACTTCAACAATCAGACTGCCAACTACGTGAAAACAGGGACCATATTTGTTCTCTCAAAGTGCTTCTCAAATGTCTTTTACATTATGGGGGCCTTAACTTTAATTATTCTATTGTAATTAATAAGACAGGGCATCATATTATAAACCATAGAAGAAACACTTGTTACCTTAAGAGTCATTCTCTATTTCTCTGGTCAATAGGACTCCCATTTAATACGGAAACTGGACACCCTGCGTGCTTCAGTGGGCCTTCCTCAGCCCTAGAATGAATGGTGATAAATCTAAGCCAATTGTTCTCAGCTCTATCTGACCCAATACCTTCACACATAACAAATTCTTGAGTGGCCCCTTCACTACTCTAAGATGTTAGTGAAAACATAACATATATATTGAAGCCATTAAAAAATTAATATAATGCTGTAACTAATATAAAGGAGAAATAATTTGAAATCAAATTATAATAAAAAATGTTTGTAGTTGTTCCAAAGCATTTACATATTTAAGTACAATGAAAGGCAATAAAATTTTCATGTCTGCACCCAGATGTTGAGTCATCGTAAATGCAAAGAGACAAATACGGTAATGCATATGAGTTTCACTGGAGAACTCAAACACTGAAACTGCCGTTCTCATTGTTGACATGACTGATCTGGATTGGAACACACGATAGATATCTTCTGTCCACCCTTCATCCCTAGTTGTTCTCCACCCGCTACGCTGCTTTTGTCCAAGAATGACCTGTACTAAATATATCAGTAGCTCCCTCGCTCTTTCATTTCTGTTTGTGTTCAAGAGATTGGAAGGAAGTTAGAAAGAGCAGTCAGGAATAATTCCACAGGCTCCCTCCCTACAAGGTCTCCTTGCTAATCTTCTCTCATAAGAAGGTGGGTGTTCCGTTCTCCTCTCAAGGTGGTTTCTATCCCATGATTCTCTCTGGTGGTCCTAACCCAGAATTATGGTGCTACTTATTGTGGTTCCTCTATTCCCATCCCCCCACACCTTTGTAAGTGATCTCTTTATAATTAAACCTTTGTTAAGTTATCTTACTTTGAGAATGCTTTTTTCTTTGTTTTTGTACTCGTGAGGGTACAGATATTTCTTTGAGATAATGATTTTGTTCAGGATCATTTAATTTGAACAGAAACACATTCTGCCTTAACCAACAATGTCATTTCTTTTACCTAAAAAATTATCCCACGATAATTGCTTTAAAGATCACTTTGGGGGCCACCCTTTGGGGGAGTGGTTGAGTTCGCACCATATTCTTTGGCGGCCCAGGGTTTCGCTCCTTCAGGTCCTGGCCGTGGATATGGCACTGCTCATCAGATCATGCTGAGGCGGTATCCCACATAGAAGAGCTAGAAGGACCTACAACTAGAATGTGCAACTATGTACTGGGGCGCTTTGGGGAGAAGAAGTAAAAAAGAAAAAGAAGATTGGCAACAGATGTTAGCTCAGGTGCCAATCTTTAAAAAAAAACAGTACTTTGCATGTTTGAAAAGCATTTCATATAGTGTCACATTATATAACCAATATTTGATTATATTACCTTAACCATGTAAATACTATTTAAATCTATGATGTTCGTTACTATAGACCATGAAGCAAAACATATTTATCTGTAATAAGAGGCTCCTGTTGATTATTATTTTGGAAGGATTATATATATTAAAGCTCCTCTGAATTTTCCATTTTTGAGACTAAGATTATAGAATTTCAAGAAGAAAATGAATCAGAATAGTCTGATTCTATTCTTGGAATCGTGATTTGATCACCCATCCAACAATGTGTGTGCACTTTCCTTCACATTGCACACATACAAAATACCATGTTGACTAATGTTGGAAAAGGTGCATCTTCAGGAATGTCTTATGAAATTGTCAATCTCACTACGCCTAGATGTTTTCTTCTTAAACCCTTCTTTCTTTTCTGCTATCAGTAAGTTCTTCTAAGAGGTAAACAAGCAGGAAAAACTAGAAAAGAACCTTAATCTAATTAAGTAAATAGTCCCCTTCTCTTAAGAATTTTTGTTTTCTAATAATTCTCATTCCCCTTCCTTTCCAAGCTTTATATTTCTTTACCCTTTCCAACTTCAGACTTTCCTGTTTGTTTTCTCTACCTTTATAAAGAAACACCTACAGTAAAGAAAAAAATAACTATGACATTTCCAATGCAGCTGCAAATTCTGCATGGCTACAGAAAAGAAGGCATTATGTGCTTATAAAGATTAAAAAAACAATAAAATTATGAACCAAGAAAGCACAGAAGGTAGTAACCACATTTAGTTGTTTATCACGGAATCATCTTTATAATCCATCTGTTTCAATTCCACAGAGCAAATTACGAGTAATTAGGAAGTTTCTCTTCATTTTATAGATTTGGGTTTGGAAGCTTTTTAGGCCAGTACAATATAAATTTTATTTACTGTTTTTGGTATTTGAATTTCAACCTGGGCAAATGGCCACCTGGAATATAATAGAGGCTTGTGGGACATATAGTCTTCCTACCACTTGGATAATGTAAATATTATAGTATATTTTCCATTCCCTTTTTATTTAAAAAAGCATACTTCATGAAAAAAGATAGCATTGTATCAACAAAGCTTAAAATTTAAAAGACACAAGGAAAGCAGTGTGTTAAAAAATAAAAAAAGATTCTATGTAAAATTAGTTACCACTGCTGTCTTCAAGTATTTTTAACCCCTTAAATGTAAGCCAAGTTTCATCCCGGGTGCATGGCCCTGAGGATATCATAAATTTGAAAAAAAAAAAATGTATCTCTTTTGGGCATGCCATACATATCAGCTTTTCTAGATGCCAAATTTCTTTTTGTAGCACCATCATGGCAGCAAGTCAAGAAGTCAGGAACTCCAGCCTCTGGTGTGGCCTTGATTGGTCATAATTTAAGCTGACTGTGATGGGGGCTCAGCTGAGATGTGTGAGTGGGCAGCTGGGCTTAAGGCTGATCTGCTGAGAGGTTGCCTTGAAATGTAACTCAACGAGGAGAGAACACGTTTAGTCAAAACTGCTAGCAACTTTGAACTATAGGTTGTTATGCGTTGAGCTTCCAGCACTGTCAAGCATCCCAAGATGGAGAAACAAAGGATGGTGAATTGAGCGTTTAATTCATTCACTTGATAGTATGGTTTGGGAAGTTTTGGATAAACAATTTCCCACTCTTTATTCCTCTACCTAACTCAGGGCCAGTTTGGGGCATGGGCTCAAATGGTCCTGAGATCCAGCAGAAATATCCCTTTGAGCCTAGGAGATAGTTATTCTGGCCCAAGCGATGCTTCTCTCCCCTTTGTCATCTAGAGTGTGATTTCTTCTCGCTGTTTGTCCCTCTGTGAGTGAATGTTGGGCAGAGGACAAGCTGGTTACACTGGATGATGGAAAAAGGTTCTAAGAGAAGTGAAAAATGAATTGAGAGCCACAGACGCATTCCTCTATAGACCCGAGGAGAGAGAGCTGTGAATGGCAGAGAAAGCAGGATCCCTCATTGCTCTCTCTACCTTGTGAGAGTAAAATTGTCAGCAATACATATCAATAATTAATTAGAGGCTTTTTAGAAACTAAGACTTCTAATAGATACCTTAATAGCAAAAGTCCCTCCTCAGTACTTCACATGACCTGTGGACAGATTTTAGTCCCTATTAATTATTCATTACTCAACAAATAGGTACTAAGTTCAAAGCATAGTCCTAAACTATGCAGGGAATGAAATGAAAAAAAAAAAAAAAGATGAAGGGCACTGTCTCTGCCTCATAGGACATTAAAATCCTATCAGCTAACTAAGAAAAATAGGGATCCTATGTCATAAACCCAGGCTCTAGTCATAACTGGGACTCTGCTGCTGACCTGTTCCCTTATTCTTGTTCTGGTCACTTGCCTCTCGTTTGGTTCTTCCCTACGCCTGCCATGGCCAGCCCACCTGTGGATGGGACTTTCTCACAATAACTACCGACTTAGATTGTAGGTTGTTTGTTTCTTTTTTGATGTCTGGTTACTTTAGAGCTGCAATAGAATGTGGTTTGGAACATGAGTCTCTGAGGATAACTAATGGCTGAACCTGTCTTGACTCAAAGACCGTTGGGGAAGGAATTTAGTAGTCAAACTCTTTTGAAAGTTTTCTCTGTTCTTCACACATCTGGGGCTGAATATATTGTTTAATTTCAACATCAATGATATCTTGATAGGCATTCATGCAAATCGGTTCTGATGGAAGTTTACTATCCTTCTCCAATAACAAGCAATACATTCCTTACTTAAATTCAGTGTAAGTATAAATACCATACGGTATGTAATGCTATCTTCTTGAATTACTGCTATAGAATATTCCAGATTGTATGAGTTTTAGGATAGTCAAGGAAATTTTTAAGTATTTTAACATTTTCAGGAAAATGTTCCTTTCGTTTCAGTTTGTAGGACTTTAAAACTTATGTTACCATCTACTAGTTGGATCACTCGTTTAATTCTGCATGCCTAATTTTTCTGTTTATCAAATTATATAGATGCTTTCTCAAAGCCCTCCTGTAGCTTTTTGAAAATAAAAGAAGCAATCATTTAAGAATTGTGTTTAAAACCAGAATTATATAGTGAGAGCAGTTGTATGTTCCTTTCAGGTGGCCATAATAGATACATTTCTTTTTCTGTGTAATAGTGTATCATTAAAAACAGTTACTCAAACTCTGATTTTTCATCTAACTGTTTTCTAAAGTGAGTTTAGCCAGTGAAAGGGTACATGGCATCATCTATAGTTTACCAGAAAGTGCCAATTATCAACCTTGAATACGTATCTCTAACTATGGGATATTTCTCCAGCTGCCAGGAGTTATTTCCAATTTTGAGATTGGAACAAGGGCTAATTTGCTATGTGCTCATCCATAATGATAAAGCTACTTGGCATTTGAACTGTATAATATCAAATCTAGGATAGTCCAAAAGAGTTGAATACTTTCTGCTCTCTCAAGAATGTGTATCATTTCCAAGAGATTTAAGAGTGAATTGCCCCCAAACCAAAAACAGTAAGTTAAATCTCCAGAGGTGCTTTAGAATGGCCTATCTCAATGGAAGCTTCTCTAGAAGCTCAAATCTTTCAACCTCTAGACAGTGTCTTCCAAGTTGGCTTTACATAATAATCGGTAAATCTCTGGTTTAAATACACACGGGATTCCTCATCACACTCTCTCTTTCCTATCTGCCTTTGTGAGTAAAAATTGATTGCAGCAATGCTGGCTTTCATGGGGCAGTGGCTAATTAGGCTTGTTAGCACCAAAGGTGGTCTTGTTACCAGGTTATCAGGGTAGTCTTATAATAGTATCCATAGCCTGCTGCCCACTTGTCTATTTTGATTCCTTCAAGGAAATTTTAAATGTCTTATGTTTTTGATTTTCTATGGTTTTATGTTCTTGGTTCACGCATATGGCTTATTTATAAAATAATCATTCTTTTGAATATTTTTTCCTGTGATAGCTTCACTAGATATCCAAGCTATTCATGTTTTTAAAAAAATTGTCAGATGATACCCAAATATAGCACTATATCAAGAAATGCCTGTATGAAATTTATTCTTGTGATCCTTGAATTCTTTCAATCTACATGTTTCATCTATCCCTGGATAAATGGTACATAAGTATGATGGCGATTCCTGTTAGCCAGAAACATTTGTGTGGTCAACATTTATAAAGTGCATTATGAATGAAAATATGCTTGAGTAGAAAGAGTTCTCTGTAAATATTGTCCTAATTACAAGTGCTCATTTTCCGACGGATTGAAGATCTCTAAATCTGTCTATAACTTTCAACTTTGGATCATAGGAATATCTCATTATAATGATCCTAGGGCCTATTTGATAATTATAATAATTTTAACACATACTAGTAACTGTTTAGGATGCAGCTAATTTGTAATGGGCTCTTAAAGTGAAAATCATCTATTTTTCTTTAATAATCAGAGTAAAATATGGACGCTATCAATTTACACTCCATATTCACAATGAACTTCAACGTGTCCCTAGAAGAAAGGTTTAATTTTGCAGGTCTAATCCACAAAATGAGGTGTTAATAAGCTACATCTTTATTCTCACTTTTAAGTGATTTCTTTTTAATCATGGCACAACATTACTACAGTTTGTATGGAAAGAAAACATATTTCATGGTCAAGTTCCTTAAGGAGATCGTTTACCTTCAGTCATATTCAGGATACATATGCTCTTACAGTGGGGACAGGAATTCATAAACACTTGTTAAATTATGCAGCCATCCTTGAAGATGTCTCTAAATTACATTTCCCTTGTTTTACAGCTTGTCTTCATGTATTCACAAATGAGATACATTATAATTAATGCAAAAGCATAGCACATCTATAAAGTTTAGAATATAAATAATTTTGCTTGGAAAGAACATACTGAATGAATTATCAAAGCAATTTTATTGGTTCCCCAATTTACCAAAGAAGAAATAAAACACCCTTATGAAAATTTCCCAGCACTTAAGCCTATTTAAGGTCTATTCCATATGCCCTTAAGTTCTGCAGATTCCATTGCCAGTAAAAGGAGAGTGCCTGATAATGAAACAATTCTTCTCTCATATTCTTCTCCTCTTTCTTGTAAGTACACAGAATACTGTCTTCGTCCTGGTGGGACCATTGTCTCTGTCTCCTCAGAGTTTGTGTAGGTGTGAGGAGAAATGTTTGTTAATTTTGCTTCCTAAAAAGTAAAGTCTCAGTGGTTGAAGGTTTGTCAACAAACTTTTCTTTTATCTTCATACTAATGTCTTGCAACTGCCAGCTTGCTTTTATTTAGATGTTGTGATACTGTGATTTATAATAAATATCTATTTTGGTCTTTGTTCACAGTTCCTGGCTCACAGTTCCCAAAATCCTTAGAATTTTGTGACCAGTAAGAGCAATGGGAGCATCTTTTGTTATATTTGGTCACTTGTCCCAAGTTCCTGAGATAGCTTCAGAACTATACAGGTGAAACAGGTGTCTTGTTATTCATAACAAGCACTTTCAACCACAGCCGAGTTTATTAATGAGGTCACCTTTGGAAATCCCCTAAAGAGAGGGGAGCTGGTTGCCAGGAGAACCCAACAGGAATAGAGGGTTGGAACTTTCAGTCCCATCCCCTGATTTCCTGGAGGTTGAATGAGTTGCCGATGGTCAATGATTTAATCAATCACGCCTATGCAATGAAGCCTACGTAAAAATCTAAAAGAGGAGCGGGTTTGGAGAGCTTCCAGGTTGATGAACATGTAGTGATTTGGGGAGAGTAGCCACTCAGAGAGAGCATGGAAGCTCTGTTCCTTTTCCCATAGCTTACCCTATGTCCTTCATCCAGCTGTTGATTCATATCCTTACTATCTTTTGTAATAAGCCCATAATCTAGTGAGGAAACAGCTTTCCTGAGTTCTGTAAACTCCTCTAGCAAATTAATGGAACCCAAGGAGGGGGTCCTGGGACCCCGTGATTTATAACCAGCTGGTCAGAAGCATAGGTGACAACCTGGACTTGTGATTGGTACCTGAAGTGGGGGGCAGTCTTATGGGACTGAACCCTTAAGCTGTGGCATCTGACGCTATCTGCAGGTAGATAGTGTCAGAATTGAGTTGAATTGTAGGACACCAAGCTGGTGTCACAGAATTGCTTGGTGTGGGGGAAAAACTCATATCAAAATTGGGTGCAGAATCATTTGATGGTGAATCATAAAAGAGGAAAACTAACATTTATAAGGACTGTGTTCCAGAAATTGTATTGATACCACCTCCTTTAATTATCACACTTATTTTTCCAATTAGTGTTATTGTTCCAATGCTTTGAAAGGTTCACCAACTTGCTGTAGATTTCATAGCTTACAAGAGGAAGAAATGACGGTGGAGCTCAGGTTTGTGGACTCAGGTTTATCAGACTGAAAGTCACATGCTTTCATATCTCCATACTGGACAGAGAAGAGGATGATCAAAGGAAGATTAAGATTTTCAACAACAAAGGTCTTGTCTAAGTAGTAAGAAAATTATATTAAACAGAGGATTCTATTTCCTAGGTAGTCTGGTTAACAATTCAGCTTGCTCCATGTTATGAAATACGACAGATGAAAAAATTATGAAAGTTCTTCTAAATTTGAGCTCAATGTAGTTGGCCATACTTCCTCTTGAGAGTAGAAAGGGCAGATTTTCTGTCCAGGCTTTTTGCTATCTTTTTCCTATTTCCATTTCTGGAGAGATCTGGAAAGGGGATGACTTAGACAAAATAGCAAGTTTTCCATAAAAAATTTAAAGTCAAATGAAAGTAATTTTTAAGAATTTTTTAAGAAATCCAATCTTTACTGAATCCTAATCGATAAATCTAACCATCTGTCTTTCATATATTGACAATTTTTACCCCTGGCTCAAAGTGGCTCTCTCCCACATACTCCTACCTTAATTCTAGTTGATATCAATACTATATCATCATAGATAACCCTTTGCATATCCTGGTCTTCCAGTTCCTTGAATTCCTCTGCTACAATGACAATGTTTTCCACCTGATCTGTTGCTGCTTACATCAGTTCTGTCACCAGATATGTGGGGTTTTCCTCCCACCAACCAATTCTCCACTCTGCAGACATCAACTGGGTGTCCTACAATGCAATTTTTAACTACCTGCAGTTAGTGTCATATCCCTCAAGTTAAGGATAGTCCCACAAGACCATTTCAGACACCAATCACAAGTTCAGTATCTCTCGTACTTCTGATCCTCACACCCAGATTGGGCATTATCAAAGCTGCGGAGGAAGTTGTGAGAACCATTGATATATAGCCAGAGGATCAGACGTATTGATATCAACAGTTGAAAGGGTGCTTATGAATAACAAAAGATACCCCTCTCAGGCTATCACTTAGGAAATTACAAGGTTTTAGGATCTCTGTGCCAGGAAGAGGGGACAAAGACCAAATATATATTTCTTATTATATCACAATATCACACCACCCTATCTTGTTCACTTGCTTCTACAAGACACACCCTAGACCCGTGGTTCTAATTACTGTGCGCATCAAAATTGCCTGAAAGCGTGTTAAAATAGAGTTTGCTGGGACCTGCCCACTGAGTTTCTAAACCAGTAGATCTAGGGTGGAGCCCGAGAATATGCAATTCTAACAAGTTCCTGGGTGATGCCAATGCTGCAGATCCAGAGGTCACACTTTCAGAATGACTGACTGAGACATTGTGATTGCTTACACCAGCAACTCCTGTATGCTCACAATTTCGTCCACCCCATTCTCTGAGCTCTTCCTTCAAAGGTTTCTTTTAATGCTCTTACTTTAAAGTCTTTTGATCTCTCTGGGCCCTCCAAATTATTACCTTATCACAGTAACATTACCCCTCACTCCCTTGATGGCCTGTCTTGCCTGTTTTCCTGCCTAAATTCTGCGGTCAATTATTCTCTTGGACATACCCTCAACTTCCCTGTTTTTCTTTTACTTTGTTGAACCAGCTTGGAAATAATAAATCCTGGTGAGATCCAAATTTCCACCTAATCCTCATCTATCCCTGAGCAGCTGGATGTATGGAGCAAATCACAAAACACACTGTCTTCTGCCACTTTAAATTTATAACAGAATTTCAGAGCCTGTAAATCAATCACACTACATATGCTCCAATCCATTCACTCTCGAATTCACCTAGCTTTGCATCTTCTCCTGTCTCTTAAACCTCCAACACCTCCCCAGAAATCATTCATTTTTGATTCCTACTTTTCTGAGAACACTGAATCAACCAGAAGAGAATTTGAGTCCTAAAACTATTTATACTCATTTTACTATATGTGCATCCATATAGACTGCCTTTCTCTATTATTCCCCATGAACTACCAAGCCCCTATCTGTATATTCTCTTATGATCCTTATTTTACAAATGACGAAATGAGAATGGAGGACAAGTTACTTTTTTATTCTGAGACAGCTTAGATTCAAACCCAGACTCTGTTTCTAGAGCTGGGGCTCAAAATCCGTGCATTTGGAAGCTGGAGCCCAGAAGAAAACCAGGGCTGGCGAGGTCCTGGATGCAGCTGTTGACTGAGGAAACGGACACTTTTACTGCTATCAGCCCCTTGAAACAGACGTTCAGCATGCTCATAGACCAAAATCAGTCACCCCAGAGAGCTGAGTAGGATTTGAAATGTCGGGGGTCAGTGAACAAATACCCTCACTTAGCATTTAGAGATAAAAGCCTCAATAAGCACATTCTCTTCAGGACATTTAATTTAAAACATATTTCATTGGCGAAATGCAACTTTGGTAATTGTCGGCCATCTGATCATTTCCAGTCTATACGAGTGGGAGGAGTGGAGAGAACCCAGAGTTTTCCCAGGTGCCTGATATTAGGAGAAATTTTATATTCCAGAAAAGCGAAGGGTTCAGAAAGGGAAGGTTAAGGACGTAGAAAATAAACCTCAAATCTTTACCTTTGTGATGAAATGTCAAGAAAGACTGATGATTGCGTGGATATAACTTTGCCATTCATATCTATCAGCGTGTTCAGCAATATTTTATATAATGTATAAGTTCTTTTTTGACAGTAGTTTATTAATAAAAAGCTTTGTTTCTGAGGAATTCATTGAAATCTCTAAAAACATTCTGAAAATGCTAAAATAAATATTTTAAATATTAAATGAGGGGGTGGCTCCATGGCCAAGTGGTTAAAGTTTCCTGTGCTCTGCTTTGGTGGCCCAGGTTCACAGGTTCGGATCCCAGGTGTGGACCTACTCCACTATCAGCCATGCTGTGGAGGCATCCCACATATAAAGTAGAGGAAGATTGGCACAGATGTTAGCTCAGGGTGAATCTTCCTCACAAAAAATAAAAATAAATAAATAAATCAGACAAATCTATGTAAAATGACTTTATATAAACGTATGTGCTCTGTGACGATAATGCCATTATAGATATTGGCAAGTGGTGTTGGTTTTATTTCATTTTATACTGACAAATCTGGTTAAAATCCAGATTCTGAACTGAATTTCAGAATAAGTATCTTGAAGAAATCAATATATATGTAATCTTTAGAAAAAAATCTTCCCTACTTGTTTCTTAAAATATACACAGGCTCTGACTTTGGTTATACCCTGAAAAATTATCTAAATCTATGGGCAGCTACTGCAAAGTGGTAGCTCTGGGTGTCTACTCTGTTTTGATGCCTCTCTAGTCTAATTGCTGTAAAATATTTAATAGAAACAAATTGGTTGACAAATGGAAAGTTTGAACTTTGTGCACTAAATTTTTACTTTGTATTATCAGCTCTTGAAAAATAGGTGCATACTGTAGAAGTGACATTCATTTACTACATCATAATGTATTTCAGGCTTTTTATCTTCAGCTACAGAATTCCTCCATTCTTTTAATTATGTTCACAGCCCTTAGTCACCCATCACGGCCTTTCTACCTTCCCTAGTTCACAGCTCTATTACATTTCTCCAGGAGATGCATTTCCATAGTTCTGCCTTGTTGTAAGTTTTATTTTTTCTTCCAGTTTTTTTTTGATTGCCATCCAAATTTTTTTGGCTTTATCAGAGATTTTCACTTTATTGTTTGTCACTTCATTTTTTTCCTAGCTTTTCATAATTTACTGCGGTTACACCGCCTAAGCTTTTAGTTCTCTTACCAATTTGTTTTTAAGGATTCAAACTTTTTCATTTTATTTTTAGCTCCTGATCCTCAGAAAAGTCTGTACCCTTTTGATTTTCGCTTGCTTCATCGACACATTCTTGTGTTTTGTTTTCATTTTAAAATACCAGAAAGTAAAATGTCTCAGCAGCTTGGTGAGAGGAATAGTTTATTTGTAATTCAAAAAATTTTACTCTTTGTGAGGTATTTGCTTAGAGGTTAAATCTCATGTATAAATTCCTGAAAAAAAATCTTAAATTTCTGGAGAGTTAATGGACATTCTTTTATCATTCTATGCATCACTGGTGTAATATTTTTATTTCCCTACTCGGGAGAAATAATTAAGAAACATTTGTTGTTATTAGTAGCATCTAAATGTTAATGTATTAAATAATTGAATATTTATTAGATATTCTTATTTCTATTATATCTAATTAGATCAATTAGATATTATTAAAACCCTATTAAGCAACTGGACATAGAAACGCATAAAAACAAAAAGTGTAATTTACCTCTATTCATGTTACATGTCTTTTTTTCTCTTCTAAAAATAGACTAATCAGTTGTGTCCTGATATACTGACTATGGCAGGAGAATAGGGAGAGGAGAAAAGCCCTGATTTGTAGAGCTTGCCCGTTTCTATGGTGTGAATATTTCACTGTGGCCAATTTCAAGCTACCAGCAGTTTAACAACCAGCTCATAAAATTTCAGAAAATTTAATCCGCTCTGATAAGTTGGTACAGGCCAGCACAAGCCAGCTGCAGCACAAAACTGCAACTGGTTATTAATTTTTACTGGGTCACAGATATCTTTGAACATGTATGTTGATATCTTTGACCCTTAAAAAGAAAGCTTATATACAGATTTTGACAAAACTTTGCAGTTCCACCCATGGAATCCTCTTTCGATGTGTACTTGTAATTTAAAGGGTTCAGAATTTAGGATTCACAGATGCTCATTTATCATTTGTTCTGAAGACTTTGGCTTTTATAATTTGGGAGCCAGATATTTCTCTGCAGCACCAGCAACTGCATTTCCTCAGAGAGAGTTAGGAACAGTCCAGGAAGGGGCCTTGGTCTCCAGACAGCATGCTCCTCTTCCTCCTGAGGCATGCCAGGTAAAGAGCTAATTGTGTTTCAATAATTATGTATGATTTTTGTACCTCGACTATTTATCTACTTTGGGACTCTTTCTCTACATTATTTCTACCAGATAAAGTGAATAAAGAACACCTTTTACAGGCATATCAAAAACACACATTTTTCTTTTCATATTTTGATCTTGTCAAATTATGTCAAAAAAACCGTAAGTTAAATTTAGTGAAGATCTGAAATTTTCTGCTCCGTTGTTATAAAAATAAATTCTAGAAGTTGTCTTTGTAAAGAATAGCAAAAAGAGAAGAAGATGGTTTTCACTTGCTGCTTCAATGGTTCTTGGCTTATAGTGTATCTAATTAAAACGCAAAACTCTCAATTTCAAGTTTTATATGCAGTAATGGCCTGATTAGAAAGTAAATTCTCTGGCCGGCCTGGTGGCACAGCAGTTAAGTTCGCACATTCTGCTTCAGCGGCCCAGGGTTCCCTGGTTTGGATCCTGGGTGTGAACATGGCACCGCTTGGCAAGCCATGCTGTGGCAGGCGTCCCACATATAAAGTAGAGGAAGATGGGCACAAATGTTAGCTCAGGGCCAGTCTTCCTCAGCAAAAAGAGGAGAGTTGGCAGCAGATGCTAGCTCAGGGCTAATCTTCCTCGAAAAAACAAAAGAAAATGAAAGTAAATTCTCCAACCCACAAAATCTGGAGTCAAGAAACTTGTAAAAAAAAATCACTTTAATTTCATTGCTGATAAGTTTGCGAATTTAAATCTCAACTCACTGTGATGAATTTATTTACTTTGTGCTGACATGACAGGATCTTAGGGCTTTGTTTTCCAAGTCAGTTCTAAATCTGCCTTGTATCAAAGTCTCCTCATTATGCTTTGGATGTTATGGTAGATAAATGGTATCTTCACAAAGATACATTCATTCTGGTATTTAAAATGCCTACTTAAAATTCTGCATGAATAGTTTTATTGAAAAAATATGTAGACAAGCCATTAATTATACACAAAGACTTGGAACAAATTCTTATAAGAAGCATAGGACACTTTCCATTAAATGTATACATTTTATACAAAGTTACTGAGTCTTCCTGTGGTTAAACAATAAATCTTAGAAATTTACTCTGCTCCCCAAAAGGTAATTTTTTTCTCTGTGACACACATAGAGCATACACTCAGATCTTAGCCTAGCTTAAATAACTAGACAGTATTTTCAGTGCACTTTTCTGTTCCTTAAAAATCTAGTTGCTGACAGTAAGTTGCTCAATTATCTTCCTCAATCTCTTTTTGTTTTGTTTTGTAATTATTATTCTATTTTTGTTCTCCTTTAGAATTGTGAAAATATCTTGAATCAGAAAATGCAGAGAATATGTAATTGAGTGAGAATGCATCCTGTCATAAAAGTGAACCTGGAAAAAAGTATTTGTTATAAATTATACCTAGAATTTTAAGTGCAATTTTATTCAAAGCACATGAAGCGTTTACCAGCTCACATATTTCACAACAGTATGGGATTTATTGTTCTTTTATTTGGAAGCAGATTCAGCAGATAAATGATCCCTTTATTTCTTACATTTTTAACTTTGATTTTCTGAACTTGTCAATTTATACTGATTAATGAAGAGTCTTTACATGTAAAATTCACAATCTTTTTTTTTCCAGTTTAAAAGTACAAATAGTAACTACTCTTGCACTAACAGGGAGAGGAAACTCAAAAAGTACAATTAGTTGGCCAAAAAAGAAACCCATAAACGTGTCTTAAAATTCTTGATATCTTGAGGACCAAAATGGACTGAAAACAAACATCTAGGGAAAAAGACTAAAAAGCTAAAATATATGATAGGCAAATTCCTCTTTGTTCTCGAATATGTGACTAGCATGGCATTTCAATAAGTGTTAAATTTTCCTGCAGATGTACTAGATGATAAAATTCCAAAAAATATCCTTCTACGAATGTCATTCTTGTGATCAGTATGAGAGAACTGTCCTGTTTTATTTATTAGGGAACTCAAATTAAGAAATCACAGCTAAATCCTTACTAATAAGCATTAGAGCAGACTCTTGTATATAAAAATGAGCCATATTACTTGTTCAAATTTTTTGTTGTTGTTGTTCAAAAAAAATATTTATTTATAAAAAATACAATGGGATAAGTTTATGCTGAGAAATGCAGCAATAAATACTGTTGAAGAAAACAGATCAACTCTACATTGATACATTGGCACAAACAGGAAGAGCAGAGGCACCCCCAGACCTAAATGTCTGCAGGCCGACTGTACATGCTCCTTCAGAAACACCACTCAGAAAAGATCTGGTCAGCTTGGGTAAGAGAATGAGTACACATATAATCACAAATGCACACTGATCATGACTTTATTTAAAAATTAGCAAACAATACTGTAGAAACATTGATATGTAAATTTCTAAAATGCTGCATCTTAAATTTAATTGGCAAAGACCACATTTAGCTATAAGCATGAGTTTAGTCTTCCATGTAGAAACGAGATACTAAACTGTAACAAAAAAAAAAATAGGTTCCTACTGTTTGAAAATACCAGTTTAAGTAGAAGATTGTAAAAATGCATAGATCTTTCATAAAAGAATTGACTGTACAACAGTACTCCCCTTTCACAGTATTCCTTTTTACTTCATATGAAAGTTATCGGTTATGCTGTAGGATTTAACTGTTACAGCACTAACAGGCAACTATTTAGGGAAGAGGCAGAAAAGGAAAAAGGAATGTATGTAAGGCAATATTTCTTTTAGGTACAATAAGCATAATAGTGTTTTAGGAAGACAAGATAAAAATTACTCAAGGCTAGCTTGGTTCTCACTGAATAAAAACAATGGCTAAATACTGAGCTGCTCTGTGTGAATCTAATAATCAAGGCCTTGGTCGCCATATTGGTAATCTCTGGGGTAGTCATCTTGGTACTCGCCATGATATTCATCTGGGTATTCTGCCTGATAATCACTATCACTGATTTCCGACCCATTTGTTCCTGTTCCTTGGCTTCCATTGTGAATGACAGGTTCTGTTGGAGCAGCACAGTATTTGGGATCATATACTTGCCGCCCCAGCCCATACACACTCATTCCTTTCTGGGAAGCGACTTTGTTGGTACCCATCTGTAGAGAAATTGTCGAGTTGTCCACTGGCTGTAATGTTAGCTTCTGATCGTAGATGTCTCTCCTGGTACCTGGTGCTAACATCCCCGCCTGGCTGGCTCCTTTGTTGGTGCCCATCTGCAGACTAATCGTGGTCTGGTCAAAAGGTTTGTCAGTTTGCATTTTGGGATCATAAAGATGCCTCCTAGTCCCATAGGCTGTCATACCTGCTTGGCTGGTGCATTTGTTGGTTCCCATCTGCAAACCAATTACACTCTGGCCAGCCTTTAATTTTCCTTCATCAAAACGTCTTGTTTGTTTTTCTGCATACTTAACTCCAACGTCAATGGTTGTATGGAATCCTTTTGTTTTAGCCAGACCTGCTAGAGCCACCAGCGTAGTCTGAACCTGGGTCATGTTTCCATTCTCAAAAAGATCATTTGCTTCAAATATGTCATGTGGCTTCATACCATAAGCCTGAATAGCTTTAATGAAGTTGCCAATATTCTCCAACTGAGGCCAGTTTAAGGAGGACTCGTTGACCTTCTTCACTGAGCCTGGCTGTAGCTTGTTAATGAGTTCGCAGAGGATTATGCCATCTTTTAAGCCCAGCTGAAAGTTGGTGCCAATGCTCATGCCTGTCACCTCTTCTATCCAATTGCGAAGATCTTCTTCTGCCTGGTGATCATACTTGGAAGCAATCTTGTTCTTGACCTCGGCCGAGAGCCCGTAGGAAGGGCCCTTGTTGAAGTGGGTCATGGTGGTTCGGGCGGCGGGAAGCGGCTGAGCTCGGGCCGGGGGATTCCTCGCACTCGCCTTCCCCGCTCCTGGCCCTGAGCAGAGGCCGCAACGCGAGATGCTCGGAGCTCGCTCTCCTGGGCGGCGCAGGAGATGCCCGGGCGCGGCGGCGGGGCGCGGGCGGTGCCTCGGCGACTCGGTCCGACTCTACTTGTTCAAATTTTAATTAGGAAATTCTCTTACTCCCTCTTCCATGAAAAATGCATGGGCGCTCTGCAATCCAGGCAAGTAAATCTTCTTATTTACTATGACTTCAGATACCCAAGACCTGGAATACACTATTCCCAAGCTGAGATTCCCAAAGAAGTTTTTCAGGACGAAAGAATCAATATAACATTAACAGCTCAGTGGCTGGTACTTTGCATCTTTCCTTTTAGCCATTTCACTTTGCCACTGAAAAATGAAAGTTATAGAGATATATTAATCACTCACCATAAGTCAGGTATTGTGGTATGTATATTGGGGGAGTAAGGATAGAAAAATGAGTAATTCACAATCACTGAACTCAGTTTGCTTGAAATTGATCCTATGTGCCATGTTGCTAAATTCCGGGTAATGTGTGGGACAATCCCAAGTGACTTGAATGTTGTCCTTCCCAAGATGCCTAGTGTCCACCTGGAAATTTTGCCTAACTTGATTCCTGGTTCCGTATGTTCACAAAGTTGAATTTCTGTTTTGTTTTGTTTTTAAGTATATAAATGAATATTGACCACTCATTATTTAGATTCTCTCATTTTTAAGCTTCTGTGATGCCATTTTGCTTGACTTTTTATGCCTCTAGAGTCACACACCATCCTTCTTTCTAGCCTTCTCTTCTGTCATCTATTTTAAATTCTAAGGGCCCCCCTCCAGGAGTTGGTACTCCATTCTCTACTCTTATAATATATACTTCCTGTAAGTGATTTTATTTACAATTTTGGTTCATGTAATTTTATGGTTCTTGAATCTGTACCTGTATTTTCAACATCTCTTCTCAGCTGGAGAACCATGTGTGACTCCCTTCTGGATCTCTCCAGTGGGAAGTCCCAAAGTATCTCAAACTCAATATGCCCATTACTGAACTCCTCACCTCCACCTCTTGTCCCACTCCCATACTCTCTGCTCTAACCTGTTCGTCTTCCTGCTTTCCATATGCTGGTTATTGAGATCACACACCTGGTCATCGAAGCCAGACGTTCCAGCTTCATCATCACCCCCTATCTATTCATCTCACTGCCTGCCCCAATTGCATTCAATAAGTTGCCAAACACTCTTGAGTTATCGCTGAAATCTTTCACCCCTGTCTATCTTCATTTCTCTTGCCATTGGTATATCCCTTGTCGCCTCTCACCTGGACTGTCTTATATACTCTTGTAACTGGGCTTCTTCCCTTTTCTAATTTTATTCCTTTACACTCTATCTTTTTTTACACTGCTATGTCTCTCAAATCTTCAGAATAAAACTAAGGCTCTTCTTCTGAAATGCAGGCTCTTCAGGATTTAGAGATAGCTGCTATCAGCCTTGGCTCTGCATCTAAAACACCTGGGAAACTTTTTAAAAACACATGCTCCCAGGCCATTCTGCCTGAAATTCTGATTTAATTGGTCTCCAGGAAGGATCTATACAAACGTATTTCTAAAACACCCAAGGGATCCAAATATGGAGAAAGAGCTGAGCACCTCTGAGGCAGTCTATTCTTACCTGCCCTCCTTGACTTAGGGACCTGGATTCTCTTCTCCACTTGCTCAGGCCCCTGTGACTTTGCACACTTGATTCTTGGCCAACATACCCTTTCTTCTCAGTCATCCTTCCCACTTCTCGTCCCCCTTCCTCAGTAATCTGCTTAACCTGTATGCAAAACATCTGAAAAGTCAATGACACTAACACACCTTCCAATGAAGCTACAGGATGCCCTTGACATCTGTCATTTTTACTGTTGAAGCATGCACATGTTTTTGTAATTGTTATATTTGTTCTGCCTCCTTTGATAGGCTGTGAGCTCCTTTAAGAAGGGAATGTGTATTATTTTGCTCTGAAGTTCTCTATCCCATTGCCTGGGACAGAGCAGGTACTCATTAAAAGATTTCCAAATTGACATTAAGGTATTATTATACAAGATAGGAATCTGTATGTGATGTTATTTCAAATCAGATGATGTCAAAATAACTCAAAAGTCTAATCCACCTCTTACCACTTTCCTATCCTCCCCATCATCTGCCATACTCTTAAGTGCTCTATCTGCTTTCAGATGCTCGTCCCTCTGTATGCTTTTCTTGAGAATATAGCAGAGTGATCTTTTAAAATGGAGCATTCCAGAGATTTCCAATCAGATGGTAAGGCTCAACTTTGCCTACTTCCCAAGAGGGTTCCCTTTGTTCACGGAGCTGCAGCCACACTAGCCTCTTTGAGTCTTCTCATACTCCCTGTGCTGATTGCACCCCATCAGCCCCTCTTCCCCATGCATTACTCTTTTCTCCCTTCTCTGCCCTGCTGGATGCACTTTATGGTCTAATTACCTGAGGTCCGTTACCCTCTGGCTTTCTGGAGTTCAACAAATAGCAGGACAGGGCAAGAGATTGGAGAACTGGACGAGAGAGAGCCTGGGGTATTTGTCCCTTAGTCTTCCCCCCTAATGTCATCCCGGCATGGCTGCATTTGTTTATAGCTAAGCTCCTGGAGGACACTCCTCTTCTAAGCCACTAAGTCTCTCACTAGGTTCCAGTGAGTCTGTTTCTTCTTTTTGCCCCTTTAGATTTAGGAGTGTTAAATGTTTCTCATGGTTTCCAGTCCTTGAGTGTCCCTCATCAAGCCTTGTTAGTCCCAAATAGCCCTTCCATTAAATTCCTTTAAGTTAGTCTTTTCTCATGTGCCGCCTGCTTCTTGCCAGCACGTTGATCTATACACATACCAAGTGTGCTTCCATCTAAAGGCCTTTGTACTTGATGTTCATGGTATCTGATATTAGGTGCTACTCCTAAATATTTGAATGGCTCATTCATTTACATCATTTACATCTCTGTTCAAATGTAATCTCCTCAGAGAAACCTTCCCTGGTCCCTTATTGAAAATAGCCCCTCAGCCCAGTCCCCTCCACTTTATCTCTACCCCTGCTCTATTTCCTCTATGGAATGTCTTACTATAGTAAATTATCTTATTGATATTGTTTGCTTACTTGCTCATTCATTCGTTCATTAATTGACTTCTACGCTAGAATGTTTGCTCTGTAAGAACAATGCTGGCCCTAAAATAGGTTGCTCAGTAAATTTTTAAAAATACTTTTTCATTAAATGAATAAAAGTTACTTTTATGACTAAATTTCAAGAGTTCAGTTCTCTCACAATTCTAAATATTTTTGCTGGTTAGATTAACAAGTTCTTTCCTCATCTTATTTGCACTATGTTCATCAAATTACTTTACGCACTGGCAAGATTTATATGCTAATACTGTGATTTGAAGAAAACAGCATTTATATAAATATCAGTTGTATATAGCTCTATTTTTGTAAAAATCAATTTGAATGTGTTTTATTATACTTCACAGGAATTTAAATGCTTTTAACTTCTGGAGTGTGTCCTTGGGAGGAGGTCAGCATTCTTTAAGAGATTAGGAAAAAAATTAGGCAGGCAGAAAAAAAAAATGATTTATGTCATGTGCTTAGTATGCCTAACCATTCCCTTCTTTGAGAAATCTTTAACCTCTATTTCCTCGGTATTGCATCATTTTCCTTGTACTACCTCATCCTATGCTCTTATTTTTCTGACTGAACTCTGAGCCATCTTGTTTTCTTACCTCTGAGGATGCTCAATGTTGTCATCATTTTTCAAACTTCTGGTCTCAGCTTCCTCATAAATTCAACGTCACTCCCTCCTAGGCTCTTTCAACAATATCTTGTGAGCGACTAACTTTTCCAACTTCATCTTTAGACTGTCCCTCTTGTCACTTCCCAGGCTCTCTCTGTATTTGCTTTAACTCCCTTGAGCACATGAGTCCTAACATGGTGAGTACTGAGCAAGGAAGGTATGTCCATTTTACCATTTGTTAGTGGCACCACCACTGTTTTGACTTTTCTGCTTGGTTACCTGGATTTTGTTGCTTGTTTTTAATTTTTTTTCCCCTCTCTTAAGCCTCAACTTTTAGTCAATACTTTTTCTTTACAAATAGTGTCTATTCTAGTTGTCTTTCTTTGCTTTTTCCATCATCATTATTCACATCTAAGGCTCAGTCATCTGCTTCCTGAAGTACTGCAATAATGCTGAGGACAGCTAATACTTTATTGAGTAATTCCTGTGTGCCATGCAGTAACTGAGGTATTTTGCATATCATTTCAGACTAAAAAGAAAAAACTTCATATTTTTCTGAGCATCTTAACCTGATGAAATTTATCAGCCATTATTTGACTGTTAGAAGATACTGACTAAAATTAGTCAATTATAATGTGAAACTATAAAAAAAAAGACCTGATGTTTGAAATCATGATTATTTTTATAGTATCATTTGAGATTTATCTCATAGTACAGATTTTTCTTGACTTACAATAAGATTACGTCTCAATAAACCCATCGTAAACTGAAAATATCATTTCAAAAATACATTTAATAAACTTAATCTACCAACCATCACAGGTTAGCCTAGCCTACCTTAAACATGCTTGGAACACTTACATTAGCCTACAGTTGGGCAAAGTCGTCTAACACAAAGCCTATTATATAATAAAGTGTGGAATATCTCGTGCAGTTTATTGACTCCTGTACCAAAAGTAAGAACAGAATGGTTTATGGGCACAGAATAGTTGTAAGTGTATTGGTTGTTTGCTCTCATAATCCCATGGCTCACTGGGAGCTGCAGCGGCTCACTGCTGCTATCCAACATCACGAGAGAGTACCCTACCTCGTATCACCAGCCTGGGGAAAGATCAAAATTCAAAATCCAAAGTATGGATTCTACTGAACGTGATTGCTTTGGCACCATCATACAACTGAAAAAAATTAAGTCAAACCATCGTAAATTAAGGTCTGTATATCTAAGCTAGTATGCATGCTCCTCACACTCACGGGTACTATACCTCTCAATAGTGTTCACTTCTATGTTCGAAATATTCAGTCAAGAAATGGTGGCTATTCCTTAATTTCTACTTTCAATCTTCCTTCTGGTTAGTTCTGTCCATCCACAGTTAGTATTTTACCATTTACCACTTTACCATTTAAAAGATATAGCATTCTTGACTTATTAACATGTCCACATCTCTGTGTGAGGTCTCATATCTCTGACCTCACATCATTATTTGGATGCCCATGGCTCTTTTTTACCCAGGACTTTCCCTTTTATTAAAAAAGCTTCTCCCAACCATGTTCTTTTACTATACCCATGCCAACTATGCATGTGTTTTCATCTCACAATGTTCAAGTACCAAAATTAACCATAGGCTATAGAATAAATTCAGTAGGATTATACATAATTATTCAGATCATGAAAACCTATTAAGCAAAAAGTACACAAATTTGCAAAGTAGCCAGTGTAACTACTGCTAATATTCTTTATGAAGTGGTTTTTATTTTTTGAGATTAATTGGCTTTTATGGAATTTTTAGATTTTTTTCTCTCTTAAATCTCAGTTTTCCATCAATCACTTTTAAATGAAATTAATTTAAGAGAGCTACAAAATTTCTAACCTATCTTTGGCAGCCTTTAAATATGCAAGGGCCAATTTCTTATTTTTTATCCTTTGGATTAAACAACGACTATCCTAAAATTGTCTACATTTTTCTTTAATTTCAAAGCACTTACATTTTGAAGCACTATTCTTGATACTCTGCATTGTGTTAACGTCTTCCTTGAAATCAGAGCCACAGAAAACAATCATAATCAGCTTATGGACCGACAATATATTAATTTTTTAATCACTCTTTTATGATGCAATAATTTTATCAATCTTACTACAGCTTTGTCCTCTGTTTAGAGTTACCAGCAGAAATTTAGCTTATAGTGAACTAATTCATTCTGATCTTTACAAAATAAAATACTAAGTTTTCATTCTATATTCACTTATTCATTAATCCATTAATCCATCTAACATTTGTTATTAAATAAATTCTAGTTAATAAGTACTATTACAGCTGCTTAGGATACTGAGGAAAATATAAACATCTTATACTTCCTTTATATAGGGAGACTGAGACAAATGAACCAAAACTTATACAGCATTGTGACATGTGTTTCAAGTTTGGCTATCTTAACCCTCTATATAGAACTTCATGCTTGCCTGCTAAATTTGATTTTGTATACTTATTCATATTACTTTTTAATCTTGAATTAAGTGACCCAACATATATTTGCAGTACATATTTTCATCCACTCCATTGATAAAAATAATAAATAAGCAAAGTCTAAAGGATAAGGGACACTCTGAGATGTTACTAGAAACCTCTCTTCAAGATGAAAAAGGAATAAGAACAAGGGTATTTAAAACACATATCCCTAATAAGACAGATGTATTAAGAGTTCACAAAACAATTAGGATATATAAAATGGGATATATTAAGGGATTTATTATGAGGAGTTACCTCACATGATTATGAAGGCTGAGAAGTCCCACCATCTGTTGTCTGCAAGCTGGAGATCCAGAGAAGCGGGTGGTGTAATATAATTTTGGTCTGAATTGGAAGGCCTGAGAACCAGGGAATCTGATAGTGTAAACCCTGGTACAAGGGTAGGAGAAGAACAAGAGGAATGATGTCCCAGCTCTCTTAGATGGGCAAAGAGGGAATGAATACTCCCTTCCTCTGCTTTTTGTTCTATTCAGGCCTTCAATGGATTGGATGTTTCCCACTCCCATTGGAAAGGACCGTCTACTGAGTGCACAGATTCAAACGCTAATCTCACGCAGAAACGCTCACGGACACACAAAGATCATGTTTAATCTTGGCACCCTATGGCCCAGTCAAGTTGACAATAAAATTAACAATCACAGCAGGTAGATCAGCATGATTTTGAAATCCTTTTTCTCTACACAGTTCACTTATACCGTTTGCTGTGCACACAAAATCAAAGTATTCCCTTCATAAACAATTTTCTTTTATTATGCCTATTGTGATAAAAATATGCCATATCTCTCCAAATCTGCCTGACATTCAAGGCAATCTGGTATAATGACTAAGAGTGTCAGCTTTATTTTCGGGGTCTCCCAATTTGACTGTGGCCAAGCCAAGTTCTCAGGACACAAAATGAGACTAACAAGAAGGCCACGGTTCTCCCTGAGAAAGCATGCCTAATTAATGGGTACCCAAAAGCAATTCACAAGTCACGATTCAAAGACCTAATTCTCACAAATGTCTTTTGCTTGCCAATCTGAATTTGGAAAGGAAGGGACAACATGAAAATTTTACCTTCCTTTCTTCACCAGACACCGCAGACAAAGATCTAGGGCGAGCTGACTTTGGTAAGAATTCTCACCCTTTCCCAGTTTCTGCCAGGTTTCCCAGGATCCCGTCTGCAGCAAGTGGGGTGTCCCAGTGGGTCTCTTCTTGGTCACCAGAGACTGTGGAGGAGGAAAAAGCATTTCCCTGCTACCCTTCATGGTGAGTGTTTGGCTGAGACCCCTTTTTCTCTAGGGCACTTCATAAATGGATAGGTTTATCTAGGTTAAAAGTTTTCCACTGTGGTTGCCGTAATTCCAGATTATCTTTGATAAGGTTAACCTGCTTGTTCAACCTTAGAACAAAACTTATTCACCTAAGGCCTCACGCTGGACCCAGTCTGGTTTTTAAGTTGGAACCAGTGCAACACCCCGCCCCGCCGAGTCTAGTTTCTACATTGGATCCAGTCTGACTCCAGATCCAGTCTGGTTTCTAAATCAGACCTAGTCTGACTCTAGCTGGCCACCAGCTTAAGTGTCCAGAAAAAGAAATGCTCGAATAAAGTCTGAAAGCTCCTCATGCAAAAGCTGCAGAGCTAGGATCGGAGAGGGACTCACCCATCCTCTCGAGAGACAGCAAGAAAGCAGCAAGCTCATGGGACTCAACAGGTACCCTTATGGCTGGTTGTTTGTTGCTCTGGGGCCGTTGGGGGTCTCCTTCAGTTCCCTCTTCAAAAACCAGAACTGTTAAAAGATAAACTGGGGAACATTAAAAATTTTAACAGTTTACTTGAGCAAAAAATCGATTTGGATCAGGCAGCACTCAAGCAGACTCAAGCAGAGAGAAAGGAGCTCCAAGGAGCCATACAAAATGAAAGACTTTATAGGCAGAGGAGAGTGGGAACAAGGAAGTTATATTAGGCAAAAAAAGCGAGTTGGTTATTGCAAGGTTACTTTCATTTAAGAGAGGGCAGGGGTCTATCAGGCAGATTACCCAACTTGTACTGACCAGATGATCCCTCACTGGTGGTTTAAAATTCCATTTCTGGGAGAGCTGAAACTGTAAATAAGTCTCGATTTGATGATGAAGGGCTTAGTGGAAGTGACTCCATTTGGAGCCTGTTTTTTTTTTTTTTAACAATTATTATCTTTTTAATCTCTTCGATGAAAATAAAGGCTAGAAAGAAAAGACTAGAATGATGGTAAAGTTGGGTCCTATGAGATAAAGAGTCGTGATAATTCCTTTGGCAAATGAGGTCCAAAAGTAGAATCTGGGTTCTCAAAATCTACTTCCAGAGCAGAGAGAATGAAAGTTTAAAATGCCGTAAAACTATCCAGGAAGTCAAGTGAGTTTTCTTCTAAGTCCATAGCTTAAAAACAACCAAAGGAATGAACTCTTTTCTTTGTACAGGCATCTATCTTTGAAGTCAAGCCATTCTAGGTGCAAATTCCTTTAAGTTTTGAGGCGATCACGATGCTCTTTACTCAGTCTTTTCTTCAGGTTGACACAAGGTTATTTCAGTTCCTCTGATTAAAACCAGTGTCTGGAAATATAAAGCAATGCATTTTGTGGCTATTCAAAAACTAATTTTCAGCACTATGGAATAAGTAATTGCCTATGTGGTCCTCCATATACTTGCTCTTTTGAGTAACTTGCCTCCTAGTTTGCTTTCTCTCACTTTTCAGTCTACACTAAAATTCAAACTAGTATCAGTGGCTCATACATAATCAATCAAATAGACTAAAAAGCTATTTGAAGTCATTTTCTACCACTGAACCACCTTTTGGGAGCGGTATAATTGGTCTGCTTCCCTAGACAGTTGAATGCATGCAAATATGTTTAGTGGTCATGACTTTCCTCCAGGTAGTCCCTTGGGTTCATATTACCAATTCTTTTTGCTTTTGTAGGTAGGTGACCTTATATATTTTTGGGCTTTCTTTGTATAACAATAGTGACAAGAAAAATACATGTTCACCAAGGAGTCAAAGATAATTGCTAGGCCGCTATTTTAAATGATAGTTAACCACAGAACTCTACTAGTTAAAGATGAGTATAGAAAATATTTTGAGTAATCCCTTTTTCTTCAAGAACACTTTGAGGGGTTGAATGTATTTTTTCTTCTTAAATATCAGTTAAAATAAATTTTGCATTCTCTCTGATCTTGGGTTTTTGATGTCGTGTGCAATGAACTGAAACATTGCATTACAAAAAGAAATCTCTATACAGCTGACAGCTTGCAGGTCTCTGAGGAGTCTATTCAATTAGTGTTATGTCCTGGCTCCCCATAGTGTCAAAATTCACACAGAATTGCAGAAGTGTTAGAAATTGTATCTAATAAACCAGGAAGAGCACCATAAAATTCTTTCTTCAAAATAAAAGAAAAAGCAAAAGAAGTTTCTGCATAAGGTATGTAAAAGAAGTAGCCTAGGACCTGGCATTTGGTTGATTCTCAGTGAAGGTATTTTTATCTGAATCAGCTAACCTGAAGGTTATACAGCTATAATTTTAATTAAATATATCAAAACCTACGTTGACTTCGACCTATCCTGTCTGTTTTTCCCTCAAAGGCAGCTGGGAAAGTCTTATTTCTGGCAGAAGAGGCACTATCAATTAAATATTATAGATTGGAGTCCAGGATCAGGGTCATGTAGGATGGGAAGGATACCCAGCGTGGATAGGAATGGATGGAACCCTCTGAGTGAGCGTCAGTCTCTATCTATGGAAGGTACAGAAAGTGAAGACTACAGAAGTTGAATCTATGATCAAGGTCAAATGGTTAGCAAGTGCCATGAATGAAATTAAAATCTTACCAAAAAAGAAAGTATACAGTGAAACACAGGCATAATAGGGAAGAGGAGCAAAGGAGGAACAATCAAGGAAAATTCTGTTTTTAAGTTCCCAAACTCACTTTTATTGGTTGCTGATTGTGTGGTATGTGGTTGAAAAGGCTTGGAATAAAGGCACAGTTTCTAGGTGTACAGTTTCCTTCTCAGGCAGGAGTGATCATGAATCTGCTCCCACCTGCTTCATGTGGGCTCCTGCTCTAGCAGAATGTAGAGCAGAAGGTTGTTGCTTACAGTGTCATTGATGCCCATGGCTTCAGTGGCTTCTGAGTTGTACTTTGATCAAATCTCTGACTTCTGTAGATCCTTTGGTCTTTCCTTCCTGTGCTTACGTCCTAGTTTCCTTGATTTTTTGCCTAATTAGATATACTTCATTGTCTCTTCTGGTCTAAGCTCCATTCCTGGTTGCTTACTTGCCTTTTCTCCAGCCATGTCTTGATCTCTGCTCTGTACCATTCCAGTGGTCATGATTTATCTACAGCCTCCATGAGCTGAATGTCTCCATATGTGGCTCACTCTTGGCTCTTCATTCATTTAAAGAGCCCACTATGGGCCAAATTTTACTTTTAATCCTACTATCTGGTTTGGAAATAATTATTTAAGCAGCAGGCATGAAATAGATTCTCTCCCTTTATTGGAGTTTTGTCCTTGGGTCACTTTCTTTCCCAATCAAACCTACTTGTAAACATGCTAATGACAGACACACTGGCAAACAAACTGGTGGTGTTTGCTCGTGGGAAAGTTCTTATCTTGGGAATGCTTTTGGAAAGAATCGCCTGATTGTCTAGAATTGCCAGTGAAAGATCGTGGAATTCATGGATTTATGGGGCATGATGATCTGAATACAAAATGGTGAAGTTTCATATCAAAAATGGCTCCTCCTGTGTAATTGATGTAGCTGCATATATGTTCTGGAGACCACATATTTTAATCTGTGCTAGGGTGCAACCTGATGTGACAAGATAAGGCTTGGACAGTTATATTGGTGGTCTTGGACCTCTCTCTGTTTTGTCTTTGTCTTATGACTGCTTTCTTGAAATTGTTAGTAAATCTTGAAACAGATAAACTCTGATTCATATATGACTGATTATACAATCTAATTCTTTTTCCATTACTGTACCCACCCAATATCCTTTTGCTATTATTCATCAGTGCCCACAGTTGTAGGGCTGAAAACATATTTAAAATCTCAAGGAGTGAGATATTTTTGTTATAAAGTTTCTGTCATAAAACAAAGAAATCACTGGATATATGAAATAATTTATATGAAACTGATAATCAGATCATGGTTCTTATTTAAAGTTATTTTTAATATATAAATTCTATAATCTCTTTCATAAACATTCATCCAGAAAAACTACCTATTGTGTTAATATAGTTCCTAAAAATCTACCTTTCCTTATTCTAGAAATGTAGGAAAGTTGTAAAACAAAGTTGTACAATGCACATATGGTAACATTTAAATATTTCTCAATCCAAAAGAAAGTAAACTGGTTGTGACTAATAATTATGGAATATCTACTAAACACTAGGACCATGCTGATGTTTTACATGTTCAGTCAATCTCATAAGTCTCATGATTTTTTAAGTAGCAATTATTACTTTTGGACAAGGAAACAGATTCAGAGAAATTCAGTGGTATTCCTCAGATTATATTCAGTAAATGACAGAGGTCAAATTCAAAATCAAGGCTGTCTAGTTCAATGGCCATACTCTTTTTCAGTATCATGCTACCTAACATAACACTTATATCAGTACACATTATCACAGAGTTACTGTGGAAAGGTTTTGCTTTGGATTTTATACCATTATCAGAAGACTTAACAGTAATTTTATAGTAAGTGACATTGATTTCCAGTTTAAAATTCAAAATGATTGTTTCACTTTTAATATAAACATGTGTATAGCTATATCTGTTTATTACTGAATCAAAATTGTCAAATTAGTTTCAGTAAAACATTATTCATCATATTAAATTTGTTATTAATTTTAATTTGTTGATTATGTGGTTATGTGTATTGAATTGGTTTTATAGTTCCTTAAGAGCTATAAGCATAATGAGTTTGATAGACTTTTCTCTTTGGACACTTGAAAGAAGAATTCAAATCAACACCAGGAGCCCATGCAAATTTTATTTCTTCCTTTTAGAAGGTTTTACACATTGAAAATTTTAGAAAAAGGGATGGAGATTCCTTGTGCTTTAACATTATGTTGGCCAAAGCTAAGTGTTTACAATTTCGAAAGGAATAGAGTACTTGAGTATTTTGGATCTTGTGGTGGTTATTTCTTAATGGAAATTAGTAATTTTGCCCATCAGGTCTCTTTCCCAAATTTGCATATGTATTTGTTGGTGTGAGTTTCTTGGGGCCTGATTAGTTCTGAGCCCTCACCTGAAAAGTGAAAGATCAGGTAATGGAAAATAATCACCTAATATTGCTATTAATAACCCACCATCAACTCCATCCAAAAGTTTATACAAAAACTGAAAAAATAATCAGTCTATATTCTTTAGACGACAAATTGAGGCATGAAAAGTTTACTTTACCAAGATCAGGACGTACAGCATATGGTGAAGACCAAATAGGTGTAAGTGGAAAGGAAACAAGGAAGTGAAAAGGACAAAGAGAGAGAATGTATCTTAAAATCTGGCTTGGAGATGGGAATGGCATTTAAGAAAGGGGATTCTTAATTCAATCCCTTTCATTAGTAAGAGTTTGAGTGAATCTATCAGCCATTGATTGCATTCAATATTTCTTCTAAGCATGGTCCTGTTTCATCTGAATTTTTTTTTATGTTAGAATGAATTAGTCTGAGGGAACTACCACCATTCAGAGTTGAATTATCACTTCAATGTTAATTCTAGTAATAGCTAACTTAGTAGTACTTAAAAATTCTTGCATTTTTAACTCTACAAAATATGACAATGTTTGAGAGAGGTACCTGTTGGGATTATGCCCATTTTACAGAAGGAGAAGTAGAAGAATAGAGAGACTATGTAATTTAAACAGGCAGTAGGGCCAATTCAAACCCTCGCATCTGACTCGCATGTACATGTCCTTAGCCAATATATTGTAGAGCTTCTTGATGACCTGGTAAATGACCTTTACCAGTCCACAGCTTGGCTTTTTAAAAAACCTCATTAGCAAACATATTAATGGATGGTTTGGATTAAGACGTGAAATCTATAATGGTTGCTATTAAGGAGAATTGATTGTCTAATGCCTGTGTCATAGCCAGCTCTTATTCAGCAACTAAAGTTTGTCTATATGCCAGGGATTGAGAAAATAGTATGAGTCTACTAGTGACCTATTTGTAATACTATTCTTAGGGCTATACATAAATATCTTTAACATGTTTTTATACTCACTGTATGATGAGATATTTTATCTAATATATTCTGAATTAAAGTTAACATTGTATAATAAAAGCATTTTAAGTCAATTGAATTATTTTTTCAAGGCTTGCACATTTTAGATTAAATGAGTACAAATGAAGACTGTTTAGTTTGATGTTGAGTAGAATTAGCAACATATACACACAGAGGCAGGTTTATCTTCAGCATTATTATAAATCATTTTATAGAGTTAGCTTTTGATATGATTGGAAGTGTTAGCATTGGAAATGCTAGCATTTAAGTGTTGGCTAAACCTGCATCCTTATGATTAAAAATGGGCTTTGAATGAAATTAAGTTTAAGAATGGAAATTTAATAATTAATTTTCGTATATGTATATTTTATTTTGATTTGATTTTTATTTATAATTGATTTTAAGTCATGCTACTTAAAGATACCATATTTCTCAGCTAATGTGAAAGGAGAAGCCCAATCATAAGTTCGTTATATTTCCCGGTGGTAGATATTTCAAAGCATTTTGTCATTATTTATGATGTATACTCCAATATACCTGTATATTCCTTACCTCTTAACTTTTGTGGTGGAGTTGTCAAGTTAAGCCTCTTTCTGTTGACCTTCATATTTGGGGTAGGTAGCCAGATGTATCTTTTTCAATTGACTGAATAGCAAAAGAGACTCACCCACACTCCTTCTGCTGACATGACGATATCGCAAGAAGAGAGCTTATAAAGCAGCATGCGTAGTATCACAATCAGATGCTGGAAAACATTATAATGCCAATGAAAAGCTCAAGGAAACTTAAAATTTCCTCACATTTAATGTATTTCCAAGTGCAAGTACACTTCATTCCTCCCTAGAATTGTCATGTCATGGCTATGTTTTCACCACACCAATAGCTGGCAAACATTTACTTCTGAGTAACTCAGTAGTTCCATCTGTAGCCAGTTATTTCTATAGCAGCTGCTTGGTTGTTAAAATTACTTGGCTGATGTTGAAACAGATTATGTTCCTCATTCTGTTAAATAAGTTAATATACGTAAAGCATTTTGACCAGTGCCTGGCATACAGTAAGCAATACAGAATGTTATGTGTTACTTTTTTTCCCACAAATTTAAGCTTAGTCCTTTGGCAGATTTTAAGATGAGACCATGTAGCTAATTCTCTAGGCATAAAATGTTATACACACGCTAACACACCGTTTAAATGTTTCTGTCAAAGTAATAACCATGAATTTATTCTAGATTTCAACAAAATTATTTATATACATATTTAAAATACTGCTTCCTAGGAAAATATCATTACAAATTTTACTCCTTTTATGCTAGAAATAAAGTCATGTTGCATTACCTTATGTAAATTTCATAAACCGTACTTGTCGACTTTCAGTACAGTGACTTGCGTTACGCAGACTGTACACTCTGTGGGGGCATTTTCCTTGTGAAGCTACAAAGTAACTTTGAAAACTTTGTATAGCTAACACTTTGTAGATGTCTACCTTAAAGAAAATACCTGAAATATCTTCATTTAACATTTCTCTTTTTTTGGCAATAATCTTTCCCCAACATAGATATGATTCGCAGTGTACACGTATATGTGTACTCTATAGGTGATATACAGAAATTTGAAAGACCCATGTGAAAGCTTCAAATACTGATGAATTGAAGGAATCCTGCTTTGTACTAGTCAACATGAACTATGGCCCAAGCAACCAATAGAAGGACTATATTTAAATTTTGAATGACCCCAAAATTATGTGCATGATGGAAAATTACCAATAAACTTGATGTTGGGAGAAACCACTTCTAATTTTTTAAAATTTTTTCTCTGAAAAGAGTATATATTTTTTAGATTAAAATTGTAACCCTCAAAATAGTTGCAAAAGTCTAGTCGTAAAACACTTTGATTAATACCTGCTAAAGTCAATGAAATCATTAAAACACGCACAAAGACAAATTTAACATGGCATTTTATTCTTCATCCTTATTTTAAAAAATGGATATTGTGCAGTCACAAGACTTCAGTGAAGTAAGATTAGGATGCCCTTGTTTATTGCTAATCTAGGCTACGCTTTTAAAGTAAATGACTCATTTGCCATTTGAAACCATTTTAAGGCTAGCTGGGCTTCAATAATAAATGCTAATAAACAAAAAGCCATTACAGCTAAATGCACCTTTACCTTTTTTCTTCCTAACTACATATCATGATGTATGAGCCTATGAGATTAACAAAGTATAGTACAGAATTTGTTTTTAATGGGTGGACTTCTATAGGCCCAGAAGTAGATGGATGCTAAGATCTAAAAAATCACTATGGAAGGAAAAAGACCTGAAGATATGAGCACACCAAACTCAGTCAGCTGTTTATTTTGTCGATAAGGACCTATCACTTGGGATGGTATTTTTTGATTTTAGGAAAACATCTCATGAGTGGAAATTCAATATAAACTATCATTTAATGTGTTGCCAATAAATAAAGGAAACCTCCTAAAGGTCCCCAGGTAAAGAGGCAACCTAAAAAGCGATCAATAAAATACAAACTAAATTGTAAACTCTGAAAATTGGCATCTGCTCTGTTAGTGGGTTAGTATGAAACAGAAGGATGATGTCATTGTGGATAAAGAATAGTGCTGACGTGAGCACAATCATTAAAATTTGGGCCTGCAATTCAGAGAGGTCTAAACTGTGCAACTTTCTATCTGTGTGACATTGGCCAGGTTTCTAAACTTCTCTGATCCTCGGATGCATCAGTTACAAAACTGAGCTATTAAAATTCACCTCACAGTGTTGGTATAAGAAATAAAGAAAACAAAGTACTTAGATAAGTCTTGGGCACGCAGTTTCTGTTCAATAAATTGAAGTTGTAATTGTTGTCATTGTTTTTATTATTATAACAAAGTAGAGTTGACATTGAACTTGTTTTTCATTGTGACTCTAATAGTGTCATCTTTGACAATGGTTAAGGCTGCAGTAATTTAAGTGTTGAAATTTACATCTTTTGTCTGCAGAGGTCGACCGTTCTTTTTCTGCTTCTCCTTAAACTTACACTTGGGCCTTCATTGGCACTCTTGCCAGTCTCTTAGATCTCTCAGTATCCTCTTTGGCCACCTTTTAATCTGTTAACCTTCTGAAAGAGATGGCTGGTTGTAAATTCTTCAGTGGCATCCCCTTTATTATGAGGGTAAAGGCAACTCTGTTTATTGCATTGACAAGGCACGCCCGTCTCATTTGTACTGTGGTTCCTGCTCCTGGACCCACGAGGGCTTATTTCCTCTGTCTGGAACTCTTTTCTCCTCTCCCTTTTTCACCCTTCAGGAGCACCACATGTGGCTGTATGTTTTGTAAAACCTCAACATCTTTCATATCTTTCCAAACTGTATATTTTGAAAATGATGTTTAAAAATATTGTTCCATAGTACAGAATGGTTTTTTTGAGATGACACAAATGATGAGATAAGAAAAACTAGGAATTTCAGAATCGAAATTCCATCCCTTTCCATTCCATTCCACTCTACTTCCTTTTTGGGCAAATTCTATTTCCTTTTATGCCTGATATTTCAGTCACTTTCTATAACCAGTTCCCAAATGCTATCATTGGCTTTAACAGTTTTTATTTCAAATTTTTATTTCTACTTCCATACTTCTGTTTCCAATGGTACCCAAAATGAGTACCATTTGGGGACCCAGCTTGATTATAGTTTACATTACTCCATTCCAAGACTAATCCAAGGACCTCTTATTTAATTCTCTCCCTACATCCCAAACTCCCATCAGTGCATACCACACAATACTTCTAGAATAATCTTTCTAACCTTGAGATCTGATATTGTCTCTCCCTGCTCTTAAAGTTTACCTGAGATTTATAAAATTAACCTCTATCTATGGTTTTAGACTTATCTGCAACCAGATAGCCCTGCATATCTCTCTCCCTCCGCCCCCAGCCATCTGTACTGCAGGACAGGGACTGAATCCTGTTCACATTTGAACCAACCCCCACCCACGAACACATAAACACTCATCCAGCCCCTAGCAATGTGGCACTTTCTAAATATTGCTGATGCTTAACTTCAGGATCACATAGAGCTGTGACATAGACCGAGTAGCTAAAGTCAAATTCCAAGGAGAAATTGTAATGCATATTAAAAAATCTTCTTTGCAGCATTTTAGCCTTTAAAAAAAGATATCTTTATTCTTAACTGTCATAAAAGCTGTAAGCTATGCTTTTCAAATAAGCAAACTCAGAACTAACAAAGAGAAGAAACAGAATCTGAATGGGAGCAATTCCCATATCCTCTGTCTGGGAAAACATGGGGAATAAAGCACCAGCTCAGATGCCACTTTCAAGCAGCAGGTTGAGTCAGAATAAATGAATAATTTAAGGGAAATTATTCTGTGGCTTTAATATCTTTAGTAGAGTATTAAGGTCTAGGTACCCTTCACTGTTTCCACTGCCTCCCCCACTCACCTTCAACAACAGAGTTCTACATCAAAGTGATTAGCTGCTGGACATTCCAGCATATTAATATGGCCTTCTAATTAAATCCAAACAAGGAGCACCATTGCTCTCAGAAGCAAATGATCATAGGAAAGCCGTGATTAGTTGTGTCAGGTTAGAAAATTTCATCAGTCTTATGCTGCTTACACAATTAAATTGTCAGAAATCTACAGTCCTTGAAAAACAAGGCAGCTATTTGCCACTATTTCAGAGAGCATCGAAACAAATTGAAATGGCACAAAACAGGTAAAGAAAGATGAAAAAGATGAGTGAGAGTCAAATCATGAGAAGGAAGGGATTATTTAGCTACTACTTTGTATCGTGTGGTAGCAGCTTTCCATTCCAAGTCTAAAATGGTCTAAGGCATCCAAGAGTACTCTTCAGTTGGCCACACTTCCACCATATGCTCCTTATTCTAGCCTTTTCCTATGACTGGAGAATAAGATGAATAAGATGTAACTAGCCAATCACAACAAATGTGCCTTTCAGAAGAAAGTCATCCATTTCATCATAACCGAAAAATAACATAGTTAAAAGATAAGTAAATTAGTGTCAGCAATTTTCAAATTATACTTTATAAAAAAGATGAAGTAAGGATTTTGGATGACTATACTTTTAGTAACTATTTTAAAATATGAAAGACTCATATTTTCACTAAGAAATAAAAAAATGTTGACATGTGTTACATGGTATGCATCATTTTATTGTGCTAACTGAATTTGGAAAATTTGGAATTGTATTCCATGTTTTAGCATAATATTTGGCATTCTAACATGGTGGACATTAAAGAAATCAGTAGTGAAATTCAGATTTATGAATTCTTATTTATAAAAGTACCCATGGTGGATATTAAGAAAGATCCTATGTAGAGTACATATAATGTGACTGAGACATAATTTTTACTGCCTAAAATTACAGAGAAATAAAAAGCCTTAACTGAAAAAAAAATTAAAACATCTCCGTTAAGGAGTAAGTGTAAAAACAAGTCCCGTTTTAAAGCTGCTTGAATTCACTTCTAACTGACTCAAAAGTCAGGAATCACATTTTCTAGGACTGACTTCATCAAACTACTTCTAATATCTGTGACTGAGAAGATGTGATCACATGGTTGCAGAATACTTCAGAGCAGAGGTTGCAGCAAGCACTGACGGGGATCAGCTTATTTAACCTACAGTGGAGAACTAGGAGCTGTAGCAGGTTTATGAATTGGCTTTTCCAAATTCTTTGAAACTGTTCCCATTGGTAGGGGAGGTCTACCCATGGAAATCTTGGCCGACTTGTGACAGAAAGCTCAGAAGGAAGCGACACCACGGATCTCCTGAGGCTGGGTTGTAAAAGGCCAGGCAGTTTCCACCTGGTTCTCCTGGAATGCTTGCTTGTAGAATGATTTGTCCTGGGTGTATCACTTTGGGACCCAGCTGTCTGGCTGTTGGAAGGCTAAGTCCCATGGAGAGGACACATGTAGGTGGTCCAGGTGAAAGTTCCAGTTGTTAAGTGATTCCAACCCAGGTGCCAGGCAAGTCAGTGAAGAAGCCTGTAGATGATTCGATCTTCTTAGCGAGGCCCCAGACGTTGTGGGCAGAGACAAACCTTCCTCTCTGTGCCCTGTTCACACTTCTGACCCACAGAACCAGGAGCATCATAACATGTTTGCTAATTTATGCCACTAAGATTAGGGCAGCTATTATGCAGCAATAGATAACCAGAAGAAAACCTAATAATTATCGAGACAATTCTATTTGTTAAATTAGTGTATTTAGAATTTTACATATAGTTCATTTAATCTTTACCACAAACTAAGACAGGTATTTTTAATCTGCTTGCACATGAAAAACTGGAGTTCAGAGAAGTTAAGTAAGTTTTCTGAGACCACTCTACTTTTAAGTGGTAAGGTAGAAATGAAAAACCAGGTTTGCCCATGTCTGAAGGCCATTTTGTTAATTATTGATTTCCTTTTACAGTCATATTTATAAAATCTGAAGAAAGAGCTATCTTCTTTAATGGTTATTTTAATGTTTCTCAAGTCAATATTCAAGACACTGTCAAACATGATTCAAATGAACATTCCATCATTTCAGTCAAGAAATACTTCTGCATAAAATTCTGGAGGGAGGGCAAGTTGCTGAGTTAATGTTTCAATTAGTCTGATATCTGACTCTCAGTAGATGCTTATGATGTTCTTGTTGAAAGGATAAATGAGTGAATGAATAAATTAACCAGCTTGTATTAACTTAGGAGCTGAGTTCCTTGAGGAACTTTCTAAGAGATTGTTTGATGCTTTCATAAAACAATGCAGTAATATTTCATTATCACATTTGCTTATTTTCTGCTCTGTTTATTGTAAGATAAGATGGGTAGATGCTTATTCCTTTCATTACTCCAACTTCTTTTTTAAGTGAGAAAGATTGGCCCTGAGCCAATATCTACTGGCAATCCTCCCCTTTTTGCTTGAGGAAGACTGTCCCTGAGCCAAGATACATGCCAATCCTCCTCCATTTTGTATGTGGGACACCTCCACAGCATGGCCCGATGAGCAGTGTGTGGGTCTGTGCTCCGGATCCAAACTTGTGAACCCTGGGCCGTGGAAGTGGAGTGTGCAAACCTAACCACTATGCCATTGGGCCGGCCCCTCCTTTCATTACTTCAAACCAGTAAAATTCCTTATGTAAGTGGACATTTAGTTGATGCTCTTTGATAAAGCCTTAAACTAGAAAGCATAGAAAGGAGATTCAGAATGAATCAGGATTCACAAGCCATTTCCTATAAAATGAAATTATAGTCCAGCCAGAATAGGTGTCTTCCTAATCTCACAGAATTACTGTAAAATTAAAGAAAGGCAAGACACAGGGAACATTTTTAATGTTTTGTAAGTTAAAATGTTCTAAAAGATAAACCCTCTCTCTTGTTAATATTGTCATTAAAATATTGCCTTCTTTAAAGAAACAGTATTAATATGTTGATTGAAGACTTTTTTATATTGACGTTTCTTTCTGATAACAAAATTCAGATAAATAACAGAGTGTAATCCAATACAGCAGTTCGATACAACTTATATTATCATTGCTAAATTATTAGGTTAATGATGCTTTTAAGTGAAAAGTAGCTTCAGGAAGTCATTGGGGCTAGTAAGGTTAAGCGCTTAACTGATGGGAACCTGACTCGTTTATCTCAGATTCGTCATGGCCCAATCTCGTATTGATTTTATTTCATAATGGATTAACTCGGCATTTGAGATTTCATAGGGGAAACTTTTCTATAAAGATACGGGCAAAATGATTATTTTTAAAAAAACATTTGGTCTATGGAGGAAGGTCTTGAAAGATGAAATTCTGTTACTGGAATGTGCAATTAACAGATGTTTTCTGAAGACCTTCTGCTAATTACAGGAACTACTTGCAAATATAGTCCATCAAACAAATTAACAAAGATTAACACATTAATTAGGTAGCAATGGCAATTTTAAAAAAGTGTTTCAGTTTTCGTTCTTTCTCTGATAAATGTCTACAAAATTATAGTTGTCTTATGATATGATTATGTGGCAATGTATCTTCAAATATTTTCCAAATACTTATCAAGAGTCTACTATATGGTTGGCAATGGATATATAATGATATGAAAAACAGAAACAATCCCTGCCTTCATGTAGGTTACAGGCTACTTGAGGACCCAGATGTTAATCAGTTACTCAAACTGAGCTGTGAACAGAGGTTAACAGGGAGGAGCGTGCTGCTGTGAGACTGCTATTCAATAGGAAGATCTTACTCACTGAGTGAGGTCAGAGAATACTTAACAAGAAACCTCTGTACTTAATTAAACTACTCCATCTGGCAGGGTGCAATTTAACTCTACCAACCAAAGGGTTTGAAAAGCATGAACCAAAACAAGATTGGAAACCTGTTCTTCTGCCCGTCTAAGTCCTTCCTCCCCTACTCTCATCTCGTATCTGGGGTTTCACCTTTTCTCAAGATGATTTAAAGAAGGAAGTATGAAAGGTCTTTAAGAGAAATCTTACTCTACCATACCACTACCATACCAAGCTCACTGTAGTGGTATCCCAACTGCCAAAGGACAAACCAGTGAAGTCACATTTATCTAATGAAAACACATTTAGGACATCAGCAGTTGAGGCTGGTTGAGCTTGAACACCATGGTTCTGTTTTCTTATGGTCTCTATCTGAGAAGAGCAATGCTATGTGCTTTTCTGCAGCCCATCTTCTTTTGGTTCCTTATTTCCTATAGGTGACTTCACAAGTATCTGAGAATAGAGAGCAAACATGCATACTCATAGTTCATGATGTCCAACCCCATATGGAGAACAGAAACATTTCCCCCACCAAAGCAACACTAACTTCAGAACTATTGCTCAGATAAAACAAATGCACAGCAATTTGAATTACCTATAATCATTAGATTATCAGACTAAAGTACTTGCAATCAGGATGCTCTAGTTTCTCCTCAAATAATGGGTCATATTTGCTTCACATATATGTAAAGAAAAGATTGATTTATGTACTTTTCATAAACAAACACTATTCCTTTAAATTACATTTGGGTCTACCTCTTGTTAAACTGAAATTATATATGGCTTTTAAATAGTTATTTCTTTTCCAGGTTCTACTCATCATGATTCAAAAATTTCAACACTAAGTTTGAGGCTTTGTCATTTACAAAATTATATATCCTGATTACTATCTTATCTTTTTCTTTTTTTTTGCTGAGGAAGATTTTCCCTATCTTCCTCTATTTCCTAGTATGTGGGGCACCAGCACAACATGGCCACTGAGAGAGCAATGTAGGTCCATCCATACCCGGGAACTAAACCTGGGCTGCCAAAGCAGAGGGCGATGAACTTAACCACTAGGCCACTGGGGCTAGCCCTGATTACTGTCTTGATGAGGAGGAGATGGACATGTTAAAAATTGAGTTCCATGTAGCAATACATTAAGTTACAGAATAAAATTCTAAACTGCAGAACTGTATGTTATTGTGTGTACATACAATCTTTGCATATTTATGGTGAGAGAAATAGGAATCAAGAAGTTAGGTAAAATCATTCATTCATTGTTTTCATATTTTTATATAGGCATTACAGATAGAGAATGAATTAGACATTTCTTTTTAAAGAGTTTTTATTATAGTTGTTGGGTAGACAGGTAGATTAAAACAGAAGTACACACTATTGCAGGTGCTATGAAAGATGTCTATAGAGGTTATAGTGAAAGCACCAAGGAGAGAGCTGATAATTATACCTGGGATCAAAGTTTAAGGGCCATGATAAACTAATTTAGGAGATTTACTTATTTATTTATTCTTGTGAGGAAGATTGGCCCTGAGCTAACATCCATTGCCATTTTTCCTCTTTTTGCTTGAGGAAGATTGTCACTGAGCTAACCTTTGTGCCAGTCCTCTTCTATTTCGTATGTGGGATGCCTCCACAGCATGGCTTGATCCACAGTGTGTTGATCCGTGCCTGGGATCCAAATCACGAACCCTGGGCTGCTGAAGAGGAACACGCACACTCAACCACTATGCCACCAGACTGGCCCCTAGGCGATGTCTTTAAATGAATAGTGATGTTTTAAAAATGAATGTCAATATTATTGTTTTGTTTTTCAATATTAAAATAAATAATAAATGCCTATTTGGTATACTTTTCTTAATCCCTCGCTTGCTTACCCGTTACCTTCACAGACCATCAGCCCCTACAACTACCAACATTTTCTGCCCTATAAAATGAAGATGATCTTAATTTTAGCATGAATAAAACAAAATAAGGATAACGAATCAACCACCAGAAGGTCACATCAAGATATTCTAGCAGCAAATTAAAGTGACATTTGTTTAATAAACTCCTTTTATATTCTTGTACTGGCTTCACTCCATTAAAAATAAATATTCAGAGCCACTATGATTCAACTAAAGAGTAACAGTAGCATTTTGAGTTCTCCCAATTTATTCTTGATTAATGTCTAAAGACATTAGGTTTCATTTTTTCCTGAATTCCAATAAAGACTATTTTCCTTACTTGCTGCCAATGTCTTTTCATAAAATATAAAAGACAGATTAATAGTGATTTTCTGTTGTGCTGTGTAATTTTGAAAAATGAGATTCAGTTTTCCCAGTAATAAGCATGTTTTTTTAAATATTTTTTTCCACATAAGTGTGTCACTCATAATTTCCAGAACTTGCTATAGTGGCCATCAAAAAAAAAAAGTCTTGATGTCACCTCTTAGGAAAACTGTTTTAGTTAGAACAGATGGGCCCACCTGGGCCACACATAATGGCTATGTTTTGCAGCTATACATACTATTGCCTGGTATTTGTGCCTTGGCACAGTGGTTTCTAGAAGAGGAGGAATATTCCTTCCTCCAGTGTTATGTTTAATTAAAGGGGCTCTCTGGCCACAGCTGGCTCCCAGCATTAACTAATTTAGTTAAACTCTTTGAATTCACTTGGCATCTATTTCCCAGGCACAGAACCCGGCCAATGGGATATTTGGGCTAGAAGATATTGTGGGTGTAAGTTGCTTTGCATATGTCACACTAGAACTTCCTTCCCATCCAGATTTTGGGGAAGAGAAGCTATCAGTGAATTCATTCTTTTCCTGTTCTTACAATGAATTCTCTAAGAGGCTTCACTGCCTTTCCCTCCCATTTAGTCTTGGTCAGGAATCAGAGCCTAGGCGGTCAACTAAGTTATAATAAACTGTAGCCCTTAAAGGCATAAAGGGTCCTCCAAAGAACACAAAAGCATGAATACATAAAGATACATGCACCCCTGTGTTCATTGCAGCATTGTTCACAACAGCCAAGACTTGGAAACAACCTAAGTGCCCATCAAGGGATTAATGATAAAGAAGATGTGATGTATGTACACAAGGGAATACTACTCAGATATAAAACAAACAAAATCTTGCCAATTGCAGCAACATGGATGGACCTTGAAGGTATAATGCTAAGCAAAATAAGTCAGAGTTAAATACCGTGTGATCTCACTCATAAGTAGAAGATGAAAACAACAGCAACAACAAACACCACAGATACAGAAATTGGATTGGTGGTTACTAGAGGGGAAGGGGGGAGGAAAGAGGGTGAAAGGGGTGGCAGGGTCCGTGTGTGTGGTGATGGATGGTAATTAGTCTTTTGGTGGTGAACATGATGTAATATACACAGAAATGGACATATAATGATGTACACCTGAAATTTATATACTGCTGTAAACCATTGTTACCTCGAAAAAGAAGAAAAGACGTAAAGGGCCTTTGCCCCAGGAGGCCCCCTCCTAAGTATATTTGTGAGCACAAACAGAAATGTCTTCATAATTCTACATGTTCTATGTGGGTGCTTGCTTATTCAGGGCACTTATTAAAGTTTCCTTTGTGGCCCAATATAAGAGTAATTTTCATAATTATACTATCAGTGCTTGGGAAGAAGAGGTATGTCCTATAAAGTATAGAGCTTAGTACGTAGTTGTTTGATTATGCTTCTTGATGTCATTATTGAGAGATTCTTTCTGACTTTTCTACCTAACCTATCAGAGGGTTATGTTAAGTCTCTACTGGCATGTTTCTTTATTTTTCCTTGTATTTCTAGAGGGTTTTTTCTGTTTTATGTATTTCAACACTGTCTTATTTGGAACGTATAGATTAATGATTATATATTTATTATGGATTTTATCTTTCCACATTATAGATTTTCTGAGTCAACTCTTTCTGATACTATTGTTTCAATCTGTTTTCTTCCTTTGTGTATCTCTCAGGCTATATCTCTGCCCGTCATCTTACTTTTTCCTTTAGTTACCCCTACTGATTCACAGGATACAGTTATTGAGTGTCTTTGTTTTTGTAACACTATTTAATAGTCTGTTTTTTCACAGGTAAGTTTTTTTCCCCACTTTTTCTTATAATAGATAGTTTTGCCAAATTCCTGGCATATGGGTTTGTTTTCCATTTTTAATGTTTTCTTTCTGTTTTGACTTCATCTATGCCATATTGTTTTATTGCTATGCCATGTTTTTATATTACCATTTCTCAGTAATTTGAAAGGATATTTAAAAAATAGATTTAAAAATAGATTTTAAAAGATTTTAAAAATGACTTTAATGATTGTTTACACTTTTAAATCATATGTTTAAACATGTATTTCTCTTAAAATTTAGCTTAAGAATGAAAATATTTTGTAAAATGAAGGAGACTCTCATATACCTTTTCTCTGCTCCTTCCTTGGGGCTAAATGTATATTGAAATCTTGACTATAGATTATTGACCCCTGTTAAACTATATCTTGTTTTATTCCTTTAAGTACAATCTTTTTTTTTTTCAAAGACAATTCTATTTACTAATACAATGTTAGTATCAATATTTTTACTCTAACACATTATTTGTGAATTCTTTATTTTGGTCTATTTCTCATCTTCAAGTGGATGTTTTAGAAAAGGGTATGTGGGTGATATAGCAGCCTTGCTGGTCTAGTGGTTAAGTTTCAGCACTCTCACTGCCAAGGCCTGGTTCATTTCACAGTCAGGGAGCCACATCAACCATCGGTCGGTTGTCACACTGTGGCAGCTCTGTGTTGCTGTGATGCCAATAGCTATACCACCGGTATTTCAAATACCTGAAAGGTCACCCATGGTGGACAGGATTCAGCAGAGCGTCTAGACTAAGACAGGCTAAGAAGAAGGATCTGGGGGCAGGCCCCGTGGCTGAGCTGTTAAGTTCCCACGCTCTGCTTTGACGGCCCAGGGTTTCACTGGTTCGGATCCCGGGTGCGGACATGGCACCGCTTGTCAGGCCACGCTGGGGCGGAGTCCCACATACCACAACTAGAAGGACCCACAACTAAAAATATGCAACTATGTACTGGGGGACTTTGGGAGAAAAAAGGAGAAATAAATAAAAATAGAAATAAATAAAAAAAAATCTAAAAAAGAAGAAGGACCTGGCCACCCCTTACGAAAAAATTGGCCATGAAAACCCTATGAGTATCAGCAGATCATTGTCTGATTACAGCACTGGAAGGTGAGAGGATGACACAAAAAGACCAGGTAGGGTTCTGCTGTGCTGTACACAGGGTTGCCAGGAGTCAGAATAGACTTGTCAGCACTAAGAACAACAACGTGAGTGATGTTCTTCCTAATTTTTATTCTTATTAAGCAATGCTTTTCTACCATCTGGGAATACACAAATGACAACTGCATTGGGCGCATAGTTTTTTGTTTTCAGATTAAAACTTCGTAGAGATCTTTTCACTTCTCTTTTGGCATTAAGGATTCTGAGACGAAACCTTAGAAACAGCTACTATGACAAATTCTGGTAAATATATTAAATGTCAAGGTTAAAGAAAGAATCATCAAAAATTATCTGAAGCATCCAGGAAGAAGAATAAGGTCCCCAGCAAAGGTTTCACAGCATCCAACTTTTGCTTTTTCGTTTGTTCAAGTTGATTGTATTTGGTCACTATTTTGGGAGTTAAATGAGGTTATTTTCCTTCCTGTTTTCTGAGTAAACTTGTTTTTTTGATTTGGTGAATATTTTAGTCCATTTTGGTGCTACTAAGGGAAGGGTGCTCTAGATGCACAAAATACCACCATTCTTCTCGGGAGCTGTATTTTCCCCCCTTTAATAGTTGTTAGCTAGGTACAAATACAATAAAGTAATTAAAAAGAGATAATTTGACTAAGTTTGTCGCAAACAGTAATTTGTCAGCAACAGTAATTTAAAAAAATTAGACATTCAAGGGACTAAAATCCAGTTTGTCTGAACTCCTGGAGTTTTCAGATGGGTGTACAGATACAGAGATTTATTTACGTATTACATTTATTATCTAAAGATTTAATGTCTTCTCTGGGAATATAACGTTTTCCTACTATCACCCAGAATTTTATCCACCAGTCTCTGTTGTTTCTCAAATGTTGTATTTTTGAGCTAATATGGCTGCTAGAGAAAACACCAATTCTGATTCAATTATGACTCAAATATAAGTGAAATATGTTGTGATTATACTGGACTCTGATATTTTTGTATTCAATGTCCCTCATGAATAGGGGTCTTATTTGCCCAGCTGCTGGGAGTGTTGGAGGCAGCCCTTAAGTGTCAGCCTTCTTCTGGAACTTCTTTGGCTGCAGAGAGCGGCCTTACCCATGGTCATGTCCCTTCAGAGAGCAGCCTTCACCCAATGACTGGTTGATGTATGAGCTATAGACCTGCTCTTCTAGTCCCAATTCAGATACCTCTCAAGGGCCATGTTAGCTCCAGAACTCCCTGCATCTTTGCGTGAGGGCTTTGTTGAGATTGCATCACTGATTGTCTTCTCCCTCTGCCCAGTATTGCTTCCTTTTTTTTTCCTTCTACAGGTTTTAATCTCAAGAACGCTTCCTAATAAACTTCCTGTACCCTAATCTTCATTTCAGATTCCTGGGTAACGAAACCAAACCTGAATAAGGGTTAAAAAACAACTCTCTCTGGTACTAATATAGTTGGGTATATTTTTCTTATATGGTCCGAATCTATTTCAGCTTAAGCATAAGAGTACAAAAGGACATCCCTACAATCCCCAAGGTTTCATTGATTTTATCTTTGTGAAGCTCATTGTCCAGTCAAAAAGCATTTATTGTACCAGGTCCTGTGCTAAGTGCTGGTGATGAAGTGTTGATGACAAAGGGGTAGAACCCTGACGTACTGAAGTATTATTTAAAAGGCCCTTCTAAATAAAAATCAGTAATCACATAAGCAGACAAGATATTTACATATTAAAATAAATCCTATGAAGGGAAACATAATAGAGATAAAGAAAAAGGAGGTTAAAGATGGAGTGAGACAAGGTAGGATGAAGGGAGGACACTGAGGAAATGACATGTAAGCTGAGGACTGAAAGATGACAAGAGAATTCCAGGGGATAGGCAAAGCACATGCTACTGCCCTGTGACAAGAGAATACTTGCGTAAGGTTAACTGAAGTCCAGTGTGGCTGGAGCATGGCAAACAAGGCAAGGGTGCATGATGGGAGGTTGTAGATGTGGTTAGGGTTAGGGGCTCTGATATGAAGTGTAGATATTCTTCCACAGCATCAGGAAGCTTCTGAAAGGTTTACCCAGGGTGGTGACATGACGTAATTACTTTTTTCTTTGTTTTCTTAATGATTACTCTCTTTGCTCTGTAGAGAATAGACGGTAGAGGGGGGAAAGTGGAAGTATGCAGATATGTTAGGGACCCATTGGAATACTGAACTTAGCAGTTGACAGTGGTTTGGACTAGAGTAGTTACTATCAAGACAGAGCTGAATGGATGCAATAGAGATGTGTTTTCAAGTTTGAAATGGTTGGACCACAGATTGGATACAGTAGGAATAGGATAGGGTAGGAATGTGGTGAAGGAGGAGATAACAATGAGTGTTCTTAAGAGTTTGGGGTTGAGAAACTAGGTGCATTGTGGGGCCATTCATGAGAAGACTCCAGGATAGCAAGGGGATTTCCAAATTCTCTGGAAAAGCTAGGGAGCCTGTGCTCTGGATTCCACATGAAGGGACTTATGGAAGAAACAGGGACAACTCTAATGTGTGGAGTAAGGAGTATTCTGTTAAATAGCTTTACAGAATTCAATAGAGCATAAAGAGTGCTTAGTCAAATCTTTGCATTATAGAGATGTGCAAACTGAGGCTCAGAAACTGTAAATAACCTGTCAAAATCATCCATGAGGCCAAAGGACTAGTTTACCCATTAAGTAATACCTTGTTTATTTAAATAGTTCTAATTGTTTAACATGTTTTATTTACGTCCTTGATCTTATAGTCGTAAATAATACTTTATTTTAAATCTTTCCATTTTTCACTTTGATTACTTTGTCATAATTTCATGTGAAAACCTAACTCAAAAATTATATTGAAATTGAGTTACTGAATTTTACAATAAGACAATGCATTACAAATGATGCATATAGAAAATATCTTGATAAAGAAAATTAACTGAAGGTTTAAGGGTTTACAATTTTTAAAAGTAAGTATAATTTTTGAAATAAAGTCCATTTAAATTATATATGTAGCCAGAGTTCTAGTAATTGTATACATATCATGTAAATATTTTTCCAGTAGAATGAAATTGGAAATGTTAGAGTATTATGTGAAAAAAAATCTTTGCCTGCAAGAAAAAAGAAAATATCTATCTTCTTGTGAAGGATTGCTTTAGCCACTTTGACAAGTGTAGGTGAAAAGGAAGTTAAATACACATCAACATGATTAGCAAGCGCATCCTTAGAAATATCTTGCAGTTGAAAATGAAATTGTATTACCACCTTTGTAGGGCTCATCCTTCTCCATATTTATGTAACTTTGTCATCTATAGGAATGATAGGAATTTTAAAAATAGCTGATAGTTAAGAAACCTCACCATAGCACTTTACTGAATACATAATAAAACATTTCCAGCCTCTCTAAAAGCCTTTCAAAAATATGTACCATTATCAGTATAGCTAGGTGAGGGCACTTCCCATGTTTAAGTGCTCCTGTTTCTTCAGGGTGAGAATCCTTTTATGATCTCCTGAGGATGACACTGTGCTCTTTTTTGGCCTGATTATTCTCACTCTTTTCATTCCTTATCTTTATGTATTTACATTTTATATATGGAAATGTTCTTTTTATCACATATTTTATACACAAATGTACAAATTACAACTAGATAAATGAAAATAAATTGTCATTTATGTCACATGGAAGTTTGAATATAATTTTACCTTACCTAGCATTTATTTTTTAGTTTCTCAAATCATTGATATTTTATGTAATTTTCCCAAGTGTATCTCAAAATATTTATCCAAAAGCTGTGAATTATTTCCTGTAATACTTGTAAGGGGTATTAATAAGCTTAAGATGTAAAAGATATCCACAGAGAAAATTAGGTCCATGAAGTCAAGATGGTGTTGCCGCTATGGACTAGAAATATACTGAGAGGATTAAAAAACAATAACGCATGTCAGAGAGAAAAAATAGTCTGCAGCCTAGCTAGCTATGTGACCTCAGGCAAGTTCCGTGGTGTGTCCAGACCTCATCTCCTTCAGCTCTAAGAAAAAAGCTTTGACTCTTCTAATTTTTAGGTCTTTTAAGGCCTTTCTGCTTTTGAGATTTTAGGATGTCTGCTCTAGGTAGTAAATGGTAGTGTCTTTCTCAATTTACATATCGAATTCCACATGAAAATATTAACTCACAACATGGAATTCGGCTGCTCTGAATAATATTTTCTGTTTTTCTCAGTTCCTTTGGGGGTTTTATGCAGTTTCCTCAGAAAGCAAATGATAGAGTGGGGGAGGGGTCCTGTGCTGGGAGGCAGGAATAAAGGAAAAACAACACAAGGGTGCTTTGGGAAAAATACAGTAAGTCTGGGGAATACTTCTCTTCAACAAAAAGACCAAGGTCACAACTCTACCCCTTAAGAAGCCAGTCTCCCCTTTAAAATGTCTGGCTACACAGAAGTCCCACTTGTGGCTGGGTTTAAAGTAAATCCTTTGCATGTGTAAGAGGGATACTGGGGGAGGTGCAGTCTAAGAAATAAGTGAGACTCTCTGGTAGACTTTCCTAGAATGTAAATCTTTACATATCCTTGAGCCTAATGAGGTGATTTATGGTCCCATAATGCACAGTGAATTGTACAGACACTTCTTTGTGTTCACACTGCAGAATGGAACCAGATACTAAATACCGAATAGAATTCCCATGATTCTTCTAGATGTCACTCAAAGGGCATATTTACGCCCTTTTTTCTTATATGGCAATTCTTATTCTTAGCTTTTAGGTTGTTTATGAAAACTTTTTTTGTCATTTTAATAATTTTATTCCATTTGAGAAATGCAAGGTAGAAATTCTAAGAGGAAAAACTACTTTGTTTTTACACTAAATGCTTTGCAATAAAAAATTGGGGGAAGAAAAAAACTCTGACTCTTTTTAGTATTTGAATATTTTTAGAGCTACTTAATCGTAACTTCTCATGGATGATATTTGGTATTTCCCTTATTAATCTATAATACAATGTGTTCCAAAAATTATTGAAGAGGCTTGAAAAATCGGTCATGTATAAATAAAGTTAATGAGATAGAGAGGAAACCACAGTCAGGAAATGGAAGGTGGAAGCAAACGTATTAACCACGAGTTAAACAGAGCTGAGCCTTGAAGTGAGGCAGCCAGGGTTTAAGAATCTTGTCTGTGCTTTCCTAGCTCTGTGACCTTGGGGAAGTTACTTAAAACTTAAGTCTCAGTTAGCAGATGTTCTTTATGGCAACTTCATAGAATTATGAAAAGTATTAAATAAAAGACAAGCTAGTATCTGAAAGAGCGAGATTATACAATTTATAAGTTTACCTAATGTTACATTTTTGTTAATATTAAAATGATCATAATTTTGGTATATGTTTCCATTGACAATGCAATTTGGACATAAAGGGAATTATAAAACAGTGCCTCTCAAGCTTCAATGTGTGTATGAATCTCTTGGGTCTTGTCAAGATGCAGATTCTGATTCAGTAGGCGCGGTTTCTGAGAAGCTCCAGGAGATGCTGATGCTGTTGGTCCAAAAAGAGACCACACGTTGTGCAATAGCCAATCTATAGATATAGAATGTCATGATTTCATCAGAAGTGGAAGTATGTCAGTTTCTCAAATAAAACAGAATTATAGATTAAGTATTTATTCCTATGTCCTCACCATTTATTATTTCTCTCTCTCCACTAATAGCATAATTTGGACTGAAAATCAGCAAAGAAAAAACTCAGAATAATCTTCTTAGGTTTATTCATTCAACAAACGTTGGGTTACTACTACTGGGTTGCTTGCTGTAGGATATAGAAAGACGACTTTGACATAACTCCTTAAGATTCTATCCCACTACAAGCATATTTTTATAGGAATCTAAAAGATTTACATAAATAAGCATAATTCAAGAGAGAAAATGAAAAGTGCAATAAAACCTCGAGGCAAAGAGCTAGAGGAGTTCAGAGTAGGGGGAACTGATCCTAAAATAATATCTACATTTAACATTCATTTAGCTGTCTTTTCCAGGCGGCCCTTAACCAATCGTCAAAGTGAACTTTGAGTGTTCCTTCTATCTTGCCTTTAGTTGCCATCGCTTATTATTTCTCATTTTCTTCAAATAATAACATGAAGTTCTCAGTTTTGTCAGATAATAGTAGGAAACAGTTAATACGTACTACATATCAGGAACTATTCTGTGTGCTTTATTTACATAGCTTCATCCTCAGATGAGCTATGAAGAAATTATAATTATTTTCCTCATTTTACAGATGAGGAAATTGAGAATCAGAGTCATCAAATTAGCTCAAGTTCTAAAATATCAGCCCTCACCAGGCTTGTTTTCCCTCCAAAATTCTAAGGACTCCTTCAGGCCTATTCTCCTTGAAGTCCCCTCCTGCTTTGCTCTCGTCTTTTCATGCTCGCCCTCTCAGTTTATCTTTCAGTTCCCTTTCTTCAAGTAACCTCTATTTTGCAAGATAATTCCTTCTTGTCTTGTGCATAGCAGACCCTCAAACATATTTGTCATATGAAGTAAATGGATAAGTATATAAATACGCGTTAAATTTTAGTAAATGATGTAATGGCCTACGGATTTATCTACCCCTCTGCCAAATAAATTTGCTTTTGGTCGCAATCCCTGCCACATTCAAAGGCATGACCGCAGGGGTAAATATTTTAGCCTGTGGGTGAAGAAGATGTTAAGCTGTGGTATATTTTAGTGAGCACTCATTCTTTTAGCACTGCAGCGTGCTCCTTTTTCTCCTACATGTTTATCAACACATTACATTTTATTTCCTTAGATGTAAATACTTACTTCTTTTATTTTAGAAAAAGGTATGGAAAACTTTAAGGATTAGAACCAGTAGAGATCCTTTGCTGAGTTATCTGCTATCTTTATTTTTATATTATGCTTTAAACCTATGGACAATGTATATACAGAGTTGTGAATTATGGGCTTTTAAAATATTCATTCAGAAAAGTTAGGTCGTCATTGCCTCTTTTACAGTTTTTGATTTTTCTGGAATATTTTTTTCTCCTAACTGCTTACTAGTTTATACTTCCTTCCCTAACTCCACTTCATGAACATCTATACACAAATAAAATTATGCTATTTTAAAAATTAAAGCCATTTTAGGAGACAATTTTGGTTGTAAAAAATGATCAGGTGTGAGCTGCCTCAGCCATCCTAGGACCAGTCCCTTCTCTAATATTTCAGAAAGATCAGAAAGTGAAATGGGCAAAGGAGGTCAAAAGGTACAAACTTCCAGTTATAAATAAGACACGGGGATGTAATGTACAGCATGGTGACTCTAGTTAATAATACTGCATTGCATATTTGAAAAGTTGATAAGAGAATAGATGTTGTAAGTTCTCATCACGAGAAAAAAAATTTATGTGTGGTGACATGTTAACTAGACTTATGGTGGTGATCATTTTGTAATATATACAAATATCAAATCGTGTATACTTGAAATTAATATAATGTTATATATCACTTATACCTCAATAAAAAAACCCAATAACAACAATAAAAGAAAGATCCTGGTCTGAGAGGCTGTGATAGCCCCTTGGATATTCTTCCAAACATCTTTCCCCCTTGTTCCCTCTGACTTCCCTTTTCTGATATAAATGCAAACACTGGCAAGCTCAAATCCAATCCAATGTGATGCATGTGTTACTAGGTGATGGCTACCAGTAAAAGTAGAAAAGGAATTTTATCATCATAAACAAAAGGCAAACAGGCATCGGAGAAATGAGCTAGTTCATGAGGATGGCTCACGTAAGCAAACTTCACTGGACAGTTGCTTAGTACAAAGTATTTTCACTAGAAAATCCATTAGACTCAGCTGAAAATTAAAATTACTTTAGAGAAGAACAAAATGAAGTATGTGAAAATGTTATACATTGTGCCAAGATTAATGTTATCCGCAGTGTTGAAAGGTTTGTGGTCTTGCCTTTGAGGAAGCTAAAAGGTCAGCAACCACAAAGATGCATGTGTGCTGTCATTTGCACAGTTACTAATTTTTCTCATTATTTCCATAATGAGATGTACTATTGCAACAGAGAGACCCTCTTGAGAGTTGCTTTTACTTTTCAGGCAGGCAGCTCTTTTGCTTTCATGTTATGGCCTTGACCAAGGAGTTCAGATACACTTTTCATTTATTCAGCAAAAATGTATTAATTAATTATTATTTGTTCATTACTCTCCATTACTACACTGTAAACTCCATGAAGACGAGGACCATATTAAGTCTGAACACCATTGTACATCCCACATCTTGCACAGGGTTAAAAAATAATTAGCATGGGAACATATTTTTTGAGTAAATGAAGGAACGAATAAATCAATGTTAACCAAATCCTTTGCTCCCCACTCTGGTCCAGGGCTTTAGGCAGATAATATGTAAAAAACACAAAATTTGTGGACAAAATTCCTTTCCTTTAGAAGCTTATTGTCTAGTTGAACAGATGAAATATATGTAAAAAAATGTTCAGAAAAAATAGTTAGGCTTTGGTAAGTATACAAAAATCTAGCATAAATCTTTCCATTTATTCAACACGTTTATTAGAAAGTTATCTTTTTTATACAATGCTGATTGATAGGAAAGTTTATATGTGGACAGAACTATAAAAAGTTGAGGGTAAGCATTCCAAAGAAGGAACAAATAGAGTGTTCTTAACATTCAAGGAGGAAAATACTTATATTGGATAGGCAAATCAGAGAAAGATTTATGGGTACATATACACTGAGTATTGAAGGATAGGTATGATACTATTATGCCAAAATCAATAAATATTTTAGATGGGAGGAAAAATACAAGCATATATATTATCTTTGTGTGTTCAATTAGAAGGAGTAGTAATATTAGTAAAATAGAATGTAGTTGTCATATCTTGATCATAGTCTTTTATGGTTGTTTATAAGCAAAATTTACTCAATTAGTTAATTAGTGGTTGGCTTTGATGTAGGTACTTGAAAATTGCTCACCTCCTGGAAATCGATTACCTCTCTTTTTACCCCTGAAATGTCTTGAAAATAACTAGAAGTAAAGCCCTCCTTGAATAATTTCTGGAGTGGAGCATAGAATGAATAATCAGGATAGATTTGGTTATGAGAAATCTGACTGTACTTCTTTTCTTAATAATTCCATCTCTACAAAGAAAAATATAAAACTCATAGTATTTCATGCCACAGAAGGAATTCTTATCCTTTGCCTAAGGAAGAAATACATTATGACACATTAGTAAAGAAGTCAACTGAATTACTTTATTAACTGTCTACATTTCTATAAATTTAAGTAAATTTGACTTTCAATGTTATTTAATATCATGATGGAATCTTGAATGAGTAATGAATTTTCCTTAAAAGGTTAGTTGAAATACATGACTACTGATAGTTTTTTTAAAAGTTGATGCTAATTGGTAATTGCATACTCTTCATGGGGAACAAGTATGTTGTTGGTCTACCAGGGCTTCTTCCATTGCAAAAAGACCACGCCCATTGTAGACTTCTTTGAAGAGCCAGTATCTGGCTTCTGTTTTAGAATGGAAAATTCAACTCACATGTGGCTGAGAATTGATTCTGAAGATTTTGAACATTATTTGCCTTTCCTAATTCTGACTGTCTGTTGTAGTTTTGTAAGTTACCTTGTGTTTAGCGTGCATCTGAACTCTTCTTACTTGGAGTTCTTGATTACTCACAAGTCTCACTATGATTCTGGGTATTCATCAGGATCTTGGTATGTATTCATTGATAATTCTATTATCTTTGTTGGTTCAATTACACAGTGTCATCTAAGATGCTGCAACCCACTGTGCACAGAGTTTGGACTGTGGAGCATACAGATTTCAGTTATTATTTAGGCTCAGAAACTTAGAACCTCTGTGAACTTGAACAAGTTACTCAGTTTCTAATTCTTAAAATATAAAATAGAGTTGCTAATACTGCTTCACAAAGTTGTGATAAAGATTAACTGGGGGGCCGGGGGGGGGGGGCGAGGCGGGAGGAGGATGCTGTTAAACAAAAAGCCTGGCATTTAATAAGTATCAGGTGCCTTCCCTTAGGATTCTGTGTTGTCGTGACTAGAAGATTGCTGGTTTGGGTTAGAAACCCCAAGTACATCCCAAATATTTCAAAATAACCACACGACATTGTATTCCACTCCTTGGACTTTTCGGACCTAGAATCTAGCCAAATTGCTATCTGTACAGAGAATAATGCTAATGTAGGTATGTCCTCGAATCCCTCATTTACTTTTTATCACTTGTGAATTACTGGAGATGTTTAGGAAGAAGTGTGAGGTTATCAATTATTTAAACTGGCAAGGGAGTGTTATATGCTAGAGGAGTAAACTGGTCGCCTCCTCCAGCCCATTTCTCTGGTGGCCGCACAAGGCATAGCGGCAGCTCTGTTCCTGGGACGCCAGTGTAGCGCGCGTGGGGCTTTCACACACCGCCTGCCCGGGAGGAGCCAGGAGCCTCCTCATTAGCACCACGGACAGCTCAGCTCTCATGCCTTGAGGAGGGAGGCGGGAGGACTCAGCTCTCTGCGCCACCGCCAGGAAGAGGGAGTGCAGCAGCGCAGGCGGAGGAGGAAGAGAGAAAAGGAAGGAAGCTCCGGGTGGGGAGTGGAAGAAATCTGGGAGCGTCCAGAGCAGCAGGTCGGGGGAGAGCTGCTCAGCTGCACTGCTCTCATTATTCAGGCGGATACTGCTGAGCTTCCCGGGCTGCTTTCCAGTCCCTCCGGGGCGGAGGCTGCCTTCTAGACCTGACTCCAGGTGAGTTAAACTAAGAGATGTACTGAGGTGTCTGGAACTAGAGATGTGGAACTGGCAAGGTTGCCCAGCTCCCTAGGCGCTGCTGGCTTTGCAATATTTCCCAAAGTCAGGGACAGACCTGTCTTGGTGGTGGCTGCAAAAGCTGGGGGTGGGTAGATGGGTGGTGGGTGGTTCTGATCCTCACAGCAAGGGTGGAGGATTCAGATGGAATCTAGCTGAAGTGACTGGCTTTTAGGAAATGTCCCCAAATGCATGCATTATATACGTTTTCACATATAAGCTTTCTAGACAGTCGTTTGTTTTTCTGGCAGCCTATTTTGTCCTTCTGTCCCTCCTTCTCCTTGGCTGATGCCCAATTTTTCAAGCCAACTCAAAGGATTTGAAAAGTGTGGAAGAAGGGTGTCTGGGTACACAATGGGACAGGGCAACCTTGCCCTGTAGGTGGGAAGTTGGATTCCTTTCACCAGGATTTCCCAGAGGGTAATCCTCTGGGTAACTGGAGGTATTTGTGCTCTGTACTCTCTATAAGCTTATTAAAAGGCAAGGAACTTCAGGCTTTCTAGACAGGCTCTGAAACGTGATGGTAATTTAGCTTAAAAACCATGTTGATTCACTCTTCTCCTCTTCATCCTTTGTTCCAAAATTATTACCATTTTGGATTTCTTTAACCGCACAACTTTTAAGTGGCTGACTGACGGGAAACATATTTCTCATTCTGAAAATGCTATGGGAAAAGTGATGAGTTCGCATTAAAAGGAGAGCAACTTTATTTTCCCAGAAGGACTTTGGGGAAAGAGATTGATGATGAAATTCTGGGAATGAAATTATGGACATTTCCCACAGAACTTCCTTAGTTTTTTTCACATTTGCTTCAACTTTTTATCTAGTGTGTTTTGTGTATGTGAGGCAAAATTCATAAGGTGTGTTATGAGTTTATTTGATTTAGAAGTTGCTTTCTTACTAGCATAGCACAAACTTGTAATTGTCACAGTCACAAGAGTTTTCTAAATGTTTTGATTTTAGGTGGCTGGGGTATTTTGGATTTAATACTTTCTCCATGGGCCTTGCTGGATACTTTTCAGTAGAATTGCTGGGCATACAATTAGTCATATGGGCTGCCATGCATTTTAATAGTAGTGGAGTATACATACTATAAGATTTGCAATTAAATACCAGAACCCAACTTGGGGGATGAAATTTAAATATCTTTCAAATATTGACTAAATATCTCTACAAGGCTCCAGTGTCATTTTATGCTTAGCAGAGTTTACTGGTTTTTCAGGAAATTGAGAAATATGCATTAGCAGTTTTAATAATTAAAATGTAATATTTTACTTTGCTCTTCTTCCTTTAACATCAGTTTGGATTCAACAAATGCTTAATGAGTGTCTATTACTGAAAGCCAGGTTCTTTCCCATATATTCCTTTCTATTTCTTACAGAAGTTGAGAGAGAATAGTAATATTATTCCATTTTCAGATGAAGAGATTGTGACATGGAAGGATTAGTTTTCCTAAATTTCTACAATTATTGTATTATAAACCAGGAATTTAAGCGTAGGCTGTATAACTTTAAGTTCAGTTCTTTTCCCAGAAAGTGCACAGCTGCTTTTAGTTAAGACTATTGCAACAGTGATATATGAATATGCCTTATGTAAAAATACCTTAAGATAGTCCTTGTTATTTTCTGGTTATGTATTAAGACTGGTTTTACTCTTTTCTGTAAAAGATACTTTAATATAATTGCACAGAGTTATACTTATATGCTCCTCACCTTCAAAATATTAAACTCCTAAAGCTGACCTCGTGTCCTCCTTAATAAGAACATATTGAAAGACAGACTCAATATTTACTAAGAATTTTCTTGGGAATAATTTATGTCTTATAATCAAGATAGAAGGCAACCCACATTTAGATGCATTTCAAAACTGCTTAGTGTGAACTTGAAACACAGCTACAACCTGTTTTCACAGTGAACTGCCAGACTTCACAGTGAACAGTCTTTAGATTCCTTGAGAACATTGGCAGATAGTACATGTCTAATATAGGATTTATGAGAAGTACAGAGTTAGGAACTGAATGGCTTTATTTTTTAATATGTAACCACATTCATAAAAATTTATCCAAGCTATGTATATGCCATGGGTGCCTCGGTGTCTAATATGGACTGGTTCAAAGTAAACTCATTATAACTCTTTGGAGAGAAAAAAAAAGAGCCTATAACCTTGATTCAGCCTTTTTATTCCTTTTCATTCTTAAGTAGTAATAATCTGCTGTACATAGGCTCTTGAAGAGCCCATCTGAATTTCAAAGACAGTGTGTGACTTTTTGGAGTGAAGCGGTTGCATGTGTGAGTGTATGCATACTCAATAGAGAGTTTAGGGGTATGAGGAGAAAGCGAGATAAAGCAATAAATACTAGATAGGGAAAAACTTGGAGTCTCATACAGTTTGGAACTTTTGGGAACCAAGGATGTGGTATGCAACTTTGCATTTGATTTCAGGATTCCACGCACACTCATAGCTCAGGTATTCTTGAATGAATCAGGATAATAAGTTCTGTGGCTCTTGACCATATGACTAGTTCCCTTCAGGTTCTGGCATTAAAAGGATGGCTTACAATGATTTTTCTGGAATCTCAAAATCTCCTCTTCTCTCAGATCCTATAGAGTAGTTCAAGCAGGGGGTCTGTGATGCTGACCATTTTAACCATTCTGAGACAAGGGGTCCCCTTGAGAGTGCTGGCAAATGAAAGTGGTGACCAAAGCCTTATTTCTCTTCCTTTGCAATTCTTTCAGATAGACAGTTAGCTGAGTGAAGAAGGAGGGAAAAAGGAGGATAAAAAGGGGAGATAGATCATTTTATCCTTCAGGAAAGAATGATGACCATTGTACATCTTTGTCTAGAAATATTATTTATAAACATTCCTGGACAGGGGATTTACATCATTGATTAAGGGCTGCTCCAGGGACTGGGGTCATTAATACCCTAGAATTTCCATACAGCCCTGTGTGCAGTCTGAGAAAGCTCTGGTGACCCAAAAAAGCCTTTGGGCAGAGCGACTCCTTAGACTTGGATGCTGTCTGACCCACATGCATAAGGATGATGCGTGCTGAGGAGGTGTGCCTGGAGCAGTAACAACTCCTGCTACAGAAGTATCATGAACATTCGTTGATGAAACAGTTCTTTCTTTCACATATGTGATGCTCATTGGGTCATGCTTTCTTAAATAAACCTTTGTAGAGACATGAATTGGATTTTGGACTTCACTTTCCTGAAAGCGCCATGGTTCGTTTAGTGGCTCATTTTTATCTGGGTAGTTCAGAGGGAGGCATGAAATACTAGGGACATAATTGAACATCTTAAGTTTTACGTTGTGAGGTTCATTCCTTATCCACTTTTGTTGTGATGCTGATGGCATAGCTCCCTATTAGAAGAGACTCATTGAAGAAAAATATGGAGACGTGAACTCGGACATAACCACAGTTTTCACCGCATTGTTTCAATGCCAAAGTAATTTTGGATAAACACAGTTTATTCCTGACTTAAGAATAACTAAGAAAAGGTAGAGGAATTGGGAGGAAACTAGACTTTAACACAAGTTTTTGGTTCTTAAAATGTGTTACATTATGGGAAAGAAAAAGCAGAAGTGACTGAACAAAAATTTTGCTATATATAATTCATGGATTATTCTGATTTGCTGAACCAAGTCTTTAAATGTATAATTTAAACATAGGAAGAGTTATAGAAAATTATGCCTTTTTATACAAATATACACTTAATGAGCTCTCTTGTAGATATAGGAATGAAGAATCTGATTATTTTTCACTCAGTGAAAAATTTCTTTTATTCCAAACTAAAGTAGCAGTTTAGTGTAATGTGCTGTGTCTTACTTGAACTCCAAAATTTGCAACTAAAAAGGATGCATATGTTGAACTTTATTTTTCTTAGAGAACTGTGATGTGAATGAGCAGTGAAGTTGCAAAAGACAAGTGAAGAATTCAGTAGTTCCTAAACTAAATAAGAGTAAGGATAAATTACAGCACACATCAATTGTCACACACTTACTTAGGGTTAACGAGAATTATCTCAGCTAATGTTGAAAATAATGCATATGCATCTTAGAGTAATAAAATGTCTTACAGACCTGGGCTTGAAGTTGCCTCTTGCTAGCCATATGGGCTTGAAACAAATGCTGTAGCCTCTCTTCAACTCAGTTGCTTCTATGAAAAGGGGAGATTGATAGTATCTAACTTACAGGTTCTTTGTTCATGTTTTGCTTCTTAGTGTAGTTTCAAGTCTAATTAGGGTGAGACTGCTATTTTTATTATTGCTTTTATATTCACCCTAGTTCTGCCTTTTATTAGCTGTGTGGCATTGGTCAACTTCTCTTTCTGTGGTCTTGTTTCTTTATCTATAAACCGAATAAAATGCTTGTTTTGAACACTTGTTAATACATTAAAGAGATTAGATAAAATCATTTTGTGTAATATGATAAAATCATAATGTGTCAGGCACTTAGCATGCTGCAGAAAGTCAATAATTATTTTTTCTTGCCCTTCCACATCAAGTTTTTGATTACCTTCCTCAAATTGTGTCAATCTTGCACAAAACATTTCCATCTTCTACTTCTTTTCTGATGTTCTGTAACCATTAAACTGGAAAATTAGAAGGAGTATTTTTGTAACTTTTACTGTGCTTTAGCATGTGAAGACAAGTATGCTAGTTCTCAGGAGAAGTTTTGATAAGGAAAGGGAAATACCCTACACAGCACTTATTCTTTCCCACCCCTGACGGTTTTGTACTATCATTCTGTCGGCAATTAGTAAAGACTTTTCTATGTAAAGGGTTTTGTCTTTGTGGTAGCATAATTCATGTCGGGACTTCATCCAATTAACATAAATATACTGGGGAGTTGGGCAATGATTTATTTTTAACGAGAGAAAAAATGGACACAATGTTTTTAATATTGCTTTGAAAACTTTTCAAATTAACTTTGATTCTATTGGCTGAAGATTGCATCACAAACTCACGCCTAGAGATGTTCTTGAAAAGTAATGTTTGAATCTTCTAGGTATAGTCCCAGACTGGCTTAATTGGATTTAATTTTAGGTGTCATTTCTCTGCAGAACAGGAAGATTCTTACAAGAAGATATTAGCTCCATCAGATATAGGGTTGCTCAAGGCCATCTGCATGGGATCATAGGAAGCGAGAAAGAGAAAATTCCGTCTCTAACTTAGACATACTGGTGTATTCACAGCGATTGGATCGTCATGGTAATGATATTAATAATGTGGCTCAAGGGAGAAACAAGTAACATTTCATACAGTAGCCAGGATAAATCCTGCTATCAAGTTTAACACTCCACGTTTTTCCTGGGATCTCTCAAGTTCATTACTATTTTATTTTCTTTCCTTGCTTATTATAATGGCATATTAGTTTCCTATTACTGCTCTAACAAATTACCTCCAACTTTTTTTTTAATTGCTGTAACATTGGATTATAACATTATATAGCTTTAGGATGTACATCATAATATATTCCGAATTCTGTGTAGATTACATCTTGTTCACCCAAAAACTAATTATAGGCCATCCCCTCACATGTGAGCCTCACCCCTTTTGCCCTCCCCCCTTCCCCCATGGTAACCAACAATCCAGTCTCCATTGCTATGTGTTTGTTTGTTATTGTTTTTATCTTCTACTTATGAGTGAGATCATATGGTATTTGACTTTCTCCCTCTGACTTATTTCACTCAGCATAATACTCTCAAGGACCATCTATGTTGTCACAAATGGCTGGATTTCATCATTTATTATGGCTGAGTAGTATTCCATCGTGTATAAATACCACATCTTCTTTACCCATTTGACCCTTGATGGGCACCTAGGTTGCTTCCAAGACTTGGCTATTCTGTATAATGCTACAATGAACATAGGGAGGCAAGTATCTTTATGCCTTTGTGTTTTCAAGTTCTTTGGATAAATGCTCAGCAGTGGAATAGCTGGATCATATGGTAGATCTATTCTTAATTTTCTGAGGAATCTCCATACTGCTTTCCCTAGTGACTGCACCAGTTTACACTCCCACCAGCAGTTTACAAGGTTTCCCTTCTCTCCACATCCTCTCCAACATTTGTTGTTTCCTGTCTTGTTAATTATAGGCATTCTGACTGGAGTCAGATGATACCTCATTGTAGTTTTGATTTGTATTTCCCTGATTTCCAAAATCACTTGCACTGGGCTAAAGTCAAGATGTCTGCAAGGCTGGTTCCTTCCGGAGGCTCTGAGGGTAGAATCCATTTTCTTGCCTTTTTCAGCTTCTAGTGACCATCTGAATTCATTAACTTATGGTCCCTTTCTCCATTTCCAGGGTGCATTGCTCCTTTTTCTGTTTCTGTCTCCACATTGCCTCTTCCTCTCACTCTGAAGTTCCTTCATCCTGCTTTCAGGGACTCTTGTGATTACATTGGGCTCACTGGATGATCCAGGATAACTTCCCCACCTCAATATCCTTAACTCCATCACATCTTGCAAAATTCCTTTGACTATGTAAGGTAATACATTCACAGGGTCTGGGGATCAGGGGGGGACATCTGTGGGGGCCATTATTCAGTCTACTACAAAAGGTGGTAATGTTTTGGTGCCTAGAGACCCTGAAATTAATGTGCTTGCTTCCCCACGGAAAAACAGTGTCTACTTGGGGGGGTGTCAATTTTTTTAGATCCATAGAAGATATCGATGGAGAATTTTCCTAACAACAGACGCTGATCAATTAAACACCCTTAAATTTATTAAATTTAGTTTTAGCAAAATGTAAGCTAAATCATTTGTACTTCTAGGGTCAAAAATTTTAATTAAACCCATTACCCATCAAGGTCAACACCTAGATTACTTAGGTTTAAATTACATACAGCAGTATCTATGATAGTTCTTATTTATGAAGTTAGGTCTTGTTTACAAAGCCAAATGCATATGAGAAACCGCAGAAAGCTTTGTCCTCTTTTTAAATTTTGCATGACATAATTTTCAAGGGGATGTCAGACAGTGGTTCCATCATAATTGGTGCTTTTCACAAATGTGCATTGTGAATATTTTATTTCATGAGTTATATCTACTAATTGTAGACTTCCAGGAGAAATGTGATGGTCATGTCAGCTTTTCAAATCTTTCTTTAACCCAAAAGACGATTGTTGCATAAGATGGATTCGTTTCCCTACTATACTGTTGTTGCCAAAGGGAACTTGAAATGCCCTGTTCAAATTAATTTAATGCAAATGAATTCTTGCTGCCTCACAAATTTGTCCTTCATTTTTCTTAAAATTATGTTGTAAATGGATGTGACATGCTTTACTGGTTGTTGTGCAGGGAGCGTTGTCCTTCCTAAAAGCTCCCTCATTTGTCAAAAAGAAGCCATTAAGAGAAAAGTAAATTATCTTATCTGATCACAGTCTTGAGAATGACCTTAAAACTATAAATTTTGTTATTAGTACAATAGCTGAATAGTCTTTGCAATTGAGGAAATTCCAAAGGAAACCCTGTTGAGATACAAAGCTGTTATAATCATCTAAAGTCCATGTTTTCTTTTAGCTTGTAATATTAGTGGAGAAGGCAGTTTTGCCTTATTGCTCTCTCCTTGCTTTCCAGGAAATCTAATTAAATACTTTAAGTTTCTAAGTATTTAAGTTTTTCATTTTCTTTAATATTTTTGATGTGAAAAAAACAGTATAATTTTTATGAAGATCCAGCTAAAAATAAAGAGAGGTTTATGTACTTGAAACTAAACAAGGATGATTATGAATCGTTGTTTGTGATAAGGGACTGCACGTCAGTCCCCTTGCACATAAATACAAAATCGTTTAGTGAAGGAAGGTAAGATTGGACTAAGGAACTTTATTGATGTTTAACTCTTAATGAGAAAGAATAATGAACATGCATAATTTTAGCTTCCATGTCCAGAGATATAGTAGTTGTACAAGAAATGGTCTTCTCCTACTATGGAGGAAGCATCTTCTCCAGCTATGCTATTCATTAAAGCAAGAACTTCAACTGAGTTTTCAGCAACCATAAGTAAAATGAATGGCATGATAGGCTGCCTGTACATATGGTCCTCTTTAGCAGGCCAACTGTTAATTTTGCCCACCCACATCACTGACGACATATGGCGTTACTTTGGCTGTAGAAGCAAGTGTGTGTGGACACGTCTCGGTGTGGGTACAAGACTGCTGGTTGTCTTCCTCTTGTTGCTCATGCAACCACCTGTCTCTGGGGGATAAAACTTAATATCCATAGCACTAAATTGGAGGACATTAAAAGACATTAGTATTAATTGATATGAAAATAATATGATTAATTTTCTCTTGAGCTTGATCACAAGATCTAATGGATGTTTGCCATTATCAAGCTTATAGGAAAAAGTGATGCCTTTTTCAAGAGTAAAAGTCAGAGCTTTTTTAAAAATAACCAAATTCATATGTATAGGGAATATATCAAACCAGAACAGCGGAGGCGTCAGAAATGAAGTTGATTGAATTTATCGTGGAACAAACAATTAATGAAATTTAACAATAAATCTGTTATGAGTTGTAACTATATGGAAGAAATAATGAGAAAGCTTGATGAGAGAGGCCAGAATGAAGAGTCGTCTAATTTCAGCACAATTTCACTAGTTTACATATTCTCAAATAAGTTTTTAAATTAAATTCATGTTTTTTCAGCATTGTGAGTTCTGAATGTGCAAAGTGAGGCATTCAATACCTGAAACAGTGTGTACTTTTCAATGGTGGCTCTAGAGCTCCAAAAATGGGGGTTTCTGAGCTGAATCCTGGCTGGAAATCAAGGCCAGAGGCCATGTGCTGAGGTGGCCCGTGGGCAGGACTTGATTTAGGTGATATACACCAATTATCTAAAGAGAAGATGAGTGATGCTGCTGAGGATTACGGGAAAGATTATGCCACTGCAAGAACTTTTTGTTGCCACTTATGGAAAATTTGTATAATCAGAATTTGTTAGAGATTTCTTTTATAATCACACAGTAATTTCGCCCACTATATGTGGCAAATCTGAAAATTGTTCACTAAAACTGTGTTTGCTAAATATTAGGAAAATAGAATCAAGATTTGCATAGGTAATATTGACAAAAGCAGTATTTCTAGATGTAGAAATGATAAATTTTCAAAATGCTTTTGAATACCACTTGTTCTGCGAGGTTTCATTTCGGTTTCAGTACTAAGGCACATGTATTAATCACCATTAAAGCTGTACGTGAAATATTTGGCAATACAGGTCTCAAAGATTTGTGGTAATGGTGATTGATTCACAGAATACAACATCATTATTGTTATTCCCTGGCCTTGAGAATTTCAGTTTTCATCCTTTTTCACCTTGCTGTGTCACTGACTGACAACTTTAAATTATCTGATCCATCAAAAATATGTATTTTCTTGGAACTCACTGATTTATTTATTTTTTATTTTTTGGATCACTCTATATTTACTGTGGTAAAGTATCAACTTATCGATGTATTATGCTAATGTGGCAGTTCAGATGGAGGCAAGTAGAATGAAAATAATCAGGTTTACTACCAAGAAATATACTATATTGAGTTTATTAACAGAAAAATATGTACGGATAATTTTATTTAGATTTTATGTAAAATGTTTTTGATATGTGTATATGTACTTTTAAAATTAACCTTTCTTTGTGAAATGTGTTTGCACACATGCGTATTCCCACAAAATCAATCTTAGAGATCGTAGTCAAAGGGTAAATTTCTTAAGGTCACCATTTCAAATACATATAAATTATGGCAAAATAGTCACAAAATGGCAATATAAGGAGCAATAAAAATGAGGATTAAAGGGAAGATAATGGTTAAAAACACTTTGAAATAAATAATTGATTTTGATTTAAATTTTCTCTGGTTTTTAGCTGAGGAAATGAATAGAAATGAAATTATTATGCAAATCATCTGTATTTGTTGTATATGTATGTACATATAGTGTGTGTATTATAAATACAAAACAGATGGCATATTATTTAGCATATATATTCACACTCATCTGTATACATATATCCATCATGAAAATGAGTGTGTGATATATATATACGTATTGTGTAGTTTCATTTCTACATCTATTACTTTTCTCACTTCATTAGCAGCAAACTAAAGAAAATAAGGAGTGATTTTCATTTGGTAACTTGATCTTCCATACTCTACTGCTTCCAGACTCACATTGATGATTTTGTATTGTTATTTTCTTTGTGATCAGACCACCATAATCAAGAAATATCTTATAATGCTTGTTGATGTTTTGAAAGCAGTGTGCCTCTGTCAAGGGTGCACAGGCATGCACATGAATACATGCAAAACTGTGTGAGTGAATGTTTAATCTTTGAAAGAGAAAAGCCAGTTAAAATTATACAGAGTGTGATAGCATCACTGCAATGGAAAATCGGATATCCATCAGTCTAACCAATCATTAAATAGGTGATTTTGAATACCTACTTAGTACCCAACACAATTTTAAGTAGTGGAAATATAGCTATGGCAAAATTTAGCCCCTGTCTTCAAGGGCAAGTGTGCAGGTCAGATTGGCTAAGCTGGAACACAGTTCAGAACCAGAAATTAACATTTCTGTGTAATTCAAATGTCATTTAAACCATGGTCTGTTACTCACTTCAACGATGAGAAAGCAATTCCTCCATCCACCCTTTGGGAGGATAATGTTGGAGAAGTAAGGCTGGCTGTAATGCTTGAATTTACATAATTTCAATGAACTTAAAGCCTGCTGTATGATAAAAGGCAGTCTTTCAAATTGGCGAAAAAATGACAAGTGATTCATAAAATGGTATGCACCATTCATAAAAATTAATTCCATAGTAGGTATCAACTAAACTCCTCAAAATATAAAGAAAAAAACTCATAGGCAAATATCATTTGTAATATTAGGGCAAAATTGACTTTCCGGAGTACATCTGCCACCAAAGACAGAACAATAGGGAAAGGATTGATAGATTTGACTTTGTCAAAACAGAAAACTTTCAGATGGCAACTAAACTTTGGGTGGTGAACACGATGTAGTCTATAGAGAAGTCAAAATATAATGATGGACACCTGAAATTTATATAATGTAATAAACCAATGTGACCTCAATAAAATAAATAAATAAATTAAAACTTTTATACTTCTAAAGATACCATGAGTAGGTATAAGCAGAAAATGTCAAATCAGGCAATGGTATTTGCAATCATTTGACATATTTGACACATAAATAGTTCCAACAAATCAATAAGAAAAGATTAGTAGTTCAATAGAGAAAAGGACCAAGTGCATTGGCAGGAAACATTAGGAGCCACATCTGAACACTAAATGTATTAGAATCTCTATTGTTCACAAACAAAATCAACAAAAAAGACATAAAATAATTTATATGGAGATATTTGTAATATTTTAACAAAGTTATAGAATAAAGTTTTTCATGTTATAAACAACGCATATCTATAAAACTATTTGCAGGTTCATATCCATGTAGTTAATTTTCCATTAGTTATTATAAACTTCTATATTTTCAAAAGTATATTCAAACCTCGGAACACACCCTTTTATTGTTGAAAGCAGCCTTTCAAATATAAACTCACCCATCACTTTCTCTGAATTTTATCCAGTATAGGGGCCAAAATGCCTTATCAGAAACTATATTTCAATAATAATTTGTTTATGTTTTTAGTAGTTCTACTCTGGGCTTAACTGATAGAGTAAGATTTTTTTTAACAAAGCTTTATGATGTGTCTTTTTTATTGGAAAGAGCTTTTATTTCCTTAAGTGTTTTGTTGCCTAAGCGTGATGAGTATCCGGCAGTGGAATTTAGCGGAACAGATGCTTATTGTGATATATGAGATGAACTTGCTTCCCTAAGCACACATAGGCATGAAATGCATCTGGCTTCTGCACATGAAAGTCAATTATGTTCCCAAATCTGTTTCTTTGCATTACACAGACTTTTCAGAGCACAGATCCTACTATTTCCTCAAATGGGGGCTTTGCTTAATTATGAAGTTTAAGTTAGACTAGCAGTTGGAAGATACTAAATTCTAGACTAGAGACGGAGCCTGAGCAGGTGATGTTACCACTGCGTAGGAAGATGGTAAGTCCTGCAGACAAAGCAACTTATGTGGGGGAGAAAATGTATGCAGAAAACCAGAGAATGTTGTAAAGCAGAGCATAATCAAGTGTGTGAGCAGGTGGAGTACATAAGATGAAATTGAGTTTAGAGGAGAAAAATAAGGGGAAGCTGAGGAAATAAACTAATGAAGGTAAGCTTGAAAAAATAGAACTTAACGTGAACAGTGATGAGAGTAAAGGCATTTGCTAAGTGTGAGGAGATGGCATCCAGACTGTCAGGAAGAAATGTGCCGTGTACGCGTATTCCGGGCAGGGGATGTACAACATGAGCAGAAATCAGGCCTCTTAAGGCATAGCAACTATAGTTTCTTTCCAATTGTCCAGGTAGCCTTGCATGTTCCTTTTTTATTTTGAAAAGATTATCTATTTGTGTGTGATAAGTTAACATCAAGGACATGAGATCTTCTAGAATATACCAAAACTTAATCTAGTAGCTAAAATCTTTTAAAATAGTTTGTGATAGAAATCTTTAATGTACTATTTCATTGTCGTGATTAACAGTGTGTTATATGTAATTTTATCTTTTACCAATTTCTTAGCGTGGTAGGTAGAATAATAGCCTTCCAATGATATCCACATCCTAATCTCCAGAATCTATGAATATGTTACATGCAAGGGGGAGTTAAGGTAGAAAATGGAATTAAGGTTGCTAATCAGCTGACCTTACAATGGGGAAAATATCCTGAATTATCTTCATGGGCCCAATGTAATCACAAGGCACCTTACAAGAGGAGGCTGATAGATCATAACAGATGGGGATGAGACAACTGAAACAGAGGTTAGAGTGATAAGCTTTGTAGATGGAGGTAGAGGCCAGGAGCCAAGGAATGCACTGTACCTCTGGAAAGATTCCTCCCTAGTGCTTCCAGAAGGAACATAGCCCTGTTGATGACTTGATTTTAGTCCAGTAAGACGCATTTTGGACTTCTGACCTCTGGAACCATAAGAAAATAAATTTGTGTTGTTTTAAGCCACTGAATTTGTTTTAGTTTCTTATTGCTGCTGTAACACATTAACACATGTAAACTACAGTTTGTTTTGCATAGATGGTGTATAGAATTGAGTTGGACATTCCAGGAAACAATTGAGAATTAATTTTCCTAAGGAAGCCCTTCATTTCAGAATAATGAGAACTGTAGAGAGATGGACTGTTCTATTTATGAAAGACGATATATTCAAACACTATATGAGGGTTAAATGGGTGTCTTTTGAAGGCTAATAAAGTCATAAAAGTGCCTTCCAGTTATATGAAGCTCGGAGGGGGCATGGAAAGTTGTGTTGGATAACCCTATAATCTTTCTGGCACTATAAAGTCACTAATAATTTTAGTTTAAGACTGCCATAATCTGAGATCACTTGGACCAACACTCGAAATGAGGATTAGGGGTGTGAGACGAGCTTGAGTTATTTGAACTGAACATCAGAATGGGGGCAAAAGGATATACCATTGATAATCCAGTTTCTACTATCCATTCTAATAATGCATTCATCAACCATTTTTGTATAGGACATTATGTAACATAATGTAGTCATAGTCTGGTGGTGGAAACAGATGAAAAGTGGGTAGTGACAGATAAACTGCTGGAGAGGAGAAAAGTTGGAAATGACCGATATGTAACAGTTTCCCAGAGCAACAGCATTAAAACCAAGTAAGATTATGAAAGATTGAATTCACTCAATATTTCTTAGTTGACAATAGATCAAAAAGCTAAATTAGTCATATTTTCTTAAAACTCAAAGAACGTTCCTTTTGATGAAAAATTTTAAGTGTGGTGTACCTTTGGGCTTGATTTTCTTTTATCTTTTATGAACTGCTCACAGGAAACCAGAAAATAAGTTTGGCAAATATGTTGATTACTAATCTGTGGAGAGTAGGATGTTCATCCAGGGAGTAGAGGCTTTGCTAGTTAAAGAATGAAGTTCTTAAAACATCCCTGCAATATGGAAAGTATCTGAAATTAATAACACAACTTTATAACAAATATTACCTCCCAGAAAGTTTTACAATTTTTCTTTATGTTCTGATTAATGCTGTTGGATTCATACATTGAAATTATTTTGAGTAACTTAAATAACTCTCCTTAGAATATTTTTTAAAAAAATTATTTTCTAAGTTTCCAAGCTACCTTGTTAAAAAGTTCTCTAAATAACTCTGTTAAATAAAATTCATGCACTCCAGTACCTTATTACTGAAAACTTATCTTCTAGGCTTGACCTATTTAAAAGTTCTTACAATGTTTATAAGGAGTAGTAGGTTTCACAGTTTATGGCATCTGATTAGTCTGATGAAATTTTGGCAGCAAATTGAATTCAGCAAGCGTAACAGTGATAAATCTCAGATCATAATTTGAAATGTCTCCATCAAACATTTTAAAACAATTTTTAAGTTCACTAATTTGAGTCATTATACTTGACCCTAATGGTAGAAGGCCCTGAAAATGAAGCTCATTTGAACTTGGCAGATACTATACACCAACTTTTTATAGTCACAATTCATGTGCCTCATTAGGAAAATGATTATTTCCAGAATCTCTGTGCTTTGACCAAAATGCATTTATTATTCTGTAACACTTGTATTGAGAAATTAGCCTGATTTCTTATTTGGGTAACCTCTCTCAGATAGGATTCTAATTTTTGAATGTGAATAAAACTTCAGGGCACTGAAGGCAGCTGGAAGATAGGAATGAAGAGAAGTGGCCATTCTCTCTCTATGTTCCATGTCAAGGTCCTCTAATGAGCTTATAACTTATGGAACTGCTTGAGTGTAGCTTATATGTTAAAATAATGAACTCTACATCAGACTATTCCTGCTGAATTAGGAGAGAGTCCGTTTTTATTCCTCTGCATTTCTTAGATTGAGAAAGAGAAGTTATGGGTCTGTGGAAGAGTGAAGTCTGGAAAAAGCTCTATGTTGTTAAATTTACTGTTTACCAGGGTAGGTCGACTAGAATCAACATAAATGTAATCAGTGGGAGGTAATCCAGCTCCCTTTACATTTACCACTGAAAAGAATTAATCTTAGAAAGGTTAAATAAGTAGTAAAAGGTCATTTATCCAATTAAAAACTAAACCAAATAGTGTCAGTTTTATTAACTTTAAGACTATTGCTCATGAAGCTACCTCTTTCACATAGAGTCATGGGTAATCACAATCTAACACAAGCAGGTCACACAAAATATATGTTGCACATGGAATACAGAGCACCGCAAAGCACTTTTTTTTCCTATTCTCTTTTCCAAATCCACACGTAAAAATTGTCTTGTGGAATTTCCCAAATGCTATAATGCCTACATGTAACAGAGATTGTTTACTTGGACTTCTAGACTAGGAACTCTCAGAATTATGGAAAGCAGAGGGCATTCTATATTGATTTAACAGATTCTCATTGTTTCCATTCATTGTAGCTTTCCCTAAGTAAAGTGCTATATATTTGTTTATCGTGTTTGGAGTCTATAGTTAGAACAAGATAGTGCAAAGAAGATCTATGACAAATGCCAATCAATACAGTCAAACATTGCTTAATGATGGAAGTACGTTCTGAGAAATGTATAGATAGGTGATTTCATCATTGTGTGAACATCAGAGCAATAAAGAGTGTACTTACACAAACATAGATGGTATAGCCTACTATGCATCTAGGCTATATGGTCCTATTCTTATGGGACCACCATCGTATATGTGGTCCGTGATTGACCGAAACATCACTATGTGGTACTTGACTGTGTACGCACACACACACACACACACACACGCATATATGTATCATAGCCTTTTTCTAATTTCATGGGTTTTTTCTTTCTAACTTAACTCTGTCTAGGAAAAAACAGCAATTCAAGGATGTAAGCTATTTTTGTAGAAAGCTTGTGTACACCTATCCAATAGTACAGACGCTATGTCTGCATATTTCTCCCTAAATAGATCTTTTATTTTAACGAGTATCTACTTCATCTTCACAAAATTTAATTTGCGTCAGTGAACTCTCATCCAGATGCTGTATCTTGGCCAGGCAATCAAGAGCTGAGCCTCACAGATAGGTGACTTCCATTTCCTTTAAAAGACTCTGCCAGCCCTGTGTTACTTTATATGCTCTGCCAGTGGCACAAGGATGAGAGCCGAGTCAGCTTCCAACGTTGGGTTCTTTTTTCTTGTACTTAGGCTAACTTTTTTCTACAAAAATCCATGTTCTAATTCCTCAAAATCTCCATGCTTGAAGGTTATGGAATGATTTGTTTATTTTGAATGTAGCATAAAAAATGCGATCTGCAGCTGGATAAGAGACGTGTGCACAATAGAGTGTGTGTGTGTTTGTATATAAGTGTATTTTAGTGGACTGACACTGTTCATTGAATAAAACAAAGTAAATTTTGTAGTATGAGGAGCAGTTTAGAAGGACAATGAATTGTCTGGTTTGGAGGATTTTGAAATGAGATGATGTGCCATTGGAATTTAATTTTTTAAATTTTTGCTAAATCTTAATTTTATGTACTACTTGCTAAGCTACTTAAAACCATTAAAAGTGACTTTCACAAAGTTCTACATTACCTTTTTAATTCTCTTAAAATGAAACTTGGCTGACAACAAAGGACAATTTTCCTATAGCCTTCATAAATTGAGACTAGACTTTTTGTCATCCTCCACATACCTTAAGGCCAGAAAAAGTTGTTCTTGCTCCCCATTATAGCTTCCAGATCGCTAATGTATCTCCCTCTTGCAAGTCATTCTGTTTGTTTGAAGTGCAAGCACTTTGGAAATACTAGCCATGCTCTTTTTGTATTGTCGACACTGATGGACTGACAGACTTCTGGTCATCTATTTATGGCTTTAAATCCTTGCTCAAAATCTTCTTCTTGTCATTTTTAGTGACTTCACTATTCACATGGAAAGATCATCAAAATCCCATGTTCTATCTGTTTCTTAACATCCTTATCTCCATTACTATTTTCTTTCCTCCATTTCAGTTACCCCTCTCTTAGTCGAATCTGAGACATTTTCTATACCAGTAAATGTACCACTAAGATCTTTAAGGCAAATATCCCCTCTTCTGGACACCATTCTTCTTCTAGCTCATTTGCTCAAGTATTCTCCTTCCTACAGTTTTTCATCGTTGTTGACACTCACCCTAGGTTATAGCTCTTGCTTCTCCCTCTCAATCCATCAGGACTCTCTGGTCTTCAATTTCCACATTTTTAGTTACATATGCTGTGGTTCATTTTTAGCATTCCCTTGCAAATATCCTGAGTTCCATTTCCCCACCATTATTTGGAAAATTTATTTGTTTCTTTTCCTCTACCCAACCTTTAAATAGTGGTGTTTCTTTGGCCTCTATCCTACTCATTCTTTTCTTCTGTCTCTATACACACTTTCTCTAAGCTTTAATCACTAATTCTATACTAAAGAGCTAGTGATTTCCAGTTTTGGAGTTTGGCACAGACCCTTCCTCTGTGAGTCTATACCTCACTTGACAACAGCACATGGATACTTCAGAGAAAACATGTCCTAGTAAATAGCACCGCCAAACATTCAGATAAATAAGCCAGAAGCTTATGGGTCATTTTTGTGTCCTCCCTCTGTAGTCCCACAATATCCAATCCATATTCATTTAAAAAATATTTGAATTTCAAGTATATCTAGAAGTTTTCCCACTTATTTTCATTTCTAATGGCTTACTTTGTTATCCTAGCCACATCACTAGTCTACCTAATTTCATTTTTGACTCCCTATACTCTAGTAGCTACATAAAAACCAAAGTGATCTCTTAGAATGTCTATCAGCTCATATCTCTCCCTACTTTTCCAGTGTACTTAGATTGAAGCCCACATTCTTTGCCATTACCAATAAAGCCCTGTATAATTTCATATCTCCTTACCTTCCAGTCACGTCTCCTGGGTCTTTCTCCCTGCTTTACTCAAACCAGATTTATAGTTTTTAATTTCTTCTACATACCAAGATCATCCTCATATCAGGGCCCTTATATACTCTGGTTTCTCTTCCTAAAAGACTCTCTCCCCACTGTGTGCAAAGCTACCTCTTGCTATTCTTAGGTCTAAGCTTAAATATTATCACCTGAAAGAGGTGGTTAAATTCAACTCCATCTGATGTTCCCCCCAATATCCTTGTTGTATATTCAGCTTCTTTTTTGATTTTGCATATTTCTTCTTTTTGTGTATTGGGTTTCTGCACCTGACTTTCTTTCTAGAATTCAAGTCCTAAGAGTGCAGGGACCCTGGCTTTCTTGTTCACCACTGTAGCTTGGTTACTAGTATACTGTCTGACACATATTTGCTGAGCAAATTAATACAATTTAAGACCCACTAGATCCAATGGGGTCCACAGTCTATTCCCTTCCTGTATTTCCAAGGCTCAAAGGCTCCTCTCCCCACCTTAACTAAAGAGATATGTGTCAGGGAGTCTGGCCTGGGGATGGCTCATTTTTAAGTCCACTTGAGAGGATGTCAGGCTATATGGGAATGATTTTATGCTGCTTCAGTGATTCCTCAGTGTTTAGGAGGATAAATCACTCTCCCTCTCTGGAGAGAATTTAGGCCTTTATGGCTCCCTTGGGTTCCCAAACATTAGGGTGATTATTGTTAAACTTACTTTAGGTCTCTCAGTCATATTCGTTTAAAATTATGCATAGATGACTAGTTGCTATTTTAGTTTGTATTTCATCAAAAAGTCAGTCTGAAAATAGATCTTTCTTTCATTAAGATTAGAAAGACTGTAGATTTCTATGAAATCTATTTATCTATAACTTTTAAGTAAATACCATGGTATAAACCAGTTATTCCTAACTTTATGATAAAAAATAGTTTAAGAGAGAGAGACTCTTTTAGGAAGAGAAACCAGAATATTTAAGGGCCCTGATACGAGGACGATCTTGCTATGTAGAAGAAATTAAAAACTATGAATCTGGTTTGAGTAAAGCAGGGAGAAGGACCCATGAGACGTGACTGAAAGGTAAGGAGATGTGAAACTATACAGGGCTTTATTGGTAATGGCAAAGAATGTGGGCTTCAATCTAAGTACATTGGAAAAGTAGGGAGAGATACAAACTAATAGACATTCTAAGAAATCACTTTGGTTTTTATGTAGCTACTATAGTACAGGGAGTTAAGAACGAAATTATGTAGACTAGTGATGAGGCTAGGATAACAAAGTAAGACAGACATTAGAAATGAAAATAAGTGGGAAAACTTCTAGATATACTTGGAACTCAAATATTTTTAAAATGAATATGGATTGGATATTGAGGGAATACAGAGGAAGGACACAAAAATGACCCAGAAGCTTCTGGCTTATTTATCTTGGATGATTTATTACAATGCATATTCCAAGGCTTCATCTTCAGAGGTTCTGATTCAACATGTCCACAGTGGTATATACGACTGTGAATTTTACCAGGTATCATGGATTATTCTGAAGGACAACATTTATGGATCACACTAAAAAGACAGAAGCGCATGCAATGTTACATTTCAGGATGTTTCTTATTCTAAGATGCCAACTGGTAAGTGATTTATCAGTTTTCCTGAACTAACAACATAGTAGAATTTTAAACCTTTATAGCTTATAGGAATTTTAGAGCTTTTTCATTGGCCACATATGTACAGACTGAATCTTAGGGAGATTAATTTGTCAAAGATACTAAATGGGGTCAACATCCAAGTGTCTTATCATTGCCTTTGCTCTTTATTCTAAGTTGTGGTGGTCTGGGGTAGTATTTTCAGCCTCTAAGTTTTATCCTATTGAAAAAATAAATAAAATAAATAAATACAAATGTATTTATGTATTGTATCTATGTACATATTATTTACATCTATTGTAATCTTAATTTGGATTATAAAGGACTTGAACCCTCACTATTACATGCCTGATATAGTTTGGACTGAGATAGGTCCTACCCAGGAGAATTTACTAATGTCAAAAAGACCCCTTTTAAAAAAGACTCCATGACACCTCGTCCAAGGACAATGTTAAAATGAAGCTCCAATATGTATCTTAATCTAAGTTATTACTGAATGTAAGTCATGTGATGGCTTCTAATGAAAATTTCCCATTGAAAAAAATCAATGTTAATAACTGGAACTCGAGAGCTGTAATGGGCTCTGCTATGTTTTTCTGGCCTAGATTGTGTTCCTATAATATGCTGAAAAGAGGAATTGATGACCTGCGAGCCATGGTCACTTCCTGATCCGATTTTTCTTTGGTCTTTAGTTTTAAAAGGGTGATCAGAGAAGTTGCTCTATAATGGAGAAGTTGAGAAAAAGGAGCATCAACTTGGAGGCTCCTTGAGACAGCCCAGCTCTCACTGGAGAAGCACTTCAATAAAGAAACCTATTGCCAAGAGGAGGGACTTGAAAGGAAACTTCGTTTCAGAAAATAATTTAAGAATTTTCTTTAAAGAAGCTTCTCTAAAGGGGCTAGCCCAGTGGTGTAGTGGTTAAGTTTGCATACTCCTCTTCAGAGGTCCAGGATATGTGGGTTTGGATCCCAGACATGGACCTATGCGTGGCTCATCAAGCCATGCTGTGGCAGCATCCCACATACGAAATAGAGGAAGATTGGCACAGATGTTAGCTCAGGGCCAATCTTCCTCATCAAATGGAAGCTGCTCTAAAAACTCATATTAGAAGGTGAATAGAGCCACTCTCTATACACCACAATGGAATAGCAAGTCTGAAGGCATTACTTATCTGGATGCAGAAGTATATTTTAAGAACCAACTATATACATACACAGAACGTAGGTTGATTGGTTGAGTCTGCTGATTGGAGAAGAAGAAAATATCTATAAGATCCATATGAGAAATGGAACTATTGGGAGAGGGCAGAAAAATTTTTTAAAAGTTGGCTGCAGATATAACCCAGAGATGGTCTGTATCAGAAGGGGCTCTGACACCTGGAAGCATCCACTTGTGTTGATGGGAGGTATTCTACAGCCAAGACTGTTAATTCACATTGTCTTTCCTAGTTGCTGTCTCTAAATGTGAAGCATCCCTCAGGCCAGGTGGTATCATTGCCTTCTCCATCCGACAGAGCAACACACTGGAGATAGACTGTGGATCCACAGTACTCCATGACACCGTCTCATAGTTCTGTCTACTCCAAAGTCCTTGTGTAACAATCTAATTTTGCTATAATTTATGGTAAGATATAATACACTATACATTCTTAAGGTCTATTCTCTTTTCTTTGGTGACCTTCAACATTAAAAGAATGAGATGAACACTATTGAGTCGAGATGTATTTATAAAGTCATTACCAATCCGAAGTCTGAAGTTCTCCTTCTCTGCTCACTGAATGTCAAATCTAATTTATGGCATAAAAGCACAATTGATCCAACTATCCATGTTTTAGGGCTTATCCCAGTCTTTAAAGAGAAACAGGCACAAGTAAAAGTACATAAAACAAAGTAGATATTTCTCATTTATTTTTTAATCTCTTATGCATGAAAAAAGAATGTTCCAAAAAAAGATTTAGAGAAGTCCTTGGCATGTCCTTATGATAAATGCTACTTTATTTTCTGGTTCATCTAGAATACTCCTGTCCGTTACTTTGTTTTTCTTTCATAAAAATAAAAAATGGATTAATATTACCTTATGTGAGCACAGTTGTTGATTAATATAAGCGTTTCATAGAGAGTTATGATGTTCATATTTATAGAATGACAGGAATAGCATATATAGATAATACATCATAGAAACTTGACATTTATGAAATATTAGTTTTCTATAAACATCAAATCAGAGAGGAAGGTTACATTTTCTTTTGATTAAAATAACAATTTGAAAGCCATCTGTTCTTTAAAATTGTACTAAAATATATCGTGGAACTGGTGTTTGATATGCCAATCCTTCCTGAAGAGTTAAGATTTTTCAAATACTGCCTCAGTTGTCTATACAATAACAAAAAAAGCCCACATCATCTAAAATGAGTACTATGTGTAGGTTAGCAGAAGGTAAGGAAACAGCAAGTAAAAATAGATTACAAAAGTAATCCACTGAAGGGTGATTTAAACATGAATTTAGACATTGTTGGTACCAGATAAATACGGTTACACAGTGATTAGAAGGGGACAGAGATCTAGCAGTTAGTGCTTAAAAGAGCACGGACATATATACACGCACACCGGCTTACCTGGATGTGTACCATTAAGACTGGTCTTGGGCAACAGATCCCTACCCTGTTCCCTGCCCCCTAAACAAGTAATCCAGCATCACCATCGCTCTTTTGTAATATCACCCATCTTGTTTTTCAATGTAAAATTGTTAGTAATGCTAATTTGTGTTAGGGAGGGGTTGAGATTTGCCCTGGAATCCTGGAATTACTCTGAAAAGTGTTGATGCTTTTAGGAATTAATAATTATGCTTCAATTGTCTTATGTTTTAATGATTTTCATTTTGAAGATGTTTATTTGGGATAAATATATGAGGATCTATATGAAAGCTTTCTCTATTTCCTCTTCTTAGCATCCTTTTTGGAATGATGACTGTAGTTGGGAGATTTAGGGCTAAATTCCTGCTTACTGATTGCTTGTTCAGAGCATCAGCACTGAAGTCATCCTGTTTTGGCTCAGATCACAACAATGGTGCCTACTAATCACTGGGAATTGTGTGGCTTTTCTCTAAGCCTCTGTTTTCACAGCTGTAAAATGGTGATTTTGAAAGTGCTTAGTTCGTAGGATTTCTGTGTGAACGAAATGAGACAAGGAATGTAAGGCATAGTAAAATTATTTTGCACAGTAAAATAATCTGGGATAATATATTTTCAAGAAATATTTATTAGTACTAAGGCTATAATTGTCATCATCATTCTGTTGTTATGCATGAGCTTGGAAATATTGCAACCTTCTTAACCTATTTGCTCGTATAAAATAAGGAGGCTAGATTAGATGGTCCTTAAATTTCCCTTTGGCTCTGATACAATGAGTCTGAAATGAAAAAATGCAAAATGAGTAATTAAGTTCTTTTCTTTCTTGTTGTAGAAGAAAGGGAGAAGGAGGAGTTCTGGGTGCCTAGATTCCCTTCCAAGTTTCCTAGAATTACGATTATGTAGCATTTTGAGTACAGGGTTTATTTGGGAAATCATTAAATTTACTTTCCTTACCTTCATATTTTGACAACTGTGGAAAAATTGGGACTTAGGGTTAATCTTCTCTAAAGATTCTTTTTGATAACTATTTAAATTGTAATATTGCAGGACTGGCCTGGTGGTGCAGTGGTTAAGTTCGTGCACTCTGCTTCAGTGGCCCAGGGGTTCGCAGGTTCAGATCCCCAATACAGGCCTACACACTGCTCATCAAGCCATGCTGTGGTGACATCCCACATACAAAATAGAGGAAGATTGGCATAGATGTTAGCTCTGTGACAATCTTCCTCAAGCAAAAAGAGGAAGATTGGCAACAGATAGTAACTTAGGGCGAGTCTTCCTCACCAAAAGTAAATAAATAAATAAGTTGTAATCTTGCAATTTCTTAATTTTGTTATGAAGGTATTTATCATTCTTACAGATTATGTTGTATTACATATTTATGCATATATGAAAACATATAATTTTAACTATTTTACGTTTACATATAAAATATATAGTATTATATTATTGAACCTATCATTCTGCAACTTGCTATTTTTGCTTAACTTTTTATTCTTGACATTTATCCATGTTGGTTCATGTAGCTTAAGTTTATTCATTTTAGCTACTGTGTATCATTCAACTGTATGAATAGATAATATCCCTTTGGTGAGCATATAAGCATTTTTATTTTTCAGTATTAAAAACAAAGTTAAAATGAATATTCAAGTATATTTTATCATATATATATATATATATATATATGACTTCCTATGGTTTATATATGTGGAATTGGAACTGCAAATGTTTTGTTATTTCTATAATTTTACTCTCAATTTTAAGTACACAAGATTAGTTTTGTGTACTTGATGAAATCTCTTTATGCAAAGTTCCTGATAAAACTAGAATACCATTTAACTCAAGACTACAGAATATTTTATGAGATACTTATGGTAAATTTGCATAAGGGTGTTGAAAAGTCATTTTGTATATGTTCATTTTTAATGCATCAATTTACCTAAATAACAAGTTATAAATAGTGTCCATGTAGAATTTTTTGCTTGGCTGAACTCTGATAGGCATTTTGGTCGTACTTTTTAAGCATTCCTAGATTTAATGGCCAATTTTGCAAACTGATATTGAAAAATATCGTTCAGATGAATGTTTAGAATATGAGGTTAAAGATGAATGAGGTTTCATATTAATCATCCTCGTGAGAATCCCAAAGGGAGGCATGATTTTCAAATGTATCTCCTCGTAAGCAGGGTAATTTGTAAATAAACAATGCCTATTAGATATGGGATTTGAGTGGTTATATATTTCTTTAAGATTTTAATTTATTGTGCTTTTCATGCCCACCCCACTCAATATGCAGAGTTTAAAATGCAATGGCCAGAAGACAAGAAAGTGACACTAGGAGAATGTGGACATGGACTCCAGGACTGCTGATGATGACTGTGATCCTTTGGAGTCAGCAGGGGAGTGGACAAGGCCAAGGTAGGCAGAAGGGTTTTTAATGTTCTGAGAGCTGGATGTGCGTTTCACTTTATTTTGAAGTTATATGGACCTTTGGTTTGATGTTTTAAGAGATTTGTCGTAATCTTCCAAGTTTTTTGTTAAAGTGTCTTATAGTGCTTCCGAATCAGTTAAATTGGGTTTAGAGTTAGGTGTGAGTTGGTGTATCAAATTTGAAGTGACTGCTTCAAAAGCAGATTTATTCTGTTGTAGTAGATGCTATATATTTAGATATGTTCGTGAATGTGTGTGTGTCATTTTACAAAATATACTTTCGAAGCGAAGCTTTTGGGTCTCTGTTTCTTTTCTTTCATGACTTTCGTGTTTTAAATTCTTTAATTTCAAGAACATGTTCCTTAAACGGTGATGTCCTTCAGAAATTAAGTGAAAAATTTGGCATTCCTCATTCCTCTGCCAAGTTTATTTGAAGGAAATTCATGATAGAGTGGAGCTGCAAGTTTGTGGTGTCCTAAAGCGTCCTTTGCAGAATAGAAAGGGACCAGAGATTTTGTAATAAGGTTTTCAATATACTGATTTGATCAATAGCTGTATAGAGTGGTTTACGCCAAAGCTAGTGTGTATGAAATGTGTTTTAGGGTAAGGACTGTATTATTTTCGAAGATATATTGCTTGCTCAGGTACAAATTGCCATTCAGTGTTTCATATGATAAAAGAAAGTCTTGAACCCCATGAATTGTTTTTTCTTGGAGGAGAATCTATTTTGACGTTGTTTCTGCATTTGTCAAGACTTGAAATTTGTGAGCAGAAAAGATGTAAGGGCAGGTATATTGCTCTAGACAAATTTGGAAGTGTACAGTGATGTTGTATAATTGTGATAGCATTGAGCGTTTTTTTTAGTTCTTTGGTTTCCAAGATATCCGATAAATATTGTGTACATTCAAGTAAGTTTATCAAGTCTTTAGAAAAGATTGCTCGAAAAGAACATTGTTTGTTTACCATATATAATTTTATTCAATGAATTTTTGAAATGAAATACAACGATGTTTTTGAAAATAAAAATGTATGTCCGTCTTGTGTGTAAATAGGTATGTGTACATAGAGGCAGACAATTAATTTCAATAATGAAATAGGCTTTGATTTTTAAAGCTTTTTTTTCCAAGCTATTAAGAATTTATATTAACATCTGTTTGAATTCTCATTTGGCTTTTCTTTTTAGATAAAAATAATGCAAGGAAATCATATTTGATACATGTATTTTTTCACCAAAGGTCTAAAACTAGAATCTGTTGCGGCAGCTACGTCGCATTTTTGTTGGCTAAGAGAGTTGTTTATTCCTCTGACGATGTGTCGGATCACTAAAATGCAGGACAACTGTTTTTCTGCAGTAGTGATCCAACAGTACATTAGTATTACAGGAGAGTGCCAAAACCCTTTCTGTGGCCTTCATTTCCAGGGATTATGGCTTGTTCTCAATGGGTAATATCTTATTGGATATTTAAAATGTTTGGGGAAAAATAAGTACCATCTCTTTTATTTGTCCAAACTCTCTACGCTTTCTTCAATATTCATCACTTGGATGTTCTTTCCTTTGATATTGACCATCATTTAAAAAAAACATGCCCTGAAATCAATTCCATGCTTAGCTGTTGTGAAGCTTCTAAGGGTAAAAGTTTAAGTAACTTAGTTTCTTTTTAAAAGAATAAATTAAAATAGACAATGATTCAAAGGGCGAAACAACTTAATAGAAAACATGAAAGAATGCTTTAACAAGATAGTTAAGGGAATTTTGCTTCCTTTACAGTAGCTAGAATGAAGCCAGCAGATTTCTTAGTGCTGATGAGCAAATCTTATAATTTCACATACAACCCAAAGTACGTATTATCATTTAGATCGATAAGTCTCATTAAATATTTTTTTTTTTCACTTTTGGAAATACAATTAGGCAGAATTTAAAAATACAATTTTTTAAATTAAAATTTTATATTATTAAATATCTTTTAGAATAAAAATCTCATAGTTACTATTGGTAAGAAAATAAAATATTAAAAATCGATGAAAAGAATCTGTAAATGAAGTTTTCTCTGTATTAGGTTTACAACTTTGCCTTAAACTTTAATTATTAGGATCTCCAAAGTCCAGAGTTGGGAGTAAGTATCAGTTAAGTATGCTTTTTGCAGCAAATGTGCATGCAAAAAGCAATAAAATTGTTTTCACATAAATTCAAATTTCTTAGAGATGGTAGAAAAGCTAAACTATATTTTTATATGAGCTCTCCATATTTATCAGTAGATTATATTCTAATTATTTGTAAGTCGTTGGGAAATCTGGATGTTCTTTCCTATAAAAACCATGTTGGAAATGGTAATTAAGTTGTGAGGACAGGAGGCAAAAATCTGCTTATTCTAGAATGTATATGAAGCGTCATACTCAGTATTAATTCAACTGTGCACAACCACCACTTATAACAAACGTTATAGGAAATGCATTCTGAATTCTAAATGAGAATGTTGGCTGATGATCCCTCTGTGGCTATCAGGGTCAAATAAAAAGAAAGGAATGGACAGTGGATTGGAGTCAGGTAGATGCCCCTCATCAATTCTTTTACATCTGTCAAGAAAATCTTCTGCTTGAGGTCTTCTGTTTCCTTGACTTCTAACTCGTGGAATGGTAGATGCTTATCCTTAGAGTAGCATTCCCTGACTCGCACTCAGCTTCTTTCTACACCGCTTAGGTGGTTTGCACATTAGAAACTGCTAAACAAGTGGAAATGAAGCCAATCTTTAAGACTAAGTAGAATATAAGTGATTTTTTAAAGAATATATACCTACTATACAAACAAAAATCATAAATGTTCAGATTTATTTAGTCTGTAAAGGGATTATCACAAGATAGTTGTATAGATACACATTTCCAAACACTAAACTAGACATTGACTTTGGGGGTAATCTAAATAAAATTGAACTACCATCTAATACATATAGGTGTAACTTGTAACACAACAAGTGAAACCATGGGAATGTTGGCTGGGGGGGCGGGGCTACAGAGAGGCACCCTGGGAGCCCAGTCAATTTACAGGATTCCAGAGAATGCTAGCAGCGGTTATCATGTTCAGAACTGAGTAGTATTTCCAAACTCAGCAACCTCTTTCCTTTCTTTCCCCAACAATATGTTCAAGTAACAGTATGAGATGCATATTAAGGTAAAAGTGTGATTTATATAAAAACTTAAGAAAAAAATCAGTCACTGAGATGCATGTGAATGTAAAGGCAACATGAGGCCATTTGGGATTAAGCTGAATGTTTGTAAAAAATAAAATACTGATTTTGACTTTAAAAAGCTAAAAAACCATTCAGAAATTTTGCTTGGAAATTCTTAACAAGATATTTCTCTCTTAATGGCTTTAACAAAGGAGTGTTATTTTTTCTGATACATAATAAAGGTGTGCTATTTTTCTGGTACATAATAAAAATAATGGGAAGAATGGAATGAGTATGTGAGTCTGTTTCCAAAAATAAGTGTGTCAGAGTTTTTGAATTAGCACTATTTCACTGATTTTTCTAACTAATATAGGGTTTAAACATAGTAATGATTTTTAATATGTTATCATGTCTACTCATAGAATTTTAACCAATTTGGTTCCCATGATTTACATGGTGAAATTCCAATTAGCAACTCTGATGCTATATATAAGAATGTTTGAAATTCTGAAGAAGCACGTGGGGATTACTCATATAACAAACCGGTTTTTAGGACAAATCAATTTAATTTATCTTCCATTTTCATGACTATATTTCTGGTCAGATATTAAATTCAAAAAATAAAATCTGATAATATCCAAAAATTACAATCTTCAGTTTCATGATATCCGTCAAGAAATTATATGTTAGTCAAAGGACAGCATTTTGGAAAAGTAAATCATTTGGCTGTCCTACTTTGCAAGTTGTTAAACTATACATTCTTTGAATCATTATATTTAAACACACTAAGTCAATCACTTGTGTTTTGCATTTGTCACATGTCCGTTTTTTTCTCTTGAGAGATCAGAGAAAAGCTTTTCAAGGATGGATGGATGGATAGATGAATGGGTAGATAAAGAGTTCTCTAGCTATCTCTTTCTCTCTCTCCCTTGAAATATTTTCCCAGTATCTACCAAAGGTATTATTTTCATTGTTTCCCTCATTTTCTTTTTCATTCAAGAAATTTAAATGATTGTGTAATTCTGTCAGTAAATGAAGATAACTTTGAGTTGAAGGTTTATAACTACAGCTTTTCAATTAGACTATCTCAGATCATGTGATCTATGCATTTTAATACCTTAGAATCAGTACTAGAGAGGAACAATCACCTTGAAGGACCTTAATGCCATGGAGAGTTTGTGTTTCTCAAGGTTGCTTGGGTAAATTATTTTCATCTTATAATTGAATATTGTTTTAAGAGAGGTGAGCTCAGACACTTGGCAGGGAATATTGAATGATAGTTATATGTGTATCCCAGGAGACTTGACCTTAAAAAATCATCAGGCTAAGTAGTGGTGAAATTGAACTCTGCTATATAATAGAAGTCTTAATGTTTCTAGTATTCTTTGGCAAATGTAAAGAATTTTCCATTGTGCTAGATAAGAATATATGTGTGTGTGTGCATGTTTATACACATAAAAGTATATATGGCAGAATTTAATTTAGTCTACGACAGAATGATGTTACCATGTCCAGTTTTAGTTTTAATTTAATCTTCTTAAAATATAAATGCAAATATCCAAACTTTAAAACTCCCATGGATACTCACCCCAACAACATTTAAAATCTTAACAATAATTCCTAACAGCTTCTCCCTACAAAAGAGCCAGCCATTCTTAGAGATTATATGCAATGCGCCATTTCATAGCTTGAAGGGTTCCTATTATATGTAAACAGGGAAAGTAGTGATTTAACAATGCAAGTAAATTTATTTTAAAGACATAACATTTTTAAAGAACGTGCCCTCAAAATTTGGAATTTTGGGAAAACTATCTGTGCATTTCAGATTCTTTCCAGACATCTGAAGGTTGTATTCTGAAAGGAACACAGTGAAAAATCACAAGTCCTTTTTTACAATCTGCATGGAAGCCGTGACGTAAGGACGGTATACTGTAAATGTCTAATTGTAAAGACTTGCTTTGGAGTACTCTCTTAAAAAAATATATTATATATATACGTATATACATATATACATATACATATATATGTATGTATCTTTTCCCGCAGACAAGGATTTCTTTTCACAATTTAGCTTGGATGCTTTAAAATGAAATTATTGTATGATATTTTGTTTTAGTGTTTTAAAGTGTCTTCCTGATCATCAAAGCCATTGCCTTGGGAAAAAAGGCTAATTCTACAATATTCTATGTTTATGGGGAAAGAACATGGTAATTGGTATCTCTATTTACCAAAATTATATAACATCACCCAATATTCAGGTGGCAATCATTCACAATATTTTAAAAAGTATTCTTACCATGCAACTTAATAAAGTATGTTTTACTTCCCATTTATTTTATTTAATATGTTCTTTAAGGTAAATCTCATTTTAATGAAGTTTCTCCAGCCCTCTAAAAATTAAATTTATTTAGGAAAAATTATTTTGAACAGCATTCCAAGTGAATTTAGCATATTTTATTCAGCTTGAGTGTTTTGTTTTTATCTATTTAGAGACTGTGTGGGCACTTGGTTTAGAATTAAAATTTCACTTGGAAATTTTTGTTGTAGTTTGAATTTGTTACGGAATTTCACTTGAAGAATAGGTTAGTTTACTAGACATTATCTCCTATGTGATATGCTAGGCGCATCTCTCTCCCCAGTCCAATATACAGAGGACAAAAAGGCTAAATTTGAAATAAAGAGATAGAGAGAGGAATAGAAGTGGTATAAATAGGAAGAGGGATACGCAATGGTAGGTATGAGAAATACATGAGGGAGGCATAGACGTTCTAATATATACCGCTACTAATAAAATGTAAGGTACATTTTTAAAAGCTAATCTGTATATGAGGTCTTTAATAGGACATTTCCCACCAAAAAAACAGGAATTAAGTGGAAAGAGGCTGAGGAAGATGGCTCCTTCTCCAAGCAGGTACTTACGCTCCTCCACCTTACTCTGCAGTCAGCTTCATAGCCTCTCATGGTGTGAAGTGTTGTAACCGCGACGACATGGATGGACCTTGAGGGTATTAGGCCAAGAGAAATAAGTCAGACAAAGACAAATACCATATGAGTTCACTCATATGTGGAAGATAAACAAACAAACACATAGATAAAGAGAAAAGATTGGTGGGTACCAGAGGGGATGGGGGTGGGAGGAGGATGAGAGGGGTAAAGGGGCACATGTGTATAGTGACCAATAAAAACTAGACTATTGGTGGTGAAAACGATGCAGTCTACACAGAAACTGAAATATAATAATGTACACCTGAAATTTACACAATGTTATAAGCCAATACAACCTCAATAAAATAATTTTTTGAAAAAGCAACTTAAGTTCTTTATGCTCAAACTTAAGGACAAACAAATGAAAGAGCCTAGACACTGTAGTCAGGAGATTCAAAATAGCCGTATGTGTGATGGGGTGTTCCGGTCTTTGGCAGAAATTACTGCTTATTCTTAATTCTTTTTGTTTCTTTCTACCTCTTCGACCTATAATGCCATACCTACCTCAGCATAAAGACATAATTGGGAGTCACTTCTCTGTCGCTAATTAGATTTCCTTTAAAAAGCTCATGAATTACACATGAATTTCAAAGTTGCCAACTTAGATTTCAAGAGACTTTAAAGAAATTAATCTGGCACCTTTCCATTATGAAGGCTGTACACAGTGTTCATGAGCTAGATCTTGTCTTTAATGGGCGTGTGTCTCATCCATCAGCAACTTTCCTCCCCTAAATCATCGTATATCTTGTCTAAAGCTTTGTTCTCAAAAGTTAGGAAACACTCAGATTTATATTTGGTCATGTCACAATGTGATCTATTTATCAACTGTAGCTTTATCAAAGCATAAACTGTTTTCAATTTTTATAGTTAATTATGTGGGACGTAATAATCAGTATGCAATGTACTTTATGCTTTTTTTTCTTGCGATGATTTTTGTTTTGTTTTGAGGAAGATTAGCCCTGAGCTAACATCTACTGCCAATCCTCCTCTTTTTGCTGAGGAAGACTGGCCCTGAGCTAACAACAGTGCCTGTCTTCCTCTACTTTATATGTGAGATGCCTGCCACAGCATGGCTTGACAAGTCGGGCACAAGCAGTGTGTAGGTCTGCACCTGGGATCGGAACCTGCGAACCCCAGGCTGAGCCAAAGTGGAACCTGCAAACTTAATCACTGCGCCACCGGGCTGGCCCTTGTTATGATTTTTTTACTTATTTTTTCTGCAATAACTTCTGGATCTCATTTGTAAGATCTTCCTTTCTCTCTTTTCTCCATCTGACTATCCTCCTTTTGTCCTTTAACTCAGATATCACCTACTATGTCTCTGCCCAGATTCCTCATTATTATTTTGATATCACTTCTTATAGTTTACAAAACTCCTCATACACAACTCTATCAATATTTCTTAATATGCACTATAATTGTTCAATGGTGTCCTTTACTTATTTATTTATAAGTTCCTTGGTGGCTCAGACTGTATATTCATCTTCTCACCAAAAGTTTATAAAGTATTTACCTTGGGTTGGACACTACTCTGGATGCTAATGATAGAGCAGTTAAGAAAACTGACAAAAAGCCCTGCCATCATGGAGCTTGCATTCTACTGTGGGGAGACAGATGACAATAAGCAATGTAAATATGCAATGTAGAACAAGTTTGATGGTGAAAAATAATGCTGTGATGGGGATCAGAGGATTCTGAGAGGATGATTTTTAATTGTATGGTCAGGAATGACCTCACAGAGAACATGGCAGTTGAGGACCCAAGGTGGTGAGGGCCTGAGCCACACGAGATTTAGGGCAAGAATATTTCTTGCAAGGGTATTAGTGTTTAAGTCTTGAACAGGATCAAGCCTGGTGTTTTGTAGGAATGACAAAGAAACTCCTGTGGCTAGGGCAATGCACCCGTGGTGAGGAATAGTAGCAGACCCCAGAGGTAATAGAGTAAGAAGGAAGAGATTGACATTATGGAGTCTTACTGGCCATTAAATAATTTTGGCTTTTGTTTGGAGTGAAGTGGGAAGCTACTAGAGGATTTTGAGATTTCTTTTTGGTAATTCACTTTGAGTTTTCATATTATACAATGGTGACTACTTAGGACTCAATAATTTTGCTTTATTACTCTTGCAGTCAACTACACACTAGTGTATTAAAGTAATGTTAAATTCTAATTTAAACTGATTAAGACAAACTTTTCTCTCTTTCTCTTTTCCATTACTGAAGATCCTATTTTTAATTAATTTGAAAGCTTTCTAGAAGAGTGAGCCAATGCACATTTAGCAAAATGTATAACTTGTTCTTCATCAGATTTAGGTACTTCATTGAAGATGCTATTTAGTAAGGACATTTGTTCTGTTGGAAGATGTTGATAAAAATACTTTTGAATTACTATCATGCCAATTGATACTATGCTAAGTTGTGTTTCTGGAATCCAAATGTAAACGGTGGTCATGAGTTGATAGCTCTAAGTAGATGTCTTTCATCTCTATGGTCAAGAATGCTTGAAATTGGGAAAACTTACTGGCTCCAATTCTGGGAACCAGGAATAACCAGAAATGTTTTTGGTTGTTTCCTGGTGGAAGTGTCTTTCTGGTAGGAAGGTGTCTTCTTATACAAAGAAAACATTTACTCTGTTTGGTCTTACCTTATGGATTTTTTGTCAAAATAGGTTTTTTTGAGGAAATTAAGCTCTCACAATATACTGAAAGGAAAAATTCCGAGGACAAAAATGATATCTATTTTAAAACTGAGCAGAAAGCCAGAAGAGAGATAAGAAGGGAAAATTTACAGAGAGGGAGAAGAAATAGTGTAACAAAAGTTAGTCCAAGAGATTAGCATGTGGACAGTAGTCACCAAGGCAATCAAAGAATAGTTATAGTGTGCCTACTATATGCCAGGCACAGGGGATATAGCAATGGAGAGGGCAGAGATGCAAGTGGTTGTTTCATAGTAAGGAGGTAAAGAGGAAGAAGACACGCAAATACACAACCAAGTCAATGCCATGAAGGGCCATGATGTGTACTACTATGCAGAAGATTAGATGTGATAATGTGGTTGAGTATTACTGGCAAGTGAGGAGCCACTGATCCTGCTTTTGGTGATGTTTCAGTTGAGATTGGAATGAAGAGAAAGAGGCAGATGCTTTGAAGATCCAGGGTGTTCTGACAGCAGGAATAGCTGATATAAAGATTCTGAAATATAAATCAGCTTGATATTTTCTTGGGAAGAAGTCCAGTTTGACTAGAATGAAAAAAGGGCACAGGAGACATGTGCTCATGGACCAGATTAGTTAGGATTTTGTAGGCAATGTTTCAATATGAAACAAATCCATAGAAAGATTTAAGATAGAGATGTGATATGATTAAATGTGCTCTTACACAGTTCCTTCTATCTGCAGTGTGGAGGGTGTACTGTTGGGGAGGAGTACAATAGTGGAGGAAGACAGACAATTCAGTTGCCTGTCACACCTGTCCAGGTGAAGGATGATGGTGGTTGGGATTACGATTGTAGCCATAAAGTTGGGGAAAACTGGTTGAGATTCGAAGTTGTTTTGAAGATAGAGCTACTAGGATTTACTGATCAATAATCACACCAAAGGGTTTAGACTTTGGGTTACGGTCATTTACTGAGATGGGGAAGTTTTGATGACATGGGGTAGACTTCAAGTGGCAGAGGTATAGGTAGGTACATTTGTGTGATTGATTTTGCTTTTTTTTCCACATTAAATTGAGATGCCTGTCAGAATTCAAGAGAAAATATCAAGTAGGCATCAAGAAGATGGCTTAGCTATAGATGTGACTTTGAAAATCATAGAGCAATGGACCATGTTTAAAGCCATGTGCCTAGGTCAGGCATTGGTAAACTACAGCTTACGAGCCAAATCTGTTCTGCTCCCTGATTTAGTGTGGCCCATGAGCTATGAATATTTTTTACATTTTTAAGTGTAAAATGTAAAATATACACAAGGGTATTTGTTTTGTGGCAAGGACACTTGCCCAAATTTTCCTCTTAGCCTAAAAGCCTATGATATTTACTTGCTTGTTCTTTACCAAAATTTTTGCTGACTCTTGGTCTAGATGAAACTGTAGGAAGAGAATATTGATAAAGAAGAGAGCAGCATAATTGTGGAAAATAAAATTACGTCAACTACAGTGTATGGAGTGGAGAGTTTAAATCTGGGTATAATAGATGGTAAGACTTTAAAACAACAATTTTATTATCAGCAAGATCAATGAAAACTTTGGGGCAAAAGGAAAATATCATCATCAGACCATTTATTCCATCATGCAAGAAGCCTAGCCAGGAAGTATGCTGTGTTTGAGAAACTGAGAGAAGGCTAATGTACTTTGAACAAAAAAGCAAATGGGAAGATGACATTAGATCTGGCTGGAGATTTAAGGAAGGACCAAATACTTTAGGCTTTTTAAAGTGATCTTTAGAGAAAAGGAAGTCATTAGAGCTTTCTAAAGGAGGAAGAGCAAATCATATCTGATGGGAAAAGATCACTCTGGCTATGTGTGCAGCCAGGACGGAAGGAAGCAAAATGGATGAGGAATTAAAATTGTCCGTTGGTATTAGTGAAGTGAAGACCCTAGGTATCCGTGGCAAAGGGAGGTTTGATACCAAATCCATATTGGAATGGGCTTAAATAGTGAATGGGATAAGGACTTAGGTGTTATGTTTAGTGAAATTCTATCAATCCTCTCACTGTGTAAGAAATGTAGGTGGTTAAAATAAGGAACTTCCAAGGTTTTTGTTTTTTGTCTTTTAATTCAGATTTGTGAATCTAACCACTGGAGATTGTGGGTTTAATAAATATAGAGCAGAGCCAGAAGATGTTTTTTTAACTTTCCTGGTGAATACAATGCTAATCATGACTCTAATGAGACTGAAAAACTTTTCTGACACTTTATATTTTCCACATCTTCATTATTTATCCACACATGGGAAGTTATGCTCTAGGCCCATGCAAATCCACAATTAGTACAGCTCAAGTATGTCCTTCTATCTGTGGTTTCCATGGTTGCTTACACAGAGTATGGCTCCCCCTGCTCAGGCCTTCTCTATGGCATCCTCTAAGAAAACATGGTACTCTCATGATAAAGCCGCCACGTTATATGGTAATTACCATAGGGATCTATCACCCTCACTAGAGTGTGGCCCCTCCATGAGGACTGAAATGTCATACTGTTCCTCTGAGATACAAGAACATTTATACTCAAATAATTAAACAAGTTTTTGTGTTTTGAATATATCATATCTTCTAATTTCAATATCCTTTTTTCATTATACTACTTAGCTACTAGGTTATGTTATGAAGACAAATTTTAACTGTCTACAAACACCTTGAAATCTAATGCTTGCCAGTGAAGATTAATGTGTAGTCAAATCTATAAGAATATTTCTTTCCATATAGTATTCACAGCCTTATTGTTGTTTTTATAATGATTAATGTTTAGTTTGGAATAATGCACCATGAAGATTGGAATGATAAATATGTAACTTGTACACAAAGATAATATTTTTGGATTTTTGTATATAAAATACCAGTTATCAAAAGTAAAAGCCAAGTGTTATGTCCGTGTTTGTACTTGCCTTACTGAATCGGTTTCAAGTCATATTTATCTGTATGGGCATGTTTATTTATTTTTGCTGAAATGATAACTCACTGTCTTTGGATGCTTTTGTTCCTTAATATGTCTATGTGCCACTCACCATTTCTGGCCTATCCCATCCCCACTCCTTATTTCTCTTTCTTGGTATGCTTTTACTTTGGGGATTCTTCCGTTTTGAAAGTTTTGTTGGTTTCAAATAATTGCTACTTCTCTTGGATATAGATGTTCTTTTCCATTTTGTTTGTGAGTTTATCTCAGAAGTCTTTTGTTTGTACCTTTTATTTATGACTCCTCAGAAGCCCCTTTTGACGATACTGATTTAATACGTCATCTGGTATAAAGCTTCTTCAAAGGCGTGATGTCTGCTGATTTGTGCTTTGACATACTTTGAAATGTTCACTCAATGTGGACTCGTGGAAAGTTTTGTTTTCCCTTAAATGTTAGATCACCTTAAAAAACCTCACAAACTAACATTTAATTTTGGTGTCCTGGGAGGTGGTCCCTTTCTCAGTAGAATAAGTTTTGTCATCCAACTTTGCACGTCAATGTTGAACACACTTGGTACTGTATGAGCACTCACTCACTAGACTCGAGAACTCTGCTGTGATAAACCACTAGAAAAAGAAATTCTGGTTGTTCTTCGCATTCAAGAGTTGACTCTTCTCAAAGCTATTTGAATTCATTATAAATTATAGTTGTGTTTTTATAACTTTAATTCATTTGCATTCTGAACTTTATGTACGATGTGTTTGTTCTCATGTTTAATCATTTTTGTATGCTAAATCATCTGTAAGCAAATGACGTGTCCTTGAGAAAGAGTTTCAGACTGAAAGTACATTTAGTGCCAGCTAAGTTTCTGCACCAGTGGCTTTATCACTCTTTCTCTCTCTATATATATCTATCTCATGTGTGTATGTGTGTATCATTCAATTTCATCACAAAAATTTGACATCATTGATAGAGAATCTCTAAATCGTAGTGTCTCTACATTCAGAGTCATCCCCCCAAATTTAAAGTTTTACCCTAAAATTGGTAGTTCCCTTTGTAAAACGTATAGTTCTCATTCATGCCGAGACAGGAAAAATAAAACAAACAATAAACTCAAGAACCAATTAGAGGTCCGATTTCTCTTGCAGCTGTCCAGTCCCTTTCTTTCCTCTCCACATTCCCCACATACTTACATCTCAATGTTTTTTGTTTTTTTTTAATGTAGAACACATGTAAAAAGAAAACATGCTAGCCATGCTGAAGAACTGGAGTATTACATGTACAAGGTCATAACTTAATAAGTAAATATAAGAAAAATATAATATGAAATTCTCTTTAAGATGTAGTTCTATTTCAGTGTGTTTTTTGGGCAGGCTAAGAGCATGGGCCTGGGAAATCTTATTAGGAGACACACCATACTAAACAGAAGAAAATGTATGTCTCTTAGTTCTGAAATGTTTGGAAATGAGTAGTTCTTTTTATGGTAAGATATGCATGGTTTTTATTAGTATTGGCAAACTTTTTCTGTAAAGGACTAGACCGTAAATATTTTAGGCTTTGCTGGCCATATTTAGTCTCTCTCCTCTTTCTTCTCCTCCTTCTCCTCCTCCTTACAACTCTTTAAAACTGTGAAAACCACTCTCCGCTCTCTGGCGTACAAAATAAGCCACGGACCAAATTAAGTCTATGGGCCCATAGTTGATGGACCCCTTTACGTCATCAGATTGCTATTGTTTTCTAATATGCGATATATTAGAAATCAGTGGGTGCTTCTAGCAGAGTGAAATTAGCCTAAGTTAGCTTTGAGCTTTGGGATGAAACAGAATGCTTTGAAATCAAATGCTCTGCTTTTAAAACAAGTTACACCCACTCCATCTCTGCTATTAGAAATACATGGAAATTACCTCTTTGAAGGACTTTACTTAAGTTTTTAGTGGGGCTACTCACATATGGTGGAAAGAAAGAATTTCTCTTTCCATTTGAACTTTCATGCAATGAAAGGTTCCAAATCCTGTTTTGTTGTGAACAATCACTGATATCTCTACTTTATGCACGTTTTGCTGCTTTTTTCAGTAACTGTATTGGTAGAATCTCTGCACTTTGCTTTTTCAAGCTAAGTGAAATAAGAACTTTAGCTAATATTTATATTAAGCTGCACTGTAAGATAATATAAAAAAGAGAAAGAAATACAATAAATTGACCTTTTGGTAACTGCGAAGGACAGCAGATCAAAGATCAGATTTTAATGTCTTGTATTTTAAGATCTGATACAGTAAGTCCACAGAGCCTCAGAAATAGGTCTTAATCCTAAATCAAAATGCCTCACAATGCTGTCAAAACACGGGGTTTGGTGGAGAAAGTGAAGTTAATGCATCCCTCAGTGTTTCTCTTTGTATCAAACTAGGTTTGAATCAATTATAAAAGGAGCTGTTTGGTTTGAAGGAGCAGATTCTGACTTTGGAGGTAATAGTGTTTTTATTATAATCAATAAAATAAATATCTCTAGATATCCGGTTTTATTGTGTTCTACAGCATAAAGAAGAAATCATTTTGTTGAGTGAAAAAGAATCCAGAAAAGCAATGTAAGCACAACTGTCAATCACTTTCCAAACTTGCGGCAGTTTGTTCAATTAGGTGAATGCCCTGCTTGTTTTAGTGGAGTAATTTTTAAGCAGTTTTAGGTTTACAGTAAAAATCGAGGTGAAAGCAGAGCTTTATCATATATCCCTCACCCACACCCCAATGTATCCTATTTTAAACATCTTGCATTAGTGTGGTACATTTGTTACAATTGATGAGCCAACATTTGTACGTTATTAGTAACTAAAGTCTACAGTTTATATTAGGGATGACATGTGTTCATCATTACCTATCATAGAGAGTAATAGTTTCACTAACCTAAAAATCCTCTGTCCTCCATCTGTTCATCCCTCCCTCCCTTCCCCAAAGCCCTGCCAACCACTGATCTTCTTACTGTCTCCGTAGTTTTGCCTTTACCGGAATGTCCTATGGTTGGAATCATATAGTTTGTAGCCTTTTCAGATTGTCTTCTTTCACTTAGTAAGATGAATTTAAGATTCTTACATGTCTTTTCATGGCTTGATAACTCATTTATTTTTAGTGCCAAATAATATTCCATTGTCTGGATGTACCACAGTTTATTTATCCGTTTACCTACGAAGGGCACCTTGGTTGCTTCCCAGTTTTGGCAATTATGAATAAAGTTGCTATAAACATTCATGGACTGGTTTTTGTGAGGATGCAGGTTTTCAATTTGAGTAAATACCACGGAATATAATTGCTGGATCACACAGTAAGAGTATGTTTAGTTTTGTTAAAAATAGCCAGACTGTCTTCCAAAGTAGCTGTACCATTTTGCATTCTCTTCAGCAATGAATGAGAGTTCTCGTTGCTCCATAACCTTGTTAGCATTTGGCATTGTCAGTGTTCTGGATTTTGGCCATTCTAATAGGCATCTCGTTGTTTTAATTTGCATTTCCTGATGATATATGATGGTGAGCATCTTTTCAATGTGTTTATTTGCTATCTGTATCTTTTTTGGTGAGGTGGCTGTTAAGACCTTTTCGCTACTTTTTAACTGGCTTGTTTGTTTTCTTATCGTTGTGTTTTAAGAGTTCTTTGTATATTTCAGATGCCAGTCCTTTATCTGATATGTGTTTTGAAAGATTTTCTCCTAGTGTATGTTGTGTCTTTTCATTTCTTAGTATCTTTTGCAGAGCAGAACTTTTTTTTATGTTAATGAATGTAACTGATTAATATTTTCTTTGAAAAAATGCTAAGGCTGGAAATGCAGAAGCTTTCTACCATTTAAGATAACAACATTCAGACAAATACTGCATAGGCCTCCTTGAAACTGTCAGAATCCAAAAGCTCTCACATCAAAAAACAAAATGAAAATAACAGAAATAAAAAGGAATCAGACGCTGATTCTTTCTGCTAGCTTTTTGTTTTATCAATTTAAGAACAGATTACTGAGAAGCATAGCACACATATAAACAGTTATACAACGAAACGCCTTTTTACAGTTACAAAATCACCTGGATTCTGATTTACATTGTTGCTATTAAGCCAGTTATAATTAGCCATAAATGAGAATTCTTTTGTATTTTTTATTCAACCAATTTTATCTTTTAGCTTTTTCAATTCTCCCCTTGCTATTTCTCCAGTATGGTCATCATTATTGTTTCCAGGGACTTGTTAATGCCAAGTACTTTACAAATACAATTATCTTCCCCACACACCCCAACATCCTTCTCTGTTTATGCAGTCAACATAATGGAAGCATGTCAAGAGTAAATCATGTGGCACATGATTTCCTAGGTTGAGGGGAAAGGTGCTAAATTTGTTTACTACGTCTGAGCTTCCTTCTGCAGTCTTTGTTCTATTTGATGCACATGAGTTTTCCATTCCTCAGGTCTCCTTTGCCCAGCCACACTTAGGGATGCTCGATACAGCCATGAAGCTTGGTCTCTATCATATCCCTTTGGGCTGCCAGGCCAAGTGTGAGACGTGGAGGAAGAGAGTACCTGTATCTTTATTTTGCAGGACACAGGGCAGAAAGATAAAGAAGGCTAGGCTGCCTATGAGGTCTTCTTTGCCCCAAATCACACCTACTGTCAACTCCTACCATTTAAAGACTAAATCAGATTCATGATTCACCCTCATTTAAAATATCATGTTAGGGACAAGGGAAAAGCTGTGTATTCTCCTCACATTTTCCTCAGACTTGTTTTAGCAGAAAGATTCCCAAACTACTGTTAATGTATGTCCTCTCTTCCCAGCCTAAACTCAGTTTTCTAAGAAAAGCAAGTAAATTCAGGAAAAGTTGTGTACTCTATTTCTGCTTTGCATTTCATAATTTGCTATGGATAGTAGAGCTCCCAGAAAAACTATAAAAAAGGAACTGAAGACTTTTTGTCCAGTATTTTCCAAGCATTTAGGAGGAATATTGCAGAGCTAATGTTCCAGGAAAAAGCTTAGGAGAAAACTAGGTGTTCTATGCAATAATGTAAATATATGCAAAATTTAGTATAATGATATAAGTGAATATTTTAAGAAGTAGCAATGATATATTCATTTCATTTTGTTTTGTTGTTCAAGATATGCAGTCAGAAAGTTAGAAAATTAAGAAGATGTAGAACAAACTCCAAGTTTGAGAGAGGAATGCTCCTGGTGATGTTAGCAGAGGGAAATACTGGAGAAATACAATAAATTCACCCTTTTGCCCTCTCCCTATTTAGTTTTTTGCTGATACAAATACAAATGAATTCACTTCATGGTTTGTCATTGTGAATGTATAACTTAGCAGTAGCTATAGCAGACACTCAATATGTACAACAAGAGATTATATGTAGGTTTAACAATGTTATTTCATTTATTTGCATGAATGCCAGTGAGGAATTTCCACTTACGCTCTTGTTTTCAAGATGAGTGTTTAATTGAATTCCAGAATTCATTTTACAGTAGGACTATGAGTAGAATATAAATTTCTTTGCAAGGAAAACAATTTGTACACACAGGCCTGAGAGCAATTTAATGTCGATGTAACCCCATTCCAGACTTCCATTTTCTACTTTTTAAAAAAGGGAATAATCTTATACTGTGGTTGTGAAGGTCATACATAATAATGCTTGTAAAGATGCTCTGTTGACTCAAGATGTGCTCTAGAAACGTCATGATTATTGGCATTTTGGGTTTTAGAGGCTACCGTTTACTGGTAATTTAAATCTGAATCTTAGTTTTCCCGGTGTGGGAGATGATGTTTATAGAAGTTTAGAGCACTGGCCGACAACTAGACAATCCTAGTTTTCCATCCTGTGCCGCTCACCCTCACCGTGCCCTTTCCTAACTGTTCGAAACAGATTTTATCATCTCTAAGATGGCTATCACCTCATATGAATATCTTAGGCAAGATTAGTATACAATCATGCTCTGCATGATGTTTCTGTTAGCAATGGACTGCATATACAATGGTGGTCCCATAGGATTAGCACCTTATGGCCTAAGTGTGCATTAGGCTATACCATCTAGGTTTGTGTAAATTACACTCCATGATGTTCACACAACAATGAAATCCCCTAAAGATGCATTTCTCAGAACATATCTCGTCCTTAAGTGACACGTGACTGTATGAGAAGGGCTTGCAGCAGCACTAGGTACATGGTTTGTGTTCAAGTTAAGAGCTATTTGCTACAGCTTAGTGTTTGTCTATCATGGAATCTGTCACACTGTATCCTGTAAACTCAGTGCTTACTATGGTTCCTAGTACATAGTATGTGCTTAGTCAATATTATCAATATTGATATCAATATCAATCAAAATCGGTATTAGTGCTTTGACTGCTTAGGGTTAATTATATGGTATTTACCTCCATTCAGGTGAGACTATATCCCAAGATACCTTGTTTAGCTGAGCAAAAGTTGGCACTTGTTATAAATGTAAATTTGATCTCTGATTGTTGCCTGATATCACAGAGTTTTGGGAGTCCCATCTCTTGGAACTAAATCGATGTGATCAGGATTATATATTTTTTTGTCCATCCTATTAGGCTTTATGTTGCTGGAGTCTGACACATGACTTACAAGATTTTCTGTAATGCCTTCTCCCTCAAGAAAATTCATGAGTCCTTCCGCCTGAATTTTTAGAGTTTCGTGTTGCAAGTAGAAACGTGCTGGCCAAATGACATTGGAAAGCCATACGAAGTGACCCATTTTAGTTTCCTGTGAATAATTTTTATGTTCACCATAATTACTCTGAGCATTGCTTTTTAATTTTGGAATGTTCAAATCCATTAGCATTTTCCTTGAAATATCATAAAGATCACGTGGGATCATTGAGGTAAGTGTGGGACTATCCATCATTAGAGATTGTCTTGGTGGAATATATTGTTAATATTGCTGGGATTTTATTTTTTAAATGTTCTCCAGTAGAATTTAAAGTGACAAAATATAAGGTTTGTGTGGGCAAGGATTCTTGTCTTATTTCTTAATGAACAATGGCTGTACATAGCAGTCAATTAATATTCATTGTTTGAATTCATATTGAATGACATGTCTTTTGTTTACCACCAATAACTCTTACCAGCATTGGCCTGCTTTGTAGGAGGAAAAAGATTGGACAATATGCATCACGTTTTTCTGAGAAAATAAGGTTATTTTTTACAATTATAACTCTGAGTAGGTTGATAGATGTCATGGCTCTGATGTTATTTTAGGTCATAAAATTGAAGACATTATGCAGTTTACAATTTATTTAGTGGTACAAAATATTGAGTTTTCATTTCACTATTAAGTTGTTTAATTTATGATAGAATTAATTATCTTAGTTGGTTTTCAAGATCTTTATATAAATATAACCAATCTCAAAAACTGATAAAAACTACTGTCTTTTACTAAAGTATTTTTAAATGGAGGATATTTAAATTAGAATTACAGGTAATAATCTCTCTCTTTACATATATATATATACACACACACACATATTAGTTTTTCATTTAATTTCTTTGTTCCTGTGATTGAAATTCCTACCCTAATAACCTTATTAGTTTGTAAGATTAATTTCCAAAAACAAGGTAGAAGCATAAAACATGAACAGTTTGCTTTAGTGATGTTTTCCTTAATTTATAATTAAATAATTTAATAAAATATGCAAGGGCAAATTTGTATGAATGATTATGCTAAGCTACCCACATAATTTCCTGCATATACTCTTAAGTAGAAGGTTTTTTTTACTTCAATGTCCATGTTAAAGTCAATGCCATTGAGTTTTTTTTTTTAATTTTATAATTCTAAGCTACTTAATGTATAGAAAGAAAGCCTTCTGACTTTTAAGGCAATACCCATTTGATTGTTGTCTATAATATAATTAAATTCTTCTCCAACAAAGTTAGTATTTCTGTCAATATTACTGTCAATACTGTTAAGAATAGAGATTTTCAGGACATGGAATATTCTCTGCTCTTGTAGTTTACATGCGATTTCTTGCTTTTTCAGATAGCATTAGAGGAGAGCAGATGCAGAATAAAGACATCCTCAGAAAGTGTGCATACATTACTGTGACATGATGATGCTGACTACTGTATCTTTGCCCTCCTCCCTACCCTCAACTCTCCATCCTGGAATGCTAGCTAAACTTGCATACTGAGTTTAATATTCTCTCTTACCTTTCTTATCAAATTGCTAGATACAGTTCTGTTCAGTTCATGTTTATTTGTTTAGTTTATTATTGCATAAAAGGAATCTCAGCTTCACTTTTTAATCTCTTATTTATATAACAGATATGTTCACCTTCAAATTTGTAAACATTTAAGAGAAGATTTCTTATTAGGAATATAAGAATTTTACTTCGCATGCAATTTTCAAGACAAAAGGAATAAAAAATGTTGCATCAATGGCTTCCATGTGTCATCCTGATAGAGGGCAACCAAGATTAGAAAAGTTGACACCGCGTTTCTGAACACAAACCCTGTTTAATTTAGAAATTAGATTGTAACCCAATTTTAGTACCTTATTGCTATAAACTCTATATTTTCAATATGATTTTATATAATGTAATTAACTGCCCTGTCCTAGCCCAGAATCTCGTTGACACATTCAGTAAACACAAAAATACCTATTGTTTATTTGTTGAATCACACATTAATTCCTTCATTTGTTGAACAAATACCTGTCGCTACTGTTACAGACAATCAATCACTCATAAGCGTAAGATACACGATGTTAAGTCAGACCTGACACCTGCATTTGTGGAGTTTACCACTTTAGTGGAAGAAAACACAATAAAGCAAAAAACCAAAACTGTGTAATTATAAGTGGAATATGTTCCTATGAAGGAAAATATAGCACTATGAGAAAAAATAATAAAGGAGATGACGTACTTCGAGGGCGCAGTGGTAGGATTTTGTGTTTACAGAGGGCAAGTTGATGTAGCATCACATAATTCTGTATGCAAAACAGAAAAATTAGAACAAAATGTAGTTGAAAGCTTTCTAAGTTTCTTTCACTTTTAATTTTTGAAACACTTAAAAAATTTTTCATTAAAATAGTTTATAAAATATATATTTCTGCATTCCTATGAAAAATAAAATATCAAAAAATGAAATAAATATGTCAAAGTATCTACTTTTATGCAGGTAAATAGTGCTTTGAAGAAGCCTTTAGTACTCTATCTTTTGACACGGAAATCATAAAAGGAGTTTATCTTGAAATCCAGTAGGATAATGACAAGTTAGTAGTTATGTCCTCACATCTTGTTCCTTTTTCTTTTAAAGATTGCCACCTGGGCTAACAACTGTTGCCAATCTTTTATTTTTTTTTTTCCTGCTTTATTTCCCAACCGCCCCCCGTACACAGTGTATATGTTAGTTGCAGGTCCTTCTGGTTGTGGGATGTGGGACACCACCTCAACGTGGCCTGACAAGCGGTGCCATGTCCGCACCCAGGATCCGAACCCTGGGCTGCCACAGCTGAGTGCGCGAACTTAACCACTCAGCCGCGGAGCCAGCCCCTGCTGCTCTTTGTATTCCTGAATCTGAACTATTTCTCCAAGAGGTCACAGATAGGTCCATCTTAACTTCGCTATTATGGAGGTATGAGTTTAATTAGTTCTTCTTAAGAGTCAGTTACACCATTCATTGCATGACTGGGCAATTAAGTAATCCTATTAAGACAGAAAGACCATGCCTAAAATTGGCTGGGTAGGATCATAAGACATAATTTTAGGAAAGTGAGATAGATTCTCATGAGCATTCTGCCTAAGGAATACATTTAAAAAAAATGTCATGCAAAAAGAATATGAGTGCATAATTGATTAACTTGTGTATGGTTCCTCATAAAACATTCACAAATAAACCAAATAATGGTAAATTAAAATTTGTCAAAATAAATTTTTTGGATAAACAGTTTTAGTTTAATTTAATGCTTGCTTATTTTTCTAGACTTCCATCCAGCCTTTATAGTTTTTCTGGTATAAATTTATGTGCAGTTGGAAAGCATTGGTTGTATATAGACAGTGTAGCTGACATGTCTGGGTTTAAATCATGCCCCAGGCACTATCCAGTATGGTATATGTGAGGTAAAGACTCAGAACCTTGATTTTCTTGTATAAAAAAATAGGCAGAGAAACCTCAATGTCATATTGTTGTGCTGTTTAAATGATGTAATTTAAATGGATAACTTATAAATAGACAGCACAGTGCCCGACACAGAACAGGCACTCAACTATTTGTGCCTACTTCCTAATCCCCACAGCCCTCCCTTGCCTACTCCCCTAAATCGTGAAAGCAGCTTTGTTAAAAAACAGTTTTCCACCACACAGTTTCTCTTGGAGAAAGATAGAATTGACATTTTCCTATCTAGTAACTTTTATCTCTGTATCTTCTTGAGTTTCTAGAGTTAGAAATTATCAGCTATGTGGTTAATTTGACGTCATGTCTCCATTGATGATTTTTTTTATCCATTCGTTGCCCTCTATCATTTTGGCACATAGGTTCATGTCTTTGCTTTCTGTGTGGGGTGTGTGTGTCTGTATTTATTTATTTATTTGCTGTACTTTTTGCCCGTTGAGTAGATGGGAGAAAGGGGCAAGAAATCATAAGTAAAACTTTTACTCCAAAATAATGTCCTAACTTTTCTTTGAAGGAATATAACAATCTAATTATTTAAACTTGGAACCTATTAAACTATTTTTTTCCTCTCTTTTCTGTAAGAATCTCAAAATGAAATGACTGTCAGCAGGATGAGGCACATGCCAGTATATACTGCCAGCTTGAGAGAGTTTTTATCCCAGGACTTTTTTTAGAATTGTCTATATGCCAATCCTGAGAAAAGTGTCAGTTACTTGCAGAGTTTTTCTTTGTATAGAAGTGAATTCAGTTCAGATATTTTGACTTGACTACTACAAGTGCATAAGTCAAAATTTTTTATAACTTGGACTAAGTGGCCCATCTTTTCAAATAATTCTAGGTGTCTCATGACTTATTACATATATCAGGCTGAAAAAGGATACTATAGTAACTACAATAATTAACATCTAAAATTAAAAACAAGTACACGGCACTCAGATTTAGCAGATTTTGTGTGTGTGAGTGCATGTGTTCCTTATTACACAAATTACATACTTCATCATCCTAATAATTTGTTCTCAAGGAAAAAGTGCCTAAGTGGAAAGAATATAGTTAAGTTACGTGGAGGAATCTTGCATTTTCCGTTATCTTAGTCACTGTGCATTAAAAAACAAGCTTATTTTTAGCCTCTCTAAATAAGTTATTAGAGTTAACATGAGCAGGATGGCAGAGATTTTAAGGAGTCATTTGAGTAAGGGGCCCATTTCTAAGAGTGATTGGAGGCGGATATTAATGAAAACAATATTTAGGATGCTATAATTGCCTTAAAGTAATACTGACTTGAAGTATCTCCAGCACCTAGAAGCATTTCTGGCATGCAGAAAATGCTCAATTAGAATGCGTTGGACAACTTAAAAAGTTTTTAAAAACCAAAAGATAGCCAGAATATTGAAGAAATAACTTCAAACAGAAATTGCATGTGATTTTTCCAAATTTGCAAGAAATACACAGCACTGTTTTTTTATTTTTAAATAGTAGTGAGCAGAGTGATGCATACACTTGTGATCAGAGAGGCAGACAATTAGGACAATAGATACTGGGACCAAGATTCTTATTCTGTTTCTGTTTCATGTGTTGCAACAATAACATCTTTCAGCCAAACTCTTTGATGGTTTGACTGTCAACACTGGATTTTATTATTGTGTCCATGGGTTTCACAGATAAGTCTGTATTTTTTAGATTATCCTCTTCCTCTTTTTTAATTTTTAATCATTCCTACCTTCATTGTATTGAAGCAATTGTAAATCCCTCCTTTTTTAAAAAACAAAAGAAAGACCTTCTCTGTTTTCCCTCCCTCTTAATAATAGAAGTTGACAATATGTTAATAATCATAATAGCAACCGGGATTTTTTAATGCATTTAACTCCTCTGTTCATGAACTGTGCTATTATTATACTCATATTGTGTTATAAATTTTCACAATAAACTTTGAAATTACATCTATTATCAACATTTTACAACTGAAGAGACTAAGGCTCAGAGAGAGATAAAGTAACTTTCTGAAGGACAAACAGTGAGTAAATGGGGGGAGCTAAACCCGCCTCAGCTCTGTCTCTGAGTTCTTTCCTGTGTTTGGGACCCAGTTTGTCTCTCCTGCCTTTTCTTCGCTTTCTTACCACCCATTAAAACACCTCCATCTGTTTTTCTTCCTTGGATCCCTCCATCCTTACAGCGTTCCATGGAAACTGGCCTCCCCAAGGTCTTCAGTGGTGTCAGTATTGTTAAAGGATGACATTCGTCAGTGTACATTTTACTTGCGTTCTTGAATCTTTGGACTCTTGATCCCACCCCTCATCTAGAAATACTCTTTTGTTCATCTCTTGAACACCTACAGTCTCCTAGCTTTTGTTTGCCGTGTCTGACCATGCTTTCTCATGCTGATCCTCTTCCTATTTCTGCCTTTCTATGCTGAATCTTCATTAGGGCTAATTTATACTCTCCTTAAGAAAATTCCCATGACTTCAACCAGCAGAAAGTCAAGCATAATTGTCAAATCCATTCCTCTGTGCTGTTCATCTCCTCTCGGAGTCAGACTCTCACTGCTCCTTCTTCACAGGGACTTATTCCCTGTTCTTTGCCACATTTTTTGTGAAGGAGCTATTCATCCTTCAAGTTGAAGTGCAGAAGCTTTCTCAGGAAGGTCTTGGAGGCCTCCTAGGTTCTGTTAAGTTTCCTTGCTAGTCATTCTCCAAGTGGCTTGTATTTTCTTTCTCACTTAAGATTCCACCTTTAAAAGACATATTCACTAAAATATACAATTTGCAAGAATAAGAACAAGGTTCATCTTGTTCCCTAAATTATTCTTGAAGCTTAGGAATATACTTGACACATAATAAATGCTGAGAAGCATTTATTGAATTCAACAAAAACCTGCAACTCATTTTTATTTTTTGGTTGTGTGAGGTGTAGATACCCAGCATTTTCAAGACAAGGTTTTGCTTCCCTATGTTTTCAATGATGTAGAAGACGTGCCAATGGAGTTACATATCTAGATAAAATGAAGTATTCCAAAGAGCATATATGGTTTATTGGAATCATTTGTGGGGGAAGGAAAGACAATTTTCTAAAGATGTTTCTTCTAAATTCTGTCTTAAAGCTGTTTGCAAGAAGAAAATTGAGTTTATATTACATTAGAAGATGGCATAAAGTCTTTATTAAATTCACTGTGCAATCTTTAATCAAATAAGTAAATGCATTATTTATTTCCAAGGTTAGAGCACATATTCTCTTCATCTGGAATGCCAATTCTGGAGGAAAACATGTCTAATAATATATGAAACTGAGGGCCAATTTTACTTTCATCATTCTTATGGCATCTAAAGAACTAAAGCCTGTCTTATATATTGTTGTATATTGTCAGTAAATATTCTTTTTAGAAATTACAGCTATTCTTATGGATATAAAATTAACCTTAATAAATTTATTTTTGAACCTTATTGCATGCTAATGAAAAGTCTTTGTTGGAAACATTTTTAAACCCTTTACTTTATTCTCCAAGCAACTTTGACCATAAATTAAAACTGTTAATGGAGAATATTTAAAATGTCTGCTTGAGATGAAAAAGTTTCATTCTTTTGGTCAAAGTTGTGTATCCCTATATTTCTAATGCTAAGACATGAAAAATTAGATGTGATTTTGTCCTCTAAATAATTTAGTACAATATACATCCTTAGATTTGGGAGGTTTAGAGGAAAAGAGCTGCTGGTCAGATTATGTTGATTGGACCATGAGCCTAAATTTAAAAAAGAAAAAAATTATGTTGCACAACAAAATATAATGAGCTGTCATCTCAATCAAAGACCTTTGAACACCATCATAAAATGTCAACATATTTCTTTTTAGTAATATTTGAGTGAGAAGAGCTATCACAATCTTGGAGTGAAATAAGAGCTTAAAGCAGAATAATAACTGAAAAAACTTAGTGTCGAATCCTACTTCAGTCGCTAGTGCAAATCTTACACAAACAATCTCTTTTCTTGTTTCTTCATCTGTAGAGAATGAATAAGTGAACTTATACTTTGTCAACCTTTTTGTGAGGAAGCTGCATAACTGAAATTTCGTGGCAGCATATAATTTTTTAACAAGTTAGATTAATGAAAGTTCATTAAAAATTGTCTCTTTGTTTTAAAATAAAAATTCCAACAAATTCCATAAATCTATCTTGCCCAACTTTGGGGAATTTCAGCTGATATTGCCAAATCATGGAGAAATGCAGCATCATACACTAAAATATTTATTTTTTCTTGTAAGCTTTCAGAGATTATTAAGCTTTAAGGATGAGGCATTCACAAGAAGTTTATTACACATTAGGAAAGAAATTCTTCAGCCTCTTACATTAATTAGAAAACACTATATAATTGAAAAATTCCACTTGTCCAGAGTATGTCATAGAAGAAATCATCCTGAAATACATATTTCTGTTATTTTTCTACTGCTTATGTTTTAAAAATGGCTTATTGTGGAGAAAATGAAAGAAAAAATTCTGTTCTGTCCATAGAAAAATGTTATTTCTGGCTCAATTTTAGATGAATCGCCTTCTTCATAGAAATGGAAGACGGTGCTAAGTCAGCTATATATTATTTTTTCCCAGTCCCCTATGGGTCCAATAAATGCCTATTGAATAAATGCTTATCAAAAGGCTATTTTCAGTGAGATACTTTAAAAGCAAAAATTAAGACACACTTAGGCATTTATAAGAGAGTTATGAAATATGCATAGAAATGATCAATAAAAAGCAAAATGTGCTAAGTACCACAAAAGTGGTATACCATATTGTTATGGGAGCCCAAAGTTAAGAAAGTAGTCTGAGATGAGTATGGAGTCCTGGAAATATCTTTTGGCCCTTGACCAGAACTTTGTTTCATTGGAGGAAACAATAAGGTAGTGGTGCTGGGGTGGAAACACTTGACATCATATTGAGGGAAAAGTGCAGGAAAAAAAAACCTACCAAATGCCAGACGATGGAAGTCCTTTTGAAAAGAAAACAAGTTGTATTTGTTCTACCAGTTTGATTGTTACTCTCTTGTAAGCAAATTCTAAAGAAATGAAACACCATGTGATGATATTAGAGATTACGTAGACAGAAAGTTACATTTTAGAGACTCTTAAAGCCTATCATAATTTTTCTGGAATTAAATCTTGTAGACTGTGGTACTCATAGTGTGGTCCCTGGGCCAACAGCATCAGTGTCACATTAAGACAAAAATTCTTGGACCCCTCTCCAGATCTATCAAATCAGAAACTCAGGAGATGGATCCCAGCAATCTCTTTTGTAATCAGTCCTCCACGTAACTCCACTGCACAGTTGAGTTGGAAGATCACTGATGTAGACACACAACCCAAGTCTCTCTAAGGCAGTTGGCACTAATCATGGGAGCCCATTAAGTGTGACTTCTACAGGACTGTCCTTGTGCATCCTGCCTAAAATTCCAGTGACAGATGAAAGGATGATAAAAGATATGGATGTGTATATAAAACAAGATCCATGGAATAATCTATTTCCAAGTCTTCTGATGAGAAGACACCACTCAATATTCAAAAAACATGTTTTATTGATTTGAGAAAGCCCACTATATGCCAGACACTATTCCAAGTACTTTACATATAGTATATTGTTGAACACGCCTAAATTTCTAAAATCAAGAAAAAATTGTTTTAAATCTGCTTGATACCATCATATATACATATAAAAACTGTAAAATAAAAAAGCAAGATGCAAAATTATACATAGAATAAATTGTAAACTTTGTTAAAATAAATACATTAACAGAAAAAAAGACTAAAAGTTAATTTAGCAAAATGATACGTAAAGCTGATCATCTCACACTGGTGGATTTATGGGCAGTTGTATAATAGTGGTAATAATAAATAATGTTATTATTTGAGTGTAGCTTATTAGAGTGTTTAACCAATAGTCTTCTGAGCATGCCTACCTGGTGTAAACCTTGACCATTTCTAACTGGGTGAACTTGAACAAGTATTTGAGCCTCTCAGAACCTTAGTTTCTTCATCTGTAAAATGGTAATAAAATATTGCTTGCCTGGAATGAGGACTAAATGAGACAAATTATTTATAGGGGCTGAATGGGTGATTTGTCTTATAATTACTCAATAAATGTTATATCCAATAAAATTGTTTTACTATCATAAAAAGATAAAATCTGTTATCATAAAAATATAAAAACCTGTTAAGATTTGTAATCATGAAAATCTTTGAGTCTAAAAATGTTTACAATATAATGATAAATTCTCTAATAAAAAAAGAAGCAATAATATACAATTTAGGTAGTATTCTATGTCCAGTATATGAGTAACAACATAAAGCTGCACCTAAAAAGAACCATATAGGTATCCAATTCAATCAGAGCTTGAGTAGTTCAGAGGAAGGTTAATTTGCCTTCCATTATGAATAGGGGATGTTTTATGGAGGCAAGTTCAGGGGCATTTCTTTGATATATCTTGAGCCCTATGACAGTTTTCAGTGAGATTGAGAGCAAAGATATTTAAATGCTGCGATTTGGTCCAGGCAAAGCATGAAAACATAGGAAGTTATTCAAACAGTGATGTGTAGAGCTGTGCCATTTGTGATGGCAGACATGTCTGTGTTTGCCAGTTCTAGTTGATGAGTCTAGAAAAGTTGATCTTGGCCAGAATATCAAGTGATTTGGTGATCAAGGCTAGGGAATCTGGAACCAAAGTGTAGAAATAGAATTGGGCTTCTAGGAATACTAATATGGCAATTGGGTGTGTAATGAGCAACAAGAAAGAGGGAGTGGACTACACAGGCCTAGGAGTTCAGGAACTAAAAAGGAGAGGAAGAGTGATGGAAAGAGTCAGAGAGAGAGACATGAGAACTTGGTAAAAAAAATAGATATAGAATCTATTACCTGAATATAAGTGGAAGGCAAAAGTAGTAATCAAAATGATGTCTGAGAAAATGGTAGAAAATTTAAAAAGCAGAAGAGTAGGAAATTAGTAAGAACCAACTCTATAGAGTGAATGTTAAGTTTGATTTTAGATGAGTCTGAAATGATAGCAGGACATGGAAATGAAAGTAGCTATGCAGCAGAAGGAAACGCTGATACAGTTTTAGATAGAGTGGTATCTGAGTCATCACATAGAAATAATATGCAAGATCTCAGAGGTAGAAGAAAAGATGAAAACTAAAGGCAGAAGATTAAACTGAAATGCCCAGGTTTAGATAAAGAAGTGGTCAAAAGAACCCAATAAAGATAGTGGGAGTAGGCTGATGAATAGTTAAAGTAGCGGGGTGGGCAGGGGAGAAAAATCTTGGTGATATGGTAGTATACCATGAGACAAGTGTAGAAGAAAAGGGAAATTTTTTAAAGGAGGAAATGAGAAAAGAGCAATGTATGATGAAGAGTATCAAATACTGGAGAGAACTCATAGTTTGCTAAAACTGAAAGGCGATCAGGGTTAGCCATTGTGAACTCATTATTATTGTAAAATATAGAGTAATCGGTGAATGCAAGATACACAAGATGAGAGAAGGAGTGCATAAAATGCTTAAATACAGAGATAAGTTCATGCATTCAGTAAATGCAGAATGTAGTGGGAGAAAAATGCATAAAAGTGCATGGAAGAAAGAGATAATTGATTCATATAAATATTATTTTTGGTTCATAGGCAATCAATTAAAAAGGAAAATCGTGTTTATTGTTGTAAATATTATCAACATAATAAGAGGAAAGATTACATATCCAGTATTTTGAATGGTAGGTGCATTTGAAGAATTGAGAGTAGCTATACTTTGAAGTAGCTATAGTAGGAGTATTACTGGGGGTTAAAATCCATTAATAAAAACTTACTAAAAATTAGCCAAGGTACTGCTGGCATCAACAGACACTTTACTTTTCAAATTCTATGGGTTGTCCCAGTAATTCTATGTACTAATTCATATAAATTTGGTAAAATAATGTTTTTAACTTTACTGTGGTAGCAATTATTCTGTATGTTTATTTGTAATATTTTCAATTCTTTGAGTTTAATTTCACAAATGACTTCTTGCAAACTTTAGTATGTTTTGCATTTCCATATTGTACAGTAGAAATTGTTTTTGAAAGCTAACATATTGTAGGTAATTTGCTTTCAGAAAATTTTAGTCTTATTTCACATAATATCTATCCAATAGCAATAGGAAAGGGTTTATTGATCTCATGTAAAATATACACAGATGTGTTTTTATATAGATGGAAATCTGATAAGTTGATAATAGCTTTATTTATCTTTGTGGTGCTTTAGCGTATTTCTTGACTATGTCCTCAAAATGTAAAGAATAACAAGTGAAATGAGTCTATGGTAAACTTTTTCCCAATAGCTGAAAACATTAAGTTATTTTTAAGAGTCTTAGTGTATGCTTTACATTTGGAAAAAATACAATCATACGTGACAACAATGAGAGAACCTTCTGAGAAATGCATCGTTAGGTAATTTTGTCGCTGTGTGAACATCATAGAATGTACTTACACAAACTCAGATGCTATAGACTACTACACACCTATGTTATATGGTACTAACCTTATGGGACCACCGTGGTACATGCAGTCTGTCCTTGATCAAAATGTCATTATGTGGTGCCTGATTGTACATACTTTTGGTTTAGAATTGGCCAGATACAAAATATTTGGCAGATATCCAAAGGAACATTACCATCTGTCTTAGTCTTTTCATGCTGGTATAACAGAATACCACAGACTCAGTAGCTTATAAACAACAGACATTTATTGCTCACAGTTGTAGAGGCTAGAAGTCCAAGATCATGGTACTGGCATGGTTGAGTAAGGGCCCCCTTTTGGGTCACAGGCTTCTCATTGTATCCTTACACGGTGGAAAGGGCTAAGGAGTTCCCTGGAGAATTTTATAAGGGCACTGATCTCAGTCCAGTGGGCTCCACCCTCATGATTTAAGTACTTCCCAAAGACTACACTTACTTTACATACCTTCACCTCTGGGAGATAGGATTCCAACAAATGAATTTTAGGGGACACATTTAGACCATAGTATTGTCATAGATTATTTGGCTTTCTATTTGGGTACTAAATGAATGTTGGCAAATTGGGTAGTAAGATTAGACATAGATACAAATTTAACTAAAGACTACTTGTAACTTAATAGTTTGTTGACCTTTTCCGGATATTTTTTTAAGATCAAATACCTTATCAGATTATTTATATAAAAATGAATACATGAGTAACCTGTAACTGTTAAGATTTTTGCATATTTGAAGAGCAATTTCATGTATTCTTTATTTATAACTACTAATAAATTTCAGAATTCCCTGTTTAGATTATTTTTAATAATTTTTATTAGTATTTCTCCATTTTTCAGACTTAAATCTTTTTTCCTTCATTATTCATCTGCTGCTACTTATTCTTCTTCTTCTCCTCAAAGCCCCCTAGTACACATTTGTATATTCTAATTGTAGGTCCTTGTATTTCTGCTACCTTACTACTTATTAATGCTTATTTTCTTCACGTAATATGACTCTTAATATCAACAGCTACAACATTTAATTAATAATGTGGCTTAGAAAATTACTTATCTTCCTCAACAAAGAAAGGATGCAAACGTGGCTATCTGAGGTTAGTGTGTGAGGATTAAAGATTATATGTGAATCTGTGGTCAACAATTTATTAGCATGAAATAGCTAACCAGCAAAATTCTTTCTGACTATAATTGGAAGAGATAATTATTAATGTAAGACAGGAAGTAGTATTAATCTCACTTCTATATGACAGGGAGGTGCTTTTTTCTTAAGCACAAGCTGGAGGCTGTGCTAAAGACTACCTAGAGAACTACAGGCCATAAAATGCTAAATGCTGCTATGCAGTTCCGAAAATCACTACTGAATAGTAACTGAATGTATGTCATGCAGAAGCACCATTGCCAAGGTAACAGGGATTTTTAGCTGTTGCTTGTGAGTCTTGATTGGAGAACTGAAGATAATCTCAAAATCTATACAAAAGAAGAACAGGAGAAACACAAACTGTAAAAGTTAAATGATTTTTATAAAGCCAATTCTATACTTAAAATGTACACGTTGATATGCATATGCTATGACCTAGCAACCCAACAGAAATGTGTACGTGTTCAAAATAAAAATGTCCTGGAATGTTTGTGAAAGCAATGTTCATAATAGCCACACGTTGGAAACCAGCCAAATTCCCAGCAAAAGTAAGATAGATAAATTAATCATTGCATGTTCATATTCATATTCAGAGCAATAAGAATGAACTATAACTATAGACGTAGCAATATGAATGACTCTCACTAATAATGTTGAGTAAGAGAAGTCAGACACAAAAAGTACACCCTGTATAATTCCATTTATATAAGGCAGAAAAGTAAGAGGTCCTATGTGACTGGAAGTGGCAAAAGGAGAGCTTCTGGGGCACTAGTAATATTTCATTCCTTGATTTGACTGTTAACTGTATGTTCAATTTGTGAAATTCATTCAACTGTGTATCTCTATGTTCACGTTTTTGCAAATATATTCACATTAATAAAAATTTTAAAAATCAAATTTTAATTGTTACAAAAGAAGAATGAGAATTATCAGTAATTCATAGTGAAAACTCATATCTATGGAAGTTTCTGTTGTGATGGAGAGCATTGTAAGACATAGACAATGTAATGTACAGAGAGAAATTAGAAATGATGAAGACTTGGGAAGAACAAAAAAGACAGAAAATCCACACATGAGCAGCATGAAAAAACACCTCTTAGGCACACATCTGTGGAAAGCATTCTCCACACCATAGAACTGAGTAATGGAAGACTTATTAACTGTATGATGCATTTTATTTTTAGTTGGTTGCATCTGAAGTTATATTACCTGTTAAGAAAATTGCTTAAAGTTCTCATTCCATGGTTTAGTCTAGGTATTTTCAATTATCCCTGCTTTCTTTACAGAACGTTGCATTAAATAACTCTTTCACATACTGTTAAAGAATTGCTGATAATTTTCATGCCTAGAATTGTACGGTATGATAAATAGCAACTATTTCAAAAAAGCATGCTAATAAACAACAGATCAAAAGCTTAATGAAGCTAATTTTTGCCTGACATCACTCTGTCTTACAATAGTGCCTGGAAACATAATAGACACTTAGGTTCTGACATGGCCAGACCACAGATCAGGAGAGAGATCCAAACATATACTAAACAGATAGCTAAGGAATGAAATTGAAAGAAATATATATTTACAGTTTGTGCTTGTTAGAATTAATGACCTCAAATTACCCTTAGGGAGTATTTAATGAAAGGTTAAGTCATTACAGGTAGAAGCGTCGAGTTGCATATCTGTAGCTGGTTTTCAGTTGATTAGATGGAGAACCAAACTTTTCCTAACTCATAGAGTAGGAACTCCTCCCTTTTGAAAATGCTTAAAAACAGTTTTCCACCATTAGTGAGTCTCTCTATATACCATATTTTATACCACTTAGAGCCGTTTTTTAGAGTCACTTAAAATTTAAAGAAGTAAATTTATCTAAAGAACTGAGTAGAGGTTTGTTAGTTGCACTTTAACTAGGATTAATAAATATGCATGATGACATTTGACGTAATGAAGTTATCATGTTGATATATACCCTTCAGCATGTACGTCAAACTCTTTTCGAAGACCTAAAAAAGATAAAGAATGACAAAGATAGATCACATTATATATTATTTTCTGCTATTATTTCCACTATTTCCTACTTATTATTGTTTTAGTAAGCAATGACACATTCTTGTATACAGCCAGAAAGATTCTGAAAGCTCTGAGTAAATTACTATGGTTACTTTAACATTTTCTCATTGAATTTGTCAGTTTGGAGGTGCTATCTTAATATCAACATTGTGGAAAGATGACTATAATGTAAAGCAATTATAAAAGCAAAGCATGTAACACAACACTGTATGACATAGGTTCCAACTTTTGAAAAATATTGATATATTACACATAGAAACAGTTTGTAAGGCTACCCACAAAATCAGCAGTAGTACTTTTAGCTAAGGCTAATGAGAAGAAATGACCAAAGAGGAAGCAAATATGTGATATTCAGATAATTTTTAAAGAGAAAGAATCTGATCAACTGGGTCAGGTCATTCGTTGAGGATAATTCCTGTAACATGCGGACTTAGAAGTGACACTGGAGTTAGCAGTATAGTAATCTTTGGTGACATTGACAAAAAGAAGTTTCAATGGAATGGGGGAAATTAAGGCAGACTGAAAATATGGGTTCAAGAGAACTAGAGCAAAGGCAACAGAAGTATGAACAGAGATAAAAATGTCAAGAGATGTTGTAAAGACTGGAAGAGACGTGGGCCAGTGAGTGAGAGGAATAAAGGGATGAATGGACTTTTTTAAAAAGTGGAGGAATATATGTATATGTATATCTCACATACGATTTATGTGCATGATAATGGCTTTGCATGTTTAGTTGTATGCTAATTATTTTATCCACTGGAGAGACAGGAGAAATGCTGGAACAAATTCCTTGAACAGGCAAGAGGGAATAGTATCCACGTCCCGAGTCGAGACAGGTATAGGCAACATATGTATGATGTTGAAATCCATGAGACTGGATAAGTTCATCCAGTAAGTGACTATAAATGAAGAAGAGTTCTGAGGAAAGGTTCCTGCACACTCTAATCTAATGGAAGCATGTTGAATTTCTCTTCTGATATGTAATTTTTAGAGTTATTAACGAAGACTGAGGATATAATATGCATGAAAATGCCTTGCCTTTTGGGTGTCCAAAATAAAGTGGGTGCTTCCTGTGTGTCTTTCCTCCCTTCAACTTTTATATCCACTTCGTCTTATGAGCCCTAACATCCTAAAATTCAAACCATGACCATTAGCACATATATTTTACTTCTTCTCAATCCTTGAAAGCCATACATTACTTTTTGTTAAATTTCTAATTTCTTCTTAAGTGAAAACTTGGTAGAGATTGATGTTGATGTCCTTTAATCCAATATTTGCAGTGTGTATCGTTTAATCCAATCTCCAGTGGCATAGTTTCATTTCTCACATTGTTTTTCGAGAAATTCTACTTCCTAAAATATTCATGGGAACCTGAGAGAAGGCTATAAACATTAAATTAAATTAATAAGAAAAATGAAAATTAAAAACAATAAGTGGCAAATTTTTAAAGTTTCATAAGCTTGTCTAACACTTGCAGTAGATAGTTCTACGTTACCAGATGAAAAGTCATATCAATTGAAATCTTCTCTTTCCAAATTTCCAAAAGACAGAGAGCAAAGCCCTTTGTTATCTCATGGACAAAAGATTCTATAAAGAAAGTGCTTACAGTTATCTTGTGACATGAAATCTCAGAATCCTAAAATGTGTAAACTTTGAGGGTCTGTGGAACATGAGCCACCCCGTCTCAGTTCTGCTTCTGTAACAAAGTCTCTCCTTGAAAACAGAAAATACTTAAATACGTTTACGGTCTTCAAATCCACCGGTTGTTGTTAATTCCATTAACCTTCTTTAAATCTTCGATGAGAATTTTTGAATTCGATTTTCAGTAGGAGCCAAATCTATATGACTTTGAAAAATTTTTTGTGCTTAGTATGCATTGTCATACTTACTTTTGAACTTATAAAGACTGTGATGCAACAAATAAAAGTGGACGAAAAAAGTTTAATCTCAAATCTTCCTCGTATTTATTTTTGAGGATATTCCAAGCATCAGTCCCTATGGCTGTGGAAGAAGTCGTGGTTTATTTTCACTTGAAATATGGTGAGTTTCTCTATTCAAAGCTGTGCAAAGTTGGACCACGTCTAACTACAGATATAGAGTATATATAGCATATTTACAATAAACTGGAAGGCTCAAAGCATTGCTATTCACTTAAACCCATATTGGCTCTGCCGGAAAACACATATTTCTGACTTAAAAAAAAAAGGAAAAAGTCCAGTGCTGCATAGGTATTTATATTCTTTCTCCTTGATTGTCTGCTAGTTAACTGCTCCTCTTCCACTTCTCTCACTATTCTAAGAAAGGTAAGCTATACAATGTAAGGACAAACATTACTAAAGAGATAGAAAATTACAAACCAGTATTATAGGATATTCACTGATATGAAATATATTAAACTAATATTCATATTTTCATTTATATACAATTTTTGCAACAATGTTCACCATATGAAGTATTTGAATAAAATATTACTTTGTGCAGTAGAAGTAAGATGGCTAATATTTTTGAATAGATAACATTAAAGTAGCTCAAATATTAGCCAGACCTTTCAATTTGAATATCAGAAATTACTGAACAGATTATAGCTGCTATACTGCAGCATTATGTTCAGTAGAATGTAAGATCATTGAAGGCAAGGGCCTTCGCATGTTTTTCAGCAACGTTTCAAAGAGATTCAACATCTCATAGTGGTGAAGAACCTGGACAAAGAGATCACACAGTTGGAATGAATTATTTAACTCTTCTTCTGAATTTCCCCATTTATAAAAAGGGAGTATTTACATGCTCTATCCTATATCTGCCTCATAGGATTGTTGTGAAGATTAAAATATGATGCACATAAATGTTAAAAGACAGTGTTAGTTCCATAGTGTGTATTCAACAAATGTTATTTTTATTGTTCTTCACAAATAATAATTCATCAGACTCTGGGTATTGAATGTCTACCATGTGTAAGAGGCTTGGGCTACACTGTGTAAATGATTTCTTTTGAGTATTTAATATTAAATTCTATAACAAACTATCATAAAAAATAAGTTTATATTTTAATACTGTTTTGCATGATAAATCACTGGCATGATTGTCTTCTTTCTAGGATGATTGCAAAAGTTTGATCACACTTTTGACACTTAACTGCAGAGTCGTCTGCTAGTCACCTTTCAGCTTTGCCAGCAAATCCAATCAGCTTAAGAGCATTTTAATGTACCTATGTAGGTCCTCAGAATTTAAGATTAGGAGAAAAAGGCAGGTCTCGTGACCTTCATAAGTAGTACTCAATGATTACTCTGGAAATGATAAAAGTAGTTTAATTTAAGCTGCTATTTGATTGAAATGTTTTCCAGCTTAAAATCAGGTACTCAACTAGCGCCTAAGATGTGAGGAAGGTTATATGCCGTGCATTTCTAATGCAATAGAAATGCGGTCGAGTCAAGCAAAATCATTTTGTCATCAGTAATCAAGAAGAGGTTGCCCTGGATGTTTTAGGTTCCAATTTTTAATTTAACAAGAAAGCTTAAGTGTACAGTAGTGTAGGGTATACACGACTCAGCTCTTTTTACTTAGAAAAAAAGTGCAATATTTTGTTTCACTCTGACCTTGAGTCAAAGCTTTAGAAATATATGAAGAATCTGATTCTGAGTGGATTGGGGGTGAGATAAAATGAAAAAGCGGGAAGAGCTGCTTTTAACATGACCAGATGGTAATTTTTACTAGTTGGCAGTGCATTAAAAAGCACATTTTCTGAAAGGAAAGTATACATTATAGACTGGCACAACCAAATGTGTAAAAGCATCCCAAAAATAGACAAAAATATTCTTTAGCTTTGAAGTAAAGTTATGATAAACTTGTATAAGTGAAGACTAACTGTACAATCAGGGGTCCTAAAGGAATTAGAACTGAGTTGACAATATCTAATCTCTGACATTATATCCTCCGAAACTTGAATTGTGTTCCTGCTGTGCTGGTTCCAGGATAAACCATGCATAACAATTTAATATTAATTGCTCATTGCCCTACTGAAACTCCAGTCTCACTAACGTACACCCTAGATTTCTCAACTAAATTTTTCAAATCAACTAAATTCTAATCATCACAGGTGTAGACATCTTGAAGTTTGCTGAATTATTTATTGACTAGCTTGTTTCCATTTTTTATGCTCACCAATAGAGTTGCAATGGCATTACTTGAAAACTATTAAAATTCACTTGCCTAAAGTCTAGAAAACACAAATATTTAATTACTTACTAACTATTACCCTGTCGTTAGTTTCCTTTGTCTTGTTTTTGGCATGACTACTCTGATTAGACACAATAACCCTGCTTGATCCTTTAATCATTGATACGCTGGATGTGATGAACCCTTTCAAACACATTAGTAATCTTTAAACTTTTCTAGTAGTGGAGTACCTGAATATTTTTATAGGGAAATGATTGAACTACCTTTTCAACACACCACACTGCAAGTTAAATTAGAACACTTCACATTTTGGTGAAGGTTAATGCAAAATATTATAGAATTGAATAAGTACAGGGTGTTCTTCCAAGGTGTGTGATCAATGCAGAACTGAGTGCATTGTTGAGCTGCCATATATGCACTATTCAAAAACTCATTGCTTGAAAGGAGTTATCAAACCAATTATTGAGTTGATTTCTCTTTCACTCTAGTTTTTTAAATAATCAATATGATAAAAGTGGTTATTTCTTTCTTGTATTTTTTAATTGCAAGAAACTTAGAGTGATATTCTTTATTTTTTTCAGAAGCATGATTGGAAAATAACTATAACACAGGCTAGGATCTCGAGATACACCAATATTTAGCGTCAGACAGAAAAATCTGAAAGCGTTTGAATAATCAGTACTATGAGAGAAGCACAAGTATTTTAAAATAAATTTGTAACATGCACGTGGTCATTTTTTTTATATGTAGTCATTTACCCTGAAATGGAAACAACTCATTTTATTTAATATAACTCAATAGGGTAATAATAATAATTAAAAAGAGCTATTTTTTTCTAGTGTGCTGTGAGCTACAAACACTTTTGTACATGTGTACAACTGTATTGTACATGAATTTACACATTTAATTCTCTCAAGAAATTTATAAGGCAGAGTGAAGTTAACTGGCTAATTTGCACAGCTGGTTAGTGATAGAATACCTCATGTTCCAACCTGGTCAATCTGGCTGCAGAGTCTAAGTCTGACCATTATGACATATCGTCTTTCTAGGAAAACTAGAAGAATTTGGTTGTCTACAATGATTTAAGCTTAATTAGTAGCATATTTTATATATTGTATTGGTTTATTTTACAAACATGATATTCTTGAAACATCAACATACTACTGGTTTATTTAAGGAAGCATCAATCCTATCAAAGATCTCTAATCCTCATTAGTATCTGCGTATTTCTTTGAAGATCTTTATTTTAATCATATAAAATACATATACACACATCGTTTTTATCTTGATCCACATAAATAATATTTTTTGTATATAATATTCTTAAAATTATCATTCTTCATATAATAAATCATGGACATCTTTCCCTACATATATATCTTGACAGTAAATTCTATGAAACTCTTGGCTCTGCCTGATAAACTTTCCTGCTAATTCTTTGATCATGCTTTTCTCCTACTTTGGGCTGGCCAAAGGGCTTGGTTCAGGCAATAATAAGTGGAGGCAAAGAGAATAACTTTGCAAAACTCTCTATATGTCATGTCTATTTAAAAAATTTTTTGTTGTGGTAAAATATACATAACATAAAATTTACTATTTAACCATTTTTAAGCGTGCAGTCCAGGAATATTAAGTGCACTCATATTATTGTGAAACCATCACCACTATCCATCTCTGGAAGGCTTTGCATCTTTCAAAACTGAAATTCTATACCTGTTAAACAATAACTGTCCATTCTCCACTTCCTCCAGGCCCTGGCAACCACCACTCAACTTTCTGTCTCTGTGATTTTGACCACTCTGTATACCTTGTGTAAGTGGAATCATATAGTATTTGGCTTTTTGTGTTTGACTTATTCCACTTAGCATAATGTCCTCAAGGTTTATCCATGTTGTAGTATATGTCAGAACTCCTTTTGAAGGCTGGGCAATATTCTTTTATGTGTACGTCCCACATTTTGCTTAGAATCTGTCATCTGTCAATGGACATTTGTATCCCTTCCACATTTTAGCTATTGTGAATAAAGATGCTATTATTATTCACATGGGTGAATATGGGTACACAAATATCTCTCCAAGACTGCTTTCAATTCTTTTGGGTATATACTCAGAAATGGAATTGTTGGATCATATGGTAGTTCTATTTTTAATTTTTTGAGGAACCGCCATAATATTTTCCGCAACAACTGTAACATTTTACATATCCAGTAACAGTGTGCAAGGGTTCCAATTTCTCCACATCCTTGCCAACACTGATTATTTTCTGTTTTTTTTGATAGTAACCATCTTTATGGGTGTGAGCTGGTATCTCCTTGTAGTTTGATTTGCATTTCCCCAGTGATTAATGATGTTGAGCGTACGTTCACATGCTTATTGGCCATTTGTATATTTTCTTTGGAGAAATGTCTTTTCAAGTCCTTTGCTTATTTTTGAATCAGGTTGTTTGTTTTTTTGTTGTTGAATTTTAGCAGTTCTCCATTTATTCTGAATATTAATCTCTTGTCAGATATATTATTTGTAAATATATTCTCTCATTCTGTGGGCTGTCTGTTTTCTCTGGCAGTAGTATATTTTGATGCATAAATTTTAAAAAGTACAGTATGGTTTTATTGCACATTTCTCTTACGTACATGCCTCCAGGACCTATATCTAGGAGTCTAGGAGACATACTGGAAGGTGATATGGATATCTTCAATTTGAAGACAAAAAATTTTTTGAACAAGTCCAGTTTGCTAATTTTTCTCTTCTTGCCTGTGCTTTTGATGCCCTAGCTATGAAATCATTGCCAAATCCAACTAGACAAAGAATTTTCTCTATGTTTTCTTCTAACAGGTTTATAGTTTTAGGTCTTACATTTAGGTCTTGGATTCATTTTGAGTTAATTTTTGTATATGGTATTAGGGAATGGTCCAACTTCATTGCTTTGCATGTGGATATCCACTTTTCTGGGACCATCTGGCTGAAAAGACTGTCCTTTCCTCATTGAATTGTCATGGTCCCCTTGTCAAAAATCATTTGACCATATATGCAAGGATTTATTTCTGGGCTCTGTATCCTATTCCGCTGGTCCATATGTCTTTCTTTATGTCAGTATCACACTGCTTTAATTACTGGAGCTCTGTGGGAAGCTTCAGCGTCAGAAAGTGTGAGTACTCCAGCTTTGTTCTTCTTTTTCAAGATCGTTTTGTCTGTTCAGGATCTCTTGAGAGTCCGTATGAATTTTAGGATAGATTCTCTTTTTCTGTAAAAAATGTCCTTGGGATGTCAATAGAGATTGAATTGAATCCGTAGATTGCTTTGGGTAGTATTGACATTGAACATGGAGTCTTTCTATTTATTTATGTCTTCTTTTTCTTTCAGCAATGTTTTGCAATTTTCACTGCACAAATTTTCCATCTCCTTGGTTAGTTCCTAAATATTTTATTCTATCTGATGCTATTTTAAATGGAATTGTTTTGTAATTTCTTTTTCAGATTGTTCATTTTTAGTGTATAGAAATGCAACTGATTTTTGTGTGTTGACTTTGTACCCTGCTACTTTGCCGAATTTGTTTATAAGTTCTAACAACTTTTATTGTGGAATTTTTAGGTCTTCCTGCATATAAGATCACATTATGTGAGAGCAGAGATCATTTTACTTCTTCCTTTCAAATTTGGATGCCTTCTATTTCTTTTTCTTGCATAATTGTTTTGGCTAGAATTTCCAGTACTATGTTGAGTAAAAGTGGTGAAAGCAGGCATTTTTTGTTCCGGATCTTAGGGAAAAATCTTTCAGTCTTTCAGCATTGAGTATTATGTTCACTGTGGAGGTTTCATATATGCTTTTATTATGTTAAGGTAATTTTGTTCTATTCCTAGTTTATTGAGTGTTTTTATCATGAGAGGATGTTAAATTTTTTCAAATTCTTTTTCTTCACCGATTGAGATGATTGTTTTTTCCTCTCATTCCATCAATGTGGCATATTACATTGATTTTTAGTATGTTGAGCTATCTTTGCATTCCAGGAATAAGTCCCACTTGGTCATTTTAATATGCCACTGAATTCGGTTTGCTAGTATTTTTTTGAGGATGAGAATGAGTTATAAAGCATCTCCTCTTCTTCATTTTTTTGGAAAAACTTGAGAAGGACTAGTGCTAGTTCTTCTTTAAATGTTTAGTAGAATTTACCAATGAAGCCATCAAATCCAGGACTTTTCATTATCAGGAGATTTTTTTTTTTTTCCCAAAGATTGGCAGCTGAGCTAACAACTGTTGCCTATCTTCTTTGTTTTTTTTTTTCTGCTTTATCTCCCCAAACCCCCTGTACATAGTTGTATATCTTAGTTGCAGGTCCTTCTATTTGTGGGATGTGGGATGTGGGACGCCACCTCAACGTGGCCTGAGGAGCGGTGCCATGTCCGCGCCCAGGATCCGAACTCTGGGACGCCGCAGCCGAGCGCCCGAACTTAACCACTCAGCCATGGAGCCGGCCCCGGTATCAGGAGATTTTTGATTATGTATTCATTCTCCTTACTAGTTATAGTTCTATAAAGATTTTTTATTTCTTCATCATTTAGTCTTGGTTTTTCGTTTCTAGGAATTTGTTTCTTCTTGGTTCTCTAATTTGTTGGCGTATAATTGCTCATAATGCTTTCTAATAATCCTTTTTATTTCTGTGGAATGAACAGTAATGTTCTTCTTAGTTTGATGAATACCACCAGGCTGGAATATCACCATGGGGGGGTTGACGTAGGAGTTTTATTTATGCTTTTAAACTACATCTCAAAATGAAATATATGTCTATTTTATTGTTCTTTGTTTTGTGTCTATGATTATTAAAAAGAGATTCCTGATGGCAGGTAGTGAATTCCTAGCACTAGTCCCTGAGTAAGCAAAGTCCCTTCCAACTTTCAAAATTCTGTAATTCTGAGTCAGAGTTCTCTCTTGCTCATTAACTTTACCACTTCACTTCCTGTGGAGTTTCTTGTCATTAAGCAGTGGTAGCAGGTAGAACAGGTGTGGCAATGTAGATTCCTATACTCTTGGCTTATTACACTTGTCCACATTGTGTCAATGAGAAGAAATGACAGACGGCCATCGTGTCCAAGAACACACAGGTTCCAGGTGGTCTGTTGATTTACCAGCTAATCCCTTCCTCATACCTTCTCACACTTCTTCCCAAACTCAAACCCTTTGCCAAGGCGACAATAGAGAAAGTCTGTGTTTCTTTGTTCACCAGTGCTATTTACTTTATTTGAAAGTTGCTTTTTTTCGTTATAATGCCCTTAATACACAGGACAAGTTACATGAAACTGCATAGCCCTTTGCTTAAAGAATGTTGAGAATATCAAGACAGTGGTAGCAGAAAATTAAACCAAGGGCAGGATCTTTTTATTCATGGGGCCCTGTGTGAGTGGACAGGTTGCATGCTCATGAAGATGACCCAATTAACAAGAAGGATCCACACCAAGTTTAATCTAGAGTGTTATCAGAGCAGTTTTTGTCTGAGGTGAATATTTTGCTCCATTTATTTAAACTCCACCTTTGTGCCTTATTTCATTCTTGTAATTTCAAACATGTCAGCACTCTGAAGCCCTTTCCAATATTTTTTAAAAGATCTTAGTGACTAAGACATGTCCTCATAAATCCACTAAGTTAGGACCTTCTATATCTTCAACATAATATGCAATATATTTTAAAACATTTGTAATCATTTGATCATAACTTTACCCATTCTCTAATATTACATACTGTAAAAAAAATTCTTAGTATGTTACCTTTCCCACCTAAAGTACAGAACATTCTAATATGTATGGTCCATCATTATACCACATGCTGCATGGTTCTTGCCAAGTTTCTGATTTCCTTTTATTATCAAGCCAATTCTTCATTCCTTCATATCTCTATTTCTCGATCAGCACCCTCCCTTTAGGTCGCACTTAAAAAATTACATAAGTAAAGCTATTAAGTCAACTTATGATCTAATTATGCCATCTATTTGTTTGTCCACCATTTGCCATTATAACTTTGTTGCCCAAAGCTTTAGTGTAGAACATCATATAATTCAGCCTGATCAGTGTATTTGCTCTAAATGACATTATAAATATATATATCCATTACAACTAATTTTTAGCACTTGTTAATATTTCTGTTGCATGATTCCTTCAGTAATATCTTTGGTAAGTGCTGATACAGTTTGAACATATCAAATGTAAAATTAGCAATATCAGGTTGCCTGTTTCATTTATTAATTTCTTGTCTATCAAAAGTCAGCTTTAGACATCTATTCTTCTTGTGATAGTCTAGGAAATTCTTCAATATATAATTATAGTTTTAAATATGTCTCTGAAAAAAACTTTTAAAAATACCCCTTCTTTTTCCTCAGTGCCTAACCATGGCTGAATCCTTCACAATCTTTCCACCTCCTGTCTCTCACCATTCAATTTTGTCTGTATTCCGATTCAGAATGATAAAATTAAAGCACGACCATCCTTATGTGTCTTTCTGAATCAGTAACATAAGTACCTCCTGTGCCTGTATTTGAAACTGTGTGTTTTCCATTGGACTCCAACTTTTCCTTCATCCTGGTCTGAGGATGGAAAGTTTATTTCTGTCTTTCTCTACTTGTGTAAAGTGCCTATTTTATTTCTTATTGTTCTGCTAACTGAGACTTTCTTGCCCTTTATTAGTTATTCTCCCTATGCAGTCTTCACTAATTATTTCAGCTATATTTTCTCTCACACATATTTAAACTTGTATCATCTTTGTAAGAGCTAATAGAATTTAGTATTTAATTTTTTTCTAATTTGTATGCATAGAGGAGGGTATGGGTGCTGCATAATGGTAGAAATTAACATTGTTTAAGAGACCTACTTTTACCTTCCAAATATGTTATTTCAAATATAATATAATTAAATATATAGTACTTAGGATGTTTCCTTTCTTTTAAAAATCATCTTTGCCTTGTAGGCCATCTGCTCAGAAATATGTGTTGCTTATAAAAGCCACCATCTTGATTTCTTATACTCCAATTGTTATCAAATAAATGTACATTAAAAGTTAGCTAGCTAAAAAATAGTTGTTAGTAAGATTCTTTTAAAACCTCAATGTATTAAAAACCTTGGTAGATCACAACTTCCTAAGGGGAGGAAAGAAAACCTGTATGAGTGATGGTGAGGTAATTTGCATTTGCTATAATAAAAATAAAATAAATATATTGCTTCATGGTAATAAATTTCAAATTCAATATAATATATTTATAAACAAGCTATATAACATAACATGAAGTTGGAGGAATTATAGCTAATATTTTTCAGGAGATTAATATACACACATCTCATTAGGAAGTATTGGCTCTTTGTAGAAAATATCATAGCATTTATAGTAAAGGTTAGAAGAGAAATCTAATTTAATGAATTTCCTGTAAATATAAAAGTTTTAAACTTTAACTGTCTGATTCTTGATAACTATAATCTAAATAATTCATTTACAGATCTTTCTCCCACTTTTGGTCAGATTCTTGCGAATTTATGGAATTATTTATGATCATTTCAGTTCAAATGGCATGAGACCTTGGAAACACAGGGTACTAGGGATCAGTATATAACAGATAAATGGCTTGAACAGGTGGTACTTAATGCTGTTACTCATATTGGTCACTTGGGAGAGTTCACAGTTACTGAAGTGAATACCAATTGGAATAATGTTCACCTCAGTCACTGAAGAAACTAAGTCAAAAGACACCACCACTTAGAGGAATGCACAAACAATACAAATAATATCTTTAACTCACTTTAGGCCCCAGTCAGTCGGCAACATAACACGTCCAGCAGAAGTTAAAGTTTGAGGATAAAAAGACGAAGGCACAGCCTTTATCCATTAGATTGTTCTACTTTTGAGACAAGAGATCATCAAACATATTAACATAAAATAGAGGACAGAACCCTGGAGTGAAAAAACAGAGTTTGACTCTAAGATTTACTGAGATTTTCAGTAAGGCAAGGAATTTATTCTCTCTCGGCCTCAGCTTCTCCCGTTGTTAAATTGTTGGATATTACATAAGTTTTCTTCAGACTCAGATTTTCATTGGGGTTGGCTTAGAACAGTTTCTATTTCAGCAGTTACTACATTTCTCTAGACTTCTATTAGGTCTTAGTTGTGAATGTCAACGTTCCATCAGATATTATACAGACACAAGGCTCCTAGGAGATGGTAGAGTATAGTGATCAATCAAACAGGTTCTGAAAGAGAATGGCCTGGGTGCAAATCCCACATTGTCTATTTTCTAACTATGTGATTTGGGCAAGAGAGGTACTCTCTGACCCTCATTCCTCACCTGGATTGTTTTGAAGGAAAAGGGAGTTAAAAAAATAAGTATATGTATATCAGACAAATGGAGTTAAACAATGTAAAAATATAAGTATCTGGCACATCCAGGATCCTCAAGAATATTTGCTCTTGTCATTATTTTAAGGAACACAAGAACAATGAGACTGGATCAAGAGATTGTTGGGGGATTTGAGTCAATGGACATTTTCTTTTTTGAGGTTTGATTAAGAAAGCCAGATTTCTGAAAGAGGGGAAGACTTTGGACAATGCATGAAAAAAGTGGTAGAAAACAGGCTACAAATTCAGAAATCAGTTCTCAATTCATTGGTTAAGAGGCTATGTGTCTCAGGAGTGGCCTCATACGTGTGTATGCTAAGGTTGGAACATAGGGAATGTGCCTGAGATTTACCTTAGTGATACTTGATACATCCAGAAATGTTCATAATGTGTAAAAATGCAATTATCGCAGGCTTTTATGTTTCTCCTAAACTGAGGTTGATATTTCACTTCTTGGAAATGGATTAAAGCAGGTAAACATCATATTAAACATTTACTCTTTTTTTAGGACTATATAAAGAAACGAACTAGCAAGGAGTCTTCATATATTTGCCTACTTTATAGCAGCACTTTCAAATGAAAGATAGCTCTGCAATTTTTAAATAAACTTGTACAGAAAAGACAACAGCAATATTTGACTCCTAGGCTAATACTATTCACCTAAGACTGTACATAAACCTTTGAGAAAAGTGATTTGAGCTTGTGCTGTGTCACCATACTTGAAAAGAGCAAGCATTGCACATGGAAATGTCATAAGTGATAAATGAGGGCGTTGTAGATGAAAACATCATAGGAAATCATCTCCTGTGAAAAGTACCTTCCATCATTTTTGGGAAATTGAAGTAGTAGAAATAAGATTAATTCTTGGTAGTTTTGATTCAAAATGGTATATTGAAAAGTGGCGTTCTTTTCTCTGACTACTTTCCGATTTAGATTCCTCAGGTAAACATCAAGATGACAGTTAATTTCCTTTAATGAAAGACAGCTTATTGTGAAGACATTAGAAAATGGATTCTCAGAACAGTTGTTGTTCTAAGCTAAGATCTCTATAAATCCAAGAGTTAATAACAAATTATTAAATGTTATAAAATAAAAGTGAAATATGCAGATTTACTTATTTCTAAAAAATTAATCTTAAATGTTTGCACCACAAAAAAGAAATAGTACTTATGTGATGTGATGGATGTGTTAGTTGATGCTAGGGTGGTAATCATTTTGCAATATATAAATTTGTTAGATCAACATGTTGTACACTTTAATCTTACACAATGTTATATGTCAATTATATTTCAATAAAGCTGGAAAAAATAGAATCCAAGATTGATGGATATTTTCTCTTAGCACTTTGAAGAGATTTTATTGTCTCCTATAATTTTAAGATACTTTGAAAAATTTTATAAGTGAAAAATAAATTATTTACAAGTGCACAACTAAGAGATGGACAATGTTATGGGTTGAATTGTGTTCCCCAAAGAGGTGTTGAAGTCCGAACCCCCAGGTTCTGTGAATGTGACCTTGTTTGGAAATAGTCTTTGCAGATGGTCAAATTAAGATGAGATCAACAAGATAGGTCCTAACCCAACATGACTGTGTCCTTTCAGAAAGGGGAAATTTGGACACAGTTACAGACATGCATAGAAGAATGATGATGAAAAAAAAAAAAAGACACAGGGAGAACACTCTCTCCAAGCCAAGGAGCACTCAAACCTACCAGAAACTAGGGGAGAGGCATGGAACAAATTTTTCCTCACAGCTCTCAGAAGGAACCAACCCTTCAACACCTTGATTTTGAATATCTTACTTCGGAACTATGAGGCTTTTCTGTTTTTAAGCCCCCCACTTTGAGGTAATTTGTTATGGCAGCTCCAGGAAATTAAGACAGCGATGCAAATATTTTAATCAACAAAGATAAAAGCCAGGAAACACGAGGAACTCCAGCTTTACATGAAGTACCCGATCTTGTCTTTCTTGGAGTCTTTATGAGGTGCAGCAAGCATGAAGTAGCAGGTTTGTAGACCGCACATAGGCCCACCGTTTCCTCACTCTTTTCCTGTACTGGCCCTTCTCAGTCAGGAACCTGCGGGCACTCAGTGTTTACCAGGTAGCAATTTTATTTCTAGTCACTGTTGCTTGTGACACTTGACACTGTGCCCTTTCTTAATTATGACAGTCCCCGACTTTCTAGGTAAATATCAGTGCGCATAGCCAATAATGTGCTGGAGTCCTCAATATTTTGTATTCCATGTAAAAGCACAAAGAAGGGCTCTTTCAATCCTTATTGCTGTAGTTTACACTAAGCAGACCTTCAGGTATGCCATCAGTGCACCAGTGACTTGTAGAAGTTTCAATGAAAATTGCTTTCTGTTTAATAAGATTACACTATGGAAGTCAGGTTTATAAGCCATGAGTTCCTGGTTTGGGGATGTAGTTTTTCAACACAATCTTCAGTCCTCCATACAAAGTTTACCAGACATGCCAATTGTCTAAAAATTTCAATAATTGTTAGAAATAGACTCAAAACGAGACCTCCTCAGAATTTATATAATGGCAAATAAGCACTGAAATCTGTTCAAAATCATTAGTCGTGAAGAAAATACAAATTAAAATACAATGAAATGCCACTATACAGCTACTACAATGGCTCAAGTGAGAACTCACACAAGACAGAGTGCTGGTGAGGACCTAAAGAAATATAAACTCTTATGCACTGTTGGTAGCAGGGCAAAAGTTGTAGCTGCTTTGGAAAACAACAGGGATGTTTCTTTTATAGTTAAACATACACTTATCGTATGACTCAGCTATCCCAGTTCTAGGTATTTACCCAAAAGAAATGGAAACATATGTTGATACAAAGACGTGTTTGCAAATGTTTATAGCAGCTTTATTCATATAGACCCTAACTGCAAATGACCCAGATGCCCATCCATTGGTAAATGGATAAATAAATGAAACACTACTTAATAATACAAAGGAATAAACTATAAATATATGCAACAACATGGATGAATCTTGGAAGAATTAAGTCAAAGAAAGCAGACAAGGCTATTTAGTGTATGATTCCACCTGTAACATTCTATTATAGGCACAATTATAAAAGAAGAAATTTGATCTGGATGACCGAGGACTGGGGGTGGGGATGAGGATCGCTTACCAAGGGGCACAACAGAACTTTGTAGGGTGATGGACAGGTCTCATATCTACGTTTAGGTGGTTGTTACCCTACTGTAAACATTTGTCAAGATTCATCAAACTAAAAACTTAAAAAATAATTTAATTATATCTATATTGCACTTCAATAAATATCATAAAAAATGGACTTTCACCACAATAAAGGGATCTCTTAATGAGTCCTGAATTCCTCTGAGCAAAGAGATGGACCAATGTCATGAAAGCAGAAGGAGCAAGATTGGCACCTTAAGAGCAGAAAGTATCAGAGATTCTTCAGCTTGGTGGTCTCATGATGGTAGGAGCAGAACTGAAGATTCCTGTTTCCATTGTAACAGGACTCCTCTAATGGAGAAGGTTAGGGCAAGAGCAACCATCTGTTTTGTATGAACAATTACAAAACCCAACATGCCAAATATCTATTAAAAAAATAAATTGGGAGAGCCTAAAATCCAATCCACTTTTTAAGAGTCTATCATGGATAGACTTGACTTGCAGAATCTTTGCAGACTTTTTAGAAGCCAGTAATTTCCTCTCTATGTAGATACTCATAATTCAGGTTTCAGAGACCAGTAAATGATTCTAAACCTGCACAAAGTGATTGATAATTGAATCACGAGACACACTACTTTTCAAGATGACTCCTTTTGAGTGTTCAGTGTATGTAGTTGATATAGTTACTAACAGAAGAAACGAAAATTTTGGCGGTTTTTAAATTTTAATCAGTCAAAAGTGTAAGGCATTGTTTGATGACACAAACAAAATATGGAATTACTGTGCTTCTTTTTTTCAATGTAAATCTCTGGCTAAGATCTAAATAGATGTGTTGTTAGGAAACAAAAGAATCCCAGACTTGAAAAGAATGAGGAAAAATACATATGCGACCAGATCTGCTTGCTTTCTCCAGAGTTTTTTTGTTGACTTTAATTTTTTCAGCCTTTAAATAAGGTACATTTTCACAGATCAATACTGGAGTAATATTTGTCATACAGTATTTGTCATTTTAGGAGTATTATGTTTTCTGAGATCTGAATCTTCAAATTCTTGAATATTTTAAATTGCATTTTCTGCTTAGATTCAACTCTGTACTGATTTTATTTTAATTTGTTATTTGAAGAGGACATGGTTTGTGAAGTGGAAGATGCTTTTAAATGAGGAATCTTGCATAGTCAAATATTGGTTCAAATTCTAGACTTTCCTATTATAGCTGTGTCACATAGAATGCAGTGACAGATGTTTCTTATCATCTTTAATCTTATATTTCCTCATTTCTAACAAAGAAATAGTAAAATATTGCACAAAGTTATATGGATGATGGAATGAGATCTCACATACTTAGCACTTAGCAAATGGAAGCTTCTGTGACCATCTATTGCTCAATGATCCATCTAGCTGTTTGATTACTGTTCCTTAATTTTCTTCTCTGAAGACAAAACAAGGTTCAAGTTCAAATTCCAGATTGATAGTGTGTTAACCCCGTGACTTTTGATAAGTTACTTACCTTTCAAAGTCTAAAATGGGTATTATAACTCACATCTTAAAGAGTGGTTATTAATATTAAAGAAAGTGTCTGTACGAATCTAGCTTAGTGCTTCAGACATAGGAGGTGCTCATTTAATGATAGTTGCTGCTATTTTAACTTTTAGACATATTGCTATTATTACATGGGTTGTTTTGAAATTTGACCTTTCTAAAATGTATTTGTGTTATCTAAAATATATACTTTCCGAAACAAAACTATATCGGGGCCGGCCCGGTGGCGCGGGGGTTAAGTTTGCACCTTCCGCCTCTCCGAGGCCAGAGGTTCGCCGGTTCAGATCCCGGGTGCGGACATGGCACCACTTGGCACGCCATGCTGTGGTAGGCGTCCCACATATAAAGTAGAGGAAGATGGGCACGGATGTTAGCTCAGGGCCAGTCTTCCTCAGCAAAAAAGAGAAGGACTGTCAGTAGTTAGCTCAGAGCTAATCTTCCTCAAAAAAAAAAAAAATTTTAAAAATTTAAATAAACCTATATCAGAAATTAAATAGTTTAATGGAAAATAAAAGTTTACCACAGACAATTCAGCCACAGTGATTTTGAACAAAAGACATAAAACCTCCGGAAAAAAAAGAACACAAAAATTATTAGTGCTATGTGTGAGACAAACTACTTATATATGCATACGTGAGTGCTCAAAATTACCAGTTTTTAAGGGAATAACGTGCAGATAGTGAGGTGTTTTGATAATTGATATCATTCAGATAACTTTGGTGGTACGGGAAGTATGTCAAAAGCTATGAATGATGAGTTTAGGATAACATTTTTATCTGCCGTGATTTGTTATTGTATACACTATTATTAAAGGTATTGTTGTTAAGCGTTGTTAATTACTGCAGATTTTTTAACAAGCATTCCTAGACTTTTTATTTTTATACTATACTTTATTTTTATACTATATTGAATATTTTCATTTTTCAAGGATTATCATTTTTCCTTTAGCAGATTTTCTGAAATTATTTCATATTGGTTAAAAATATGGAACACAATTCTTATTTGGAGTAAATGTTTTCATTTTCAATTACTTGCAAGATATCCTCATTAATGTTTGATACCATAACATTGACCTTAGTAAAAGTTTTACCTTAAAATAACTTTTTATTCAAAACATACTTAAGTTGGACTTAGTTATATTTTGAGATAGATGAAAAGCAGAGATAATTTCCACAGAGATCATCTTAAAAATGCCTTTTCATGAGTTTGGAAATTTAATGGCTAAAAAAGAAAGCCAAAAGTAAATGATACTACTTCGAAACATATTGATGCCTTTGACATTAGAGGAAATTAAGGCAAATGTCTGATATCATAGATAAATGAGGATATCCTACGAGTAACTAGAAATGAAGATTTTATTTTTTAATTTTTTTTTTTTTTTTGCTGAGGAAGAGTTGCCCTGAGGTAACAATCTTCCTCTTTTTGTATGTGAGCCACCACCACAGTGTGGCCACTTGTCAGTGGTGTAGACCAGTGGTATAGGTCTGTGCCTGGAAACCACTTGAGAACCAAACCCAGGATGCCAAAGCAGGGTGCACTGAACTTAACCACTAGGTCACCAAGGCTGGCCCTAGAAATGAAGGTGTTTGCTTTGAATAAGAACCATTTCATATTTTTTAAAAATTTGAAATAATTTATCCTATAAGAAAAAAGATATTAAATATGGATAGTCCTGTAAGAGAAAAATTTTCTCTCAAAAAGTCTGTGCTAATGGCCTTCTTGATCTTCATTTTAATTTATAACAATGCTTTAAAAAGTCACAATAATACAATTAATTAAGGATATTAGGGAAATTCAAAAGATAATGCAACATGTCAAAAACTTTTAAAATTGCTACTAATTGCATTTCTGGTCATTACTAATTTCTGTTCCGACTGGTCAATCCATGCTTTTCTGTTTACAAAGGATTGCAGTTTTACAGGCAAGCACAGGGACGTGAATGAGATGATTTGACTTCTCATGGTACAGCTTGGGGTAAACGCCAAAGGCTTGGTACTGACAGTGCCAACGCCCTTCTTATAGCAAGCACAATGTTGTGCTTGCTGTGAAGAAACATAATGAGACTTTGCGAAGTGTTTTGCAAATTCAAATTCTTTCTATGAGGGCAAAGACAACAGGAATTTGAAACACCAACACTCACACCCTCCAAATCACCGGAACATAAATTTTTAAGCATTTCTTTTGATTGCAAATTTCTGATTTTTTATCTAAGATGACACACTTCAAATCACATAGCATACTTATTGAAATCAGAATTTTCTTTCTGTATTCTTACTTGCTAGCATATAAAATATTTCTGGATATATTTAGTTCAGAAAACTAGCAAACTTGTTTTCTTCCACATCAAGCTGTTCAGTTGTGGTCCATACTTCTAGGTATGCTCATTTTCTCTTACACCCTTGACTTTTGGGCGTTGGCACAGTATGATATTTCTGTTAGCTTGGAATGAGAAAGAAGGACAATTTAATTCAAGAAATGTAGTACTTGGTTCCGAGTTCCCTAGAATGTTATGGTTTAGTATTTTCTTTTCACTTAACAGAAGGCATTTTGCTTCTTACCCAGATGCTAATCACAGATTTGTTACTGCCCTGAAAACATCCCCTTACTTATGCCTAACATAAAGTTGTCTTACATTTTCTAAATTTTCTGAATAGCAAAGGAAATTTGTGAAACATCAAGAGAATACTCGTTTCTGCTTCTTTCAGAAAATCAGGCCTAGGAAATCCTAGCCATAAAACATAACCCAATTTCATATGTTTTTTAAATTTCTATTTATGGATAATATTTAAAGAAATTCTCCCTCACATGTATGTTATTTTGCAAAATGAAAGTGTATAAGAGTTGCTGATTGCTGAAGCTTTTGTATTCCAGAAAAGTTCCTGAATATTTTCTCAAAGGTTGACACAAAAGAAGAAAATATATTTCCACCATTTTAATCTTTGACTTTGCATTGTAGTCATTTTTCAATGAGATAAATTAGTTTTTCACTTGGGTTCTTTGTTGAAAGTTGGCACACTTCCTTGCTGAAAAGAAGCTTTGGTTTTTGTATTTTTCTTTTGATACTTGGTGATAACTAATTTCTCCTGTTTCCTTTATATAAGTCGTAATTTTTCATAGGCCTTCAAGAAACTCTGGAAAACTCTGCAAGTTGCTTTGAGTTGACCATCTGTAGACAGCTGTACATTTGAAAACAGTTTCTGCAAAATTATCTTTAAAAATTAATAAGATATCAACCTAGAAACTTAGCATGCCTGTGACTGAGTGAACTCAGAGGAGACTGAAATCAGGTAAGGTCAAATAGAGAGGCAATGGAAGGGACTTTATAATTATGATGAGGACTAGCGGGCTGTTTAAGAAAGAAATTGACAGTACCCGAATATACATTATGGCCTGTTCTGTAAATATAGCAGTGGTAGTTCTGCCTGCCCCTTTGTCCCCAAATCAGAGCACAGGCCCAAAATGAACAATTCCCCCTCCACTGATGATACACTCCGCTGGAGGTATGACTTCCCTTGACATCGCTGCAAATTTCTTGTCACTGTCCCACAGGCTTCAAATTAACATTCACGACCTCCAAACAGCCTGATTTCCCCAGGGTCCTTGGACACAGAGAGTTGGCCCTACTAGGCTGAAAGCCATATGGCATAAATTGCAAATGTTTTGCTACTGTTTCTAAACATATCTAGCTAACTGATTTACTGGGTTGACTGGATGCTCACCTCAAGTGTATGTTCACAAAAAAGTTTTTCAAAAACAGTTAAAAAGTGCGGTTTTGTATTTAGTTTTATATTTATGATTAACTTTATCATATCAGGATGCTGAGGGAAGATGCTGAAGGAATAAGCTGAAGTAGTTTCCCATTGTCAATTCATAGCAACGTATGAAATCACTCGAAGGAAAGTGTTGGAATGAACTTAATTACAATTGCCATCTTACAAGTGTCGACGTGTAGATTGTTGAAATTAGAGTTTTGAGAAATTTCCAATGTAAAAATTTGATATAAAACCATACAGGGAATAAAACAAACAAGGCACACCTTGAACTTTTGAACTCATGTACTTTTTAAGTATAAATTTAGTCCACACTATTGCCCGAAATGCATCCTAGAGTATGGGGGCGCTTGCAAAAGAGAAGACCCCTAGAGCTCCAAATGATTAGGTGGACTCTGTAAATGGACATGGAAAATATAAATTCAGAGGGAAACATGGAGGAAGAGCAAGGGGAAACTTACAATTGGGGAGAAGTGAATGTACGATAATTAAAAACAAAGGTAGAGAAAATTCTGAAAGAAACCTCAAAGAGGCACATGTGGTTATTGTGTTCCTCAACTGAAATCTTAAGAATGCGATGCTGTGTCCACTTCTCTCCCTTCTAGCACTACAGCCCAGTGACGTGGTATTATGACATCACCAGTTCTCTTTTGAGGAAATAGTTTTAGACTGATTCAAAGCTCAGTTGTCTAATTAGAAAGTAGTTTTTATCCAGGATTCTTTCATTTCTATTTTGATTCATTAGTAGTAATACAATTCTTACCAAACAAGGAATCTGAATTCAAGATTGAATTTTATTTTATATCTGCCTAGAGGGAGTGAACCAGTCTTTTGGGAGGCATAAATTAGAATGATATTCAATATCCATTCACTCTAAAGTAAAGGCTTTGTGTGTAATGAATTTTTTGTCATAATTCTAGGAAGTGGCATATTTTTAGCAATTATAAATACAAAGCATATTATACTTGCAGAATAAAATATTAAATTATATCATTAATGTTATGTTATATCAAAATGACGTTTAAAGGAAAACTATAATCTCTAGTATATTTAAATGTGATTCATTACATAATATTTTATGTATAAATCCCAGCAAGAGAAACAACTTTTTAATATACAAAGCTTCTTTGGCTCATGCACAACAAAACTTGATAAAATGTAGAAACATTTAACGTTTCCTTCAAATTTGTTTTTAATTAATTCAATAAGCATTTATTGATGACCTACTGCATGCATTGTATTTTGCTGATACTGGGTATATTTGATTTTTCTCTACGGCTATGGATTATGGTATTTGTGTCTAAGGATGTGATTTATTAAATGTTATGTGAATTATGTTACATAAGCAAAATAAATAAGTAAATAAATAAATGCTTAAATTCCTAAGAAAACCAAAATATTCAAGTAGTGTTATTTTGAGAAATTGTATAACTTCTCCAAACTCCAGTTTCTTCCTTTGGAAACAGTACTTAGTTCACATTTAAATGAAATGATGTATATAGGGCAACTGGCACATAGTAGGTACTTAAAAATTTGAGCTAATATCAATCTGGGCCCTCTTGCGTTGTATTACCCTAGGTACTCAAAGACTCGCAATCTGTTATATTCTCATCTTGGGCTCTCTTTTCTCTGGCCTTACATATTTAATTAGATTAGGATAAAAATAGCACTATACAATTTTTTTTTCTTACCTGTTTCATGGTTATTTTCAGACTTACATTTTCTGTGTTGACCAAATTTTAATTAGCTGCATATAAAAATACACCTTTCTGGAACATTTTAACTTTTAAAAGTTTAGAGGAATTTATCATATGCATTTATATGCAAAAAAATGATATAAAATATGTATATGTGCACATATCAAATTTATTTAAAAGATATTTAACAAAATTTAGAGTTTGCAATTGTGTTAGATACATAGTTGAAGTTGCAAATGGAAAAAGATAGATATCCAAAAATCAGGTTAAATTTCTCTCTCATAAATAGTTACATTTCCTCATTAATAGAATGACAGATTTTGTGGGTTTTAAGTTAAATTATAGTTTATGTATAACTACATTTTATACAACTCTAGCTATCAACAACTTAAATTAAAGACTAAATTAACTCATACATCAGACCAAGAACGATAGCAAATTTCTTGTGTTCTAGTGTGGGAAGAAAAAGACATTTTTAGTATAAAATTTACTATGCAGCACAAAATGGACAGATGGTGCACACAATCCATTTGTTGAAAGACTCCTAGTTCTGTGCATTGGAAGAAAACCAGGTGACAAGTTAGGCAGCATTTTTTATCCAAGACATTTTCAAATTGCATGCAACCTGAGAATAAAGATCTAGGAGATGGCTTTCAACTCAAATAAGCCATTCTTAATCAAAGTCACAATATTTCACTATTAATGATCACAAATATTTTGCCTTCTCAAGCTTAAAAATCTATTCTCCTTCCACACTTTAAGTTTTTATAGGACTTTCATACACATAATCTTATTTTTCCTTCTTAACTGGAGGGATTGGCAACAAAGATGAGAGAATAACTCCTTGCAGTTGGTGGTTTTCCCAAAAGCACAAAGCTGGTAAATACATCATGCGGTTCAAATAAAACATGAGAATAGCCATTATTGGGTACCTAAAATTGAGCAGCACTGCAACTATTATCATAATACATTTATCCCCCACTTTATTAGTTTGGTTGATATAGTAAACAAGGATTCATGCATTATACTATGAGAGAATTAAAAGAAGAAAATTCATGTGAATTGTTTTTTATAGCATGCATCTGCTTGGGACAGACTGTGCTTTTTAGATGAACAACTTTATCCTTCAGTAACAAACTCTAGAGAAGTGTGATATGAGAACTCAATTGGACTTGATATTTAAAGTCTTTGTACTGAAATACTGAATCTATTCATGAACAATACATGAATGAGATTTGGCATAAAAACGGCATCAGTAAATATCAACATGTAGATGCTTAGCTGAAGTATTAATTCACAAGAAAAATATATTTGGCATTTTCCTACATTAGATATTTATTTGAAATCTGTCTGTCTTTTTGGTAAAGATGCTTTAAATAAGGAACCTGGGGAAAGAGTTATGGTTCTATATTGGCTTAAAGAGAAAGAATGTTCACCGAACGTAACTAAATGGATTATTTTGATTAGTACTGGTATTACCTCAATTTTTTAAAAAATTTTGGAATATGCAAACTCTTCATGCTGTAGGCCATATTGAAAGATAGTAAAAAATTGAAATAAAATACCAAGATATTGATGGAGACCTATCAGTGCCTACTAGGATCTCAATTTTACCTGAGCGCCATTAGGCACTCAAATATCCAGTGTCGAATATCAAATGTCCCAGAAGACAGTGATTTTCAAGACATGCTCACTTTTTATGTTACTAAAAATAATTTACCAAGGAAAGCAGACAATGAAGACCAAAGTTGTTAAAATGGAGCCCAAATAACGGATTAAATCAGGTACAGAATGGCAGTGTGTGAGGCCCTTTGTGTTAAAGATAGCTTAAAATGCCATAGGTTACATGAGATTTCAGAACCAAAGAAAACAGCTTGAGTTCTGCATAAGCAACTGCTGGCCAGTGTGAAATGTGATGTAAAATGTAGGTGTGGAATTAAGGAAAGAACACTCCTTTCTCCTGATCTTCATCTTCCCTCTGGTTCTTGGCCAACTGTTGACCATTTGTTTCCTATTCTTGCTTAGGGCAGCAGGCCCTCGCTCATTTTAACAAATGTTGCTTTCTTAACAATCATGATGTACGGAAAAGGGGCCAAGAATCCCTTCAGCTGTGCAAAAGGTGCGCACAGTACCTGCTAGGGATTAGAGCCTACCAACTTCATGGCAATTCACAATATATTTTCACTATTAGAACCAGTAGAATATCTAATTAACATGTAGGTTGCCTAACGACAGGTCCTGGTTTATTCTTGAGGTCCATTTTACTCTCAAAAAACCCTGATTTGTCAAACAAATTTTATAGTCTTTGTGCTTAAGGCTCACCTGGCCCCCAAACAAGAAATGTCAACGTTATAAATATTTGGGGAAGTAGGAATAAGCTTTGTAATGTAGGCAAGTATGAAATGATATCTGAATACCACCTCTGTCACCTCGCATTTATCAGGATGCTATTTGCTGGTACAATGGGTCCACAGACTTCACCATATTTGCATAATCTGCATGTAGTAAGTACATTATTTGCATACACGCCAGTCACATATACACACTCATGCAATGTCATAGCAACCTACTTAGGAACAAAAGTTTCTAAAAGTCAAATAAAGTGGAACAAAACTGTATAATATTGTCTTATTTAAGCTTGAAAGTTGTTTTTTTTAAGAGATAAGGTTCAAGGGATTATGGAAGAGACTAATTGAATAAAACATAAAACCCTGAATTCTTTTCAACTCTTCTTTTTATAGGGACACTAAGAACCAGTCCAGGCTTTTTTTTTTTTTTTTTTTTTTTTATTGTGAAGAAAGATATTTTATCGGATTTTCTTGAGGAATGCCCTTTAAATAATCAATTTGCTAACATTTAGTGAAATTGATATACCATTTCTCTAAAAAGCTCGTAATTTCACTTCAGGCCTCTAAACAAATGTAGAGGAAAATCGGGGGATGTGCACTGAGATGTTGTTAATAGATGGCAAAAGGGGGATGGATGAATAAAATTTAGGCTATAGACTACTGTGTAGTAATTAAAAAGAGTGAACTAGGCCACTGTATACATCAATCAAATAGGTCTCAAAAAATAACGTTGACTGTAAAAAAACAGAAGTAAAACAAGGTGGATGTCACAAAGTCTTTTGTGTAAATTTAAAAACGGAAAAAATATTACAAACATTTATTGCTATATATAGGTAAAAAAGGATTAAAACTTTGATTATCGAGGTAGCTTAAACATATATATGTATATATATATTAGGTATGTAAGAATTAGCCTTTTAATTTGTTAAAGTTTTGTATCTTTTTTACTATTTCATTAATTTTTGTTATTTTTATAATTTTTATTTCCTCTGCTTGGATTTATTCTATTATTCTTTCCCTAATGCCTTAAGTTAATGGTTTAATTAATCTATTTTCAGTGTTTACTGATTTATGGTATGTTTTAAGTATGCTGTTGTATTTCTGCAAATTTTTTGTGTTATTGATTTTTTCTGATTTCTGACTTAATTGCATTGTGGTTGGAGAAAAGGACTTGCATAATAATTCCTTGAAATTTTCTGATTTTTGCTTTACAGTCTCCCCACATGGTCATATTTTATCTGAAGTTTCATGTGCATCTGAGAATAATGTTTATTCCTTAAAAGGCTGTATTTGTTGACTGGTTATGTATCTATCATTTTGCTTTATATATATGTGTGTGTGTGTGTGTGTATGTGTGTAATATGTATATTATATACATATAATTTTTTTTTTTGGTGAGGAAGTTTGGCCATGAGCTAACATCTGTGCCAGTCTTCCTCTGTTTTGTATGTGGGTTGCTGCCACAGCATGGCTGATGAGTGCTATAACTGAACTTGCAAACCCCAGGTCACGGAAGCGGAGCACATCAAACTTAATCACTATGCCACTGGGCCAGCCTGATCATTTTGCTTTATATATTTTGATGGCAAGTTATTAGAGGATCAAAGTTTACAACCATTTCTATAAATTGAGCCACTTATCACGGTTTTGTGATCCATTCTACATAGTGCTTTATGCCTTAAAGAATATTCTGTCTGATATTAATGCAGATGAACCAGGCTTCCCTTGGGTAATATTTAGCCTACCTCATTTTCTATCTTTTGCCTGTCAGTTTTCCCTTGTTCTTGTTTTTACATGTGTCTCTTGAAGACAGCATAATCCTGGATTTTATTTTTTTATTTCGTTTAACTTTTAAGTGTAAATTCAATCCATTTCTATTTATTAAGATTCCCATATTTGTATTAATTACCATCTTATTTCTTGTTTTGTGTATTTCTTCACTTCATTACTTTATCTTTTCTACATCGTTTATATTGTTTTTTTTAAAATTCTAATTCTCCCCTCTACTCTTTTAGTAATTACCAGAAAACTTTAACAGGTATATTTATCTTAAAGCCTATGTTAATCACAATCTTTAGTCCCCTTTGTATAATATGTGGGCCTTAGAAATATTTAAATCAAATCACCATCTGTCTCATTTTACTTACTGTTGGCCCATATTTAATTCTATCTTTTCTTTCTTCCCATATTACACATTTTTGTTGTTTCACACAGACTGTGTGTATTTAAATTTATTCACATGCTTACCAATTTCTTTGCTCAACATTTCTTCTTATATCTCCAATTTCCCTTGTGGTTGTTTTCCATGCTGCAGAAATAATATCAGAGATGTTTTTGAAGTGAAGATCTGTTGGTTGTAAATTTATTCACTTTTAGGTTAAGAGGGGTTTTAGTTTTTCTTTTATATTTACTTTTACTTTTGGAATGATTTCAAACACAGAAAATATGTAAGAAGAGTACAGGTAATTCCCATATACTCTACACCTGCATTCCCCACTTGTTCACATTATGCTATGTCTACTTCATTATTCTCTTTCTTCATTTACAGCATTTAGCTTATTACCATGTTGACAAGAAGGGTTGCTCTTGCTATTATGTGAGAATTTCAAATCAGCTTTTCCTGTTACCAATGCAAGGATCCAAAGGAGAGAAAGAAGGGTAACTATGTGCCCCTCTTTGTGGCTTCTGGTGGGAATGGAAATGTAGGTCCTAACGATTATCTAGATTGGAGGAAGGTGATAGAGTAAAGTATAATCATGTCACTATTACAGCAGTGGTATGCTTGGCTTCTTTTGTTTCCTTAGTTGTTTATATTTTTAAAATTTTTAAGTACAATGAGCTTGTATACAAAATTCTCCACCACTTTCATCTACTACCGACAAGACAGAATAATGAATTCTTCCCCTCAAAAAGTGTTATTCGTTTTAATGATAGTCAACTGCGTATCTAAGTGCTTAATATAATATATACCATTTGTGGCCAGCCTGGTGGCATAGTGGTTAAGTTCCTACTCTCCACTTCGGCGGCCCAGGGTGTGAACCTACACACCACTCATCAGTGCTGTGGTGACATCCCACATACAAGGATGTTAGCTTGGGACAATCTTCGTCGAGCAAAAAAGAGCAAGACTGGCAACATATGTTAGCTCAAGGCCATTCTTCCTCACTAAAAAAAAAACCCCAAAAATATATGTCATTTAATTTTTACAAAACTTACATCGGTAGTATTATTTTCCTCTTCTTATGTATAGAAAGACGTAATTGCTCCAGGTTACACCACAGAAAAGGGGCAGAGATTTGATTCAAATCCAGTGTCTCTCATGCCAAAACCTATGTACTTAATCATTATACCCACTGCCTCCAATTTTAAGTTTAGGTAATATATAAGCTAATCAGATTTCATAGGGTTAATATTTTAAAAATCTATCATTTAACATTGTCTCAATAATAATACGCATTTTTTCCATACAATGTGGGAAACACTGCATACAGTCAGAAAGCGTTGGTAATTTAGACACTATAAATTGTTACTCAAATGCACCAGGGCTTGATAAAGTATGAAACAAATCCTAATCTGTAATATGTATTTGTAAGTAGCATTTATAGCCTTAAAATAAACCTGACCCTTTTCTGAAATAGAGAGGTAAGGACTGTAGTCCCTTATGTCTACTATAATTTATAAGAAAGATGTCTCATAAAGGTCTGCCTTTATAAGAGAGATGGAACTTGTCAAGGTATTGTGAAAAACTTAATTTAGGATATTAAAGGAAGCAGGTTAACTGATGCTTATGTTTTATAATTGATTTTATTTTGTTTTAAAGCCCTGACTTGAGTTTTCCTTGTATTTATAAGGTGCTATTTTAAAATGTTTGGCTCATTTGCACGTGGCTGGTTTGTGAATTTCAGCACAATCCAATACTTAGTTTAGTATAAGCTGTGGTGTACCTGTTAAGTAATTTAAACAGATGACTAGAACGCACAAATTAAGATTATAACAATGCATTTTCAAGCCCAAATTTTATGGCTAGAGTATGAGACAATAAAAACAAGAAAAGAAATAAAATATATTGAGACCCAATTTCTGTTGCAGTTAAATAATAATACGGAAAAAAAATAATGATGATGATTAAAATGAGTCTATAGTGTTTTTCAGGGTTACATGGCATAAAATTTGGGGATTTCAGTTAAAAATGTATGTCTGAACTAGATTTTGGAGAAATTGCTTTCCTCTTTGCATTGGTGAAATGTGAACTGCCATGTCTATAAATGACCACTGGATGGAACTCTTTCATTTTGCTTTCAGCAATCTCCAAGCAGTAACAACCTTCAATTTCTGGCAAGGCATGAAGGAGTATCTCTTTTTTTAAAAAAAAAAAATTATGATTCTCTATAGAATGTTAGCAAATCCATATGTAGGAAAACATAAAATTCGACTTCCTCTCAAATGAATTTTTGTTCCCATGCTCCTCCAAGAAATTTTTGCGTAAAATGAATGCTAAATTATCTTAAATATTTAAATATAATCATAGTCTTTACAATTAAAACTGAAATTCTATTTTTGAGAGGTCTTCAAAATCAATAGTCTATTCAAATTTCATGAGGAAATTTTGCTAGAGGGAGTCCCAAGGTCTGTGGGGTTAGAGGATGTTAGGTAGTTATGAGTAGTTCCTAGCAATTATCTCAGTTGGGGAAGATAGTTTGGAAATAGGACAGATTGATTATAAAACAGAGTTTCCAATAGAGTCATATAGAACAATTAGGAATAACTAGAAGTGGAGTGCACGGAGAAGATCACATTATTAACACTGAAAGTGTTGACACTGTATGTTATCAAAAGTGTGGTGCATTAGGCATTGATGGCCTATCTGTGACCTTGTCACTCAAACTTTGTGAAGTTTTGCGTAAAATAGAAATAGTGATAAGGTCTCTTAAGAGGTCCTAATACAATAAAATTCGCTGTAATAATACATTCCTAAACTCTGAAAACGTCTTATAAATGAGAATGGTTGGAATTATTACGTTAGTGCTGGGAAAGTCCACAGTAAGCCCATCAAGCACATCTTAGAGAGAAAGCCGTCTTCCGTGATTCTGCATTTCAAACTCTTTTCTATCTGGAATGCTCAACAACGCCTGGCTCCTGGTTACAAAGATCCTAGTGAAGACTCTTTTCAGTTTCCCATTTCTTTTAAATGATCTCTGCCACTTGAGAGGCATCCACTTTTAAGCTAGAAGCCAAGTCCATTTCTCTAGTCCTGAATCTCTACCCTAACTCTACCATCCTATTGGATATTTTCTCCTCAAAATTCCAGTCACTTCAGTTTCATCCTGTTCCAAACTGAACTCACTGTGTTTACCCTGCAAAACTCTTGTATCCACTCAGCTGATAGACATTTTGTTATTCAAATTGGTGACCATATAAGTTCAACTTTTTCTCCCAAGTTCCTAGCCCATAGTAGTAAGCAATCAATTAACCATTGAATGAATAAAGTATTTGAAGCCCTAGATATAGCTTAGAAATAATGTTGATAATGTCGAGTATTAACTTGTTTTACTGTAACTCTATTAGATATTGGTTTATACAATTTTACTTTCCTTTTGATTATTGTATTTATTTCTGTTCCTCACAAAGTTTTGAAAATATAAGGCACTGAATGTGAAGAAACTTGCTGCACTAATGACAAAAATTCAGTTAACTCTTTTTTAGGGATAGGTTATCAAATACTATTAATGCTTTTCCTATAGACACGCTTTCTCTTCTCAAGTTTTTAGAGTGAAGGAATTCACTTAAGAGACATGTTCTTCAACGGGAAAAGCTGTAAAAATAAAGTCTGTACTATTCTAACCTTAAATACATTCACTGCACAAAAAATCAGGAATGATTTCTATGGGTCTACAATGTGCCACATATTTTCAATGTGTTAGGAATAAAGTAACAAATGAAAATGGACACGTCCTTACCCTCATATGGCTTGTGAAGGAGACCCAATATAAACAAATATATTATTTATATTTTCATTTGTTTTATTTCAGGTTATGATGGGACTGTAAAGAAAGGTAAAGTAGGGCAAGTTGATGGAGTGACAGAGGCTGCTTCTTCTGACGTGTTGTCAGAGAAGATCTTTCTAAAGGGACACTTTATGTATATACTTGAGTAAAGGAAAGAGGCAAGTCTTTTAGAGAAGAATGTCAGGCAATAGAATTCGCAAGACCTCGAGACGGGACCATTCTTGACACATTTGAAGAAGAGCTTAGAAGGCAAGTGTGCCCCAAGCAGAGGGAGCAGGAAGTGACAGATAATGAGATTGAAGACTGAGGCAGAGGCCAGATCTCCTATGACCTGGTAGATTTTATTCTGTGTGTTTAGGATAGCCATTGAAGGTTTTGATACAGAGAGGCTACACTTGAATGTATAAATTTTGATGTTACAGATGTAAGGAGGATGGTATTTAAAGCTATGTGATTGGATATAAAGGGGTCTCAACATTTTGGGTCTCAGGACCCATTTACACTCGTAAAAAATTATTCAGGATTCTGAATAGCTTTTCCTTATGTGGGTTTATCTATTAATATATTCTGTATTTGAAATTAAAATAGAAATTCTCAAAATTCTTATGTATTAACTCATTTAAAAATAAAGAATTTTCTGTTTTCCAAAGAAAGAAAAATAGTGAGGAAAAAAGGAATTGCTTGAATTAATACACATCTCTTCAATGGTTTTCTTAATAAATGACAGATGGATTCTCATATATGCTTCTGCTTTTAATCTATTGAGATACCATTTGCCATGTTGCCTTTGGAGAACCCAACTGTGGAACTGTGAGAGATTGAGAGTTAAAAATAAATAACATTATTATTATTATAAAAATTGTTTTGACCTGTTAGAGCCCCTCAAAAATTCTCAGGTACCCCCTAGTGGTTTCCAGACCACACTTTAAGGATCTCTGATTAAGAGCTTGATTATAGAGAAGAAACATCTGGGGACTGAGCTAGGACAGTCCAAGATTTAGAGTACTGAAGCAAAGAAAGTTCCAGAAAACGATATTTAGATCACTCTATGGAAATATCCTTTGTAAATACCAATTTTCCATTTGGCCAGCATGTTTTTCTTCCTAGGGTTACATTTACCTTTTTGTAGACTGTAAAGGACCCCATACACATATGCCCTAATTCTGTTATACCATAAGCTACTTTTAATAATGAGAGTATAATTTATAGGTAAGCATGGCTCAGTCAAAGGACTCAGATACAGATACTAAAATCAATAAAAAAGGCACATTCTTATACCTTTCCCCATCCCAATTACTAGACTTAAAATTCCCGGTAGACAGGATGTCACTAGTTCTTTTGGGGATCCTTGATATTACAATACTTGTCATAGTGTAGGTATGCAATGCTTATAATTTGAATGAGTGAGTTAATTCCAAGGGGCCTCACTGAACAAGAGAGGGCTTATGCTTCTCGTTCCTAAGGTGAGCCACTCTTGGTGGCTCTGCAAGGTGTTCCTGAGATCTCAGTTCTAATATCATAAAGAATCAAGTACATGACATGACAATAAAATAAAATGAAACCCGCCCTTTTCTGAAAACAGTTTTTTTGCTTCTGGAGATGAAACTAATGATGTTTGCAGAAGATTTCCAATCAAGATTTGGGACAAAAGCTAAGGAGAAAGTTATTCCTTTAGGATAGAATTCCTTGATCAATTATAGGACATACATTTAAATTTGAACTTCAGGTAAGTTAACAAATAATTTAGGACATACTTATGCTAAAACGTTATTTATTTTTTAGCATACTTATGCTAAAAGTTTATGTGAAATTTAAATTTAAGTGCACATCCTGTACTTTTATTTGTTGAATCCAATAATTGTATGTTAGGAATACTTTGGACATAAGAGAGTAAGATGCGCTTTCTGGAAATCTCCAGTGACCTACTTTTGTTAGTCCATCAATCAAAGCTAAGGAGCCAAAAAGACAGATTAGTAGGGCTAAATGATTTAAGCAGGTGAATAAGGAGTTAGGATGGATTATATTTCAAGAAAAAGAAAAGAAAGGAAGGCAGCTTTTAGAGAGATGAAATTTTCTGTTCTTAGCTATTATTTTATTAAAAATATACTTATATTAGAAAAATTAACCTTTTCTCAAATGAAAGGAAAGCCAAGCATAAGTACAATAGAACATGTGAGAGAGAGAAAGCACATGCTATAGAATTAAACATATTCAAATATACTCTGATAAAGCAAATATGAGAGAGGATAATACCACAGGAAGCTAAACTAGGTCCTCTTGTGTGAAAAATAGTAAGCTCATGTGATCCGTGGAGGGCCTAAGATACTCATCATGAAAGAAGATGTAGATGCAAGTAAGTGTTATATAACATTTTTAACAGTCACAAATGCAAGAAAAATCATTAAGCTTATATGTGAGGTAAAAAGTAACAGAATTATTCCCAAATATGTGATAAAGACATTAAAAAGTACCATGACTGACAGAACTCCAGGGTCATAAGGGACTCGTTAGTAGATTCCAAGGGAAGTGGCTAATGAATAAAAAAAGCTGTTAAACAGACTTTGAAAATCTCTGAAGAACTAGGACATGCATTAAGGAAATCTTCAGGTAAGAGCAATGTGCGAAAATTCAGGCAAAAAATTTAACTATTGTAGGATGTAAAATTGCCGTGGCATTGTAGGGTATAAATTTTTCAACAGAAACACCTTCAGGATTTTGAATATTTTTTAAAGAGAACAAAAGGAAAAAAACCTTTCTACCAAAGGTTACTACTATGTCAAATCCTTAGAATTTCTTAAAGACATAAGCAGCTGACTAGATTAAAATTTGCATGAGAATAGTGCAATGATTACAAAATATTTTTTGAATCAAAAAAAGACCTGAATTGGCCCATTTTGGTGGCCCAAGTTCGGTTCCCAGGCACGGACCTTCCACCGCTTGTCTCTACATGGCACATGCTGTGGCAGCAGCTCACATACAAAAAGAGGAGAACTGGCAACAGATGTTAGCTCAGGCAAATCTTCCTCAGCAAAAAAATTTTTAAAAAGGCCTGGGGTATTAAAATTTGGTCTGCAACTCTGGTTGTGTGCTTGGAATTAAAGTCATATTTTTGGCATCCCAACTCTGCTGTAATCATATTTGTGAGTCTACTTCCTAGCAATGATGCTGTGACAGTTACTTGCAAAATCATCTAATGACTACCTTTCTGGTTATTCAGATATCAGGGGGTGAAATTAATCATCCAACTCATCTACACAGCCCTGAAATTCAAAGCAACAGCACACAAAAAGAACTTACTCTAATGGTAGCTCAACTAAAAATCAGAGAAGAGGGTTTTCTTTAGAGGAAAAGAACACTAAGAATGAACTTTTATATTTAGTTTTTGTTTGTTAAATACAAAATCCCGTTATTTTGAAGCCAGAAAACAAAATAAAAGTAAAAGTGATCATGGAAAATTAATAAAACTGTGTGATTTCTATTTGTTTTGATCAACAGGGTTTGGTAAGTGTTTAGAAGAATCATGGCGTTTTATTGGTGTCTCATAAATATTTGAAAATCTATAACTTAGCACTTTTTAAATTCCTAATGTACAAACTTCTTAAATGTTATGGCATGCTCGCTTAAATAATTATGTATGGGGAGCTCTGAACAGACCATAATGTTTTTCCAGAAGCAACATACGTATCACACACACTGAAATGAGTTTCAGTGCAACACTATATGACGCTGCTTGTTTAGGGAGATAGTGGTTTTTAAAATATTATTATGTGTGACATATTGTAAAACTTTTGTATTGGAGCTTTAAAAACACAAAAATAAGAGAAACCCAAATACAATCTGACTGACTTTCAAAGTAAAAATAAACGAAACTTCCAAAACATAAAATGGATGAAACAGCAAATAAATAAAATGGGGAAAGTTTATTGTATTTTTTTTCTTTTCTTTCTTAAGGGAAGGGGGAAAAAAGCATTTTTATCATAGTTAGGACATCTGTCTATAGAAAAACAAGTTCAGTGTTTTCAATGGATTGCCTAATAGCTTTCTGTTGTCAAGATTCCTGCTTCGTTCGTCTGGCCTGGTTCATCTGTGACGGGCCTACATCACTCTCCAGGGTGTGCTGTGCTAGTGTTTCTGCTTCTTGGTGTGCATTTTAAAAAGGCCGTGGGGTCACCTGGAGCTCTTTGTTCGTTGACTTCCTGTGTATCCTGCTGTGTACAGGGCCTGCTACTGTGGTTCTGCCTCTGTGTCCCATGTGCTATGACATTTTTGTGCTAATTGAATCCCCGGGTATCTTATACATGGCAGCAGGGTCTGCCCCTGGGATTTTTCTCTGAAAAGGTAGCAGTAAGCATGTTAACCATTTATATTATTTATCTGTTCCTGTGTAATCAACCACCCTAAAACTCGAAGGCTTGAAACCACAGCCATTTCATTGCTCGTGATTTCATAGGACAATTGGGTGGGACTAAGCAGAGATTGCTCATCTATGCTTGACAGTTTTGGCTGGACAGCTGAACTGGAGCTAGTGGAGCCAATATGGCCTCATTTACACTTCTAGAGGTGGCCGCTTGCTGTTGGCTGGAATGCCACAGTTCTCCTCATGTGGACTTTTCCTCTACCTGTGGGCTCTCATCCTCCAGGGCTGTGTCTCCATGTGTCCACCGTCTCCAGCAGGAGAACCTAGACTTCTTTATGTCAGAGTTGGGTTCCAAGACATAACATAGAAGCTAAAGGACCTGAGCTCAGAGGTCCAAAACATCACGTTTGTCACATTTCATTGGCCGAAGCAAGCCAGTGGGAAGCCCAGATTCAAGAGTTGAGGAAATAGGCTTTCTCTCTTGATGGGAGCGGTGCCAAGCACTTTACAAAAGGCCATCGGCATGTTTATTGGCGGGTCACTTTGACCCTCTACCACACTGCTTTCAGGAATGCTTTGCAGTGGCCTTTGAAAAAGACCAACCGTACCTGATAGCATTGCCCTTTGAGTGAGTCAGAAGCATGACTTTAAGTTTTTCTCTACACGATTTCCTGAAAAAAAAAAAAGGTACCTGCTTGTTTGTGATTACAATGTTAAGCTTGAAATTTCTAATCTCCTTCTCAAATAGCTCAGTTCTTTAATTCAGGCGATCTAAATGCTTTGGTCTTTATTACATTTCTCTCTCTTTTTGAGATAAGCAAGTCATTTGTACTGATTTTATATGATAAGATGTGGAGATTTAGGTTATATTACCTGGGAAATAGGCACACTCAGAGCTGAAAGAACAAAATTGGTAGTCCTTTGTTGCAGTAGGGGACAATGTTCAATACTTAAAAATAGCATCAATTCTGTCTTTTGGAATTTTTTAGGGGGAAAAGAAGTACTTATTTTGCAGGTAAATTATGCAATTCTACTTCCTAATTCATCTGATAAAGCAACTTTTTTGTCTCACCAGCTTAAATCTATGTTTACGTGATGTTGAATCATTGTCTTGTTTAAAGCTCTTCAATTTCTTCCCACAGCATGTAGAGAAAGTGAAAATTCCTTGATGTGACATTGAAAACCTTGTCTTGCTTCCAGATATAATTCATCATGCCCCATTTCTCGACCTACGCCCCAGCTAATCACACCGCCCGTAAGTCTCCCAAATTACAAACTGGGTCAAACCTGTAAGACTCTGCTATTTCAACTCTCCCCATGGAAGCATCTTTCTTTGGTCCCTGACTTCTTTTACTCCCACTCTTCCCCAAATTCATGCACCAAGGACGCTGGTACACTTTCTAACCTTAACTCAACTATTGAAACTTAAATGAATCTTCCTTAGAATTGTCTCTTCTTGTTGAAGTGACTGTTTTATCTTGTGTGTGCCAATTTCCAGACTTCTATGTATTTCTTTCTTTGCAGCCTATAGCATTTTACTGCATTTAATTATTTACTTACCTTCCTCTACTGAACAACATGAATTAAATGTACCTTTTTTTTCCTGAATCCTCTCTTCCTAAGACAATGCCTGACATATGTTTGGTATTTAAAAATGATGTTTGTGGAATTAATGGTCCCATACTAAAATCCTTTTTGATATTAGCCTTTCCCTAGACAAGTCCCAAGGCAGATACATGAGTATTATCTCAGCATGGATTATCCCAATATGATTCGGAATAGATTACTCATGTATGTTGCTCTGTTTTTTAATTGAGACTTGAAGCATGATTAGAAGCCGAATGTTTTCAGCCTAAAGACGTGCTTGGCTAGATTTTCTCTTCTATGCCATAAAGTAATCAGCAGACTGTTTAAGATCAACAAGAAAATCCCTTTTTTTTCAGAAGTCTGTTAAGACGCAGTGTTTGATGTACTTGCTTTCCAAGGCGTATACTAGTTGAGTGCAATTAAATAAAGGAACGTTGACACCACAAGCCATATTGCACAGAGTATGTTTTGTAGAACCGTACCTTGATATGTCATGCAATACCCACACGCATTTGGAGGTCTCTGCTCATTATTGGTTGCAACTTTCTCAGCCAAAAGTCACAGTCCTGATGGAAATTTTCTTTTGATCTTACAAGTCATATCTAAGGCCCACAGAGTTAGCACATTTTTAATGCATGTGTCTCCTTCACCCTGTACCACAGATTTAGCACCACCTTTTCATAGAGAATATCCCCAAAGATGTTACTCTAATGTCTTTCAAACAATTACTTTCTTCAAAGCTATTTTCCTTCCACTTAAATTTTTAAAGCTAGAGTCAGGATGGCAAATCCTGGTGCTGCAAAAAAAAAAAAAAAATCAGTTGATATCCACTATTATAAACTACTTCACATTTCTTTGAGGTAGAGTTGGTTTAGCAGAAAATTGGGCATTTGGGGATCACAAAGAAATTAACGCAAATTTTAACTATGTTAAAATTAAGCTACTTGTTTTGGGGCAAGTTCTTTTTTACATCTGCTTTCCTATCTACAAAATAGTCTTTATTTCTGCCTACCTCTATTTATCCAGAAAGTCAGTGTAAACCTTGATTCCATTTGCTTCACAGTATTTAGACGTTTTACCATGATGGACCTAGCCATGCTTGTTTTGTAGCTTAGACATTTAGACCACTTCAGAAAAGCAAATTATTTTGCCATCCTCTGTGTTATCATCTGATTTCTATTTCCTATTTTTCATTGAGATTTTCTTCTTCCTTCAGGTAATAGACACTCACCCCTCTCCATTGTATCTCATCCCTTTGAAACTAATCCTAATTGTAAATCCTGTCTGTTAAATAAGACTTTCTTTGGGTCATGCTGCTCTCTTCAGCATAGAAGTACATGCAACTTTTTCTGTGTGTTGTGGCTTGTGTTGAGCACTGGGGATAGACTGAAAAATAATATAGACATTTTTCCTGCCCTCTTGGAATTTACAGTGAAGCAGGAAAAAATTAAACAAAAGAATTATATAGATTATTTTAATTGACAAATAAACGTAAAGATGGAATGAGATTATAAGCAAAATCCCTGGACTACTCTGGAAGAATGAATGAAGGTTTTTCTTTAAAAAATTTCATTTAAGCTGAGACTTTAAGAATAAATAAAGGCTACTCTGTGGCAGGGTTTGGGGAGAAGCTTGAGTGAATGGAATTGAATTGGAGATGAAGTTAGGGAAGAAAACTGGGTCAAAATCTGCAGAGCTTTGAAAGAGTCATTTTAAGCAATTTTTACTTTTTTCTGGAGGAAAATGAGAAGCCACAGAAAGGATTTTAGCAGGAGAATATCATTATCTCATTTTTTAAAGATAAAATTCTGGTTTCTGTGTGTGGAACAAGAAAAAAAGGTACATTGCTTGAGAAAGAGCAGGAGGCGGAAGGAATCATGAATAGAATTCTACAAGGAGGTTTGTCTAGAGCGAGAAAACATATCTGGTATAGATATAAATTTGAGTTACTGCAGCCATTAATTATTAAAAGAAAGCATAAGAGTAGGTGAGATTGCCTTTAAAGAATATAAGATGAGCAATGAAAAGGGAATTGTGAGGTACTTCATTTAAAAATTGGGTAGAGAAGTAGGGACTGGTAACCGTCAGTCCAGAAGCAGGGGTTACAGAGGTATGAGGAGCATCCTGAGAATGGGGCTCCATCGTGTGGTGGGTGCTGTGATAATCCCTCTGTGGGGATTGCCTCAGCTGAAAACATGTGCCTCACATCAGGCTGCACCTTCTCTACAGGTGGCCTGCAACCAACGATTCGTTACTGTGGGGGTATTAAGGCCCCGTCCTTTGCCCCAACTTGGCCTGGGCCTTTATACAACTCTGAAGTGTTATCCCAGCTCCAGATATCTCCATGGGCTTAAAGTGGATACAGCCCAGTTTCTTCCTTTGCTCTATCATGCCTCTCCTGTTCCTTTCCTGGGTGTTGATCACAAGAAAAATCTATAATAAGTATACTTTTTGCTAACATCCATCTGAAATCTCCCAGGGAATCCTAGAATCCAGCCAGAAATCTCCCAGGGGCCCCAGCTTGCAGTACATGGAAGATGTGCTAGATTCATCTAGTAATTTTATGCAGTCAAGAAATAAATCAGGATAGGGAAAAACAGCAACTAGCTTTTTGGTTCAGTAATGAATGTGACTATTTAGGTTGAGTTCTGAAAGAGGGAATGAGATTGGACCATGCAAAGGAGTGCATAAGAGATGAAGATTTAGGATCAAGAATAATTATGGGGCCAGCCCCATGGCTGAGTGGTTAAGTTCACGGGCTCTGATTTGGCTGCCCAGGGTTTCGCCGGTTCGGATCCTGGGTGCTGACATGGCACTGTTCATCAGGCCATGCTGAGGTGGTGTCCCACATAGCACAGCCAGGAGGACCTACAACTAGAATATATAACTATGTATAGGAGGCTTTGGGGAGAAGAAGAGGAAAAAGAAAAGAAAAAAAAGAAGATTGGCAACAGATGTTAGCTCAGGTGTCAATCTTAAAAAAAAAAAAAAGCCTCACTTCTCAAAGGATAGTGTGTCATGCAAGAGGACTATCCCTCTTGGATCATTACCATCTTATTAAAAAAAAGAATATTGAGTGTCCTCCGGAAAAATTTATTCGAAAACATAGGATCAGAATTTAAGATGCAAGAAACTGGATAATTGAGTCTGTGATATTCCTGAGCAGATGAAGGAAGTGGTCAGAGTATAGATTGGTTTTAGGTTGGTTTAGAAAAGGATGCAACAGTTTCCTGGCCATAGATTCAGTTTGTCTCAAGGAAGAAAGAAGCACAGAGTAAGGGGAATGGAGAGCAATGCAGAGGATTGTGTATGTGGAAAAAGATTGAAATCATCATTTTGAAGAGTGATGGATTAAGTTGGAAGAGAAATACAGTGATTTTTCTAGGCAGCATTGGGAGTCCAGTTGAGAGCAATGGTAATGAATATATACTGGTACAAATTTAGGCAATCAGATGTCCTTCTGCTTGCTTTCTTATCTAATATAAATGCCATGCATTTTTGAGGTGCTTGGTAAATGGTGCTTGTAATGAAAACATCTGGGGTTTTTTTTTCTGTTCCCTTAGAAAATGCCATTCAAAGAAACTTTCAATTACCTTTCATTAAAAAAGAGCATACTAATAAGCTTACATAAACATCTTCTCTGTTGGAGAATGCTTCCTAATGAGTCTCATCTTTACTACACCTGTCTATAGGGCAAAAGGAAGGAACATGTTTGAATAATAAGTGAAAAGGAGTTCTTAGTGAATTTATAATAATAAGCACATATGCTTGTCAGTCTAAATTTACCCTCCGGAGCCTCTGTAGTTAGAATGTGACTGATGAAAAGAAGGAATATACATGTATAATACGATGAATGGCTTGGAGGAATTTATTTCCACAGAGAATGTGGGTGGGTGGATGTATGACTCAGATTAATCAGTATCACATGCAGAGCTGATCAAAACCTGCATCAGAAAATAAACTACACGCTATCCAGAAGTTCCTTCGAATTCTATAAATTATATAAAAAGTTACATATTAGTCCTCTTAAATAATATCTTATTTTTAATTAAAATGAAAGCAGCTTTCTAATGATTTTTTTCTTCCATTTTGTGTGCAGAGAAAACTTCTGGAGCTGATTTTTAGTACTTGCTATTCAATTAACTAAATTTATAGATATAGAAAACTATCTTTCCTTAGACTTTTCATTACTAATCTTCTTTATAAATCTATAAAAGCTTAGCAATTATTTTAAACGTTTTGGATAATACTTAGTCTTTTAACAGATGTAAAATTCTTTCAGATATTTTAAAATTTAATAATAAATTTATATAAATTTATTTTTAATTGCTTGAATTTTTTGACTAAAATTCTTTGAATATTTAAATAACTTATAAATTTAATTAACAAATATAGAGAATCACAATTTCTTCTAGTTATTCTGCAATCATGTAGAAGAGTAAGCGATCAACCTAAAACACTATGTCTAAATCAGGCAATTAATTGCATATTTTGAATTTGAAATTATGAGGCCATCATTCTAATTCACTAACACTTTTAAATGTAATGCATTCGATTTCATTTTTTTCTTCAATTTTCTATATCAACAAATAAAATTCTGCTGATAATTTTATTCTTATAAGATGACTAAATATGTTGAATCCAAAAGTTTTGCAAATATTCCAATAATATTCATGATCGTAGTGAGAAATTTAAAATCAAATGTCTATATCGAGTACTCAATTGCATATTTGATGCTTTACCTTTAAACTATTGCTCTCACGGCTGGGTTCTCTTAAATATTACAGATACATAAATTTCCAAAAACGTTTTCACTCCTTCCCAATGCAAAACTATCTTCCATGATTTTAAATCTTTTAAATATTTCTATATGTAATTGTAAATGCTCTTGAGAGGGAGAAAGAGTATACCCACTAAGAATGTAATCTCCATCCTGGAAAGTGAAAGTACTCGAAGTGCTCTGTACTTGATTCTAAATCTTTTTGTTGAGGAAGATAAAGCCATGCTCTATGACTGTGATTTATTATGACCAGTGAGTTTGACAAGGATATTGACTGGTTTTTTTTGGAGCTACTAATGGAAACCTATTTAAAGTTGATGTCAGAGACTCCCAACCTCAAAGAGGAAATCATGTAGCTCACAGCCCCTGGACTCAATGGGCACAGACTTCCTTATTCTCCTGTCTAATCACAGAACTCTGCCCTCCCATCTACATTGTTCCCTTGTTTGTATATTGAATGTATCACGTTAGCTCTTAAGAAATGTATATATATTTTCCAACTAAATTTTAAAACTTTTTCGGAATCTTCAGAAGCGTCTTGTCCACCTAACTTTAAAGAACAGTGAGTTAGATGGAATTTTGTATTCTTTCATATTCTTAATACCACAAAACACTTACAGATATTAATATCATATGAATTAAAATTTGCATATATCTTATAGCTTTGTCTGACTTGGGCTTAAAATTATAAGATCATTCTTATTATTGCTTCTGACATTTTCTATGTATTGATCCCTACGTTATTAGAATTTGGAGATAAGGAATGTTGTAATTTTGCTTATAATGACAAAAACACATTGCCATTCGTCAACATCTGAGTGTACTTCAACTTTAAACGCCATTCAGGGAGTCCTCTTGTTTTTCTTGACCATCTGAAATCCGAGATTGTCAGCACTAGGGATGGGACTAGGGTGTGTATGTATGAGGGAAAGAGACAGGGATAGAGACAGAACAAGAACAAACTTGCATTATTCTGAGACTTTAAAACCGTAAGAAAGCCACAAAGTCTTTGCCAGGCAGCAATTGATGAACATCTTCCAAAGTGAATTAACCTCAAAGAAACACACACACCGGCACACAGTGTAAAAAACCACCCCAGATTATACTAAAGTGCCAGAAACAAATTAAAGGTGAGTTAATTTCATCCAAACTTTACAGTCATTTTGTGTTTTGGGGAAAGTTGAGTAAAAGCTTCTAGAAAGATCATGTTGTAGAAAGGATAGAACACCTGATTAGCACAGTGGCATGATTTTGAAGAAATGAGCAAAAGTGTTAATTTTTTAATGCGTGCTATGCAGGTGTATATAAGAACTTTGATAAAAGTTGCTTTTTTAAAAACAGTAACAGATGTTTGCAGGTGTGCAGAGGTGTGTATGAATATCAGAGATTAAAATAGAAACTGAAAAGAAAAACAGTTCTACTATGGAAGATTTATTCGTTTAAAGACTCTCCACTGAGGAAGTATTTTAATGCTGCATTGTATGTATGCAATTATTCACATCTGCTTAAGGGTTTTTTATTTGACTTTCACAAAATTTAGATTTATTGGAGTCTCATTTTTACCCTTAATATACAGTTTCTGAATCTTGGGAATGAAAAAGGATAGAATATCCAAATATCTAAAATAATGTCCTTGACTTCTAAGAAATTATTAAGATCTTACACATAAAATTATTTAAAGCACTCATAATTCTAGTTTGCTGTGTTTGCCCTATCTGAGCGTAGCCCCATGGATTTGGTCTGTTAAGATGAACAGCCCTTACTTGTAAGGAAATGATGCCTTTGTGCTTTTAGGTGTCTTTTTCCTTTTTCTCCCATTGTTCCTTGGAATATTTCTTCCCTTTCCACTTAGAAGGGTGTCATCTTGGGCCCTGGAGTTTTTACTGGTCCTTAGTCTTTACTGCTTGGTTTTTTCTCCAGTCCTGGGGCAGGGTGGGGTCTAATATAGGGGAGGAAGAGGAGAAGGTGCAGCCCTAGAGCTACTGACATATGGGGCCAAAAATCACCCTTCAGGTTATAGAATTTCCCTTAGTCCTTATGAGGTTCCGTCCTCTATGCTCCAAAGACTATGGCTGGGGAAGAGCTAACCTTCCCTGCAGCCAGCCTGGATCGCTCAGCCTTTGATGATGGAAACCCTGAGATGCAGACCTTATACCTAGCTGACTCCTCAGTGGTAGAAAACACAACAATACTTAATTCCAGTCAACTCTGGCTTCTATTCAAGACTTCAGGAAGCAATCATTTACTTAACTAACAGTTTGTATTGTGGTATTATATGAGGCATGAAGTAAGTATCAGTAGGCAAACAGCCTCTCCCCTTTTGGAATCCACATTATGGTGGGCCTATATGAAGATTGCCTTCGGATCACTTGGTCCCACCATGTTTTCTCTCTACGCTATGTCTTTTGTCCTTTCTATTTCCCTCCCTATTGCTTCATAAAGTTGCATCATGTTGTTGAGTGCTGGTATTTACAACCTAATGCCCCATAAACAGATATTTTTGATATTGCTCTATTGGTGATTATTATAAATGACTGTTTAGCAGTCAGTCCCTGTAAAGTTGGGAGAAAAAGAAAGGACCATTGTGTTGCTCTCAACATGGGTGAGATTGGACAGCATTAAACGTCTCTGTAACCCCCTCTCTGCATTTCTGCCTTGACAAGAGTAAACACAGAGCAAGGCAGCAAACTAGATGTGGGGTCCGACAGCAGGGACTAAAGCCTATGACCAAAGGATAATGAAGTGGACAAGTATAACATTCTTCCTTCAATGGTCTACATTTTTCCTAAGCCTGTTCCCCCTCAATCCCCTCTGGAGAAGGACAGTTTCTAAACAGAAGAGAAGCAGTATTTAATCAAGAATGTACGAGAACTATCTCTAAGTACTATAACCTCTAGCAAAATTCTCAGGTGTATTGGTCAGAAAATATCAAGTACATTTACTACTCTTATTATTATTATTGTAAAGATTTACATGGGAGTGCAGGGTGTGGTGGAACTTGTGGGTGAGGGGAAATAAACCACAGTCATAGGGATCCATTCATTCAACAAATAGTTTCTGAGTATCTCTTATGCCCCACTTTACTAGGCTCTGGGGATTAAAAAGTGACCCAGAAAGATAGGGTTTTAGCCTCATGGAGCTAAGCACATACTGGAGGAAATAGACAAACTCAAATAGCAAAGCGCGTTAATAAAATAATTATAAGTAGGGATAAGTGCCATGACTGAAATACACAGATAAAAAAGCTGCGTGAAAAATCACATGTTGTGTGAGAAAGACTTGCTTTAGAGAAGGCGGCTAGGTAAGCTGTCTCTAAGGAAATTGCACTGAAACTGGGGCCTGAAAGATTAGGATTGGCTCAGGGGAGTGTCCTAGGTAGAGATAAATAGGATGTGCAAAGGCCTTTATGTTGGAAATTCCTAGACTGAAAAATTGACAGGGGCTGGGTGGGAGGAGGACTAGATGTGAGGGCAAAAGTCAAATAAGCTATTTCAGTTCTAGTAAAAACTACATATGGGGTCTGGACATATTTAGCAAGTTATATTTGTTTTCAGCTTTGAGAGAACATAATTTTATTTTCATCAGAATCTTGTTTTCGGAAACTCCTTTTCCATTTTATTTTCATATTAAGAAAGCTGGCCATCTACTGCCCCCGTGTGGCAGACTACTGTATTATGTGTGTGATGCTTGAATGGTGTGAAATTTCTGAAGCATGATTTTAGTAAAATTCTTCCACACCTTTTTCAGTTAATCAGGTCCCCTCTGGCTGCTATTAGTCAGACTCTAATACACAAAAATCATTTTATTCCTTCATTAGATTTTTGTTTCACCGCTTGCCCACATTTCACGGTGGAACAGACATCAGGGAGCACAAACTTGAATAGCTTCAGGAGCCAGGCGGGTTAGGAAAAAGCGAGTGAGGCCAGACCAGGTCTCACACAGTAGGGTGAAGTGAGGGCTATGGGAAATTTGAAGACACAAGCTACAGAGCAAGACATTCAATTTTATATTTTATTTTATAAACAGGGAATGCCAAAATAAAGAGGCCTTCGGGGCCACTTAGGTTTTTCAGTCTCTGTCTCCAAATTTCTGCTTTTAGCCAGTGCACATGATCAACTTCTCAGTCAAAATAACCAATGCTTCATATCCTTCACTTGACTATTTTATAACTGATTATTTCATGCATCAAGTTGTCTTTTCTAAGATTTCCAAATTTAGCATTTTGCCGCAGGTTTATTTTGTAAAGTATTTCAGGAGGCTTTGTTGCTCGTAATTAAGAACTCTATAAATAATCATTCCTTCCTTTCTCCATTTCTCTTTCCATCCCTTTCTCTCTTCCTCCTTCCACAGGCAGCCATTTTCATTATAAGGGGTTTTCGACAAATAGTGGCCACTGTGCTTTATGGAGCTCTTAAGTCTGACTGTCAGTACTGCCTGTACACAATTTTAGTCAGAAATTGGGAGGTCTTCTGTTCAGGCTCATCCTTATTTGGTTCCTTCTTTGCATATAAGGAGCTTGTGCTCCACACAATTTAGTTGACTCTTAGAGTGTGTGGTTCTCTTTGTAAATGGAAACATGGAATTACAATTTTCCTCATACTTGTCAGGGACCATAATTTCTAATTCACTGCAGCTCCATACCTTTCAGACGCTTGGCTAAGAGAAATAATATTTATGGAAGATGGTCTGGAGGAAATGCAGTCATCCATTCTGCCATATAATCTAAAACCTATTTCAGGATTAAGGGACATCATCAGAGAGCTGCCCAGCTGGACCTACACACTGGGCCCAGCACAATTGCTTCTTGCTGAGCTGGGCTTTGCTATCTTGACAAAATATTCTCTCTATGAGGAACTGTAGGAAAATATTTTCTCTCACTTCATATTGACATTTCTCCCAAATAACTGTTGTTTTGTTTAATGTACATTCTGTTACTGGTTATATTTTCTACTTTCTACACATCAGTTACAAAGATCCACATCAAATTTGTGTTCTACCTTGATTGAGTGAATGGTTTGTCAAGGCATGTGGCTGTTCATTAACCACATTCCTGGTGCCATCCTGCTTTCCTGTTTTTATTTTCCAAAGAACCTCTTTAAAGAGTTTAAATATTTTATCTCACTGTATTGCGTGCATCTATAAGCAACTTAAAAGCATTTGGGACCAAAGTGATATATAAATAACCATAGGGCCTTTACTGCTACTATACTTAATGATAAAAATTATTTCCTGGCTGAACAGTCTGCAACTTAAATAAGAATTGAAACAAAATACATGGTAATTCCACAAGGATTGAAGCCTTCTCCCAACAGAACGTGGAGTTTAGAAACCGTGCTAATCCTATTCCTCAGTGCCGAAAGGTTGAACTTCTGGCCTGTCCATGCATTGATTTTCCCTATAAAAAATAGCACTAAATAAGGAGAGAGGAGATGAAGTGTAAATTGGAAAGGGCCAAAATATTATTTTTAGCATAACATTTGAGCCACTTTGTCCATTTCCTAGAGCTGATACCTCTCCCCTTCATCTCAACTTCATAATCAAGGGCTCTAGACTGCAATCAATATGCTTGTGACATCAATGCATGCTTGTGACACAGAGCTTTCCATCAGCGAAAATGGGTGCCCACATGGTGTGTGAGTGGAAATGAGTCTTACTTACCACGTAGGATCTGGATCTATGGTTCGGTTCATCATCCAATGTAATTATTCTGAGATTTTGAGGGATGATGAACTTCAGGAATAATTATATTAAAATGCCTTAAATTCACATAAACATAATTTAATAAGATATTGATGTCTGCAGTGGTCCAACAATCTAGCCTTGAATTCAGTCGTGAGATAAGGGACAACATACCCATATATATGCTTTCTGGGGAGTATGCATTCTGAGACCTCAGTTAATTTCTCCTAAGAGGTGTGGGGTTTTTGTCTGTGACATAATAAAGTGCCAGATTACTATGTTCTTATTAGAGCAAAGAATTCCTTGGATATTTCAATACCATTAAGGTTATCTTACATGAAATATTTAATAATACTGAAGTCAAAACATGGTAGAATATTCTTCTTTCAAGAAAATGGCTGTGTTATAGATGTCAGCTATTTATCAAAGTGGCCCTAAAATGTTAGGGATTTATCAGTGAGTGACTGTTAAATAACAATAGCTAAAATTTATTGTGTCCACTTTATGCTGAGCCTTGCATTAGGGTTTTTTCGTCTATTAGCTCATTTAATCCTCATGAAACGTTTTATGAAATGCGTTGCCAACATTTTATGAATGAAAACCTGAGAAACTTATTTTCCCAGCAGGTTTTGATGCTAAAAAATGGTTGCCTTTACATCTCTTCAGCAGTATGCATACTGCTCTCGACTGTGAGATTCTGTAAAGTTCTGTCTTCTGCTCGTTCTAGGGCAATCCTGATGAAAAACATGGAATTTGGGGTAAATCAAAATGACACTTTTATTTGTGTGACTTCAAAAGTGTGAATCCTTCACACAGTGATGGGGACACAGTTTATGACTGGCACTCAGGGTTATGTTGCAGAGCAGGCACAAACAGGAGTGGAACAAAAAGATGAGTTTGTACGTAAACCGCAAATTGTTTCACTTAATGTAGTAAACAGTAAGGAATCAGTAACTGTTTTTGATCCTGTGAGTACCAACTTGAGCGTGAGAAAACCGCAACATTTATGCTGTGCTGGCGAGATCGTCGATTGTCACAACTGGTTTGGAAAACAATTTGGAACTACAAAGTAAGTTTGAAGATGCTCACGCCAGCCACTTCACTCCTGGTTGGGTAGAGAAAAAGGTCACATCCATGAGCATCAGGACACACGTACGAGAGAGCTCATAGCAGCTATGCCTACAGTAACAGACACTGGGCTCTAACAGCTCTGACGCAAGAATAAGTAAGCAAATCTGTGTACGGACAAAATGGAATACTACTCAGCAGTGTGAATGAGTGGACAGAACTATAAATGTCAGGAGGATCAATCGTAGGAAAATAATATTGAATGAAAATAGCATGTCAAAGAAAGAAATATACTTCTTGTCTCCAGTTGAATAAAGCGCAAAAACACACAACACTAAACAACATATTAAATAGAGGTAGATAGTATGGTAAAACTATCAAGAAGAAGAAAGGAATAAAAAACACAAAATGCAGGACAATGGAAACCTCTATGGGGAGAGTGATGTGGGAATGGTGGTGCTCACCTTAGGGAGTGCCATGGGTTCTGGAAATTTCTTATCTTGAGCTGGATTGTGTTTTTACATGGGGGCTCTTTTTCATTTTGACCTTAATGCCTCACACATTTATCATAAGCTTGTATGTATTCAACATTCCCAAAGGAAAAAGTGGGAAGTTATTTTGACCTTACATCTCTGAGCATCCACTCCTGGATTATTCTCTCTACATATTCTTCTGTGAACTTATTTCCTAGAAGTTACTGTGCAGTGTCCTCTAATTCTTGTCACTTTCTCATCAAACGAGGAAGATATGTGTGTGTCTCTGCCCCCTGGCTGGCATGTTGTGAACATTCCACTTCTGGCAGCATATAATAGCCAGTCTCTGGAAACCAGGCCAACTGGCAGTGTTCTTTACTTTTGCTTCCTGCCTCAGTCTATTAAAAACTGATAAAAGAAAAAAAGGTGTGTTTCTTTTTCTTTGCTCTGTAATACTAGCCAAGCACAGCAGAACACTGATTAAGTGGACACAGAAAGGTTTCCTGACAGCAGTTGGTAGCTGAGGCTTGCCATTCCCTAGGTAGGAGGGACAGTCGAGGCTATGAATATATAAACACCTGGAAACAGGTACTTGTTTTTCCTCCAACTCTTGCAGGATTTATTTTCCCATCAAGTCCTGCAAAGGTTGTATCCACGCTGTGCTCTCCCTCTTCTCTGCAGATGCCTGGTGGTGCCAGTTGTTTCCAGATATTCTTTACCTTCAGAATTGCTTCCTTTTCTCCCAAAGCTGACTTCTTCCAACAGGTGAAAAGGAATTTATAAGAGCTTTCTCTTATGGTTGTAGCTATGATTATTTTTTAATTCTTAGCATTCTTATAATTTTTATTAAACAGTAGACATGGAAGAAAAAAGTCAAGAATTCCAACAAAAGAACTTTTTCTTTTAGCCTACTTGTATGACACATGTGAGAACTTGGTGATATATTGATAACCCTTCACCAGCTTACTCTACGTTTAGCTTCCTTCTTTTTTTCTTATCATGTATATAATTTTTTCTCCCTACATGAATCTTGTACTACTTGTTATATTTACTTGTTCTTGTAATTTTGAAAAGCAACCAAAAAGCACAAGAAAAAAATCATTCATTATTTAATGCCTAGTCTGAAAAATAAGTTTGAGTTCTTTGAAAATTTGTAATGTATTTTCCTCATAGTCTTTTTTATTCATTTTCATGATGAAATACTTTGCTATATAGCTGTGTGCACATCACTACAATTACAAGAGGTTGCAATTCACAGTCCGTGTAAGGACCCATCTGCCTCACACATCTCAAGGAATTCAGCTGATGAAATAATTTCAATGAATCAAGGAATAAAATTCTACTCTCTGGAGACTTTATTTTCACATATTTGTTAAACACTGGATTATATTATAAAAAGGTTTTCAATAATTCTGCTAAGTATATAGATCAATGTTTTTTACAGGTAAAATGCCTCTAATAGGAATGGATTACATTTTTCCATTTTATTGAATATTGCAAAATTAACAATACAGAATAAATGTTTAGTTTATGCAACAACTATGTTCATGCAGATTTGATGGGGCTTTAAAAAAGAATGGATATTTGAGAACAGACGTGGTCACTTACACTGTATGCGTTACATTATTCTTTCATATCATTAGGTGCCTTGCGCGTTAAATCTGTGACAAACCATGGCAAATTTTTAAAGAGGAAGTATTACTGTCAAATGAATTATGTATTTATAAAGGCTATATTGCTATAAATTTAACTGATAAAACTCTGCTTAATTTACGGTTTTTAAGAAATATTCTCTTTTCAATAAATGCTATTTTAAAATGGAATGATTTAAGTTGAAATGGTAGAGTATTAAAAGAAAAGGTTTAAAATGTTTATAGAAGAAAAAGTTCTCTCTAATGAATCTCAGATCTGAAGTATGATTTAGTTTTTGTATGAAGTGGGGATGCAAATAATCACACACACACACACACACACACACACTCTTGTCTTAGTCAGTAGTCAATACCATAGACTGTGGGGCTTAAACACAAATATTTATTTCTCACAGCTCTGGAGGCTGGGAAGTCCAAGATCAAGGTGCCAGCATATTTGATGTCTAGTGAGGGGCCTCTTTCCAGTTTGCAGAAGGCTACCTTCTTACTCTGTCCTCCCATGGCTGAGAGAGAACCCTCTGATCTCTTCCTCTTTTTATAGGGGCACTAATCCTATCATGGGGGGCCCCAACCTCATGATCTCATCTCAACCTAATTACCTCCCAACGATCCCATCTCAAGTACCATCAAATTGGGAATTAGAGCTTTACCCTATATCTTTGGGGGGGGGGGGCACAAACATTCAGTTTATAGCACTTCATTAACATAAGTTTTTACATTTTTAAACCTATACATAAACAACTATCTTATTTGATATGGTAAGTGTTATAACAGTAAGAAACAATTGACCCTTGAGATCAGGTGTGGCAGAAAATGAAGGTTTCCAGGAAGAGTAGATAATTTTTTCAAATGAAGAAAGACATAGTAGAGTAATTGAAATCATAATTCCACCCTTGAAATTGCAACATTTATTATCTAGCCACCTTCCAAATGCATACGCTGGGACGGACTCATGCACATATTAATGAAGATGATTTTTGTTTTATGAAAAGTTAATAGGTAAAATGAAATAATGGGTCCAGGGTTTAATCTCTAGTGAAGAAATGCTAAATTGATCTAGATTAGTAATGTTTGTTTATGATGCATCATGCCCCAATTGTTTCACGTTGCTGTCCTGGATATTTTGACTTAGACTGTCATCACGATATGCATTTTGCATTCAACAGTTTAAAAATTTAGATGATCTTCTCATTTTCTGATTAAATTTCTCAGGATGCTGTCATGACTGGCAAATATTTTTGCTACATTATAAGGTAAAGTATAGGAACCAGAAACCTGTTTAACATTTCACTTTCTTGAGTATTTTTTATAGGAGGCTTTACTGTTATTGCTGTTTGTGATTTTCAATTTGAAATTTGCCCTTGCATAATCTGACATCATATCCTCAAATCTGTTGTAATAAACTGAATTATCTCTTTGCAAGTGGTACTTCATAAAGATCCTTCTATATTTTGGGACAAATGAACAAAAAGTCATCACCTTCAAAGCAGTTGATAATCATATTTCACATCAAACTGTGTTGAAGGTGTTAATGTCTGGATTCTGCTCCAAAGAATAGAAACTTTTGTCATTTATATTTGAAAGAAACTAATTCTTTAAATTAAATTTTAACTTGGTGATAATTATAGATTCATATGAAGTTATAAGAAATAAAACAGAGAACTCTCATCTACCCTTTACCCAGTTTCCCCTCCTAGCAACATTTTACAAAATTGTAGTGAAATATCACAGCTAGCATATTGACATTATCCACCTAAATTATTTAGATTTAGTTTTATATTTTACATTGGAGTCTTCAAATCATTTAGTTTTTGTTTTTTAAGATAAAATATCTGAGAGCTAAATCTACTGACATGATTCTTTAGTTAAATTTTGTCTCTAATGCAAAGTTAAACCATCCTCACACAGCTCCAGTGAGTGAAGTTCTTTCTAAAGTTAAATTTAAATAAAACTTTTAAAGCAGAGTCTAAAAGTGTTTTCTAGCTATGAAAAGGGGGGAAAGTGCATTGTAGATGTTTAGGTCCTGAAATAAAGGGGAAAAGAACAATTTCCTACACTTTGAAAGTATGTATTCATTAATAAGCAAAAAATTGTCATCACTGTGGTGAGAATAATGACGTTTGTATATTTTAGCATTTGGATACATTCTACATGAAAATGGGTCTTTATAATTAAACTGTTATTTAATACAAATAGAAGTCTTAAGAGATATTATAGAGTGTTATAAAAGAACAATTTATCTTTTATAATGTAAGATACATTAGGGTAATAGTAAATAAAATATAATGTGTTACATTTGGCAGCGGACTTATTGTACATTTAGGTGAATGGGTTCATTAACCTCTCCCACTCATCTTCTCCATTTTGGAGACTAACTTTATATTACAATAGTAAAGGCAGATTGAAATCCTGTTTCACTGATGTTTTCTTGTATGTGCTCTTACTGATGTAGATTGAATGGAATAGCAGATACACTACACCTTGTAAAATGGGTTTCCAGAACTTCTAGTTTAACAAACATTTGTCTATTTCTCCAAAATATACTGCAAGTATTCTAAATATAAAGTGGATTACCTTTATCTGACATACTTGTATCAACTGTGTAACAATTTAATCTATTTAAAACTAAACTTGATTAAAGACATTAACAAACATCATGATATGGAATTTTAAGTTTTATACCTTTATGGAAATATGTTTTAAGCCATGCCTTTCAGTAATTGATATTTTTCACTAGAATATTTAAACGTTATGCTTACTTAAAATAATAGGGCAACCCTCATAGTAAATGAATCCTGATTTGGTGAGGTGACATGTATTAGTTTAATTTAAATTGGTATAAAATATTTTATCTGAATTTAGTTCTATAGGCCAGATAGAGAAAGCATGGAATTGACTTATGGTGGTTCATGACATTTTAGTGGCTAATTCCCAGGTTTAGGTGACACTCAACTCAGATATATTCAACCCACTTTTACAGTCTGAAGTTATGTCAACATAGCAGGCAATGTGGTCCAGAAAATCTAAGTGCTTATGGTGAGGTCCACTGCGAATGATAAATTGGTAAACTGACTTAATATATTGGCGTTACCATAACAACATCCTCAAAATCAAATCCTTGCTGCTGAAGCAGAGGAACAGATAGTGACTGAGGGCAAATCTGAAGCTAGATTCTAAGGCAAGCTCTTATTTGAAGCATTTATTTTCCCTGCCACATTTCTAGAGCTTTGCTCCAAAGGAAACATTGATTAAAGTGAGAGTCACACAGTAGAAATAATGTGGGAAACACATGACAACAGAGTTTATTATCAGCAATAGTTACGGTTTCCAAAGCTGACAGAGGAGATTGCCTTTACTGAGTATTCAATTTTTAAAGTTTCCTTTTTCTTTTTAATTTAACACAAAATTCCTGCCTGCAAACCATTGAAAGAATTGCCGTGAGTAGAATGGCATATTCACCAGTATTAGACGGAATCTTTTTTATTGTTTTCAAAGCCAGGATTTCTTCCAGGGAAAGTATGCTTAAATGCTTCCCCAGAGCTATGAGCCTTTAACCTAAGGCCTCGTCAGAGCTGTGTCCTCTTCTGTCCACCCACTCCTCCAGGACTTGAAAAATCTACTCACCAACATGTCAAGTGACTTCTCTTGAGGACCACACTCCTAAAAGTAGTAGACACAACAGTGAATTTAGGCAGAAATTCAGAAACGGTCATCTATAGTTAATTACATCCCTGTCATTCACTGTTATCATAGCTTTCATTTTCTATCAAAACTAATATACTTCTCCTAGTTGTTGTCTCTGTGACATTAATGTCCTCTTATTTTTTAGCTTAAGGTTTTATTTTTATTTTTAGCTTTTAATTTTTATCTTAAGTTTCTAGTATTCTATGAGTATAGATCCAGAGTAACTGTTTCTAAAATAATTTCAAACATGGAATCTTGAAATGCATTTTTTGCAAATTTCATCACGAAAAGTTGGGGGAGGAGCTTACATTTCATTAGTGGTCATCTTGTTGTGCTCATTTGTGCATGAGCTTGCTGCTTCACATGTCCTGTGTCCTTAGTTTCTTCAGGCAAATTTTGAGGAATTGAAGGACTGAGGACATATTCTTAAATTGTTTATCAATTTGAAACGGCAGACATAATTTCTCATTCCACCAGCTTTTTCAAACAAACTTGATTTGCTGCTTTCACTGGTGAGTTTCAGATTTTGGTGGCTCATTCAACATTTTGGGATTAAAAACACATATTTAGGGGCTGGCCTTAAGGCCCAGTGGTTAAGTTCATGTGCTCCACTTTGGCAGCCTGGCTTTCACCAGTTCAGATCCTGGGCGCAGACATGGCACCACTCATGAAGCCATGCTGAGGTGGCGTCGCACATAGCACAACCAGAGGCACTCACAACTAGAATATACAACTATGTACTGGGGGGCTTTGGGGAGAAGAAGAAGGAAAAAAATAAAGATTGGCAACAGTTATTAGCTCAGGTGCCAATCTTTAAAACAAAAAACACATATTTAGACAGTCTGAAGACAGTCTGAAAAATGTTGTTAGACAAAAATCATCAGTCCATACAGTATGATTCTAATGATGAGCCTGTAATGTAAAACCTATATTCTTTAAATTATATTTTCTTTAAAAATCAGTATTTTTTAAAGAAAGAGTCATTTTGGGTGTATTTAATTTTAACTATATATTCTAAAAGAGTCTCCAAAGTAAAATTTAATAAGCACACACACTTTTAAAGTACTAAAGTTTTGTTACCTGTTTACAGGGGTGTTTAGAAAGAAAAAGAAAAACAAAAAAGGAAAGTTATTAAATGTATCTCTGGCACTGAGGCAGTTACCTTTAAAATATTTAGCAGGCACTTAAGTTTGTTCTTTGTGGAATTCTGGGGGGCAGCTCCCATAGTAGGTAGGGTTGGAGACGTTCATGATAACTTAAGGAGGTAAAAATCCTAAACATATATAAGTAAATTATGAGTTAACACATGCTAATGGTTAACAGTTTAAAATCTGCAAGTTGATTTACCAAAGATTAGCTATAGTAGAAGAAAGTATAATGTCAGATGCAGTAAATAGCAGTTCTTGTACGTATAATATGTTAGGGGGCACAGTTTCAATCCCCTACTAAAATAAAACAAAAAAAAATTATATCTTCATAATTATGTGTGTGTATTTAAAGTCTGTTATTGACCTGAATATTCTGCCTACTTATCTCTGGGTTTTCTCTAATTTTCTAAAGACCAGTTAGAATCAAGACAACATCTTCAAATATTCTATCATGAGAATCTGGATTCCCTTTCATTGTATGTCAGGTTTGAAGTTGTGGTCGCCTCTCTGCTTCTGCAATCTTCTTTTCCTCGCATTTACTTCGGTCTGATACTAGATCTGTTCAGGCTCACTCATCTGTGCACCCCTCACACTGCATGGCACCTGGGACACAGGAGGAGTTTCTTAAATGCCTGGGGACACCCTCGCCCCACCCCGCTTAAGTTTACAGCACATGTGTTTTGTTCAATAATCCATTCTGTGTGATCCTAGAACCCTCAGGAGGAGCAAAGACTTGTCCTTAGAGATGTTAGCATTTGGAAGTTAAAAGTTCTTTTAAGGAGGCAGTCTCCTTGAGATGCTTAAATACATCTTAGAGTAACTGTAGAAACACGTCCTAGGTTAATATTGAAGTCTGTGTTGGGTCACCGGAAAAGGTTGTGCTGCGCTCTCTGAATTTGGAATGATCCTCAACCTAGAAAGCTTTCAGGGTGACATTTAGATGGAACTTTTTAGAAATATATCACTTTCCCAGGAAAGTACTGCCGAGTGGAGCAGATTTATGGAGCTAGAAGCCTATTCTGCAGAGCTGTAGATCACTCCTGTCGACCAATGAGAGTAGCTTTTCCTTTTTTTTTTTTTTTGTTTTGCAAATATCCACCAAATGTCCTTTGTCTTGTCTTTCCTTGTTGAAGTAACAATTCAGTCTGATTTTTTGTGTCTAAAAATTCTGATTGTTCCTTATTCTAAATCAGTTTTCTTGATTTTTGTTCCCAATCTCATGGCTTAAACAAATGTTTTTGTTTAACTGTATGTGTCAGGAATGATAGATTTAACAGCAAAGCATAAATGGTAGTTAAAATAGTAGACAGGTAGTTAAAAATCCAGTACAATAAATCACTGTATTTACCATATATTTGTAAGGCAATATTATTAAAAAGCAAACATGTGTGGGAGAAAAATAAATCAAATAAGGTTATTTTAGGACAACAATGTTAGAAAGTTCAAAGTTGTAATCATTATACAGAACATTTTTATTTAAAAAAGAAAATAGATCCTGCAGTTATTATCATTCAACCTATTTAAAGCTTCTAATAGTTTATATTATAAAAGTAATGTTTCCCTTTTTGCATAAAGCACCTGGTTTATGATTATAAAACTTATTATAATCTATTTGAATAGTGTGAAAATTCCCACTTATTGCAGAGCATTATATATATAATATCACAGATCAAAAAGCAGCAACTCTCTACTATTACCTTGTATATGATTAAAACATGACTTCACCAGATCTAAGTACTTTTGTATGTTTTCCAAAAGGATAAGCTAAATAATCAATTTTTCTTATAAGACCTTGTGATTTGATTAGTCAACTATTATAACTTACCTTAACTATCAATCATTTCCATGATCTTACAATCTGAAAAATATCTGTAGGGTGGTTACTAGTAATCTCATTCATGCGGAATAGTCGTTCATATATAAATGGAATAGCTTTGTGGTTTTTTCGAGTCAAATGTGTATATCAAAAATAGACAAAAAGGTTGAGGATACTATGTTAATACACACACTCAATGAAGGTACAGGTCAGCACATCTGTAGCCACAGCCTTAACAAATATCTTACTTTGCAATATATGATAAAAACGTTCTGTTGCAGCTCTCTAAGGTTTATAAAAGTATACTACAGTGAGTTATTTCAATCAGCACTGGACATTTTGGCTTGAATTCTTTTGTCTTCCGGAAAACATTGGCTTCCTTGGAAGGGGGTCATTTTGAAGGCTGGCAGCTATTTCTGACTGCCGACTGCCACTGAGGATTTTCATCACTAATAACAGGAAGTATAAATAAAATCTGACCACAACTGGCTAATTTGGGTCCTTTTACAACTACAAATAACTCCAAGACTTTTGCTTAAGGTGTCACACCAGTAGTATGACTATTTCAATTTTTTTCAAGTCAGAAATAGGCATCTCTCTCTTACTGTCATATGAAAGATAATTAACAGATCTTGTCTGTGACTCCTGGCTTAGGAAACTGATTTATTATGGATTGGGAAATAACAGAGAATAAGAAATCTTGAACTTTGCTGTCTCACAACCGTTCTTCTCGCCATCGTGGAATTTGATTTAATGTACCCTCGTCTTGGACAGCATTCAATGCTTCTATACTAGAAGTTCTAGAAGTGTGTTCTTGCTGCAGTTTCACACTAAGGACATGATTATTGCAAAACTCCACTATATTTGAAGTTATTTTCCCTTGTGTGGTTTGCAGCCACCTAAACACAAGAATGGAGCAAGCACTTGAAATAATTTTGGGGGGCTGGCCCTGTTGCCTAGTGGTTAAGTTCAGCATGCCTACTTTGCTTTAACTAAAGTTTGTGGGAGCTCCTAATACCTAGAAACAGTGCTGGACCTTACCACCAGACAACTCCAGTGGAGAAGCTACTACTGTTGATGCAAGACCTGGGGCACAGGGCTCTGCTGTGAGGCCCTCTGCTGAACAGCTTCCCCAAGCTGGATCTCTCTCTGCCATGCTCTGAGACCCTCATCAAAATGGAGTCTCGATATAACCACCTTCTCAAGAATCTCTCCTCTAAATTTAAATCACAAACAAATTCATCTCTGCTGTACATGCAAAGGGAAAATGGTTTGTGCTTTAAATTTAGAGAAAGATTTCTAAGGTGAAGCTCTTTCCAGACCTGGACGCAATATTCAAGACATACAGTTCAGAGCCAACCCCGATGGCCTAGTGGTTAAAGTTTGGCATGCCCCACTTCAGTTCTTGGGCACAGAACCACATCACTCATCTGTCAGTAGCCATGCTGTGGCAGTGGCTCACATAGAAGGACTGTAAGAACTTACAACCTGAATGTACAACTAGGTACTAGGGCTTTGGGGAGGAAAAAAAAGTAAAACAAGAGAGAGGAAAATTGGCAACAGATTTGCTCAGGGTAAATCTTTCCCAGCAAAAAAAAAAGTACAGTTCAAAAAGCAAGAACAGTGTTAGCTATAAAGCTGTCATATCATCATAATGGCTTGATCTGGCAAATCGTAAGTTTTTTCCCCAGATAATGGCTTATAACCCCATTTAGATGGTGAGAGAACAGAGAAAACAATAGGGGAGATGCAAAATTGTAAAAATTATTTACATTGGACTTGGGGTAAGGAGAAACTGATGCCACATGCTAAACCTAATATGTACCTATGGCTTTTTAAATAATAATCAGAATTCAATTAAGTGATTTCCTAACTACAAGTTAGAAATCAGTAGCTATCAGTTTTTGATTAACATTAGATTCAATCATTCTAGAAGTTAGGTATGTTTTGTCACATATCAGCTCACTTAAACAATTGAGAACCTAATTTCTAACGATGTTTATGCAAAGTAATTCTAACTATATTCTTCAAAGAGGAAATGAGTTACCTAATTTGGTAACTGTGCAAAAATCTTCACCTGTCAATCACGAGCATGAAGTACTCCTGCAGAGGGCATGAGGCCCTCTGAGGTACCTGGGCAAAGTCTAAAAATAGCTACCATTGACTGAGCCCTTAGCACAGGCATTGCTCTAAGAACTTTATGCATGCTAACTTTTCTTTCTACCAGACTTTTGAGGTAGGCGCCATGATTGCCAGATGAGGAAACTGAGGTGTAGCTTGACAAAAGATCACTCAGCACACTTGTGGCAGAGTAAAGGACTTTACACAAATGATCTCGCCCCCTGTGCTCATGTCCTGTAGAATATCCTACACTTGGGTGGGCTGAGATGTGTGTGAATATGATGGAATCAAGTTATAAGGCAAGGGTAATGGGACAGTCTCTCATGTGATAACATCATGTTACCTAAGACTCCTTTGTAGAAGACTGGAGAGTGTTCTGCTGGCTTTAGAGGAGTAAGTTGCCACATCTTGAGATGTGGCTAGGACCTGAGGGTGGCTTGTAAGAGTTTAGAGCATCCTGTGCTGACAGCCCACAAAGAAATGGGGACTTGCATTTGTTCAACTTTCAAGGAGCTGAATTCTGTCATCAACCTGAACTAGCATGGAAGAGGACCCCGGGCTCCAGATGAGAACTGCAGACTGGCCCGCAGCTTTATTTGTCTTGTAAACAAATAAACTGAGGACCCAGTGGAGCTGGACCTAAATTCCTGACGCAAGGAAACAGATAACATATTTGGGTTGTTGGAAGCCTCTAACACTGTAGTAATCTGTACCACAGCAAGAGAAAGCCAATACATATGACGAAGGTCACCTCGCTGACGAGAGGTGGAGGAAATAATTTTACCCGTGAAACCTGACTGCAAAGCCTCTGTCTTTCCTATTTGTTTCATTGCCTCTCAGAGGAAACAAAGTAACCATGTCCAGGGGAACTATCACAGGCCCCTCACACTCCAGGCCAAGCTATTGGGTGATACCACTGTCATTAGAGAATTGGAATTTTGTCCTCTGATGTCCAAATTTGAATGCAAATTATTGACAATTTAAAATATAATTGAGTATTAAGTTATGATTAGCTCTCTAACCTTTTAAAAAACAACAAGAAAAATTTTCTAATCATTAGTTCGCTTGTTTTAGGAAATATAGATCCTTCTGAATCAGGTCTTTTAACTTTAAGAAGATTTTCTTTTTATGCAAAATACAATTTTCTGGTCTGAAACAATAATACAACATAAAACCACAATAGATCTAAGGTATTTTAAAGATCATGTTCCTCTTAATACCTACTTTTTCCAAAGTTTATATCAAATATACCATGTCATTATGTAACATACCATTATCATTATGTAATTTTTGTTTTTCTTTGTGCTTATCTCATGACTTTATCAAAAGCCATACACACACACACAGAGTCATTAATAAATTTGCGTTGCAAATTGTTCTTATATTGAGTTCCTAATAAAGACTACATAGATAATTTGAAACAACTTCAAGAAAGAAATAAAGGAAAAGTGCTTATTAAATATAGTATCATGGGAAATTAGTAAACAAATCTGAAAAATATATAGCCTAATGAAGATTTCATTAGTATACTCACAGACATAGGCTATGTATTCCTCCATTGTCAAAGTTAACTAAATTTCTCTTCAAAATACTGCTTTAAACAGATCACTGTGTTTTCTCATCTTAGAAATATAAAAATTATTCATTTTTGTTTAACTGTATAATAGTCATTAAAGTTTATTCTTGGGATATTGTAAATAATTTGAGACTAATTGACAATTCTAGGAAAGATGACTACAGAAGTGTCTTTTTAAAACTTATAGTAATGTGCCATTTTTATTGTTTTTAAAGGTGTAAACATTTGGTTAAATAATAACATTCTTATTCCAAATCTGTACAAAGGTCATTAGCCATTAATTTTGCCATATTCTCCACTATGAGAAGCAATATCTTTAGCTAGCTCTATGTACAAAAGCGTCAAAAACCTAAAGAACATCTATTTAGGGAATAAAATTTCTCTAAATTATCACCTTTCCTCCAAAATGATGTATTTTTCATAGTATTAGGGCATGAATGGAAATTATTTCACAAAGTAATATTTTGAAATACATACAAATATGCCCTGGTGCTAATTTTCATATGCATACTCTTTTATTTAGGCACATGTATGTCTATATGTATGATGCATATTTCAGGTTTTACTTAATTCATTTAAGGTATTACTACAAAAGTTTCTGTAAATATTTTAGACTAACTATTCAAAGAATAGTCTTTATAATGAAAAACTGTCTATCATGAGAGCCCAGATGGTAATTATTCTGTATTCTTGTATTAGTCTGTGCTCTCAACAGGTATTCGTAACCAGTGTTCTTAATTGAACCCTAAATTGGATTTAGAGTTATTTTTCTTGCTTTGTGCTCCAAGAATCTTCACTTTAGATCCTTCTAAGGTTGTAACAGCTTCTATAGAAGGCACAATTTATCATCTAGCTTTTATACAAATGTGACAAGATCTCATTATATTTCTGCCACTGGATTTTATCGCTTTAATAATCCATTGCAATATTTATAGAATGGCATGATGAATCATATTATATTTATCATATCATACAACAAATAGCATGACATACCAATAAATCATTCCATTCTGGAGTGTTGAAATTATTCTTCTAAACTAGCATCAAAATGATGAGTCAGCATATTGTCTCAATCAAATCTATAGTCTTGCATAAATTTATACAGTAGAATGGTTAATGCATATGGAAACTCAAAATTATTTAACCATTTTATAATCTCTTACCAAAGCAAATGTATTTAACTGTACAAAATATTACATTCCAAAATGAAATATTTCTTATAAATTAGCTATTGTCTTAAGAGCAATTCAACTGATGTAAGACTAATAAAACTTTGTACGAACCGAGATGTCTCAACATTTTTCCTATTAGCAAGATGGATTGGAGGAAAAACTATTTTAATGATTAGGAATCACCAGGAAAGAAAGGAATATAGAAATATGACTCAACCTACCAATTAAATAGTTGAGAAAACAGGTTCACATGTTAAGGAATGTAATCAGTTAGACTGACTAAGAAGTGATAACAGAAATCGGATTTACAAACACTTATTTTGGTGTTACGTTATACTAAATTCTTCTTTTTTATTCTTTTTAAAATTTGTTTATTCAATTTTAAGGGTTTAATATTTTATGTAAATATCAAAAGATAATCAGGCTGATACATATAGTGAATCATATGGTGGTAGGGTCTTTTGGAGTCCAACTGCTATTATATTGGCTGTATATTTGAGGGGAACAACTTCTTTTCAGTTGTCTTTTTGCTGTAAAGTGGATTATTCATAAACTCTTTTGAAACAAAGATACTTCCCGTATGGATTGAATGTTTGTGTGCCCCCAAAATTCATATGTTGAAATCTTACCCATCAATGTGATGGCATTAGGAAGTGGGGCCTCTGGGAAGCAGGTAGGTTTTGAAGGTGGAGTCCTCATGAATGGGATTAATGCCCTTATAAAAGAGACCCCAGAGGGCTCTCTCACCCTCTTTCCACTGCTGTGTGGGGATACGATGAGAAGTCAGCAGTCTGCAGCCCAGAAGAGGGCTCTCGCCTGAACGTGTTGGTGCTCTGCTCTTCTTGCCTCCAGAATTGTGAGAAATAAACTTCTGTTGTTATAAGCCACTCAGTCCGTGGTAATTTGTTATAGCAGTCCAAACTGACTGAGACACTTCCCATGAATATCTCCCACTTAGAATATCAGCGTGATTCTGGGATGTCCAAGGTGAATGGCTGAACCAGGAAGCCCAAGGCAGTCGTTGAGCACAGGGGTTAAGGGCATGGATCCTGGTGTTGGCCTTCTTGATTTGAATCCAAGATCTGCCACAAATCAGAAGTGCGATCACAGACAAATTTTGTTAAGTTATATAGTTTCTTAATCAGTTCCCTTCTATTAAAAATGAGGATAATGGATAATACAACACAGCTCATAGATCTGTTGTGAGATGGAATTATTAGGTGTTAAGACCAGAAGACACTATCTGCATTAATTAACATCAATACATAGTAGCTATTGTTCGTAATAGCAATAGAGAGAAGAGGAATCTGACCAAATGTTTGGAAAACATGTCAAAAAGATGGACAACCAAATTTAATCAAATAGCTTAGGGAATGCCTTAGTTTCTTTGGTTTTTCTAGCAATAGAGCAAACCAGAGCCTCAGAATTGTTGAAAAAAGCTGTGGTTTTACTTTGGAGATCCATAAATAGTTCAGGCTGCACGCAGCCTGAGATTTTTTTTTCTTTATATTCTTCCTTATCCTGTAATGTTTAATTGTACTTGGTGTTATAGCAAAAGCATCTTCTAGAGGGCGTAGTTTCTTCCAATGACAAAGTATGACATGTATCTTTCCTCTGTAGAGCTTCACAAATGTTCCAGTTGCCAAGATTTACTTTGGCCTTCTATTCTTGTCACATGAGAAATCAACTGAAAACAAAAAACAACAAACTCCTCTAAAATGTACACAATTGTGTACTATTTCAGCACTATTATTAAGCACATAGTGCTTTGGTTATTTTACCCTTAGGTAACTGCGGAATTTTCAAAGGAATGAAAAGTCAATGTTTGGGGTTAAGCCCTAAACTATCATTTCCTTTCTTAACAAGCATCTAATATGTGACAGACACTGATTTAGGTGCTGGAGATACAGCAGTGGACAATAGACAAAAGTCCTTGTCTTCTTAGAACCCATCTTCTAGTGTGGTAGGACAGTCACAAAGAAAATACACACGCAATATGTTTTATGACGATAAGAGCTAAGGGGGAAAATATATATGGAGGGTAGCGGGATACAGACTAAATAGCATGGTCAGGGAAGGCCTCACTAACCAGGTGACATTCAAGCAAAAACCCAGAGGAAAAGAGATGACAAGCCCACACAGCATAGCATAGTGCTTAAGAGCACAGTCTTTGCAGGTAGAAAACCTGCAGGTGCCTGATGTGTTTGAGAAATGGCAAGGAGTTCTGTGAGACTGGGCTGCAGTGAGCCAGAGAGACAGTGAAAGCAGAAGGAGGTAGAGAGAGAATCAGGCCAAATTACTCAGTCCCTTGTAGGCCTTTGTAATGTCTCAGGCTTTTATGCTGAATGAGATGGAAAGCCACTGGAGAGTATTTATCTAGACATGCATCATGATCTGGCGTACATCATAAAGGATCACTCTGGCTGCTCTGCAGAAGAGGCTGTGAGAGGCCAGGGTGTGTTTATTTGGAAACACCAAGCCTTCCACTTGTGAGCTAGATCCTATCATCTCCCACCCAACTCAGGGACATTATTCCACCAACTTTCCTCTTTCTTCTGCATCATCAACTCTTCTCTTTCTAGTTAATAACTTTCTTCATATACGAACATGCTACAATTATTCTTAGAACACCTTTCCAGATCTTACAACCCTCACAAGGTACTGCCTCCTTTCTGTGAGATGTAGAGCAAAACTCCATGGAGTAGTAGTCTGTACTCATTGTTCCCAAATCCTTTCTTGTTGCTTTGGAGATTGTACCCCAATCTATCTTCCCTTTCACTACTTCACAAAACTTTTTTTGCCAAGGACAACATTGACATCCAAATTCTTCAACTCTCAGTCCTTTTCTCAGCATTTCACATGAGTAATCAATCTTTCACTTCTCCTTGGGAAATTTTCTTCACTTGGTTTCTAGGACACTATATTCTTGGTTCTACTTACCTACCTAACTGCTGCTTCTTAGTCTCCTTTGCTGATCCCTCATCTTTCTGATCTCTAAATTGCAACATGATAGAGTTAAATTCCGGCACATATTTCCTTTATCCAAACTTATTCCCCTGTTGGTCTTATACTTTAACTCTCATGTGTTTACCATTAACTTCCAAATTTTTATCTCATCTTCATTGCTCTGCTGAACTCTAGAATTGTGTATTCAACTGCCTGGTTGATAGTTCCACCCAAAATCTAATAAGTAACTCAACATTATCATTTGCAGAATTGACCTTATGATCTTCCCCCAAAACCTGATACTCTCACAATCTTGTTCAACTCAATAAGTAAATTCCATTCTTCAATTATTTAAACCAAAACCCATGGAGTCATCTTTAACTGTTATTTTTCTTTTGTCCCATATTCACTTCATCAGGAAATCCTTCAAGTCTACTTTCAGATAGAATATAGAATCAAGGTATTTTACACTGATACCACACTGGTCCAAACCACTATCAGCTCTCAATGAATATCGCCATAGTCTTCTATCATTTGAGTCTCTTAATCGAGAGCAGATGAAGCTAAATAGCAGGTTTATTGCTGATTCTTTCTTGCTGATATGATGATTATCATAATTTTGTGGGTCTTATATAATTGGCTTATAAATTATGCTACCTCATTAAAAGTATCTGCACCATGTCCTTTATGATCATTAAAAACATTCTAAACACCCTTTAACAAAATCTTGAGAGAAATTTCCTTATATGGATGACTTTCAATGGTCAGCTCTTGCTCAAGAACAAAGGACAAATTCAGAGGTAAGTAAAAGAAAATCTAAGCTGAGTTCAGAGAGAGGAGGGTTATTGCTTTACTGGAATTCAGAATTATTTGAGAGTCTTAATGTCATAAGAAGAAGTGGATTCTGCATAAAGGAAGTCTTGTAAGTATCTCATTAGCCACCCAGTTTTTATAATCCATCTAATTAAGTGTTGCATTCCCTGGGTTAAAGGTAGCATTTTATGGTTCATAATTTCTACATTGCTAAAGTTTTTAATCTGGTCATAACACTTGACTGGTTTTCTTTCATACTTAGGTTTTTAGGACGTTGTTCACGGAGTTGATAATTTAATCCATTCAAAATCTATAGATAAATTCAATTGGTTCTAATAATTTGCTATTATCGTTTATCTCAAGTTGCTTCATCATGAATGCTCCCTTAAGATCCCATGTTTGTCAAAAATAGTTCTTTAGGTTCTCATAAAACACTTTTGTAATTGGAATTCCCCCATCATTTTCAAAGATAAATAGAAGAACTTAGAAATTAATTTGACCCTATTGCTTCTTTGGCACCCTACTGAATTACTACCTAGTTTCCTATAAAAGCCATTATCTCATTAGTAATTATCTCACTTATAATATATTATATTAAATATAAAATATTATGAACTAGTTAGGTTATCTGCCCTCTTGCTATATAATTAGGCTGTTAATTTATACTTTAACTGGGTTTGAAATATAACATTTAGGATATATTTGTATTTTTGAGTATTTCTTATTTCAGTCAAGATTTGATGTTCTTCAAATACAAGTTCTTGCTTTGATTTATATCAACCTTTTGAGCAATTTTCTCATTTTCTAATGGAATTTTTTTAAGAACATAGATAAATTAAGGAATGAGGTTGCCATTTAAATTTGCTAAGAGAGTTGGAAGACACTGATAGTGACACCAGTAATGATTTACAAGTTTAGGAAAGAACACAAGATCCTGGGGTCGGCCTGGTGGCGCAGCAGTTAAGTTTGCACATTCCGCTTTGATGGCCTAGGGTTCACTGGTTTGGACAGATCCAGGTGCGGACATGGCACTGCTTGGCAAGCCATGCTGTGGCAGGCGTCCCACCTATAAAGTAGAGGAAGATGGGCATGGATGTTAGCTCAGGGCCAGTCTTCCTCAGCAAAAAGAGTAGTATTGGTGGCAGATGTTAGCTCAGAGCTAATCTTCCTCAAAAAAAAATTAAGAGGAAAGCAAGATCCTTTAGTAAAAATGGAACACAATGTATTTTTAATGATCATATTTTTTATTATTAATAAAAAGCTTATGTTTTAAACATAGAGACAAATATAGACTTGTAGATTCTTAATGTCAAATTGATATTTCTTTCTGGTAGTTTGGTCTAGTTTTGTCCATTTTCTTCTTTGTGCAGCAAAAAAAAAGACTATTTTGGGAAACATGCTTCAATGTCAAAGAAAGTGTGTTAATAGTTGTCTCTACAGTATATATTCTCGAATCCATGTTATACTACATCCTTTCACTCTTTTTAAGTCAGTGGTTTAGGACATAAAAAAAAATTGATGTTTCTCAAATCACTCTTGTGATTTGTTCACACACATTGTGGTTTAGCATTCTAGGGCTGTTTGGGTGGATTTAAAGATTGAGTTGCTCTGTAACACTACAATCTAAGAAAGTTTTTCTTGGCTTTTAAATCTAATCTCTGAGGCTGGATAATAGTCTTTCTTTCCAAAAAAAAAAATCTGCTTGAATTTTTTTTCCCTGAAGCATGTCAAATTCTTAGTTCCTTTAGGATATAAAGGAAAAGCGATTCCAACCATTGTGTAGAACCTTTTTCATCTTCCCCCCCCTATTTTGTAGAGCAATTTTTCAAAGGGTAGATAATATTGCATTTCCCAGTAGATTTTTTTTTTGTGTTAGCATGAGCATAAAACAAAACTTAGCGATACATAAACCAGTTTATTCAATAAGATGTTTCTTTTATTTATACTCTAGATCATTTTTATTAATAAAGACAGAAAGATAGTTTAGAAACTTGGTTTATAACCTAGGAATTCTATAAAATTCCTGTAAAATGTGTACCTATAATGTAGATTAAATGAAAGTTGTTTTTTTTTTAAGAGCTTTTGTTTACCGACTCCCATAGTATCAGAACACCTCATATTATGGCTTAACCTGTTATTCAGAAATAATGCTCTTTAATATCACATATTATTCTTAAAATGAAAACAGTATAATTCAACTGAATATTTATTAAGACCTTCACTGGTAAAGAGCTAAGGAAGCCTAAAAGATGTCTGGCATATGGCCAGTGGTCTCAACCAGCATTTCACTGGTGTAAGAATGTGGGCAGGCCTCAAAGGCAACTAGAATAAGAAGCAGAGAACTGACACTTGTCTCTATACCTGTTTACACCTCAGTTTCCTCATCTGTCATGTGAAATTGATAAGTAGAATCCACATCCCAAGACTATTAATGTGATGTATATTAAATATTCTTATGCTTTGGTGTCGCAATTTTTCGATGGTCCACAGTAAACCATTATCTTTGTATTTTGTTTTCTTTATTCTTTCCTCAGTCACTTGAATTAACTATTGGGACCAGAGTGAGAGGACTGATCTGCTTATTGTTCCTATACTTTTGTGCAAATGTAGAGGAGGTCACTTTCTTTAATTAAGTCTGGTATCTTCATTTTATATACATGCCTTTAATATTTTCAAAACTTTGGAGATATTTAAAAAATTAAGCCTAATTGATTTGTGAAATTTTTAGTATGAGTATTTTTATTCATTAAAACATTAAATTAATTAAAAAGTTAAACACAACAGAAAGAGGACAATTATATAAAAACTGAACAATGTTCAATTAAATTGGATCATAGTCAAAGGCATCTGGGATGTCAGTTATTAGAGGTGAGCCTTGAAAAATTGAATCCTTGTATATCATTATCTTATAAAAATAAATTATGCCGGTTCAACTAGAGAGATAAGCAGAGGGTTGGCAAATGTGAATACAATTTTCCTTTTAAAAACATTCCTAACTGGTGCATTTCCTTGAACTTGCACTCCAATGTGGTTTCTCTGTTGGAGTCAAGTGGACACGTGAAGTCGAGGCTCAAGGCCCCCAAATAGGGCATTTCTACCCTTCTAAGTCATCAGAAAATATGTCAGGGGTTGTTGGGAGAAGTCAGTCCCTGGCTCCACATTTTAACTCTGCTGCACTGAGAAACAAAATAGCCAAGGAAGCTCCACACTTCACAATGGCGGGGACCAGGCGAGAAGGAGAGCCCCATGGTGGCACATGATTCTTTAATATATATCCAGTGAGCCTGCCACTCGCCAATGGAACCCATGCATTGTTAATGTATTAACCAATTAGACTAGTATTTCCTCCCTTCTTAAGAGGAGTGACTAAAGAAATTGGAAAACAGGTGAACAGAGGCACAGGAGCACATGGACTCCCTTTAGAATGAGGAAAAATGGGTGATTGAGTAAAAATGAGAGAACAAAATGAAGTTAAACTACTAAGTGAGATGTACTAGTGTGTTAGATTAAATGTTTGTTATTAATCTGGAAGAATTTGTATAAAGGAAGATATGACACTGTTCTTACTAAAATATAAATGATACACAAAGGGAAATAGTCCAAATGTGCCAGTCTTTTTAAATGAAAACAAAGAGTTCTGGGCCAGCCCCATAGCCGAGTGATTAAGTTCATGCATTCTGCTTTGGCAGCCCTGGGTTTTGCCGGTTCTGATCCTGAGCGCAGACACAACACTCATCAGGCCATGTTGAGGTGGCATCCCACATAGCACAACCAGAAGGACCTACAGCTATAATACACAACTATGTACTGGGGGGCTTTGGGGGAAGGAGGGGGAGGGGGACCGAGCGGGAGAGGGAGATTGGCAACAGTTGTTAGCTCGGGTGTGCCAATCTTTAAAAACAGAAAGCTCTATTTCAGGAATAGCCGTTTAAGGCATTTGTAAAGAAGATACAAAAATAAGTTGAAGATTAACGAAACGGTAAAATAGCATCTGTAACATTCCTAAAATAAATTGCTCCTTTAAGTAAAGGTTAATGAAGTTATGCTAATTTTATATAAGTAAAAATAATTAATATGTGACAAAGTTTTTCATATTCATTAAAAATATACATTTGGGAAGAGAGACTTAAATCAGAGGGAGTGAGTATGAACAAAGTAGAAAAGATTCAGACACAAATGCTAATTTACGAATGTGGTCATGTTTATTCTGTTGAATTCTTCATTGAAATGGCAGACGCGCCCTCTGCATTATCTTGCCCCGAACCTGCTGGGATGCTGCTCTGCTGGTGTGGAACTGTGTCATGCAGGCTTCTTGTGCCAGAGGCACCTCCTAGTGGCTGATCCAGTATCAAAGATGAGTAGCTTCAGTGGCTGAGAGTGATCAGGACAGTAAGAAGAATGTGGATTTACTATCAGGGAACCAGGAGACGGTAGTCATATCTGCAGGTTGGATGCGATGAGATCAGGATTACAGGATATCTAGCATCACTAGCGTAACTAGGACTTTCTGAGTGCTGTCCCTTTGCTTGTAACTTCTGTCCAAAGTTAAGTGAGGGAAACAGGAAAAATAGATCTCTTGGGGACACTTCCCATGTTGTGGCTAGGGTTGCTATTTTAGATATAACCAGTATCGAAGAGCTTAGATGTGCTACTTGGAAAACAGATTTATAATTTCTTAGTAAGGATGAATTAAATATAACATTTTATGTAATGTGATGACATCTTTTAGCCAGGTACCACTCTTTTCAATGCAGTGATTCTATACATTATCGCAATAATGATAATAAACAAAACAACATCTGAAATCTGGTCCCATCTCTACCCTCAATGGCTCCCCATGAGTCCATGGAAAGGAGATAAAATATGAAGGAAGAGTAGCATTTATTTCATACCTACAAAAGCCAGGCTTAGTGCCAGGAACTTTGTGTTGTCATTATGTTTAAGCATGCTAACGACATCATGAGGGAACTGTTCTTATCTCTATTAAAAAGCAGGTGATAAAACAGGATCAGAAAGGTTAAATAACTTGCCCTGAATCTTTCACAACTAATTGGCAGAAGAGCTGGGTATTCAGTTTTAAAGCTGTCCTATTTTAAATTCTGAGCAATTCTAAATCCTTTACCACTTAAGACATTATTTTAAGAAATACCTCATACTGAAAACCTTTCACAAAGCCAGAAGGTTATTAAAGTTTTTTATGTATGCATTTTACCAATACTGTGTCGTTTTTTGTGTGTGACAACAATTTTATCCACATTGAGATCTTTTTCCAATAGGTGTGGTTTGTATCTCTTTTTTACTCTCACTCAGATTCTGCTTAAGATCAGATGTGTCCCTTTGCTGGATGATTAACTTGGTGATATATAAGTCAATACCCTTGTATCAGATTTCTTTTCTGAATTGTTGTCAAAATAACTGACCTATGAGGGAAATGCATACGGCTTTCACCAGCACAACCGTTTTGAATTGCCAGCAAATAAATCCTGTGACCAAAAAAGGCCACATTAGCCTACAGTTGACTATGGCTGGCATTTTAGCGTGACACAAAGAAGTGAAATCATAAAGAATCCTACTGACATTTTACAGTATCTGCATTCTTTTTATGGAGGGTGGAGGGGCTTCATTTATGCATTCTAAGGAACAAAATTTAGCTAGTAATTAAAAGTATTTAACCCACATAAAGTCTTTTATGCAGGCCATAAAATTAATTTTATTACAGAAATTGCATTACACTTAACAGCTGATGACCTTATCTTACTGCAGTAATGTATTTTTCATTAAAATGAAACATTGTGTTTCAGAAGCAGGAGCCAAGAATCAGGCCTTGAGTTGGAAAGGGGCACATGTATTATGTACAATCGCTGTCTTCTGAAAGAGCGTATAACCTGGCGTTTCTCAGTTTATTACTGCGTCGAGATGAGCAGATTTAAACTCTAATTAAATAGATGCCATACATTGTCTTTTTACAACTCAGATGACTTTAACTGTTGTACTGTCAGACCAGCCTTGGTAAATTATAACAGTTGTTTTGGTCTTTTATGTAAGCTCTGATATGTAGGTTGAATTTATCGTGAAGTTGGAGCATTGACTGTATTTCCACTAGCCAATATTTCTCTGTTTAATTCTGGCCATACCTAGCTACTACAGTGTTTTATTCACTGGCAGTGCAAAGTGAATTTTGTTTGTTTTTATTTTAGTTATCAGCAATCGTCTGAGAGACATACTTTTCTGTAGTGCATAGACACAGTATGAATGGAAACTTAAATAAAGAATTGACTTTATAAAGTAGTTATTGTATTTTAAATATTTTCCATGTGTATAGGAGAGGAAAACAAGCTACTAGAGATTAGGGTACTTTGAAGTCTCATGTAAACTTAACAATCTCTTTTTTAAAACCTTAATGAATTTTCAATATTAGGACCCTTCTCAAAAGACTAAATTGAATCACTTTATATGGTTTGGGTAGCATTTTTCCTGAATTATTATCATATGAAAATAGAAGTATTATACCGAAGACTGACTAGGAAATTCATATGGTTATAAAACTAAAATTTAAAGATACTTTCACATGTCAGGACAAAAAAATGGGTAAATATTAAAATAGCCTTAGATTTAGTGTTGTAATAAAAAAAAAGGTAGGCTAAAATAAATAATCAAGAAAGTGAACTAGCAGGGGAGAAAATAGATTTAAAGAGAGATTCTATTTGAAATCAAAGACAAGCACTAGTTATCAACTTCCATGGATAACCATACCCGCTTCTCACCAAAACAAAACATTGTAATTTCTCCATTTCTTAGCAGATTTCTGCTAATAACCCTGCCTTCCATCCTCACTTCCATTTCTTGGAGCACCGCTTTATTTTCCAAAAGTAAACAATACTACAAAATATTTCTCTTTTAGCAGTGGTTACAAAAGAGTAGAAAATCAATACAACAGTCCTATGATAGAGTTTAACAGACACATAAGAACCTATAGTTTCATTATTGGTTGTGAGTTAGGTCATTTTCTTTTGTTAATGGATCTGAGTTGATATTTTAAATTGCCCCGTTGCTTGAACCATAAACTTATTTTACAGAAATAAGTTTGGACATAGTTGGAGGATTTGAGGCATCTTTTATGTGATACAATCCTAGTGTTTGATTCAATGGTAATATTGGTTTGTTTAATATTTTAACTGATGTAATACAATATTAAAGATTTAGGAAAAGATCTTGGAACATGTATTGAAGTAGAGAATATATTATGAAATAACTTTTACCGTCTATTTTAGAGATAAGTAAACCTTTTTATCTTCATAATCTGTTCAAATTAGAGCCTTAGTCATTCCATTTAAAATAATTTTATCTTATAAGTGAATTTTTTCCCTTAAACATCACTATTTAATGAAGCTGTACTGTGATTAGAAATTTAATTTTGGGAATCACACCCAATAAAGTGAAACTACGAAGAGTATATGGTAAAATATTAGTTGATCTAAATTCAGTTTTAAGGTAACATCTGAGCAAGAGTGTTCAAATTATAAATAAGGGACTAACCATAAACAAAAAATTTCTACAAAAGTTCTGAAAAATGGCTCCACATAAAACATTGTCACCAGAAAAATGAAAGAATGGAAATAGGACCAATATGTGCTTGAGTGTTGCCCCCAGATATTTCATATCAAGAATGCACAAGAATAGGATAAGGAGACTTGATATTCATATAGACAATGTTTAAATGGTTTCTCTTTTGTGTAGAAACATGACACATTTTGATTTCTCCTGTTTAGGGTGAGATTAAATCTAGCCAGAGGAAAGCCAGCGATGCAGCTGTCAGCTCACAAACAATTTGATGAGGACCAGCCATTCTAATTGGGGTTTGCAGGCCCTGGCCAGGAGGCTGATGAAAACACCCCTTTCCAGCCATTAGGCCCAGTGCCCAATGTATAGGGGCCACCAGAAAACGGGGTCTATTTTTGGTTGCCATCAAATATCCTAATATAGTAAGATGTCGAAGACATTTACCACTCAGTCCTGATCTAAAATTCAAGTGTGGTTGTTTCTAATGCTCTCATTAGAAACCCATATAAAGCCCAGCTTGTGCAAAACTTTCAGGTGGAAAGGAGAACTGAAGGCTGGATTGTATCACAAAACTAGCATCTCAGCCTTTGTGGTAGGGCTTATTTTCCTTAAGAATATACCACCTTCTCTTTTTTTATTTCCGCAAAAGATGCTATTTACTGCCATTGTTGGGTTTGAGATCTACCTTGTTTGCTAATCAAATTACCATAAAATTGCTCTGAGTAGTTGCTTACAGAGGTTTTGATCATATGTGTCCACTCACTGTCTATTCAGACATTACATTTATGAGTGAAGATGTTTTAAGATGGGATGTCTGTCTTTATTTTCATCATTTTCACCATTTGAGTGGCAAATTATTTATTAAATTTTGGTTTTAACTCTCTAGAATAGATCTCAATATGCCAAGGATATGTAGGAAAGATATATAACTCTTTATGAAAAGAAAGCAGAGAAAAATAGGTCAGTTTTTTCTTCTTTGGAGTAGTGGAATTGCCATATTTAAAGAATTCTTAGAGAATATTTCTAATCCCTTGCTTTTGTCAATATCACATGAAATTATGCTATAGTTTGTCCTGTCAATATCCCTTTAAAAAATATTCTCTAGTGCTGGAAAGACTGGTTTGTTTGTGCAAAAAGTAGCAGCTAACTGAAATTTATAGCATTTCTTCAAAAAAGAAAGCATTTTTAGGACTCTATGGCAAGAGAACAAAGTGCATTAACAGTCCCTTTCAAGCTACTTTAAGTAAAACTTGTGATAATTATTAAAAATATGTTTTATAATTTTTTATGAAATGCGATACAGATACACATGCTTTATAACATACAAACTGTGTTCTTTCTTAAGCAGACATTTCTTAGATGCTTGCTCAATGAAGATTAAGAATCTATGTTTCCAAAACATAATGTAGATACTTAAATTTTGTCCTAGCTCTGCCTCTTCCTAAATATATGAAGGGTCCTGTAACTCAACCTATCTGTAAGGGTAAATGAGGAAAATTGTACCTCAATAAAGAGACACTGTAAGAGTAATATTTGATATTATGAGCTTAGTTTGGCCTCAATTAAGTGATCAATAGATGGTAAAATAATAATATTAATAGGTAACTCATTGTTTTAATCCTTCTCTATGCCTGAATATCAACCATAGAATTGGATGAAAATGAGAAATTCTTCTACATTGCAGAAGCAGAAATGAGTCAAACACTCAGGTATGTCTCACTCCACTCAGACCTCCATATACAGAAATTTTCCATCAGAAAACAACCCAAATCTGAGGCTTCTTAAGCTTTAGGTCCCCTGTTTCATAGGTCTTATTCTCATCTCTCTCAACTTTGCTACCACAGAATAGAAAATGGTACCCCCCAACACACACAAATGCATACATACTCACCAGAAAAACTAAAAGTAAAGATAAAACGTCAAAACCAAAAAACTCAAATGCAGAGGAATACACGTGCATATAGAACACACATTCTTTTACTAATAAAATTAGAATCAAACCACAGAATTTTGTGACTGGCAAAGACAACTGAGCCCACAGCCACTAGTTTCCTTTTTTCTCCCAGGCTAATAGATTTGATCAACAAACATTTGTCAGCTATCTTTATCTATCAAACACTGTGCCATATGCTCAAATAAGTAAAAATGAGTCTCTAAAAGTAGACCGAAGTAAAAGGTAAAGAATTACAATTCACCATGTTACACACCATGACAAAGTAGGTATAAGAGACGATGTGGCTATTGTTACTACCAGAACTTAGGGAAGGCTGACCAGAGGAGGTGAGATGAGTCCTTGAATGTTAAGCAGAAGTTTAATAGGCAGCTAAGTGAAAAGCTCCTTTTAGATTTTTTTTAAATAGTAGTTTATGTAAAGGCATAAAAAGGCATGATGTGTTCAGAGAACAATGGGAAGTTTAGATGATGAGAGTATAGGATGCACAGTGCGGAGTGAGGAGCAGGGACAAAAGTGTAAATGGCCGTGGTAAAGGAGGATGAGGTCTATGCCGCAGGTGACAGAGCTTCTTGGATAGAAGAGCTACCTGACTGATCTTCAGCCATACAAAAAATAACCCCTGTGATACTGAGGAAGAGATTGTTCAGGAGGGAGTGATCAGTGAGTAGAGACCAATTAGAGTGGGTGGGAGTGATATGGCTCTTGTCCTTACTTCCTTCAGTCTCTGCTCAAATATTGCCACTTTACATAGATAGACCCTGATCATTTTATTTATACAACAGCCTCTGCTACCATTTATTCCCATTTCCTACTTTATTTTTCTTTAAAAGAAATAGAATAAAGAATAGTTGAATTATGATTTTTCGTAGAATGTAGGTTTTATATTTGTTGGGTACATTGCTGTAGCCTCTGTGACCAGAATATTGCCTGGGACATAGTAGCTACTCAGTAAATACTTTTTTTTGAAGAAATGAATGGTTTTTCTAAATTTGAGCTCATGAGGACCTGAACTAAGGCAGTCACCGTGGGCATGCAGTAAATAAAATAGACTCAAGAGGCTTTTCTGAATCATAATCAACAAAATGTATTTGGTGGGACACCCCAGTGGCTCAACGGTTGGGTTCACACGTTCCACTTCAGTGGCCTGAGGTTCACAGGTTCATATCTCAGGTGCAGACCTACACACTGCTTGTCAAATCATGCTGTGGCAGATGTCCTACATATAATGTAGAGGAAGATGGGCACGGATGTTAGCTCAGGGCCAGTCTTCCTCAGCAAAAAGAGGAGGATTTGTGGCAGACTTTAGCCCAGGGCTAATCTTCCTCCAAAAAAAAAAGAAAAGACATATATTTCATGATATGGTAGATGTGATAAGGGAAAAAAGAATAAAGGAGGAGCCTCCTTCATTCTAAGCATGAGAGAAAGGATGGATTAAAATCACCAAGATAGAATGTAATAGGAGGAACAGATTCAGGGTGGAGATAGGGAATTCAGTATCAGACATATTGAACAACAGTTGTCTATGGGTTAATAGAGTTATGGGCCAGGGGCTTGTGCAAAAGATCTTGGATTAAGGTAGAGACTTATAATTGATCAAAAACTGATGGCATTAGAATATGTAAATGTGAAAGTCATATAGAGCACATAGAAAGATAATATAAATACTGTAAAGTCTAGAGCACGGGGGAAATTATTAAGACCAGGAAAGAAACTGATAATAATTTTTAAATGAGTTTTAAGAATAATAAAAATTCCATCATTTCAAACCAAGGAATTTGTCGATTTGGAATTGAAGGGAACATTGGGAGTCTTTGATATTGACGATCATTCATCAAGGGAACTTAACACTTTTTTTTAAAGCAAAGCGTGGGGAGCAAAAAAATAACACTTTTTTGCCACCATATTTTTTTTGCATTTTGTGGGGTCTTTTTGTATTTTAAAAGTGGGAAAAATTATTAATCTTTTAGATCTCAAAAATGTGTAGGCTAACAACTGAACTCAGTCTCTTTGGTGACCGTAAGATAATGGTGATATCCACATAGTGCTTGTCTTCTCTCACCACTTGACTGAAAGAGCCTGCTTCTGAAGAGGGTCCCTCCTGTTTGCAAAGCCTACACTACCTGTGGTTTACCCACTATATACTTATTTCCTGTTTAAAGACTGCCTTTGGTTCTGTAGGGTTACGAAGGAGAAATAATTGAACCTTTAATCTCTCTTTAATTGTTAGTAGCATGTAGCCTTTCTCAGATGCATATCCCCTCCCTCTTCTTTAAAGAAGCCATGACAATTCCATTAATAGCAACTTCTACAATGATGGCAATATTATGGTTACTACTCCTGAATGCTTGTTAAAGGAGCATTTGGAAGCCATCCATATATTGTAAGCTTATTCCAACTTACACCTGGGAAACTATCCTTTCCCCATTCTGTCTGTTGTTTGTAAGGGAACTGAGACTGATTGCTATACAGACAAATAAAAAACCCACACAGAGCCAAGGATATGCAGGACGTTTGTTGGGGTTTCAGAGAAAAGGCAGACATCTTTGCGTTGTTTGCTGAGATTGTATGAGAAACAGCTGCTGTCGTCTTGTAATCATGAAGGGAAGAGCCTGAGTATGAAGTTAAATGGGAGACTATGAATCTGAGAAACAGAAAGAGGGGAAGTAGATGCTAATAAGCCCTCCATAAAATTTCATGTAGACTTTTCAGTCATATGAACTAAAAAATTGCTATGTTACTTAAGGCAGTTTGTTTGGTCTTTCTTTTCTCCATAGCCAGCAGAGTCCTAATTAATACACATATCATATGCCATCAATTGTGCTATGCATTTTGTAAACATTATATCATTTAATCCTCACCACAACTCTATCAGGTGATTATTATCACAATTTTATAGATGAGGAAGCTGAATAACATGAAGGTTAAGGAATTCACCCTGAATCACATAGTAATTGAGGTACAGATGCAGAATTTGAACCCAACCCTATTCTAAATCCTATAGTTAGTTACACACAATAATATTCCAACTGTCTTGACTAGAATTTCTCTACTCATTAGAATTTCCACTATACTGTCTGGCTTAAATTTCCTTCCAAGCTCTGTCTCATACTAGTACCCCAATATATCTCCTTCTCATGTCCACAGAATAGTTCAAACATACATGGTTTATTTCTCTATCTATATCTACATACAGTGACTGAAGGATTTCCATCTTACAGAAGGAATCTCATTAATAATAGTCTTTGCTGCTCAAGAGGCAATTAGGATATTCTCCATGGACTCATTCAATCCCCAGTCCACATCTGATTCTGTGAGACATATGGAAACCTAATTTAATTGAATTAATACAATAAAATGAAGTACTTAAGGATTCAGAATATGCCCAAGTTAGTACCAGCTATGTTACTTAGGTGATCTTTAGACATTTCTTTGTTATGAAACCTCATGTAACGCCTGTATGCTTGGAAACGCTGAGTGTTTGTTACTTAAATCTTATCCATAATCTGCTTCAATGTTTGTATAACACAAAGCCCCCAGTTGGGATATATATATATATATATATATATATATGTGTGTGTGTGTGTGTGTGTGTGTGTGTGTGTATGAAAATTTGAGTATACATATAAACATATATTTAAGGTTATTTCTAAAACTCTTAAGAACCATCAACCATACTAATAGGCCTACCTATATTGAGTCATTTATAAGATAGTTAATCTAAATGTGGCTCTCATGTGTGGTTTGGCTAATAATCTAGTGACTTGTACCCAAAGAGGTGCAAACAGATGCAAGAATAAACATGCAATAAACATGTAATAATTTTAACTTGTATATATTTATAAATAAACATTATACAAATATATAGAATATAAAAACATACACATATTATATATTATATTTAATAAATATAATACATAAATATAGAGATAGATATATACGTGTAGTCATTCTCAAAGACATCCTATGAAATGATATAATTCTAGCCCTACCTTACTTAAGCCTTATGGAAATACCATGCAACTTTCTGTTCTTTCCTACTTCTGATTTACAAAAACTAAATTTCTACATCAGATATCAAGGAATCTCAATTTTTGTTACCAGTTTTATAAAGACGAATAAAAACAATCAAACATTGCGTATCATAATCTTTTTAATATAAGTAAATTGAGCAGAGATTTTTTTTAAGTAAAAAATATGCTTTAGACCTCTGGCTTCTGGTTCAACTTGTAAAGAGCTTAGAAGTTGCCACTCCATCCTAACAACAAGCAAAAAGCATAAACTGAAAAGTCAACAACTCTCCTTAGATCCTTTAGAGAAGTGAAGTCACAAGGAAGAATGCTTTCCCCCAAATGGGAGAGACAGATAGGCAGATACAGAGAATCGCAACTTACTGGAGCAGAAACCCACGAGCAGACACCTCTGCAGGAACCAGGGCCAGGGTGGGGAAGCCTGAATTATAATTGATGAATTACTAGAGGCTCAGTGTGGATGACTGTGAGAGTTAAAATCTCCAGGGGCCCTCATACTTTTGTGAGTTTTACTTCCAGGATTTCTACCAGGTCCTCACAGTATATATTGGCGAAAAATCTCCTTATGCTTCTGGCAGAAGGAGGAGAAAAGGAACCATTTTGACATGCCAAAGCATCCTGTCCTTCTTAACAAGGTGTGCTGTCAAGAGAAACTGTTTTACCAGAGCCTAACCCAACTGTGGGAAGAGAAATACCCAACTCCAGCATCCTCCAGCCTTCCATATAGGGGAATGGAAATACTCAATTTCAGCCCCCTCTAACCATCTTGTCTCACCTAAGGGAGAAAAAAGAAAACTAAGAAGGTCTGATGAAGTTCATAGTCCAGGGACACAAGCTCACCAAAACACTGAGACGTATTCATAGGACTATAAAATGCTACCCCTCCCCCTACACCCTACCACTATATTGCTAAAGGTCTGTTTAATGCCATACATCATGGTTGCCTTTTAACAAAAAATTACAAGGCATACTAAAAAGAAAAAAACACAGTTTGAATACAGTGAACAAGGATCAGAACCAGAGTCAGATATGGCAGGAATGTTGGAATGATCAGAATGGGAATTTTTAAAACCTGTGATTAATATGCTAAGGGATTTAATGGAAAAAATTCACAATATCCAAGAACAGATGGAAAATGTAACCGGAGAGATGGAAATTCTGAGAAAGATTTAAAAAGAAAGCTAGGGAACAAAAACACCGTAACAGAAACGAAGTATGCCTTTGGTGAACTCATTAATAGACTGGACACAGCTAGGAAATGAATCTCTGAGCTGGAAGATACGACAATAGAAACTTCCCAAACTGAAAAGCGAAGAGACAAAAGACTGAGAAAAACCCCAGAATATTCAAGACTTGTGCGGCAACTACAAAAAGTATAACATAAACATAATTAGAATACCATGAGAAGAAAGAAAGGAACAGAAGCAATAGTTGAAGCAACAATGACTGATTATTTCCACAAATTAATGTCAGATAAAAACCCACAGATCCAAGAAGTTCACAGAACACCAAGCATCAAAAATGCCAAAACAACAACAATAAAAAGCCCCTCTACACCTAGGTATATCACATTCAAACTTCAGAAAATCAAAGATAAAATAAAAAAATCTTCAAAGAAGCCAGAGGGGAAGAAAACACCTGAGCTATAGAGGAAGAGAGAATTACATCTGACTTCTCTTCAGAAATCATATAAGCAAAAAGAGTGAAACAAAATATATAAAGTCTGAGAGAAAAAACCCACCCACCTAGAATTCTATATCCTGTGATATTATGCCTCAAAGTAAAGGAGAAATAAACATTTTCTCAGACAAAAAATTGAAGGAATTTGTTGCCAGTAGATCTATGTTGCAAGAAGTGTTAAAAGAAGTTCCTTAGAGAAAAGGAATATGATATAGGTCAGAAACTTGGATCTATATAAAGAAAGGAAGAGTATCTGAAAAGGAATAAATGAAGGTAAAATAAAAACATTTATTTTTCTTATTCTTAATTGATCTAACAGATAATAATTCAAAATAATAATAGCAACAATGTATTAAATTATGCATTCATATATGTATACTTTATGCTTATGTATAACTGAAATAAATAATGTCAGTGACACAAAGCATGGAAGGGAAGAAGTAGGAATATTCTTTTACTACAAGGTACTTGCACTACCTGTGAAGTGGTGTAGTGCTGTTTTACAGTGAACTTAAATTAGTTGTATATGGCATTGTATATGGCAAATTCTAGGGCAACGAAAAAAAATACAAAAAGTGTGATTGATATGCTAAGAAAGGAGAGAAAATGGAATCATATAAATGCTTGATTAAAACCACAAATTTAAAAGAATTGACATCATATAATATCTGCTTTCAGAATGTAGTGAAATTAAACTAGAAATCAGTAACAGAAAGATAGTTAGAAAATCCCAAAATACTTTGAGATTAAACACACTTTTAAATAACACATGAGTCAAAGATCACAAGAAAAGTGAATAAACATTTTGAATTAGTGAAAATTAAAATATAACATCAAAATTTATGGAATGCAGCAAAGGCAGTGCTCAGATGGAAATTTATAGCATTGAATGTATATATTAGAATTAAGGACCTAAAATCAATAATCTAAGCTTCCGCCTTAGTAACTTGAAAAAAAAGTACAAATGAAATCTGAAGTAAGAAGAAGAAAAGAAATAATAAAAAATAGAGCAGAAATCAATGAAATGAAAACAGGAAATCAATAGAGAAAATCAACAAAGTCAAAAGCTGGTTCTTTTAAAAGATCAATAAATACCACTAGTCAGGTAACCTAAGAAAAAGAGAGGACATTACTACAAATCCCAGGGAGATTAAAATGATAATAAAGGAATACTATGAACAGCTCTATGCCCACAAATTTGATAACCTATATGAAATGGACCAATTCCTTGAAAGATACAAGCTGCCAATATTCACAAAGAAGAAATAAACAATCTGAATAGGCCTATATCAAAGAAATTGAATTGGTAATTAATAACCTTCTAAAACAAAGCAGCAGGCCCAGATGTGTTCACTAGTGAATTCTACCAAATATTTAAGGAAGAAATTATACCGATCTCTCTAAAATCCCTTTCAGAATATAGAAGCAAAGAAAATATTTCTTAAGTCATTCTATGCAGCCATTACCCTAATACCAAAATCAGACAGAATTTATAAGGAAAAAAATTAAAAAGAAATACCTGTCATAAGCATAGATGCAAAAATCCTCAACAAAATATTAGCAAATCAAATGCAACAATGTATGAAAAGAATTATACATAATGACCAAGTGACATTTATCCCAGGCTAGTTCAATGTTTGAAGATCAATTAATGTAACCTATCATATCATCGGACTAAAGAAGAAAAACCATATGATCACATCAATAGATGCAGAAACAACATTTGGTAAAACTTAACACACATTCATGATAAAAACTCTCAGTAAACTAGGAATAGAGGGAAATTACCTCAACTTGATAAAGAATATCTACACAAAACCTACAGCTAACATCATAGTTCATGGTGAAAAACTCAAACTTTCCTGCTAAGATCAGGTACAAGGCAAGGATGTTCCCTCTCACCACTGCTTTTCAACATCCTACTAGTAGTCCCAGCTAATACAATAAGAAAAGAAAAGGAAATAAGAGATATACATATTGGGAAAGAAGAAATAAACCCTTCTTTGTTTGCAGATAACATGACAGTCTCTGTAGAAAAATTGAAGAAATAAGCAAAAAAAAAAAAAAACCCTCCTAGAACTAATAAGTGATTATAGAAAAGATATGGGATACAAGGTTGACATGTAAAAGTCAACTTCTCTTCTATATCAAAGCATAAATAAGTGGAACTTGAAATTCAAAACATATTAACATTTACAGTAGCACCCCCCAAAATATCCAGAATTATCAACTGTAAGTTTAAGAAGATGAATAAAATTGGAGTACTGACACTACCTGACTTCAAGACTTAATACAAAGCTACAATAATCAAGAAAGTGCAGTATTAGTGGAGGAATAGACAAATGGATCAATGGAACAGAATAGAGAACTCGGAATAGACCCCCATAAATATAGTCAACTGATCTTTGTCAAAAAAGCCAAGTCAGTGCGATGGAGCAAAGATAGCCTTTTCAACAGTTGATGCTGAAACAACTGGACATCTACATGCAAAAAGATAAATCTAGACACAGATCTTACATCCTTCCTCAAAATTGACTCAAATAAATATTAGACCTAAATGTGAAACCTAAAACTTCTAGAAAGATAACATTGGAGAAAACCTAGGTGACCTTGGGTATGATGATGACCTTTTAGATACAACACCAAGGGCATAATACATGAAAGAAATAATTGATAAGCTGGACTTCGTTGAAGTTAAAAAGTTCTGCAAAAGATAATGCCAAGAGAAGTAGAAGACAAGACACAAACTGGGAGAAAATATTTGCAAAAGACATATGAGAAAGGACTGTTGTTGAAAATATACAAAGAACTCTTCAAACTTAAGAGAATGAACAACCTCATTAAAAACTGGGAAAAAGACCTGAACAGTATATCCTGAACAGTATATCTCACAAAGAAGATATATTGATGGCAAATAAGCATATGAAAAGATAGTCAACATTGTATATGATAAGGGAATTGTAAATTAAAACAATAGTGAGAAACCACTACATATCTATTAGAATGGCCAAAATCTGGAATACTGACAACATCAAATGCTGAGGAGGACGTGGAGCAACAGGAACTCTCGTTCAGTGTTTGTAGCAATGCAAAATGGAACAGCCACTTTGGAAGACAGTTTGACAGTTTCTTACAAAACTAAATATACTCTTCCCATACAATCCAGCAATCGTGTTCCTTGGTATTTACCCAAAGGATGTGAAAACTTACATCCATGCAAAAACTTTCACGTGGGCATATATAGCAGCTTTAGTCATAATTGCTATAACTTGGAAGCAACCAAGATGTCCTTCAGTAGGTTGATGGATTAATAAATTATGGTACATCCAGACAATAGAATGTTATTCAGCACTAAAAAGAAATGAGCCGTCAAGTCATGAAAAGACATGGAGGAAACTTAAATGCATATTACTAAGTGAAAGAAGCCAATCTGAAAAGGCTATACACTGTATCATTCCAACTATATGAATTCTAAAAAAGGCAAAACTGTGGAGAAAGTAAAAAAGATCCGTGGTTGACAGGGGTGGGTGGGACCACTGTCTTTGTTCTTAGTAGATGCAGGCTCTTCAGCCACCTACTTTATAACCTTTCATCTTAGTGATAATATTTTTTGTTTAAGATAGTTATCAGGTCACATTCAATCTGTGAGACTATTTCCTAAAGAACTGATATTAAGAGTTCTTTTCCCATTTTGAAAATTAGTAGAAAAATTCAAATATATTCAGTGACTCAGGCAACTTTGACAAAAGAGCAATTTAAAGTATTTTCTTGATAGAAATCACTGAAGACTTTCATTTTTGCATTCATAAAAACGTCTTCCCCAAATCACTTTTTATTTAGCATGCTACTTATGAAGGTACTTTACATTACAGCCCGAATGTAGAAAATTTATTCCCCCTTTTCTGTTGAGTAAAACATGTTTGATTATGTCTGTTTTGGGATACTTTTGAGATGTAAATTTGACTTGAACAAAGGAAGTTGATTTGAGTTTTCTAGTCTTTATATTTGTCTCCTTGGGTAATCATCATTGTGTTTCTATTGCCTTTATGTAAGTGATATAGATTCTGTCCATCACAAAATTTAGTACATAGAAAGCCCTTGACGTCATCAGCTTGCATCCTCATTTGTTCTTATATGTGGTCAATCTTGTATTTACCTACGTTTTGTTCTTGGTGCTCTTTCTTGTCTATAACAAGTGGATGTTAAAATACCATTTTAAAATAAATTATCTTTGCAACGTAAGAAGAGGTTTTGGCATTGGTGATTTGTAAGATTTCCTTTGTCAGACATGTCTATGGCAAATGTTTATTGAATACTCACACAGTTCTGCTTGCAAAAGAATAATATTTGTAATGTATTATACACAATATATTATAATATATGTAATCATTATATATGTATATATAATATGCATAATACTACATATAATATATTATGATACAGACCATCATTATATATATATGTATATATAAGTTTCTTGTAATATTTTTTAAAGATAAAGATCTTCCAATTTCATTTCTTCAAAGAATTCAGATGGGAATTTTTCTTAACAGTTAATGTCCTAAAATGGCCAGATGAGGCTTTATGTCATAGTGGTTTCTCTATTTCAGTTAAAGAGGGGAAGGCTATAATACAAATTTTCATTTGTGTAAATGTTTACATTGGAGACTAAGTGACCATATAGAAGAAAAACATAGTAGAAACAGTGATAGTGATCATTTTGGAGAACAATTTATAGCATTTTATACTATTTTTGTTCTATCGACTTTTAAGATGAATGTCTCTTTCACCGATTATCTTGGTCAGCTTCATAAATGTAACAATTTACAACAACACAGTTAGAAATGTCAGTAGGGCATTCTGGTTAAGATATCAAAAGTCTGAGTTCTCTGTTTTCACTTCTCAGATTTGTGAAAAAGTTTAAAGTTGTTGGTCACGTTTATGGCAGATCACCCCCCGCCAAATTTCCAGTAACCTAAGGGCATGTGAAGCCCTTAGGAAGAATGGGAGAAATGCACTGGAAAATGTACAACATCCGCCCCTCCAACACACATACAAAATCTAAAGAAGGAAACAAACAATCATATGGACCTCTCAAAAAAATATGAAGGACATTCCCTCAAAGTTGTAGATACCCACCTTACAGGTATGGCCTTTAAATTACCAGATGCATGGAGCAAAACATCGATAATCCTCAATAGCAAGCAACCCTCATTAATACTTCTCTAGAGTAACTCCCCAACAGCACAATGCCACTAAATTAGAAATGTATTGTGGATTTAGTTTTATTTCCAAAGATGCAGAGTCAATAGTGAAAAAGAACTGAGATTAAAAGATTTGTGGGAGAAGGATGTCCCAAGTTTCTATTTAGCAAGAGAATTAAGTCTTTCTAAACTATCACATCATATCCACAGTGAAATGAAGCCTATAAAATTCCAGAAAGGAGAACCCACTTACCTTCTGTCGTCAAACAAGTAGATTGTATCAACATTGTTCATTTCATGGTAAATAAATAGGGGTGAAAGTAGAACTATAAAATCCATCAACATGCTTAAAAGATAGGATATAGCCTTCAAGATACTGAAGGAAGTTCTTCCGAAAATAAAAGTAAATTTTAGATGTTTTGTAATATCAAAATTCGGCTAAGTTGGAGTTCATGAAACAGAAGAGATAAGACAACAGACTGATATAAAAACTAAGCTGTGAGTTAGGTGGCAGTAAAAATTATACAATGTAAAAAATCACAGAATTAGTACTAGCATCAGAAGCAATAAGAAGTAAAATTAAATTGTAGGAAAAAGTGATATAGAAGGCACACTTAAGAAGCTCTCCTTTAATGTTAGGAGAGTGGAGAAGAAACAATAATACGAAATATGCACAGAGAAAACATAATATGATAGACAGAGAAGAAATATCCAAACATGTAACTTTATTTCTTACCTTGACATCAGAACACATGGAATACAAGCAATAATTAAAGACACAGTAGAAGAAAACTTAATGAGCTTGGGCAACTATGAATTGTGAATTGAAAAGGCCCATTGTCTAACAGGAAAAAATAATGAACAATGTACTTGGGAGAAACAAACAATTTTTGTTTCCAATAATAAAGAAAGTTTTGTCATCACTGAAGCAAAAATGAAAGAATAATTACAAAAGAAAAAAACCCAAAATTTTTGTGAACATCTCTGCAACACTAAATAAGAGAAGCAAGTGTATGTTGAGCTGACCACTAACATTTTGACCCAAATTGTAACCCAAATAATAAAAAATCAAAACTCAGCGCTTGTTTTTAGGAAGAAAGCTAGATAGGGTCTCAGATAATGGGTCCACTGAGTATCAAAATTGATGAGATCAAAACAAAACTCCATCCAGAATATAAGGTATACTATCTATGCCTTAGTCTGTGTACGTGTATCATGCATATATTGTGAATGCTATACAAGACACATAGTATGCTTCACACACACATATATACTCAGAGACAAGATAATTGTCTGGTAAATTTAATGAGGAAAAGCACAAGAAGACAAGATTAGGGGCTGGCCCCGTGGTGCAGCAGTTAAGTTTGCACGTTCTGCTTTGGTGGCCCAGTGTTCGCCAGTTCGGATCCTGGGTGCAGACCTACGCACTGCTTGGCAAGCCATGCTGTGGCAGGCATCCCACATATAAAGAAGAGGAAGATGGGCACGGATGTTAGCTCAGGGCTCATCTTCCTCAGCAAAAAGAGGAGGATTGGCAGCAGATGTTAGCTCAGGGCTAATCTTCCTAAAAAAAAAAAAAAATACAAAATTAGGAATGGAAACCTCAAATCAAAAATGTAGAAAATAAAAAGGACTTCCATGTATAATATTAAGCTAATAGATTTGAAGATATTGATGGCATTAATGATTTTCTAGGACAGTAATTTACCAAATGTTGAAGTGAACAAATATCAAATCGTAATACATAACTGAGGTTTTAAAAGATGTTAAAGAATGTCCTCATTCAATATATCGATAACAAAATTATCCTCAAAGAGCTACAAAGAATCCTTATTGTCTCTACAAATAATTATCTCTCCGTGTGGCCGAGGCAGATGGCTGGAATCTTAATAGGCAGTCTTAAGGTTCTGAGAATCTTGTGATTTTCACCCATTTTCCATTATAGACCTCAGGTTTACTTAGGCCACCTTTATGATCAATTATACTTTAATAAGATCCTCTAGACTCACATTTTCAGGCTGAATGGTTCAAGAATAACTTTGGAATCATAAATTAGCCAACATAACCTGGGTGAGAAGAATATCCATAGAAAAGCACTTTAAAAATAAAAGGCCAGTGAGGCGCTGGCCCAGTGGCTGAGTGGTTAAGTTTGCACGCTCCACTTCGGGGCCTGGGGTTTCACTGGTTCCGATCCTGGGCGCAGACCTTGCCCACCCGTCAAGTAATGCTGAGGCAGCGTCCCAAAAGAAGAGAAAAAGAAACAAAAACAAAGATTGGCAACAGATGTTAGCTCAGGGCCAATCTTACAAAGAAAAAAAGAAAGAAAGAAAAGACATTAGACATCTTTTAAAACAATCTAGCCAAAAGGGATGTATTTTATGGGGAAATTATGTTATTCAGGAAGGAAATCATATTATCTTGTTTTAATTGTCCCCAAGAAAAAGGTTAATAACACATATGAGAATTTTCAGCATGACTCAAAAATAGAGACTAACGTATTTGGGCATATTTATTTATTTTTGGCTTGGTTTATTTCTTGATTTGTTTTACACGTCTGTCTACTTGAATTTCTGTAAATTACTGGCAATAATCGTAAAAATAATAACTTTTAGCACATATTGAGCATTGACGATATGCCAGACACTGTACTAAGTATTGTCTCATTTTATCCTTAAAATTGTTTTGCTGATTTGAAATTGAATTTCTGCTGCAAGGAATTTGACTTGAATTTCAAGTTCTGTTTTAGGAAACAGAATGTGCACTTCTATGGAGAATATTATTGGTATCCAGGTAAATTTTCAAAAATATGAATTCATCAGACAGAGAAATATCTGTTTCTAGATTTTCATGTTATGAATGTGATTTTTTGCACTTAGAATTTGCAGTTTTTTAAATTAATATTTCAACTCCTTTGCATTATTTTTTTTATTTATCTTTTTAAAGATTTTATTTTTTCCTCTTTCTCCCCTAAGCCCTGGTACATAGTTGTATATTCTTCGTTGTGGGTCCTTCTAGTTGTGGCATGTGGGACGCTGCCTCAGCGTGGTTTGATGAGCAGTGCCATGTCCACGCCCAGGATTCGAACCAACGAAACACTGGGCCACCTGCAGCGGAGCACGCGAACTTAACCACTCGGCCACGGGGCCAGCCCCTCCTTTGCATTATTTTTAAGTGAAAGCCTATATTACAGGAACCACTGTTGAGATATTAAATAAAATTATTATGCAAGACAACTTATATAGATCCATATATTTAAAGATCTGTTCTGTGCCCAATATAGGTGTCCTACAAAGACTAGTAAGATCATTAGTCTTGTTGGTAAAGTGGAAGTCAAGTAAAATATAAACAAATAGCAATTCCTGTCATGGCTAATTCATAGTTATTACACTGATTGATATGTATATACAAGAAGTTATCATTTAAGATATATAATCTAGATGAAACAAGTGCATAGTTTTAATTTAAGAAATACTCGCTTTTAACAAAGTCAACCTCATGATCTAAGACTCAATGTGTACAAATGGCTGCTTTAAATGCCATGGCAGTAGGTTCATTGTTTTCTTGTGCATTAAATAATGATTTTAATAAAAGTCTCAAGTTCATGTTCTGAAAGCTATTATCTTTCAGCTATTGCATATACCTCTTTGTCTAGAGGGCAAAGTGAACAACATCTCATATTTTTCTTAGGCACAATATGAAAGCATTAATTTCCTTCTGCTGCTTTGATGGAACATAGTGCTGTGGGGCAAGTCAATGCAAAATGATCACATTTTCTCTCATAATCAATATAACTGGCTGACAGTAGGCATCTATTTTTCATTCCAGTGTCCAGTAAGGTAAAATGATATGTGGATTTTCTTCAAGAGAGGTGCGTTTAGGAAACACAGATGAAAATAGCATTTTTAGCAAGCCACTGAGAAAGTTGGTTATTACTGCCATTTCTTGGCTGTAGAGACAGATGTGAGTCCAGCCTTTTCTTTTCTCTTCTTCTATCTCTCTCAGTGAGGTAATTTGAAAATCTGTAACTTTACTTAAGGAGTTGGCTATGAATCATAAATGACAGAATTAGTTTTTAAGGATAATATATTTAGTCCTTGTACTTCTCTGTGGACTCTTTGACTTCTAAGCACCCATTATATTCTAAGTGAAGAGCATAGATCTGCATTTTGTGCTGGAAAAAATGTAATTACCAAATTGCTGCAGGTCCATTTTTTTCTAAGTCATGTATTTCATACTCATGAGGTTTTCTAAAATATGAATGAGCTAAATTATAGAAAATGTCTCAAATTGCAGTTAGCTGATTTTGACTGAAAAGCAGTGAATATTTGATGTTGAAGTTGAAATGTTAGAATGTTTGGAGAAAATGACTAACAATAAAAAATCTAACTTTTATAAACTCTACATTATAGGATCCTGTGAATTTCATATTCGTACCAAAAGGCACATTTTACTTGTTCAAATTCTACAAAATTTGATTGTCTTTCTGTAAATAGGTTTTGTATTTATTCACATGGTTAGGAAAATGACTCACCAGAAACAGAAGGGAAAGGTAGAAGTAAGGGAGGCAGGGAGGGGGAAAGGAGTGGAGGGAGGGAGGGAGGGAGGGAGGGAAGAAGGAGCTTTTAGAGCTGACTGATTTCAAGTGCAGAAATTGCTTCACTTCTGTATCCTTTTGGTCATGTTGCCATGAATTCTCTCACTAATACATCGGCCAAATTTTCAGCAATCTTGTCAGGGTAGTTTTCACTTGAAGGTGAAGGAAAGGATTAAAGATGATGGTTCTTATTTTCTTTTGTAAGTGTCCAGATTGTGTAGGTTCGCAAACAGCACTGGACTCATGGGGTCATAAGTGTCTTTTAGCCACCAGAAAGAGTTGAGAAGCTCAACTGGAATAGATTTCTGTAATTATTTATCCTTCAGCTACTTGGAACCCGTGACTGATGATACTGTGTATCTTGATTCATTTGAGAATACTAGTTTGAAAGAGAAACATCGTGATTGATTTCCAATTCAATGAAATTACCACATTTTAAAATGTTATAGTGTGTTGTTTATAAATAATACACAAATACATTACGCTGAGAAAAGAAGTCAACCAATAAATGTCTATATGAAATTAAATGTGAAAACTCCTGTTTATCTGCTTCCTGCAACCTCAAGACTCTCTGGAGTTAGTTTTTCAATATTGTGTTTACCTTTCCAGTCCAATTTTTGTGCATTTGCAAATCCTTTATACGCACACATAGCCAGTGTTGTTCGCTGAAAAAAAGAGCATCATATTTCGTGTTGTATTAATTTTCTATTGCTGCAACACAAATTACCACAAATGTAGTGGCTTATAACGACACAAATTAGTTAGCTTGCCAGTAGGTGGACCTGAGATCTGTGGCTTGACTGGAGTCTCTTTTGAATCTCACAAGGCTCTGATGAATATATTTGCTGGGCTTAGCTCTTACATGAAGGCTTGGAGGAAGAATCTGCTTGTAAGCTCACTTAGGTTCTGGCAGAATCCAGTTGCTTACAACTATAGACCTGCAATCCTTGTTTCTTTGCTGGCTAATGGCCAAGGGTGGCCCTCAGTTGCTGGAGGCCACCCACATCTTATGTGATGTGACCCCTTCTAACTTCAAAGCAGCAACAGTGTCAAGTTCTTCTCATGCTTCAAACACCTCTGACATCTCTTCTCTCCTCAGCCAGGAGAAAGCACTGCTTTTAAAGGCTTATGTGATTACATTGCACCTGCCTGAATAATCCAGAATAACCATTCTATTTGAAGGTCAACTGATTAGTAGCACTAATTACTTCTGCCAAATCCCTTTTGCCACATAAAGAAATATATTCGTGGGAGTAGCACCAGGGGGGAGGTGATCATGGGGGCCAAATTTCTGCCTGCACACTTCAGTTATTGTGCAACTTGATTTTTCACTTAGCAATATGCCTTTGAAATCTTACTGTGGATGTCATGTTTCTGAATTTTTTCCATTTCTTGTCTTTTCCACTACATCGCCACATTTCTTCCATGACATGGATATAGAATACAATGTTTAGTCATTTCCATACTTGTGGGAGTTTCAGCTGGAAAATGTTTAGCTATTATATTTGATATGAGACAATGGAGGTTGTGGTTAAAAAAAATTAGACTTCTGAAATCTAATTGCTTGGGTCAGTTAGTGGCTCCACTACTTGATGAGTGAACTGAGTTAGCTATTTAACCTCTTTGGACTTTATTTTTTATTTGTAAAAAGTGGATAATAATGTATATTTCATGGGGTAATTAGGGAGATTAAGTGAAATAATACAGGTAAATCAGTAATTCTGCCACAAAATAAGCAGTGAAGCAATGTGAGTCATTACTATGCTGTACAAGCCAGAGTATTTCTATGGCATAATTTCATAGAAGTGGAATTCGGATCAAAGGCACATGCATTTTATTTAGAAAGCCAAGACCAAGTTGCTTTATGGTAAATCTAACCCAGTAGTGAAGGCATGACTTTCTGGTTTTTCCTGACCCTATAATCCTGAGTTAGGTGCTCCTCATTTAACAAGTATTTATGAAATGCCAGTGATGCACCAGGTAACTGCTTAGCATCGTGGGATACAATTGTGAGCGAAACAGGCATAGTTCTTGCTCACTGAATTTACAAATTAGTAATTTTTCACTAAATTAATGAGATAATCAAACAAATTTTATTATAAATTTTAATTAGTGCTGTGTGAAAAGGGACAGAAAACCAAGGAAGGGTATAACAAGGAACAAGATCTTGTCTAGAGAGTCAGTACCATCTTAGAGATAAGTTAATTGGGGCTGGGGCAGATGAAAGATGTGATGAGATTACCTTTCAAAGGAAGAAAATTTATCAAGGCTTACTATTAAATTGGATACAGATATAACAATAACAAAATCATCATCACAGATGTGAAAGGGAATTTCCACCTTGGAAGTAGGTTTCCATCTTGCAAAACTATATGTAGTAGTGTCAATCATTAAGATAAGGGAAAGTGGAGCAAGCTCAAGTTGGGAGGGGGAGGTCACGCTTTTGGACATAGGCACGTTGAATTTGAGGAAAATTCGGCATGTCAAACACAGTAAAATCTACAAAGCTCAGAAGAGGTCTGGGCTGGAGATAGATATTTCAGAGTTTTGGTTTTGAGGTAGTAATTAAACCTTTGAGGATGGATGATATCATATCGTTCTTTAAAAACTAGAGCTGTACCATTTAATACAGGAACCACTAGTTGCACAGGGCTACTGGGCACTTTAAATATAGCTGGTATGAAGCTGAAATTATACCAGATTTCCAAAACTTAGTAGGAAACAAAGAATATAAAATATCTCATTAATAAATGTTTCTATTGATTGCATGTTGAGATAATATTTTGGATATATTGAGTTATTAAAATGAATCTCATCTGTTTCTTTTCACATTTTTGATGTATCTAGTGGAAGATTTAAAATGACACGTATGCCATTTATGACTCATTATACTTCTATTGAATAGTGGTGGTATAGTGAAAAAAAAGGAGTGCCTATACTTGAGCTTTGAGGAAATCAAATATTTGATATCTTAGTAGAGAATGCTTAACTGCAAAAGATATTGTGAAAGAGCAATTAGAGTAGTAAGAAAAAATAATACTTATTTCAAAGTAAAGAAAAAGTACTTCTCAAGAGAAAGTGTTGCTCTCTATCAAGTGTTGCTCGGAGGTCAAGAAAGATACAAATTGAGAGTGCATTTGATTTAATGACTAGGGATTTTTATGAAGGTAGTGACATTTATTTTGGTGGAGAGGGATGAGTTAAAGTTAGCTTTCTGAATATCGATGAATGAACTGAATGTGAAGATTTGGAAATTGGGATGGCAGACAAATCTTAGAAGTTTGCTTAAAAAGGGAAAGTGGGGTGAACGGATGTGTTTTAACGTGAAGACGTTTGGACATATTTAAAAGCCAAGAAAGTTATCCAGAAAGAAGGAAAGCTTCCAGATGCAGGAGAAAGTAGAAATAATGGATAGTGTAGATTCTGTGAAATAGAGTAAGAGAGACCTCATACGAGAGCATTCATCACATTTTTAATAACAGCATGTTTATTTGTCTATATCGATCATTAGCCTACAGCTCCAGGAAGACAGGAGCCACCTCTTCTTCCTTGTCTCATTCTCAACACTTGCCATGAAGTCTTCCATATCTAGTATAGCCTTTCAAGATATTTTACAACTTGAAGAAAACACAAGTGTTGAATATATGTAAGATTGCCGTGTAGATTATGATCACAATGAACCATTCTTATATGTGAAATGTTTGTTAATAAGGAGAAGAGAATTCTCCGAGTTCATAGAGCACATTGGGAAGAAACAAGAAAGGGGCACTAGTATTATTACATTTATATGCTGACTATGCTTTCATATGTATATCCTATACTATAGACCCCGTGGATGCTGCCTAGAACCACTAGAAGCTGGAAAACTTAGTAGAAATATATTAACACGAGGGTAGGACCTGCCATAGGGTCAATGAAAAAGAAATGGATAAAACCCAAGCTGCCTTCAAAGCTCTGCACTCCTTTAAGTATAGGCATTTGGTACCACTGGGTTTCTTGATATATATTATGACTTTATTCTAGTCTCTAACTAGGTTAAATCATTTTGTAACTTTCCATTTTATTAATGCCTCCCAGTCAAACTGCTGCTATTGAAACCATGCACATGCCAAAGTTGTCTGCCAGGACGAAGCTACCTCTAAGCCTGAGTGAAGACAAGAACAACCTAATGTTTGGGAATGACTTAATGGTTGGACTTTTCTCATTTTCTCCTTCCCCTACTTAGTGCATGTTTCAATTTTTCTGGTAATATATCTTCTCTGTTGGTCTTAGACAGACATGGTGGGAACATACAAAGTCCTGGAACTGTGTTGTGATTTCATTCTGTTACGGGTCAGTGTACTCACTGCTTTCTGGAGAATAAATTTGCAGGAAATAAGAGAAAATTCAAGAGATGCTATCTTTGAATAGATAGTGTTTAATTTTCCACATATTGATGTAAGCATTTTAGGGTATTATTTCATTTAATCCTGAAACCAACTTTTGGGATAGAAACTATCATTATTGTCATCATCAGCATCATCATCTTCATTTCATGAATGAGGAAGGAAAGGCACAGAGACTTTAAGTAACTTATGTAAAGTTACACAGATAATAAATGCTGAAACTAGGATTTGAGGCCAGGTATTCTGACTCTAGATCCCTAGGTTGTATCCTACCAAGTTATTCAGATTTGCTAAAGCCAGATGGAAATAAGCTCTTAGTAGTTATACTCACATAATTACAGGAACTCTTTATCTTATGGAGTAGGTTGAAAACATTACAGTGTTCTTTTAAAGCTATAAAGGAAAGAGAGGTGAGTAGATAGAACATTGCCTTGAGATCTGGCCTTAAATCTTCACCCTTCCAATAGGCAACTGTGGCTTTGTCAACAAGTTGAACCTCCACTAGCCTCAATGACCTCCTCTGTAAAGTCAATTCATTAGACTAATTGTAAATAAAGTCATTTGGAGGCATAAAATGATGGAATTTTTGGATATTCTTGGAATATTTCAATTAATAGATTTCATGTTTAAAATAAACATCTTAGCAAGTCAGCTACTAGATAGTAAACAATGAATATTTAAGTGGAAAAGGACACTGTTACACATTTTCAGTGAAATTTTTATGAGAGAAATCTCTTTGATTTTCCTTTTAAAACACTTTTAGCAAGGATGATGGATGACTAATTAGATGTTAATTGTTCATGTCTACTGATTAGGAAACTTAGAAAGGATTTTTAGAGCATTGATTTAATAAGGAATGACACTCGAATCTTACCCATAATTAGCTTATTACATTTGGCTGCCATTTGAATCTGTGCTATGGGAGTGATTTAAAGAGATTAATCTTTTTCAAGGACCAAGTAAGGGCCAATGCATTACCTTAGAACACCTTCCAAACTTACTGAAACAATGATGACCTTGATTCTATGTGACATATTGATATGTTTGTTAGGTTAAGGGGAGAGGCAAGAGACTCGGCTTTTAGGTAGATCTCATACTCTCAATATCAGTTATTAAAAGATTACACAGTTAACAGTCTTATGAAATTTCGTGGTGCCAAACAATGGAAAATCCATTTTCCAGGGTGTAGATCAAAAAAGAAGCTGTTCTGTCCTTTGCCAAAAGTTGTTGGATATAAACCTTCCTTTCATCGCAGATTGACAGAGAACTGCCAACAGCAGAGGAAAGAATAAATCAAGAGTGCTCAGCTCAGATAAAGAAAACTGCAGAAATATTTTCAAGAATAATTTAACAGAGGCTTGTGTACCTAATATCCAGCTTAAGATATGGAACATTATGAACAGAATTAAGGCTTAAGGGCCTCAGTGTTGCCTGAGATTGGCGTATCTGATTCTCAGGCATATCTTTATATTCCTACTACATATTTATCTATCCATAAACAATATATTTATATTTTTGTGTTGGAACTTAATAGAACTTAATAAATGGTAGTCTTTTTCTTTGCTTGAGTTCAGAACCAGTTAAGAAATAGATTAAGAAGTCAGGTGGATGGAGATCACCTCACAGCTAGCTAAGAGGGAGAGGATTAGCTGTGGACCAACAATGAACTCTTGGGTTCTGAACTCCTGATTTAGAGTAACCTACCCTTGGTTAGAAAGACAGAACAACTGCAGACCTTCCTATTTGAGGGTGAATGGTATTGCCCACAGGAGCAGATCGGAATGCATCTCTGTGGGTTCAGCTAACTCCCGAGAAGGCAGAGTGTGGAGCAGAGTATCCAGAGAAGCCAAGGAAAGAACACAGGCATCACCAGGGAATTCCTTCGTCCATAATTAAGAAGGGTTATCACCACCTACATCCAGGAAGGAGGAAGGAGAAGTTGATGTCCCAGCCCTACTGTATAGTAATTTTAGTAATTGCATAAATTTATGTATAATTTAAAGTTTTAGTAAAGGAGACAGAATTTCATTAGGTTATAGGCTTAACCATTATTGCCAGTCTTCAGAAAACTCTAAATTAAAAGATCTCTTGAGATAGAGTTGTATTACTGGATTAGTGAACTGTGTGGACCCTTTTGGACTGATGGGGACAAGATTCCTTAATCTGGATTTGGAAAAGGCAAATGTGTAGGACTGCTTACAAAATTCTTCCCTACACGTGTTATTTTTGCCTTACTGAGCTACATCTTCTGGGTGAATAACTCAGAGTCAAGCATATTCCTTGCAACAAAAGCAACTGTACAAAACTAAAAACAAAATAATATTAATCTGTTTGAAAGTGTATATTTGTACACTAACTCAAAATAAGAGCATATACATTTTTGTAGATAGATTGTGCATTAATTCAAAATAAGAAAATATATAATATGTAAATCTGTCCCAAATTTGCCACTACGTACATAGCATTAGAATGTTTGCTTAGATTTGAATAAAAAGTATTCTCTTCTCCGCTGTTTCTTCACACTCATAGTTTAATTGGGCTGCTGAAGGCTTTTGAGACATGGTTTATATACCCTCGTACAGACCAAATAAACTCTCTCCTCCATGGTCTCAAGTGATACCTTAAAGTTGAAAAAACAATTAATTCATAAATTGAATAAGAAAATACAAGATGATCGAAACAAATCCATAAGCATTTGAGGAAAAATTAACAACGTTCACATTTTGGAAAAGGGATATAGGACAGTAAGAGAGTTGTGGACTCTGTAATGATTTTTGACGCCCTTATGGTGGAAGGGCAGTAGGACAATCCCTTGTCTGGGGAATGGGGAAAATACCAAGGGACTTGCTCTGTTTCATGGATGGTTCATCCCTTGTTTATTATCGCAAGGGGAATTTTTGATGCTATTTGAAGGCTGTTCTTGGATGTGGTATCTGAGACTCATCCAGTTGGATGTCCCCTCTGTTTGGATGCAAATATGCCTGGGTATGTATTCATCATTATAAGACAAAATAGGAAATAGAATTAGTCAAAAATCAAATTGAAATTCCAGTCAATGGAAAGGCTACCACATGATACTTGTATAGCTTTCATAAACACTCTCTCATTTGAAACTCATGATACAATGAGCACAGTAGATATTACCTACATTTTACAGAGTAGGAAACTGACAGGGATTTGTTCAAGTTGAGGTAGTTACTGTTATTACCCCCATTCTAGAGATGAGCAAGCTGAGGCACAGAGACTTAAGTGATTTACTCAAGGTCACACAGCTGGAAAATGAGCTATGAACCAAGTGGTCTGACTTTGGAGCTGGGGTGCATAACCACTACACCATGGAGCAATGGGAAGGCAAACATCTTCATCCAGGTCAAAATATACTTACCATTTTATTCAAAACATACTCTCAAACAACACTAGAATCACCAAATCTAATGACTTTTCTCCTCAGGCTTCATTTTATTTAATTCCACTGAAACATTTGATGCCTTGGGACAAATTATCTTCTTAAAACTCCCTGTCTTTGGCTTTCATGTTGAGAAAACTAATCTTATATTTGCATAGTGTTTTATGATTACTTTTACATACACAATTTTATTTGATATATATAGAGATGAGCTGTATTGGGAAAGTTTTGTGATTACCATTGTACAGATGAGGAAATTAATGCACAGAGATGGTCAATGACTGGCTCATAATTACACAGGTGTAACTGAAGAAACCATGTCTAAAAGTCTCACCCTAAGATACCTTGTCATACACCATCTCCATTACAAAATGTTGCTTCCTTAAGTTTTGTTTTAAACTGAATGAATTCGATACTCTTAAAGTTAATATTTACTTTAGTTGTATTGAACCATCTCTAAATTTGTTAATTATGATTGGAATGACTGAGATTGAGTTTAGAGTAATTGAAGGCATCTTACCAGAGAAAAGCATTACATATTTATAGCATTCAGCAATGTATGGATTACTATCACAAAACCAGCTCTAGTGTAGTGCATTTAGGGATGTGGTGTCCGTATTGTATTAGAAAGCCATAGCATGATTTATTCGTTAAATTCTTTAGGTACATATGTAATATTGGCAATGTATAATTTATTTCCTAGTCTTCCTGGTGACTTTATAACAGCCTACTGCCATCTACTGGCTTGTGTTCAGAACTGTCATGCTAATCGCTAAATTAGGACTAAAAGTTTTTATGACTTTAGAAACTGATAGCTTGATATTAAGATTTGAGTGACTTTTAATCTCTTCTTCATATTATAGATTCTGAAGTTATTTAGTGGAAAACTGGTTTACTTCTTATTTAGTATAATTTAACATTTCATCTCATAGGAAAATTGTATATCAAATTTCACCAATGTGTTACCTCAAATATCATTGCTATGATTCTTTTGTTCATATCAACTATGCTTTTCATTTTATTTAGACTTTAGATTTCATTCTATAAAGGTTTTGTCAAAATTTTTTTATCCTTCTCTATTTTAAATTATATCTATGCGATGGTTACTTCTCCTGTTTAAAGTGGGAGATAAGTTCTTAAAATAGCCCAAATCTCCAATGATTCTTCATGGCTAATGGAGTAATGATAATAATATATAATATTACTTTGTTCAGAAGTAAGTACAATTATAATTGAATTTTAAATATTTTATATATTAAAACATAAATCACTCATTAGATGTAAATTACTATGTTTCCAAACAAATCGTACTGATAGAATTTAATTAATTTTAAGGTTGGAATTTTGTTTTTATTCATACTTTTAAGTATTATTTTGTTTTTAAAATAGGATTAGAAGTGTGATCAGTTTATATATAGATACATAATTTATTCATTGATTTCAGTTATATTAGATAATATAGTAAAAATTGTTACTACTTGTATGTCTTATGTTTTTTAAAGCACTTCCTTGTATCTTCTTTCATAAGTGATAACTAACATGGGGAAAATGTTCTCTAAAATCATTAATATTGCTGGTACTGACTTTTAAATAACTAGCAATATTGAAATTATTGCCAGAGGGTTCTCTGATATTACTCATAGTCAAACTCATAAGCACAGTAGAGCCCAAAATATAACAAACTATGATACAGACAAGTGCTCAATAAATGAATTTTATAATAATACCTTCCCAGATGAAAATGCTCTTTTTATAGCTATATTAGAATGCTTCTCTCAAGTTGTAGAGAAACCGTGACTGCTTGGTAGGAATAAAATTAAGGACAGTAATGGAATAAAAATCAAGAAAAAATTAAAATTATAGCAGAGTGGATTTGAAGATTTAGAATGGTAGAGAAATGCAATATTTCAGAGACTAATAATAATACCATATGTGACTTTGTGATAAAATATGCATAACAAAGTGGTATCACCATAAAGAACTTCTTTTGCAGAAGCCTTTGAATCATCGCTTATGCTTCCATTTCTCATTAACTCCACATGCAATCATTTACCAAGTCTGTGTTGACTGTGCCTCCTTTCTCTGCTTTCCATTTCCATTTCTACTGGATTTTTTTCTGGCTCTCTTCTCATGTTGCTATTGATATCGCAGGAACTTTTGAATTGGTCTCCAAGCCTACAGGCTTCTATTTCTCTAGTTCATTTTCCCCAATGTCCAAAGCTGAAGTGGAAGAAAGGAATGGGGAAGGAGTGAGGGTTTAAGGCTTGTCATTTGCCAAATGCTTCTCTGAGCATTTTACCCAAATTTTCTCAACCCTCGTGAGATCGATAGTCCTAATACGCACAACATGAAATTGAGTATCACAGAATTTCCATAGCTAGTCCAAGTTCACATAGCTGCTAAGTGTCAGAAACAGAATCCATTCCCTTGTTCCCATTCCATCTAAGCTAAACTGGATAGTTGAGAAAGCTCCCTAAAGGTACGAGCATTGTCATATTCCCATATCAGTTTATACATTAATAATAATAGTTTATACTTACACAACACTTTAATCTTACCAAACAGTCTTCTTACGTTTTAAGTATATTAATCTACTTAATCATAATGATAACACTACCTGGTATGTACTATTGTTTTTCCTTTTTAACTAATGAGAAAATAGGACATAGAAAGTTAAATAGCATGACTAATAGTACAAAGCAAGGATATAGTAGAGCAGGGATTTGAACTCATGCATTTCCACTTTGGAGTCTGTGTTCTTAACCTGTGTTCGCACCTGATTGTTGCTTAGCAAATTTTTTTTAAAATTTTTTTTCTTTTTGAGGAAGATAAGCCCTGAGATAACATTCACCACCAATCCTCCTGTTTTTGCTGAGGAAGATTGGCCCTGAGCTCACATCTGTGCCCATCTTCCTCTACTTTATATGTGGGACACCTGCCTCAGCATGACTTGATGAGCAGTGCGTAGGTCTGCATCTAGGACCTGACCCTGCGAACCCCAGGCCACCAAAGTGGGATGTGTGAACTTAACCACTACACCACAAAACTGGCCACTCATATTTTTTGACTTGAAATGAAACTTGAACAGTCTAATGATTGTGTATGGAAATAGATTTTATGAATTAAATGTAAAATGGAAATAAAAATGATATTGAATTCTTAGATTTAAAGATGAAATAGGAAAATATATTTTACCAATTATCTATTTAAGAACTATAGAAACTTAAGAGCCTGAAGTCCTTTTTGAATCACTCTACAATGTGGCATTAAGAAAGAAAACTGTGAAAATATGGAGAGAAAAGATCTAGAATTAACAAAATGTGATATGCTTAAGAAAACTGAAGAAATAATGAAACAAAAGCTAACGTTTCTAAGAACTGATAACTTTTTTTGGTTTGAAAGTAGCATTAATCATAAAAATGCCATGTTTAAACCTTGCCCACTTTGATAAACATTATAACCTCACATTATTTTAGGGCTTTTCAAACTTCGTTGAAGAAAAGTATCACTTTTAATGTGGTCTGCCATGAACTGCATGTTTGTGTCCCCCCAAATTCATCTGTTGAAACCCTAATCCCCAATGTGATGGTCTTTGGTGTGCGGCCTTTGGGAGGTGAGGAGGTCATGTGGAGCTTTCATGGTGGGATTAGTGCCTTTACAAGAAGAGACATGAGAGAGCCTGCTTCCTGACTCTCTTCACCGTGTGAGGACGTACTAGGAGGAGGGCCTCCGCCAGAAACCAAGTCAGCCAGCACCTTGATCTCAGACTTCCAAACCTCCACAACCGTGAGAAATAAATTTTGTGAAGCCATCCAGTTTATAATATTTCTGTTTTAGCAAACTGACTATGACGTAGTCTTCTAGCCAAACAAACTCCGACCTAAACAAGGATACTGTTGGTTATGCCAAAATTTTGATTTACCTAGTGTTATGGGTTGAACTGTCTTCCAAAATGATATATTGAAGTTATAACCCCTAGCACCTTAGAATATGACCTTATTTGGAAACAGGGTCATTACATCTGTAGATGTAATAGTTAAGATGAGGTTCTACTGGAGTAAGATGGGCCCTTAATCAGATATAACCATGTCATTATTAGAAGAGGAGAATGTCAGAGCCAGAAAGCCCCATGACGACACAGAGACACTCAGGGAGAATATTATGTGACAGCAGAGGCAGAGGCTAGAGCAATGCAGCTGCAGGCAAAGAATACCAAGCATTGGTGGCTGCTACCAGAAACTAGGAAGAGGCAAGGAAGGATTCTACCCAGGCTCTCAGAGGGAGCATGGCCTTGCTGACACCGTGAGTTTGGACTTCTAGCCTTTAGAATCATGAGGGTATAAATTTCTGTTGTATTAAGCTACACAAAGTCTGGCTCTTTGCTAGGGTAGTCTGAGGAAACTAATATACTTAGCATCATCTCACACTCAGAGAGACAGGCTCTTGCTCCCGTGCTAGCCAGCCAGCCCCAGAATCTCCTCCCTCTATGAGTCTTCTATTTCTGTCCATTACAATTACATGTCATTGCCCAGAATTGTTAGATTCAGAACAGGAAAAACCCCTTTTGAAAATGTGGCAATTTTCAACACATAAAAGATTTGTCATCCTCTGTCCTAAAAAGCACCCCCTATGTGATTCTACTTTGCAGATATCTTTCCTTTCGACACCCAGAAGGGCAAAGAGGTGTACCTCCTCCAATTGGAATGTTAGCTACAAAGCTACATGAGGGCAGCAACTCTTACTCTTTCTCTGTGATTGAATCAATTAATGAAAAAATGATCTGTCAAAAAGAAAGGACCTCACTGAATATGCAGCTTCCTAACCAGTCTAATAATTGTATACTTCTCAGAACAGGTGCAGTCGGTGGTCTTATTACCCACCACAAACACAGCTATATCCTGAGTCACTTTGAAATAGCAGGTTCCCACCCAACACCCACCCCACCATTAAACTGTCATGATGAGCTGAGAACACTAATGTGCCTCCCATTCTATCCAGCCATAAGGTATTCATAGCTCTCTTTGCCTTTTCTTTCTTTCTTGATCGAAGCTCCAGGAATATAATTTAATTTCTTCTTATTTTCAGATATTTTCCTGTCTCTTGGGAGTCCTCTTTTCCAAAGACTTGACTGGGGGAAAACAAATCTTAAATATTCTCTTCCTTGATCACCAAAGTGATTTCTTTCCATTGGTTTTAGGAATTTGGTGAAATACATTACTGTTATCATCATGGGCAAATTGCCAAAATTTCAGGATGCACATATGATTCTCATATTGAAATACAAATAACCTAGGGATATTGTTTTTATTCCTCCCTTCTTATCAAATTTTATAGATCCTCAAAACTTTTAATAATATTATCAATTATTACTGAACTTTAGGCTTATTCATCTGTTTTCTTCTTGAGTGAGAAACTCCCCTCCATGTCACTTTTCATCTGTAGATATTATATTTGTTGAATTGTAGTGAAATTACGGATATGAAATTTAAATCAACACTATTAAGAGTATAATTTGCCTTTTAGAAGAACCCTTCACTCTAGGCCATATTTTGGATATTTAATCCCTTCAGGGTTAGAAAAATTCAAATTAGATTATTCTTAGTCCAGAAGCAAAATAAATCATTTTCAATAATTTTTAAAATATCATGAGTATTCATATGATCAAGATTTTACAATTCATTTTTGCATATCTATTTTTTTCTAGTTTTATAGTGAAATACTAACTTTTTATACAATAGTATTTTTGTGGCTCTATTTACATATTTAGCAGGAAAATTATCTATCACTGATAACTCTAAAATGTAAGTGGACTTTTTTTAAATGATAGAGTCTTTAAAAATAAATTTTCAGTAGACTGTGATTGATTGACTTGGGAAATTTCCTGTTGAGTAATGTATGTTCAACATGAATCTTTCAGCACAATTAACTTGTACTAATCTTGAATAATGACCACAAATAAATTCAGTGCCATGTGTTTACTGGTTGTTATATTCATAGACTTAAAAATAAATGAGAGATAAAAAGATGAGAAATAATAAATTTTATTTATTCTTGATGGAAAACATAATTAATTATTAAAGAGTAATACAATTATTCTTCATTATATTCAATAAATAGATATAAGGAAACGGTTTTAGTGAATAGTTGCAGAAGCCCAAAGCGGCTGAATTCTAAACATGGGTGTGAAAATCATCTTTACCATAGTGGTGAACTTTGAGCTCAATTTGCATAAAAACCTTAGGTTATGATGTAGGATTAAACCAAGAAAAAAATATCAAGATTATTATAAAAGACTCTTGTGTTTGGATCTTTGACACTTTCGTTAAGAGGACATGGAACCTTTTGCAGAGAGAACTTTCAGTGGTAAATATGTGAGCAGACTTTCACCAACAATCTCTTATGTTTATCTCATCCTCAAAATTATGGAAAACAATGAGAACTAAATAAGGAATGAAAATATTAAGATTGAGTCATAGGCATAGCAGAGTACTTGATGTCTATAGTTGTATTTTCCACCATTTTAAAATTAATATGTGTTTATAAAAGAAAAACTGAAAAGGCGAGTGAAATTGGAAGATGGACACAATTATAGACAACTCACAGAAAGACTGTTAATAGTTTTAAAATTTTGTTCTAAGCTTTTTGCTAGAGAATCATCTTTGCTGTTGCCAAAATATTTTCATTAACCAAGAAAGACTTTGTGTTTTAAATTCTTTTTGTGTTGTTTTTGAACAGTCTGACATTACTGCAGTTATTATAACCGGAGAAGAATCAATGCTTCCTTTGGTTTTTATTATTTTCAAATACTTTTATTGTTCTCGAATATTAGTTTTATTCTTGGAGAATTTTAGGGAGGTAGTATCTAGCCGCACCTGCCGCTGCACTGTACTCCCAACTGTCATCCACATGAGGCAATAACACTGCTCCGTTGCTCTCACACTGCAAACCTGAGATGCAGTACTGCAAAGCTGATCAACACACATACAGCCACACATGCACACCCCACTTGAATAATGTAGAACTTCGTTTAGGAGAAATAGGTAGAGTAGGTACTAATAGAGCTACATCCAATATGTGTTCCACTTTCCTCTGTAGCCTAGTCAGAGAGTAACGTTGATTCAAATGTTTATAAACTACTTGCTTTAATTGTTAAGTAACAGCAACACATTACAAAAAAAATGAACAAATGGGAAGATAAAATAGAGGATGAAAAGAAAATCAACTCCCTAGTGCAACTTTTTTGTCATATTCTCTTATGGTCATTAATTCTAGGCCTCTTTTAAAAATTTTAATAATTATGAAAATAGTTTTATGCAGTTTTTCATCCTGCAATTTCTAAGTTGCTACTTGATTTTCATTATTTTTTCATTTGTTGCAATAAATTAAATAACTGAGTTATAATTTACCTGACCATTCCTCTATCATGGACTATTACATAAAATTGTACAATCATCCTCTCTGTATATTTAGACTTTTGAAGATTACTTTCTTTGGGTAAATTTGGCAATGTTTAATTTCTAGATCTGAACCATGCAAAAATATTTTTCTCTTTATACATATTGACAATTGCCATCCACAATGGTGTTGCTGATTTTTAATAGGCAGGTTGGACCTCTTTCTATTCATAACTCAGTAATCCAACTTCTTTGGCTGAATGTGAATGGCTTTGAGCAACAAACTGAGGGTACTTTATTTGAATAATTGCTTAAAATTAATTTTTCTTGTTAAATAAAGGTATAGTTCTAATTTAAAGTGAATTTTAAAGAAACTTTTTATCCATATGAAATTATTTTGGAGCCAAACTACTTTGTGTGGCCTTGAGTGTCTGATGGCTTTTCATGAAATTAATACCTTCGGTATTATTAGTAGAATGAATGGATTATATCCAAGAAAAACTAGTGTTACATTGTGAATATGTCAGAATGTTTAATTCTTTATATGCATTATTACAGGCACTTCACAGAAGCTCTTGAGATGATAATTATCACTAATTTAGAGATGACGAAGTTGATCATTAAAGTGGTTAAGTGATACGGCCAAGGTCACCCAGCTAGTAAGAGATCAAGTAATAATTAAGACCCAGAGAAGTTGGACTCCAAAACCCATGTTATTTTCACTTTATTACACTAAAAATTCAGTTTGGCTTCTGACAAGATTAAGAGACATGGTTTGTGTAATCTTGGAAAAATAATTGTACCCATAGTATCAATTTTTATAAGGCAGTACCATGGTCATTCTTAAGTGCTACCACAGATAGTGAAATATATGAAGGCAAATTTCTTGGGCACTTGGAGTGTGACACTATTCCTAGGTGAACTGTGCTGTCATTTGACTAATCAAGATGATTTTCAGTTCAGTGAGCTTATGATTTATGATAGTTCCTAGATTTTCTTCACATGAATTTTAAATGACTTATTCTCTCAAGATGATGCATAATTGTGTGGAACTAGTGCACTAATACCTATACCTTCAGCAAAGAATCAGTGTACTTCTTTGGAGACTGCTGTTCCTGAACTGACAAACAAATTTTATGGATGACTGTGTACTAACCCATTTGTGGAACATTCTCTGCCCATGTGTTATGAACAACCATCATATTAGAAGATGGTTATTGGAGTTGTCTGCTGTAAAATGATGGATTACTACAAACAATAATGTTGGAAGCCTTACATGTGGTCTTCACATGCTATTTTCATTAGCCAGTAGTCCTTAAAAGTAGATTTATATAGTCAGGTGCCTCATAACAACTTTTCATTCAACAACAGACCTATATACCATAGGGGTCCCGTAAGATTAGTACCATATTGCCTAAGTGTGTAGTAGGCTCTACCATCTAGGTTTGTGTAAGTGCTGTAGGGGAGGAAGCCATTTTCTCCTACCCTTCTAGGTTCTTCTGGCTGGTCTAAGAATTAAATTGATGTGAGACAGATTAACAGGAGCAAAATAAACAAAATTTAATAACATGTACACTTGGGAGAAACCCAGGAAAATCAAGTATCTCCCCAAAATGACCAAAGTCCTCACCTTAACTACCATCCTCAGCTAAAGACAGAAGATGTTGGGTGTGGGGAGAGTCAGGAACTTCAAATGGATGGAAGGCAATTCACAGGTAGGCAAAAGGAGGAAACATTTGGAAAACAAGTGTTTGTTTAGCCACACAGAAACAGAAGTACACAGAGGGGAGCCCCACAAACAGGTTTTTCTAGGTTTCTCCCTGTCTACCACTTAGTTCATGTTATGCAAGGTGATACCTTGCTTCCTGAGACAGGTTTTTTAATCTGAAATCTTTTAGGCAATTAAGGGACAGGTAACAAGAAAACCTTTGTCTTTTGTTTCTTAAAAATAATCAGCCTAAAATAATCCTGATGTTAAAGATATATATTTTGGGGTGGCAAATTTTGTTCCCCTTCAGCACACTCTGTGATGTTCACATGATGTCTAAATCGCCAAAAGGTGTGTTTCCCAGAATGTATTTCCATTGTTAAACAACACACGACTATAGTTTAAAGGTTTTTAAGAATCCCATTTTGAAAGAAAGGATTTCCTTGAAATAGCAGTAAACTAGATCTTTAAGGAAAGTTCTTATGGTTAGAAACCTCAACTTTGAATAAATTACTGTAGCATGTAAAGAATAAGAACACTAAGTTTGAAGTAAGTTCCTTTCTCAGAAATGTCATCAGTGGGGCAGTTATAGTCTGTTTTTCTACAAGCCCCTGACGTTAGCATTTCTACATCTAATAAATCATCTTCTCTTGCACAATTATAGGCACTAATCAGAAGGAAAAAGATGAGTGTGACAACAGCGAATGAGAACAATTTAAATCCTCTTTGTGTAATCCAACAAGTAGTTCTGCTTTTTTTTTTTATTTCTGGCATTTTAATTATATGAAACGTTTTCATCCTCATCACCATGGGAAGAGTCTCAAATAGACTTTGTGGGTAAGGATTTGGATTCAAATCCAGGCTCTACTGTTTACTAGCTGTGTGAGTTGGAAAATCCATGTTTTCACCCCCAGCTGGTTAGTGTGTAAAACTGGTGTAAAAATATCTCCCGCCATAGGATTATTATGAGATGCAAATGCAATCACATATGTAAAGTATTTAGCAAAGGGAATATGCTTATTAGTATCATTAATATTAGTATATCTAGGATTGATCTAGAAAATTTTAAATAAGCAAATCTTGATTGTTTCTCTAATGACTGTAGCATTCGCCATGAGAAGCAGCTCTAATGCAATTCAGCACTTCTGTTCTTGTGCCTTTTAATTCAGCCATGTGGACATCTTCTTGTACCTCAGTGTCAGTGGTTATAGACGATGGCAGTCAACCTCTCTGAAGTGCTCCCAGAGACCACAACATTGGATTTCAAATATGCTATACCATGTAGATTTCAAAGTTTTTATACCATCCTAAACACCTCCAAATTTGTTGGAAACTCACACAGTTAAACATAGACTTTTTTAAAGATCATGTATGTCTATCCCACATAAATGAGAACACTGTCAACTGGTTTTAAGAAAGCCCCACAAATAAGCAGAGTCAGAAGCAGGTCTAGATTTTATGGGAGTAGGATAGCATGGGTGCTGGAGCTGGCAGCTTCCGTTCAAATCCTGGCCCTGGCCCCTCACTTACTATGTGACTATGGGTAATTAACTTAATCTCTGTGCCTATATTCCCTCATATAATGCCTCCAAAGAGTGTCACTGGGATTGAATAAGTGGATTTTATATTAAACGTGTAGAACAAGAGTTCCAGGTGCAATGCGAGCACTGCGTGTGTCTTTGCTGTTATTTCTGATCTGCAGTTAAGTATTGCTTCTAGCTCCCTCTCCTTATAGATGGTCTTAATGGAATCCTCAGTCAGAGGGATAAAATGAATTAGCATGTGTAATTCTCTTCCAGTCACTCTGCTACACCCTTTATACATATTTTTCCACTTCATCTGAAAAATTTTGTGGTCTGTTCTTAAGGTATCTTGTTTCCTTTTTCTACTAGTTTCCTACCAGTCATCATTTAACAAATAGAGATGTACTAGGTTTTGCAATTCAATAGTAAGCAAATTTTATGTTCCCTACTCTCCTGAAGCTTATGTTCTAGTGGGGGAGACAGATGTCAAAGTGGAAGGACTTCAATAAATTTCAAATGAAAACTATGATAAGCATTTTGTAAATTTCCTAAATATGTTTAAAAAGTAAATTTTATTCTAAGAGATAGAAGTGACATAGTCTCAGTGGCCAGGAAGTTTCCATGAGACCCAGAACAAGAGCAGCAAGAAAGAGCAAAACTTTTGATTTTCATAAAAATGGATCAAAGAAAAATAGATGACATTATTCTTTACATTCTACTGCCTATGTGGTGGGTGGGAGGAGAGACAGACAGAGAGACAGAGACTGAGACTTTAACAGCAGATAAAATGGAATACTTCTTGGAGAATCTTCCAGCAGACTTTATCAGTTATTTGTAGCAATGTTTCCTGACTGTTATCTGTTATGCACCTTTGTGTAAATGATGAAAATGGCTCACTGGAGAGTTATATTCAATTTGAGGCTTTAAGAAGATGTGTGTCAAAATCCCGGTTTGTTTGTTAGTGTGGAAGGAGAATCTTGCCACTTGAAAGAGCCCCTTCAGATATTTAATAGGGAAAAATCATGTACTGTTCTCCCAAATGAGAAGGATGGACTAAAATTTGATGGAAATGAGATTCTCAGTCCCTTTCCCCTCAAAGATTTTGAGATGAGGAAGCATGGTAAAATTTGAAAACACCAAAGATTGTGATAGAATCTCTGATTATTGAATCACGCTTGGCCCAGACAGGTATGAGACGCATAGTAAGATTGTAGCAAAGAAGGAAACATTCCACTTATTCATCTCTAGGAAGTTTATTTGCCTGTTTCTCTTAAGTATTCCCACATATAAACTATATTTCTGAAAAATGTAACTCTTTTCTTTTTTTTTATTTTAAAGATTGGCACTTGAGCTAACAGTTGTTGCCAATCTTTTTTATTTTTTCTGCTTTATCTCCCCAAATCCCTCCAGTACATAGTTGTATATCTTAGTTGCAGGTCCTTCCAGTTGTGGCATGTGGAACACTGCCTCAACGTGACCTGACGAGTGGTGCCATGTCCACGCCCAGGATCCAAACCGGCAAAACCCTGGACCGTGGAAGCGGAGTGAGAACTTAACCACTCGGCCCCGAGGCTGGCCCCTGTAACTCTTTTCTAATCTTAGCAAAAAGAATTTATGATATATCTAAAGGGACAGCAAGTACAAGTACTATCACTACTATTTTAATAAATACTTCTACCAATGACAACAGTATTATCAAAATGGGCAATGTTTAATTTCTGTGCCATGTAGAGAATACCAGGTTTCTTTACTCTTTTGAAATATAGGGCTAAAACTGTTTATGTTGGAGACCTTTTTTGCATCAAAAATCATCTGTCTAAGGGGAAAACAAAGGAGAAGCTCCTTCAGATATTTTTTTTAAGCAACTGCTCGTGGGAAATGAATGCAATATGGGGATGTAGAGGCTAGAGAGAGGAAAATAATGTATATAAATTGTTTCTCACCATGTACACCTGAACAAAATGAACTGTGTTAAATTGCTTATGTAAAGTAGGAGGACTGTTCTCACTCATGAATAAATAGCATTTATAACACTGCTGTTCTGAAGTAATAAATGAATTCACTTGTTGCTTCATGCACCATATCAGTTTTGGATGGGTCAAAACAACTAGATATTGCACTCATACTGGCTTGTCTGCTCTTCAAACAGAAACAATGGATAGAACATTATTTTGTGCTGTGAATAACATTTATCAAAATTTTTGACTATAGCTCACTGAGTTAACAAAAATTTCTCAATCTTTATAGCCAGAATGCCAGTAAGATTATTAATATTGCTAAATTTATTCACCAACTCATCCAAATTACTAGAAGTTGATTATCTTGTCAGAATTATGGGTTAATTAATATATGTAATTGGTTAGTGACCCAATAGAATATTAAAAGTTTCATATAATTATTGAGTTAAGGTCATTCATAGGAATTCAGAGGCAAGCTTAGGGTTAACGTTCTAACAAGCAGTTGGACTTTTAGCATTTGCGAAATGTCATATTATCATGGAAAAAAAGCAACATTCAAAATAGCAGCCAACTGTATTTTACACCAATATACTGTCTGAGAATCTTTAGTAGATATCGTCGTTCATAGAGTCTTAGAACAGAAGGGGATCGTAAAGACCCTGTATGTCCTACTATTTTCTTTCTTTTTTCATTTAATGTTGATGTATATTACCATAAGTTCTCATCACTAGTGCTCCTTTGTTACGTATTTGAGTTACGTTTGCAGAATTCCATGGTCCTTATTTATTCTGCTATATAATCTTCTTATCTTGACATTAAACATATGACTGTTATTTAATAAATGCAATTCCACTACCTCTAGAGGTTATTTTTATATGGGTTAAAATATTATATTTGTATACAGACTTTCACATACTTTTTAATTCTCATTTGAAGTACTTAGTTTAATTAATGAATAGTTTAATGTCTCTCTTCCCTCTGTGATTCCAACACAGCAGGGACCACTTCATCCTAAGGATCTAGCCACATATTAGTCATATGGGTAGCATTCTTTATATACTTAAAGGATGACAAATTCTACCTGCTCTGCATCTCCCGAACAAAATATCTTGTCCATTTGAATCCCTGAGAAACTTCAATAATACTTCTTCTAAAACATGCAAGAAATTGTATGAGTTCCTTCTTCAAGTATATGCGTCCTCTTCTCATTCTGTTTTTCTCATTCCCCATCCAAACCAGAGAAATACTCACCTGCAATAGAAATACTTAGCTGTCTGATCCTATGTCTTATTTTTTGTCCCTATGGCATCTACCACACTAGTAACCACATGGTAAATAACCTAAGCTTCTTTGAGGAGTCAAATTGAAGAGAGGGCCGCAGCGATAGATGAGATGGGCAAGGATAAGGTGGAACATTTCATTATTAGATACGATTTGTGTTCCAAGGATGAAAGGAGGGCAATCAAATGAGTGCAGCTCTAGAAGAGGAAAATGGTGCTTACTTCACTAAGGGTCAAGCATCCCATTTAATGAGAGCAGCAACTTCACAATCAATGGAACAAAGTCCATAGGGTAGACTTATTTCCCCAGTAATAACAATTTCAGTGATTACTGTCTTTAATACTTCAGCTTACGTTTCCCTTTCCTAGTTCAATTTTTAGGTTCAACATAATAAAGAAATATTATTGGATAGTAAGGAAGGAGGAGGAAAATAATTGTTTAACTGTAAATAGCAAAGCATCTGTGTGATCCACTTCCAAATTCTTTATAATCAGAGAAAATAATTAGAGTACTCTGTTCTAAAAATGGAACAGGAATGATTATTAAGCAGATGTACAGCTATTTGTCATTGAGGTTGGACAATTTCATTTATAAACTAACGTGTTTATGTAACAGCTCTGGATCAAACCTACACCATCTGCGTTAGTTAAAAAAGCTTATTTGGGACATGTGCTGCCTACAGTACTGAAACAATTCTTTTGTTTTGCTAACAATTGGGGATGTTGTTCTGTGTGATTGGATCCTGGCATTTTACTCTTTATCTACCCTGGGAAAAACTCATCTGAATAGTTATCCTTGTTATCCACATATAATTCACTGGAAGCTGTATGATGTTTGGTGATAAATTATTAAAAATACCAATGTCAGGAATACTAAGTTATGTTTACAGAACTCTAGAAGCAGAAGGTAGCTTAGAGGCAGACTACCTCTCAAATGTGGCTAAGTCTACAGCCAATCAGACTCTCTGGGTTCAGATTCTGAGTTGACTATTTAGTAACTATGTAAGTTGGAGAAGTTATTTAGCTCTCTGTGCCTCGATTTATTTTCTTTTAAATTAGGCATAATAATAATATTTACTTCATGGATTGATATGAGGATTAAACATTGATGCATGGACAAAACCTCTAACACCATATGCCCTACTGTAAGCAATACATACACACTAGCTATTATTTTCTAATTCAACTCTCATTTTACAGGTAAAGGAAGAAAGGCTCTGATGCTTTGAAAGGCATTGATGACTAATGTAAAAAGAACAAATCTGGAATCAATCAACTGAGTGTAAATTCAATTCCTCCCTTAGTAGCTGTGTGGCTATGTATCTTTTGTACTTCAAATGTTACCAAATATAAAACAAGGGAAACAACACCACATTCTTAGGAGACGATTTGTGGATTTGTGGGTATCTAGGAAAATATTTAGGGTTTTCTTGTTTTTATTTTTCTGGATATTTTTCAATCATATATGAGATTTCCTCTATGATCCCCAAAGAGAGTGTTTTGTTTTTTATTTTCAGATGGTTTTCTTTGTTGTTATTATTATTGCTTGCAGAGTGATGAGAGAATGAATGCTGTCTTTTCCTACTTTTTGGAATTGATTGATTTTTTATTCATGGCCTAAAATATTGCTACTTTTTGTAAATAATCAATAGATACTTGAAAGCAAATTGTGTACTGTTCTCTTTTTCAAGATACAAAGATTGTTAAACACTATTAGGTGTTTATTAGTTATTTATGTCTTTCAGGTCCTTACTTATTTTTGTCTCTTTAATTTTCATGGATGGAGAGACAAGACTAATGCATTTGTCTCTTTCTCCCTATATGTTCTCTCTAGTTTGTTTTATGCCTGTTGATGCTGTGTTATGGACATAGATACTCATTGTGAACGACAACTTATAGCAATAAAAAAAATATCCTTCTTCAATTTGTCTAATGTTTTGTGGCCTCACAATGTTTGTCTGATAAAAGATTTCAATCTTGGATTTCTTTTTGTGTGAAGTTTTCTTTACTTTGAATCTTGGTTTTCACTTTTCTAAATTACATTGTATAAGGTGTATTTCTTATAGAGCCTGGGTTTCACTTTGAGAAAACAAATAAGGAAGACTTTTATTTATTGTTTGATAGTTATGTCTGATCTTAGTTCCAGCATGTTATTTTATGTTTTATAACATTTTTATTTAGTTTTTATTTCTTTATGTATAGTTATAATTTTGTTCTAATCCTTAACTTTAGCATTATAATTTTCTAGAACTATATGCAATATTGTTAATCTCCTATTTTCAGAAAGTGTCTCTTCTTCTTACCCGAGCATTGATAAAAATTAATATACTTCTGGGATGGCCAGGTGGCGCAGCGGTTAAGTGTGCATGTTCTGCTTCAGTAGCCAGGGTTCGTGGGTTCGTATCCCTGGTGCGGGCATGACACTGGTTGGCAGGCCGTGCTGTGGTAGGCATCCCATGTATAAAGTAGAGGAAGATGGGCACAGATGTTAGCTCAGGGCCAGTCTTCCTCAGAAAAAAGAGGAGGGTTGGCAGATGTTAACGCAGGGCTAATCTCCTTCTTTGCCACTTTTTTCCTTCTCTATCACCTTATTTTAGCCAATTTCATTCACTTTCGTAATGTGGACATTTGTAATGGTGTATATACTTACACGTCTATTACTTGCTTGTCAACTTTTATGATGTATTTTTACTTCAGCTACTAAAGATCAGGGAACCGGTGAACCCACTTTCCTTTCAGCTTGCTTCTCCATTCTCCCTCTCATTTTTTGTTATGCTATTTCTGAGATACCAGGGGATAAAACATTTGCATTCTGTTCTGAAACCCTAGCCCCCAAATTTCTTTCAATCATGGTAGGGCAGTTAACAAGATTCAATGTTCTCCACAGTTTAGAGTTGTCAACTTTAGCAAGTAAAAATAGAGAATACCCACTTAACTTTGAGTTTAAAATAAATACAGAATAATTCTTTGGGTATAAGAATGTGTCATGAAATATTAAGAATTCTAGGCATCTTGTATTTTATCTGGTAATCCTAAGCAGAGTTCTTTTGCTTAAGACTTTTAGTCATTCCTGAATTGCCTGGAGTTTTACCTCTAGTGGATCCCTAAACAATGACTCATAGCAACAGTGTGCATGTTCACACTGTCTGCTTGGAACACAGGTCAACAGTGTAAAAACACTTCACTTAACACTTTGTTTTTCTTTTAGAATTTTGTATATATTTTCTCCTTGTCATCTAACATTTGAATGATGCTGGATAACCTGAGGCCAATCAGATGTTTTCTTCTTTACATGAAACTTAATATTTTGCCATTCTACGCAAAGTTGCTTTCATTTGAATTTAGGTACCTTTGCTAGGATTTGTCTCGTTGACCCTTCTACATCAATTGTATGGTCAGGTGTCCCTTAACTACAGGGATATGTTCTGAGAAATGTGTTTACAGGCGATTTCCTCGTTGTGTGATCATAGAGTGTACTCACATAAACCCAGATGGTATAGACCACTACACACGTAGGATATATGGTACTAATCTTAAGGGATCACTGTTGTATATGTGATCAGTCATTGACCAAAATGTTATTTGGTGCATAATTGTATCTAGAACATAATGTACACTTTTAATTTTAGAAACCATGTGTTCTTTAGTTCCTGAAAAATTTTCTTGTATTATATGTTTACATTTTCTTCTGTTCCATTATTTTCTTTTCTTCTTTAGAGGGATCAACTAAGCTTGTAATAAATTTCCTTTGATTGCTTTCTGTATCTGTCATTTTAAGTCATTTTTTCTCTTTTTAAAAGTTTGTATTCATTTTAACTATTTCCATTTTCCTCTTCTTTTAAAATTTCTGTACCCTTTGTTCCTTAATGCTATTTTAGCCAATTCTATTCTTTCCTGGTCCTCCTTTCAGATTCACCTTATTTCCAGACGTTTTTATATTTTCTTCTATGTTTTACTGAACCTCCGGGGTTTACTTTTTAAATCTCTCCCAATTGTTTTGTCATTTATTCACTTGTGTTCTTGATTTATTGGCCTTTTGCCTTATGTTCTTGATTCATTGAAGCAATGATCCTTTTTAACTCAATTACTCTTCAGTGAAAATATATGGTCACAATTTTTATCTGCTCCCTAGTAATGGGTTTTTTTGTTGGGAATTTTTCATTTTCTCTGCCTGTTTTCACTATTCTTTTACTCTTTTTTAAAAAATATCTTTGTAAGTATCTTATTCAGGGCATTTTTTAAAATTAATCAGTATTGAAGTACGAATATTTTCATGGATCAACTATTGTTGAAGTAGAGGTTAAGGCTGGATTCAGGCTAATTAGAATCTTTCTTATACTGAATTTCTTGTACAAGCTTTTTATAATAAGTACGTAAGTTTCTTGTAGGTAACTTTAATTTATTTCTCCCCAACTAATGAGTTAGGCAACTCCATGGGAATATTTTTTGCTGTTTTTTGTTTGTTTCATTGCTTTTTTGTTTGTTTATTTAAAAGGCAAAGTTTCTTTTTTCTCTGCAATCACTGTAACAGACTAGTTAATTGGTTTCTGCAAAGATGACTCATCTATTAATTCGTTATTAGCCTTACCTCCTCGGTTTCTCAGATGTAAACCAAATTCGGTATGTACTCTCTTCCTACCAGTCAGTGTAGTCTTGTTCCCACTGTTAAAAAAGAGGACTCTAAGGGGCTGGCCCCGTGGCCGAGTGGTTAAGTTTGCGCGCTCCGCTGCAGGCGGCCCAGTGTTTCGTCGGTTCGAATCCTGGGCGCGGACATGGCACTGCTCATCAGACCACGCTGAGGCAGCGTCCCACATGCCACAACTAGAGGAACCCACAACGAAGAATACACAACTATCTACCGGGGGGCTTTGGGGAGAAAAAGGAAAAAATAAAATCTTTAAAAAAAAAAAAAAAAAAAAAAGAGAACTCTAAGTTTGTTCCTCCCAGAGTTGCCCTCACTTTGAAGAAGTTCATTTTTTCTTCTTCCTTCTGAGATGCTCTGTGCTTAATTCACTCTCCCTGATAGATCAGCTTCTTCCCACACCTTTTCCTACTTGATCTTTGTTGTTTTTGGCCACAAAGCCACCTATGGGAGGAGAGAGAGTTGGGTTATTCTATGTTTCCCAGTTTTCCCAAAATATGAAATGACCTTTGCTTTTTTTTTTTGTCCCCATGTGGCTTTTTGGGTGATTTCTTAGAAATCCTTATTTTATGCCAAAATGTTTAAACCTATATATTCACTGATATCTGTTAGCAAAACTCGTTCAATGAAGAAACATTATCATGAACATAATTATATTTGTCTTAAACATAGTGAGATATTTTTTTCTTGTTTAAAAAACAAACTGGATTAATGTCAAGGAAGATGTGTAAGAAAATCAGTGTGCTTAAATTTGAAAGTTATTTTTCTTGAATAAAAAACAAAACAAATAATTCAAGACGTTGAAACTATCCAGGGAAGCCAAGTAATGTCATTCAGATTTTGAAGATCTTCTCCGTATTCAATCAGTGTTTTTGCTGTATTCATTTCTCATTTCAAGGAAACATTTTACTTTTATTAGCTTAAATGGCACTTACAATTGATTATTGAGGCCCACTGGGATTGCTTATCTCATGATAACTCATTACTTATGATAAATCCATCTAATACTCTGTACTACTATATTTTCTAAGATTTACTTTTAGAAACTACTTCTGTGCTAAGTTTGCTTGGCATAAAACATAAGAGCAAATTCACAGCCTACCCTACATATTAAATTAGGGGCCAGAACAACACTTAACAATAAATTTTCACTCTCACTAATTGACATAACATTCATGGGGCACTAGAGTCAATGGAAAATATTTTTTTCTCTACATTGTTTTTCAGCTTCTATAGGTCCTTTGATGAGTAGTATGAAGGTTTGTGCATAGATAGCATTCTATGCAATGAGATTATAAGAGTCAGAGTGAACTCTTTTCTCAAATGAACCCCGAAAAATGTTCCACAATTAAAACCCATTAATATTATATACTTTTTCTGATCTGAAGAAAAATCTGTAAAGTAAGCATTTGTAATAATATTTACCAATCTAAATATAGAAATATTTTTAAGTTAGGACTTAAAGAGCACAATTATCTAACAAACAAACATTAATTTGAGAGTAGCTGTGTCAACATAGACCAGTCTGTTAATTTGTGTTTGTTGCAAAGGTTGTGCTTCAAAATTGGAAAAGATTAAAAATTAGAAATTTATCATCAACACATCTATTGAAAGGCAGTGCCTTCATGGCTCCTATTAAACCAAGTTTAATTGAGGAACATAGAAATAGAAGTAGAATTCCTATACTCTATGGAATAGGAACCACAATCTCCTGACTTTTGAGGGAGTACAGTATCACATGCAAATTATCCCTAAATCTAGATGTGCTATTGAATATTCATTATCATTAAGCATTATTACTTGCCTTCCATTTATAGATATAAAATAAAAGATGTTCAAGTTTAGCACCTGGAATGGTTGAAGCATATTAATCTCTATCTGACTTAACTTGGGAAAACAAAAGATTTATTTGGGACCAAGTATTTGTTTAATATATTATTGTGATATGGCTATTCACATGCTCTTTCCATATTTATTTCCAGATGATGGTTGATACATGATGAGAGTGCATAGAGGAGGGACTCTGATGTGGTCAAATTCTATCTTCAAAGATTTTTAGTCATAATGAGGGTGCTTAGATCCTCAGGATTTTCCAAAGCAAAGCTTTTTCTCAAAGATGATCTGTCAGTATTATTTCATATTTGCTTGTGGGAGAGGTCACCAGCCTTTGGGGAGTTTTGGATTAACCCACTTACATCAACCTCAACAGCGGATATAACTCTACCAGCAGTGACTTTGGAGCCCACTTCTGGAAGCTGGAAAATCTGCATGCTGACCTTTTCAAAGTTATGACTCATTTCATTCCTTGAAAGCAATCAAATTAATAATTATAGCTCTTTTTGTAGAAGAACTATTTCTTGAGATATGGTTAAGATTTTTCTTCAATTTGGCAGCAATTTGCTTATTATTACAATGAAAGGATCTGGGTAAATTTTCACCAAATTGTATCACTTAAGATAGATTAGAAAGTAGAACATAACTGTTATCTAACATATATAATTTTATAAAATATAAATATTACAACAATTTGACGCCTATGAAACAGCTGGACAGGTTTATGTGGAAAAGAAATGTTTACTTCTTATTCTACAACCAAATAACTATAGGTTTTCTTGGATATGATTTGAGGTAAAAACAAACAAACAAGCAAAACTCACAAAAACCATAATACTAGGATAGCGAATTGAAATAAACAGAAGAAAACCAATCAGTGAACACGGTTCTTTGTCAGAGTGAATTCTACACTGTTTTTAGGAGTGAGTTCAACTTCTTATAGATTATAATGTAAATTGCCATGTTACATCAATAAAAAATCTATTTTACAAAACTTCCCTGAGACAAAATGCCTGGATACTTTGAAAAACACAGAGGGTAATACAATGATAATTTTAAAGAACTATGTGTTCTTGAAGCATTTTCATTCTAGGGAAAAAGTCAAATAGCAACACTGAAGTGAGAGCCATTTACACACAACTATGTCTGTGTATTTGATTAGTTCTGCTTAATAGAAAATGTGGCCTTCATAGCAAAGAGCTCTTCAAGTTTCTCTTATAAAAAAAGGAGACGTGAAGTGGATGATCTTAGACAAAGAACTGCCCGGCTTCTAGCCTTTGGAGGATGAGCACATAAATCTTTCCTCTTAGACCAGTGACATTATATTAATTTACAGTAACTGTTTTCCGATTCAAAATCTACTTTGGGGAAACCTTTTAGGAAATTATCTTGCCTCGCTGAAAAGATGAGATCTTTAATAACTAGTCATTGTGTCTAAAGAAAGTTGATTTACAGGCCCATTTTTTTCCCTGAAGGAAAGGTTATGCGTGAGGCTGTGTGTGTGTGTGCGCGTGTGTGTGTGAATGTGACTGTGTTTGTGTTTATATCGATTCCTTGGAAAAGAATCTCACTCACGTTGGAAATTTACATGCAGCCATTTTGGTTGGCTGATCTCAGTCCAAATTTCTCATTCACTGGCATTTATAAACTGCTGCTTCTTTCAATAGTCACTACTGCATTGTACATTCATTTAAAAAATAAAAGAAAGTTTAAAAATATTTATTCAGTGCTTCAAACGTAGATATATGTTACTCCTTAGAAATCATTTGCATCCTTTTCTTCACGATAAAAAGAGGAGTGACAATTGCAATTATGATTTAAGAGTTTGCATGTCCAGCAGCGAACTTTGAATGATCATGGTTTGTAGCTACTGGTCTGAACATTAGGGAATTCAGAGATGCCAACAAATTCATTGCTATGAGGTTATAATCTATGAAAACACAGAACAGAATGAAACAAAAGATTTGTCATTTCAAAAAATAATCTCAAGATCTCAGGACTTTTTTCTCACTGAAATTTGAAAGTGTAATTTCCATAGCTGCATTTTCTGTCACTTTGGCAAGGAAAATATAGTTCACACTTCCATCTATTGATGACCAAAGCCTCTGTTCAAATGATGTGAAAAATATTCTCCAGCATTTACAGCACCAAAGTAGAAGACAAACAATTTGCTGCTACATACTGGTGAATGAGATGGCATACATTTTAAGGAAATTAAACTTTCCTTTTATATAGTGGAATTGCAGGATGGATTTTGTTTCAGTGTTCCTATTCTTAAAAGCAATGGGTCCACTTCTTGTATTCAAATGTCTTTGTAATTGGAGGCCAATTGAAATACACTTCTCAGTCTCCTAGCATTTAACCCCAATAACACTAGGTAATAAGTATAATGCTTACATTTGTATAGTGCTTTAGAATACACACGAGTGCTTTCATGTTTACTTAGGACGGAACTGAGTTTAGGAAAGAGAGCTCGTCTTATGGCCATTTGAAGACTGATTAAACGTGCCCAGCGGGGCTCTGTGACGGCTACCTCCCCCTGCTGGAGAGGTTTCTGTGCTAAAACTCGTGGTGCTTTCATGAGAGCAGAGAAGAGCCCAGAATATCAGGAGATGTGCCTCTAGAGCCAGTAACCTTGATGAGCCAGGTCATTCCTCAAATGCTTGGAAATTTTCTAGGATGTCAGTTTAATTCTGCCTGATAGCAATGAACAGCGAGTTCTTTTTTGATCCCTGTCGTAGCACAAGGATATTTCCATATCTTATGCTTATACCTCTAGATTATTTTGATATATTTTAGTTGCAAGGCTTTCTTATGCTAAAACACCTGATGGATCTAAAGTATAAAAATAACATAGACTAAAAGAAATTTAAAAAGAAACATGTGAGAAGGTTCTCAGCTGCTAGTCATTGGAGACTGTATTAAAATGACAGTGAAATACCATTGGAAAAACAAAGTGTGACAGAATCAGTTTTGCAAAGGATGTGGAAAAACGGGCACCTTCATTATGTGCTTGATGGGAGTGTTGAGTAGTACAGCTCTGCAGAGTCCACTGTCAGTATCTAGAAAAAAAGGGACAGGAACATAGATTGTGCCCCAGAAATCCCACTAGGAACTCCTGCCCATGAGAAGACGACTTGGATTTGGATATTTGCTACAGTGTCGTTTGTAACAGTAAAACTATTGTAACAACATTTATGTTTATAATCTCAATGGTGACATGATTATCAGTTGAAAAGAAGGAAATAGGGGCCAGCCCTGTGGCGCAGTGGTTAAGTTCGCACGTTCCACTTCAGTGGCCCAGGGTTCCCCAGTTCGGATCCCAGTGCAGACATGGCACTTCTTGGCAAGCCATGCTTTGGTAGGCATCCCACATATAAAGTGGAGGAAGATGGGCACGGATGTTAGCTCAGGGCCAGTCTTCCTCAGAAAAAAAGTGGAGGATTGGCAGCAGTTAGCTCAGGGCTAATCTTCCTCAAAAAAAAAAAAAACCTGAAAAAAAAAAAAGAAGGAAATATATCTACATAAAAAATTGAGAGGCACCGGCCGAGTGGCCGAGTGGTTACATTCACATACTCCACTTTGGTGGCCCAGGGCTTCACTGGTTCAGATCCTGAGTGCAGACATGGCACTGCTTGTCAGGTCATGCTGAGGCAGCATCCCATGTAGCACAACCAGAGAGACCTACAATGAGAATATACAACTATATACTGGCAGGCTTTGGGGAGAAGAAGAAAAAAAGAAAGATTGGCAAGAGATGTTATCTCAGGTGCTAATCTTTAAAAGAAAAAATTGAGAATCTCAAAATATTATTGAATGTAAAAGAGGTAGTATGTTACATAGGATGTGATATAACATGTAAATTTAAAGAATTTACATAGTATATGTATCTATTCATATATATTTACATACACACATATATGTACATATGCATACACAGGAGTATATGTATATATACATATATATGTGTGTGTGTATATACATATATATGTGTGTGTATATACACACATATATATACATATACACACTCACACACACACACATATGTTCCAGGTATCATATCTGCGTTCAGGGGAAGGAAGATAAGCAAAAAAGTAGCACTATTAGCCCTCCCACTGATATCTCCCTAGATCTTATGGGCCACAAGCTGGTCACATGGTCATCACTAATTAGAAAAGAGCATGAAAAATCAACTACTTTGAAAAGAAGAAGAGGATTTTTGTAACTGGCTGGAATTAATCACGATTCATTCACATTCCGAACAAAATGAGCATTCTCTAGGCTAAAAGGGAAGATTTTAGCAGCTAATAGTGTGGGGCAGTTAATAAATCATGCTCTTGAATACAGTTCTATGTTTTCAATATTTAATGATGAATATACCCTTTGAATCCCCTCCCGATTTCAAGCCATTTGTGCAGAGATCCTATATTTAATGTTTCCCTCATGTCCCCAGATCATTCAGTGATGAGCATGTGGAAAGCACTCAAACATGCTTGTGGATTGAATGACCCTGAGAAGAGGAGACTCACAAACTGGCAAATGAGAAATTTAACTTACTACCTAATAGAAATTTTCTGGACCACAATTGCCACATTTGTTAAAATCATAAAAGTTTTTATTGATATGTTATGTCATTTGTGCTAAAATTTAACAAGTAATTTTTACTGTTTCTTGTGCATAACTGCTTGAGACTGAAAAATCTACCGATGATATGCTACTAGATTACTGCATCTTGTCCATTCATTGCAGTGGAATTTATGAAAGGATGAGGACATGAGATCAAGTCCCAGCTTATCAAGTCTTAAATTAGGGCTGTTTCATCATTTGAAAGACATCTTCGACACCTAGGTAGACAGTTTCCTTTAGAAATTTAACAGACTTTGTATATTATGGCTTTTCCTTAGGTTGGATTTCCTGAAAAAAAAAGAATCTGAGCTAGAGATTTGTTTTCAGGACGTTCCTGGGGCATGAACTGAGAACAAAACCCATAAGGAAATGAGAGAAGCATGTGGTGAGGGAATGTCACCTTTGGCAAGGGTAGTTCCTAGGGAGGGACTCAACTGAGACCTGTCAGCAACTCACATTTCTAGAAGCTCATTCCTAAAGACAATATGGGCAGAACACCACAACTTTTTCTACAGACGTCCATTCACTGGCCATTGTTACTGAATATCCAACACACACAACAGATGAGTACTGATACTTTTTCTCTGATTTTATAACTGTTTTGATATAAAGCAAGTTAGTACTTAGCGTTCTTCTGAGCATGGTTGGAGCAAGATCATATTATTCCCAATTCAGGAATTATAGGCACAAAGTTGTGTAAATTGAAATTATTGTTTATTCTACAATCATCCATCAGGTGAAATGCCCTTATTGATTAGAGAGTAAAGTAACTCAAATAAGAAAAATTAAACCACAGTGACACATAATCATAGATCACTAGCAAACCTGAAAACTAACTAAATAATAGGAATTATGACAATTACGACCCTTCAATAAACTCTGATAGCCTCCTATGTAGGCAGCCCCCAAGACCATCCCCAGGTTCAGTGACCGTGAGGCAGCAGATGACTCAACAAATAGACCTAAAGCAGCTAAGATTTATCACAGCAAGAGCATACATAACCAAATCAAGTAAAGGGAAAAGGCGCATGGGGCAAAGTCCATAGGAAACCATACTCAAGTTTTCATGAATTCTCTCCCGTTGAAGTAAACGGGATGTGGTTAACTCTTCCAGCATTAAATTATGAAAAAATGTGCAAAGTGTTGACTACCAAGGGATGTCATCAGAGATTCAATGTCCAAGATTTTTTGCTTTATTTTGTTTTTAATATGTCCCTCAACAAATTTACTCAGTTTTTTCTCTTCATTTTTTGTTAGACTTTGTGTTTTTAGAGCAATTTTAAGTTAACAACAAAATTGAAGGGAAGGTACAGAGATTTTCCATATTCCCTCTACTCCCACACATGCATAGTATCCCCCATTATCAACATCAACCACAAGAGTGGTACATTTCTTACAAATGATGAATTTCTATTGACATACCATAATACCCCAACGTCCATGGTTCACATTACAATTCATTCTTAGTGTTGTACATTCTATGGGTTTGGACAAATGTACAATGACATGTTTCTATCACTATGGCATTATGCATCATTTTCACTGACCTAAATATCCTCTGTTCTCTGCCTCTTCATTCCTCCCCACAACCCAAGCCCTGGCAACCCCTGATCTTTTTACTGTTTCCATCGTTTTGCCTCTTCCAGAATTCATATACAGTGACCCCTTAATATCTACGAGGATTGGTTCCAGGACCACTCGCAAATACCAAAATCCATGGATGCTCAAGTCCTCTATGTAAAATGGCATAATATTTGCATATAACCTATCCACATCATCCCATATATTTAAATCATCGCTAGATTACTTATGATACCCAAACAATGTAAATGCTATGTAAATAGATGTGATACTGTATTGTTTATGGAATAATGACAAGAAAAAAGTCTGTGTGCTCAGTACAGACTCAGCTTTTGTAGGCCTTTCTGTCTGCACTTCACTGAATCCAGGGATACGGAACCTGTGGATATGGAGCACTAACTATAGTTTGAATCATATAGTATGTAGCATTTTCAGATTAACTTCTTTCCCTTAGAAATGTGCACTCAAGGTTCCTCCCTGTCTTTTCATGGCTTCATAGCTCATTTCTTTTTAGAGCTGAATAATATTCCATTGTCTGTATACATCAGTTTATGTGTCCATCCCCTACTGATGGACATCTTGGTTGCTTCCGAGTTTTGACAATTAGGAATAAAGTTGCTATAGCATCCATGTGCAGGTTTTCTTGTGGACACAAATTTTCCATTCATTTGAATAAATACTGGAGACCATTATTGCTGGATTGTTAGGTAAGAGTATGTTGTTTTGTAAGAAACTGCCAAATTGTCTTCCAAAGTGACTGTATCATTTTGCGTTGCCACCAGCAATGAACGAAAGTTCCTGTTGCTCCACATCCTCATCAGCACTTGGTGTTGTGAATATTCCAGATTTTAGCCATTCTAATAAATGTGTAGTGGTATCTCAGTGTTTTTGTAATTTACATTTCCCTATTGATGTAAGACGTAGAGCATCTTTTCATATACTTATTTGCCATCTGTATATCTTCTATTGTGAGGTGAATTTTAAGGTCTTTTGGGCATTTTTAAAGTTCAGTTTTTTGTTTTCTTATTGTTGAGTTTTAAGGGTTTTTTGGATACTTTAGATTGTAGTCCTTTAGATGTATCTTTTACAAATATTTTCTCCCAGTTTATGGCTTATTTTCTTATTCTCTTGATATTATGTATTGCAGAGCAAAAGTTTTTAATTTTAATGAAGTAAAACTTAACTTTTGTCTTTCATGTATCATGCTTTTGATGTTATATCTAAAAAGTCTTTGCCATACTCAAGGTCACGTAGGTTTTCTCCTATGTTTCTTCTAGGAGTTTTATACTTTTACATTTTATATTTAGGTCTGTGATCCATTTTGAGTTAATTTCTGTGAAGAGTGTAAGGTCTGTGTCTAGATTCTCTCTTTTCTTTTTTGTAGATGTGGATGTCCAGTTGTTCCAACATTATTTTTTGAGAAGGTTATCTTTGCTCCATTGTATTGCCTAGACTCCTTTGTCAATGATCAGTTATTTATATTTACGCCAGTCTATTTCCGGGCTCTCTCTTCTCTCCCATTGATCTTTTGCCAATAATGCGCTATCTTTATAACTGGAGTTTTAAAGTACATTTTGAAGTCAAGTAGTGTCAGTCATCCAACTTTGTTCTTTTCCTTCAATATTAAGTTGACAATTCTGGGTCTTTTGCCTCTTCATGTAAACTTTAGAATCAGTTTATTGATATCCACAAAATAACTTACTGGAATTTTGATTGGGATTGACTTGATGGGAAGAATTGACATCTTAACAATATTGACTATTCCCATTCATGAACTTGGAAAACTTCTCCATGTATTTGTCAGTTCTCTTTGATTTTGATCATCAGAATATTTTAATTTTTCTCATATAAATCTTGTATACATTTTATTAGATATATACCTATTTAATATTTTTGCATGCTAATATAAATGATGTGGTTTTTGTAAATTTCAAATTTCACTTGTTCATTGCTAGTAAATAGGAAAGTGATTTACTTTTGTATATTAACCTTCTATCCTGCAACCTTGCTATAATCGGACAATAGATCCAGGAGTTGGGTTTTCTTTTGATTCTTTCAGATTTTCTATATAGACAATAGTGTCACCTGTGAACAAAGACAATTTTATTTCTTCCTTCTCAGTCTGTATACCTTTCTTTTTCTTTTTTTCTTCTTGTCTTGCTGTACTAGCTAGAACTTACGATGCTGAAAAGGAGTGATGAGAAGAGGCATTTTTACCTTTTACCTAATCCTGGAGGAAAAGCTTCTAGATCTCATCATTAAGTATGATGTTAGCTGTAGATTTTTTGTAAATGTTCTTTACTAAGCTGAGGAAGTTTCCCTCTATTCCTAGTTTGCTGAGAGTTTTTATCATGAATAGGTGTTGGCTTTTGTCAAATGCTTTTTCTGCACCTATTCATATGATCATGTGATTTTTCTTTTTTAGCTTGTTGACGTGATAGATTACATTAATTGGTTTTCAAATGTTGAACTAGCCCTGCATACCTGGGATAAATCTCAGTTGGTCATTAAGTATAATTCTTTTTATACATTTTGGGATTTGATTTGCTAATATTTTGTTGAGGATTTTTGCATCTATGTTTATGACAGACATTGGTTTGCAGTTTTCTTTTCTTGTAAAGACTTTGTCTGATTTTGGTATTAGGGTAATGTTGGCTGCATAGGATGAGTTAAGAAGTATTTCCTCTGCTTCTATCCTTTGAAAGAGATTGTAGAGAATTAGTACAATTTCATCCTTAAATGTTTGGTAGAATTAACGAGTGAACCCATCTGGGTCTGGTGCTTTCTATTTTTGGAGGTTATTATTTATTGATTCAATTTCTTTAATAAGCATAGACCTATTCATATTGTCTATTTCTTCTTATGTGAGTTTTAGCAGATTGTGTCTTTTAAGAAATTGGTCCATTTCATATAGGTTATCAAGTTTGTGGGCATAGAGTTGTTCATAGTATTCCCTTATTATCCTTTTAATGTTCATGTGCTATGTAGTGATGTCAGGTTTTAAATTTCCGATATTAGTAATTTGTGTCCTCTCTTTTTGTTAGTTAGTCTGACTGGAAGCTTATCAATTTTATTGATCTTCTCAAAGAACCAGCTTTGATTTTTTTCTGTTGATTCCCTGTTTTCTGTTTCACGGATTTCTGCTCTGATTATTATGTATTTTCTTCTGCTTACTTTGCATTTAATTTTCTCTTCTTTTTGTAGTTTCCTAAAGGGAAATTTAGGTTATTGATTGTAGATCTTTCTTTTGTTCTAACAGACTGCTTTCACTGTATTCTACAACTTTTGGTAAGTTTTGTTTTCATTTTTGTTTAGTTCAAAATATTTTTCAATGTCTCTTGAGATTTCTTTTTGACTCAAGTGTTATTTAGAAGTGTGTTGTTTAATCTCCAAGTATTTGGTATTTTTCAGTTATCCTTCTGTTATTGATTTCTAGTATAATTCCATTGTGATCTGAAAGCAGACTTTGTATGTTTCCTTTGATGTTTTAATACTCAGATGTTGTACATCTTGGTGAAGGTTCCACGTAAGCTTGAGAAGAATGTGTGTTCTGCTGTTGTTGGAAGAAGTCTATAGATGTCGATTATATCCAATTGATAGATGGTGTTGTTGAATTCAGCTATGTCTTTACTACTTTTATGTCTACTAGATCTGTCCATTTCTAATAGAGAGATGTGGACGTCTCCAACTGTGGTAGTGGATTTATCAATTTCTCTTTGCAATTCTATTATTTTTTGCCTCACATAGTATGGCAGTCTGTTGTTAAGTGCATACACCTTAAGGATTATTATGTGTTCTTAGAGAATTGACTCCTTATCATTACATAATGCACTTCTTTATCCCTGGTAACTTTCCTTACTTTGGAATCTGCCATTTGATAGTAATATAGCTACTCCTCCTTTCTGTTGATTAACATTAGCTTGGTATATTTTCCTCCATTCACTTACTTTTAATCTATATATGTCTTTATACTTAATGTGGATTTCTTATAGATAACATATAGTTCAGTCTTGTTTGTGATCCATTCTCACAATCTCTATCTTTTAATCAGTGCATTTTGATCATTGATGTTCAAAGTGATTATTGATATAGTTGGATTAATATCTACCATTTTAGTTATTATTTTCTGCCTGTTGCCCTTGTTCTCGGTTCCCATTTTTGTCTTCCATTCTCTTTCTGCCTCTATCCACAATTTTTCTTGGGCCTCTTCACATAGGTAACCTCTTCTTAGCATGGACCAAAGTTCCATACTCCCAGAAAAAAAAAGCAGATATTCAGCATAAACCACATTGTTTGTCCAAACAGTTTAGGCACAATAAACCATATTTATCAGTTAGGGAATGACAGAAACTCTTCTAAAATCTAAGTTCCAGATGCCAGTCAAGGACCAAACTTGAAAGCAGGTCTTTGTAAGGCAGCAGTCTGGCATGCTATGCCAATTCTTTCCCGTACACGTCCAATGCTTTATTACTATGCAGTCATTTTACTGTTGTGCTTTGGCAGGCCTGATCCCTGGCTTTTGACTCTCTTCTAAAATATGTAAGACATTTGTATTATTCAGCACTGGATGTTAGGGATGGGACACAAACATGCCTGATGTATCACACTTACCCTTGAGAAGATAACCCATGAGGAAGTCACCACTGGTCTGATTTTTCAGAAAACGGATCAGTGATCCAAAATATTTTTTAGGCTGTAAAGTTAACATGTCTTATAAGTAGCTGAGCTGAGGCTAGAACTAGTTTCATCACTTTCCAGTTATTTTTTTGTACTGGCTATGCACAATTAATGTTTTGTAAAGAGAGACACTATCTCTTAAACAACACCTTACCAGTTTTCAATTTGAACACTTAAGTATATTTCAATATTACGAACTCTGGGGAATAATTTTGCCTATGTTAAAGAGAAAACATTACTGTACAGATATTCCTAACTGGTGTTGTTTATGAATATATTTATGCTACTATGAGGCAATATTGTTTACAAAAAATACTGTAATGTAAAGGTTAAAATAGGGAGCTGACACTCTGCTTGTTACATAAATGGCTCACTTTTAAAATCTCTATAATGGGAAAAACTGTTTATCCTTTGCCATTTGACATCTAGGGACCTTGGGAAATAAATTAAAATGTTCTAAGTTTTAGTGTTCTTATATATAAATTGGGACTAACACTTTCTTAACAGCATTGTTGGGAGATATTATTGAGGTAACACTTGCTAGTGGCTTATACAGAGTTCAAATTTTAGCTTCCCAATCTCTACGGTTGGTAGTGCTGTAAGAAGGAAACACAACCTTTTTCTGCTTCTTTGGAATTTTGTTAATTTAAAAGGAAGCTCTCTTCTATGTTTCAAAACCACGCTCAGTCTAAACCCTTTTATGGATTGAAAATGGGCTTAAAATAAAAATTATTGAGAGACTGGTGGCAACAAAGAAAATGAAGAAGAAGAAAACCTTGACAGTGATTGGGAGATGGATAAACTCATTTCTATCTCTTTTTTGATCTTCCCGATTTGGGGCAAGTTTGGAAGTTCTTCAGGGAGAGAAAATGTCTAAAAAATGCCAGTAGGAATGGAGAAGGAGGATGCAAATTTGTCTACATATACTGCATGCATGTGTATATCAATTCATAGTATGTAATTATGAATTTATTTATATTCCATGAAGGATTAATTATAATTTTAAAAGATTTAGTGAGGGTCTAGCCCAGTGGCATAGTGGTTAAGTTCTCATGCTCTGCTTTGGCAGCCCAGGATGTGCCAGTTCCGATCCTAGGCACCAACCTACACACTGCTCATCAAGCCATACTGTGGTAGCTTCCCATATACAAAGTAGAAGAAGATTGACACAGATATTAGTTCAGGGACAATCTTCCTCAGTTAAAAAAAAAAGAAAAGAAGAAGGGTAAAAAAGAATTTAGTGAAATATAGGATGCCAAATGAGTGGTTGAGAAAAAATAAGGGGCCGGCCTAGTGGCACAGTGGTTAAGTTTGCATGCTCAGCTTTGATGGCCTGGAGTTTGCCAGTTGGGATCCCTGGAGTAGACCTGCACACCGCTTATCAAGCCACGCTGTGGCAAGCATCCCACATATAAAGTAGAGGAAGATGGGCACAGATGTTAGCTCAGGGCTGATCTTCCTCAAAAAAATAAAAAAAGAGAGAAAAAATAAGACAAGGGGGAAGGGTGATTTCATACAAAATAGATAAAGAGCAAATTTAGCCTAGAAAAGGGATACAGTTAACTTACCTACAAATAAAATCCCTAAAATCTGTAACACAGGGGAAAAATAAGTCTGTAGAAAAACTTGCTAAGTGGATTCTCATAGAGAGAAATTGGTTTATCTATAATAATTTTGGAAAAAATGTAAAACTCTTAGATTTTCTGTTAGTTTTCTAGTGCTGCCAGAAAAAATTACCATACCTTCAGTGGCTTAAATTATATAAACTTATTATTAATATGCAGGTTTTGAGTTCATAAGTCTAACATGGATCTCACGAGTGTAAGATCAAAGTGTCGGCAAGACTGTTCTGCTTTCTGGAGTCTCTACAGGAGAATGTGTATCCTGCCTTTTCCAGGTCGAGAGGCTGCCTTCATTCCTTGGCTCTTGGCCCCCTTCCTCCACCTTCAAAGCCAACAACTGCAAGTCAGTCCCTCTCACATGGTGTCTCTCTGATCCTTCTGTCTTCACATCTTTCTCTCTGACCAAGCCAGAGTGGGTCGTCCGCTTTGAAGGACTTGTGATTAGATTAGGCCCACTTAGCAACCCAGGATAATCTCTCCATCTCAAGGTCAATATGCTTAATCAAATCTGTGAAATCATTTTGCCATGTAAGGCAACATATTCACAAGTCAGGGGATTGGGGTGTGGACATGATTCTTCCCACTGCAAAAGTATAACTATGATCTTGCCTTCATATCATTGACTATAGATGATTGATAAAAGGATAGAAAAGCTTTTGGTCTTTTATAGAGAACTGTAATCTCTATAAAAATTGAAAATGCCAAAAGACTCATCAAGATACATCATGCTTAAATAACTATGGATTTTTAAATTGCCTACAAGACAAATAGAAGTGTAGCAAAAGCACTTTAATTTCATGTACCACACAGTCACAATATTTTGTTATTTACAAATGCCATTTGACATCTAGGGACCTCTTATTAACTAGAAAAATAGAAGCTGTAAATATCTGTTGAAGTTGAGCTAGAAGAATAAAATATAAAAATATTTTATTAAATATAGGACCATGTTGATCTACATTCAAAATGTACATATTTTCACTCACCATATAAATGCAAGGAGAAACACCTTATAAAATAATGTAAAATGCAAGAAAGTAGAAGGTATTGTACTTTGAAAGAGAATTTGATCTGTAGGATGACATGTCACATTAAAATTTTCAATAAGATTATCTGAAAATTGAGATTGAGGCAACTCTTTTGTAATATTCCTAGAAATTTATTTCAGGTGGTTCAAACTTTTTCAGTCAAAGGGGAAAAAAATAATGCATGGGACATGTGTTTTTTTAGGTAGGCTATCTAGTATTTACTACTTTTCCTCAGAATCTAATTATTTGTAACATTACAGTGAAATCGTGTAAGAACTCTGAGCAGCAATCCTTCTGATTTTCTTTTAGTAATTTACTATATTCATGAGCCATTTTCATTTGGTTACAAATTATGGTCTTTATAGCACTTCTCAGATACATCTATCTCTAAGAATTTTCAGGTAAAATTTTCAAAGTTCAGTAAAGGAAAGAGTTACCTGAAAGGAAAATCCTTTAATTGATCAATGGTCCACCTGGGTAAACAGATTTACTTATGCGGAATTTGTTCCAAGAATGAGCCACAAGAGAATGTTTTGGCAAGAAATGAGGCTTGCCTCTGATTTCCAATGAAGATTTGAGTTGAAACAGTGTGTGTTCACTTAATCTTGTTAAATGTAGCACAAAACACTAAGTGTATTAGAGCGTGTATTTAAATGATAACAAACCCTGCTGTTAAAACTAATAGGAAACAGTTCTTTTCCCATGGAGTTTCCACATCCAGACATTCCTTTAGATCTCATCAATTACTGTGACTTCTTATGGTTGACTACAAGATGCTTTTGAGATGCATTTTTAAGCCTTTGTCTTTCCTTATTGCTAAGCAACAGTTTCCTTTTTTGTTAAAGTGATAAAGTTTGGGGGCAACACTCTACTCAAAAGAATACTTATGCAAAATGTACACATATTTAAACCCAATTAGACAATAGCCTTAAAAAATAATAACTGAATTTAGTAATGATAATAATAGGCGTTAAAATATAGAGAATAACTTTTTCAATTGAGGATTATTTTCTGCATTTAAATCAATTGTTACATCTGAAGCTTGCTATGCCTCAATTGAAAAAGAAAAAACTTAAAGTAGCTTTGCTGGTGGGTGGATGCCCTTACTGCGGTGGGCTTGGTTTGTTGTGGGTGGGGAGTGGTGCTAGGGAATCAAGGAGGGCAGTCCTGCAGAGGAGTAGTCAAATTCTTCAATTCTTCATCTTTTTCCTCTCAGAGGATTTAGGTTCACCCTGGCTTAAGGCAGGTTGTTGACCTCTCAGGATCCCTTCCAGCCTCAAGGACCTGTGAAGTTAGAAGCATTTATAAAAACTTTAGAACACTTCTTGAAATATATAGTTATAAAAGATAAAGACTCCCTGAGGCATTTTCTGCACAGAAGAACCAATATTGTTTATTACTTCTCTGTTCAATTTAACAAGAAAAATGTCAGGTAAAACATTGAGAAGTTTGTTTCAAAACTCACATTAGAACTAATGGGAACAACCATATTCTCCTAAGCACTAGCTAGCTGTGTATCGAAGGCTTAAGAGCTTGTTATAAAACTACTATCATTGATTTTTTTTAAGATTATGAAAGAGTAAAATGTCATATGTCTGTCTTGTGAAGTTTTATTCTAATTTATTTGATCCATAAAACTGACATTTATAGCCAACTTATTACATTATTTTGGCTTTCCCTCATAATAATAAGGGGTATGAGCTATATTTTTATGCCTTGATCAGGCAGCTTTTGACTCTATCAACAGACATTCAGTAATCAAGTAAACCTCAAAAAGAATCTCAATTTGGGGAAGGTAAGTGAAAGCTGAAGTGCATTTACATGGAGCAAGTGACATACTTGAATATAACATATTTGGAATAATCTAATCCTATTTTTATGTTACTGCATTAGAGTACAGGAACTGAATAAATAATGTAGTCTATGATCACTCCACAATTTCCAGTTTTGTGGGTAAAAAATAAATAAGTAAAGCTTAAGAAGAAGAATAGCTAGGTTATGATGTTCCAAGCAGTATTTCATTTGCTTTATTAATTTAATTTAATAAATTAATTAAACTAATTTAATCCTCAAACCATCTTGTTATTATCTTCACTTTACTGATGTAGAAGTAAGCCCAAAATAGTGAAATTGCTGAGGTGACACTAATAGTTAAGTGGTAAAATCTAGGCTCAAATTATTTCTGTCACTTTACAGCCCACCCCTAAACTTCCACATCACATCCCTGCTGTCAGTATTACCTGTGCCTTTCCTCAGACTCTTCCCTGCTAATAGGATGTCTCCGTCCCCAATTCTACATGTTTAAAAGCCTGTCCAAATGTATAGAGCTAATTAGTGGCCATCCTAGGGAGAGTGCTTAGATTTTTTACATTACAATGTCCTTGTTTCTCCTATTATGTTTCAATGTGTCTAGATACCCATTCCCCTTTAGGGTGGGATAAGAAGAAGAGAAGGTCAATGAATTGATATTTTGATAGTAATATCACATCCTCATTATTGTCTTTGTGTGAGAACCGTATGAGATGTACTGTAAGAGAAACGATAATTAATAAGAACCATTGTATTCCAGTAGGAGAGATAATACTGTTACAAAAAACATTAAACCTCAAATTTAACTTAGAAAATTGCTATATAGATAATCTAGACATTAAAAGAGACAGTCCTCCCAGCTCCGTTGACCATAAAATACTTGATAAATGAAGTGACAGCCAATTTGGGCCTTAAAAATGTGTATAATTTTAACAGTAGAATTGGCAAGGAAGGACATTCTAATCACAGGGGACTTTGTGAAAAAACACTTGGGGAAGAGCAAGTAGTAATCTTTAGTAAATCCACAAGATAGGGGAAGAGAAATAGTAGAAAATAATTTAGAAAGCAGGTTGTTGTATCCAATTTGTCTGAGTTTCGAACTTAAGACAAATTGTTTAGTGTTTATGAGATAAGCAGGAGGATGTACTAGATTTTTAGAGCTGAGTGGTATCTGTGTCTCAGTGAAGAGACCAGTTGTGGCTAAATGAAATACCTCAACATTGGTTTGGGGTAGGGGTAGGAGAAGAGTAATTTTGTCCATTCCAGAGATTTCACAAAAGATGTTACTTTTAGCAACTAAATAAAAGAAGTGAATGTGCATTATACTTATTCAGAATGTAAACTTAACTAGAATGCAATCACTCTGAGGGTAGAGACATTATTAACATTGCCAACGTTTGTATCCTCAGCCCCTAAAAGTATGCCTATTCCATATTAGGCACTAATATACATTGGTTAAATGAATGACTGATAAGGTCAAAAGTTTTAAGCATTTGGTAAATAAATACCTAAACGGGAAGAGAGTCAATAGTTTAGTAGCTGAAGGGATCAGGTAGAAGATGCAACTGGAGTAATAAATGGATTCAGCAAAATGTGCAGAAAAGAAGCAATGGAAAGATAAGTTATAAAATGCCCAATCTTATTGGGTGGTTGTCAAGTAGCATGCAATAGAGTTCCTAACACTTATGGCATTAATAGGCACTCAATAAATATTGGCTGCATTAAGGAATGAAATGACACCTACTCCAAAAAATCAGTAATTGCCTTGTTAACTGTGAGTTAAGAGGATTAGAATGGTGACAGTAGAAGAAGAATTGGATGTGGCAGAAGAGACCACAGGTAGTGAGAGTGGTTAGAGGTCCATTGAGGATCTCAGGAGAATCACACAAGCGTGATTGGGAGGGTCAAACCCAAGGGATTTGACAACTAACTGGTTGTAGAGATGAAAACATGGTAGAGATCAAAGATTCAGTGGAGTTAACGAAGTCTATGCTGATACCATTAACTAAATAACGGAAAAGCAGACTTGCTGGGAAAGAGGTGAACTCTGTTTTTAATATTTTGAGCTGAGGCTGCTGTGGGACATCTGTGAATAAATTACAGATAAGAAATGCAAGATTTGAATTCAGAAGTGATAACTCAGGGCTGGTCATATAGATTTGGAGGCTTATTCTTAAATCAATGCAAATAAATGAGATCGTCAAGGAGGAATGATGTAGAGTGTAGAATGCAGAAAGAAGAGAACCACAAGACCAACTGTGAGAAGAGTGAAAGTTTAAGGAAAGTAGAAAAAGAGGAGACAGAAAAAGAATGGCTACAGACACATGCAATCAGAAAAATCCTGTGTCAAAAAACTCAAGACAGTTTCAAGAAAGAAGTCATTTGGGGCAGGCCTGGTGGTGTAGTGGTTAAGTTTGCATGCTCTGCTTTGGTGGTCTGGGGTTCACAGGTTTGTATCCCAGGCGCGGACCTGCAGAGCACTCATCAAGCCATGCTGTGATGGCATTCCACGTACAAAATAAAAGAAGATTGACTACAGTTGTTGGCTCAGGGCCAATCTTCCTCACCGAAAAACAGAAAAAGAAAAATTAAAAAAAATATCATCATCCCACATACAAAATAGTGGAAGTATGACATGGTTGCTGGCTCAGGGCCAATCCTCCTCAGGCAAAAACAAGATTAGCTACAGATATTAGCTCAGGGCCAATCTTCCTCACCAAAAACCAAAGAAATTATGTATCATCATCTCACATGTTTATCACTTTCTATGTGAGTTGTTTCATTTAATCTACAAAAGAAGCTGCCATATATCTGAGGCTGACAAGAGAAAGAGTTAAGATTAAAATGTTTCCTGTGACTCTAGATCCTAAATTCTTAAAAGTAATAATTCTAAAGCTAAACAAAATGGAGATAGTGAATAAGTATTTGGATTTAACAATCATGATATCACTGATATCCTTTGAGAAAATACGTTCTATAGAGAAATGGAAAATGGATCTGGAAGAAGGAGTTAGAATCATTGAGTTGTGAGGAAGTAGAGGCCATAATTAACACTAACACACACACATACACACACACACACATAACTATTACAGACTTAAAAAGACATTTCTAATTGACTATAAATGGAAAGTAGAGGGAGGAATGTGTTAGCGATCTTAAGAGAAAAATGATAAGCCTCAATATTTGAAGTACTTTAGCTATTTATGAATTTCATGAACCTTCATTTATGAATATATTATAGCAAGAGGGAAGAATTCATCAGATTTTAAAAGAACTTGTCTTCGAAAAAGTACAGAAAATAGACTTGTACTTACCGCTAAGCTCTTGGGCTCATTTCAAACAGGCATATAAAAAGAAACTAAGATAAAGTCATTTTACTCAGACTGGTTTATACATCCCTATGTGAATTAATTATAGGTTTCAGACACAATTGGACTTTTAACACTCATGTGTATGTTGGAGATCTTTAGATTATGGAAAAGAAAATGAACAATTCCTTGGGTGGTCTTATTTATTGCCATACTTGCAGTTAATTCACTTCACAGTTCAGCCACCCCAAACTGAAAAGCAGTCATGTTTTCATTTTCAGGATTTTTAACCTGTGGAATATGGCAGGACTTCCTCTGGGCCGTAGGACTCTCTGAAATCAGACACAAAATGTTGAATGTATGTACATTTTTACGGAGAAAAGTTCCATGGCTTTCATCTGGATCTCTCACTGCCCGTCAATTTTCTTGTTGAAATGAGCATTATCTGCAGTTACAAGCTCGCTTTCAAAAGTAGTAATTTTTAGTGTATGTTTGAGTCGTTGAAAATGACCTTGTCATGCAGCTGTGGCTTAAAAAGTCAAAAATTTATTTTCATTTTCCATAGCACACTTTTGTTCCCAAATTCCTTTACTTATTTTTAAAATCAAAGCAGTCATACAATTCCTATGGTAGATGATTTGAGGTACTTTGATTTGGTAACTTGTGAGGAAGAGAAAAAATGACTTTGAAATAACAAGTTTTTATTTGGAGAGCTGGTGAAAAAATGATTTTCCCTACGCAATAGGCAAAAAGGACCTTCTAACCTTGGAATCTGACTTTTTTCTATTCCACGTGATAGAAATAGCAATTTCTAGATTCTGATAAACCTTCAAACATATGTTTTCATGGATTGTTAATTTAGAAATACAGGCATAAAAGAAAGCACAGCATCACCAAAATATATAACCCACGGCTATGAACTGCATGTTCTCATCAGATACAATTATGTTAAACTGAACAGCCACTGAGATATTCTCCAGACCAGGTGAAAACTATGAAGAAGACCAGTCTGACTAGTAATCCGTCAGGACTCCAATGAATTGACTATTCAGCATTTTGTCTCCATGTTTGTGATTAGCTATCTTTTTTACAACAATACAAATTAAAAGTTTATGTAAAAGAGAAATCGTAGTCTATGACACCATAAAATTTTACATATTAATACAACTACAGATAGATAGATATAGATATATTTACCAATATATGATCATTAGAAATAGATACTTATTTCTCTAAGTAGGAATCCATATTTCTTCTAAGTGAAGTAAAATGTTGTATGAAAATAACCTCTACTTTTTCAAACTAATTAGCCATCTATAAACTGGTGCTTACTGGAAGAGACAATCTCCAAGTTTCAGTGTTCTGTTCATTCAAATATATCACCTGTCCGTATTTTGCTTCCACACAGTAATCTTTGCATTTTTGCATCTCTGGAACTTGTGAACAGTAACTTAAAGAAGTTGGAGGGGGAATAAAAAGAATTTCTCACCAGCTTTTACTTATTTGTTTTGGAGCCTGAAGCTGGGCAGCATCTAGATACAGTGTGATTTGGAGAAAAGAGCAAAGACTGGAGTTGGAAACGCATTTAAGTTTCATTTATAGTGTGTACCAACTTTAAGATTTCTGGCATTTCAGGCATTGTCTTTTTGCCCTGTTTTCTCATTTTTCAAACATGGATAATATCTATTTTACCTTCCATGATGAATTACAAGAGTATTAAATGTGATTAGATGAAAATGGTTTGTAACCCCCTACCCTCAAAAAATACATGAATGTCCCTTCTGGGTATCTGTAACCATTTCTGCAAAAAGAATTTTTTAAACTATCTCACCTGTTCTTATTTTCCTCCTCATTTCCTATCCTCTCACTTTCCTCTCATTGCTCTCTCTGTTGCAATCATGGCAATAATCTGCAATGTAATTTTTTAGAATTTATTTATTCTTTCTCAATATTTGTTAGTATAAAAATGAAATGATGTGGTTTATTTATATATGGTAGAATTGCATGGATGGTTTCCTAGATCCTGCCAAGGAAGTCAGTGGAAATAGGATTATTAATTTATAGAGGTGCAAATGGATGAACAAATCACTGTTTATACCTTTTCCATAAGCCCACTACATTTTGAACCAGGCAAATGACGGAAGAGAGAGAGAAGCAGGACAAGAAGCATTGGAATCAGGAGAATGCGGAGCTGCCAAAGATGAACAGACTCTAGCAGATAAAGCCCTTGGTGGATATGGCAAATGTTCAAATGCTGCATCACTTTTCTTTTTTCTTTCGCTTTTTTTTTTTTTGGTAAAATTAAAGGCTCTACAGATCTCCATTTAGCTCACAAAACATTACCAAGAAGAAAACACTGCTCGGTTCAAACTTCTTAGAGGCACGGATTATCCATACTGTCATTAGACCTTCAAGAATTCTTGGAAGTCAAACAATGCTGTTGTCTAAGTTTTAGTGTTTCTAATGGGTTAGAGTCAAGGTGCATGTTGACACACTGCATTTCGTCTGGCAGAATCTCTCTAAGGGAAGGGCAGTGGCCCTAGGATCGCAGGGCTGGATTTTACTTTTGGCTTCACCTATATGTGTTTGGGAAATCTTTGATATTTCAGCTATCATAGCTATTATATAACTCTGAAATTGTTTGTCCAAGAGGCAATGAATGTAGTTATTAAGAGACAGACAGTGGGACAAGACCCACTTGTTTTAAATCCCAACTATACTCTGGGTAAAATGGGGATAATAAAAATACGGACTTTATAAGACTGAGATGAGGCTCAAACAAGCTCATAAATTTAACAGGCTCATGGTACACATGACTACTGTAAATAATCAAATGTTAACTATGATCATTGTAATTCATAACTGGCTGAATTCTGGTACTATTTTAAATACCTATAGAACCTAACAGTCTACTTTTATATATGCATTATAGGAGTAGTCATATCCATTTTTGATACTGAGATTTGGTTAAGTGCATATATTTAAAGAGCTATAAACTTACTGATGGAAGACAGGATTAAAATAAGTGGTGGCTGCCTATAGCCAGTTCCATGGAAGATGCCTCGATGTCTTGTAGAGTGTATGTGTTCCCAATGTGATATAGCCTCTCTTTGAGTTGATATCTAATTTTAGACCAGTTTCTCTTCAACAAAGTCTTGGAAGTTCTTTAAGGCAAAAGAAAAATATTGTGGCTGGGTTTCTAACAAAGGGTTACGAAAACATTTGGTTTTCTGGAGTCTTAATCATCAGACTTGCTTTGTGACTAAAATCCAGAAATCATAATGTTTGAGTCCCTTGTGTGCTGGACATTATTAAGTATTTCTCTTTGGCTTCCTGCCCTTACCATTAGTAAATATGACTAATGAAAAAAAATACAGCCTGGATATCAACTTTTCATTACTTATTTTATTATCAAGTAGAAAATTTAATTAGACATTCAACATATATATATATTCAACAGAGACTGCTCCAAATAGCAGAGCTGAAATTTAACTTTACTTAGCAAATTGATTGGTGTTTAAAAATGCCAAAGGAAATAAAGAATATATTTTAAATTTCAGTCGCAGAAAATAAAAATTTAAAAAAGTATTTTTGGATAGAGAGTCAGAAATATATCTTCATAAATGCTATTTTTTAAATGAGATAAGCACACATCAGAACTACTTGATAAACTTTATAACATATACATATAAAGAAGAATTCAGACTCTATTATTGATAATTTGTGGTTACAAATGTCAAATTAAAACCTAAGAGTTAAAACCACTAAGAGAAGAAGTTCGTCTTCTCACTCTAATCCTGCTGTAGATAGAAATCAAACTACGAATCAACATTCACAGCTTTTGTGCTTTGCCTAAGTCAGAAATACAGAAAACATATTTTTTGTGGAAACATAGGAAATATCTTTTCTCCAGCATCTTGATCCTTTTCTCTGTCTGCTGTCATTGTCAGAGCAGGAAATTAGTTTATTTCAATTTGAAGATATACTGAAAATTACTTGGATATTTCCAGATTGAACATCAAAAGGAAACTCTCTGGTTTCCTCAAATAAAGAGAAACCATGTATTAGGAAGTTTTGTGGCTAATGTTAAAACCCAAACAAAGATCTTGTTTGTTTATTTTTTTATATTTTAAAAGAGCTCAGAGATAGGCTGCTGGTATTGGTTTAGTGGTATAACAATGGAAGGGCTAATGTCTCAGAATTTTCCGAGATTAAACAATATTTGCTTGTCAACTCAGGGATGCAGGACAGCTGCTAGATCACCATAGGAAAAAGGGGTAAGCAAAAAGAAAGCTCCAGACACATTTGTCCCCTTTCATGAAAGAAGCAAGAGCCTTCCCAGAAATCTCTTGAGCACACTTCTCCTTGCATCTCCTGAGCCAGACTGGATTATATGGTGTATTAATTTGCTAGGGCTGCATAGCAAATTATCACAGGCTGGGTGGCTTAAACAATAGAAATTTATTTTCTCACAGTCTAAAGGCTAGAAATCCAAGATCAAGGTACCATCAGAGTCAGTTTCTGGTGAGACTTCTCCTCCTGGCTTGCAGATGGCTGCCTACTGGCTGATGTGTCCTCATGTGACCTTTTCTCTGTGTGCACACACAGAAAGAGAATTGAATTAGGGTCCCAGCCTCATGACCTCATTTACCCTTAATTACCTCCCTAAAGGCCTTATTTCCATATACAATTACATTGGGGGTTAGAGTTTCAACATATGAATTTTGAAGTGACACAATTCAGTTCATAGCATGTGGTTACCTACAGCTACAAGAAAGGTTGGAAATTGGAAATCAGGATTGTCATGCACAGCTCAGACCAGGGTTTCTCATTTGGAGTTAGATAATTTTTTCTTGTGGGGGCTATCCCATGCATTTTATGATGCTTAGCAGCATCCTTTGTCTCTACCTAGTAGACGGCAATAGCAAGCTAGCAAACCGCCTTTCCTGCCCACCCCTGAAGCTTGTGACAACCAAAAATGTCTCTAGACATTAGAAGTGCACCAAGGGAGGTAGGGCCGAAGTCATGTCCTTATCCCCCAAGTTGAGTACTATCAGCCTTGCCTTGGTGTAGGGTTTGTTGCCCCCTTGAACAAAGTGAGGGATCTTTTAGGACATTAACATATTATGAGGCAAGAGATTATGAGGGGAAGCTGTAGAATAGACAATTAATAGAGTCTGCCACAGGACCCACTGTGTCCTTATCAAGTTTCAGAGAATGAGATGATGGCATACCTGCCACTCAACTTCTCTTGTTGGATTAAATACTATTTTTTGTCTAAAAATTTATTTAATAGTTCTTTAAATTGGAGACAAGGGAATCAAAGATCTGGTTTAATGCATTTCTAACATAATGTTATAATCACTTAAACAATGAAACCAAGGCTACTGCATCCAGGATTTCCAGAATGAAGTTACGTGAGGAATACCATGACGTGAGTGAATCTGTGTTCACCTCAGATCCAGACTAGAAGTTCCTATGCTCCAGAAAGAGCAAAATAAAATACCCTCAGATTATGGCACATGACCAAACCAGGGATAACTGACCAGAGATAACAAACGACAACACATATTAACAACTCCATCTCCTAATAAGCAAGTCAACAACAACTAAGATGATGTGATCCAGTCTTCCGTCCCTTCCTTCATTCTCTCCCTCCCCCTCCATTCTACTGTAGGTTCGGGAACTTTTGTGATCAGCAAGCTCTTCTATAGTCTCAGTTTGTGATTTGGGTGCTGGCTTGAACACCTGGCATTGTAGTGAAGCCTGCAGCCTGCCCAGGTGAAGCTGTTGCACTTTCTCCTATTTCTAACCTCACGGCTGGAGAGGGGAAGGATGTCTGCATTGTTATATCCTCACTCAAGGACTTATACTGGAAGAATTATTTGAGCTAATTGCAACTATAATTCCATTGATCCTACCATTTCCTTCTCTCTATTCATCGGCTTCAATCCTGGCTTATATCATACATAGTTTAGATTCCATTCTTACTGTAATCAACCCCTTACCATTACTCCCCATTTCCTTGCCTCTCTTTCCTCCATCTTACTTGCTGGCAAAACCCTAAGTCTGGGATCCACCCAAACTCTTGCTTTTCCATAACTGTATCCTAACAGCAAAACATTTCTTTAAAACAATTACTCAACCAGACTGGTCGCTTTTGCTTTAAATTCGTGACCTCAGACCTCAAATGTGGTATTATGTTTCTTTTGAAGGTTCACAGTTTCTCTCTCTGGAGTAACTTTCCTATCTTTCCTTAGTCTGTACTCTCTGGAAATCAGGGTCGGTCATCAGCAAAATCCCCTATTTCTCCACTCTTTTCTTAAGGTCCTCATACTTCCTGCTCTACATGAATCCTTTTTCCTCTCCAGTTCTCTAATCTAGAAAGTGTCTCTGCTACTTCAAATATCTCTGACCTCTTTTATAGAACTCACCTGATTAGACCAGTCCTACCTAGATAATCCTCTCTGGATTAGCTTAAAGTCAATTTATTAGAGACTTAGATACATCTATAAAATCCCTTTTACCTTGGCATAGCCAGGTACCTAATAGGAGTAACATCCCATCATATTCGTAGTCCTCATTCCCCTTTCAAAGGAGGGGATTACATAGTGTGTGTGTTGGGAGGGGGGAGTTTGAGTGGGAATCTTGAAACTATCTTAGAATTCTGTCCTTAACACTGGCCAAGATAAAGATAGATAATTTGAGTTAAAAAAGTAGTAATTATAGTTAATTGAAATAAGTTGAGTTTGCATCGTGAATTCATAATGCATGCTTAAATTTAAAAGTTGCAGGATACATAGAAGTATCATGATGTAAAAATGATTGACTCTAGTTAACGTGTTCAAATTTTTATTAATTTTAATAAGTAAAGAGTATGTGTTTATATACACGCGTATTTTGTTTCTTACATCTTTGACTGTTTATAAAGCATGAATATGTCCTTATTTATGTCCATGTAATTAGGAAAAATAGTTTCAGAGATGACTGTTTCACATCTTCTACCCTGTCAAGTCTTCCAGAACCTCCAACTCTACTCACATTTTATAATCTCGCTTCTTACTTCACTGAGAAAATACAGGTAATCCATAGAAAATGTTCTCCCCCCTCCAAAACAAACAAGCAAACCACAACGACCTGCCTTGCTATGGATGCAATGCCTCTGTTCCTCCTAAGGTCGACTCTTCCACACATACACTCTGTCTCATCCCTGTCATCTGCTGGAAGACTTTTGCCCCCTTAGAACCTCAGATCTCTCCTAAGTCCCGTCTCTTCCTTTTGTGTAGGGTAAGTTCCTTAGCACCCCAGCATGGTGTAATGCCTCCCAACATAAACAACATAAAACAAAAGCAACCTTTCCCTTCCATTACTCTGCTCTATTCCTCCGCTCCCTTTCATAGCAAAACTTCACAAAAGAATCTAAAATACTATCTTGTTCAACTTGCCAATCTCATTCTTTAGCCTTGCCCAATCAGACTTATCCCCACCACCCTTCTAAAGTCTCTCTCTTCAGTCACTAAGGCCCTCCATCTTGCCAAGTCCCAATGTTTGATTCTCAGCCTTATTTTACCTGAACTCCCTGCCTTATTTTAATAAGGGAGTAAAGAGTTCATTCCTCACTTCTAAGAAATACATCCTTCACTTGAATTACAAGACACTTCATTTTCTCATTTCCTCCTGTTTCTTTGGCTTTCCCAATCACCTCTCCTGGATCCTCCACTTTGCTTCTGATTGTTTAAAGTTGTATTGCTTTAGGATTCAGTGCTTGACTTCCTTCCCACTTCTCTATCTTTATTCACTCTCATTCAGTCCCCTGCTTTTATTTTTATATACCATTTATATGATGATGACTTCCATATTTATCTCTCAGCCCTGAGCTCCAGTTTTAACACATCCAAAACAGAACTCTTGATTCTCTGCCCCCTCAAACCTGTTTTTCTCATCTCAAGTGGCATCAACATTCATTCATTTTCTTCTGTTAAAACCTTGATTCTTTTCTTTTTCTTCCATGCCATATATCCAATGTGTCAAAAGTTTGTTAATTTTCCTTTAAAATATAACCTGGATATGAGAAGTAATCTCTACCTCCACAAATGCCCTTCTAATCCAAACCCCCATGCCCTTTCTCCTAAGGGGTGATACTTTTAAAATGTAAATCAAAACATTATCACTCCTGCTTAAATCCCAAACTTAGAATAAAATGCTAGACCAGTATCCTTGCAGGATCTAGCTCCTGACTGGCTCACTGACTCCAGCTCTTCTCTCTCTTCTCCTTGATCACTTTGATCTTGAATACATATAGCCATTCTCACCTCCGGGGCCTTTGCACTTGCTACGTTACCTCCACCTGAAACACACATCCTCTGGGTCACCACATGGCTAGTTCCTACTTTTCTCAAGTATCTGTTCAAGTATCACCTCCTCAGGGAAACCTCTCCCAACTAGATGTTAAAATACCACTTTCCCCTGAGTCACATTCTAGCCTTTTACCAAATTTGACTTTTTCTTCATGTCACTTTTTAACTACTTGCAACCTTACTATATATTAATCAGTTTACTTGTTTGTAACATGTCTTCATAATTAGAACTGAATTCTATGGAGGTAGCTTATTCTTCATGGAATTTTCATACCACAGAAAACTGGTTGCCTCACGGTACGTAACCAGAAAATATTTGTTGAATGAATGAATAACAGAGTTTAACACCCATAGAATAGGAAACTACTATGAATTGAAAGTCATACACCATTGCTTCTAAAAGCTTAAGGCTATGTTTCTCCAAGGTTCCTGACCTCATGATGTTGCTGAGTCTCTCCTTCCCTCTCTTGCATCTTCCCTCTTCTTCATTTTTTTCCCCCTTTTCCTCTCTGCAATAGTCAGAGAACAACTTCAAAATCCCTGCAACCTTATTGGAAAATTATTTACCATATCAGACTGGTTACCAAACCCTCATTTATATGACTAAAAGACTCCATTGGACACCATATAAACAAGTCTTCCATCCCTAGCAGGGATTACGCTGGTGTTGTATAATGCTCATGTGGAAATCTTAATCTCTCTCTCATTCTCTTCCTCTTTCTTGTCTTTTCACTCTAAAATCAAAGAGAATTATAATAGAGATATGCCAAGGCTGGCTGCTCAGTGAGGCACCAGAGCCACCAGGACATGCTACCTCCTAAGGCAGCCTATTTCACTTTCCAACAGCTCTCATTTTAAAAATGCTCTTTTTATATGATGAGCTAATATTTGCCTGGCTGTAACTTTGATCCATTGGTCCTATTTCTGCTGGCTAGGGATCCTGAGCATAACTATTTCCTGAGCAGAAATAGAACAGCTGCTTAACACCTCCCATATGCTATTGCTTTTTATAGTTGAAAATTGTAAATCCCCCAGCCTCCAGCACCTCCACCATACCCTTTGTCAGCCTTCTGTTCTCTGTTGTTAATAAATTCAGCTCTGTAGCCTTTCCTCAAATGACCCATTTTCCAAACACTTAATTACTTCTGAACTCAAGAGAGAGGAGAAATCCTTTTTTGGGCAACTCAGCCATTTCTGGGATTTTTTATTCAGGGAGGGAAATATAGTATAATATAAGTTGATTGTGAATTCCAATTTTAATAACTTAACTATTTAATTGTACTTTTGTGTGTGTGTGTGTGTGTGAGGAAGATTGGCCCTGGGCTAACATCTGTTTCCAATCTTCCTCATTTTGCTTGAAGAAGATTGTTGCTGAGCTAACATCAGTGCCAATCTTCCTCTATTTTATGTGGGATGCTGCCACACCGTGGCTTGACCAGTGGTGCTAGGTCTGCGCCTGGGATCTGAACCTGCAAACCCCAGGCTGCTGAAGCAAAGCATGCAGACTTAACCACTATGCCACTGGGCTGGCCCCCATTCCACATTTATTTAAAGTAGCACGTGTATTGATTTATTCAATAAATATTATCAGGTGTCTCACTAGGAGGAAAGCACCATACTAAGATTAAAATAAGTGTAAGACATCACCACTAGTCTTGAAAAATTTGGTTCAATTTGTGTAATAGCTAAATTTTATTATAAGGCTTAAAACAGTAAATTCTTTGGTACCCAATGCTCTTGTTAAACGATGCATGGGGGTTTAGTAGCATCCTTAATGCACATCCGGGGTTATGATGTCCCAGGGCTGGACTGAAGGGAGCTGACCCACTAGGCTATCTCTCTGGTGACAGGTCCTGCTTTTTGACTCTCTCCAGTTAAATGGTAGCTGCATTCATTTCATTAACTTGTGGGTTATAAGTTAATTTAGGGGGAATATGCTATTATAGATTTGGATGAGTTCCATTAAACTCCATTAAAACTTTGACTGTAGGATGCATTAATAGAGCTTCAAAGTCAGTCAATCAAAAGATTGATGAAGTATATAGAATGGAACGTTAAATGGAATATTTGATATGAACTATTAAATCTTTCAGTGGAATTCTTTGGAGGTTTTGTGCATACATGTTTAATTTTTTTTTTAATTTTAGATAGGGATTTGGGGATTGTCTTTCTAATGTATGTATCTATGTTAATGCTCGTGAATGGAAGTAGCGTAAGATATTTAATTAGGTTTTCTGTGACTGTATTGGATGAATTAGTTTATGAGTTTAAGTCCCCAGTGAATTCTTCCACACTAATATTACCTAACGGTGTTAAATAAGGAAGCTTTCTGAAGATCTTTAAAATTCATAAATACCAGTAATATTTCAGGAAAGGAACTCACCTCTGCTTTGTCCCAGGAAGGTGCCAGGTGCTTCTAATTACATTTTATTCACTCAGTATAATTTTCAAGGTAAATATTACTTTTTATTAGCCCCATTTTTCATTTGAGAAAAGTGAGACTCAAAAATTTGTCAATTGCCAATATAATTGAGCAAAAACAGTATTTAAATTTAGGTCTGCCTTATTCTAAATCCCAGAAATAGAACAGCTGCTATTTATTTAACATACCAGGCTGTCTGCTGGGCAGTCATGATTACAATATGATAATCCAACCTCAGTTATTAAGATATGTTGTTAGTTAACGATAAGTAGGTAGTATGAATAGTGAATGAATCTCTTGTGGATTTTAGTCCCACGAAATTCCAATTAAAGAATGACTAGTATGCATAAGGGAAGGAAATTATATCTATTATTCTACTCTGGATAGGGCTTACAACATTCAAGGAAAAATATTTTACTTCCAATTTAGAGGAAAGAAGCTATATCCCAGAAAGGTTGAATAACTTGCCCACAGCTGCACAGCTAGGAAAAACAGAGCTGAAATTCAAACACATGTCTGCCTGCCTCTGTAAACTTGCTCTTTTTATACCAGAAGAAATGATTTGTGTTTGGCTTCAGTTTCATCTGAAATCAAATGAACGGAGAGTCAGACATTAATTAGGGAAGCTGACTCTTTTGTTGTTGTTGTTGTTTTCTGTTTTATTTTGGTTTTTTTGTTTTTGTTTTGGAGATGTGATAAAACCATAACCAAGGAAAGCACCCTAAAACAAAATTTCCCTTGGAGTTTAGTCTTAAAATACAAATTGCGCATATTAAACCATTCTCTTTGTTTTAGTTAGAGTGAGTGATGCTAGGTGTTGCAAAACACAAACCTCACAATCCCAAAGGCTTAACACAAAATAAGTTTATTTTTCCCTCACATGGGGTCCAATGTGGATCAAGTTTTTTCCTTCCAAACAGTTACTCAAATTCCATTTTTTAACTATGTCATCTGAAACCCAAGCTTCCAAAGTCCCCACAGAGGGATCAAAGAGCTTGGGATTCATGTAGGAAGATTATAAGCACCAGGCCTGAAAATGGTTTACATCACTTTTGTTCACATCCCTGTCAAGGACCTGATCAAATAGCCGAAACCCAAATGAACAGGAAGCTGGTACCTATACAGGAGCCTGTGGATATTTGGATGGAACTTTGAGTCTGGACCACTCTTTGACAAGAATTTAACAGATTCCTTCTTCTTGCCAGGCACCTAATCCACATTCTTAGGTACACTGGACACATAACTTAGCCGCTGTAATGCAATCAGAACAGAGTGGCACAGTGTAACCGGTAGAAGGAGATTTCCCTGGCAATCAGAAAAACACATGCTGATGTTGTATTGTAAATTGAAAGGAGAAAATATGAAATATTTTAAAGAGGATGTTGGAGAGATATGAACAGATAGTTCCTAATTAGAACATTGCTTTCATGACCTTCCCCAAAACAGCATCAACTTCCCCAAAGAAAGAACTTGCTATAAGTTTCGTTTGCCTTCTTTTTTATTGTTTAGATTCCTCATCTTTGAAAAAAGCTAAGAGGAATTAAAGGTATATTTTTTTGAAATCATCAGGCTAAAACTAATATATGTGTGCAGCCACGTAGGCACTAGTGGGATGACTCAGTCAAAATTTCAGTGATTTTTTAATAATTGAACTACTTTGAAAGATTAGATATAAAAGTTCAAAGAACACATTAGCTGTAACTAATATAATACTGAAAGGGTTTCAAATTGCTATAAAGATGGATAAAGTAAACAGAGGTTTAGGAGAAGATTCTCATTGCCAATGACAAGTCAGCCGCTCAGAAATTATTTTGCCAGCTGAGCCATTTCCAGATTGGATTATTATTAAAGCATAGTGGAGGAGTTGAGATTTGAGTACATTTGATTTCAGTTTTTCAAGGTACTTTCTATTACACACAAAAAGAGAGTCAGCCTGGTAGCAGGTCACCAAGGATAAGTAAGTGAATTACACCACTAAATTGCAACTAGTCTAGAAACATTCTGAAAACATTATGACATTTAACTCCCTCCTCTCTTCTATTTTAAAACAAATAAACATTTATTTTTCCAGGCAGATAAATATGTGTTTTAGGGATAATGACACAAACATTTTGATTTTCTTTTCAGCAACTGTTGACTTTTTGGTTGATTTTATGCCATACACTTTCTGGACAAATATATGTTGTAGTTATTTCAGTATCTTGATTGATAGCTTGAATAAAGTCATGCTTGATTGAAAACAGAAAAAAAAATCTGAATTGAATGATTGAAAAATGTCATATTAAAGTTATCTGAAAAACGGGTAAATAAAGGGAAATATTTATTTTTCTTTTCCTTTATGAACTGTACCATTAACCAAATAATACCTGAGAAATGTCTCTTTACAAAAATATCACAGATAATACATTAAAAAGAAATGTCAAACTTAGAATATCACCATCTTTGCAACTCCCAATGAATAAATGGAGATAGGCTCAATGATTGATGGTTTTTAACATCACAAAAGGATAGACAACTAGACATTGTGTGCCTCCTGTTGAAGGAACACACCACCAGCTACAGTCTCACAAGAGATAGAACCTGAGTTTGATGGAGCTTCCAATTTGAAAGACATACAAAGAACAGAGGAACATGTTGAATTGCACCATGAGATGGCAACCAGGAAAATCCAGACTTTGGAAAACACCACTGGAAAAGAAAAAGGTAGAGGGAAAATATTGATTAAAAAAAGACTTAAAAGACATAGCAAACTGTAAAAATGGGCAAAATTAAATTATAGTGTTTATGGAAGTCCATTTAAGTGATAAATCTATTTAAAAATAAAAACAAGAGGGGATTATGATAAAAGAACAGTGGCTGGTTTGGGATGGAGAGGCTGTGATGAGTATGTGGGCTATGGAAGCAGCTTCTAGAATGAGCAGCAAAGTTCTATCTTGAAGTGAGCTATGGTGGCAGTTTTGTATGTCAAACTAATTTGTTAAGCCATATGTGTCTTTTTGTGTAGTTTATTTTAGAGTGAAAAAATTTGAAAACCTTTAATAAATAGTCAATGTAAAGGATTACTGAAATCCTCTGAAACATGAAACAAAGATGCATGTGAGTAGTAGAACTGGCAGTTGAATTTATTGCAAAAAACACCTAATTGTAAAACTACTTGACGTGCTTTCTTAACTGCTTTCACTGCAAACAATTTTCCTTTCTACCTTTTCCTGTCAAAGAAACAGGTTGGTTAACTTTTTTTTTGTCCAAAAGACATATTGATTTTCCTAGGAGGCTAAATGATACCATTTTGCTCCTCTCAGCCTATTCCTTCTCTAAGGTTCTAAATTTCAGGTCTATCATTTTTGACAGTATTTTTTTTTGTCTGCCTTACCATTTCCCCCTGCCAGTTTAAATGTCCTTTAGGATTACTTTCTCTGAATCAGAACATCGTAAGTGTTGTATTAAATATTATAGAATGAGATGAGGTTTTAAGAGAGCAGCCATATTCTCATAGGAGAACCATACACTGAAAATAAGAGGAAATAAGAAAGTAAGGGGAAGATTTCTTCCATGTGCTTAAAGTGATAGAAAAAAAAAAAAACACGTTTCAAAAGTTACTTGTCTAGGCCACACAGTTAAGCTATTTATCAAGCTGCAAAACTAGCCATACAGGTGCAGAATTGAACAAAAATAGTGTATTTGTAGACATTTTTGTAGATGTATTATGGACTCCTCATTACACGGGCTCATTCTGAATTGGACACCAGAATGGGAATTTGTAAGCATAAATCAGTTTCTGACATCAGACAACCAAGGCATATAAAAATGAGTTGGAAACCCCATCTGTGCTAAATGTAAGGTAGAGGGAGTGAAAGGGACAGATGTGATTGTCAATTTAAGATCTTATTGCAAGTCAGGCCTTGGGCTCAGTAACAGCCTTAAGCAGGCAATGCTCCATAACTATAGAATTAATGAACTTTTAGGAAAAACAGTTGCAATTAAATTGCGCTGCCTGAATGCGTACGTGTGCACATGCACACCTCTGTGCATGTATGAAATCCCTATCTGTTTGTGAGCAGAGAGAATTGGTATCCTCAGAGCCCCAGGAATGGTCATTTTTCTTGACTCAGGTCCATCTCTACCTGCTCTGTTGAGTTTCTTTATCATCTTATCAACTTAGTAATAAGGTCCTATGTCCACTATAACTTTTAAAATAACATTTATTAATAAACTTTGCTGATTTATATGAACCTTCTAACTTTTTCAGTTTAGACTTTTCTGAGGCAATACTATATTTTGCCTCTAGAGAGCTTTTCCAGGCATCTAAGAGATCTGTGGGTCAGTTCAGCCAGGACGCAGTCAGGCTAAACAGGCTATTGTGTGCCAAGAAGTCAGTTAATGTGAAAGATGAAAGTATTTGTTATAGCCTAGTAACCCACAATGTGTGTAATCAGCAGTTTGCTATATACGAGAATTTATCGCAATTCTGTTTTCAAATTCAACGCACTCTGTATGAAGTTATAAAGAGACACATGTTTCTGAATATGTGTGGAATCTGTATATAATGTGATAGAAGTGCATCCAGGGATCAATTAGGCGTATTTCCCCCCTTGAAGCTCATTTTATATCTGCCTTTTGTGGGAACAACACAATTGATTCCCTGAAAAGAAAGGTATTTCATCGTGTCCTGGAATGTTTGTCTCTTCTCACCTTCTGGAACCTGAGGCCTGGCAGATCCTCAAATCTACCACATCTGACATGGAATTCATTCGTTATCCCCAAATCAGCAAACGTCTTCAATTTTTATTTTTTATATATTTATAATCTCTCAAAGAAGTTCTCCCGGCCAAAATGTGTTGTCTCAGGACCATGGGAACCAAAAAGTTAACTGTGAGAGGTTTGCTTTATCTTGAGGATGGTTTTGTCTATTATTAGCCAATACCCTCTCAGTCTAAGATCATGACAGAATCATTCCCAGAATCACCTAAGCCAGGAACTTGGGAGTCGCCTAATTCACCTCACTGCCCCCAGTAACTTCTGTCAAACCTGTTCCCTAAATTGCTCTGTTCTGCCTCCTTAACTTTCTTTCTCTCTGTTCCCTCTGTTCTTGCCTTAGCCCAGACCCTCATGAGCTCCAAGAGTCCCTTCACTCCTCCCTCTGACTTTAGGCTTGTGTTCTTCTCATCCAATCTCCAGACCAGCAGTCTCTAAATTGAGGTGAAGGATGCCTCAAAAGACCAAAGTCCACATAATTTATGGATACTATACCTGAAATCTTCATAAACTCATAGAATTGTACTATCTCCACTCAGGCTTCTTTGAAACAATTTGATAAGTGATCCATTATACTGAGCAAGTGGTGATAATTCACTTGAATGGAGGTGGGTTGAATGAAGTGTTTGAGGGTTTGCTGGCAAATGAGTGATGGGAACATTTGTACATGGAGCTGGCTTAAGACATGTAGCCCTGCATTCTTTCTCTTCCTCTCTGGAAGCTGGCAGTTTGAGGAGAAATGCTTGCAACAAGTAAACCAACCTTGTTTAGAGAGCCTAGGATCCTGTCTATGACAAGGGTAATTGACTGAGTCAAACTATCATGGGGCATTCTATTATACAGTTGGCTTATAGAGTCAGAATACTTACCATCTTTTCCATAATACAGTGCATTCTATATTGTTTTGTGTAAAATTATGTATATTAATTCTTATGTGCAGTGAAGTCTGAGAACTGCTAAACTATACTAAAAGGAAAACTACAAAAGAATTGTGCAGGATGCTTATTGGCATTTAAACCATTACTCTTATAAGATAACTATTATCTTTCTGGAGGTGAACAAGAGAAGTGTAATGAGTTTTAAAATGTTCCTCCTTGCCTACATGGTTAACTCCATTTTCTCTAACCATTTACAACTACTATCTTAGTAAAAGCCAAAGACTTGGATTTTGTTTAGTAAAAGAGAGAGTGAGTCATAAAGCAACTTAACTTAGACCAAGTCAGGACTCCACTCTTGCTATCTGGATTTGAATGTTTGTCGCCCCTACATTCATATATTGGAAGCTAATCTCAATATGATGGTATTTGGAGGTGGGGTCTTTGGGAAGTGATTAGGTTTTCATGAGGTGTTGATGGTGGAGCCTCCATAATGGGACTGGTGCCCTTACAGAGGGATGTAGAAGGCAGAGCTCTCTTTCTTCACCAGGGGAGGGCACAGAGTTAAGACTACTGTTGATGAACCTGGAAGAGGATCCTCACCAGATGCTAAATCTGCTAACGCCTTGATCTTGGACTTCCCAGCATCTAGAACCATGAAAAATAAATGCTGGCTGTTTAAGTCACCCAGTCTGTGATATTTTTGTTATAGCAGACCTATACTGACTAAGACAGTTATATTTCAATGGGAGCCAAACAGAATCACTGCAAACCCTTGAATGAAGCCTGTGAAGTACATCCTTGGACAGAAAGAATCAGTTCTATTGTTAACACGAAGGACCTCATCACTTCAGACATTCCTTACGCAAAGTCCGAGATGATATTGCACCTATTTACTTATTAGATTTTTACCCTAAACCTGAACAAAATGGAGACTATGAGAAAACAAGAATTAAATTTCAAGCATTTTTAAGCAATTTTTTAAAACTATTATTTGCAGCATCCTTCAGTTTAGACCATGTTAGTAAAAGGCCTGGGTCAGATGTGGGCCCAAGCGAGGGAAAGTTTTACAGAGAGGTGGAGGGCACAAGGTTAAGACTATGAAAAATACCCACGCAGCCTGGCCTAGGTTTGCCATTGTCTTGTGCAAACATTTAAATTCCATTGGGAAAATATTCTTATAAAGATTCTGAAATGTGAAATGATTTTTTAAGATATAATTTGAAACTCTCAGACTACCTTGTAACTAATATCATTAAGAGTATTTACTGAGCTACGTGAATCCAAAGGAAAATACGCTAAAGTTTTTATTTCTCCTGAATGACAGCAGTTGCACAGATGTTGTATCTTTGAATAAAGCAGAATTAGATTCCTTTTTTGGATGGTATTAAAGTTACTTTTCATTCTTAGCCAAGACCACTTAATATTTTTAGAAACATAGTGATTTTTTGGGGGGCTGGCCCCGTGGCCGAGTGGTTAAGTTCGCGCGCTCCGCTGCAGGCAGCCCAGTGTTTCGTTGGTTCGAATCCTGGGCGCGGACATGGCACTGCTCATCAGACCACGCTGAGGCAGTGTCCCACATGCCACAACTAGAAGGACCCACAACGAAGAATATGCAACTACGTACGGGGGGCTTTGGGGAGAAAAAGGAAAAAATAAAATCTTTAAAAAAAAAAACATAGTGATTTTTGATGACAGAAAACAGTGAAAAAGTCAAATAAATTTAGTTGAATATATTAGTTTTTAATAAAGTCCGATCCATGAAGAAAAAAGCAACTTTTAATAAAATGTTCTTATTTTGTTTATTCTTAAGTTATTGTTGTGTCTTAGGGTATGATTTTATTTTCTGTTGTGCCTATTGTTGAGCATTTGTGTGTTAATATAAGAATTATAAAATATAAATATAAAATATAACTAAAATATAAAAATTCTGAAATATACCATTGCCAAATCTTAAATGAAACAGATTGACGACATGTCTAAATATGAGCTAAAATGTTGAATATTTCAGATTAATATCACAAGATGTCTCCAAAGCAGTGAGTCACGTGAAGGAGCCCTGCTCACTTTACTGTTATGTGGCCCAGTGGGTAAGAGTCATTGGAGATTCATGGCACACTTCTGCTCTCTGCCTGAGATGGGCTTTCTCTTCTTGTCCTCTTTGTCTCAGAGAACTTCTGCTTTATAAACATTTCCTGATTCTTCCCACCCCCAGGCATATTAGTGCATTTTCCCCTTTTATCCAAATGGAAACTCATATGATACTTTCCCTATGCTTTTGTGGTGATCTTGGTTTAGTTTGTTGTAGAATTTATCATGTGTCACTGAGTGTTTTATTTGGCTCTATCTCCCATATTTGACCATGAAATGCTCAAGAACATTATTCCCACACATATCTGTCTCAGCGTCTGTCACATTTCTTGATAATTCATGTGCTTATGAGCACAGTAAATAAAAGAGTAACCTCTGTAATTTCATTAAACTTTCCATCTAAATTTTTATCTAATTTTAATCAAAATATATGTGGTTATAATAGTTAGTGTAGTTTGATAACATTACATCCAGTTTTTAGTTCGGTGGGCTTGAGTTCCTACTACCCTGATCTATTGCTGAAAAAGTCCCGTTTTAACTAATTTGGGCAGAAATCAGGGGAATACAAAATGAGCAAGGCAGCACACTATCAGTCTAGGGCAGCAGGTATGGGCACGAACTTGAGGGTGAACAGCTTTGATTTGATTTGATTTGATTTGACCTACCTCTTTGGTATGAGCAACTTATTTTATTGTGTGTTATTGTTTTTTCCTCATTATAGAGATTTTGGAAATCATAGAAATCACTTATAATCTTATATCCCAAATAAAACTTAACTATTCACATTTTGGGATATTTATTCCTAACTTTTTCCCCATTCTATATGTATATCAATTCCAAAATTGGGACCATGACATATATGTACTTTTGTACGTTGATACTTTTCTTACTTAGCATTTCCATATTATTTCTTCATGTTATTACATTGATTTCAAAAATATTTTGATAACTATATCTTTCTCCAATTATTGTGTCCAGATTATTTTTCAATTTTTCATTTGACAATGCTATGAAAAACCTACTTGTTTATGAAACTTGACCACAACCATAATTAATTTCTTAGGATGGATTACTAAATGACAAATTTGTGTCAGAAGACTTGAGCATAAGGACACAAATACACTGAAGTTGTATCTTCAATTGATACAACTGAAATCTCCTATTGGTTCAAACAGTTTTGAGTTTTTCTTCATGGATAATCAAATTAGTTGAAAATAATGATAATTATTTTATCATATTCTTATTTTTCTTTGCATCTTATTACTTTACCTAGAAATTCTAACGTTTAAAGTGCTAAATAGTGTGTTATTAGCCTTTTACCTCCAAATTTTAATAGTGAATCTTCTAATTTTTACCCATAAATATGTTAGATATTAGTTCAAGAGGATTTTATTTATTAGATTAGGGAATTTTGACTTATTGATGTGATGAAGATGTTCTAATACTGAAAGTCATTGAATTCTTACTATAAAACTACTTAATAATGAAATATTACTATAATCTGGTATTGAAATTAATTTTATAGTATTTTTTAGAGCTTTACATGGATAGTCATATGTGTGATTGATCTATATTATATATTTTATGTATGGTATATAAACGTATATTTTGTTTAAATATTTTATATATTTTTTTTGGTTTGGCTTTGGTGTCACTTCTGTATTTAATATGTGAATTTCCCTTCAAGGAAATTTCCAGTTAAACTTAAGATGGATCTTCAGGGCTACCCACAAAAAGGAACAAATAATCCCAACATAATATGCACAAGAGCACACAAGAGTATAAACTCAAGGAGGTCATGGATATTTGACTCTTGTTGACTCTTGCACCCCTGCACATAGAAAAGTACTTGTCCATAGCATGTTAGTTGAATGAATGAATGAACGTATTTCCTCAATCCATACTGCTTTAGCTGCCTTCCCTCCATAAAATTTTTCTGTAATTCACCATTTTCTTCCTTAACTTGGCCTCACCTGTGCCCTGACTAAGTATCCAATCTCAGTGGCCACCATGTTCCCTTCACACAGTACACTTGAAGATTGTTGAACTAATTGCAGTTCTCTGAATCCAGCGTGCTTGCTCACAACTCTGTGCTTTCCTGAAATAGTTTGCTCCAACTGAAACAGCATTCATGCCATCTTTTGCTTATTTAGCTCCTCTTTTTCCTCCAAGCTTAAGAACTGCCATTATGTGAAGTCTTCCCTGACCACTTCTCTCTGGATTAAATTTCTCTTCCTTGTTCTCCCATCATATGCTGTGCATCCTTCTATTGCAGCATTTTTCCACCATATCATGCATATCTTGCCTGTCTGCTAACTCCTCTGCATCTTCCTCTAATCTGTGAACACCTCAATGACAGAAACTGTCTTTAATCTCTGGGTCCTCAGCACCTCACACAATGTCTTTCACATTCATTATTAACGCATCAATGGGAACGTGGATTATAAACCAGTACCCATTCATCTCCTTTGTTCTCCTTTTGTGATTTTTTTTTTACATAAAAAGAACTGAATTTCTGAAAATGTTGACTTTCTTTACATATTTTATTTGAAAAGTAAAAATTAAAATATTGCTTAATAACTGAAAATTTGTGTTCTAAAGGAAACTGGAATTCTAAAAATAGGTTGAGACATATAATTTGTGAGGATTTTAGTTATACTTTTTACTCATTTATGCAGCATCGCTGCTTTCTGCGTCAGAGGTGAACCAAGCATTCCTGGTGGGTTGGGAATCAGTTAACAGAGGATCTGAGTCTGATGGAGGAAGCACTGGTGGTGGCTGTGAACTTTGCTGATTCAATGTTAACAGTTTTAGGCAAAGTAGATGATCCAGTCAACCTTGGACTAACTCATGCTGTTTTCTATTTCTTTTGCCTTTTTTTATACTGTGAACCTACTCATTAACTGTTGGAAAGAAAGGAACCTAGGGAGAAAGAAATGCAAGTTAGAGCATAGTTAGGGTCATTGTCTCTGAACGAAAAATGGTTCCAAAGCACCTGTCATCTCAATACCAAACTTTTAAATTAACATATATGAGTCTTCTGCCCTTGTTTTCTTATTTCAAAGAAGATTAGATAATCTCTTCTATTTACCATATATTGAACCTAAAGGATAATATTCCTAGAAGAGACAGTATCCTTGAAAGAATTTTCTTTTACATACCCTGTATTTTGGTTTGCTTATTTTCCTTCTTCCCTCTGATTCATTTTTTGCCAATAATACCGACTCTTTCTTTGCCACTTATTCTTTTTATATTCATCTTTCTTTTCACTGTATTGTCAATGTCCATTTTCCTCAGGTAGTAGCATTTTCTCTTGGTAATCTAAAGTATAGAAAATGAGTTTCTAGCTACAACTTACTTTATTACACTTAGGTCTTATCACCCATTGAAAATCCAGATATCCTTATAAAAGTGACATATATTCCTTTATCTCTAGTACTTTTGAAGGTTAATCATAATAAACACTCTTCAAAATTATTGTGAGCATCTTACCTAAAAAGGTAGACCATAAGAATTACCATTAAAGCATCTTAATGTTATATTTTAATGATTTATAAATAGAGTTAGAATGAATAAAATATATCTGCAATGCAATGTAAAAATTGGGGAATCCTTCAGTGGTCAGAAGAATAATGCTCTGTCGTAACATAAATTGTAAGTTGATTGTCTATCTACTATGCATAGGACACTGCTAAGCACTGAGAGAAACAAATACATATAATTTAGTGTCTTTGTTCTCAAGGGGTTTATATAGCAGATTATTTATTTTCACTGATTTCCTAAGTTTTTAAAAATGACAATACAGTTCTTTAAAAACACTGATTCTCTTCAATACTATCTGAAATTATGGTGCATATTCATTCTCTTTTAAATCTGAAAAGTTTCTGAGAAGGGAGCATGCGATCTACTATACAATAGATGCTGCTAGAGTAAATTCATAAACACATAGATTTTGTAAGGAACCTTAGAAACCACTTTCCTCAAGATTCCACCACCCATCTCTTTCATCTCCTTTCCCACTTTACATATGAGAAAACTGAGACTGATAGGGGCTAAACAGGCTGTCTAGGATCAGACAGTTGGGCAATCAAACAGGTTTCTTAAGTCGGCCTGGAACACTCTTTTAAATATAACCTATGAAAATTGGCAGATTAGGGGCTGGCCCGGTGGTGCAGTGGTTAAGTGTGCACGTTCCGCTTTGGTGGCCCAGAGTTCGCCGGTTTGGATCTCAGGTGTGGACATGGCACCGCTTGGGAAGCCATGCTGTGGTAGGCGTCCGACATATAAAGTAGAGGAAGATGGGCATGGATGTTAGCTCAGGGCCACTCTTCCTCAGCAAAAAGAGGAGGATTGGCAGCAGTTAGCTCAGGGCTAAGCTTCCTCAAAACAAAACAAAAAAAAAGAAAATTGGCAGATTTATCTCCAGCCCACGCCAACAGTGATAACAGAGTTATTAGCTTCATCTGGTAACAATTGATATTTTCTGAATAACAATGATATTCAGGTACTGTGCATGGGGCTTAAGCAACAGGAAGAACTTCTATGTGTTTGCAATATGAGAATCTGTCATCATACAGATGATCATAATTTCCTGCCTGGTGAAAATCCCTTGATCACGTACTTCAATAGGAGAAGATAAACTCTCCTCCAAAAATATGAAAAATTCTAATCCAGGTATAGATGAGTACGTAAGTTTGCCAGTGTAGCTGCCACTTGATCTGACTTTATTGCATTCGAGGAGGTTATCATCATTGAGAATAAATAACAATTTATTGATGTATAGTGGGTTTGCTTGACTAAAATGAATAATTTTATTCATTTCTGCTCTTTCACCAGATTAGATATTCTCATTATCGTCGAGTTGTTTTATGTTTGACTCACTGTCACATATCTCATTTTATTTGGCTCCTTTTAAGAGAAATTTTTATTTAGAATGGGAATACAGGATCTATTTCCTTGGTATCATCACATTCATGCATTTGATAGAATGGTAGACTCTAGGGAAACTGAAATTTACATTAGTTATTTTTCAAATGTCTATTAAAACGTACTTATTACATAGTCCATTTTCTTAATAGTAGTCTTACATTCTGACTTTCATTGAAATAGTTGACTTAGATGTAAAAGATTAATTTACAGTAAGTTTGAACATCTAGCTAAAATTGAGCATACTTACAATATCAAATACAGTCGCCTGTCTGGGACCCACAACATATTCTATATATTGCTGAAAATGTCCAACATTCCAGTTCTAGAAGTTTCCTCACGAAGCAACTGAAACTGGCCAATAATGTTATACCAGGTCATTTAAACATCAATTATGGTGAAAGAAATATAGGTAAAAGACGTAATGGTATTTCTCGGTTCTGAAACCAGAAAGCCAACTTTTCTACTTTCTAGGTTGGCCTTGGGCAAGTTACCCAAAGAATCTTTATCCACCCAAGACTCTTTGTCTGCCCCTGTAAATGAAGATGGTGATGATTCCTAGGACTGCAGAATTATTGTGGTGAATTAAATAAGAAAATTCATTTAAAGAGATTAGTATGGGGCCAGCATAACTGTATGCATAACTTAATTAGATTATGCCAAATAATGCTCTTAGAAAACTAAACTAGATATTTTTCTAGCTATTCGCTTTGAACTTCCTACATCTTAGTGAGCACATAAGGATATGGTTTTTCTAAAATTAAATTTTCTATAATAACCGTGATGATTAATTTTATGTGTTAATTTTTCTGGGTCATAGGATACCCAAATATTTAGCTAAATGTTATTTCTGGATGTGTCTGTGAGGATGTTTCTGAGTGAGATTAGGATTTGAGTTGGTGGACTCAGTAAAGCAGATTCCCGCCCCCCCCCCCCCCCCCAATGTGGGTGGGCATATCCACTTGCTGAGGGACTAAAAAGAACAAAAGGCAAGGAAGGGAGAATCTGTCCCTTTTGCCTAACTGCTTGAGCTGGGTCATCAGTCTTCTCGTGTGCTTGTACTGTGATTCACACCATTGGCTTCCTTGGTTCTCAGGCCTTCAAACTAAGACTGAACCACATCACTGGCTTTCCTGGGTCTTCCTGGCAGACTATGGGACTCCTTAACCTCCGTAATCACATGAGCCAATTTCTTATGCTAAAGCACTCTGTCTCTGTCTATCTATCTGTCCATACTATTGGTTCTGTTTCTCTGGAGAATTTTGACTACTACAATAATTAATACAATAATGGAGTTATAATTGTTAAGCATCTGCTCTATGTCAGACATTTCTATTAAGTATTACATGTACATTCAGTGTTACACGTGCATTCAGTCATTTATTACTCACTAAAACCCTGTGAGGTTGAGTTCGCTATCCCATTGTACATAGGAGATAACTGCCCTGAGAGATGATTTGTAAAAATCCAAACTGGAATTCATGCAATGGTCCATTTGATATAAGATCCCACTCTCTTCCTAGGAGCCCTGATTGTTCGTTTGTTTCCTTTTATATTTAGGTTGGGAAGATTCACCCTGAGCTAACATGTATTACCAATCTCCCTTTTTTCGCTGAGGAAGATTCACCCTGAGCTAACACCTGTTACCAATATTCCTCTTTTTGTATGTGAGCCACCACCACGGCATGGCCAGTGATGAGTGGTGTAGGTCCTCAACCAGGAACCAAACCTGGGCCACAAAAGTAGAGTGTGCAAACATAACCACTAGGCCACCAGGGCTGGCCTTTTATAGTTTATTATATGTATTTGTCCATAAACTTTTCTAGGTCATAGACCCATTATTACCATGCTTTCTGGTATGAAATTTGGGTCTTTAACAAGTTTTCTCATTAAAACCTTTGGACAGATATCTCACCAGAATAAAGGAAGCCTACTTCAGCTTAACTCTCCCACTGATTAACAGTAAACACTCTGGGGACCAGCCCAGTGGCATAGCATTAAGTTTGCATGTTCTGCTTTGGCAGCCCAGGGTTTGCCAGGTCAGATCCTGGGTGCAGACATCTGTGCTGCTTTTCAAGCCATGCTGTGGCAGGCGTCCCACATACAAAGTAGAGGAAGATGTGGACAGATGTTAGCTCAGGGCTTAATCTTCCTCAAAAAAAAAAAGAGAGAGAAAAAAAAAGTAAATACTCTGGACAAAACACCACAGATAAATAAATAGAAAGGAAGAAAGGAAGGATGGAAGGAAGGAAAGATTCTGAAAAATAAATAATAGCACTAAGATAGAAGAGATAAGTCAGAACTTGAATAACAGCAGTGATAAGTTTCCTGGGGTTTCATTTTCTTCCTTTGTCTCCTGGCTTTGAACTGAGGGCAAGCCAAACCAAACTTGGTAATGATCATGGTCAGCAAAACCTGGCCAGAGGACCAGGGAGAAAACAGCCTCAGTGTAGATTATGGCGGAAGCCTTCATTTTTTTTCCCTTTTGCCTCTCCCAGCACTGTCCAGGGACCAGCCCCAGTGATGTAGCTATACTTTCCCAGTGCAGCAAGTGCATAAGACCCAAGAGAAAACCCCTCCCTTTAGATAGAGGAACCACAGAAAGGGTACCCTATTGTGCCAAGAGCATGGGGGAGGAGGATCCGTATAATGTTTCTCTTTCTCTTGTCTCACTGTTCTGCTTCTAGTTGTCCAGGTCTGTGCAAGGGTTCAGAAAGCTAAATCTCTAAAAGAACTCTATATTTTAGCCAGATAAATCACAAAAAGGAGACTCTGGAAGCAAGAGAGGGAGCGATAAATACACAAAAAGAGAGAGCTGGAGAAGGGAATCCATAATTTTGTGTACAAACCAACACAACTCCCAAGGTTACCCCCCGAGCTGTACTTGGACAGAACACACCCAAAGAAACATAGCAAAGGCTGCAAGAGAAGGAATATAGAAAGCTCAATCCAAGTTCCAGGCCAGCTCCTGAGAGGCTCATGTAAGGTGCAGACACAAACGACACAGCAAGAGCTTTGAACACTGGACAGATCTTTAAACCACTTTCTGAACAAGGCAAAACAGACCTTACAGTCTGGACTAACCAGCTGATTGCTAAAGCAAACAAACAAATTAGCATTCTTCTCATAAATCTAACAGAACCTAAAGTCTCAAAACATTATATTCAAAGTGTCCATAATAGAATCGAAAATTATTCCATGTACCAACAACCAGGAAACCAACTGTCAAGGGAAAAGACAGTACACAGATGCCAACCTGAAGTGACCCAGATGTTGGAATTATCAGAAGATGACCTTAAAGCAGCTATTGTAACTATGTTTCATGAGTCAAAGGTAAAAAAACCTGAAAAAATAGACATTCCAAGCCAAAAAATAAAAAGTATTTTAAAAAATGGAAATTTTAGTATTGAAAAATATAATATTTAAAATTTTTAAATTCACCAGGTGAATTCAGGAGCAAAATGGAGTTGAGAAAGGGAAAGGTCGGTGAATCTTGCAAACATAAATCAAAAGAGAGCTTCAAGCCAAGGTAGGATGGCTGAACCCCTGTTAAAGCAATAGAATGCCTAATGTTAGTGCCACTGGCTCTGAACCCACTATATAAAATTCATCAAAGAAAATAAAACCACATAGTGTAAAGGTGAGGAACATTACAGTAGAGAATATGTGCATTTCATTTCAAGCATAACTAGCTTTGAGATTATGTACAAGCTACAAAATTCTTTGAATCTATGTTTCTTCATCTTCACTTCATAGGTTGTTGTGAGGATTAAATGGAATAAGATATATAAAAGTATCAAATTCAGTTAAGTGTACCTAACATGAATAAACTAAATGCTAATTCTCCTAACTTTTTCATGTCTTATTCCTGAACTATATTTTGAAATATTTATGGTTCTAGTCTAAAGCTCCTTTGAGATAAGTACCATGTAGAAGAGAATTTACAATGCAATTTCTCTACAAAATTATTTGATCATGCAACCCTTCTTCTTATGAAACAAATGGCAACATATTATAGAGACCTCAGCTTGAGAAAGGTGATTGAAAAGATTTTCTACATCATGTGTCTGTAACAAGTCTACCAGAAAGTTCTATCTCCAAACCACGCCTTTCAGATCTCTAGCACTGCTCTTGGTCCTAGTATTTTGGTTTATACCTACAGTCAATAAAAGGAACAACTTTGTGTAAAACAAGTCCATATTTTTTTGAAAACTCCGATCCTGGATGTTTTTATTACCCAAAATCCATTACAAAAATACTTCAAATAACTGATTCATCTCAGAAATTAGGGGCAGGAAAGCATGTTTTCCCTCATGAAAGAGTATGCTTCCTAGACGTGGAAAATTCTCACATCCCATTTATTTCTCCTACAGAGGTGTCTGTAGTAAAAAACAGAGATAAGACTTATGCTCAAATGTGGAAATCTTAGCCAGAGTTTTTAAATGTTTTTTCTTTGTCTGTAGGTCTTAGTAGCTCGCTTTGAATGGCATCGATTTTATTGTAAGCTGTCAAAAAGACTTTCTGTAAATAAAAACCATGAGTCCTCTGTGACACATGTTGCTTCTCAAAAATGGTTTTTGTGTTATATATTCTTTTAATTTTTCCCTTCCTTCCTAGCATATTGCCTGATTGGTAAATTCTGGAAATCGACAGCACAGCCTCACTTTTTTTTTCTCCATGCAAGTCCCATCTTTGTGACCACTGTCACCCCTGGTGCCTGGTAGCGAACTGATGGTGAGGTGTCTCATACCTTGAGTAGATAAGTGTATACAACCTCTGGACATTGGGCAATTTGCATTATTATACAGAAGCCATATTTTCAAATGGCTGCTGTGTTCCAGGGACTTGGCCAGATTCAGGGATACAAGGATTAATGACTATCGTATTGCCTGCAAAATGTTCATAGAATATTCTGTGGGTAGTGACAAAATCACAGTAGCATATGATAAATTTTTACACTAACCTGGGCATGAAGTACTAGAACGCAGAACGGTGCATTTTTATGTTGATTTAAAACTTTGAGTGAAAAATACTGAAATTTGTGGAAAAGAATCCAGGAAAATCTTTCTCTGAGATCAGAAAAATAGATCCACTAGAAGGATGGTTTTAGATTCCTTAGAACTCTGCATCATCTGGGAGACAAATAAAACTGTTTTTTACATTTCTTCTCTTAACGTATATATTTACTAATTTCTTGTTTCCAAACAAGAGTTGTTAAATATCATTCAATTATATTCAAACTTTAACCAAAATGAAACCTGCTATTGTAACTCTCTTTTAATCATTATAACACCCAATAATGTGTGGATTATTCTCACTTTATGGAAGAGCGGCCAAAGGTAGAGAAGTTAAATGTCTTACATAAAACTACTCAGCTAGTAAGGGGAAAGCTAGAATTTGAACCCAGCTCCTCTGATTTGAAAAGCTTATTCTCAATGCTTTATACTGCAGCCATTGCTCGTCATTTTAGTTTTGCAACAGACTCCAAATCTTTTAAGAAAATGAAGAAAATGATAAAAAAAAAATTTCTGTGGAAGTAATTCTAGCCACCAATTTCTGCATTACTCCTAGTGTATATTCCTAGTTGTTCTCACTGGTTGCTTCCTTTTATATCTAATACCTGATGTACTTCTCAAATGCCTTATATATGAGACAAAAAATTTAAGGAAGTGATCCTTTATTACATAATAGGCACTTTTTTTGGAGGGAGTTGGTGAGAAGTATGTTAAATTGAGTAGGATAAACATATAAATTTGACTGTATAGTTTATTCAAGTGGAGGAAAAGAACAAATACGAGTTACATTTTTGATACCCTACAGTAACCTGTCTTTTCAAGAACAATTGGACTTAATTCTGTCTGTTCAGATTTACACACACTTGGAAGAATTTCATCCTAACTAAATGGCAGACAAGTGCTGAAGTAGTGCAGTGAGCAATATTGATGTGTTTGGGCTAAACAGCTATTGATGACATTTTGTGAATATCTTGTTTATGAATATGTTAATTAAAAAATACAAGGCTTGACTACCCTGCTGGGTCATCTGGTAAGACGGTAGAGTAATTTATCTCACATTTCTTCTTAATGTTCCTTTCTATTTTTATTTTGAGCTTATCACCTTTTTCTCCTAGCAGACGAAGGAGATGTTGTATTCTAAATACTACTTGTAAATTCCATCTCCCTCCGAAGTCAGCTGATTTCTTTTATATCTTCCCTACCAGCTGCAAGAGAGACAGACAAGATGACGCCTTTCTACTGTCAGACACTGACAGAGCAGAGAAATATAGACAGATGGATAACAGATAGTAGGGTTCTAAGTACCCTACAATTTATTGAGGCAAATGGAGGAGAGTTGAGTGGCAAATTACCTACACTGTTCACAAACCAGCAGGCAGCCCTGTTTGCCAGCTATCCAAATTGTTTCTGGGTAATTTGGCACATTTCTACTGTGTTGTGCTATATCTAAAGGTATGACTTTGAGCTTTGAAAATCCCCTGTTGTGAAAGATCTGCCCAACAGCAAGCAAAACTTGGGATGTGATATTCAGGGAAATACACATATCTTTGTTTGATCATCCCAAAAAGAAGATTTAAGGTATGATCTTTTAAAGTATTAAAAGGAAGAAATAATTAATTTTAGTCAGTATTTATACTTTTCCATTTTAAAACCTCACCATCTACAATATTCATGCATCCTGGAAATTTGAATTTGATGAGGATGTTGATGGATCTCAGATAGGAAGTTACTTTGCAAACCTGTAGTTTTCCAACCCTGCAGCAGATTTAGATGAGAATCACATATAGGGATGCTAAAAGCTAGAGAATAACAAATTGATGTCTTACTGAAATTGTTTCACAAGATAATCTGGGGAAGAAAAAGGAGTTTGGTGAGGAAATCTGGAGTTTAAATTAGCACAGATAAAACAATGTTAAGCAGGTGTTTCTACCATAGGATTTTGTAGAGCCTATTACAAATTATTGTTCATTGTGTATCTCTATGAAGGGAACATGGAAAATTATCTTTCTCAGGATACCACTAATTTTACCAGATGTTGTGATACATGGAACACTCTTTGGAATAAGTGCCATAGACAATAATGTGACTCAGCTACCTTAGTAGTTTAGTCAAAATATTTACTTTGCTTGTTTGGTTTTTTCTTTCAAAAAGGACCCTTGCCCTTCAGAGCATTTATGTTCACACTGAAAACTTTCACTCAAATATAAAAGATATTTTAAGTTGGAAAAGTTATTATCATTATTTGCATGATAGATATTTGAAACCAATGCTTCCTAAAATAACTTAGAGCAGCTCACTCAGAATTAATGAAATATAGTTTAATAGCCTGCTAGATATCAAATGGTATAATTGGCACTAGTGATGTAACATTGAACAATGTAGAAGTGGTCATCAGCTTCATGGGTCTCTAGCCTAGCTAATAAATGATCACAGTTTACCTGCTGACCTCAAAAGCATTGTGATAGGGGCTAGCCCTGTGCCTGAGTGGTTAAGTTCTCGTGCTGTGCTGCAGGCGGCCCAGTGTTTCGTTGGTTAGAATCCTGGGCATGGCCATGGTACTGCTCAACAAACCACGCTGAGGCAGTGTCCCACATGCCACAACTAGAAGGACCCACAATGAAGAATATACAACTAGGTACCGGGGGGCTTTGGGGAGAAAAAGGAAAAAAAAATAAAATCTTTAAAAAAAAAAAAAGCATCACGATATAAAATGCTCCAAACTGGAGAAATCATCTTTCCCATCCTATACTGCAAACTCATTCCTCCCCCACTGTTCCATATTCCAGTAAAATAGCATCATCGTCTATTAAGTTACTCAAGTCAGAAAGCTGAAGTAACCTTGACTTTTCCATCCTCCTCACCTCCCACTGTCAGTCAATCATTAAGTCTTATTAGTTCTAATTCCTAAACATCTTCCAATTTCTGATACTCCCTTCAATCATCACTGCCTCCGTTCTAGTATATTATCATCTTTTATTTAGGCCACTTCTGTAGTGTACGGACTTGTGTCCCCATATTCACTTCCCCTCCTTCCCGTTCAGTCTCCCATTTCTAGCAAAGGTTATATTCTGGTAGTACTTTCTTCATTGCCTAGCTAACATGTAGTCATTATACAATTTTCAGCAGAAATATCACTTCTCAGAGATGTAATACCCAAACTTTATACTGGCTTGGTTCTTCTTATATTACACTTACACACTACCTCGAATGACTTTTTTTGTAACGATGATTACCCTTTTCGTAAATTGGTGAATGCCAGTCTATGTTACTAAATTGTAGGCTCCACGAGGACAAGGACCAGGTAGGTGCACCCTCGTCCACAACTCTAGAATCAGTACCTAGCTTAGTTACTGATACATAGAAATGCTTGGAAGTCATTCACTTACTCTATGGCATTGTTTCTGTTGCTCTTACAGGGTGGAATGGCCATAGCCCTCTTTTTCATCTATACCTTCCCTCCAAATTAAATATCCATCTGTCGAGATCCTGACCAAATGTACTTCCTTAGTGAACTCTTTCATTATCGCCAACGTCCCTAACATGTTCAGAATTAACCACCCCAAAGAATACTTTTTCCTCCATTTAGCGTCAATAATGATATCTATCCCCCTCCACAAACACACACAACAATAATATTTAAAGCAAATGCCTTGCAGATTACCTTGTGTAAAGAGAACTTTCATTAAGAACTTTTTTTTAACAGAAATCACTTTTGCTGATTCTCAGTTTATCCTGTTATGAGGAAGGAGGTCTTTCTCTGTCTTCTAGACACACATATCCTACTGCCTAGTTTGTTGTCACCAACCACTGTCTCACACTTAAAATGTCCAAAGGAGAGTTCTTTATTCACCCTCAACCTGTGCCTCCTGAATCTTTTCCCTCTCATTAAATGGTACCACCATTCATTTTCCCAGGTAGAAACTTTGGCATTATCTTTGGATCTTCACTTTCTCTCACCATCTCTACTCCTTCTAGCAAATCTAACAAGTTCTGTTACTACCCTCTCCAGTCATTTGATTCAATGTTTTTTTTTTTTTTATATCCACTGCAACTATCTTATTCAGGCCTCCATCATTTCTTCCCTGGTTCTTCACAATAATTTTCTAAATGGACTTCCTGAGTTTCTTTTCACTCTTGACCAATCCACTCACTAGATAAGAGCAAATGAAATATTTTGAAAACATACATGAGACCACACAATTCACTTGCTTAAAAACCTTCAGTAGTTTTCCATATCACAGAGAATCAAAGAAAAACATCTTACCATGCTACAAGGCCCGGCATTATATGATCCTTAGTAGCATGTGAACCCCCTCTTCTGCAACCCCCACCATCCTGTATCTCCCTCACTGACTTCCTTTCAGCTCCGGGTACAGGTCAGCCTTTTCCAGGCTTTGCTCCTGACGCTCTTGCCTGAAGTGCACCTTCCCTACATTCTATGTGACTAGCAACTTCCCTTCCTCCAGGGCTCAGCTGAAATGTCAGCCTCCCTGGATTTCTCTGGCAATACTATCTAAAATAGGATACCTTCTTCCTTTCAATATCTAAATTTTTGTTTCCTTCATAGCCATTATTACAATTTGCAATTATTTTTATTTACCACTTACTTATTTTTTGCCTGGATTCACTCGTGAAATGTAAGATTCGTGGGTACAGGAGCAATATCTGTTATTTCTACAGTACCTATGAGAGAATTTTATTTATCTGGCCCTTTAATCAATGATTGTTGAATGAATTAAGGCATTTGATTGAAATAGTTAGGATCATTATTTGCAATATAACTAAAAATATGCTTAATAGAGAACTATACCTGGGTTTGAATACTGATTTAGGAACTTAATAACCTGTGGTCTGGACAAGACATGTAAACATGTAAAGCCACAGTACTACTTTCCTTCCCTCTAAAACAAACATGTAGATTTTGTCATAAGGACGTTTTGTGATAGCGTATGTAAAGTACATAGAGCAAAGTTTTCCATACATACAGCAGGAGCTCAATAAGGAAAGAGATGTATTTTATTTAATTTTCAGTAGTAAATAGTAGTTGCAATAATAGTAGTAGTATCAAGACTTTTTGTCTTATCAATAGAAATGCTACAATTAGACCAACAAGGCTATAGTAATCAAAAAAAAGAATTACAGGATAAGTTTTATAAGAAAGAAAATAAAGTAGATTTCAGATTTTTTTAATGTTTGATTGTTTTTAAATTTGTTTTAGATTATAATTGTACAGTAACATACCTAAGCATCTACTTTTAAGAACAATGAAAAGAAAGGAAATTCAAATGAGTCAACTCAGTAGATTTTGCCATGATTTCTGAAATATGGATTTTGTTATGCTGGGAATTCAGAGCTCCATAACTCTCTACCAACTTCCATGCTTTTAAAATGCAACCCCAACATCCCTGAATCATGATAAGTAGTGTACATTTCTGAAGATGTGTTCCATAGTGTGTGTTAATTATATTTGGGATATTTCCCATGCTTCAAATAAAATATTTTGACTATTTTTCTCTCAAATAATCACTTAGGTTCCACTGCACTATTTAGACAAGGTTAAAAAATTTCATTCTTTTTTTAATAGTCATTTCCTCATTCTCTGGCTAGCTTTTAACCTCACTGCCATTTTGACATGGAGATTAAAAATATCCTGCACCAATCATAAGATGTTTGACCTTTTATGTCCTAAAAGAAACGGGTATAGAAAAAGATGATATTATCTGTAGGGGCGTATGTTCAACTCCATAAAAAATCTCTGTGTGCCACAATTTTTATCATGTAGCTTTGTTCCCAGACCACTTTTCTCTTGCGTATTTGTGTCATGAGGATGTTTGATTCAATTTTATGTATTTATATGTCTCTCTTTATTTCTAACAGGAAGCATTAACAAGGAGGAAAGATGAGGAGCTTTTGAGTTCAGTATATGAGAACTGGGACATGTATGGCATGCTTAGTTTGGAAAGAAGAAGGGTCAGGAGCAGGTGGTTAGATAATTAAGTCATAGCAGCCTGAAAACTGAATTCATGTATTTTCAAGGAAGAAAGAGCAATAGCATTTCCTATGATCTCTCTGCATCTCATAACCAATTTACATAGGCCTTTGCTAGTCAATTTGTTTGTGCAATTCTTTGTTTATTTAGCCAATTACTATCTGTCTCTTATGCTTTGCTGTGACATTCCTGGACACACACATTCTTTAATTCATGATCCAGAAACTTGAAATGTGTTGTTCTCCATATTTATTTCTCAAATAGCAGAAAGAACACTATTGGCTTAATTCAGTGATTATTTTCAACTGCAGTTTTCTGGATCTGGAGTGTGATGGGTTGAGACAACATGGGAATAGGCTCAATTCAGGATTAGGTTTTGTTATCCTATTTAGTGATTATAACTTCTAGACCCTGCTCAAATATCTATTAACCCCTGTGTCCCTCCAGTAAGCCTTCTAAATGCTCTGCAAGCTGACAGTTCCATATGGACCTCATTGTGCTCCATAAGACTTCTCACTTGTCAACATTGCTTATCACTCTGTCACCATCAAATGCTCTTGGAATGACTATAGTAGATCTAAAGTTAGGGACCATAAATTAGAGATCCAAAATTAATGTCCTTGCTTGGATTGCACACAAGTTTTTTTGGAAAAAGGACACATATCCCAAAATGATTTCAGTATTTTAGTGGTTTGAATAATTCAAAGTGGTTTTAAATTTTCAATTGCTACATAAGATTTGAGCCAGTTATTATCCCTGGAAATATTTTTCACCTGTTCCTGCTATCTCTTGCTGTATAAAAAATTACCTAGAAATTCTGTGGCTAAACATAGTGACTATTTTATTATCTTATAATTTCGTGGGTGAGGAATTTGAGTGGAGCTCACATTGGTGAGTTTCTGTTCCAAATGATGCCAATTGCTTTGCTTGCTGGTAGTGAGCTGACAAATGGACTGTTCAAAATGTTCTAAGAGGTGACACTTACATATGTAGTGCTTTCTCAGTGTTACCTGAAGTCTGGGCTCAGCAGGGACTGTCCAGCAGTGTGCCCACAAGTGGTATCTCCAGGATAGCAGTCTCAGGGCACTCAGACTTCTTCCATGGCAGCTGAGAGCTCCTCCAGCGTTGAAAGCAGTTCAGCAGAAGCTGTAAGTCCTCTTATGACTGCGCCTCAAAATCATAGAATATCACTTCTGATCTCTTCTGTTTGTCAAGCAAGTCACCAAGACCAGTCCAAGCTAAGAAAAAGGACTTTTCTGCTAAAACAGGCTAGCCTGGGCTGGTTAACATGCCAACAATGGGGTTCAAAGAGAGATGATAGAAGTGTGCAATGCCTCTTGAGGTCAGGACCAGCATGTTAGCACAAAGCAAGTTGTAAGACCAGATTTAAGGGGTGGGAAAATTAGCTCCAACTCTTGATGGGAGGAGATGCAAAGTTATATTTCAAAGGTTGTAGACTCAGAAGATGGTAAAGATTTCTAACCACTTTTTCAGTCAACCTGCCACAATTCTTCCATGTTATCTTTTCTAGGCTTTTATAAGTAAACACAAATATAAACATAAAAAGACATAGGTTTTATATATACATATTTGTATATTACAGGTATACTCTCAACAATGGCTTGGTTAAACATTACTTGCTCCTTTTTTTTTTTAAAGAAAAATAATCTAGTGGATTGCTGGAAAGATGGCAGCTTAGGAGAGCTCTGAACTCCCCTCCTCCCATGGATACAACAAATTTACAATTACCTTTGGAAGAATTACCCCTGAGAAAGAACTGGAAACTGGCTAAAAATAACCTCCCCGACAAGGGACAGTCCTGGCTGAGGTGGAAGAGGCAGAAATATCTTTCTGGAGAGGAAAAACTCCATTCTAGCCATGGGGATTCACAGCCAGGAGCAATCTTAAGGTATGAAGCTTTCCCTGGAGAGGTGAGGGACCTGAGCAAGAGAACTTTGCCTCAATAAGTAGCTTTTGAACTGAGCACAACCACACTTTTGTATCCTCATTTTTCCTATTTCTCTGTGTTTATATATGTTTTAGGTAGATCACCTACATCTCACAATCTTGGTGAAGTGGGCTTATGTAAGAGAGTTCCCTCTCTTCACCAGTTCCAAATGTTCCAAGAGTGTCCCCTGTGTGGGCTATGTGTGTCCTTCTGTTGTGGCAGGGTTGCTCTTGCTGTAGGTGCACAGGAAAGCTAGGTTGTCCCCCTGGCCAGCTGGTTGTAAGTCTCAGATGCATGCAGCTGCTACAGTCCCTTCAGTCACTTTATTGGGCAGGGGGAGCCCCAGCACAGTGGCTATAATGTCTAATAGCACATTCCTGCTACAATTTTTCTGTTAAGTGAGTAAACCCCCATTGTGACTGGATACTAAGCTCAGGGGCTCACAATTGCTATTGACCTCTGGCCTACAAGACTGTTGTCAGCTCTCTCTGTAGTACAGCTGGGTGGAGCTGGTCCCAGACATGGCAGCACACAATTGTTTCAGGCATTGGAAGGTGGGCCAATCCCCTATGAAGCTGTTTGAGAAGCACAAGTCTGCTGCAGCTGACAAACTCAACTGCCTGTAGGCCCACACAGCCCATCACTGCAGCCCTACCCCATGTGCAAGCCCTGTTCCACTGAAAGAAGATCCATCCACTCCACACTGCCCACATACGCAGGTCCCCAAGTTGCCCAAGGACTTGCTGATGAGTGGGGACCATCCCTAGGATAGGTTATCTGCCCTGGCTGAGCTGGATTAAATCAGTGCTTTAGTGGGCAGGGCAAATCCCAGGAAAAGAACTAAACCCAATAGAGATAAACAATCTACCTGATAAAGAGTAAAAACTAATAATCATAAGGATGCTTACTGATCTTGGGAGAAGAATAGATGAATACAGTGAGAACTTAAACAATGAATTGGAAAATATAAAAAAGAACCAATCAGAACTGAAGAATATAATAATGGCAATGAAAAATTCACTAGAGGGGCTCAATAGCAGAGTAGATGATACAGAAGAACAGATAAGCAAGCTAGACAAAAGACTAGACGAAATCACCCAATCTGAACAGAGAAAAGAAAAATGAATTAAAAAGAATGAGGACAGTCTACTGGACCTCTGTAACAATACCAAGTGTGCTACCATCCATATTATAAGTGTCCCAGAAGAAAAGAGAGACAAAGGAGCAGAGAATCTATTTGAAGAAATAACAGCTGAAAAATTTCCTAACCTAAGGAAGGAAACAGACATCCAGGTACAAGAAGCACAGAGAGCATAAAACAAGATAAACCCAAAGAGCCCACACCAAGACACATTATAATTAAAATGTCAAGAATTAAAGATAAAGAGAGAATCCTAAAAGCTGCAAGAGAAAGGCAACAAGTTACATACAAAGGAAACCCTATAAAGCTGTCAGCTGACTTCTCAGCAGAAACTTACAGGCTAGAAGGGAGTGATTTGATATATTTAAAGAACTGAAAGGACAAAAAAAACCTACATCCAAGAATACTCTACCCAGCAAGGTTATCATTCAGAATGGAAGGAGAGAGAAAGAGTTTTCCAGACAAGCACAAATTAAAGGAGTTTATCACAATAAACCAGTCTTATGAAAAGTGCTAAAGGGATTTATTTAAGTGTAAAAGAAATGGCCATAAATAGGGATAAGAAAATTATCAAAAAATTAAAATAAAATTATTGGTAAAGGCAAATATACAGTAAAGTTAGCAGAGCAACCACTTATGAGGTTAACATGAAGGTAAAAAGATAAAATTACTAAAATGATCTATTTCAATAGTAAGAGGGTAATGGATACACAGGCACAAAAAAAGAAGTTAGACGTGATATCAAAAATAAAATGTGGGAGGAAGGGAGTAAAAGAGTAGCGCTTTTAGCAAGAGGTCAAACTTAAAGAAACAACTTAACATAGATTGCTATTTACATAGTTTATTACATATGAACCTCATGGTAATCACAAACCAGAATCTTTTTTTTTTCTGCTTTATCTCCCCAAACCCCCCATGTACACAGTTGTATATCTTAGTTGCACGTCCTTCTAGCTGTGGAATGTGGGACGTCGCCTCAATGTGGCCTGACGAGCGGTGACATGTCCGCCCTCAGGATCCGAACCCTGGGCCACCGTAGCGAAGAGCGCGAACTTAACCACTTGGCCACGGAGCCGGCCCCAACAAACCAGAATCTTAAATAAATACGCAAAAAATTAAGATAAAGGAAGGCAAACATAACGCTAAAGAAAGCCATCAAACCACAAGGGAAGAGAGCAAGACAAGAAGAAAGGAAGAGAGAAGAACCACTGAAACACCCAGAAAAAAGGAAACAAAATAGCAATAAGTACATGCTTATCAATAGCTACTTTAAATGTCAAAGGACTAAATGCTCCAATCAAAAGACATAGGGTGGCCGATTGGATCAGAAACAAGACCCATACATATGCTGCACACAAGAGACACTCTTCAGACATAAAGACATTCACAAACTGAAAGTGAACGGATGGAAAAAGATACTCCATGAAAACAGCAACGAAAAGAAAGCTGGGGTAGAAAGACTTATATCAGACAAAATGGACTAAAACAAAAACTGTAATAAGAGACAAGGAAGGGCACTACATAATCATAAAGGGAACAATCCAACAAGAGGACATAACACCAACATGGTGAGCACCTAAATATATAAAGCACCCAACATGGGAGCACCTAAATATATAAAGCAATTAATAACAGACATAAAAGGAGAAATAGACAGGAACACAATAATAGTAGGGGACTTTAACATTCTACTTACATCAATGGATAGACCATCCAAACAGGAGATCAATAAAGAAATATTGGCCTTAAATGACACATTAGAACAGATTGGCTTAATAGATATATACAGAATATTCCATCCAAAATTGCTGGATACACATTCTTTTTGAATGCACATAGAACATTCTCCAAGATGGATCACATATTAGGCCACAAAACAAGTCTCAATAAATTTAAGAAGATTGAAATAATACCAAGCATCTTTTCTCACCACAAAAGTATGAAACGAGAAATCAGTTACAGAAAGAACACTAGAAAAATCACAAATATGTGGAGATTAAACAAAATGCTACTGAACAATGATTGGGTCAATGAAGAAATGAAAGGAGAAATCAAAAAATACCTGGAGACAAATGAAAATACAACATGCCAAAATTCATAGGATACAGCAAAAGTAGTTCTAAGATGGAAGTTTATGGCAATATAGGCCTCCTCAACAAACGAGAAAAATCCCAAATAAACAATCTAACAATGCACCTAAAGGAACTAGAAAGAGAGGAACAAATAAAGTCCAAAATCAGTTGAAAGAAGTAATACAAATCAGAGTGAAAATAAATAAAATATAGACGATAAAAGCAATAAAAAAAGTCAATGAAACTAAGAGCTGGTCCTTTGAAAGGATAAGCAAAATTGACAAACCTTTAGCTAGACTCAACAACAAAAAAAGAGAGAAGTCTCAAATAAATAAAATCAGAAACGAAAGAGGGGAAATTACAAGAGAAATCTCAGAAATATAAAAGATTATAAGAGAATGCTACGAAAAGCTATATGCCAACAAATTGGATAATGTAGAAGATACGTATAAACTCGTAAAATTGTATCAACTTCCAACTGAATCAAGGAGAAATAGAGAATTTGAATAGACCAATCACCAGTAAGGAGATTGAAACAGTAATCCGCAACCTCCCCAAAAATAAAAGTCGAGGACCAGATGGCTTTCCTGGTGAATTCTACCAAACATTCAAAGAAGTCTTAATACCTATCTTTCTCAAACTCTTCCAAAAAATTGAAAAGGAGGGAAGCTTCTCAACTCATTCTATAAGGCCAACATTATCCTGATACCAAAGTCAGACAGGGAGATCACAAAAAAACAAAATTACAGGCAGTGTCACTGATAAACATTAATGCAAAAATTCTCGTGGAACCCTGGCAGGTTGAATACAACAATACATTAAGAAGATCATACACCATGATCAAGTGGGACTTATTCCAGGGATGGTTCAACATCCACAAATTAATCAACATAATATACCACATTAACAAAATGAAAAGTAAAAATCACATGATCATCTCAATAGATTCAAAGAAAGCATCTGACAAGATACAGGATCCACTTATGATAAAAACTCTGAATAAAATGAGCATAGAAGGAAAATAGTTCAACAAAATAAAGGCCACATATGACAAACCTGCAGCTAATATCATTCTCAACGGAGAAAAACTGAAAGCTATCCCTCTAAGAAGAAGAAGCAGACAAGGATGCCCAATTTCACCACTCTTATTTAACTTATTGAAAGTCCTAGCCAGAGCAATCACGCAAGAAAAAGAAGTAAAAGGGATCCAGATTGGAAAGGAAGAGGTGAAACTGTCACTATTTGTAGATGGTATGATTTTATATATAGAAACCCTAAAAAATCCACCAAAAATTTTAGAAATAGTGAATGAATACAGTAAATTTGCAGCATACAAAATCAACATACAAAAATCAGTTGCATATCTATAACAATGAAGTAGCAGAAGAAGAAATTAAGAATACAGTCCTATTTATAATTGCAACAAAAAGAATGAAATACCTAGGAATAAATTTAACCAAAGAGGTGAAAGACCTGCACACTTAAAACCATAAAACATTGTTGAAAGAAATTGAACAAGACACAAAGAAATGGAAAGATATTCTGTGCTCTTGGGTTGGAAGAATTAACATAGTTAAAATGCCTATACTTCCTAAAGCAATCTACAGATTCAATGCAATCCCTATCAAAGTCACATTGACATTTTTCACAGAAATAGAACAAAGAATCCTAAAATTTATATGGAACAACAAAAGACCTCCCAAATTTCTAAAGGAATCCTGAGATAAAAGAACAAACCTGGAGGTATCACGTTCCCTCATTTCAAAAAACACTACACAGCTATAGTAATCAGAACAGCATGGTAGTGGCACAAACACAGACACTCAGATCAATGGAACAGAATCAAGAGCCAGAAATAAACACACCCATCTATGGACAGGTAATTTTTGACAAGGGAGCCAAGAATATACAATGGAGAAAGGAAAGTCTCTTCAATAAATGGTTTGGAATAACTGGACAGCCACATGCAAAAGAATGAAAGTAGACCATTATCTTACACCATACACAAAAATTAACTAAAAATGGATTAAATACTTGAATGTAAAACCTGGAACCATTAAAATTCTAGAAGGAAACACAGGCAGTACACTCTTTGACATCAGTGTTAGCAGCATGTTTTCAAATACCATGTCTGACCAGGCAAGGGAAACAAGAGAAAAAATAAACAAATGGGACTACATCAAACTAAAAAGCTTCTATATAGCAAAGGAAATCATCAATGAAACAAAAAGATAACCTAAAAGTTGGGGGAAGATATTTGCAAACCATATATCAGATAAGGGGTTAATATCCAAAATATATGAAGAACTCACATATCTCAATAACAAAAAAAAAAAAAAACAAACAACCCAAATGAAAAATGGGCAAAAGACCTGAACAGATATTTTTCCAAAGAAGATACATAGATGTCCAACAGGCACATGAAATGATGTTCAACATAGCTAATTGTTAGGGAAATGCAAATCAAAACTATAATGAGCTATCACCTCATGCCCATCAGAATGGCTATAATTAACAAGACAAGAAATAACAAGTGTTGGTGAGGTTGTGGAGAGAAGGGAACCCTCATACACTGCTGATGAGAATGAAAACTGGTGCAGCCACTATGGAAAACAGTATGGAGATTACGCAAAAAATTAAGAATAGAGGGGCCGGCCCTGTGGCAGAGTGGTTAAGTTCACATGTTCCACTTCTCGGAGGCCCCCTGGTTTGCAGGTTCTGATCCCGGGTGCGGACATAGCACTGCTTGGCAAAAGCCATGCTGTGGCATGGGTCCCACATATAAAGTAGAGGAAGATGGGCATGAATGTTAGCTCATGGCCAGTCTTCCTCAGCAAAAAAAGGAGGATTGGCAGTAGTTAGCTCAGGGCTAATCTTCCTCAAAAAAAGAAAAATAGCATATGATCTCACTCATAAATAGAAGATAAAAACAACAACAAACACATAGAGACAGAGATTGGATTGGTGGTTACCAGAGGGGAAGGGGGGAGGGTGGAGGGCAAAAAGCATGACTGGGCACAGGTGTATGGTCTTGGATGATAATTAGTCTTTGGGTCGTGAACATGATGTAGTCTACACAGAAATCGAAATATAATGATGTACACCTGAAATTTATATAATGTGGGGCCAGCCCGGTACTATAATGGTTAAATTCATGAGCTCTGGTTTGGCTGCCCGGAGTTCTGATTTGGATCCTGGACATGCATCTACACGCTGCTCATCAAGCCATGCTGTGGTGGCATCCTACATACAAAATAGAGGAAGATTGGCACAGATGTTAGCACAGGGCCAATCTTCCTCGCCAAAAAAGGGGAAAAAATATATAGTGTTATAAACTGATGTTACCTCAATAAAACACACACACACATTTGAACTAATTTAAGTAAGCATAACTGAATTCCATTCAAGTAAAAATATTTAACATGCTCTAGGTTCAAATATTTTAAATCATAAAAATAAATTACCCAGCTGCGCAATGATATGAAAAAAAGAAAACTATTACCATTACTTTAATTTGAATTTGTTTGATTACATGTAAAATTAAATATATTTCCACATGTTTATTGTTACTTGTTAGTAGTATTTATGATTTGCTGAGATGAGAGAAAGGAGACAAGGAATTATTTGGGAGAATTTTGCAATTATGCATTAGAAAGAAAATGAGCAGTAGAGCAGAGCATCACCAATGGTCAATACAGGAATAGGAGAGAAAAACCATCGTGAGTACAGGACATTCGTGGCATGGACCCTGGCTGAATGTAGAAAGAGAGGGACAACTGAACATCAAAGACACTTTGGGCAAGACTGAAAGAATGAGGGTGCCACTAACAGAAATTGTGACGTGTGGAGGAGAAAGTGATTTTATGAAAAAGTTCACTCTTGACTATATTGACAATAAGATGCAATCAGAACATCAAATGGAGGTATTAAACAGGCAGTTGACAAGCTATGGAGATGAGTTAGTTTTTTTATAAAAGTGATGGTAGGAAAGAATTTTACTCTCCAAGGGGATAAATGTTATTTTCCAAACAAGAGAAACACAGATATTTGGTAATGCCATGAAGCATACTGCATTTAAGGAACAGAAGAAGAAAGGGAGATGAGCAAAAGAGACGCCATGGATTAACTGTATTATAGAACAATTTTTTCTCCACTCCCCAAAACTGTTATTTCAAGCCGTCTCTTACATCAACCCCCTACTGCACTTGCTCTCAACTGATGATCATTTCTCACACTTGATTGTTAAGAATAAAAGCTCTCAGGGGGTCATTAGGTTAGTGAAAATACTCCGTATAACACCTCAGTGATGCATACATACCATTATGCTTTTGTCCAAACTCATAGAACGTACAAAACCAAGAGTGAACCGTAATGTTAACTGTAGACTTTGGGTGATTATGATGTGTCAATGTAGATTTACCACTTGTAACAAATGTACAAATGCTGGTGAGGGATGTATCATAGAGGAAACCATGTATGTGTGAGGGCAGAGGGTATATTGGAAATCTATGTACCTTGCCCTGAATTTTGCTGTGAACCTAAAACTGCTCCAAAAGAATAAAATCTTAATAAACAAAATTTTGAGGGATTATATATAACAATCTGGAATCTGGGCATGATTCGTTGAAAAAAAAAAAGATTCTGGTTAAAAGATTAAAAAAGTAAGAAGTAAAAAAATAAATAAATCTCTCTGCTACTCTTACTTTTCACTACCAAACACAAAACTCAGTTATTATTCTACCCATCTTGTCTTTATTCTATCATTTACAGTGAAACGAGTAGCCCTTTTCCTTTCAGAAGCATTCTATTCCTCTCAGAAGCATTCTATTTCCTCTCAGTTGATTCTATTACTTCTTACCCTCTCAGTGACTCACCCCTCACCAGCCCTTCTCTCTTAGGCATCATTTGCCTCTCTTTCTTCCAAATCATTCCCATAAGTAAAGAACTATTCCCTAGTATATCCCATCTGAAATAATAAAAAACATCTTTGGCTCTTATATCTGTCTCCACATAGCAACAAAAAATGGAGTCTGCAAACTTGAGTTATTTCACACCTGGATCTTTCATAACCAATCCCTTCCAGTTCTACTCTCCTTATCTCTGACGATAATTTGGGCACTGAGGTTGCAAACTGGTTTTCTAGAGGGTTTCTGTAGGCTGCTCCCTCTGTCTATAATGAATGTTTCCATCCGTTTTGCTATCTAAATAGCTGCTCCTTATTTTGCCTTATAATTGTCATATTCTCAGAGGGTCTATTGTGAGTTGAATTATATTCCCCCAAAAGATAGGGTGAAATCCTAAAACCTGTTACCTGTTACTTGTGAATGTGACCTCTTTTGGAAATAGATTCTTTGCAGATGTAATCAACTTAAAATGAGGTCATTATGGTGGCCCCTAATCCAAAATGATTGGTGTCTTTATAATAAGAAGGATAAATTTAGACACAGAGACAGACATGCACAGAGGGAAGATGGAAGACGATGTAGAGACATACAGGGAGAAGATCGCCATGTGACAATGGAGGCGGAGATTGGAGTAATGCATCTACAAACCAAAATTCCAAGAATTGCCAGCAATCGCGAGATGCCAGGAGAGGTAAGACAGGATTCTTCCACACATTCTTTGGAGAAAGCACAACCCTGCTGACATCTTGACTTCAGACTTCTATCCTCCAGAATTGTGAGAGAATACATTTCTGTTGTATACCTAGTCTGTGGTGCTTTGTTAGGACTGCCCTGGGAAACTAACATAGGACCTCAAATCTCCATGCCAACTAAACCTGTTTTATTTTGGATTATCCTTTATTGAGTATTTTTTTCCTTCAAACCCTTATTATACCAGAAATCTTTGCATAAATTAGTTTATTTTGGTATTTGTGGTTTCCTTTTTTGCAGTCAAGGACCACTTGTTCCACATTCACTCTTACATCCCCAAGTCTCTGCCTGATATACAAGCGGAAATCAATGCATTATTTGCTATAAACATGAAATGAGGTACAGTGTCAGAGAAGTCAAGGAAACAGTAACTCCAAGTAGAAAATTGTGATTAACAACGTCAAGTGCTGAAATGGAACCAGAAACAACAAAGGGGATTTTCTTATCTTGTGGAAGCAGTTGGTGCCCTTTGAGAGAGCAGTTTCAGGAAGGTGGGTATGGCAGAAACCATATTCTAAGAGCTAAACACTGGATTGGCAATGAAGAATTGTAGGACACAGGTGTAGTATGACCTTTCAAGAATGCTGGCAGTGAAACAAGGAAGAGTAACAAGCCAGAGGCTTGAATTTTCCTTGTGTCTCTATCTAAATAAAATGCCGAAATAATATTCAAATGTTAAGGTAGGTTTGTTGTTTATTAACGATAGTAGAAACCCTCAGGATTCTAGATTTGAGAAGAAAGAATTCAATGGAATGAAACAAGGGACTATTATGAAGCAAGGTCTTGAAAAATGTAAGAGAAACCAAAATCAGTAACAAGGATTGAGTTGATGTCTTTGCAAAGTCTCTTACTTAGGAATAGGAATAATTGCAGTTAATGATAAAAATACAGAAGGTGTCATAGAGGGCCTCATGAGTGGCTTTTATTTTGCTTTTTGTTTTGTGTTTTCTTTTTTGAACATATCTTATCTCCCTTACTAGATTGTAAACACTTTCAGATGCAAGACTCCTTCTATACATAAGAATTGGCATAAAAAGGATATTTTAAGTGAAATCCTCTTGTCTAAGTCATACCTAGTTTGTATTTAGTAGTAGAGCTTTTGTTCTCAATTTTATGTCCAACTTTAAACCTGTTAGGTATTTTAACCCTGGCAAGGGATGAAAAGTTATTTTCATTAAGTCATTATCTATTAAGAGAAAAGCTAATGTTAATTGTGAGGGTCTAGAGGTTAAGATAAGGTGCTATCACAGCTATGGCCCAGGTTTGTTTCCTGGTCAGGGAACCATACCACCCGTCTGTTGGTTGTCATACTGTGGCGACTGCGTGTTGCTGTGATGCTGAAAGCTATGCCACTGGTATTTCAAATACCAGCAGGGTCACCATGATGGACAGGTTTCAGCAGAACTTCTAGACTAAGGCAGACTAGGAATAAGGACCTGGCCACCCTCTTCTGAAATAATTGCCATGAAAACTCTGCAAATACAGTGGAGTATTGTCTGATACAGCACCAGAATGTGAAAGGATGGCACAAAAAGACCGGGCACAGTCCTGCTCTGCTGTACACAGGGTCACTAGGAGTTGGAATGAGCTCAAAGGCACTAACAACAACAACGGTAATTGAATGCTTATTCTCTAGCAGTCTCAGTACTAAGATTTTAAAGCACGTTTTATCATTTGTCCTTTGAAATAACACAAACAGATCGATGTAAATTTTGTCTATAGACAGATGGGGAAACTGAGGTTTAGAGAGATCACTTGTCTAGAATCACACAAAGAAGTTGTAGAAATTATGTCTTCCTGTCTGCAGAGCCTCAGGCCTTAGTCTATGTTATTACAAAAATAGATGCACAAAACATTTACGCAAAAGAAAATCCTAGTTGTATTTTATACTGTGTTTTTCAAGTTTTATTACGTGTTAAAAACTACTGTTTACTATAAGAGCAGTAAAAAGCCACATCTCTACTGACTTCGAACCAGACTGATAATTGTCTTTGTAGTTAATCTCGCAATATCCTCTCTATACTCCTGACAATTTCCCGTTTTGTTGGTACTTTTTTAAAATAATGAACCTAAAATTTAGTATCAATAAAACAAAATGATCGACAAAAAGTATTCTAAGCAATAAAACCTCCAATTTCCTGTTTCTGGTATCTCTTCCAAAGAGATGCTTAACAATAGTGGATCTCTTTTAAATAAATATTGATGTGTCCATTTGGAAAGTAATAAAACCTAATGTCTTTCACAGTTGGGAGCAATAAAAACGAAGTGTGTATTGTTCAAGGTGGCCTTAATAGCTGACACTGAGGCTGAGTCAGATTTTATAAGCATTTTAAATTATATTACTCAGCAATTATTGTTAGCGTGGGCATTGGTATGTGCAATTATCTAATGCTTTAAATTATCTAAATCAATATGTAGGTAGTAAAAGCTTAGACATATAACTTTAAAATGGGTTACATAAACTCATCTGACACTATGTTAATGTGTCTATCCTATTTAGCCTATATTTGCACCTTGTAAACCAGGTTAATTTAAAATTTTAAGATACAGGCTGCTATAACATTATAAAATACATGAATGTTACCGTTATAAGGAAAACAACCAATGTTATAGGCAATAAAATCTCTAAGATTGTCGTGTGCTTCCCATTGCTGTCCCTAATATTGTTTTCCCTTCCTAAACTGCATGTCATCCAAATGATTGTGGAGAGAAATTACATTTGCTCAGTCATTAGATAGTTAATTTACTGGTCCATTTTACATACTCCAAACTTGATTGCTTTTTATTCTGTGCAATTTCAGTAGGCATAGCAAGATTTTGCACACTGAATGTAAGACATTACATATTCTGGTTTTAAGGAATATACTTTAGGTGGGTTTATAGTAGCACATTGAGGGCAATTAATATTGGGATTACACTACTACTGAGATAGCAACAAGTGAATGTTCTATTTAACAACTAAGTGGTGCTAATGGGCAGGTTTAGACCATAGGCCAAGGAGAATCTGTAAGTGCAGATACAAATCTTGTTACATATGATTAAGTAAAATGAATTGGGTAATTAAGAAATGACTCCAGGCTTAGATATTATACACTGAAATCTTAATATGCATGTGGTACTTAAAAAGATCATTTCACCATAGCCTCATACCTGCCATATGTGAAACTCCCTTTGTGATCAATAGGAGTTCCAGGTTTATTCACAATGACAGCTGACCTGCAGAGGGTAAATAGCTTTGCAAAGCATGTCTGGATTGAGAAGGACATTGGGAGGTTATCTTGCCTATCTCTCTGCTTTCCTGCAAGGCCATACTTAAATCATCTGAATAACTTGGACATCCTGTTATTAAAGCTTGTCAGGAAGAATATTTCTTAGCCCTCCTTATTTAACCATATAACATTTAATAACTCTCATTGGTATGTTCCTCTTTTTTGTTTATTCATCCACACTCTTCTGTTCAAGTTTTTATTAAAAAGTCCATTTCCTAATTTTTCTTTCTGCAGGAGAATATATCTATTATCTACATGCGATAATTTTTTTTCTTACATACTTTAGCAGGATCAGGAACCTGATGAAATCAGAATTTAGTTTAGGGTTTTTTTTTTTTATTTTTACTTTAAGTGTATGTGGCATTCCTTTTGCTTCAAGTATTTCTTTCTGTTATGTGAGGAAAGTCCAATGCTGTACAACACACAACTGGAACATGAGAAGCATGAATCAAGATAAACTGGAAATTCTAAAGCAAGAAATGGAATGTTTAAATATTACAGTGCTTGGTGTTAGCACACTAAAGTGGACTGGTATGAGATACTTTCAGTCAGATAACTACAAACTGTTCTACTCTGGAAATGACAAACTCAGAAGAAATGGAGCGTCTCTAATACTGAGGCAGGATGTAGCGTAGGCAAGCGGGGGCTCTAATGCAAGGTCTGATTGAATAATACCAATCAGACTTCGGGAAAACCTACTAACAAACCATCATCCAAGTCTATGCTCAAGCTACAGATGCTGAAGAAGATAAAATTGAAAGTTTTTACACACGTATGCAAGAAAAAAATTGATCACATGCCAAAACAAGTCATGCTGATAATTATAGGTGAATGGAACGCAGAAGTAGGAAATAAAAGGGAATCAAACATCATTGAAAATTTGGACTAGGGGTCAGAAACAAAGCAGGAGAACGGCTCATGGATTTCTGCAAAGCCAGCAACCTGTCTGTCACAAACACATTTCATGCAACCAACAGGCGCCTGTATACATGGACATTACTAGATGCCTGGCAGAGAAATCAAATAGACTATGTAACTGGAAGCAGGAGATGGAGAAACTGTATTCTCTCTGCAAAAACTAGACCAGAAGTAGATTGTAGAAGTGACCCTGAACTGTTAATATCAAGTATCAGAGTAAGGCTGAAAAAGAGCACAACAAGAATTGTCATGCCAAAGTATAATGTAAACAACATTCCCAATGAAGTTAAAGTCCAGGTAAAAACCAGATTTGTATTGTTAAACTTAATCGACTGAGAACTAGAAAACTATGGACTGTAACCAGAAATAGGATGTATGTGAAAAGACAATGCCTAAAGTAAAAAGAAAAGAAAAATCGAGATGGCTGACAAAAGAAACAGTACGAGTTGTTAAGCACAGATGAGAAGCAAAAGTAAAAGGCGACAAAAGCAGAGTTAGAATCCCGAAGACAGTTTCTCATATGGAGATAAAGAAAACTTCTATAAGAGCGAATGCAAAGAGAAGCAAATGACAAAAACAGAAGACAAGAGGTCCCCTCTAGAAGATTCAAGGAATCAAAGGGAAATTTAAACCTAGACTGGGAATGCTGAACAACCAACAGGGAGGCACACTATCTGATCAGGAGAAAATAAAGGGAAGGTGGGAACGTTACACTGATGATCTTTACAGAAGGGATAAAAGGATGATAGATTCCTTTGAAGAAGATTCTTATGAGGAAGAACTCATAATTTTAGAAAGTGAAGCAAAAGCTGCCCTGAAAGTATTGGGAGGAAATGTCACCAGGGGATAGATGGAATATCGACAGAATTATTTCAAGCTACAGAGACTGAATCTGTCAAAATCCTAATGAGAATACGCCAACAAATATGGAAAACAAAACAATGGCCTACAGACTGGAAATGCTCAATATATATCCCAATCCCCAAGAAAGGAGATGCCAAGGACGGCAGTAACTATAGGACCATTGCTTTAATTTCCCATGTAAGTAAAATGGTGCTAAAGGTGCTGCAACAAAGCCTTCTACATTATATGGAGCAAGAAATGCCTGATGTCCAAGCTGGATATCAAAAAGGGGGAGGCACAAGAGATCTAATTCTGATTATTTGTTGGCTGCTGGAGTGCTCCAAGGAATTTATAGACTCTACAGTAAAGCCTTTGGTTACGTGGATCAAGATAAGCTGTGGACTGCTCTGAAAGAAATGGTCATACCTCAGTGCTAGATTGTCCTGATGCGTCACCTGTATTGTGCACAAGAAGCCACTGTCAGGACCGAATATGAGAGAGAGAATGGTTTCCTGTAGGTAACGGTGTCAGATGAGGGTGCATTTTATCTCCCTATTTGTTTAATCTGTACACAGAACATATTATATGAAAACCCAACCTAGACTCAAGTGAAGAAGGAGTGAAAATTGGTGGAAGAAATATCAACAACCTAAAATAGGCAGACGACACCATATTACCCAGAGAAGGCAGTGATGACTGGAAATGACTTCTGTTGAAAATGCAAGAAAGAAGTGCCAAAGCAGGACTTCATTTGAACATTGAGAAGACGAAAATCATGACTACAGAACTACACAACTTTAATGTAGATAATGAAGACTCTGAAACTATTAAAGATTTTGCTTGCCTTGGTTCAGTCATCAGTTTAAATGGATACTACAGCCAAGAAGTCAAGAGAGGGCTTTGACTTGGAAGAGCAGCAATGACAGAATTAGGAAAGATCAAGTGTAAGGAAGTGTTATTAGAGACTAAAGCCAAGATTATCCACACCCTCTTATTCCTTATTACTATGTATAGGTGCAAAAGCTGGAGAGTGAAGAAGACTGACAGGGAAAGAAAATGATTCATTTGAAATATAGTGTTGGAGGAGAGCTCTATGGATACCCTGGACTGTCAGAAAGATGAATGAGTGGGTCCTAGAGCAAATTAATCCTGAACTATCGCTGGAGGCAAAAATAATAAAACTGAGGCTGTCCTACTTTGGGCACATCATGAGAAGGCATGTCTTCGAAAAAGAGCAAAATGCTGGGAAAATTAGAAAGCAGCAGGAAAAGAAGACGACCAAATACAAGATGGATTGACTCCATAAAGGAAGCCACAGGCATGAGTCTACAGAAGGTGAGTAGCACTCTTGAGGACAGAACATTGTGGACATCGCTCATTCATAGGGTCACCAAGAATTGGAGCCAACTTGACAGCACATAACAACAGTGTTGATCACAGGCTTCCAGATGTTCAGAAAAGGTTTCATATCTGTTGGACCTTCTATATTTCCTTCCTAATGAACTTAGATGTGATAGCCATTACTCCAACTTTCTCATGCCAATAACTTCAATTCTTTTCTATCTTTGCCTGCCCAGTATATGCATGGGGCAAAACTCCAACTCTGAACTTAGCCCTTGTCACCTTCTCAGGCCTGATACTGGACTGTTGATTGCAGTTCTAGAAAAATTCTTGGTTTCCAATAGCAATCTGACCCTCAAAATTGCTTGAAAATCCTATCACTTCTCTAGTGTTCTCCTATTTTCTAAGATAACTACTTCAAACCTTCTCCATTCTTTTCCAATCTCCTTTCCTAGCACTACCCTCCTTGCTATCAGTAATTGACCTTCATTTCTGCCTCACAGAGAAAATAAAATCCTCAGGAAGTCTCTGAACTTCATGTTCCTCTCCCCACCCCCAACTCCCACCGTCCACATGCACACACATACCTAAAACCTTTGTTTTCCTCCTGTTAACTAGAAACCGTTCTTTCTATCTAAGGATAATTTCTCCACATCTGGATCTCATTCTTTCCACAAGATATAGTACTTCTGAATTGTGTGTTTCTTCAGTCTCTATTGGTTCTATCCTGTCAGCATTTAATCATGTTCAAGTTTTTCCATTTTTTTTTTAAGATTTTATTTTTCCTTTTTCTCCCAAAGCCCCCCGGTACATAGTTGTGTATTTTTAGTTGTGAGTCCTTCTAATTGTGGCATGTGGGATGTCGCCTCAGTGTGGCTTGATGAGCAGTGCCATGTCCACGCTCAGCATTCGAACCGGTGAAACCCTGGGCCGCCGAAGCAGAGTGTGTGAACTTAACCACTCGGCCACGGGGCCAGCCCCCAAGTTTTTCCATTTTATCAAAACAAATAAATAATAAAACCCTTCAACCCATCTCTTTCCAGCTCTGCCTGCTTTTCTTTCCTCCACTTGATAGTCAAGCATTTATAAGAGCTGCTTACAGTTGCTATCTTTATTTCTGGTTTTTCATTCAGAGGTCAGCTTGTGCTGTCTACCTTCATCTTAAACTGGACTACTGAACCGCTTTCTCAAATGTCACTAATAATTTGCTTGTTCCAAAATGCAATGAATATGTTAATTTGTTGTCTTATTTAACTTCTCAATAACATTTCACACTGTGGACGATTCTCTCATTGACACACTCTCATTCATTGGCTCCTATAGCACCATCTACTCCTGATTATTGAGCATTGCACTGAAGCCCTCTTTGGAGAGTCTTCTTTCCTAATACATTGGTTCAATGCTGGTGTCTGTAAGAGGAGTGTTCTTATCTTCTCCCATGGCTCCCATTAATGTCCTTATGTTCATGATATCCACTTTCAGATATGTTGCAGCTCTTTCAACGCATACATCCATCTTGCAACTGAATAGATTCACCTGGGTATCCCTCAAACAGCTGAAATTTGGTGTGTCCATATCTGAGCTTATCCACTTACTTGCAAGTAATTTTCTTCTCTTGTGCTCATTCTCTCAATGAACGGTGCCACCACCATCCATTCAGTTGTCCAAGTTAGAAACGGCATGACACAAATTCCCCAGTCACCAAATCCTATTGTTTCGATTTCCCCAGACTTTACCCTATTCTAGGCTGCAATTACTTTTTGCTTAGATGATGGTTGACTCATTAATTCTTCCAACTGATTCTCTATGTTGCAAGAATTTTTTTCTGATCTGATCATTTATTTTCCATTCTTAAAGTCCACTAGCTGATGAAACTGTGCACTGAGTTCGTGGTATAACTCATAGAGAAAATTATTCATAAATTATTATTAATGAATGTAAAGGTCAGCAATTTGTCAGTTGGACATATTTTAAGATTTCATATAACATCTGAAATCCCTTCCTAGAAAATATTGTGTGAGTCAAGTGCTAGCCTTGTCCATTGTTGATTTTATGCAGATTACTAATTGATTGTGTGATTTTTTACTTTACCTTTTTGGTATCACGGTATCATCAATGCTATTTTATTGAAGAACCATGGGTTCTATTTATAGAATTAAGATTATTATGCGCATCACTGCTAAATTTTATCACAACCCTCTAAAGAATGTGCTATTATCCACACTTTTCAAATGAGGGAACCGATCACCAAGCAAGTCAATGAAATGGTCCAAGGTCATACAGCCAATAAGTAGAATCATAAGTATTTGAACTCAGATCTCTCTGACCACAGTGTCCATTCTTATTCTGTTGTGCAGCACTGCTTCCTAAGATAATCATTATTAAAAGACTAATTGAAAGATTTAATCTGATGATAAAAGTTAAATTCTGCATTTTTTAATATTAATTTTATTATAGTGGTGTTTTTTCTTTTAGTGAAAGACTAACATTTTCCTCTTTATTGTTATTTTTCCTGTTTTGCTTCAAGAACATTTTCATAATTTCATTAATGTTTAGTGTATATTTTAGCTTTTGAAATGGTTTTTTTGACTTTATGTATTTATGAGTGCTCCTGCACACATTTACGATGAGAGTAAAAAGCGTTCAACAGTCTTCTTATTGTCTGTATGGTCACTGAGCACATATATTTTTAAGTTTTCTGTAGGAAACTCTATGAATCAAAACAAAATAACCAATTAATTCCTTAAGGACCGTGAGTCTAACACTGGACTTTGCTGTGATTTTCCAAAGTCTAATGTTTCGTTATCAGGCTGGCTGAAAGAAACAGAACTAGTTTATCCATATTCGGGTTCAATTTTGTTGCTGTGTTTGCTTTCCTTCCCAAAGAAGGTCTCATGTTTACAATTGCAAATATTATCTAGGTAACTTATCTTAATCTCACTGAAGAACAAAAATTGTATTAGTCAAAAAGAAACCTTTGATAAGTGAAGTTTGAAAATAAATTTAACTTTAGTACGTGTTATCTCATTTAATGCTTGTAAAAATCTTATGAATGTTGTGTTATTTGCTTCATTTTTTTCAAATAAGTTAATTGAGACATAGAAAGATTAGGTTATAGCTAAACATTATTAGAGCAGATTGCAAACACATAACTACTGTTAAATATGGCTATATATTTTGAATAAGACATGGTCCTTGTATATGAGAAACTCACAGATTACCTGATATTTTAACAAATATTGATAAAACAGGTTACTAGTACAATTATATTAGCATCAAACTTGTAAGTTTGCCAATCCTTTAGGCAAAAAGAGGTTGTATATTGGCAATTTTGTAGGAATGAACTTAAAAAATTATACAGTATATATAGTGGTAGTTAAAGGGAAACATGATTAATTGTGCCCAGGTAGACCAGCAAAATCTTCAGAGAAGAGAAGATGCTTAAGCTGAGTGTTGAAAGGCAAGTCAGACAGAGTTCAGTAGGCAGATAAAGGATGAAGGAAATGCTTAGTAGATACACACATGAAACATAGAGACCTAAAAGTGTGCTGTGTACCCAAAGAGCTCAAAGAAGTTTGTGATGCTTGAAACATAGTGTGAAGGTGTAAAGGACCGCTGCGTATGGATATAAGTGGTCAAGTTGCGCAATGCACAAGGATGTGAGCTTTAAGGAGGTACCACTCAGATCCTAGGCATCTGATTTTATGACATCACGAAGCCAGGCCTAGAGACTCTGGACTTCAGAGTGGAGACCTGGAGCAGTCAAGAGTTCCCTGAGGATGTTTCTCTTTGTTTCTACTCAGGGTGACCTGATTTTCATCTCCCATTGATGTCTGTAGCCAAAAAGCTAAAAAGTTTCAAACAGAAGAAATGGTTAATGATGATGAAAACTACAATAACAATGATGATGCTGACTGATGATGATAAGATTGTCTAAGGGCAATTGAATGCTCTGTATTTACCATGTACTATGCTAAGAATTTCACTCCATTATGACAATATGAGAATAGATATTGTTATTATCCCCAACATACAGTTAACTATACCTTGAGTGAGTGTCTTTTGGGTGATTGTGTGTGCATGTGTGCACATGTGTCCATACACACATACATATATGTATACATATGTATCATTTTATATATATATAACTATGCGAATTATATATCTACAATCTTAAGAATTGGCACAGAACATTTTTGTTTGGGTTGCTTTTAGTTATTATTTTTCTAAGTGAACTAGGCACCCCAATTTCAAAGGGCTAGTCTATGAAATGAAAAATAAGACAACATACTCCAAATAACATTTTTCTCCTGAAATTCATGTTTCTACTGTGAGATTTCTCAAAGGTAAACTATAATTCATGTAATATCTTATTCCAGTCTTTTGCATGAAAAAATAGTAAATGCTATAAGAAAAAACTGGCAAAATTTAAGCAGGGTTTGAAAATTAGAGATAATCTAATTATATACAAGACGGAAGCTACTGCCATTTGTCTTTATCCTGCTTATTTTCTAAGGGTAATTCAGCACCATTCTGAATAAATTGATATGTGATATTAGTAGCCAATTGGAGGAAACACTTTATTTCACTATAAATACTAACTAGATATTAACTAAACAAATAATCTATTGTGACATAAAATGGTCTCCATGGTACACATCTAATTTAGTATGGATAAGTGACAGCTTGGGAGTTGAATGATGCTAGTGATTTAAACATGTTTTTGTTGCCTCTGGTGCAAATTGAAATGTGACCTCAGCCTGTGGTTAAGTTGATAGTTACAGTGACATGCCCAGCTGAGTGACAACATGGCCTTCATCTTTTCCAGGAGAGAGGATCCACTGACTTAATTAATCTCTCTGTAGATTTAGATCTAGAGCTAGATATCACAGATTTTAGGTGTAACTAAATTATTATTATTGCTAATATTCTGAGTTTTTTCTAAGCAATGGAGATAAATTTGTCCACATAATGCTCACAGCATTTGTGCAAGTTATGGTTATCTCTGTCTCACAAATAAGGAAATGGAGAGTCCCTGAAGTTAAGCAAATTGTCCAAGGTCATGCAGCTGGTGAATGGCAGAAACGTAATTTGAATTTACCTCTAAGTAATTGTAAAGCTAGGGTGTTTCGAGATGTGCTCGTTCCTCATATATGAACGATTGATATGCCAGTTACTTTTACGAGGTGAAAAAAAATCTTAAATCCTTTACAGGCAAATACAAGTATCTTGGTTTTACCTATGATGACCATTCCAGTTTTGCTGTGCCACTCCTTATATTTTAGATTCTAGTAATTTCCACCAACTCTTTTTTTTCCTTTTTCTCCCCAAAGTGCCCCCAGTACATAGTTGTATATTTTTAGTTGTGGGTCCTTCTAGTTGTGGCATGTGGGATGCTGCTTCAGCATGGCTTGATGAGTGGTGCCATGGCCAAGCCCAGGATCTGAACTGGCGAAACCCTGGGCCACCAAAGCGGAGCGCGTAAACTTAACCACTAGGCCATGGGGCTGGCCCCATCCATCAATTCTTAATTCCTGAATCACACTCTGCTCTTGCATGCCTCAGTGCTCTTGCATATGCTACTCCCTCTGCTTTGAAAGCCCTCCCACCCGGCCACCCAAGCATTCACATATTCAATCATCTAATAAACTGCTACTCATCCTTCACATCTGTATTTTCCTGTTGATACCATAGCAGGTTAAACAACAGAAAGCCACTATTGCTGGCTTTGAAGTTAACAGAAGGATACCCAGAGCCAAGGAATGCAGTGGCCTCTAGAAGCTGGGAACTTCCCTTAGTTTATAGCCGGCAGGAATACCGAGATCTCACTCCTATAACCACAAGAAACTGAATTCCACCAACAATGTGAGGCAGCAGGAAATGGATTCTCCACCAAACCCCCCAGAAGGAATGTGCCCTGCTGACACTTGACCTTAGGCCGGTGAGACCCTTACAAGACTTCAGACCTACAGAACTGTGGCATTGAATCCACTAAGATTCGGGTAATTTTGTGAGAGACTGAATATACAAATGGACAATGGCCAGATCATATATAAAATAGAAATCTGACTGACAACCTCTGCAGCAACTAGTCCAGGAAGCCAAACCACAACCTCTGTAGCAGTTGGCCCCAAAGAACCAGGACTTGATCACTAACTTCCAACTTCTCTAATTTTTGTCCCCGTTATCAACTTAGGACTAATCAGAGAAAGCCAAATATGCTTCCTTAACCAAACACAAAGGATGCCCTCTTTCAAATTAGCCCTCCTCCAGCTTCCCATGCCAACAGCCTCCAATCCCGGTACACAGTTGACCCTTCCCTTTTTTCTACTATAAAGCGTCTCTACTCACTGGCGTGCATTATTCTCTGCCAAATGCAAGTGATGGCGATTCTCTCTCAGCAAGCTTGAATGAAAAGCCTTTGCTAGTTTTCATGTGGCTGTTCTTCTTTAGCTCCACATTGGTTAGAGCAGCAACAGAGGACTGATACATCCAGTGTGGGGGGCAACTTGGATAAGCTCTGGGACGAGGCAGGGGTAAGGTCTACCACAAAAGGCTGCAGTGGACCATGAAGAGACACACACCACTGAGCATCTTTACCCTGTAGACTGGTCACTTTGGCAATACAGAAAGGGCCGGATTTCCATAGTGGCAGTGTGGGGTGGAAAAGGCACCACAGCAGCAAGCTGGGTTCAGACTCGGGTACTCTGTTCACATTGTGGATTGGTCCTGACTGGGGCTACTTAGCTCCTATGAAATGTGGACAGCTTGGGGCCAGCCCCATGAGGTAGTTATTAGACTCCTTACAAAACTAGCATGTGGGTTCTCGAATCATTAATTGGAAGAATAAAAGAGATTTATTGATGTTTGTTCCTTAGGTTTGTGGAGCATGAAATCATGGCTACCTTCCATTTCCACTCTAAGCACTCTGTATGGTTTGAATTATTTATATTGAGCAGGCATGACTTTTACGATCAGAAAAAGAAAATAACACAAAGACATGCTAATTTTGCAAAGCAAAACAAAACAAAACGTTGAAGTCTATAATTTTTTTTTCTGAGCTAGCCTTCATAAACCAAGAGTCTTCTCAATTATTTGTGAATACGAAGAGGATTAGTTCTTGAATGTCCTTATAGTTTGCTTTGTATTTCCCCTTAACATCCAATTTATATACTTAATTTTGTGCAAGTGGTTTATAACCAACTTCAATTTCTTATTTAAAACATCGCCACTTCTAGTCTCAAAGGTATCTTTTCATTACCCTCAGGACTGTCATATGTTGAACCACATTTCATTATATCTTAATTATTTTCCTCTTTCATTGAGAGAGGGAAGATTCATCTAAATGTGGAGTTTTAAGAATCCTTAAGAAATGCTCTCTTTCCAAACCATCCCTGTACAAAAACAAAGCATGTTACTAATGGGCCATCATGGCTGAACTGTGTCCCTGTGGCCACTGCAAACAATTACCAGCAAAATGGCACCATGTTAATTCAAAGGTTGCAGTTACCCTCTTCAAAGCTGAGGTTATAGCTCTTTCCCATCTGTTAATTTCATATTATTAGAATTTAGATTTCTTGAGGAAGCAGATGGCTATAAACTTTAACAGGTGTTTATGGTGTACTGCCTTAACTTTAAATGCTGAACAGGTACAGCTTGAAGTTTGCTGGGCTGCACAGGGAATTAGTACTTTAAATGATGTGTGGGTAGAGAATTAATTTGTTTTGAACTACCTGAAGAAAATTCAATATACTGTACGCAGCAGTTCATGCTTACTTGACATGGGGCAATACAATGAGAAATGTCAAATAAAAAAAAAGATGTAAAGAAATGCTGAACTGTATTCTTGAAACCAGCTTACCGCTTTTCCTGCTAATAAAATACCAAACAAGAACATGATCCAAGGTACTGCAGTGGGTGAAAGTGGAACAAATAGGGAAGCATTCATGCATCAATGACTGCTTCAATGGATATGTGCAGAGCACAGCTCATCTCTACTCCCCTGAAATAAAAAAAAATGCAAATCTACATTCTTATTCTGTACATCTTCACAAATATTTTATATATACATCATGCTATGCTTCACTTGGCAATGTTCTGTCTCACTTGAATGGAGCATTGTCTAGTGTTTTATAAATTCACACAAGGACAAAAACAATAGAGTAGAGAGCAATATAATGCCTAGACTTGTATGTATTTTCTGCAAAAATGTAAATTCATTCAAAGCAAGGACCATAACCTTGCACACATATGAAGTGAATATAAAACTCTGAACAATGACTATGATATGGATTTATTCAATCAACTATTTCATAGTACTTTTAGCCTAAATCATACATGTTCCCTGAGTTGCCTGATGTTGCTATGACTGCAAAAGTGATTCAGATTTTAACTGGGAAGCCCCGTGTAAGTAGAACTTTGCTTCAGTGTTTTATCCCCAACACATAGAATGTTGCCCTGCACAAGTAATCACTTGATCAATATTTGTTGAATTTATTAAATGCATCATAGATGCAAAGAGACTAAAGAAGACCAAATACTTATACTTCATAACTAGTGGCAAAACTGAGGAATAATTATTGAGACAGTACACAACTTAAAGTCCTTTCCATGCAAGCATGTAAAGGATGCTATTGATTGGTGCAGAATTATTGCCATACATGTATGCTCAAGAAAAGAAATAATGTGCAAATGATGAGGGAATTAACCAGTGGTGAAGCTTACGAGCAAGACAGTACTCCTGCATTGTGCTTCTATTTGATCTGGAGTTGGCTGATGTCCTGGCTCAGTTATCCTCCCTAAAGTCTACCAGAGATGTGTTGGTCTATCTGCTTTAGTCTTCCTTGTATTCTTTAGATCGTCAAACTGATACTGCTTTCAGCTCTCTTTTTTTTTTAATTTTATTTTTTTAAATTTTTTTCGGATGTACGTCATATTTCGAATTCTGTGTATATTACATCATATTCACCACCCGGAAACTAACAACCTAACAATTGGGAGAAGATATTTGCAAACCATATATCAGATAAGGGGTTAATATCCAAAATATACAAAGAACTAATACACTTCAACAACAAAAAAACCAACAATCCAATTAGAAAATGGGCAAAAGATCTGAACAGAGATTTCTCCAAGGAAGATATACGGATGGCCAACAGGCATATGAAAAGATGCTCAACATCATTAGCTATCAAGGAAATGCAAATCAAAACTAGAATGAGGTATCACCTCATTCCAGTCAGAATGGCTATACTTAACAAGACAGGAAACAACAAATGTTGGAGAGGATGTGGAGAGAAGGGAACCCTTGTTCGGTGCTGGTGGGAGGGCAAACTGGTGCAGCCACTATGGAAAGCAATATGGAATATCCTCAGCTCTCTTATGTTGTTGAAAAACTTTGGTAGCCATGTGCGGTTCATGAGTACAAGCTAGATCATGTCATTCCTTCCTGAAATATAACTTGACTATAGAATGGCTTTTAGAAATTGCAAGTCCTGACTCAAATATATGTCCTTTAAGAGCAAAGGTCAGCAAATAGAAATAATTTAAATGATTGCCTAGTAGAATGTTCCCTTGGAGATTTTCCATTTACCCCTCCAGATCCACCCTTCCCTTTTCCAAGTTATTTTGCACTCAGGGAAGTTGATATGTACTGCACCAATGGGCTTCCGGTCAGTTTGGCCAGCTGGGAGCACTACCAAAAAAGTCAGAAAGAAGAATGAAAGAGAAGCCAGGGTACTAATTTTCCCTACTCTTTTTCTATGAGATTGTCTAAGGTTGACTGCTTCTCTCAACTAAAGATCACAAGGTCCTGGTCCCAGTATCCTGATCGCTCTCTTTGCCTCAGTCCTAAGATATAGTGAGATGCCCTGCTGTTACAAGCCCCAGAATACTAAAGCATTCACTGTAGTTTTCCTACACAACAGCCTGGACTTTTGTAAATAGTGCCTTTTTAAAAACCTCCTCAAGATCCTAATTTGAGTGTATGCCATCTATTTTCTGCCTGGACTCTCACTGATATGGTCTCTAAGTGATAACTCAAACATCCTAAAGTATTCAAAGTTTTAAATTGCACCCATTTGTTACTTTAAGTTTCTTAAGTGATAGAAGATTGGAAGAAAGTGGATAAGACATTCCTCTGACCTGCCTTTTTTTCTTTTCAGTAGAGAAACTCCCGTTTATTTGCAACTATTTTAAAGTTAAGTAACTACTTAGAATTGAGGAGAAAATAATAAAGCTGTTCTTTTGAGAAATGGAAGCTGTCAAGGCTTTATTACCGAGAGGAAGCACCAAAAATAATCAAGGCTCTTTTGCAAAATGTGATGTGTACCTTCCTGTCAAACTCCATTAACTTACAGGTTTGAATTATAGTTCTATTTCACAAAATAGTATGATGGAATCAGACATAATATTAGAAGCTGAGGGTTCTGTTTAAAATTACCTTTTCTTTGTTCTGGATAGAAATAGAACATTCTGAAATATATCCTCCTAATCAACTGTTAATAGCTAATTCAATAGCCACCTGCATCAAAGTCTGCTGTTCTCAGAATAGAACACCTTGGTATTCCAGAGGGAAAGTGTTTGTTCTCCAGTTTGTGCGCAAGTGAGCTACAAGGTGAACTCCGTGTGAACCAATCTGGAAAGAGCTGTCTTTATATGTCTCATAAATTGGTCATTTTTGTTCCCTATTGGCTACATATCACAATCTGAGTTCATCTCACAGATAGCCAATTATGTGCCACAGCATTACATGTGGGCAGGAGCATATTAAGGTGGAAAGATGTTATATAAAATCTGTGTGTAATATTATGGGTTTGTTTTCTTTAAGTTGTTTTGCAAAAGACAGAGAGAGACATTCTATAAATCAGTTTAATTGGAAATTTATTGGATCAGTTAGCTAATTTTTGCAAAATATGAAAGAGATTTTAAAATCTTTACTTGGAAATGTTGCTGATATGAAGTCACCGTTAGTTTTAGATGACTTTGAGAAAAGCCCAGACAACTAGTATAATTTATTTTCTTTTAAAAAAAGCCTTCTCTCCCCTTGCCCACTAGTGAAATGGAGATGATCCTAGTATTTTTTTCCTAGGTCTGTGGTGAGGATTAAATGAGATAGAGTCTTATAAAACTCTTAGCACAGTGCCTGGCATAGAACACTCAGCTGTTACCGTCATTTTCTACCCCTGTATTCAACAAAACTGCTGCTTCTTTCTCTGTCAAGTAAGAACAGTGGATTTTGGTAAGAAAGAATAAGGCTAGGATGGAGGTGGGGAAAGGCTGCAATGAGACCTTTCAAGAAGAGAAAGTTCAGGTGCACAAGTTCAGCAGCCTAGAGGTACCTTCTAGATCAAGACACAGGCACACTCCTGTCTTGAAAGGCAAGGAAAGATCACTCTAGAAAGCCACTATATGCCCACGATGGTTATAGCCCATCTGAGTGGAGGCTGTTTTGCTCTGTTGAGATACCGTGTCTTCCACTATCTAGCTTCTTCCCACATAATTTATGACCAAATGTGTAGTTAAACTTCCACAAGCTCTCCCCAGGTTCAGATATCCCTTCCCAATTCTATCCCTTCATGTCTAGAGTGTCATACGATCTCTGGAAGCTTGATCGTTCTCTCCACAGCTCTGGCGGTACCCCCTTCATTAAGTTCTCTTTAGGTTCCCACATTTGAAGATGCCATCTATTTTCTGACTGCTCACTGTCTGGTACAGGAAGCATTACAGGAACAGGCATACCAGCATCTAGCCAAACTGGTACTGCAACTAACAATCTTTGAGCCATGGGCTAGGAATCAAATTTGCACCATTCAACTCTTTATGTGTCCACTCCTCCTTCTGCATCATGGGGAATTGGGGGGTGGGGAGGTGAGGGTGAGGCAGGATCTGGAAGCAAGGATGTCAAAATAAAAAATAAGGAGTGGCTCGACTCCAAGTCTTCCTGGAGCTCACTTATTGTTCAGATACTTTGCTGCCTTCCCTCTGCAGGTGGAGGTGTACAGTTTCCTGCTCTCAGAGAGTCTACCATCGCCTATAGCCTACTAAATACAGAAGCCTTTTCAAGGGCTTCTCACTTGGCCCAGCTGCCCCAAAGCCACACAGGGGCAGTTTTCACTAGTTAGATCATTGCTTTACATTGTTGTCTAATAATTATCCTCATTTACTATCTATTCTCTGAATAATTTAATAACTTAATTTGTCTAGTTTTAATTTTAATTAATATCCATTTCTGCTTTTTTTGGTATTTGCCATTTTGTGTCACACTATATAGCTGATTTGAAGATTTCCATGTCTAATTAATATGTTAATTATCATAAGCTGTTTATCAAATTTGAATATGCAAAACTGAAAAGGGAGTAAAGTTCTCTCAAGAGGTGTTCTGGATTCCAAGATGCACATAGGCCTCCTTTGTGTCAAAGGTTCTAAGCCCCTCCCCTCCCTGCTTGAGTGAGAGTGTTAAAGTCAGTCTTGGACTTTATCTTGGTTCAGTATTCACTACCTGTTTCATCTTGGAAGATATGCTTGATCTCTCTGATCCTTACTTTTCTCCTTTAGAAAAGGAGGCTCTATCAATCCCCATAGGATGTTGTGAGAATGGAATATAGTGCTTTGTAAAGCACCTTTATCCATAGCTGCACATACTGAGCATATCATTAATGTTAGTCCACCCTATTAGATGTCAATGTGAATTTGGAGAGTCACTTCAGATTCACAGACTCAGAGCAACAGAATCCCAACATCTATGAAAAAAAGACTGTACACATTTTTCTTTCCTGGGAGCCTAGTTAATGCAAATTTTGATATAACAATTAGAGCCATTAATATACAAAATAACTTGTCCTAATAATTCTCTTAATAATTAACTTTAGCTTACCAACTCTACCAGATACAGAGTTTGAGCAGAAAATGAACAGCAAATTAGACAAGGGCTTAAGTCATTTCTTTTTATGTAAGGAAACTCACTCATATAAAAGGACAGGTAGATAATATAAAGGCAATACAGAAAATATTTTATCTTCTAGTAAGTATTATGACTGTAATATATATAACATATAATTATACATGACATATATAATGCAATGTGTTTATAATTTTAAATACTGTTTTCCAAGTTCAGTATTGTCTTATTGCTAAACACTATTTATTTTCAAATTCTTAATAGTTTAATGCTGTCTTAAAAAACATGTATGCATGGCATGATCTAGAGGACCTTGGAAACAGACGAAGTAGTAGATATATGTAGTTCATGAACTTAGGTTAATTTTAGCATTTTCTCCCATGTGTATCATTGCTTTCTTTAATTAGATATATTGAGCCCCATATTCCAAAATAAAAAAGAAGGCTTCCATTAATCTGTTTAAAGACAAATTTGTCATTTTTTGAATATTATTCAGATATTCACCAAACAGTTTTGAAAATCATGTGTGTGACAAGTGCGTGAGATACTTAGAAACAAGAATGGACTAGACGCAGATCCTACTCTCAAGAAGTTTGTGTCTGAAATGGTGGAATAGACAGCACACAGGGGCTGAAGGATGGATGTGTGCTGTCATAGAGTGTCCACAGGGACAACGTGGCTCATGCAGGAGGAAGGAATAATGTATTTGTTACATTTAACAAGTTAGATTTTAAGAAGATGATGCTGAAGTCGGATTTTGAAAATGAATACTTTTCTTGAGTGGTCAGGATTAGAATAAATTCCTGGAGGAATTTACCACTTGTGATGGAAATGACCTATTTTGTGCCTTGTGTTGGCCTTAAAATTAAACATCATCTATTAGAAGTAAATTCACGAAAGCTTTTTCCAAATAACTATTTTTGCTTAAGTAACATTATTCTCCAAAAGACTCTAAATTCTCCTATATATTCCCAGTTAATAATGTGAAGGGTCCCTTAGGCACTTACTAGAGCGTAGTTTCCTTACACTTGTACCTCATTCTCTTAATGCATACTTTGTTGTAAAATATGAATTTTGTTCAAAGATTTTTTGTTAATACTCTCATGAAAAATTGTGAAATACTTGAAAATAGGCAAAGAAAAATAATAAAATTACTGAATGTTTGTTACTCTTCCAGATTATCCTCAACTTTCATTTCATGTTTGAACTATTTCAAGTCTAAGTTATTCGATAACAATACACATGATCTCGTCCATAGATATGCAATGGACGGCAACTGATGTCCACTAAATTGGAAAAATCAATTTTCCGGCTATTTGTAAGTTCATTTTACTCTGCTGAAGGACCTAAATGTTTATGGCACTTTGAATTCTCCTGTGAGCTAGTAGTAACATCTAAGTGATTCTTTCATTAACTAACAAGTTAAATAAAATCTTTGACATGTGGTCATTTTATATGTGCACGGAGTCTCGATTTGAGCTGTTTTTGGAAATATCCTTTAACATTACTACTATTTGTAGTGATCTTTCCTTTAGTCCTAATAGAAGCAGCCAGCACATACTTAGTACAAATATCAAACATTTTCTTTATGTAGTATAGGATAGTTGAGGAAGAAAATACGTACATATATATATATATATATATATATACACATATATATGTATATATATGTGTGTGTGTGTATATGTGTATATATATATATATATATATATATATACACACATAGTATATCAGTAACATAGTGGTTTAAACAAAATATTAAGAGTTCCTGAGAAAAGTGAGTCAAGGGTGCTTCAAAGGAAGGGCAACACCTGTGTTTATATGTGAAGATTGTTGAGATCAAATAACGTTCTAGATATAAGACATTATTTTTGTACAAAGATGTGATAAATACAGAAGTGTGAACAGGAATGGCATGCCTGTAGAATTAGTTCACAGCAGCTGTGGACAAACTACATCTGCAAGGGAGAGAAGTGGTCAGCGATGAACCTGGAATCTGCAGCCTGATGACAGATTGTGGAAAAATTTGAATAGGAGAGTTTTGCATTTATCCTTTATGCAATGCAGAGCCGTTCAAGAGGTGACATAATCAAATTTGACTTTTTTTATGCATGAAGTGAAGAATGGATTAAATGATGCAGTATTGTTGTCAAAAAAGAGCCATTAGGGACTAGAGTTTATTGGTTGATTTCATGGGACACTATTTGGTCAAGGCCGTGGCGTTGGAGACAGAGCAATGAGACATAGCGTAAACCATCAGAATGAAATATGTGGATAATTGCCACTCCAGCAATGGGAAATAAAGAATTTTACTTCTACTCTATGAAAATTTGGGGTATGATAATTGCCCTCCCATTCGAAAACAGTAGAATTAGGCTACTCCATATTTATATCAGTCAACTAAATAATACTAAATCTCTTTTGTGTTCATTTTGGTGCTTTCAAAATAAGCAACGTCTTAAAAAATCATAAGTATATGTTTGTTAAATTTCAAAATGAAAAAACCCCTCAGATTTCTAGGAATCCTGTACTTTACCTTTTTCCAAGCAGATTTCACTGTTAGTAAGCTATCTGAACATCTGAGGTAATCATGAAGAAAATTTTGAAAATCAATGGACCCTCTAGTCATCCGAAAAATGGTATTATGCACACAGTATTTTAAAATTATTGAGCCATAGTTGATATCATTTTTGTCTACCAGGCACAAATTATTTTCAAAAAGTTTTAAGACATATTGGCCTAAGTACTTAAAAATAGGTTATATGGTGCCTTTGATTACTAAGTGTAAGAAATGAGGAACTCAAATCAATACCAAATTTATTTTTAGCCTGATTAAGAGTTTCCTTCTGTGTGCTATATTTAAACACAATTAATAAATATAAATGCTGTTTTGATTGAAATTTTCTACCTAAGTTTTAAAATCTATCTTTTTCATTTAAGAAAAAAAGGGCAGATAGAAAAATTTGCTTTATTTTCAGTAGGCAGTGTGAATAATACCATAATCAAGTGTTTATAAAGTGCCTAATTACGCATATTGCACAAAGAACTGTCTAAACCTGTTTTTCCCTCTAGGATTCTGGATTCTTATTTATAGACATTCAGGGTTAGCCCTAGATGAATTATTACAGTTATTATATCTAATATTTGTATATAATTTAAAGTTTTATAATACTATTGGTTTCACCTTCAACATTAATTCTCTGCTCAACACTCAGAGTTAGTCTTCTTAGCCCTTGCTGACGATGAAATTAACTTGGAGAGGTTAAAATATTTTACCCAGTCTCATGAAGTAAGTGGGAAAGAAAAAAATTAATTTGTCTCCTATTATCAACTGTACTGCCTCCCCTAATTTCCATCCAAAGTTATTTGCTTAGTAGCTCTCTACGCACTCTCGCCAAACTCTAGCACTCATCTAGGACACCAATAATTTTTGCCCTTCTCTAAGGTGCCTCATGAGCCATAATTACCTCCGCAACTTGTTTCCTTCTATAAAATTTGCCACTCCTTTGACAAGGATGACTTGCATTCACAGTTTTCTGACTTAGAAGATTTTACTCATAATTAAACATATGAGGTGAATAGCCAACAATCATTTAAATAAAAAATCTTGCTAAATAGAAGAATTTTAGATAATAGATGATGGAATTTTATGACCAAAAACCCCAGTATTTTAGGCATGTGACCTAGTCTTTTAGGGTTAAAAACTTAACTTCAGAGATGATGTATAGGAAACAAACATGTCAAAATGAAAAATGATTTGGTGGACAAAGGATTGGGAGAAAAGGTTCATTTCAGAAATCTTTTAGAAGCAATGCTTTTCAGTATCGTAGAAGAAACATAGTAATTAGGGAGAATAATTAAGTGCTTATCTACAGAAGCTCTATGTCCAAACTCATATACCATAGAGACTCTCAGGAGCACATTAAACATGTATTTCCTGAAGTGTGTAAATTTATTGCACACTGTTTCATTCCATAATTTAAAGATTTATATCTTTCAGTAGTGTGTAAAAGATGTATTAGTCAGGTATTTATGTCAATTCGAGGTTACTCTTACCTTTTATTTGATGTACTTAAGGGATTTCAGGGTGGTTGAAAATTAACTGCATTCAGGATTTTGTCTGTTGATAAAAGATAATGAATTGCTTTACATATTTTTCTTTTAATGTAAAGCAAGTGAGGTGACTACAATTAAAGTCAATTAATAAGAAATTTCATACTTTATGGATTTATGATTAATTTTAAAATAGATTTCTAGAAATAAAATCATACATTTCCTGTTTTTTCAAGTTGCCTACAGTAACTATGATGAGTATATTAAAAAAAACTATTGAATTTATTTATATTCCTTTTATAAGTTAACCAGCTAGCCTGTCTAACAGTATACAATATGTGAATTATACAACATCCTTTAATTCCTTCATTCAACCATAATCAATCAGACATAATTTTGTGTTCAGCATGTTCCTAGTTAATAAGGGCACAAAGATAAATAGGACCTGGTTGTTCTTGAAGAGTTTGCAATTTTGTGGGGAAAACAAGATGAATAAATAGATACATGCAATATAATTGTAAAGAGCTTGTTTTAATATTGGAATTTCTATTTTATTTACAAAAAGGAGGACAGTGACTAAGAAAATGTAAGAGGGCATTATTACAGACTGAAATAGGAATGTGAAAATGTAATATATATTTAAAGTTAAGTTCTAATTCATAAGGGAATACTGAAGACTTAATTTTCTTAGCAATTAGATTGTTTGATTTTTGTCTTGGAATATACAAATTTTCTTCTAAATGCTAGAAAAAAGTAGGTGTAAACTAAGTGGTATCATTTATTAGGAGACAAAATCAGGACTAACACTAGGCAAATTGTGAGCTTAATAGTTCATTTACTCTGCAATTAACTCTGATTCATCATTAAAGTCAGGTTTCTGCCACCCAAGTTTTCCCCTGTCTGTTCAGTGCTTGCTTTTGTTCCTTAATAGTCCTCTCCATTAGGCTGAAGTATCCCTGTGTTCTTCGATGTCACCTCCTTGGGTTTAACATGTCATGCGCCTTGGCACTCCTTCATGAGCCCCCCTCCAACCATGTGACTAGCTTGGGCTTGCTCACATCAAGATGTTCTTACGATAGTATTTAGGTGGTATTTGGCTTCCAGGAGGAAGCTTCCCAAGTAGTGAAGTTGAATGCTATAGAACTCTTAAGGCTCATCTTCATAAGTTAAACAATATCTCTTCCACCACATTTCTACAGGTCAAAACAAGTCAAAAGTGGACAGAGATTCACTACTTGATGGAAGGAGAGCCAAAGAATTTGCAGTCATCTTTAATCTACAATAAAGGGGAAAGTGGAAGAAATGGGTAGAATTTCAGTGGATACAGAGTAGAAACTTATCTTAAAAGAGAGATTTTGGGTCGGCCATGGTATCCTTAAAACAAACAAAACCTAGAAAATTCAACAGGGTTTGGGAGTAAAGATATTTAGTTCCAGGGAAATAATCAAAATGAAAAAGAAAAAAGATAATTGGGAGTAAGAGAAGAAAGGGAAAAAATTTTTCAGAAGAAATGATCTAATGTAATCTTGAACTAGGTTTTTAATGAAGTATCGTTAAGATAATTAGAAAGAAAGGTATGGAAAGATGCTTTTAAAAAGGATACAACTATTATGCTAATGCTAGACTATATCTTTAGTGTTTGTTTCTGAACCTTATATCATTAAAAGAAAACTGAGAGTGGTTCAATAGAAATATTAGATGAAATAATTTTCAAAAAGATACTCTATGCTGCATTCTAAGGAAAGTCACCAATATTGATTCACCTTCATGCACTATCTTTAAATAAAGCACTAAGATATTTTCTCAATTTATAAAACAGTGTTTTGCGTGTATTTTGACTTCACAGTTTTGAGGAAAAATGTGGAAAGACGATGCATATAACAGTAGACAACCAGTCTTTGGGTTGTAAAGTCAAGAAAGGTTTAGACTTTAAAATCTGATTTTGAATGTCAAGTCTTTCTCAGGCCTATTTTATCAGGTTATTAATCTGACCATGTTCTGAGGGTAAATTAAGTGAGGGAATGCGAAAGACATAGATTAGCAGTGTCGACCTCTTCATAAGATAGACTTATGTCACCTAATTCATAACTTTTCTGCTGCTAATTCTATTCATCCCCATTCCTGAAGATACCTAAACTAACACATTTCTGTTCTCATCTCCTAGGCTCAGCTTCTTCTCAGTCCTCATTCCAATCATACTCCTCAGTCATCAGCACCAACATTTCAATCATCCTGGCGTTTTTATTGATTTGGCTTCAACGGTAGGCTGATAATTAATACACAGTCTTGTGTCCGTCTTCTCTAACCAGAGTGTCAAAACATTAATTTTGGCAGGTTTTTTTTTTTTAGAGTCAATAATACATTTAATCCTAAAAAATGTGAAAGATTTGGTAAGCTTCAGAATCCATTCTAGTTTGTAAATTTTCTCGCTTCCATCTAGCAGAAAGCAACAATACTTCTTAATATGCTCACTTATGTAACTATGATAACTCGTAAATTCAAATATTTTCTTCAAGTCATTTTGATTTAAGTGGTCAATTAGAAGTTAAGAGAGCATCATTCATTCAACAAATATTCACTGAGGGTGTATAATACAAATAGTGGGGGCTGTGCATTCCATAAGGACAAGAAAATGTGAAATTTAAGTCAAATTTTCAATGAGCTCTCAAAATTTTAATGTTTTTCAAAGCAGAAGTAGATTTTACACTAAGGCCAATATCTTCTGTGATAGTCCATTGCTAAAACATTTTAAATTTCTCTGTCACAAGATGTTACTTTCCTGACAGATTGAATTAAATGGTTTTCTTTCCTGCTCATTTTTTTAAATTTTATTTCTTTAGAGCAGTTTTAGGTTCACAGCAAAAATAAGAGGAAGGTACAGAGATTTTCCATACACTTCCAACCCCCAGATATTGTATGGTCTCCCCCGTTATCAACATCCCTCACCACAGTGGTACATTTGTTACAATTGATGAACCAACACTGACACATCATAATCCCCCAAAGTCCATGGTTTACTTAGGGTTCACTCTTGGCATCACACATTCTATAGGTTTGGTCAAATGTATACTGGTATGTATCCATCATCACAGCATCATACAGAGTGTTTTCACTGCCCCTCAAATCCTCTGTGCTCTGCCTATTCATCCCCTCTTCCCTGCTCATTCTTGTTTCTTACATGTAAAACTGAATTTAGACTTACTGTTTGAAATAGAGTCTCAGAATATCAAATATTTTCAAGCTTGTGATTTCGAACAGCAAAAAACTGCACCTCTGCAAGATATATAAAATCTAAGCATTTTTTCCGCTTTCCAGATTCTATGATTATGGTAAATATGGATCAAGTGCAAATTAGACATTACTTCTAAACCTTGAAAATGTGCTTAAAATTGTCTAAATGTAGAGTTAAATACACCTGTCCAAAATAACAGTTTGAATTATTATTCAAAATAAAATTTTGAATGTAAACCGATAACATAAATAGCTTATCCTGAGTATAAAAGCTTTTTTTTCCTGAAAATAAAAGCTTTTAAAGCAAATTCAGTAAACCTGAGATTTCTTTGAAGAAAAACAACTCAATACTCAGAAATCCAAAGAAAGGGCCAGCCCGGTGGCGGAGCAGTTAAGTGCACATGCTCTGCTTAGGCGGCCCGGGGTTCGCCAGTTTGGATCCCGGGTGTGGACATGGCACCGCTTGACAGGCCATGATGCGGTAGGCATCCCACATATAAAGTAGAGGAAGATGGGCATGGATGTTAGCTCAGAACCAGGCTTCCTTAGCAAAAAGAGGAGGATTGGCAGCAGTTAGCTCAGGGCTAATCTTCCTCAAAAAAAAAAAAGAAATCCAATGAAGACTACAAAAACATTTTTCTGCCTATAAAATGGAAATTTAATATGAAATAATATGAAAATTTACTTCATAGCAAATGGGCAAAAATAAGTGTTATTAAAGAGAAATTTGGAATAATTTAGGGATGTTGGAGATGCTTTATGTATAATAATTTTAAACAAATAATGAAATCACTTTAGTATCACATGATTTTTCTGGGTCCTGATATTTTGTCTGTGTGTGTGTGTGTGTGTGTGTGTGTGTTTGTGAGCTGGTGTGTGCCCTGTGAGTTGGTGTGTCCCCCTGTCTTGAGGATGGTAGTGAAGGGATGGTGGGGCATGTTGTGGTTAGAATTGTGACGTATTTCTAAATACTTTTCTCCTATCTGAAAATTGAGTAAGAACTACACGTTCTCTAAGGTATCTTACAATTGTAGCAATTCCATGCAAGATTGGGACCACTTTTAAAAAGTCAATAACCATATATCTCTTTGTTTTACCAAATCAGTTTATTATCTGAGTCCCAACTCAGCCTAGACAAAGGAAAGGATGTCCCTTTTGTGATCTCTAATAGAAGACTAGTTTCGATTCTGCCTGTCTTCGTGTGCCTCCTTTCCTTTTTTCTTATTTTTATTCAGTCATTTTCTTCTCTCTGGAGGTGAGCAAACTAGTTGCCCTAGGCCTTGATAACTTTGAAAAGCAATCTGAGCTTAATAATCAATTTAATGACATGTTCCCATAGCATTAAGGTCCATTGCTTGACTACATTTGCCAAAGTTAAATGAGAAAGTGATCTGTTATAACACCTACAAAAATAAATCTACTAACAGCAGTGCAAGCCCATGAAGGTCCAGAAGCCATTGTTATCCATCTCAGGTCTAATCATCTATGCTTCTTCACCCAACTCCATAGTCGCTAAGAGATTAAGGAGGCCTGGATGCTATTTTCTTATCAACTTGGTGATCAATAGTTTAATAGTTCACTAGAGTGAATCTGGAATGGTTTAGAGACTTTATTTCATAAAATATGATAATCCTTTTCTCTTTTTTGGAAGTATATCTGGTCACTGCAAAGGAAATCAGAGACTTTTAGGGAATTCTGAACCGTTGAAGCTGCTGACACATCACTGGGTTGCTTGTCCTTGGCTCTATTCTCCTTGCTGTGTTGCCATAAGTGTGAATGAATACAAGAGCACGAGGGCAGGATAATTTTGTTACTGTTTTTCAAAATTATGACCCATGCATCACTACTCCTTCATTTGCTGTTTTTCTAAGAAGACAAAATGTTGTCTCTTTTTAAAAAGTGCTTGTGCTTAAGTTTGATTATGACTCTGGTTGGGACAGTCTGTGGACCTCAACAAATCTCACGATAGCTGAGAAAATACTCTATTTTCTTAAGGATGGTTTTTTTCTTATATAAGCGTCAGAATCAGACATTGTTTTTGGTTTTTGATATCATGCCTGATGTTTAAATTTTTAAAACTGCATTTTTTCTTGAGTAATTGTGGAAATAAGCTTATTATTTTCAAGGATTGCACATGCCTAGTCCAAGGATAAAAGGAATCTCTCCTACTTGGCTGCCTAAAGTGTGATTTTCAGCCCAGCACAATCAGCTCTATTTTAGACTTGTTAGACTTTAGAATCTCAGGCCCTACCCGAGACCTTCGCTTTAACACAGCCCCAGGTGATTCTTCTGCACATGAGTATTTGGAGGCACTTCTCTAGCAAGTCTTTTGAATACACACATAATAAATTTTTTGATGCCGAGCCTTCATTTTTACCTCCAAACCCTAGCCTAGATGGTTTGCAGATTTTGTTTAAAGATATGATCTATCCTTTTAATAATCTTAATATACTCTTTACAAAAAAAGGTAGGGAATTATTTTGGTTCTAAAGAATACCCTGTATTTCTTTAAAGTATTGACAAAGAATCTTGCATATTGTCAAGACTGTTTACATAGCAATCTTGCCATGGTAAAAAGGACCTACAATTGAACTCAATTTCTCAGGTATATCTGAATTTGAAAAAAAAGGAATGTGAATGTAGAGAAAATGTGAAATATCGGGTGATTGTTTTGTGAACAGCTTTATCAGTCTTCCAGAGAATTCCCCATAATATTTCCTGTTTCACTTATAATAATTTGATTTTTAAAGATTCAGTTTATATACAACCTCAAAAGCACACATAAGGCAGCAAATGGGTTAGGACAGGAGAAATCGTTTTAGAGGTTATGACACCAGCAATGGTTCTATAAACAGCATACCCAGGGACAGTGCCATGTCATCCTCCAGTGTCAGCCTGAAGCTTGAAGCATTTCTCTACATAGATCATTACATCCTAGGCACTTTTATCTCAGTTTTTCTAAAAGAGAATTAACGGTAATTTTTAAATAGTACGTTACAGACATTTTTCTGTGGAGAAAATCCACAGTATTTGAAGACAAGTATAAATTAAATACATATAATGTTGAATTATGAGAAAAGGAATGATTTCATATTCATGAAAGTTTGCATGTTTGTTCTTCTATCCTTATATTAGTGTTGCAAACCGGAATTTTATGTGTCTCTTTCATTTTTTGCAATATTTTAAGTAAATTTTATCAATGTCTTAGAAAATCTAAAGACTCTAGTCTAAACCAGTTTACTATTATGAAACTTTGATGAGAACTTCCAGATTTTAGTGCTGATTTCAAGAAATTCCAGTATCCTTAAACAAATAAATGAATGTTGAACTTATTTTTTGGAAATTGGAAAATATCTGGTTATTTTTAAATACCCTATATTAAATCTATTTTTCTTCAAACTAGAATTAATAAATGACTCATTTAGTTTATTTTGCATCAATATGTATCACCATTTCAAAAGCAAAACAAATGATAGACCACATTTTACATTATTCTTTTGTGGGTTACATAATTACCAAAACATATTTAATTAACTTTCTCCGTCTTATTCAATTATACTTAATGTAAACCAAATAGAAGGATTGCATAAATGGTTTTATATATATTATAAAATTATAATTTTAAATGAAATTATTATTAGAAAACATGTAGGCTAAAATGAAATTCAAATACCAATGTATCTGTTTTCAAGACATTCACTTCTCTACATTCACATCAGGATTAGGAGTTATTTTTCTTATCCTCATTTCACATTATGAAAGAAGTTGGAGGTATTTTAATATGAACCTCTAGAAGGTTTATTTGTGAAATTATACTTACAGAGGAATAACAGCTAGACCCGTCCACTAAAAGTAATTCTGTGATAACTTTAGTTTACAAAAGCTAATGCAACTGATTCTCTGAAAGGAAGAAGAAATATCCCAACAGCACTGGTACCGCTCTGTGCTGAGATCTAAACAGGCTATATCTGTGCCAGCATCTCAGGAGGCACCATCCTTAACTGACCTCGTGGCTGGATGGCAGGTAGGCAAGGAGATCCTGGGAGATGCTGCCCAACAATTGCCACACCTTTCTCTAGCAGATGATCAAGCCTTTTCCTAATGAGCAAATAATGATGTTTTGAGGTGTCAGCTCCCCCTAAATTCTCACTCTTCCCCCAATAACTAATTTTTCTTTGTATCCACATATCCTTATTTCTTCCCCATCATTAAAAATTAGACCCTTACTATCCCATAACTTCAAAGACCCTCTTTTCCTATAAATGAGCATTGTTTTATATTTCTCATTCCAAAAATGCCTTTCCTTAACACAGTACCCCTTCCAAAGTTACTACTATGATGGTGGATTAAAAGCCATAAAGACCACGACTGCGAATGAGCTGTTAATCATCAAATTAATGACTGTGTTTCTGCCTTCTGACTAGTCCTCTCTACTTTGCTTCGTAAGCGTTAGCCAATGTCATCTTCCCCAACGTGGTATCCTCTATGTCTCTCTGTCCCTGTTCTCTTTCTCTCTATTCCTCTGTATGCCTGTGAATGTTCTTTCCATGGCCCTCTTCCTTTCTCTTCTCATTTTATACCTTTTCCTTGTGATCTCACTCTTTTCTATGTCTTTACACTCTGGAATTACCTACTGCCCTCAGAAGGAATTCACACTGCCGACATCCTCATTTACGACTTCTGGCTTCTCAAACTATGAGACACTAAATTTCTGTTGTTTGAGGCCATCCAGTTGATGGTATTTTCTTATGAGAGTCCTAAAACACCAATACATACTCACCCCCTCTATTGAGAATTTAGGTAACTGAATGCAGCATAAGCTTCTCAGCATGATAATATAAAGGCCGTTGATGACCATTTCTTGCTTCCTCTTCACTCTCATTGATCCTCATCTCCACTTACCTTCTCCTACTTTATGTACCATATGTACAGTCCTGGGAATCTTTCCCTTAGCACTTCCTGCTCTCTCATCCTCCTATGATTTAGCAGAAACTTTTTTTGCAATGCCCATTACATCTTACTTGAGAGGTAAACGGCTCTTTGTTCTACAAAAGCCAGTTCAGATTTTATTTCTTCTTTGGTGACTTCCTTGACCTCTCTTCTGCAATTGCCCATCCATCTATAGTTTCATTTGCTCTTGACTGCACTTGTTACAAGATTGGGGTTTGGGAAGGTGTTTATTTCTCTCTACATCCCTCACCTCTAACACAGTGGCTGGCCTAGAGCAGTTAGTGACTTAATTATTCAATTTAATTCAACAAACATTTGTGGACTTACATGTTAAAGCAATCTGATTTCAAGTCTAAGAAACAAGGATAAGGCAATCTGTATAAAAGTTTGGGGTTTAGTAATAGGTTAAAGCTTATTATAATGTATAAACAAATATGTATTATTATGTGTAGTATTCAAGCAACGACAAGCAGAAAAATATTAATTCTAAGTCAAAACCCGTGTGCGCAATATGAACAATATTGAAATTTATTGACTCAATAAAAATACTTGGCAATTTTAATTTGTTGTTAGCTATTCTTTATGCAGGATTTTTAAAAATAATTGTGAGTCTTCATCAATAAAATAAATGTATAGATTTAAGTGCCAACTTGTTCAATATAGACTGCTAACATCATAAATATTTTATTCAGCATTGATCCTGGTGGTGTCAAGCATCAGTCAGCCAGATGTGGTCCAAACTTTAGCATGAAGTGATCAGCTATAGGTACAGAGTGCTCAGATGCATCATTAAGAAAAGCATACCTTTTTAAAGTTTTTAATTATTTTTAGGTTTTTAAATGAGCAAAGTTCTAAAGAATTTCATCATAATTATTAGATTTTTAGGCATCCTCAGTATACGTGGCTCCTAAAGACTAGGTGACTTGGAAGAAGAGAATGAGAAGGATATAACTGGGGATATTTTGGATGCATCTTGGCCTACTGTTCCAGATTCTAGAAATGTAATTTCCTGGAGCCATGCTCAATGCAGATCAACTCATCTGACGCTCTCTGCAACTGCTGCTGCAACAGCAGCAAAATATTTGGATCTGGAGTCATTTATGTGAGTGAGACATTTGTTTGAAATTTTCATCCTGGAAAGGAGGATATATTTAAATAAAATTATTTGAATGAGGGAAAGTTTGATACAGAGTTGCAACCAGTGCATGGATTATGAATATAAACTATAGCCATGTATCAGAAACAATTGTATCTGAACTGTTTCTTTTTCAAAGGTCGCACACAGAGCATTTAAACAGTAATTCCTTTTTAACTGTGGATGCTGTTGACAATCTATTAATGCTGTTTAATCCTTCTTACATATTTCATGATCACAGATCTCTTCCAGGCTTTTCCAATACTGCTGGTCAATCCTACCACTTTCCTCTTGTGAGTTCTATTTTCCAGCTCTTTTATAATTATTTCAAACCTTTCACTCCCTCCCTTCCCACTTCATTCCCAGTATCTAGTCCAAGCCTTCTTGAAAATCCTGTGTTTTTGATCACTAGTCTCTCTCCAAAGTATTCAACCCTATTCTCTCTATTGGATTCTTTTTTTCTTTCTCTCTTTCATTTATTTCATTCTTTCATACACCTATTCAAAATTCACTGCTTAATATTATTCTAATTGTTGATACAGTGCAATAGATGAAGGCCACTGTCCTCAGGGAGCTTGAAACTCAGTGGGGGTACTGGAATATAATATCTACTGGATCCTTTCCATCAGCTTGTACGCATGCTTTAGTCTCTCTTTTTTAAAAATAAAACACATACAATCAGTACATCACTTCTACATTTTCCTCCAGTTATGTCTTATTTCTCTTCTCCAATTCAAAGGCAAACTTTAAGTTGTTAAATTCATGCTCTTCATTTTCTTGTTTCCCTACTGTGATGTTTAATTTTATGCGTCAACTTGCCTAGGATAAGGAATGTCCAGACAGCTTGTAAAACATTATTTGAGTGTTTCTAAGAGAGTGTTTCTGGAAAAGATTGTCATATAAATCTGCAGCGTGAGTAAGGAAAATCACCCTCACCAATCTGAGTGGGCATCACCCAGTCTGTTGAAGGCCTGAATAGAACAAAAAAGCAGAGGAAGGGCAAAGGTGGTCTCTGCTTGAGCTGGGACCCCCATCTTTTCTTGCCCTTGTACTTTGGTGCTCCCAGTTCTCAGGCCTTCAGACCCAGACCGGGACTTCACCAATCGCTTCCCTGGTTCTCAGGCCTTTAGGTTTGGATTGGAACTACACTACCCACTTTCCTGGGGCTCCAGCTTGCAGACAGCAGAGAGTGGTATTTCTCAGCCTCCATAATTGCATGAGCCAATCCCGCATAATAAATCCCTTTCTGTATATCTATATATATCCTATTGATTCTGTTTCTCTCTAACGGATCAACTTATCCTTCAACTCATTTCAACCCAATTTGTATTTTCAGCACGTTACCAAAAATACTTTAGATCAGAAGAAAACAGTTGCTACTTGGTAAACACACACTCTTTTCAAATCAAAAAGAAAATACTTCTCTATGTCTCTGGCCAGTTTACTTCAAGTTCTTTTATGCTCACCCCTTTTCACCAATTCTTTGGTATTTTTAATTGTTTGGCCTCAAGTCCTATTATCTTTTAAATTACATTGTTTCTGTTTATTTTCTTACACCAATGACCTCAATTAATACCTTAAACTGCTGACCCCCAAGCCTCTTCTCTCAGATCCAATCCTATAGGTCACGTTAATTACTCAATACCTATACCTGGATGGCACACAGACACCTCAAACTTATTCATTCGATGTTCAGCGTATGATCTTTCCCATCAACCTCGGTTATTTCAACAGTCTTCCTATTTAACCATAAACCTGACCTCAATCTATCCATTTCCATAATCCAGAAATCTAAGAGTAACTTTTAAGATGTCTCTCATATTCACTGTCTACATTGATTCAGGTATATCTAATCATTTTCTTATTTTAATTTTTTGTGTTACACTAATCGTGCAAGTCACCGTTATAATGTCAAAGGATACGGTACATTAAACATTCTCCCAACGTATGTGTTTGACTTCTTCATTTCATTCTTCACAGGAAATATACCAGTCTGATATGTCAAATGAAAATATCTGATGATGTTTCTCTCGTGGTTAATACTCTTTGGAAGCTTCCCATTGCTTACAAGCTCCTACATTATCTTGACTCTTATCTGTCCAGTCTCAGGTCCCATCATTTTCCTACCTTCTTAATGATGCACCAACTACATTGACTTTTCCCATCCATAACTTTTCTCTCTACTGAGAATTTTCCTCTTCATCCTACCACTATTTCTTTATCTACTTAACCATACTCATTTTTAGTTCTCACCTTTAGTCTTTGATTTACACGATATTATTGAGTGCTACTGTGTGCAGGCATTTGTCTATCTTGACCATCTAAACCAGGGTAAGCCCTCTTGCATGACGAATCTCCATACTACTGATTACATTTGCAGTTCATTAACGAACAATATAAATTATATCATTTTAATTTATCTCCTAGAGTATATATTCTCTAAGAGCAGAAATCCTTGCCCATTTTCTTATGAGTATATTTAATTATCATAGCAATATGTGACATGCGTGGTACATCATAGGTGCTCAAAATAAATATATGTTGACTGAGCAGAAAATAAAATAATGTTGTTAGAAAAAATATAGTAAAAACTTTACAATGAGAGCTAAATTGTTTCTAATGCTAGAGGGAAATACATTTACACTGAATTGTGTAATAGGTGAGTAGTTATTTTTTAATATAAAAGTGACTTAAGCATTCTGGAGATTGTTTTCCATTCCCCTCCATAAGACTTACTAGCTCAAGGATTATCTATTCCTAGATAATTAAGATCAATTAATGAAATCATCTAGTTCTAAAAATGTCCTAGTAATGTTCTATATTATCTTGGTGAACTATTTTTCATTGCCATCAACAATAGCTGGTAGCAACTTTTCAGATGTTACTCATAGGGTCTACATTATTTGAGCATTTTCATTTCCTACACGAAGAAGTCAGTATATTAGAACATTTTGATTATTCAGCAGCAGTGACCTTTGAACTCACGTGCTATTATAGCTCTTCTGTTTTTAATCATATTTGAAAAAATATTTATTGTTGCTCTAATAATTAAAAGTGTGCCTGCAGGGGTACAACTGTGACACAGACATTTCCAGGGGTGGTTCAGCAGCTCCTCAATGTCAAGGCACTGGATCTGTTGTCTCAGGAGTCACATTTCATACAACCCTATCCAAGGCAGAAAGTAGGGGTTAGCCAGGCAACCCAAGAGCCCCCACCATTCCTGTCTTCTCTTTTTCTTATCAGGAAGACACTATTTCTCAGAAGTGATTATCGTATTTTCACTTATCTCTCATTGAGTAACTTGTTCACACTGAAAAAGTCTAGCTATAAGAGACTGGACAACTGAGGCTGAATTTAAGGCTTTTACAGTCTCTATAGCAGGAGGCAGACATGAGGAATGGGCTGGAGAGGCTATCAAGAGGCCATCCACAAGGATCTTCCCCTATATAAAATACATGTTTATGTTCAAAATTTCAAAATACAAACATCTGAATGAAGAAAGTTTGTTACCCATACTTTCACAACCCAGGGGTAAGCCTTATCAATTAATAGATATGTGCTTTAATCTTTGCTTCGGCTTATCTCAATTTATCTTATAGATCATTTTCTCATTTTGTTCAATGATATTTATTTTAAAGGTGACATATTGTTCCCTTTTACGGATGTGCAATTCATTTAACTATTATCTTAGTACTATTTATTTTGCTGTTTTTTCAATTTCATATTTTATTTACTAGTTTTATCAGGAATTTATAAATAACAGGAGATATTTACTTGAAAGGATGTATACTATTAAATCTTAACACCATGACATTATATATGAATATGTATATTAAGTACATCAAATTTTGATCTAAATGTGCAATCATTTTAAATCTGAAATAACTTTGTTTAAAGGTATTTTCAGGGTAAGTGCTTTTTTTGCTAATATTTTTTCTCAATGGACCTCGAGAGCAGAGCTGTCGCTGTAGAGGGTTGAGAAGCGGGAGCATTGAGCCACAGAAGATCTTCTTAGGCCTGGAGATGTAACGGAAATTGTCCTGCTGAGTTTTGAACTTTCTTGGGCTAAGTGACCCCTTTCTTTCTTCTAATATTCCTTTCTGGAATGGTAATATCTATCCAATGCCTGTTCCATCATTATATTTTGGAAGTGCATAGATTGTTTCCAATTTCACAGGTCCACAGATGGAGAGGGATTTTTTCTCCAGGTGGGATCATACCCAGAGTCTCACCTGCACCTGACTTAGATGATTTAGAAGATGAGATTTTGGAGTTGATGCTGGAATAGGTTAAGACTTTGGGAGATGTCACAATGTTGTGAAGGCATTTTTCATGTGGGAAGGATGTAGATTTGGGGGCATAGGTGAGTGGGTTTAATTGTGTCCTCAAAAAGTGATGTTGAAGTCTAACTCCCAGTACCTGTGATTGTGGCCTTATTTGGAAATGAGGTCTTTGTAGATGTAATCAAGGTAGAATGAGATCATACAAGATTAGTAAGGGTGGGCCCTACTCCAGTGACTTGTGTTTTTGTAAGAGAAACAGAGAGGGATATTTGGACACAGAGACACACAGAGAAGAAGGCCGTGTGACAATGGAGGCAGAGACTGGAGTGATGCAAATCAAGACATGCCTAAGCTTGCCAGTGATCACCAGAAGCTAGAAAAGGCAAGAAAGCATTCTTTCCTGAGCTTTCAGATGGAGCATGGCCCTGCTGACACTTTGATTTCAGACTCAGCCTCCACAACTGTGAGAACATAAATTTTTACTGTTTTAAGCCACACAGTTTGTGGTTAATTTGTTATGGCAGCTCTAGGAAACTAATATAGGTTTTGGTAGTCCATTCAGAGTTAGTATTGAACACACATACCATAAAAAAAGTCAACTTAAAAAGACATATGAAAATTTAAAGCAACCCTCAGGATATCTTTCTAAATTTGGAGCACTCTAACTTGTAACTCTTTATGTGTTTATAACTTGTCACATTTGTTTAGAGAGAAAATTTAGAAAACTAACATTGTCTTTCTTTCCATCAGGTCATACATGAGCTATTTTGTAGAACTCATTAGTATGGTTGTTGCATTTTTAGGGCTAATAATTGCATTGTAAATGTTAAAAAGAGTTGCATGGGGGAAAGACGGAACAATTTAGAGGGACTAGATCAACATAAATTCAATAGCCAGTAAGGGTTTTTTATAGACTTGAGATGAAGGATTAGAAAAGTGGAAGATGAGAGGGGAGAATCAAGAGAGCAGGGAAGGGATCCCACTTGAATTATAAGAAGTTGTATGAAACACGATGAATGGATTGGACATTTCATATTATGTTCTTGGACATTAAGGAAATCAACCTAGTACAGATAATTTTCTACCCTATTTGATTAATGTTAATCACCAATTCATATAATTCAGGTTCCCAATTATGTTTTTTGTTCTAGTTAATTGAGGTTCACTTTTAATTATAAAGGAGACTAGATAAATCATTTAATTTTATTTCTTTGTCTATATTTAATCTTTTTTCTAGGTATTATTTATTTATACTTAGTATAGATAAAAGGCTTCAGAATGTAAAAAATTGAAAAAATGCATTGTAATAATTAGCCCTTATACTCTTCTGTATTTAAAAATATCTGCTTTTATGAATATATATAATTATGTCCAATTTTGTCATTTTGAATTTTCTCATGTAATCTCAACTTTTTGTGTAAAAATACTTATCTAAAGTGCAGAGTGAAATAAATTTTGTGGGTCTATTCCTACATACTGTTATGTATAAAGATCATATTTTAGCAGGGTAGATGATATCCTCAAAGAGCTAAATCTCAGAGGTTCTTGCAAAAGTAATTGGAGAGGTTTGAACAGTGTAAGTACTTTTAATCTTACCTCGTGCAAGTAGTTTGTTAGCAATTCTTCTGTGTTTTTAATAACCTCTGTCACACCTTGCAAATGACAACACTATAATATAGATTTTCTACTTAATGCTAGAATAGGAAGATGAAATCATATATTTCCTTCTCAGAATGGTTACAAAGGAGAGGTGAAAATTTTTTCAAAGGAGGAAATTGCCTGGTTAAATGTTTTCTGATTTATACAAGATGTTAACTATTTGAAGAGATAATTAGGTAAGAAATAGCAAATGACAAGATAATGTAAGATTTGATAGAGAAAATGTACCCACAGTATGCATAATGTATTTTTCCTGTATATACAACATTTTATGAAAGTTAAATAACCAAAGTCTAATGTCTTAGTTGTCACATACATTTGTTAATAGAATAGAACTTCAGTCATTTGGAATAGAACATACTACTGTTCTTTTAAGGTTTATATAATTAATAATTAGAAAGCAGTAGCAGTTACAACATTTTAAATCTTTAGCTAGGTGAATGATAGTGAAATTTAATTAATCTCTTTAATTACAGGAGAAATTAGTTGTGCTTCTTTGAAGTAAATGAATTAAACCTCCCACATATAACAACATAAAACTAAAATACCCAGAAATTTTGGTTCTAAAGTCTCTTTGATACTGAAATTTTAATGGAGCATCTGAATTACCTAGGATTTGATCACTGGGACTTATCAATGAGCCAAGTTATAATTGTCGCCTGTTTTGTTTTTCTTTGCATGTTTTATCTAAACATCACATTTAAAATCATTCAATAGAAATTGAGTTTCTACAAATCAAATTCCAAACAAGCTGCATCCCTGCCTTTGAAAATATATGAAGTGTTCATTTTTAAAACTTCATATTTTCCTGATACCTTGATATCCCAAAAGCAAGATGCAAGCAGCTCACCCAGGTGACCAGGTGCACCAGTGTGATAAAGCTGGTTTCTGACACAAGTTCCCATTCTTGCCCTCCCCTGATTGGGACCTAGTGACATTCAAATGCCCCAGTGACATCCGGTCACACCTTTTGCTTCTATGCTCCAGGCTTACCCACCATAAAGGCACTTGCCCCTCTCCATAACTCTCTAGGCTTCCCATCTGCTTGATTGAGTCCAATCCCTGGGTGCTCTTCCCAGATGGCCCCTTGAAGGATGTGCCATGCTGCCCTCTACCAGGACCTGTGAATAGAATAAATCTCTTTCACTTTCATACACCTGTCCATGGAATTATTCCATATTGGTGCCAGACTGAGCATCAAAACCCCCTATTTTTAATATAATTATTCGTTACAACACAATACATCTAAATAATTTGATATGAATCTTGGATGAATAAGACATTAGCCATGGCAACTAGGAAGGTAAACATCATCTTTTATGCTTCCTTACCATTACATATACCTCCTTATCACTGCTTCTAGGAGTGACTTAAATAAGCAGCTCAAATTTATTGGTCCAATAATAAATAAATAGCCAATAAATAAGTGTATTGGCCATTTAATAAACTAAGAACTACTGAGCATTTTTTTTCATGCCGGCATGGTTCCAGGAGGCTATAGTAAATAAATGAAAGAGATAAGATTACCAGTGTATGACCAAGCCTGGTATTGCCGAGAAACAGAAACAGAAAAAAGGAAATGTCATTGGAAGACAAGCATGTAAAAAGAAATTTGAAAAGGGATGAGATTAGAGAGGTAAGCAGGGCCAAAATGCAGGTATTTCCAATGCAGTGCCAGGGACAGTTTATAGATGTTCTGAGACAGTGATTTCCCCCAAACCTTGGGGCTGAGATAAGATTAAAGTCAGCTAGTACACATCCTATGAGCCATTGTGTGGCCTATGGGGACCTGGACCAGCTGGAGACTTCGAGTCTGGTTTCCTTTGATCTCAAGGAGCCCCATCCTTTTACTCTAGGGTGCCACACAAATATTATCATTTTCTATATGTCCTGTGACAAAAAGATCTGAGAAGCCTCAAATAGAGCCTTTCTGACCATTTTAAGGAGTTTGGATATTATTCTCACTGAAGCGTAAAGCCAAAGAAAGGTAGCAAGCAGTGGAACACAATAATCTGATTTATGTTTTCAAAATATCTCACCTTGTGCTTTTAGAGAGGAGATTGCAGAAGACTAAGAAGACTAAAGAAAAAAAAAAGAAAGTAGGGAGATCAGTTAGGAATCTTTGCAGCAGTCCATTCCACGGTCTCTCAAAGTGTGATCCGAGGACGAGCAGCATCAGTATCACCGGAGAACTTGTTAAAAATGCAAATTTTCAGCCCCATCTCCTCCTCCAGGCTTACATTCATCTATGGTTTAACAAGATCTCCAGGTAATTCTTATGCTCACTAAATTTTGAAAACCATTGTTCTAATCTAGGAATAATGGTTTGAGTGGAATGATAGTTACAGAGATGGAAAGAATGAAACAGATTTTGTGGAGGTATTTTTTGAAGTGAAGATGACAATACATACTGCAATATCAAAATGTCAGCCATAACAATGAACTGATGCAAATGGATACTATTAAATAATTTCGTTTAACAGAAAGTTTCAAAATTACCTGACATGACTTTACATAATACAAGTTTATACATGTATACGTAGTATATAATGGACATAAATATGTATACATGTATATGTATGTAATACATATATAATATGTATCTATATAATGTGTGTGTCCATACACACACATGCACTTTTTTTAATTAGGAGAGCTCATGCTGATGAATCTGTTTGGGTATTGGGCCAAACCAAACAATTATTCAGCAGGAATGATTCTATTGTGTAGAGATGGACAGGTGTTGAAACCAATATCGAAATTCTCTTGACATAATCACATCTACTGTGGTCTATATACATAATCTGTGGTTTCATTTGAGTACTAGTGGAAGCATGTTAACTGAATCAAGGAGCTTCTTGGGGAGAGGCATAATATCTCCACCTGCTCAAGAATACAAATGAAGTTCTTTAATTTTCATAGCAAACCTTGAACGCTTACTTTAAGCATCTAATTCAGAAGTGGTTTATGTAAAGTGCATGTCTACAGTGACCTCAGCCTCAAATTAGGGGCTACATGGCTCCTGTGAAAAGTGACAAATGAGTTCCAGGTAGTAAATGCTGCAAATTCTTCAGACAGCTAGATGATCATCTGGTTCAGATTGTCAGAGAAGTATATATAGTGTCCTGATTATGAGAAGTATGACCAGAACTTTGAAGGAAAGATGGGAGTGAAACAGGTGGAAAGAAGGCATGGTTCACGGTGAGAATAGGAGTTGCAAAGAGGGGGATGTGAGTATGAGCACAGTGTGATCAGGCAGAGCCCACAGGCCATTCTAGACTGAACCACTGTGTTTCTAGAGAGCAGTGATAGCAACAGGATGGGACTGTTAGTCTGGAAGTACACTCAAAGGGAGTGCTAGGATGAGGAGAAGTCCTGAGAAGCCTTTAAAATGGTTTTAGTGGAGATTGTTATGATAAAACTATTATATTGAGTACCTAATGTGACAATGGCATTCAAGATTGATTGAAATAGAGAGAATTACTGAAGAGTGTTTTGGAGACATCTAGAATAACCCAGGTGTACTATGATTGCCATGAAATGGAAAACAGAGGCTAGATGCTGATTGGTTGCAGTTCAGTGGAAAGAGTATCACATTGGGAAACAGAGAATTCCTTGAGGGCGGGGGTGATGTCGTCACGCTTTTTTGCATACACTTCACCGAAACCAGCTTTATTTACATATGTAAGAAATGTTAGTAATTAGTGAATATATGGATTTCTGTTCTGGAATTATCAATGTTACTTGTAAGACCATTACTATTAGTGTTTCTGGATAGCATTAACAGACACTCCTTAACTCTAAAATGTCATGACTTAAATGGCAAAGATATTTCCTCTTTATGAAGTAAGAAAAGCTATTTTAATTTGCAGGTAATTCTGTTTTGTAATGAAAACTTAGCCCTTATGGAGACAGTGGATTTGAGAAGATATTTCCTTAGAAGGACAAATCTCTCTTCACGCAATCAACTTTGATTTGTGGGATATTTTTGGTTTTGGAGAGGAAGATAGGCCCTGAGCTATCATCTGTTGCCAATCTTCCTCTTTTTTTTTTTTTTGCTTAAGGAAGATTGTCCCTGAGCTAACATTTGTGCCAGTCTTCCTCTATTTTGTATGTGGGCCCGTACCACAGAGTGGCCTGATTAGTGGTTCATGGGTCTGTGCCCGGGACCCGAACCCATGACTCTCGGGCTGCCAAAGTGGAGTGCACGAACCTAATCACTCCACCACTAGGCCGGCCCTTGGTGTGTGGGACTTTTTTAAGGGAGATATCTACCAACAGCACCTAATTTACATTTTGTTTATGGTCATCTCATAGTACTGTGGTTCTCTAGGATGATAGCATATTTCTATTCTCTGCTTACAGGTATTATCCATCCTATTGTGTTTTCTAGAAATTTTACTTTGTTATCCACACCCACCATAGACTTCTCAGACTCTTATAGGCATGGGATAAATAAAAAGATGAAAAGGATAAACAAATTAACAAGAAAAGATTAAGAAGCGATTAAACAAAAGATGATGTCGCAAATACATTTTTGAGCATTTACTATGTGCTAGGCAGTGTTCCAGGGCAGAAGATACAGCAGAGAACAAAACTGAGAAAGATCTCTGCCCCTGTGGAACTTACATAATTGTATATTAGAAGTTTTACAAAGTAAACGTCACTGACTCAAACTCTTGTTTCAGAAAATTCCTTCACTTTAAGCTCAAGCTTACTTATACTACTAAGTGAATAGCGTGGTCCATTTGACACCTTAGCCTTCAAATCCCAGAAGAAGATGAAAGATGTTTCTGCACAAAACGTTCAAATGTATTCCTGAAACAAATGGTGTGTGATAAAAAAGCTCATTTGCAGATTGTTGCTAATTGTGTCTCTTACATATCCTTTTGCTTCATTCAGTGTGAATTACAGTGGTAAAAAATGATTATACATTTCTGAGAAGAAAAATTTACCGCCTGGATGCTATAAAATTTAACAGCCTTTTCTTTTATAATGTTTTATCATTGGCTCCAATGATAGGACAACTTTCATGGTGGAATTGTGAATAATTAAACGTTCACATGTGAAGCAAAGTGAGAAGAGATTAGAATCCTATTTAAGGGGGACTAGAAGTGTCAGATATTATAAAGTATGTTGAGTAGAAAGCAACAAAAGTGCTGATTACCACTCTGAAATATTATCATGGTAGTCACTGAAATGTTATTTTTTTTTCCTAAATGACTCTGAAAACTTTGAGGCATTCCTTTTTCCTCCTTTGTTAGGTGGTAAGAAAATGGATCTTGGTTAATACATTTCATTTATTGCCAAAAAATGCAATTATTTTATGAAGGTACTTTCTAAAATAATTCTTCAATGGCTATGTTTTAGCTAGCTGTACTATGGATGTTATCAACTACACAGTTATGCCCCCCCGCAAATTCATATGTTGAAACCCTAACCCCCAATAAGATGGTTTTAGGAAGTGGGGCTTATGAGAGGTAATTAGGTCACGAAGATGGAGCTCCTAGGATGGGATTAGTGTCGGGTTTTTCTTTTGTGAGGAAGATTCTCCCTGAGCTAACATCCATGCCAATCTTCCTCTATTTTTTGTATGTGGGACCCCACCACAGCATGGCTTGATGAGTAGTGTGTAGGTCCATGCCCAGGATCCAAACACACAAAACCCGGGCTGCCAAAGCAGAGAGCACAAGCTTAACTACTACACCACTGGGGCAGCCCCAGGATTAATGTCTTTTTGAATAAGAGGAAGAGAGCTAACTGTGAAGATACAAGGAGAAGATGACTGTCTATAAACCAGGAAGAGGACCTCGTCAAGATTTTGACCATGCTGGCACCTTGGTCTTAGATTTCTCAGCCTCTAGAACTGTGAGAAATAAATTTCTTTTGTTATAGCAGCTCAGACTCTCTAGGACAAAGGGTCTATGCACCCACTGTTCAGATGCTGTGTGTTGGCTGTTAAAACTGCCCCCTTCTTCAGATACTCACCCTTGGCCAAATGAGAGCCCAAGTGCAATAATGGGATTCCCCATCCTTGGAGGGGAGCATCTTCAGCCATAATTTACTAGTATTAGGTACAAAAGGCTGGTATCTTTGACTCAGTGTTGGACTAATTTGATGATACAACTTAGGTACCAGAGCTTCCTAGTGGAACCAGGCAGAAGCTAGTCTCCAGACAAAGGCCACATCTCTGTTTATTTTCTATTCTTCTGTCCATCTCTCCTGTGTTCTTCATGCCCCTTCTCCTGAGAGCACTCACCGAAATAAATTGCTGGAAGAAGAATTCCCGTCTCAGGCTCTGCACCAGTGGAATGCAACCTAAGACACCCTATGTTTATACATGGAATTAAGTTGTGTGAGAATGCTCCAAGCTTCTCGACCTTTACTGGCTCTTTAAATCTGCAACCACAGCTGACTCCTAAAACACCTCACAAACAAAAGGCATCTCCTGGGGGTTTCTCATTTCCTTAATTTCCAATTTGCTCCTAAGTCACTTGCTTAAACTTTTTCACTGGACCTCTGGTGCCAGATTGCAAAATTGACTTCTGTGTCTTTTGTGGGCCCTTTAGCCCACGACCTTTTCCTTCTGGTGCATTGAACTCCACTGCAGCTTTAAGCGTCTTCAGCAAGGCCAGGCTTTGTATTTTCCTTAGTGTTCTGCTGAGGGTGCAACCTGCCCCACAGCCCTGCCTTCTCTCAGGGAACATAGGGTGGGGAAGGAGGGGAATGAGGTCAGGTGGCGTTTTGTTTTGCTTTGGTAAAACGTGAAGAAAGAGAAAACAAAAGAACTGATCTTCAACGATGATTTCCAGGAAAAGTTACAAAATAATGTAAAGAAGCTAAAGAAAAATATGCTAGTACCCCAAGACTGGGAAGCGGGGGAGACTGCTCTGAGAATTTGTCAGAGAGACCCCCAATCTTGGAGCGTGAAGCCAAGGATCTAGGAAGATTAAAAAATGCAGGGGCTCAGGAAAGAGAGAGAGAAAGCCCTGAAGAGTCATCAGCAGAAGGTAGCACCTGTAGGCAGGATGCTGTGTGGGTGGGAAAAGTGCTGTTCACAGTTTCCTCTGATATTTACCTTCCTAAAGCCAAAGTATTAAGATTATATCTGCCTTCATTTATTTTTTTATTACTTGGGGGAAATTTAGAGAACAAAGATAATAGTATTATCTTTTCCAGTAAAATAGATAAAAAAGCTCGTAAAACTAGTAACTGAATAAAATGAAACAGGGAACAACATTTTGCTTGTCTATCCATACAGTACAGGTCTTGTCTATTTGCAAGCCAGACAACAAGATAAGACTTTTTGTTTTTTTAATTTGGGAGGGAGGAGGCTTAGGGGATGCACTTGGAGAAGAGTCTGACTTTATTACCAGATTATAATAATAATAATAGACAGTAGCTGATAATTATTATGTATTTATTCTGCTAGGCACTCGTTTAAGCATTTTACCTATCGTCTTATTGAATCCATATAACAAAGCAATGAAATAAGTGTTATTATTTTTTATATTTTGGAAAAGACAACTGAAGCAAGAGCGACTAAGTTTACACAGCTAGTAAGAGGTAAAGCCAGGAATAGAACTTGAGAGACTGCTTAGAAGACGTAGCAAAGACTAGCCAGCTGTCCAGCGCATCACTTATTTTTCTCTTGGTAAGAAAAATTTTAGTTGGAGCTAAGAGTGATCCCATGACTAGGATCTGGCCCATGGGAGATGCCATGTGCAGCTTCTGAGTTGTGTGATGAAAGGCAGGGTCCTACACTCTCCATCTTTTCAACCCACTTCACATTGCCAAATGTGGATAGGATAGTCGAGTTGAAATAGCTGTCTCAGACCATAAGGTAGAAGCAATGCATGAGGGCAAAGGAATAAAATAAAAGAAGCCCATTTCCTTGACAACATGGAGCTAAATTACCAGCCTTGGACTGTTCAGACTGGAGCTGAAAGAAACACAAACTTCTGTTTTGATTGAACCATCTTCTTTTGGGGTTCTTGTGTAAGGAGCCTAGTTTATATATTCATTAATTCAGAGAATCACCATGATATATTGGGAGAAGCACTGGACTGGGCATCAGGAGACCAGATGGTAGAAATTATGCTGAGGCAAAAAGTATGCTTGTAGACAAATTATGCGTAAAATGAGCGAGTTAGAATAGACATAACTTAAAGTCCCTTCTAATTGCAAAATACTATAAAAATAATTTTAAAAGATGAATAAAAATACTCAGACAATATCATTTAATCAGTTTGGAAGACTTTAATGCATCATATGACTTCTCTATCTAGATAAGTATGATACAAATCATCTTTTAAAAGTTTCTTAAACAAAATTGATTCTTCCTACAAAATTGATTTAGGAATAGTTCCAAATCTCTTTACATATTCACCAATGAAATTAAACATACTGTATAAATATTGTCACTCACATGATAAAGCATCTTCTTGAAAACCTCTTAATTTTAAATTTGCCTTTGTAAAAATGAAAAAACTATCCATTACTAGAATATTTGAATACATATCTATCATATCTGTTGTGTATATTCTAAACCTTACATAATTTTTTCCACACTGAAAAATATCAATGTAGACATATGTATTTTTAAGGTTTCAAATATATTGATTGAGTGTGAAAGTCCACAGAGCATAAACACCATGAGAGCAGACCCAATACCTGTTTCAGTCACTGCTCTATTCTCTATGTGCAGCAACAAGCCTGGCATGTTGTAGAAATTCCATATGTATTTGTCGAATGAATGGATGGATGAATGTAGCTACTGCACTGTGACAGGCGATTAACATCAGCTGTTGAGGAAACCTACCCATAAAGGAAGTTCCTTAGAAAAAGGATCATAAATATAATACTCATTTCATTAACATGAATTTCCATTTAATCATACAAAAATTAATTCATTAAAAAAATGGTTTTGGCTTCTTTCTTTTCCTGTGTATTGGTTTTTATTTTCCATGGTCACCAATCTTTAACCTTAATACTCTATTCTCATCTTCTTGCATCATTTTCAATTTAAAATTTTTCTCTATTCTCAAAGGGCTCAGGAATTCATGCTAAGTCCTACACTCCCTACCTAATTTATCAAATTTTCTAAATTATTCTCATTTCTTCAGCCATTCCTCAGAGTAAGAAGTCGAAATCTCTGCTTTGCTCTGCTGAATAATGCGTGCTCCCTAGGACTAACAGACAAGTCACACTTCAAGAGTCTGATACTACTCTTGGCTCATCTCCATCCCATCACCCATGCTAAATTGTTACATTCTAGAGACTTTTCCCTGCTTATAAAAGAAATAGAGAAATAGGATAGCCCCAAGAGCTTTCAATACTTATATGAAATAAAGGGAGGGACTAACTTTTATGAAAGAGGCATGTAAATGCTTTGTATTTTCCATGTGTGTTGTATATTACAAAATTATATGTCAGCAACATGGAAGGACCAATTGAAAAAATAAACAAAGAAAATTCTGATATGTGGTGTGTGGATTTTGTTAGTGGAGAGCTTTTTTCCAAACTAGAAAATTATTTTTTAAATGTTTAGGAAATGGTGAGGTTGACTCCTATTTCCCGCATATCGGCTCACAAGAGAAATTCTTTCAACAGCTGTGAAGCAGTAAATGAAATATTGACTGAGTTACTTGTCATTTAATTTGCAGTGATTTCAGTGCTTTTCAAGTGCTAGGCAAGGCACAGGGTATAATTCAATTGTATCCTTTCTTGCAATTTGAAGACAGAAGACAATGCCCCATAAGTTAACTGGACCACAGAACGGTTGATGCAAGTTTTGCAAACTAATTAGTAAAAATTGCCATGTCATGGCCGATTAGTTGCTCAGCATTTTCCTGCTTACCATTTTTTCCCTGCATTTTAGATGAAATTCAATATTAAATGTTTCATGAGTTTCTATTCCATTTTGGTTTATAGTTCTTACATGGACACTTTGTAATCATTACAGAAATTGAGTACTTCATCAGTTAAAAAGTCATGTTTAGGGAGTAGTCTACCTTAATATTATTCCCTGGAAGCTTTGAAATTCTAGCTTTATTCCTTGCTGTGCATGTTATTTTACCACCCAATTAAGAAAGGTTCATTTTAAGCAAAAATTTGGGGAAGGCGCAACTTTCCACTAAAGCGTCTGTTTTTCTGATCAGTCTTAATTTATTGCTATGTAAAAGTTCTAATGGCCCCCATATTAACTCTATTTCTTTTTACAGAGCTGAACTATATAACTTTATTAGAGTTGAACTGATTTCTCATCCAAATCCTTGATTTCATTTTACTGCAATTTAAACTTTTGAGTTAGCAAGACTGGATGAGATTGCTGGCCCTGGAAATTCTTATTATCCCATCTTAGATGTAAAACACCAGGCCTGGAACGTGACTGTGATGCTCAAGGGCTGGCCAGAGAATAGGTGAAAGAAAATGATTTTATATTACTAGAGAGAAACTAACAGGTGCACCAAATTCCAGTTTCTGATGGGCTATCATGTCAGTCAGTTGAAGAGGAATATATATTTCTATACGTCCATTTAATAGCTGCTCTTCAAGACAACCCAAAAATCATCGTTTCCCTTCCTCTTACTTAGTGCACACATCCGCTCTACTGCCACATCCTATTGGCTTTAACAATAACCAGTATTGGGAATGAGGGCTTCCACTTTACTCTGTCTTCATGGCCACAGCTCCAATCAAAGCCAACACATTATCTTCCCAGGACAATTCCAGTAGTCTCTTAACTGATCTCCCCACATGCATTTGAGCTTCTAAAATTTATTCTCCACCCAGTACCCAGTATCTGGACTTTACTATTAAAAACATAAATCAGATCATGTTAACCTCCTGTTAAATATCACCAAAATTTTATCACTGTATATAAAATAAAATCCAAATTTATCACCATTCATATCCATCCCCCACACTGTACAACTGTCCAGTCTATGTTCTATGCCTACATACTTTGGCCTTCTTTTGTTTCCTTAAGTATACCAGGGTTTTTTGTTGTTGTTTGTTTGTTTTTAAGTCTCAGGACCTCCACCCATGCCGCTTAATTTGCTGTAATGCTCTTTCCTCCAGCCTTGATATGGCTGACTCTTATTCGTTCTTCAAATCTTATCTTAAAGTTTGCTTTCTCAAGGAATCCTTTCCAGACCCTCACAATCTAAGAAGATATTCCAATTATTCTTTTTCTTATATTATTTTGGATTGGGTTTCATGGCTCTGATTCATTTTGTCATCATGTGTGTATTTGTTACCCTTTAAAAAGTCTATCATTCCACTGTAGCGGAGGAAGAACTATTCCTCTACCCTCTGGGCCCTTCTGGCTGGTCAAAGAATTAAATCAACATGAGACAGAATAACAGGAGAAAATTAAACAAAGTTTTTTGTTTTTTGTTTTGCTCAGGAAGATTCTCCCTGAGCTAACATCTGTTGCCAATTTTCCGCATTTTGCTTGAGCAAGATTCGCCCTCAACTAACATCTGTGCCAATCTTTCTCTATTTTGTATGTGAGATGCTGCCACAGGATGGCCGCCAACAAGTGGTGTAGGTCTGTGCCTGGGAACCAAACCCAGGCCACCAAAGTGGAGTGCACTGAACTAACCACTAGGCCATGGGGCTGACCCGAAACAAAGTTTAATAACATGTATATATGGGAGAAACCCAGGAAATCTGAGAAACTCACCAAAATGGTGGAAGTCACTACCTTAAATACTAGCTAAGGACAAGAGAGAATGTTGGGGGTAGTGGTTTGGGACTTCAAAGGAGAGGAAGGCAATTCACATGGAGATGGAAAAGCAAATGTTTGGTAACTAAATGTTTGCTGGCCCACCTATAGACAATGTTTAGAGAGAGAGAGAGAGAGAACTTTCATAAAAATGGGCTCAGCAAGGATCCTCCCATTCTACCATACCCAGAGTAATCTATGTTGATGGCTCCTTCCTGGGACAGAACTTCTATCTTAAATTCTTTTAGGAAGTTAGGAGGAAGGTCAAAGTTTCTTTCTGAGTCTTTTGTCCTTCAGAATGATCAAGCTAAAGAGACATATTTTGAGGTGGTAAATTCTGATCCCCCATGCTACCAACCTCTAAGCTTGAAGGCATGGACCACATTCATGCAGTTCACCCAGGGACTAGCACAAATATGTGTTAAATGTTCTAAATGCACATTTTCTAAAATGATTGATTTTTCTAAAAGGTAAATATATTTGGTGTTTGTTTGAGACTAGAGGGATTTGAAATAGGTGTTAAAACTGGGAATTCTTTGACATTATCGGTGATTTATATTTGCACATTTTTTATTGTCTTCCTTATTTTGTAAGTAATTAATAACTGTACTTAAGCTCTGTTGTAGTTCCCAAAATATTACCAGACACGTCTAAATATATTAGAACTTATAGCAGTTAGAGAGAGCACCATTGTGATAGAATCTCAGCAGTGCCTCAGAAGTAGGGAGTCCAAATTGATATTTACAGAGTTTGGGTGTCTGAACTTAAATGGTTTATAGGTGAGTTTTCCAAGGCAAGCAACTGATTGAACATTTCAGTATGGGATTGGTGGACATAGCAAATGTCTTGAAGAGAGAATATGAATAATTAAATTGTTGTGATATCTGAACTGTTTACCCAGGTGAGCAGAATCCTATCTTTGATAAATGAATCTGTAGGAATTGCCTGAAGCAAAGAATAAATTTGTTTATTATTTTATAATCTTACCTTTCCAAGGCAAAACTTTCTTGATACAAGCAACAAAGTCATATTGATACAAGTGGTTTCAATTATTAGCACTATTAACTGTGTCATGTTTGATGAGCGTGGTCACAATTCTTCTACAAAACAATAAAACCATACAGCAGAAAATTGTTTTACTATATCTTTGGCAAGAGAGACAAAAAGGAAACAACAGCTCCAAAATGTGTTTGTCTAACAGAAAAGTAGAATGAGAGAGAAGATTTGTGATAAAATAGGCTTTCTAATTTAGGCCACTATTTCTCAAAGGATAGTTCAAAGAATATTGCTTCTAAGGGAAGCTTCAAGATATTATACTAAAATCTGTCTTCAAATACATTGGAAAACAATGAGTTAAATAATGTTAAACAAGTACTCTCCTCCCCTTCAAGGCATTTCATAGCCTTTAATAAGTTAAGGTACATTGTGAGTTTCCAACAGTGGGATGAAACAAAGAAAATTTGTCATATTTATTTGATCAAGTTACTCTTACATTGTAGAGGGTCTCCTGGGACCCATGAATAATGGAACTCACTTTATGAAATGCTGTTTTAAGTAAATAGAATTATATAAAATTAAAGAAATCATATGGTTACATTTGTTTTTACCTTCAAAACTATGTGTGAATAAGAATCTAAAGCCAGGAATATTTGAAATCACCTATCAGGACACATGTCATATTTTACAAAGATTACTTGATCTTTTTGGGAACAAATAGAATACCTAGTTTTGAAAAGTCTTTTCATTTTGCATCTTCATTGTACACTAAAATTAGATTTGTGTAGACTTGATTCTTTTCCATTATAAAACAAAAGTAATACTGACTGTGAATAAAATTTTCAAATCCATCATATTTTCAAGGAAATCTCAGTGCATAAGGAATTAATTACTAGTTTCGCATATAGAAGAGGTTGATTTTGCCATATTTTCCTAAAATTTACCGTAGAATCAGCCCGACATGTTCTAACTCTGCCTTATCTAAGGAGTCGATCTTGAGAAAGTTAATATCCCTGTACTTTAGATTATTTCTGGGTAAAATGAATGATGGAGGGATGCTCCAAGAATAAAACAAGTTAACAAATCTGGTAAAGCAGTTGAAACAATGCTTTGCAAGTTGTAAGTGCTAAATAAATGCTAACTAGTATTACTAAAAGCATAAGGTTAAAAAAGTTTACTTTTAACTTCTTCCCATTTTCTCCAATGAGTTTTGATACTCATTATTTAAGCATATTCCATGGGTCAAAGTCTGCAATATAACAAAACATAATATTGTATGTTTTTTTCAAACTTTGCCTTTAAGGGGTAGTAAACAAACATAACCTTTTATTCTTAAAATTTACCTAGATTATCAGACCTATGGAAATCCAAGATACCATAAGGTAGTAGGACACTTAAGCTTCTAGGCACTAGCAGCTTCAGCCTTCAGAACATATTCTTTCTGGACTGATTGTAGCTGTACACAGTATGTTGACTGAAGAAGAGTTCTTATCAGCGTCACCAGTCCTACCCCAGCAGCCTGCTAATCAAGTTACTGAGGTCTACACGTCATCTATAATAGTATACTCTTAACTGAAGATAGATGACCAAATTTGTCATCAGGCTGGAAGTTATTAATGGGTGTTGTGCTCATAATTTCCAATGTGATGTTAAAAAAATTCTTCCCCCAGATAGTTGAGAGAGGGTGAGAAGGAGACACAAAATGGGAGAGAAGGTGCCAGGCAACAGAAGAAGTGGTTTCCTTTGCCAGTGAACAGCTGTAGATAGAGGCAAGAAGGAAAAAAAAGCACATTTATGTCCTGGATGAAATTAATATAAATCTACAGTTATACCCAGATGGTATGATTTCACAACTTTCATTTTATAGCACTTGGTTTGGTGGTAAAATGGTCAATTCTTGTTCTGGATCATACTTGGAAATTCTCTAGCAAATTGTCAAATTTTTCATGTAAATACTTCCAAAGCAAACTTATTTTTAGCATCAACTCTAGGAAAAAAGTCATGAGCATCCTCTTTTGGAGTCACTTATGTAACTGTTTTCTTTAAGAACTGCAAAAGAGAAAGAAATTAAAAGAAACCGTCAAAGATGTGGATAGGGAACATGCGGTTAAGATGATTGAATTAGTTTGAAGCTAGAATAAAATCTTCAGTGGATGCTTTAAAAATTTGACTTGAGTTTATAATGTGATGCCTTAAAGATGTTGCTGGTTGCAGTTCTTTCATTCATCAAGCAAACGTTGACTGGGAGTCATCGATATGGTATGCACCGTTATAGACCCTAGTGAAATGTCAGTGAACATCCTGAATTTGTGTTTTATGTAGAAGCCTGAAAAGAAAACAATAAAACAATGATGTAATATTGCTAATGAGAAGCAAGTTATGGAGACTAAGAGAGCCAGAGGACTGGAGCTCATGGTGCTTTTATATAGGGTGATTAAATGTCACCCATCAGATGACGCTTGAGCAGAGACTTGAAGTAAGTAAATGAGTAAGTCATAAGATATTGGCTATGTTTTAATATGCAACTGAATCATTGGAAAATAGACACCTTAAATTGAGACAACTCATCTCCATCACTATTCATATAGTGCATCTGAGCAGTGAGATGCATACTGGGATTATGCAGATTAGTTTGGACTAATCTAAGGCTAACTCTGGAACCAAGGGTGGGTTCATTTCCAACTGATCAACCAAACTATTGGATGCTTCTTGAAGAGGAAAGATGAAGAGATTTAGGGAGGCAATCATTCCTGGCCATTAAAACTATTAGGCTGGTTTTAATATTCTGTCAATATGCATATTTCATTAATCAATAATATTTGTATCATTAATCAATGTTATTTGTATCAGTCAGGGTTCTCTTTGAGAAACAAAACCAATAGAAAATATCTGTATCTTTATCTATATCTATATATTTATATCTATCCATCCATAGAGTGAGAGGTGAAATTTGTTTTAAGGAATTGACTCTCGGGATTGTGGGACTGGCAAGTCTGAAATTTGTAGGGGAGACCTGAAGGCTGGAAACTCAGGAAAGAGTGACTATTGTATTCTTGAAGTAAAATTCTTTTTCTGCAGGAAATCTCAGTTTTTGTTAAGGCCTTCAACTGATTGGATGAGACCCACCCACGTTATCAAGGTAATCTGCTTTGCTTAAAATCAACTGATTGCAAATGTTAGCCACATCTACAAAATATCTTCACAGCAACACTTAGATCAGTGTTTGATTAGCAATTGAATACTATAGTCTAGCCAAGTTGACATGTAAGACTAATCATCACAATATTTTAAAGAGATCAGAATCTTTGCCAGACACCGTTGTTTTAATTAGAAATTTGCAAGAATTTTCAAGACAGGTATGTTCATGTACATAACTTGGCTAAATATAATGTAGTGAATAATAGCTAAGATAAAAACTAGTTGCCATACTTTATAGCCACTAAGAGTCATGCTACTATCATGTGAGAGGAAAGAAAAAAGATTCTGAAAGCTTTTGTAGTTCTTTTTACAGAACTAGGTAAGTACTAGCACACATGAGCATCAATATTTTATCTTATCTATTTTAATTGACATATAGAAAAATAAAAGTGTAATCACTTATCTATTGTAATACTTTAGTAATCTCTCAGTGTGAAATGCTACAAAATTCACATTGGGTAGAAAGTAGTTTGGAGAAATTTCTAGTAAGTTACATGCTTAACTCTAAGGAGAACACTTATCTTGAGAGAAGAAAAATGGAGAGGAGTCAAATTTTTAGAAACCATAAGATAAATTATTGAAAGCAAAGAAGCATACTCTCACAAGTAACTTGATATGCTATGATAGTCAATATATAAATCATTAATAGCAATCTATGGCTGTCTGTAGAATAAATTGGTGATTATAACAGTATTTACAAGAAATTCATCTTTAGTAGCAGTAGTTTTACTTTCGCAAATCTATCACTTTGCCTTTTTTACTTCAGTTTCCGGGCTGTGACTGGAGTGATATGAATCAGAAAAGCAAGAGCTGATAGGCCATTTATTTCAGGATTTCTAAATATAAAAATAAAATAGGCATATAAGTTTCCATCAATTTCTTATAAAATTTTGCAGTTGAGTGACCATGGGGGCCACTAAATCCATAGATAAGACTCTTAATTGTCACTGAATAATGTATTAAGAGGACAGGAAGCAAAAAATAATTGATTTCTTTTTTATATGACTAATAAGCCATACCAGTAAGTTTTTATCCAAACTTTATATTTTAGTAATGTGTAGAATTTTTCCAGTGTGTAAACTCAATTTAAGTCAGAGACTTAGGGAATCTGCTTTCCTAGTAGTTGCACTTTATAAATGCATTGTGAATGATAAATTGGAGGGACTGGAAGTCTAGGGTCAGGAATGCCTGCAAGGAAGACATTTCAATATGGGAGGAGAGAGGTTGGAGAGGAGAGTAAAAAGGTAAATTGAGAATGTAAAAAAAACTGGCTAGATCTTAGTGACAATGTAGCTATTCAATATCTTTACTGTGGCGGTAGATACATAAACCCATGTGATAAAATTGTATAGAACTAAATACACACACACACATATGCACCCACAAATGGGAACAAATAAAACAGGAAACATGAATAAAATCCATGGATTGTATCAATGACACTAATATCCCGGTTGTGATATCATACAATAATTTTGTAAATTGTTACCAAAGGGAACAACAGGATAAAGTGTACACAGGCTCTCTCTGTATTATTTCTTACAACTGCCTGTGAATCTGCAATTATCTCAGTAAACATTTAAATTAAAAGAACAGGCAGAACTTGGTAATTGTGAGCTATAGGAGCCACCAGAAATGGAAAGTTTTAGGCTGACACTTTGGGCAAATGGTGATGTCATTCACTGGGATAAAAAGAAGAGAAGAGGAAAGATTTGAGGGGACTTTTTGGTGCCTGCGGGAGCTGTTTCTTGCATAAATAAATAAATCGTCATAGAGCTAAAGGGAGAATCTTCACCTGATGTTATGGCGTTTAGAGTCATCAGAAAAAGTTAGTAGTGTTTGCAGACATGAAAATGCTTAAGATTACCCAGTGTTCTCATTGAATCAGTCATTAGTCCATAGCAAAATGAACTGTGAAGGTTGACATTGACTGTCCTATTCTCCACCCAAGCTTCTCTTGGAGTGAGCTCCTCCCACAAACCTCAGTTCTCAGGGACCGGTTTCCAAAATTGAGAAGAGCTCAGAATTTATGATCTAACCATTGATTCTGAATTTATGAATTTAAAACATTTCTCCATATCTGCTATGTTGCAATATCAATAAACAATTTGACCTCTTAAAGATCCAAGATAGATGTTGACTTGAAAATATATTAGAATAGTGGAAAAAGGTTTATAGATTTAAATCCAAGTGTTCAATTAAAAATTACAGAGAATACTATTTAACTCTTTTTCCCTAATTAATCAGATATTTAAAGACATCTGTTGTATAATAAATCCTCAGGAAATTAAAGCAACTTCTTGGAATAATAGAATTAATTATTTCCCCACATTATTGACTTTTAGGTTCAGATCGACAACAGTAAAATGAGTCAATAGCAGATCTTATAAAGTAAAGGGTTCTGGGATGTGGGAGAAAGAAAAAATGTGTTTGGAAGAACTCTTTCATTTTAAATGTATGCCTGTGTAAATTAAAACAGACTAAAATATTTCCTCAAATCTCAACACTTGGCATATTTTATTGACCCTCATGAAATTTCTCTGGAAAGGAACATTTTCTATATTTTTCTTATCATCTGTTGATCTGTTAGATGAGAGAGACTCAAAATTATAGTGTTTCGTTATTCTTTATCTTAACACACAGCTTTAACAAAAGTTGTTTCCTCTTATTTTTTCTTAAGCTTCTTACCCAAATGAAATACTTACTTTTTTCTCTTCAATGTGAAAGTTCCTGCAATTTATGGTAAGATATTACCATGATTTTGATATGGGTCAATTTTAATATACTTTAAGCTGGATATTTGATATTGTATATTAACATTGATGCTTATTTTAGGTTCTTTATTTTTTATCATAGCTGATCCTTAAAAAGCAATAAATTTTTATCCAACTTTATATTAAAAGGCAACTGTTGTAAGGAAATTTCAGTTTTAAAAAGCAAAGCCATCTTGTATTATAATGTTTTTTATCAATTTCAATATGAAATTTACTCTGAATATCAAAAATAGTTTAAGCTTTCAACTAACTTTCAATATGTTATAAAAGTTGCCTTAACTAAAGAAAATGTTTCATTAAAATTACGCATGTGAAATATAGTGATCTGTGGTTATTCATGATGTTATTTTAAAAAAATTTTTTTTCAAATTCTATTATTGTTGTATCAGTTTTGCTCTGCTCATTGACCATTGCTTCATTTCCTTTTTAAAAATATTTCCAGGTAGTTTTTCAAAATTTGTAGCTTACTTTAGCTTTCCCTTTTGACTATAATCTTTCTCAGCACAGATATTTCCCAACATATAACTAAATACATTATATTCTCTAAAAATATTCACTTTTCTAAACATCTCTACTTAATCTGGATAACCTACTTTGATTTCTTTCTCCCTTACTCTTTCCTACAAATAAATCCCTGATTTTAATTAAATGTAAAGTATAATGTAGGCTTGGAATTTTAAGTAACTAGCATTTCCTTCATTCTGCAGTGGAAAATCATCACATTTTATCAACTTTTCTTCTTTCCTAATGACCAGCATCCAGTTAAGGGTGCTGGGAGCATCATTTCACGTACATTTACCTATCTGTTGACTAAGATTAAACACTACTTTTGTAAAAGTTGAATAGTTGCTATTGTATTCTCAGGCAAGTTACCCTAATCTCATTATCTTTTATTTTCTGAGTTGGTATTTTCCCTTTTTAAAATTTCTCTTCCTTTCAGGAAAAATAGCAAGGGGAGTGTGTCATAAAATCCAACTAAAAAACATGGATCAGAAACTATAATGAATTAATTCTAATCTCCATTTCTTCATCAGTGTGATAGTCATTAATCATTTATTTCATTCCCTGCACTTAGTCCCTTATGTATGAAGTGTAAAGTTTATTCAGTGCGTGCTCTAAGGCAGACACAGTGCTAAAGAAATGAGGTGAGTACCAGTTTCTGAAAACTCACAAATGCTTATTCAAGGATTTTGGCTTTATTTGTTTGACAGTCTGTTCTACATAGGTCTCTCATGTTTCTGCATATCTTGTAAGCAGAGGCACTGATGGCTTTTGTTCTGGACTATGTTTTCAAGATAATGAACATCCTTGGAAATTAGCAATAGTGTCTGTCTGGTCAGCATAGGGTAGATTTGTTTACTGTTCAGAGTAATGAAGATAATGTCTCTCTCTGAGACAAATGTTGGGTAGGTTTGTTTTCAGCCTCTTACAGAAGATTGGGATTTCCTAAGCTTGAGGTTTCTCAGCTGTGATGAACACCTACTGTGTGCACAGCGTCAACCTGGGCCCACATCCATATTTCCCCGAGTGGGATTTAGGGAACAAGAATTCACATGAATGGGAAGTTCATGTTGCCTGCTAAGCCATAAATAAAAAGTCTTTTGTATCTAACCCAGGAGTCTTGTGTCTTCTGCCAGCATCCATGGATCTATATAGGCCTAACTTAATGGCTTTCAGGCAGAGTAAACTGTAAACTTTTCACAGTTCTTGACAATCTGGTATGAAATGGTAGGCAACAGGGATCTTTAATGATGGAAATAAATGATAAAATTATTCTGGATCCCTAAAAATGTTCACAGCTGGAAAATATATTTGATGGTTCTCTGTATATAGTTGAAACTGTAGAAGAAATCACTGCAGAAAAGTGTGGTGGTGGTCCAGATGAAAGGCAAGGACAAGGACATGGGGAACACCCATACTGACAAGTTAGACACACGTGACCTGGGTGTGAGGAGGATATATGTAGGAAAATTATAAATTCAAAAGTGAACAGAAGCTTCAATTTCTACAAATCACATAGAGCTGCTACTATGTGACATGAGATGTAGTGGCCATAGAAGTAGAAAAGAAAACAGTAAAGAATGATATTCTAAAAGTCAAAGGAGGTAAGAGTATCTAGAATGATCAGTGAAAGTAACAAAATCCGCAGAGGTCAAATTGGAGAAAGACTAGGAATAAGCCTTTGCTTTAATAGGAGAAAATTATAAATATTTCAAGAACAATTTCAGTTGAGAGGTGAGGGTGGAAGGCTGAGTGGAATGGACTAAAGAATAAATGGTGTCAAAGATTATTCATTTAAAAAGACAAAATCATGATTTATGCAAATATAAAAGACACATATCAAAGCTTTTATTTAATTCATTAATTGATGAAGGAGCCGGTAAGAAGGCACAACTATTCAAAGTAGATTTCAAAGGATCACAGAGGAATGCTAAAATGAATCTATAGACAGATGAAAAACTGGTCAATATCACAGGACAATAATTAAATTCATATCCACCAGACATAATTTGCATTTCTATTAGTATTCTACAACTTGCAGAGTTATAAAATAGCTCGAAAACAGTGAAAGGCAGAGATAACCCTGAGGATCCACTGGAAAGAACCTCTGGTAACATTTTTTCATGTCTCTTTTTTTTCACAACTTTTCTTGTGATAAGATATAAGGAAACAGGGACAGTGAATACAGGAAAAGATGTAGGGCATTGAATTAATTTTGCAATGTCTTATACTAGGAAAGCTACTAAAATGGGAATCAGGAAAGGAACCGCTAAATAATTGAATGATCTTGGGATTTAATTCAACTTTCAGTCTGAATTTCTTAACAATAAGGAGGGTTTGGGTTCAAGTTTAGTTGTGCTCAAACTTTTCTTTTGTGTTTTTTTTTGAGGAAGATTAGCCCTGAGCTAACAGCTGCCAATCCTCCTCTTTTTGCTGAGGAAGACTGGCCCTGAGCTGATATCCGTGCCCATCTTCCTCTAATTTATATGTGGGATGCCTACCACAGCATGGCTTGCCAAGCCGTGCCAGGTCCGCACCCGGGATCTGGACCAGCCAACCCAAGCCCATCAAAGCGGAACGTGCGCATTGAACTGCTGAGCCATCAGGCGGGCCCCTCAAATTTTTCTTTCAACCACAACACTTTTTTTCTTTTTTTTGCAAATGACAGCTTCCTGTGAATTTTGACGTAGAGTATATAGACAGCTATTTTGTTTGAAGTGATTGTAGAGACCCTAGGGTACCTCTCCTTGACCTTCTTTACCTGAGAAGCCCTGAGGCATTTTTCAGAACCAAATTTTAATTTCTTATATAATTTTAAGGGTGGTATAAATTTTTGGCCTTCATCAGATCATACCACTTCCAATTTTTCCTGAACTATACTTGCTCAGAGATTTTGAAGTTATGTTCAAAATTTTGATTTATTACATTGTTATATTATCTTATTGTATAACCCACCCATGGTCATATACACGTTAACTCTAATATATAGAGATGAAATATAATTTAAACTTTAATTAATCATACCTAATTAAAATTAAACTAGCAAAAATATCTTAACATGAAAGATCATAAAATTAAAATGAACCTAAAAGTATTTTTATTGTTCTGCTAGGCATTATATTAAGTTCTAACCCCATAGTAGAAAAAAGATTATATGTATGTTTTTTCAGTTGGTCATATGTATTACAATATATTTTTCATGTATGATTGAATTGACATATTCTATTTAAAAATATAATTTCTGATAAACTGCTTAACTTAATTTTAGACGTAGGAGATAGATGTTGAGAAAGATCATTATAGAATTGATAAGGAGAAGAATATGAAAATATTTTATATAAAAGGTACTTATCTTTTGGATCCCCTTGAACGGCTATTATTGGAGCAAACATTTAGAATGGCTCTTTGCAATCCAAAGATAATTTTATAAATGTGGCATATGCCTGTTGTCACCTTGGGAACCCTGTCACGTGGAAGAGAAATCTTCACCTTTTTTTAATCATCAGACCTGTGGCAAACAGCATCCCTTTGCATCTACTACTCATAAATGCATTTTATTATGTTTTATACTATAGTTGACTGGACTACTGTATTTAAAAGTTAAGATCAAAACACTTAATATATATTATATGTTGTAATTTAGTCTATGTGAAAGAATATGAACATTTGGTGACTTGAATATAATTTAACTAGCTTTGTTTTCCCCCCCTTCAATTCATTGAATAATTGGTTTACTCTGAGATAATGCCAGAAGATTGATGTCATACAAAAAAAATTTGAATTTCAATGAACTCGCTAGTTTTTTAAATAAGAGATATCAAGTTTTTCTGGACAAACAAAATAGCAAAGGGACATAAAATGGAAAAGATTGTTTTTGCTGATTTTGACATGGTTGAGTGTCTGGCTTTGGTTGGAGAACACTGGATTTTGATTTTTGTGACTACTCTTTTACTCTGTTTTGTAACATTTTCTCCCCCTAAGGCTGCGTCTAATCTTCTCCCACATGTAATGTTTTGGAAAATTTATGACAGGTGAAGGGTAAAATATACGCTTATGGTCTTCAAGAACCTCAGACTCTACAACAAGTCTTGCAAACTCAGATGTCCCCTGGGGTCAAAAAGGTAATAAATATATGAAGAAGATCAAGTTTAAGAAACAATAGGTATGATTGTCATACAAAAAGCTGTACATATTTGATGTATACAGCTTGGAGATAAGTATATATTGTGAAACCATCATCATAAGCAAGGCCATAAACATATCCATCCTATCCAAAAGTTTCCTCCCACTCTCTTTATTTATTATTGTTATTTTTTAATAAGAACACAACATAAGATCTACCCTATTAGCAAATCTTTAAGTATATAATATGGTAGGTATTGTTAACTATTGGCTTGATAAAGTAGTTTAATAAACAAGAGAAACAGTAAGTCCTAATGAGGACTTTGGGCTGACTAGAGAGCTATTACATTTGGTAGATCATAGCTACTGTCTACTTCTAGCAAATTTGTGCCAGATTTTCTGAAAGTTTAAAAAGTTGGAAATTCAAACTTACTTGTAAAATCTCTTGGCTGTTAAATGTGGCTACTAATTTAGAGTTAACAGCAACAGCAGCAGCAGCCACAATTCACAAGCTAAATCTTGGTATGCCAAACCCAACATGCCATAGGTCACCAGGACCAGGACCCAAGAAACTTCCTGAACATTGTATCTCCGTCATCCATGCAGGTCCACACTCCCAGCCCTCTTTAAGCACTGATCTCTTGGTTATTACATAACTGCCACAGTAAACTTCCTTCTTCTCCCCTTTTTAAGTAAACTTCACACTGCTGTAAAATCATCAAATACTGTTTGATCACAGCACAATAGTTCTTAGCTTAAAATGGTTGCTGATAACCTTTGAAGAGGGCTACTAGATTGGAATTCGAAAGATCCAGGTTTCATGAATTTGAGCAAATATTGAAAATTTTTGTGGGACATGTTTTATCTAACAGGCTTGTTGTGATGATGAAATTGGATAATACATGATCAACTTCCTTGCAGGACATTTGGTTCTGTCTAAAACATCCATGAACATATTTGGTCCATACCAAATGGCTTTGGACAGGACCAAATATCAAGGACTTTTTGTCATGGACTCAATGCCTCGATGGACAATTTGGATAGGACCAAATATGACCAGATATCAAGGACTTTTTGGCATGGACCAAATGTCTGATGGACATTTTGGACAGAACCAAGTGGTCTTGCAAATATCAAGAACATTTTGGCATGGAGCAAATGTCTGATGGATGTTTTGGACAGGATCAAATGTCTGCTAATCATTAAAATTATGATTTCTGAGGTTCCTTTCCTATTAAATGTATGCAGTTAGAGTTTTGGTTCCCAGCTTTCTTCTGCTTTGTTCTGTTGTCACTGGATGAAATAGCTATAGATTTATAGTGGTGGAAGTACCAGAGAGATCACTCGATCCAATTTTTTTACTTTCAGAGGTGAAAACTGAAAGCTAAAGATGGTATGTTACTGGCCTGAGGTTATAGGCTAAGGTAGGTCCAGACCTGCAATAGATTTTAATGCTTCTGTCACTTTCTAGCCCTCTCTCTACTCTTCTCAGTGCCTCAGAAATCATTTCAGTGCCTCTTCATTTTCATGAGAACTCTGATCGCTAATTTAAATTGTAGAATGCTGACCACGTTTGTTCTCACCTTGCTTGCCCTACAAAATGGTACTTTAGTGTCTTCTCTATATAATTTCCTCCCCATGCAAGTTCCTTTAATGAAATTCTTTATTCTGGGAGCTCAAATACCACTTTGCAATGAAATACTAGCAAATACTCTATTTAAAAAATATTAAATCTTTTAAAAATTGTTGTATTTTTTTGGTTAGTATTTATGACCTTCTATCTGAATTCCCCTGCTGCTGCAACCCAGCCTCATCTGTCACTCAAGGTGACGCCTTGAGGTCCTGGGTACTTTCTCTGCTTTGAGGCCTTTGCTTGAACTACACCCCTCGGTTAGTTCCCATCCCCAACATTCTGCCAGTGAAAGATGGTATCCTCCTTCAGGATCTCTTACAAAACACATCATCCTCATTTAGATTTCCTCAATCTTCTAATTGATCAATTTCATGTCCATCAACTCTGAATATCAACTTGTGGTAAAATATTTATTTCTGTTGCAGTGTGGTATATTTTATATTTTATATATTTATTCGTTCCTTGTCCTCAACTATCCTTAAGTTGTGCAAAGGTCTTGGATACTTATAAATTTTAATGAATGTAATGATACTAACAAAAGCTATTATCTACTGTATACGTTCCATATTTTGAGGACCTGAAAAGGGTTATGTATCTATTAGCTCACTTAAGTTTCACAACAATCCCATGAGGTAAATACTACTATGAGTCCATTATACAGAAGAGAAAATGGAGATACCAAGGGCATAGTTACCCAGCAAAGAAGGGCCAGAGGTAGAATTTGAACCAGGTAGTGTCAGATGAAGTGGTCTTTGCATAAAAGAATTCAATACATTTTTAACAGAACTAATGGACCTATTTGCTGTTCAAATTCTTTAACCTGTGGGATTTTCTGTTTCATCACTTATAAACACAAACAAATTCCTTAGAAAGGGTATGTGAGTTTATAGAATGATCAAAAATCAAAGTAAATATACTCTCCAATAGGAAACTCTTAAACAGTACGATTTTGTTTTTTCAATAAGAAAACCAAATATAAGATGCAAGAAATTGACATTTTTCAAAGCAAATTTTTAAAGTCCTTTTTAGAGAAAATACAAGACTTTTTTTTTCCCATATGGTTGTCAAATTATGGTCCATCAATTGACCAAATCATGTCCCCTGCCTGTTGTTGTAAGTAGAGTTTTCTTGGAACACAGCCGTGCCTAGTCGTTTCCATATTGCCTATGGCTGCTTTCACCTTACAATGGTAGATTATCAACCCTTTAAGGAAAGTTTGCTGGCCCTTTTTCTAGATAAAAGAAGTTTTATAACTTGCATGTCCTCTCTCTTTATACAGCATTCCCTTTTGGGAAAATATACAAATCTAAATGTTCCTAAATTTCTACACTCAATATTATATTTGCATTTTCAAGAGGCATGCAAAGTAATACTGGGAATCTTTATGAACGTTCTAAAGAATATGAACCACAAAAAGGCTAAGGGACTTGCTCAAGCTCATTACGACAGCTGGAGCTTATGCAACTTTATTGTACCATCACACTGGTTCTTTTTAACAGTTTATAACTGCTGTATTCCATGCTTCCATTAAGCTTATCTGCAATTTCAAGAAATAGTTTATTAAAAATCGCATATGTTTACTTTTCTGGGTATCTGTAAAACCCCATGTATTAAATAACATTTTCTTCCCTTAGATTCCTCACACAAGTAAAAGACTTGTAATCCTTAGGAAATAGCTGTGCATTCAATTAGGTATTTTAAAAATCCACATGTTCTTTTCGTACTTAAACTGAAATATTTTTAATTGTTTTCAAAAGTGGAACACATGAACACAGTTTTCTCTGTGTGCATATTCTTTAGGTTCATGGTTAACAATATTGATTTGTATTTCAGATAACGTAGAAAGTATTCCTTCTGTTAATCCACAGCACAGAATTTTTTTGAGTGATGTTTCTGCTACCACAGCATCCTATACATTTCCTGATATACTTCTTATAATGCTCTGTTAGTCAAACTATCTCTTTGTCCATATATTCAAATGAACTGTAGAGGTTATTAACTTACCCTTGGCAAATAGATTTATTTTTCTAAGATAAATGCTTTTATAAATTCAATGTGTGACAGTTTTATTACAAATTGTAAATAGAATACTCTGCCAGATTTTTATGACAGCCATCACTAACTCATTTGGGCCCTTATTACATTTCAAGCCTTCATGTTCATGGATACATTTTTTGTAATCACTAGCAAGTCTATTTGGGGATGTTGAGGTTTTAAATTTTAGTGTTGGGTTCATACAACCAGCCCTTTAAATAGTAACCAAGTCTTTTGCAATTTGATTATGTTATCAACATTAAATTTAATACTTATATTTGCAACAGTCTTTGTCTATTTCTGTTCTAATGTGTTTCAAGTGATAAAGTTGTCACAAGTGATAAAGTTTGTAAATTTACCATTATCAACAGTTATTTTAAATTCTATCAGACTGGTGTTTTTCTTTGCTTGTATAATATGATAAATATGGGATTACAATATAATAATAAAACGTTTTAATGATTCTTAACATTCAAGCGAATATGTGCTTAATATTAAAAAGGAAAGTTATAAGGGCCAGGCCCATGGCCAAATGGTTAAAGTTCCACACACTCTGTTTCAGCGGCCCACAGTTCACTGGTTCAGATCCCCAGTGCAGACCTACTCCACTCATCAGCCATGCTGTGGAGGCATCCCACATACAAAGTAGAGGGAGACCGGCACAGATGTTAGCTCGGGTGAATCTTCTTCACAAAAAAAAAAACAAGAGAAAGTTATATTAATGATGGTCACTCTATACTCTTTACACTAAGAAAAGTAACTCACTATCACTGACCTTTGGCAAGTCACTCACCTCTCTGCCACTCAGATCTATAGCATGATGTCGCAGAAGCACCTATCTCCTCAGACTGTCCTAGGTGAGATACACTCCCCTTAGATTGTATAGGATCACATTAGATGAGATATACTCATAAAATTCTAAACACATTGACGTGAAACTCAGCAAGAGCCTTGTACGTTTTACCAATTACCATTAAGAAAATGCTATAAGCTACTTGTTGGAATTGTTTTCCTTAACAAACTGTGGCAGTCAGCTTGAGCTGCTCTAACAAAATACTACAGACTGTGTAGATGAAACACCAGAAATTTATTTTCTCACCATGCTGGAGGCTGGACCTCCAAGGCCAGGGTGCTAGCAGAGTTGCTTTCTGTTAAGACCGCTCTTTTGGCTTGCAGATGGCTACCCTCTCAGTGTGTCCTCACGTGACCTGTCCTCTGCACACACATCCCTGGTGTCTCTTCTTCCTCTTATAAGGACACCAGTCCTATTGGACTAGGGCCTCACCATTATGGGCTCATTTTACCTTAACTACCTCCATAAAGGCCCTCTCTCCAAACATGGTCACATTAGGGGTTAGGTCTTTAACATATTAATCTGAGGGGAACACAATTTAGTTCACAGCACAAAGTAATATTATTTATTGTCTTGTCCTCTCTTCAATTTAAAAGAAGTTTTTAAAAGTATAAATTCCAAGTGGACTGCCTATTCAGTTTATTGACTGATAAGGTAACAGATAACCCCAAGTCTTCATGGTAAATCAGAAAACTTGGAATAATGTATTGAGATATACACACATAGAAAGTTTTTCACACAACTCTCCTTAGACTCTTACTCCCACAGGTGATAGTGTTGATCTGTCAGCCATTTGTTGGTAGGAATTCAAATCAGAGATTTGGTTTAATATTACCTGAATCACAGAAACATTGAAATTACTGTTACCCCATTTTCAAAACGGAGCTTACAATGCTGACTTCTCACTTCTTGAAATTCTTTCTGCCCTTGCTTTCGTGACACTCCTTTCATAGGTTACTTGTCCCTTCTTAAAGTTTTGATTTCATACAAGTATATGTAAACGAGAGTCTCCCAATGGACTGTGAACTTTTGAGGGATAGTCACAGTATATCTTTATACTATATATCTTTTGTATCACTAACACATAGTGCTTTTTCTAGTACATACATACACTCACTAAGTTATGGTTGAACGAAGGAAAAACTGAGTAAATGAAATGAGTGAATACATTAATGAATCCATGAATGTAACAAGCACATTATCTTTCAAATGACCTAAAAACCAATGCTTGGAATCTCCCTACCTTTTTGGAAAGTCTAGTGTTTTCAAGTTTTCATGCAGCAGTGGGATCTATTTAGTTTCTCTGCTGTATATTTTACATTTCACCTGTTTTCAAAATACGAAAATCAGCAGTTACCTGCAAGTTCTTCCCATATTGGAAAATTGACATAGAATATTAACCTAACTATGATTGTCTGAATTGGAGCTTCTATTGAAAGTGATTGATCTTCCGTTCTCTATTCACAAAGAGATTAAAAGGAAAAAAATCAGAGTCTGGGTGAAGTTAGACGACTAAAGATAGTAATAAGGAGGTTGCAAGAAATTCTTTGTACTAAAGTGGAAAAGGCTACTATTGGATTTTACACAACCCTTTCCTTAGATGTAGTGAAAAATTGGAATTGACTGTCAAATTGCTGAAAGAGTTTAAGAATAGTTCTTATTGAAGTCAGGATATGTCCTAGGTGATTTCTCAGAGGTCATTTCCACTTCACTTGTGTAAACATTGAAGTAATGCTTCAAGGGAACCTCAATGGCACATAAGTGCTTCACTTCTGTTGGCTGCCGAAGGGAAGATTTAAGACAACCAGACTTTTAAACACACATTTTTCCTCTGTCTGGAACTGTGGTTCTCGTCACCTTTTTTTTTTTTTCTATAATAGGCACTGCTCAAAGCATGACACATTTCCATAGATAACCCCAGTATATGTGCTACAGCAAAGATAAATTATGTCCTCGAGTTTGGTACAATTTCCCACACTGTAGTTGAGAGAACATGAACTCACAGTAGACTGTAGGCATGTCATGGGGTGGCATCACACTGTGCCTGACACCTTTTCCTAGATGACTCCTTCCTGCCCCTCCCCCATTTCATTTTTAAGAATTTCTCCTAATTTTTCTGGACACAGCTTAGATTGGTGTTTTATTCAGCATTTTACTTGAGCACTTTTTGTACTACCTAACATATAATAAATGTTGAATAAATGATGCTAAATATATCCTTTAAAAATATGGAAAGAAGAAAGGCAGGCAGGTAGGAAGGAGAAAGGGAGTAGAGAGGGAAGGAGGGGGGAAAAATAGTATTCATTTCATTCCTAGTGTCTAGTAAATGTGGAATAGTTCAAGGAATACTACACTTAGAGTACAGAAACTTAGATTCTACTGCCAGATATGCTATTTGAAAGCTTGGAGACCTTAGGCAATCAATTTTCTTTATCGCTGGGAGCTTCAGGTTCACAAATAGTGAAACAGAGATAGTAGCAACTCGTTTGCCTGCTTACCAGAATTTTTCTCATGCTGAATTGAGGATGTCCTTTGAAATACTTGGTGGATTTTCTTCCTATGTAAAGTGTTAGGAATGCTTCCCTTATTATCATCATCTTGAAAGCCACTGATAGGTGGCTTATCAGTCTGATTATTTAAAATAAGCTTGCTTATCTTTATATTAATATGAAAATGAACCAATCATTTGTGTACAAAAAACAAAATCAAAGCAAAAAAATTCCAGAAACTGAGTATGACAGGGAAGACATTTTGAATTGTGTTCTTCCTTGACTTCAAGAGTTATTACTTAAAACAAGGAGTGAATTAACTTACTATGTTTTTGATTTTTAACCATTGCTCCTTGCTGAGTGCTATGTCTCCGCATGGCAGCAAGAACTTGTGTACAAGAAGAATGAAAAAGGATCTAGAGACTATCAGAACCGGGAAGGAGTGGGATTTCTGAAAGTAATATCCACCTTTCTGGTAGGGGTCTAGCCTCCATTGCAGATCATACGTGTCAATGCCAAAGCATCTAGTAAGTTTAAGTAAATAAATAGTATCTGTCACTACAGAGCTCACACAACCTGATCAATGAATGATTTTTATTGCCTGATATAGGCAGAAACTCCAATCCCATCCTCTCTTTCTAATATGTCCAATTAGGCTGTGTATGCATGAATATATGCAGCTGTAAAATATGTCGATTCTATAGCACACTGAACAGCACAGCTTCCCCCTTTTTCTCTGCTTTATTTTTCTCTATCCTCTTTCTCTGTCTCTCTCATCTGTGTGTATTTCGCTGTCTCTCTCTGTCTCCCTCTCTCTCTCTCTCTCACACACACACACACACGTACACAGAGCCTTTATTCCATTGAGATGAGCTACTCAATCTTTGCACTTAATGATAAAATCAGACTCAATAAATATTGCCTCTTAAAATATTTCTGAAGTGACTAACTTGCTTGTCTCCAGAGAGACAGCTCTGTGTACAAAAACCTATCTGGATTTTCTTTTTTCATCTGCCATTCCAGTTGTCTCTTTTTCTGATATGTGTCATTTAAAATTAGAATGTGCTCCATACATCCATATTTCTAATAATTGTGTTGAGCTTTTCAAAAGTCTACATAGGCTCTATAAATATAAGTTTTTCTGACATAACTCATGAAAGTACGGATTTACTGCAATGCCTGAGGAGAATGTTGACTCACAAGGACAGAGATTTTCAAATTAAATGCTTCTTGTCCTGATATTCAGGTAAACTAGCACTTGTCAAACACTACAATCTCTGGTGTAATCTCTTTTTTTTATGCCTTGGTAGAGCCATCTCTTTACCTCAAGTCAGGAGTCCATATAATATATCTGAGGAAAGAAGAGTTAAAATTATGGACTACCAGAGATTACTAAAAATAAGTAGTTTTTAAAAATATTTTCTTATTTTGAGACTGAACTTTTTAAGAAAATTTACATGAGTAAGTGTTAGAGCTCTCTGCTAATCAGGGCAACCCCTTAGAGTGGGACTCACTCAACACAGTTCTGACATGCCAGCAGGATGGCAATGGTGGGAGATACATTTTTTTTCAGGCTACTGTGCTTAGAATAAGGGAGACAATGCCTCTCAGTGTTGGGTCACTTTACTTGTATTTTCAGCAGTAACATTCATAGGGAGCAGGGTTTTTTGTCTTGGCTGTTACTGGTAACAAAAATAAAAGAATTTTCAGAAGTAAACCTGAAGTTAAGTGACGCATTTCCCTATACTTTACAAATTGATACTTTTTGAAGAAGTTTGCCTATATGTTGTAGATTTATCTATAAAATACTTTGTGATTTTAATATATGATTTGCTGTGAAGAGAGGTTATTTCTTAATCTCTCTTAGAACAAGTACACTAAGTTTAAAGAAATATCAATATTATTTAAGTGTATATCAAGAGGCACTGTTTTGTCTAGTTAGTTCACATGCATTCATTAAATGCTATATTATATATAAAGACCTGTGCTATTGGAACTTACTAAAGAATTTTAACACATACTCTTCCCTTTTTATATAGGATTTGGGTAGTTATTTAACATAGCAAATAATTGCACTAACTCAGTGCATTTTAACTGAACAACAATAGATGCAACAATAATTGTACTAATTAGCAAGTACTATGTGAGAGTTTCCATGCTAATTACTGTGCTTATATTAATATGAGGTGGGTTCAAATACTGCTACCATTTTACAGATGAGCAATCCAAGATTTAGCAAACCCACAGTTACAATTCAAGTAACCAATGAAGCCAGAATTCAAGGCCAGGTCAGTGTCAATTTAGAATCTGTACTCTTAACCACTGACGTAATTTTATGTGACTTGTCCAGAAAAATATAGAAACACGTTTATAATCCTTAATCCATTATATATATATATGTACCTCATGACCATTGATTGTTTCTAGCCATTCCTTTTATGTTCACTAAAACAAAAATGAGAATGTCAGATTGTTTGAATACCATGGTTTTTTTCCCCATGCACAATTTCACTGAAACTAAATTCCATTTTTTTGAGGAGGATCTACATATAACACCAGAAACACTATTTGACAGCTACAAAGCTCAATCAATGAAGTTATTTGGCACCATAGAGAATGTTTATCTGAATTTAAAGTAAAGAATAAAAGGAAAAGTCATTTGAATTTGTTTGGTAACATGACTAAGAGGTCTAAGTGCAATTAATGCAGTATCCAAACGATCACATTTTAATAGAGGGAAGAAGAATAAAGCCTTAGAAGAAATGAATGAAATTTTGTGTCTTTGATAACAAGTATTTTCTAAACATATTTCTAAAAACATAATGTTGGCTTTCACTTTTCTGCTATTCTGAATCAAACAAGATTATAAAATATGTGAGTTTCTAAGAATCAATGTGATACGGAAGGAAGGCATAGACCTCATGATTAAACAACGTGGACTTGAATCTTGCCTTCCCCAACCCCATAGTGTGCCCTCATCAGTTTTTTAAGCAGGAGCAAATTGCCTTTCCTGCTGAGAGCCCTGACTTCCTCACCTGTCCCCTGAAAAGTTGATATGAAGATCACTGGAAGTAACAATTCCTGGAAATGTTGGGCAAGATGCCCATATAGAGCAAGTGCTCAGGAAAGGTTAGTTTTCTTTCCTTTCTGCTGTGACCAAACAGATGTGGGGCATTCTTGGGTAATGGAATACAGATATGTTGCATATTCACTTTTCAAAGGAAATGATAAAATTTTAAAAGACAATCGTCATTCTACCTGTTCCTTAAAATCAGATAGTCTACACCTCAACCTCTGCTATGTAATTGTGACTTTCACAAAGTCATTTTACTTTGTGACTAATATTTCTAATCTACAAAATGAAAAATTTGAACAAGGACCTTGCCAGTTCTAAAATCCTATAATTCTAATACTTCCCTGGATGAAACCACAGGCAGAAATGTTATCTCTTCAATCAGATATTAACTCATAATTAAAGCACATAAAATTGAATGTTAATTGCATCTTGTTCTTTAAAGACCTATTTTCTGGACAGTCTGCAGGAGATGAATCCAAAGAATGAGGTTTAGCATTTTAAATACACAATTCATTTGGCATATTCTCAAATCAGAAATTGTTTTTACACAATAAAGGCCTCCTGTAAATGACTTCCAGAGGTTTCGGTTATCCTGAATTAATCACTCGCATAGAGTTTCAGAAGCACTGTATTTATAAAATGTAAAAACAAAAAAGAACTCAGGAGGCCTATTTTTTTAATTGTTTTTTAATGATGTTCTCATTTTAATTAAAAATCAAACGTGTATAATTTAGCCACATGAAGGGATGCTGATATCAGATAATTAACATATAAGTAGATTTTGCTGGTAACTTAAATATACGTGTCTTAATTTCATAAGAAAACGCTCTTAACCCAATAAGCAAGGGATTTCTAAAGTGTTTGAACCATTTTAATTTAACTTTGTTAAACTTTATGTTTTAGTTATTCATGATTTAGATGAGATAGAAATATTCTCAACATGGCATTTTGAGATAAATTTACTTGAAATTCAATACTGCTAGAATAGGGCAGAAATTACCTGTCTGTCTAGAAGTACAAAATCTAGTACAATAAATATTAGCCACATGTAGCTATTTAAATTTAAATTAATTAAAATTAAGAATTCATTTCATCAGTTACACTAACCACATTTTATGGGCTCAAATAGCCACATAGTTGCTACTCTACTGAACAGCACAGATATGGGATGTTTTAATCCATGCAGAACGTCCTATGGGATGATGTTTTGCATAAACTATAAAATGAGAACATTTTCTGAATGTTTCCATATTGGAATTGTAATTTTAATATATTTTTTAAAACTTCTATTTATAGGTTGTCCCTATCATTCTAGTAATCTTTTTGTTTTTTGAGGAAGATTAACCCTCAGCTAATGCCTGCCACAAATTCTCCTCTTTTGGCTGAGGAAGACTGGCCTTGAGCTAACATCCATGTCCATCTTCCTCTACTTTGTATGAGGGGTGCCTGCCACAGCATGGCTTGACAAGCAGTGCCATGTCCGCACCCAGGATCCAAACTGGCAAACCCCAGGCCGCCAAAGCAGAACTTGCACACTTAGGCACTGCACCAGCGGGCCAGCCCCTCCAATAATCTAATTTATTGTAATTAAAAACAACAGAGTGTTAAGTAATCAGAACTTAAATTAAGGGAGACTTACTGATAAGATTTAAAATATGATTTTTTAAAATCTCATTGACAAAGGGACAATGCCTTACCTAACATTGAATGGCAAAAAAGTTGTAATAATGGGATGATGATGTTCTTGTGTCTGGGTCTGTGTGATTCATATTAGTGTTGTCAAACAGAAATACAACAAGAGCCATGAATGTGAGCCACATTTAATTAAAAATTTTCAAGTAGTCACGTTAAGAAAGCAATAATAAAAAATGAAATTAATTTTAATAATAGATTTTATTTAATCCAATATATCAGAAATATTACTTTAACATCGGATCCACATAAAATTATTAATGGGATATTTTACCTTTTGTTCATACTGAGTCTTCAAAACCTGCTGTGTATTTTACACTTAAATGTGTCTCATTTTGGATTATTCACATTTGTTTTTCTCGCCAAAGCCCCAGTACATACTTATGTATCCTAGTTGTAAGTTCTTCTAATTCTTCTGTGTGAGCCGCCACCACAGCATGGCCATTGACAGACAGGTGGTGTGGTTCCACAACTAGAAAACGAACCCAGGCTGCCGAAGCAGTGAGAGTGCCGAACTTTAATCACGGGGCTATCATGGCTGGCTCTGGATTGGCCAAATTTTAAGTACTCAATAGACACATGTAGCTCATAGCTACCATGTTACACAACACAGACTTGTATACAGTTCAAATCAGCAGACATTCGTTTGTTCACTTATTTAACAATACTTATTGAGCACATGTTAGAAGCTAAGTACAGCACCAGATGACAGGGCGCAGCCATGTGTGACATTGCCTGCACTCTTAGAGCACTCCCAGTCTGGTGCAGGGCATCGCACAAACACACAGGAAAACACAGCATTGTGTTTTTGACAGTTGGCTGAAATACTTCTATATCAAAAATCCTATTCAAGGTCCTCAGCAAATACAGAAGAAGAAAAATTAACCCAATATTTAGAGTGTTGATGAAAGCTTCTAGAGGAAATGTCTAATTTAATACTTTAATAATGTGTATGAATTGACCAGGAAATGCAGGTTGAGGATGCAGGAATGAGAGAACAGAATGTCCTCAGAGGGAAAGACGTATAGAAAGGAGGTTTGTGTGAGGATGTGTGTGTGTGTGTGTTTGTGTGTAACAAATAGCAAGAGCCAGTGTGAGAGCAAGGGATGGTCGAGGAACTGAAAGAAGCCTTCCATAAAGTTGGAGGTTCCACTCTGTGCATGGCAAATAAACAAAGGAAGGAAGACAGTCTCTTTCTCTTATTGAGATTGCTGTATCCATTATGCTTAAATTAATATCTAACCACATATTGGTTGGTAAGGAGTGGAAATAAACGACCAGTAGTGTGAAATGAAAGAAGCAGGGAGTGAACAAAATCACTGTTAATAGGGAAAAATTAGAGGATTACAAAGTCCTCAAGTAATTGCCCTTGGATGCTATTACCACAAGTCAATGTGCTTTCATCAATAATAAAATCGTTAAAAAATTAGCAGTGTGCTTGGTATATAGAATGATGCTTCTTGCCTTCAATACAAACCTTCAGTCAAAATTCCACCTTCAGTCAAATAATGAATGCCTAACATGAAGGAATTTAATTTCCATAGGATGGTTTTTATTGTCATATATAAGTCCATGAATAGCTACATAAGTAAAAGTTAACAACAGGCTTCTTGGGATGAATATTCTGTACCCTGGACCACAAGAACAAATAAATAAATAATAAGTCCAAGCCATTATACTCTTACAGGTTTAAAGTTACAATTTTGAACAGGAAACACATTGGATCCCTGTGATTGCCACTCAGTAGCCCAGTTTTGTGCAATCCTTTCCTGGCACTGTACGGAGATTACTGGATCAAAGCATCACTCATCTTAATCATCATTAAGAGGTAAAGGGTAAAATGCAATATTGTCAGGCTCTCCATTCTAATTAATGATAAAGTTAAATTTTTATGGTTTAATAAAATCTGCCACAGAGCAAGAGTAATTGGGTGAAGAAAGTAGAAATTGAAATCAGATAGAATTGAGGCTCAAAAATGAGGGAAAACATTGTGATCGACGAGATATATATCTAAAGATCAAGTTCCATAAGTTCTTCATTTATTATAAGGAATAGATTCTAATATTTTAGCCACAATACTCCTAACCTTATAGACACCTTCAGTAATTGCAGCTTTGCATTCTAATGAGCTGGAAAATCACAAGTACATTTCTGTCTAACTTACTGTATTGGTTGTTGTTCATGGTAGCAATTACACTTGTAGAAATTGTTGTTCTTGAAACAGAATTTTAATAGATTTGCCCTAAAATAAATATCCTCTGTTTTATCTTAGATACTACTAAGCATCATCTCATCTTGTCAAGTCAGTTGACATGGGGACAGAAGGTTTTGAGAAGCCAATAAAAATAACAGAGCAGTGAGAGAAAAGTACAAGTTTGTCCTGGCATTTATTTTAAAAGATTTCCCCCAAAGTAAAAGTTAGAAAGCATCTGGAACCTGTCATTCTGTGATGATAGATTTGAACAAGGAGACACATGTACGTGTCAGAAACAGAAATAGTTCTATGTTCACGATCTGGCTGTCATCAGATATTTTCAGGGAGAAAGGGGGAGAGGTATGGGGTTTGAGAATTAGGAGGGAAATCCACCAATTTATTTTGGAGAGAATGCGAATGCCGCTAATCCTCCTTTTATAGGTTTACTGATTGAGCTGCTACCCTTATAATCTCTTCCTCACCCTAAGCCACTATCCCATTCCTAACCAATGCCTGGGAGATAAAGATGATACTGAGGGGTACCTGTAGGTTATGGGCTTACTGAAAACAAGATGCAGAAAATCGTCCCACTGTTTTCCAAAGATGTATTTAAATATTAATAATGTTATTGCAGCTAACATTTATGTATAGAAAATCTAAATATATATTTTAATTATTTGTATATATATATACATGTATGTGCTACATATAAGTAGACATATAGATATATGGATATGGATATATATGATATGTGTATATAATTCATATGTCCGCATTTATGTGTATAAACGTGTGTTTGTGTGTGTGTGTATATGGTGACCATTCCAAGGTTATCTTATTTTGGACAATTTCTTCAAGTCTCTACTTAGATTGATTTTAGGGGAGATTCCAAAATAAGTTGGACTTGTGTAGATCAGCTATCCAAATATAGTTTTGGTATTCATATCTCCATTATAATGTACTCTTCTTTCTACAGAAGCCCAATTCCCTTGTATCACATTAAAACACTCTACTATGGGATACTATTCAGAATTTAACTTCTTAGATCGTGTTCTAAAAATGTTTCTCCAAATGATTCCACATACCAACATTCTTTACTCAAACTTTATTACTGAAGTAGGTCTCTGGTTTTTCTCTGGCATTGGACTTTCCACCACTAGGACAAGTGAAAAGTAAAAGGTATATTTAGTCAAATTTGTTATCATGTCTCAGAAATAACCTTTTATTGGTGCCTCGTGTAAGTGAAGAATAAGAAGCTTATTCTTCAGCTAGAACATAATGTGCCTGATATTTCCACATATGTGAGGGCAGGAAGGTTTTCTTTCTGTAATCAGTAAATAAGGAATTCCACAAATGTAAACACAACAAAGTTTAAGGGCCTGTAATTTATCGAAGGATGATAAAATGCTTTACTAAGTGATGTTCTCCTGAGAGTGTCAGTAGTTTCTGTTTTAGACTCAGTAAACTGAAGCTTACCATAGACATCTCAAAATTATTCTCTCCCTTGAACAGGCATATAAGTAAAGATTTAGAAGAAGAAAAACAAGATGACAGAGAAGCTCCATAAATTCAGCAATTCAATCTTAGTGTTGATCTCTACTACAGTGTGCCCCCTCTCTTCTGACCACTCTTTCAAGGTGCACTTTAGAAACGTATGTGCTTATTGCTTGACTGTGAAAGCTCCCCAGGGCTTAATCTCAGATCTTGACTTATCATTCTCACTACTGCTTTAGGTATCCCATCTAACCTTGGGATTTAAAACAGCATCTCTCTTGGGGCCAGCCTGGTGGAATTGCAGTTAAGTTCGCATGCTCTGCTTCAGTGGCCTGGGGGTCGCGGGTTTGGATCCCTGGCATGGACCTAACATCACACATCAAGCCATGCTATGGTGGCATCCCACATAAAATAGAGGAATATTGACACGGATGTTAGCTCAGGGCTAACAAAAAAATAAAATAATATAAAATAAAATAAAATAGCATCTCTAAGTTGTTAGTTCACAACCCTACTGCCCAGTTTTGAGGATCCCATACGTTATATCCCCTCTGCTTTTGTAACATACAAAAAGTTCCTTTCCTGGCATGTAATAGAATGTTACAAAATAAGCATGTTACTGAAAAGCAGTCTGCATTTCCTGTTGAAAGTAGTAATCTTGCTATTTATGTTTATTCAGGCAGTCATGAAATATTTCCCTCGTGATATTTAGTGAGAAGTACCTTCCTACTATAGACAGAATTGGGTCCCCAAAATACATATTTTGAAGCCCTAACCTCCAATATGACTGTATCTAGGAGGCAATTATAATTAAATGAGATCATAAGGGTGGGGCCCTAATCCAATAGGATGTGGACTTGTAAGAAGAGGAAGGGATCTCTCTCTTTCTCTTTCTCCACCAGATGAGGACACAACGAGAAGGCAGCTGTCTGTCAGGCAGGAGGAGCGCTCTCACCAGACACTGAATCAGCCTGACCCTTGATCTTGGACTTTCCAGCCTTCAGCGCTGAGAGAAATAAATTTCTGTTGCTTAAGCTACTAGTCTGTGGTATTTTGTTAAGGCAGCCCTAGCAGACTAAGACAGTTCCCTCTCCCAGCCTGGATTCAGATCTTTCTCTAGATCTCTCCCAAATGGTCTCTTCTAAGTGATTACTTTTATTTCTTTTCAGAAACAGTTTTATTTCTCAAAGGTCTTCACAAGTTTCACCTGAAACAGCAGGCATTGTATTTACTTTGAACTCCTTCTCAAAATGTCTCTCTTTCCCTTAGTGTCTGGTTCAAAATCTTACCAAGTCAGTGTCCATATAAATAGATGTCATTTTTCTCTATCAATCTAGCAAAGATTCTTTAATGACACATTCTGACAGTGTGGTACAGGGGATTTTCTTATATTCTGCTGCTGTGAGTATATCTGGAGCAGTCCTGGAGAGGTCTGACAGTTTGGGCTAGAAGCCTTAAATACACTTTTGTCTTTTGATACCGTAATTGCACTTGTAGAATCACCTTAAGTGAATGATGCCAAGAATATTTTCTAGGCAAGAATGTTTGTCATAACAAAAATAATAAATCAAACTGCACGTCCATCCATAAAGAATGCCAAAGGAGCTATGGCAATCCGCTTGGTGGGATACTATGGAACCATCAAGAGCATATTTACAAAAGATGTTTTATAATCTGAGGAAATCCTGACGCTACTATTAAACATGGATGCGTACTATGATTCCATAGATTTGATTCTATAACCACGTGGTTATGTAAGTGTGTTTGTAAGTATTTATAGGCGGAAGACAACAAAGAAATTTTAATAGTTATGATTTCAATTTTCATCTTTAAGCTGTTATCTCTTTTCTGGCTAATTTACAATAAACAAATCTGACTTATAGAGGTAGAAAACAATCAATACTATATTTTAAAAATGTATTCACAGGAGACTTCACAGTACTTTTATACATATCATATTTGCTTTCTTACTAATGCAGAATAATCTACTTACTATGCCTGAGATTGCTCTGAGTTCTAACTTTTCCTCCGTATGACTTTGCTTACATTGCCTCCCTTTTCTGGGAAATAAAACATTTCCTTATATACCAGACTATTCCTCCTAGTATCCAAATTGCAGACACAAGTAATATTCTCTGCAAAAATATTCCAATCTCAAACAGTATGATTCCCTTTTATGACACATTTTAGAGAGACACTTTATTTTCGTACCAAACATTGTTCACATACAATTATGAGGGTATGAAAAGATCGTTCCTGCTGTGTATGAGATTGTTAGCACACAGAATTGTTTCTTAGGCTGATCCACAATTCAAAGAGTATGTGTTCTCTGGTCTGTACCCCTCTGGAGCTCACCTAATGCCAGGCCCCGAGAGGGCACTCAATAAATATTTAATTGAATGGACTGTTTGAAAGCTCTTCAAGACCAGCCCTTTAAAGTTACATTATATGGTGAAGGTTCATGGATATAGTCTTGACATCTTTATATCCTCATTTTACTTGCATTGAATTTATAGCAAGAAGAGTGGTATGAATACTTCATAAGTGCTTCAAAAGTAATTTTGGTATATTGATTAGAGACTCTTTGCCTACAGGAACCATAGTTGCATTTCCAACTGTTGTTTAGTTGTTGTTTTGTTCCCAGGAGTACAGTAGACTTGTTCCGTATTTTATAACAATATGTAATAATATGGTCCTGTATTTTTACTCTTTAGAAAATATATTTGCCATTTAAAATGTCAGTCATGAAGGCATAAATGAGAAATAATAAGTGGTGCATTGTTATACCCTTATTCTCAGTTTTTGAGAGTGGCACAGTTGGGTTGACTGAGTCACTTGAGAATCATAGCAAATTGGCAAAATTCTACTGGAAGAATTCAATGAAATGTGAAATCCAATAATGCTATGAAATTGTTTATTTTCTTTTAAAAAATAACCAGTCATTATAAATGCATGATGTCTGTAAATGAAGTCGGGTTAGGGTTACATTACTTTTTATGATTGTTACTATGCATGTTTTCTTGCCCATTGGAATTTCAAAACTCTGTGCTGACTAAATCATTTTTTAGCACTTTCATTTAAAATAATTTTTAAAGCAATGTGGGAAGTCTTCAACATTTTTTTTTAATTTTTAATACCAGGTAATGGGCCTGCCTTGATGAGTGATAATTCTTGCTGGGTATCAAACCCATTTTAGTTTCCAAGCCTCGTGGCAGTAACAGTGAGCAATCACATTGTAGATTATTTCACATCTCTAGCTTAAGTGCACTCTATGCTTTGCAAAAATCTCAGTAAGAAGACATACATACTTAGGCTTCTAGTACCAACTTTACTGTCAGCCTTAGGGTGAGAAGATAATAAGGTGGAAGTCTAGCTCTTATAGTTTTATTTTATTGAAAGGAACCCTGATTGAGACATGTTTATGAGAACAAATAAAATCTGAGCCAAGTTCTTTCATTATAAAACTTAAACAGACTTTTAAATTAAAAAAAAAGAATTCGTGGCCCCTGCCATGGAGCATTGCACCCTTGTTAAGAAGTGGAATAGATTGCAATAATTCCTTCAGACACATGTAGCCTCTTTCTTCAGTAGGTTAATTAGAGGTGTATTAAAGAACCACTGGAATTCCTTACCTGTCCTTTTAAGGATTATCTCAGGAAACAATTATTTGGTCTTGACAATCTCATATGCAGCATCCTACACTGCAAACTCTAGTTTAAGATAAATATTAAAAAATATTTACCCTCTCTAGTTATCTCTTAGGCCCTGGCAGCATTTTGATATCCCAATTTCAATAACAACCATTCAACTTTCCTAAATAAGCTCAGCTTTAAAACATATATGCCTTTACTTATAATATATGGATCTTCACTCATCTAGCAACATAGAATAGCTACACTTGAGATGCTTTCAAGAGTGCATTTCTGAATTCCTTGTCACCCGATTCCCATTTAAAATTTAATAGGCAGAAACAGCATTAATGACAGAGTTCCTGGAGGATATGCAGTTCACCTATTTCTCAAGATGTGCTAAAATGCAGAATGCTAAAACGTACTCTTGGCCTCTTTATCACTGCAACACAGTTTGCTACAATGCCATCAGCCTCTGTTTAGGGTTATTTTAAAATAAGAAACAACACTGTGAAACTTGATTATGTTGGTTTAAGGAGGTTGAGAAATTTTCTCATTTTATTACACAGAGTTGTCTTTATGAAAATGTTATGAAAAGGTACCTTTCTTGTCTTAGGTTCTGTTCTTTAAGTAGCAAATGCTCAACTTTTACTTTATGAAACTTGAATTTTGTAATGACTATTTCCCACTTTTTGCAATGACTCTTAGAAAGCTTAAACCCAAGTAAGTGGCTCCATGATCCTAATTGTATTAGCTTCAATCCAGATTCAATTTTATATCCTTGCTCTTATTTTCTGTTTACTGTGTATTTTCACCATTTTTTATTTTATAAATTTATAGGTATTTTGGGGTATCTTACTAAGATACTTCCAAATATTTTTGGCGCAAGGTGGTGTGTAAACATAGAAAAACCTTTTAGGATTCTTTTACCTTGGCAGTAGAACTAATTCTTAATGCTATTTCTGGGATCAGAGATTCTTTTCTGTTGACAAGTTTGCCTCTTTCACCTTTAATTATTGTTATGAGATTCTGGTCTTTTCCTGATGTTGATAGCATTTCTGATCATTCCTTTAGAGCAGAGAGCACTCCAGGAAATGCACTGCTGTAAAGAATTCTGAGATAAACTTAATCATCTTAACCTGCTAAAGGCATCTCCCATTGTCTTCTTTCGGTGTATATTTGATAGATACAATCCATTCATTTTATGAAGTAACCAAGAGGATTATCCATTCATTTTCCACCTTCTTGAGTCATTGATTCACAGCTCCTCTCAGTGTGCAGTAACAACCGGTCTGATCTTATACAATTTTTCAATTGCTTTCTCAAAAATATAATTTGGTCATCAGATCCTGTGAGTGAAAAAAAATCCTGAAAACTCTCAAATTTTACATTTAGCTTCAAAATTTAATTTGATTTGAAGGGCCCTGACCTTTTCCTTCACTGAGTTCTTTATCTGATTCCATCTCACCACGCACATTGGCATTTCCCCTGAATTCCCACTGGCGCCTTTTCTTACCTGCCACAGTTATGCTGCACGGATATAACTGGTGGTGTTTTTTTTTTGAAGGGCTTAAACTCTTTCTAGCCACATCAAACCACAATCCAATCTCACTATTGAAACTGGTCCTTTTGTTTTTCTGTTGCTCCTTTCAAAGGCTCTTAGGAAATCATTTTTGCCCAACGATCCTGTCCATTCTATCATGCTTTCTGCAGTGTTATGTTTGGAGAAATAATATTTGAGTCCAGAGGCAGGTCTGAAAATAACAACCAAGTTTAATAAGAGATCATTTCAACTCCTGTGGGACAAGGAGAACTTTCTTTGTTCAGAACAAAATTTTTGGTTATTTCCTGCTTGTGAATTCTATTGAAAAATCCAAGTAATCCTTCACTGGGTAAGGGCTATACGCATGTCATATATTAGAAGATTTTCTAAGTTATAACTCTTCTCACCCATCCTTCTTCTAGTTTCTGTATAAAAATGATTTGATTGCAAACATCTAATTCTAAGTAATTTAAGAACATTGACTTAATTATAATGATGGTGCTCTGGTACCAGATTAAATGGAGTAGTGAAAATTTTATTTTTATGTATCTATAAGAAGAAGAACACATCAAAACGCTTTATCACCAGCAGACCAGGAGTTAGAGAAGATAAAGCCCCAAAGTTGAAGATTTATTATATTTTATTATCATAAATATTTAACATTTAACATGTAAACATTTAAATGTTATTATAAACATTTAAACAATATTTCAATGTTAAAGACCTCGGGAGATTGAAGAAAATAAAATTCCAGAGCATGAGGCCATTTTCACTTTTAATCAAATATTACTTCCTTTTGTATTAATTTTAAGAGAAAGGGCATGAAAATAAGAGATTGTCTTTTTTTTAAAGACAGAGAAACTAATTGTCATATTGTACAAGAAAGTTAAAGTTAGAATGTAAACTTATTGACTCTCACAAGTTAGTCTCTAATTTAATCAAACATTGAACTTAACCTTTCTCTCAAACTCCCTTTTCTTTCCTTTTTCCTTATTTGCATGTCTTAAGCAGAATCTTCTCTACTTTTTTATTCCCTGCCTCATTAAGCCCACTTCCTGTCATGTTTTCCATGTACTTGTGTACATGGCCTTCCTTCGTACTCTCAGTTCTATCCCAGTACTGTTTAATGAGAACTCATTAATTGTTCAAGATTTACTGAGTAATTACTATATTCTGGGCACTGCCGTAGGCACTACAGATACAAAAATGAATAATATATAAACATTTCCCTTAAATAGTTCACAGCCAATACAAGTCATAGGCATACAAAGAAATAATCATTATATAAAAAGATATGTGAAATAGTGAACAGACAGAATGAACAGACAGCATTAATGTCACTTCCCATTTAGAGTATACTGTAGTGCGGAGCTGGAAACAATCATTGGAAGAGGATAGAAAACATTCACAAAAGAAACAATATTTGTTGAAGTGGATTGTTGCCTGGCAGAGACAGGATGTAGGCAACTATAGAAAAAAATAGCCTAAGTTAAGGATCAAAAACATGAAATGTCACAATGTGCTCAATGAATTGCAGAGTTAGCTAGAGGGCTAGTGCATAGCTTTTGTTGGGAATGGACCAGGAACCATAAGAGCAGTCCTGGCAGAGGGATGCTGTTTTATATCACTTCTGTAGAAGATGGAAAATCATTAAAGAATTGTGATTTGGGAGGAAAATTGCTATATTTTAATTTATATTAAATGTATTATATTATAAAAATGTATTTATATTATATTTTAATTTCTCACCATCACTTTGGCGACAGTGTGGATGATGATCAAAAGGGGATGGGGCTGTACAGAGCATGGAAACCTGTTAGGGAGCTATTGCCAAGTCTGGGAGAAAGATTTTGAGATCTGATACAGAGCACTGGGAATGGAGGTAAGTGAATGGTTGAAAGAAATGCTTACAATGAGGACTATATATGTCTTGAGCGTTGTTTGCTTATGGAAGACGTTGAAGAAATATAATGTAGGAATAAATTCCAAGTTTCTAGCTTATGTGGGTGGTGATGCTAATAAATTAAAATGGAGACTTTTGTTGAATATATTGTCGCTCACTAAAATTCCTTCCTTTCTCTGCAGTAATTTTGTATCCCTGACCTGTTGATTCACTGTGGCCATGTGACTTCCTTTGGGTAATGAAACATGTATGTTTCTCTGCAAGGAGAAAGCTTTAAGAGCGGGCACTTGATTCACAAGGTTTTCTTTCCCTTCTGCCATGAAACTGGCAATGTTCCAATGGCCATTACTTCATCCACCTAGATCCCAGAATCAAGAGGAGATGCAACAAAGCCCTCACTGGCCAAAAATACACCTTTCGTCTTCTCAGCCACTGAGATATCAGGATCATTTGTTATTGTGCCATAACCTAATCTATCCTGACTGATAAAGCAGAATATGCCATAAGAAAGGAACTTTGGAAAGAAGATGATTAATTCAGTTTTGGACAGGTTAAACTGGGCCTTGAGGAGGCCCTTATATTTATGGCATTAGAGAATTCACAAGACATATTTCCATTTCACTGCTCTCTCTATTAATTAATTATTCTTTTCTTGGTGGTTTGCTCATTGAGAGGTGGCACTGCATAGCGTTGCATAGTGGTTAAAAGTATGTTCTGTAAAATCACACTGCCTGTGTTTGAATCCCAGATCTTTTTTTTTTTTAGGATTAGCACTTGAGCTAGCATCTGTTGCCAATCTTTTTTTCTTCTTCTTCTTCTCCCTAAAGCCCCCCAGTACGTAGTTGTATATTCTAATCATAGGTCTTTCTGGCTCTGCCATGTGGGATGCTGCCTCAGCATTGCCTGCTGAGCGGTGCCATGTCAACCCCCCGGGCCCGAACCGGTGAAACCCTGGGCTGCCGAAGTGGAGCATGCAAACCTAACCACTAGGCCACTGGGCCGGCCCCTGGATCCAACATCTTTTACCTCAACATTTTTATAATTCAGTTTCCTCATCTATAAAATAGAGATGATAAAACAATGTACCTCATAACATTGCTGTGAGAATTAAGTAAAGTAAAATACATATCTGCACCTAGAATAGTGTTTGGCTCATGGTAAGTGCTATGTAATGTTACTTTTACTATTTTTATAAAGATAATTAGATCTTTTCAGAAAGCAGGTAGAATATGAAGATAGGTATGCTTGTAAGGTATTTCACTCAACAGAGCAATTTTAAAAAATAATTTTTCTCATTTACTTTAACGTGCGATTATCTTATCTAAGTATAAAAAATGTGTCTTAAAATTTGATTTGCTCATTGGCCCTAGTAATGTACATGTCTAGTCATTGTGAGATGTGAAAGAATTATTTCAAGACTAAATAATTCTTTGAAAATGACATTTGATCAAAGAAACATAAAAACGTCAAATGACTGATTAAAATAAGGAAGGATGTAACATGCTGTGGAAAAACACTGAAAGTTATTCTAAGGGCCCAGTATTCTGAATTTCTGGCATTGCCCATTGGCTTCTCATAACTCCATGCTCTGCTGCCTTTCCCCTGGAAGCCCTGTGGTCTGGTCTAGAGCAGGTTATCACAGTCAGCTCTGCCAAGTTTGAAACTTCCACCACAGAGAGAACGCAAAAATCTCTAGGCCTGAGATCTTCTACTGCAACTAGCAAAATTCTGCTTATATGTATATATAAAATATTTATGCATATACATGTGTTCCATTTGTGATGCAGTATAACGCAGTAGCTAAGAGGATCAGAACCATGTTGGCTGGAGTCAAATTCCACCCCACTATTAACTAGCTGCTTGTCCTGTTTTTTTGTGTACGTTAAAATGGAATAATAACAGCATCTACCTCTTAGATTGTGAGGATTAAATGAGTTAATATATAAAAAGCAATTAGAACGGTCCCTGCCACAATAAACATACTCCGAAGTTAGCTGTAGCTATTTGAAAATGGTTCTTCTGCCAAAAATAATAATAATAATTTATTAAAAAGTTTCTAAACCACAGGAGATAAGTTTCTTTCTACATTTCTCTGTCTTCCTTCCTCATTATCCAAATTTAGAACCACTAGAATACACTGCATACTTATTTTTTAATTGGTTTGCTCTAAAAAACAGTCCAGTTAAACATGTTAGTTGAAATGATGAGGAAGCAAGCAGGCTAGAGAAGGTGACATTAGTAGGCAGGTGACATTGTCAGCACCACACAAATCAGCTCAGGAAGGTGGCTGCCTCCACCACCTACCTGAACACTGCTGTCTACCAGTAGAGACGTGTCTACACTTCCTTATCCTTCACTATTAGAGGAACATTTCAATTAAGTCTTTAATAAGAGGCTGTAATGGATGGGGTAGTCTGTCAAACATGATGAGAAACAAATGTGTAAGATGCAACCTTTGCCCTTAAAGCATGTAGCACCTTTGGCCCACCTATTCCCCCCTCCTACTTCCCCCTGCCCTTTGGAAAGGACCTGTGAGGGCCATCAGGGGCCATAGACAATGTAGACAGTGTGCTCATCCAAATGAATGACCTGAATATCAAGCTAAAATAAAAGCACCAGGAATGACTAATGAATTACACTTTCTAAACAAGAAAGGAGAAGCCCTTCGTGCTATTTGGAGAAATTCAGAGAGAGGGAGAGAGGGAGAAATTTAGAGAGAGGGAGGTAATTTTTAATTATCTGGGGATATAATTCCCCTAATTTCTTTCTTTCCTTTTTTTCATTTTCAACACAAGCTTAACATCATGTTTTTATTTCAATTTGCATCATTGTAGTGGTCCGATACCCTGCCTTGTTACCCATAACCATGGTGAATAGCAACACTATTTAATGATTTTTAGAAAATGAGATTTCTGAATGTCGTATGTCAGAAAGTGCTCAAATCTTTTCTTCAGATAGTATTTGTTTAGGATTTGTTATGACACTAAATTTTTAAAACCCATCTTTAGGTTACAACTTTTTTTTTAATGAAGCATAAAACCCTGAGGTATTATAGTTCTGTCACCAGAGAAAAGGAAACTGTGCAAGAGTATTAAACTACAGGCACTCAGGAATAGCAATAACATACAAACTAGAATACACGGAGACTCACAAGCTCCCAGGAGTCAATCTGCTTCTTGTCTGCCGGCATGTGTTATTATGGGAATTAGAATGGGTGCCCTTCTAAAGGGCAAAATAAATGTTCAGAAAAATCAAACATTTTCATCAAATCACTGAATCTAATCTCTCAAATGACTGAGAAGCATAGGCAGGGAGCCCTTCCCTTGCTAGGCAGAAATGACACTAGAGGCCAAAGGGGCCAGATTGAACCAGAAACTCTGCAGGTCCATATGCCAGGAGGTGAGTCAGAAAAGGTGTTACATGCAAGAGGGAATAGAGGCAACAATTCAGGTTACAGTGCAGGAATAGGGTTTTGAATCAAAAAAAATGAGAAGGAGCTAAAAAGCATGTTAAAATCAGACAGAGATGGGGAGCAAAGCATGGACAGAAGCTGCTGTTCTAATTGATCCTGATTGATTAGTTAGAGGATCGTTAGCCAGCAGTTGTTGCTTTTGTGAGCTTTAGGGACGTGAACATTTGGTTGGGGGGTGGCCTTGCTAAAATGGCCAGGACTAGAGGAAGCACTTCTCTAGCCTCAGGATCACCTTTCCAAGCTTTGGCAGGGTTAGAGTTTCCTTGGATTTACAAAGTCAAGGGCATGTGTCTTTTCTTTTGGGTCCGTATTCTTTCTATGACTCCATTTTCTTTTTTTAACCATGGCTTGGCTTTTCTTTCACATATACAACTCAAGAAAATTTGGAAGAAAAAACCTCAAAACCTCAGTAACTCAAAACTACAGTTTATTTCTTGCCTATGGCGCACAGGTAAGGGATGAGCAAGGGGGTGCAGATGGCTTTGCTTCCTAAATCACTGAGGGATGTGAGATGGCTGAAGTTCCACCACCCTGTAGCTATATACTCTCTGAAACATGAGCCCTCTACTTTCCTGCGGCAGGAAAAAAGAGTGGAGTGTTCCGTGCATTTCACTGCTCAGTCCAGAATCGATACATGTCACTTTAGCTCACATTCACATTTCATTGGCCATTTCTAGTCATATGGCTCCACTCAACTTACAAAGGCCTAGGAAATGTAGGGAACAAGTGAAATATTTGGTGAACATTATCGTCTCTGGCTCAAGTGGAGGACCAAATGGTACTGGGAAGAGACTGTAAGAAAGTATATTGATGGGATGGATCTGTTTGATGGAGTAGCTTAAAGAGGGTTATCACTGGGCTGATGGCTTTACTCACTTTAAATGGCCCCAATTAGCCATTGTCCAGTTTTTAGCCAGAAGTCACTTCCCTGATCATTTCCTCTGATGCCTTTTCATGATTTATATACTTTCCTTTTGCACACTGGAGTCGATCATTCCAAGTGCCTGTTCTAACACACGAGGGTGTGATGCCTTACCATATTGCATAGCAACTGCAGAGCTAGAATCTGTTTTGTTTTTCAAAAGTGGTGTATTGTGGCAGGTGGAATATTTGTCTGTAAAATGTACACAGAATTAGAAATGCTTTTCTTGAATTTTCACCTGGTCATTAGCCTTGCAGGTATTAGCCAATGGTCAAGTGAATCTAGACAAAAGCATGTGCACCCTGATTACGAATTTGGTGCTTCAGTGAAGGTTAACATGAAAGTAAAAACTGTACTTATGAAGAGTGATTTTTGCTCTGTTACCGGAATGAGTGGTGGTGCCCCTAAGACCTATTATTTCTAGGCAGGTAAACTTTCCCAAACTTCTCTCTTGCTGAAGATCAGAGGAGGAATTCAGGAAGCCATTAATCCAGATGGGACATTTTCATTCAGCACGTGGGGGATAGTCTGTCAATAAGGTCAAGTCTAAGTTACTTGCTCAGGTAAAGAGGCACTTAGGAAGGGTTCCTGGGCAGCCTATAGGATCTCAAATCAAGAATTCGTTGACTTAGACTCATGCACTCCACCAATAACACTACTTAGACACAGTAACTTAGATTCTTATGCTCTTAATTGAAATTGCTTTTTGAAAAAGTGTATCTCAACCCATAGATTAATTTCCCTTGTCTTTCTCTGATCGAATCAGTGGTGATTTGGAGGAGGGTGCATTAGCCAAACATGGTTCTACCAGCCACCACGACTAGGCCCTCTTAGAAGGGATGTGGCAAAACTTGCTGGTGCTGGTGTACAATCTCTGCCCTCAAGAAGTTTTCATTTCTCTGAAGCGTATCCGGGAATGAGGAATTATAGTATATTGTTGTAAATACCATGGCAGATGTACATCCCTGTTTTCCACAGCTGAAAAGCCTGTACTGCAAAATGGAGTTATTAAAGAATATCCTGTATGATTCAACCTTTAAGGAATCATTGATGAAGTTAATGTATACACCATCACGTTAGAATTCTGTGTGTGCAATTTGTACGTCTTCAATAACTTGAGGGAAAAGAGAAAATGCAGTTAAAAAGTTCTCGTCTAGAAGATGTTAGAAGCTGAATGACTTGTATCTGAATTCTAAATTTGCCACCTAGGATGCCCTTCATTGCTGCTTGACTTTGACTAAATTATCTAACCTTCCTGAACCTGTTAGCTTATCAAAATAATAATAAAAAAGTGTTGAGATTCTACAATAATCATGCTGTTTTAGCTTAAAATATTAGTAATTTTCAAAACAGTATCAAGGTAAGGGATGTTAGTATAATACTGGACTTCAAAGGTCTTTCAAGGACTGTCTTGCTCTTACTGGCCTTGGAGCCAACTTTACTCCTTAACCCCATTGACAGACACTCAGAGAAGAAAGCAATGTGGCGATGGAGACAGAGATTTGAGTGATATGGCCACAAGGCAAGGAAGCCACGAAATTCCAACAGCCACCAGAAGCTGAAAAAGACAAGGAAGAATTCTTGCCTACAGTGTCCAGAGAGGGCATGGCTCTGACTTGCTGGCACCTTGATTTCAGACTTCTGGCCTCCAGAACTCTGGGAGAATAAATTTCTATTGCTTTAAACCACCAAAATTGTGGTAATTTGTTATGGCAGCCACAGGAAAGTAACGTACCATCACTATGTCTTTGCTCAGTTAATTCCCTCTTCCCTTCCTCCATTAATACAAATTAGAATCCTACCTACCCTCAGAGAACCTGTTTCAATATCACTTTCTTAGTTAAAACCCTTTAGTCCTTCCTATCCTCAGCAATAAGGATTAATTTCGCCTTCCTCTTCTCCCTTGGCGTTTTATTTATATGTCTCTTAAAACATTTCTAATATTCCACTATTTACCTTTCTATCCTGCATCAGTGCCCACCTGATTACTGGAATAGAGTCAGCATTACATAAATATTTCCTATGTAACTATGGAACTGTGGCCATTAATCCTAGAATAAGGCCATCCTTTGAGGAATTACATATAGTGCCAGTGCCTAACCTCTCAAACTTTTACCTACTTACTTGAAAGTCACTTTGTAGATTCAGTGTCTTAAAACTAGGTGAATGGATGGCTTGATGGAATAGAAGTGATAGGAAAGGAGACAAGGTCAAAAACCAACTTTAAATACTACAGTTACATCAATGCCTCATTTATTAACCACATTTCTCTAAAAACACAATTGCCACATTATTTTTATTTATTTACGTCATACCTGGTTTGTTAAAATAGGAGGTCTGGGTTACATGTTGTATGATTCCAACTATGAGGCATTCTGGAAAAGGCAAAACTATAGATACAGTAAAAAGATGGCTGCCAGGTGTTGGGGCCAAGGAGGGACAAAGGAGTGGAGCACAGAAGATTTTTAGGGCCGTGAAAATAATCTGTATGATACTGTAATTATGGATAAATCATTATATGCTTGTCTAAACCGTTAGAATGTACAAAAGCAAGTGTGGACTCTATTATAAACTGTGGACTTTGGGTGATGATGACAGGTCAGTGTAGGTTCATGATTGTAACGAACGTACCATTCTGATGGGGGATGTTGATTATGGAGGAGGCTATGGATGTGTGGAGGCAGGGTGTATGTAGGAAATATCTGTACCTTCCTCTCAATTTGGCTGTGAACCTAAAACTTCTTGAAAAAACTAAAATCTTGAATAGTAATAAAAAAATGCAGGCGGGTGAAAAAATGTAAACCTTTAAGGAATATGTCTCCTGAGCAGAATTTGAGGCACCAGAATAAGTCGTTCAGTGGCGTATCTCCTTGAGCCCTTCAGACAGTTCACAGAGGCAATTAGCTAAAATATTGGGTATGTGGGATGGTAGACAAGAGGGTCTTAGGTGCAAGAATCCAAACCTTCATGTTTTCTAATGCTACGCAGAAGATGCAACTCTCCTTGTATAGATGAGGAAATTATGGCTGTAAACAACCACATACTTTTTGAGACCAAGCCACTTGGCCTCTCTGAAACTGGATTTCATCATCTGTAAAAGGAGCCGTTAATGCACCTACTCGGGAGACTGCGCATCCCAAATCCTCTTTAAAAATGCCTCCCATTGCTATGCCATCCTTGTTCTAGAATGCTCCAAATCCCTGATGACCTCTAAGAGACACTATTGGACCTCCCAAATGTTAATTTTTATCATGTGGAAATTCCTCTTGTTTAGGTATACTGTAGCAATATTCTGCATGCCTAGAAGTATACCCAAGTGTCAAGGTATGTCGCTTATTGCATACTTGTGCTTGAATATATCCTTTAAAAATCTCTTTTTAAGATGATGCCTAATTACTTTTTTCCAGGGAGGAAAATGATGTTTATAACTTCAGCTTTAGGAACTGTATTTAAAAAAAAAAAAAACAGATGAAAGTACTTTGGGGGGAAAAAAGCTTATTTCTTACCTTTAAAAAATCCCACTTGAGACAAACATTAAAAAATATGTTTAATTCCCAAAAGAACATTTTGAAGAAAACATAAGCAAATGAAGGAGCATGCTAAGAGAAACTGTTTTTCTATGTAGTGCTGTACTTTCTTTCGGAATGCTATAACATATATTTTTTAAAGGATAACGGCCATTAAAGAAGACTAGGTACAACAGGCAGAGGTGGTCACATGGATTGTCTGACTTTAGTCACAAAGAGCAGATGTGGTTTAAGATGTACCTAAGTGCTGATCCCATATGGATGCCATCAGTGCCTGGAGTTAGTGGTCCCTGGGAAAATCCTCATTAATCCTAGGCCTGAAATAGAAAAATGTCTTTGAGATAATATAGGCGTCTCCAAGTTATGCCACCATGGAGGAACTACTTATCAGCTTGGGTCACTCTCTAAGTTATTTAATTGTTTAGCAAAATGCAGTGAACAATACTCTATGCAAAAACCTGTTCCAGGTTCTGCAAGAATTACAAAGATGAGTTAAATTGGATTGTAAGGGGTAGTGGTGGAAGAAAATAGGGAGAGGGCAAATGGAGAGGGAGAGAAGACAGTGCAGATCAGAGCGAGGTATGTAGCATGAGTTTGGATCAAGTATAAACCAGGGAGCTTGAGGTTCCAAATTAAGAGATGAGGTCTCTAAATTATGTCTCTAGGAACCTTATTCTGAGCCTCATTCTGGAATCAGGATGAGTTGAGGGAGAGTATTTGAAAAAGTTCCCCAAATAAATGATATGATGTCCCACCACAGAAGATATCACTAAGATGGATTCAACCCCATGGTAATTGTTCAACAATATGAAGTTGAAGAATGCACAGAAGGGGAGAATATTAAGAACATTAAGACCTAGAAGAGTATTAAGTCTAATATTCTTAGGGTATATACTGTCTGCTAGACATTTTTAATCTGTTATCTCATTTAACTTCAAAACAATCCCATGGGATATATATTATTATCTCCATTTTAAAGATGAGGAATATGAGATACAAAGTGATTAAATAACCAGGGTCCAGCTGCTGGAGTAGTGGAGCTAGAATTCCATATTCTTTTTATCACTATTGTGCAGAGTTCCCCAAAAGAGATGCAGTATCAAACTGTTACTGTTGTTTAAATTAGGTTTATAGCTAGATTAATGTGCTCAAGGTAACTCTAGTTTCACTCTCATTACTCAGTGTCCTTTGGGACATGCCTCTGCCAGGGCCAATCAACCTGGAGCCTCAGGTCTGTAGGTGGTGTTCTCCTTTAATCAATGTCCCAAAGTACTTGTACATCATTCATTTGTTTAACAAATATTTACTGAGCTCTTTCTCTGTGTTGGGTAAATAGTCAGATATTTTAGACACATAATCAGTGAACAAAACTAACAAATATGCCTGTTCTCAAGGAGCTTATATTCTATTTAGAGGGAGATGGGAAATGAATACAAAACACAATAAAGAAGTAAAGTAAATCGCATGTTGAAAGTTAATAAATGTATGGAAAAATGAAAAAACAAATCAGAGCAAGATAAGTGCTAGGAGTGAGGGCGGGGATCATGATACGTGAGTGTTCAGGGCAGGTGTCATTGAGAAGGTGGAATCTGAGCAAAAGCCTGAAGCAACTGTGGGATTTGATGAAGCTGAAGTCACTGATAAAGGGGCCATTAGGACAAACACTCTAAAGCAAAAGTGTCCAGATTCTTTAAATGTTCAGAGAGCCTGTACAACTGGAGCAGAGTGAGAAAAGGAGAGAATAGGAAAAGATAAGGTCAAATTGAATGGGCACAAGGACAGATCATGAAAGACATTCCTGGTCATTGCCTGGGTTTTGATTTTATTCTGGGTCAAATGGAGAGAGGATACAGAATATTGAGAAAAGATGTGATATGACTTCAGTTTTTAAAAGGTTATTCTGTTTGCTGTGTTGACAAAACACGTAAGATAGAGGTGGATATGGTTAAGGTAGAAGGACCTGTTGGTTGACTCTTGGCGATAAAAGCTGAGAGATGCTAGTGGCTCAGACCAGTATGGACGTAGTAGAAGGAGTGAGAAGTGATGAAATTCTGGATATTTTATAGACATCGATTCAACAGATTTGAGGTGGATTTCTTATGTGGATTTGAGAGAAACAGAGGATGTAAGAATCACTCTGTTTTTTTTTTTTTTTTTTTTTACCTGAATCACTGGAAAAATGAAGTTGCATTAAACAAAAGAAAAAGGCTGCAGAAACATGACTGGGAGGAAAGACCAGGAGTTATTCCAACAGGCTGGGTTTGAGATCCTTATTAGACTTCCGTATTAGTTGTCTATGGATGCATCACAAATCACCACAAATTTAGCAGCTTAAAATAACACGCAGTTATTAGCTCACATTTCTCTAGGTCAGAAGTGCAGGGGGTTCTCTGCTTCAGGTTACACAATGCCAAAGTCAAGATCACATTCAAACTGGCTTTTATCTGTAGGCTCTGGGAAAGAATCCATTTCCAGGATTGTTCAGATTGTAGGCAAAATTCAGTACCTTGTGGTTGTAGGACCAAGGTCCCTATTTCTTTGCTAGCTGTTAAGAGAGGGGTCACTCTCTAGTCATTGTTCTTGTTCCCTTCTTCTTCAAAAACAGTAACATTCCATCAGTTCCTTCTCTTGCCTCAAATCTCTCTGACTTCCCCATCTGCCTTCCTCTTCTACTGCCAGCTTGGGAAAGCTCTCTGCTTTTAAAGATCTATTGTGATTAGATTAGTTTCATTTGGATAATCTGTCTTTTTACAATACAAGAACATAATCGCAGGAGTGACATTGCAGTGGGAGAGGATGAAAGGATAAAGGTCATGGGGTCATCTTAAAATTCTTGCTACCATTAAATCCACGTGAAGATGTTGAATAAGCAGATGAATATATGAGTTTAGAGTTTGGGGACAGGTATAAGCTAGATTTGGTGTTCTAATTCCTGATGTCTGTCTTCCTCACATCCTCCTTAAGCAGCTGGGAGTGAGGTGGTGGGTGACACTCAACAAAGGGCACAAATAGAGCTACTGACACAGGTCATACATTTCTATTACTTAAAAATTGCCTAAAATAAACATTTCAGGGGGCTGGCCCCATGGCATAGTGGCTAAAGTTCAGGGTGTTCCACTTTGACAGCCTGAGTTTGTAGGTTCAGATCCCCAGCGTGGACCTTACCCCACTCTTCAGCCATGCTGTGGTGGCCACCCACATGCAAAATGGAGGAAGATTGGCACAGATGTTAGCTCAGGGTGAATCTTCCTCAAACAAAGAAAAAGAGGAAGATTGCAACAGATGTTAGCTTGGGGAAAATCTTCCTCAGCAAAAACAAAAACGAGAGAGAGAGAGAAAGAAAGAAAAGAAAAAAAACATTTCAGTGACTCACTTCATTGGGTGGATCTGATAGCAAAGTCACGCTTGCAGTGATAAGGACATTTCTGCCTAGAATGTTTGGTTGCCATTATTTTTAAGAAATCTACTTTAACCTCAATGGTAGACTGTGGCTGCTCCCTAAATCATTCATTCGTTCAATCCTAAATGGTGCAAACGATTCTCACCAACTTTAAGTAGGTCTATGTCAAAGAAAAATACGTTCAATACCTTTTATTCTGAGAAAATGGTTGTCAGATGTAGTACTCAAATTCAGCATCCACAGAAGCAGAATCCAGGCTGCTGGGTGAGAGATATATTGAGCATGTCTTCTGGAAGGAATAGTAAGTAGCTAGGAAGAAGGCACTAGGACTTATATCACTCATCATCTGGTGAATTAATTAATCTGAGGCTTGACTAATGGGAAGCTATTTTGCTGTTAAGGGTGATTAATTAACAAATTCTCCCACTTCGGAATTAATGCTTACATACGCATATATATGTATATTAATATATCAATGTGTGTATATAAATCGTGCTATTAGGCATAATTATTTAAAATATTATTTTCAGGTTATTTTAAAATGGTTTAAATGATTTAAAATAAAAGCAAAGAAATTGCCTCTTCCTGGAAGTTTCAGAGGCTAATGACTAGTCCCCATGGTCATATTAAATTGATATCCAACAGAAAAGGAAATAGAGCCAGGTGACTCTTTTCTTGTCAAAATCATTAGGCTTAATGCTAGAGGACATGGGACAAATGAACTGTAGAAGCAATTGTGAGCCACGCTTTTGTCATATGACATACTCTCCATCTAAGCAATGGGAACTAGGTGGGTGGGGATTGGAAGAGGGAGGGTATTGTGGACAACTGCCAGATCATTTCTGTTATGCTTAGCTCAGCTTGAGTTAGGAAGAAAGAAGAAATGAAGAATGTCTTGTGCTTTAGGATGAATAAATATTGTTGAATCAGATGTTAAGATTGACTTCAAAAAACTTAATAGCATCCAGAAATCTGAAGGAGAGTACTCAGATGATAATGAACTCAAAATATGTGTTCAAGAAAAGCAGATTATTTGGCTTGAACGTGATTGTTGGGGGTGAGACTCTTGAACGTGATTGTTGGGGGTGAGACTCACGGGGAAAAAGCAACTACTTCCTAATATTTGAAGGATTATCCTGATGAAGAAAGAAAATATTTGTTTAGCATTAAGCAAACAGTTAGGGTTAGAATGAATAATTGGAAATGAAGAGAACCTAAAGCATTTGAGATCAATGGAAGGATGATCTTTCTAAAAAAAAAAAAGATTAGAATTTTTTACTGGAAGTATTTACACAAATGCTAGGACACCACTGGTGAGGAATGCTTGCACTTTGTTTGTTATAAACTAGGTGATCTTTCAGCCTGCTCTGACTCTAGGATACTATGAGCCTAGAAAATAAGCTAGTTTTATTATAGGCCTTATCTCGGTACATATACTACTTCAGGCCTCTAAAATAGTAAGGGTTACTGTGTTAGTAGATAAACATTACTAGTAAAATTTTTTTGAAGATCTATCATCTATCTATCATGATATCCCATGTCAGACACTGCTAGTTTTTCCCCAAAACCTATTCTCCCTTTTTCTCAAAGGAATGAAACTCCATAATTTTCACTGGTCACATGGCTACCCGGAATACAGACTTCACCTTGTGACTTTCTTCATGGCTGGCTTAAACAAAAATATGGCCAATGCCTTGTAAGCAAAAGTGACATGTGGCAATTTCCCTAAATCTTTCTGAGAGACAGTTCCTTCCACCTCTGTCATTTCTGTCCCCCTTTTTCTTGTCCTCCTTGTTGCTTACATGGTGCCTGCAGATGGAGAGAACCTCTTGGATCCTGAGTTGTCTTGCAAATGGAGCCCATCCCTGATGAAGAAAGAAGAATGAAGGAGAATAGATCTTAAGTGTTCTAACCACACACACACACACACACAAATTAGCTTGCTTGTGGTGAATATTTTACAATGTATACATATGTCATATCAGGATGTTGTACATGTTAAATATATACAATTTTAGTTGTCAACTATACCTCAATAAATTTGGTTAAAAAAGATAGAAGGACCCTGAATCTATCAGAACTTTATGGAGCAAAACTCAACTCCCTGTATCTGGACTTTTTCATGAAAGAAAAATAAATTATTTTTTATAGTACTGCCATTTTTTGCATGTGACACTTACAACTTAAATGTATACTGATACATAGCTGTATAATAAACTTACAGCTATTCTTACGCAATTCATTTTACATTTCTTAAATATTACTTTTAATTTGTTTACAATTTATACTCCTTTTAAGCTTATATGTGACCTGAAAATGGTAGTTTATTTGCTTTTTTCAAAAAAGCAAATTAGCTGTGCAACAGTTGTATCTAGCATCTTAAACATTCACTATATAGACACTTTTCCTTGGGAGATCTACCATTTAACTGAACCAAGATTGTAACATTCCCGGGGTCTCAAGAACACTGGGGAGAGCCCAAGAAGATTCAACCATATATATTGATGGATGCTTTACAGAGACCCTCATGGGATTCTGCAACATTGTGAGTTAGTGACTTTCTAGCTCTTCAGCTGGAAATACTATTTAGATTTTATAGTTTTGTGGGAAAGAATATCCCATGTCAGAGTAAATTTATTATAAAAATATTAAAAAGAAATAATATTTCTTTAATAAACATCCTATTGATATCTCCTATAGATATAAAATGTTTGATGTGATTGATGCAGCATAGCCAATAGACCATGGCCAGCTTTTGAGCACTGTCCTTTAAATGAACTTTACATAAGCCCGAGAAAATATCTCAGATGAAGAAAAAGTATATTTTATAGGTTCGGGCATGTTTGACTAGATTCCAAGGCTTATTTTCTAGAAAAGCACTAGGACGTCTCTCCGGGACTCATACTCCACCTTCTTTGCAGAGAAGTCATGTAATCATTTGCAACTTAGGTTAAATATGAATTAATGTAGACCGGAAATTAATTTTTTGAATTCTCCAGACGTACTAAATTTCATTAAAAAATTTAAACTTGACTCTTACTTTATCAATATGTGTATGGACATAATGGACTGGGTGTTACATAGCAAACCTAGATAAGCTTTTTTCTTTTCAAGAGAGTTGTTGAACACTGTAATAGGGGTGCATGTCAGAGATACATGGAGGAGGTTTTTTTCAAAACACATGTGCTCAGCTCCCACATGTGACTTGTCGAATAAAAAACACAGAAGTGCATCCTAATGAACTCCCTTTTTCTCAAAGGAATGGAACCCCCCAGTTTTAGTTGGTCACATGGCTACCCAGAATGAAGACTCCACTTTGCCGCTTCTTTTGTAGCTAGTTTCAGTCATGAAATGTCTCCAGATGATACGAATGGTCCCACCAACATTTAGAATCACTCTTCGTGGCTTCCAATTAGCCTGAATCGAGGTGCTGACTGAGATCCTCCCCTTTGGGACACTGACAGGTCTTGGCACACTCTCAACTACTGGGAGCTATTAAAAAATAAAAATAGCATCACTCTTCAAAACAAGCTTACGTGGAGCAAAACATCAAGCTGACTTTCTCAGCTGAAGTTTTTAAAAGCATATTATGAAGTAAAACCACAACTTGGACCCTCAAAGAAAGACATATAAGGCTCCAGTTGATTTTTTTTATGAAAAGGGAACAATAAAAATAAAATGAAATATTAAGAATTCATTTGAAAGTTTAATTTACCAGCTTGTGCTGATCTCTATACAGATTCAGCCCCACTTTGTAATAGGATGAGAACTGGTATGCCTGGTACCCAGTGATCCTGAGGTACTGCAGGGATTTGGAGGGATTAAATCAGAGGGATTCAGAGATGTTCACTTTGTAGAAATCACTGCCAAAAAGAAAGGGGGAATCAAAATCTTTCTGAATATTTCTCAATAACAATGAAAACCAATGATTTCTTTCTTTTAGTTGAGTAGATGTTTCAATTAACCAGAGTTAATTTCTCAACCATACTGTAATTGACATATATACAGTACACATTTGACCTGGTACATATGTGACTGAATCTGTTTGACCTTGGCAGGAAAATTAATGTATATAGTATGTTACCTTAACTTATACAAGAACCGAAGGATGTTTCTCTTATTGAGCCTGTGGAATGATTTGTATTTACAGCGGAATGAGATAGAAGGGATGTGTCCAACATTTCACTGTTTCTGTTTAAGGAAAGCATGATGAAGAGAAAGAATTAAAACGTGTTTTTAATGTGACATTGAAACATTCAGATCTGTATTTTGGCTTGCACAGTCGAAAGAGAAAGTTGAAGAATTAGGGAGTAATAAAGTCATTAATGCGAACAATTTAGGTATGTACGTATATATGTATGCATGCATTGATGAACTTATCTGTGGTCTTTCAGGAGTTATCAAGCTAATAGTATAGCTAATTTACAACTCTCTCCTTCATTAAATCCCAACTAAAATTTTATTCTGATAGCTTATTAATGGAGTATATAAAATATTTTAATAATAGTGCAACCTGTGGTTAGTAGAAAATAATCACTGCCAGGTTAATAACAGGGAAAGTATTGGACAGCTAGGCTACTAAATTTGTTCAGATGATTTTCTCTGGTGTTTTGAGTAATGGAGGGACACTGAGAATTTTCTGGAAAAGAATGATTTTTACTAATACACATGCATCACTGGGCCCCTTCCAGTACTCTAGCCTAGTAAATCCACCACTTCTCTGGCCGGAAGTAAGTTGTTCAGGAGGATGAGTGATTCCTTGTAGGTGAATTGTAGTAGCAGAAATGAGAGGCTTCCTTTGAAGCATAAGAATATAAATAGGACATTTTACGTTGGTGTTGTAGGAGAGCACACTTGTAGTAAGTGTTCTGTGGTTATCTTGTGAGCTCCAGTCAAGAAGAGCATTTGTTCTGGCTACACTTAAGTGAAACAGCAGCCAGAGGAATCATCATCTTGTGGTCAGACAAGCTGAGGATACCTCAGTTTCTCAGCTTTGGCACTACTGACATTTTTGACCAGCTTATTGTTTTTTGTGGGGACTGTCCTGTGCATTATAAGATGTTTGGCAGCACCAATGGCCTCTAGTCATTTTATATGCTGGTAGCATACTCCAGTCCCCCACTGTGACAACCACAAATATCTCCAAACATCGTCAAAGATCCCCTGGGAGGAGGGTATGCTTGCCCTGGGATTAAGAACACCTGGTTACCTCATGACCAAACTCACAGAATTTTCAGAAAAGGGATCCGCTCAGTCTGTAACCATGTCTAATGAAGTAAATATAATTTGTGAACTTAAAAAATATATTGGTACAAAAACCAGCTAATTCTTTTCAAATGCTTAGTAACAGTTTTTGGTTGTTAGGGAGGTTTTATCTTGCACATTTTCAATCATTAAAAGCATAGCCAAATAGCTCATCTTACACCATTATTACCTAGTATCAGAGATTAGTGAGATTATATCCTTGTTAAGAAAATAAATAAAAGATAAGATGGTATTTATTGTGCATAAATACCATTAGAAATAGTAAGATGTTAGAGAGTGTAATTAGAATAGAATAAATAATGGTATTAGAATAAAAGTGAATACAATGGCCAACATACCTAAATCTTGCTTAATGGTGTCAAAGTGGGACAAATGTTAGCGGGTCAGACAAAATCTAATTTATAAAGCCATGTTTAAAAAAAACAGCTAAAATACTGGAGCAATGTTCCATTCCTCCTTGTATCTATTTTGCCACCAAATTCTTAAGGACATAAGCATCCTGATGATAGGGTCTTATTAAATCTTGTTTTATTAATCTTAAAATACCTAGCATTTTGCCTGGCTCAAAATATGTGACTATTAAATGTTTGTTGAAGTGACATATTCTGATACTCAATCTTAAAATTTGTTTCAAATTAGTCTCTATTTATTCCCACTGTTTTAGTTCAGTTTGCAAATATATCTTGCTTGGAATATGGCTATCTTTCTAAATGTTTTTCTGCTTCTAATTTCATTCTCCATCATACTGCAGTCAAAGATTTTTTTGAAAACTTATTTTGGATCATGTAATTTCTTTGATTTAAACTCACTGACTCCCTGTCATGGAGGGAAAAGCCTAAGACCTTTGGCAGTAGACACATTTTAAAATTTTAACCTAGCTCCTGCCTACCATTGCTACCTCATCTCCTGCTACTGCCCATGTGCTCAGATACCCCAGCCATGCTGTCTTCCTGGCAGTTCTTGGAAGGAGTCAGGCTTTCTTGCATCTCTATGATCATGCTCACGCTGTTCCCTCAGCTGGATTATCCTCTGCCTCTTTCCTGACTTGACCTAGTCTTAAAATATATACTCATCACTTGATTCTTAGACAAAAGGCCATCTTCTCTGCCTGGAATGTCCTAGCTGAAGCAAGTCTTTCTCCTATCTTTCACTGCACTTTGTTTTAATATATATTGCCTTTATATTACTCCCTCTCTGCTGTCTTTCTAACAATTTTTTATGACCTACATTAAAGCATTTATTATGTTGTATTGTAACTGCCCATAAGTTGGGTCTTGCTGATATTTTCTCTTTCCTCAGATTTTCCTTTGAGGACATGCAGGTGGTGATTTCCTGTCTTGGGGGGGGCCTTCTCTTGTACTTTCTCAGTCCTCATTCCCCCTGCAGCTACCAACAACCAGTGGAAGATTCGATGTCACAGATACCATAAGACCCACCGCCCAATTCTCTTACTTTTCCAGCTCCCCTGGAGCCCTATCTGCTTTCCACAGACCCATGCACCAGTCTCTGGAAAACAAAAGCAGAATGACAAACTATGAAGCCACCCACGATTCAAATTCTGGCTTTGTCATTTACTTACTATGTGATAGTGAACAAGAAATTATCTGTACAGTATAATGGATAATAATCATGGATTCATTTCACAAGGTTGTTGTGAAGATGAAATAACTAAAATATACAAAGCACCCAATTAGAACCTGGGACATATTGCATATGCCATTAGTATTTGCTATTCTTTTATATAAAGATGTTATTTAAGAGCAAGCTAGCTGAGAAAGGTTAAGAACACAGAGAGAACAATTTAGTAGAGAGCATAGCATAGTGATTTGCAAAGGCTCAGAGCTGAGCTGTTTGAGTTGAAAGCAGCCATATGACCTTGGATAAGTGACTGAAATTCTCTGTGCCTCAGTTTCTTAATGTATTAAATGAAGATCGTTATTCCTACTTTATTGGATTTTTGTAAGGATTAAATGAGTTAGTCCCTGTAAAGTACTTAGAACTTGTAATAAGTCAGCTAGTTTATTATCATGTTAACTGAGGTAGGAAGGCATTTCTACACTCATGCCTATGCAGAAGTTTCTCTCATGTGGACTGAACCTCCACTCTAAATTTCTCTTTTTCTTCAGACCTCACCTTTGTTCATTCTCTTTGGTACGCCCACCCATTTGAGGTTTCAGCTTGTCTCTTCAGGTATCTAGAAAGCTTGAGCAGCACTTCGTGTTTCAGCCAGATGACTTCTGGAAGAGAATGTCCTTTCCTCCATGAGCAATGATGATTTGGTTCCTTCAATCCCAGTTCAATTTCCCCTCCAGAGAGAGCTATGAGCTGGTGTTTACCAGGGGTCACCAAGAAGGAAGTAAATCTTGAAAATCTCATCTTGAAATTCCCTTAGAGTCAACCTTGTCAACTGTATCTCATCTTGAGAAAACAGTGCTTTTCCTATTAACCTCATTCTGGCCAGGCCCCTCAGAAATGTTTGACATCCCTACCAACATCCTTTTATCATGTTTAAACCCGACTGACATTTTCCTATTCCACCTAGGACCCAGGTAATTAAAAAAAAGAACTCATTAATTTTGAAAGGTTGCATTCTTTCTTTCAAGAGAACTGGAGCCAGTAGACAGTAAATAAGTTTGATTCTAGAATTTTCCTCAGAAGGTGATGGTGAGAGAGTTCCCTAATTCATTTTACCAACTTCTGTTTACATGCGTGTGAATGGAGAGAACAGGATCAGGTAAACAAGATGAAGAATGACAGGGAAAGAGAAAATAGAATTCTGAGATAAATTTGAACCAACCATTTTAAAGTATACAGAGACAACAAATTTTAAATCCAATGTTTATAAAATAAGCATGATATGAACTTTTCTCACTTCAGAAATTTTCAAATTAAACGTTGAATACAAATTGATTATTGTTTCTAAACTAAGGGATAATCTGGAAGTTTGTTTTGTGTCTCCCATTAACATCTTTGACAAACATTATTTGCTTTATAGAAAAGCAAATTTTAATAACTGTAGTTTCAAATTTAATATAGCTAATCTCAACAAGATAATTTATTCTTTTAAAAGTCCCTCTTCCGATAACATGATTTGAAAAGGGCAATTTATCCCATTTTGAAAGTGGTAACATCATAAAATTGGCGGTTATCATTATATAGCAATTGATTACTTTAAAATACATAAATGCATAATTCATGCATTGTGGCTCACTGATTAAAGGAATAAGTGGCCATATAGATAATACTAAGATGTAGACAGATTTCAAATATTGGCCAGAATGTTTTGATCACACTAATTCACTCCAGGCAGTAGAGACCAAATCACTTTGATTTCATTTGCCTTCCTCCACCTTTTCTTCATCCAGGGGCTCAGTCATGTGCCTGGCTGCTAATTATAACCACACCTTGGGATCAGTAATGTTTTCATAAATATATTCAAAAAAGACCGAGAGACAGGGAGCTTTTTGTATTTCCATGGTGATGTACACAAACAAATAAAAAATGTGCTTCCCTGGATGTGTGATTAGCACAGCCCTGATCGCATCTGTGTTGGTATTTCTAAAAGTTTGCTTACAGCGTTCATGGTGGGTTATTCGGGTGACAGAGAAATGCCCAAATCGACTGACTTTAATACAGAAGAGAATTGAAACTATTGAGAACTTGCCCTGCCTCTTTCACTGTCGGGGATAAAAATCTACACTTATTGTTGATCTTCTAATAAATATTTCAGACCCTTTTATGAATAATTAGTGCAGAGGCGATCCCCTTTTAATGTCACGAGGTGAAGTAAAGGAAAAATAAAATACAGTTTAAGTTCTGCGTCTTTTCCCACTACATGGGTGGAATCCTCGTCTATCCACACAATAGATTAACTACCCTCTGTGCATACTATATTTTGCTCAGCCCTTAATATTCTGAAGCGGGACTGAAGCAGTCGTTATCTGTGGCGGCTCCTGGGTGATTTTCAAACCCAGCACTACCCACCCCAGTGGCAGGGACACCGGCTTTCACTGAAGCCTTATTACTCTTAAAAGAGCAATTTGGTTGGTTGCACGGCTATTAGGATCACACAGCAGCCTGAAAGCTGTCAGTACAACTGCTTCTCATCTTTTTCACACAATCCTGACATCTTTTCTCTTTTCTGCTGGACACAGACATTACTGTTTTTATCATTTTCAATCAAGCTCACCCAGAACGCTGAGGAATATATTCCCACTGAAAGCAAAGTGGAGATCAGAAATTATTTTATAGCTCCTGGAGCAGGAACAGTGCTGACTGCGTGCTGAGAAGAGCTGGATCCGTGAGAAATGTAGCTTGGCTCAGGGCTTCATCAGGGAGCTGCTACTTCAGCTGCTAAAGATGGCAAAGCAACACCTACCTCTAGTTTTTCAATGATTAATGCTATTTTAATAACCGGGAGGGAAGAGGATGTGAGAAATTTTGTGAAATTAACTTGTGGAAATGTTATCATCAGAGAAAGTGGGGAAAATTACTAGGCTTGAACTTCTCTTCGTTCTGATGCTCTTTTTCTCTGGACCAACTCTGAGCAAGCTGACTCGGACCCCCTGGAAAGGAAAACCTTGGAAAGGGGGTAAGTGATGAAAGTTTTGTGTTAAAGATCTAAATGGAGTTTGCAAGGCTGGTTAATGGTAACTGGAGGGCAGCTCAAGGTAGAGGAACTGCTTCTGTTTGAAATCGGATTTTTATTTCAGGAAAGACGATCTGGGTTGTAGGTGGCTAGGAAGAAGAGTTTTTCTCTGTTATTGATATAAATATATTTTTGCAATTTTTGGCTTTCTGGGCTTTCAAAGCATTACAAGGATTTTTTCCAGCAGAGAAGATAGGGCCATATGCATGATGCTCTAGTGCAAAGATATGTGTGCTACCCTTAGGAAGCTGCATTATTTTAAAAAAGAAATGGATCCCGAATATGTTAGATCCTTGAATTGTTAGCAGATTTTGTGAAATGATCAGAGAGATGTCTGAGAATGGGCATGCTATGAAATGCACTGCCACCAACACTAATTTTCTGGCTGACTCTATCGGTGTTGATGTGCTAATAAAGATAAATTGCATTAACTTTATTGAAAAAAATCTGCTGAACGAGAGCAAGCCTTTCAGTACTTTGGAGTGTTGTAATCCATTTTCTTCTGCTGTCAAGAAATTTATTATGAGATGAGAGAGAATTTATGAGACTTTGAACCTGCCGTTTTGTAAAGTTCGGTAGATGATGCTTTCCTGTGCCATTTGTTTATATTAAACACAAGTTATCAGGGTATCTATGCTGGGAATGCTCTAAGCCAAATGATGCTGCAGAAATATCCTGTGAGAGACTTTCTGGACAGTGCTTGCATGTTTGGGGAAAAATCTTGATGGCAGATATCTGAGGATTTTGCTTTGCAGAAGCCTTCTTGTCACCTCGTATTTTTATCTCAGCTCTAGAAATGTGTTCTGCATCTCTGCACCTTTACTTTACTGTCAACATATGATGTGAGGTTAAGAGAAGCATGAGCATTAACAAGAAGTTTTAATAATTTATCGCAGCATCTCAGCAGGATTTTCTAAATACAGGAGCCCCTCCAGTTTGATCTTTCTGTTCTCCTTTTGTTGAGTTGAAGGTATTACAAATCTTCCACCTACCGCACCTTCAAGGGAAAAGTTCTAACAGGCACTTAGCTGAGATGGTTGGTGCAAATGTCCCCTCAAGGAGTGGAGCAGCAAATTATCTTTGGGTCTTGTAAATTATTTCACTACATTACTGTATTTCTTAGTGTTATCAATGGATTTTTTTTTCTTGCAAACTGCAAGCTGTTATTCATGTTTGCCTGCATGGCAGCTTTTGGTGGCTTGGGATCTAGAGATGTATGGTGTTACTGACTCTAGGGGATGTCAAGAGTGTTACCTTGTACTTTCTATATAAATTTTTCAAAGACAGTGACACTTCTAGCATGCAAAACTATCATTTCCTGTGATAAACTTTAGCAGTAGACCTCGGAGCTCAAGCTACCCAATGAGAAAGTTAGATAGCTGCAAGTTTGTAAAAAAATTGTTAACCTAGTCAGAAAGTTTTATTTCAAAATGCTTGCATGTGTTCCTAGGCGTTTATTCATTCCATGCAGCTTTAAATACAGATGCATTGGATTTCATTTGTAAATCAGGTCTGAAATGTTTCGTCTTTGAACATATGACTACTTTTTCCAATGTACTCTAACTAGCTCAGCTAGAAATTTGCTAGCTCTGCTGTACAATGATGATATGACTCAGTCAAGTTCAGGAACAGGCAATCGCAGCAACATATTTCATTTATTGTTAAAAGAGTCTTATGTATTTTAGAAAGGTCAAGCGAGTTAACAGGAAAACTTTAAATGTGTTGACTGTTCTTTACTTTAAATGATTTCCTTTTTAGTGCCTCTTTTTGTCACTGTATATGCATTGCATAAATATTTTCCGCAGATTCTGAGTTCCTGCAAAGTAGCTTTACCTTGATATGCACATGTACGTGTTGTAAATATTTATTCATGAGCTTGGCTATTGATGGTTGTGGGTTATCTTTCAGTGGATTGTAAAATTCTATTACTTTCCTCTTGGCATATTATGCAGTCTTTTTAAACATAGTTTTACAATTTTTCAACATTATTTTCTATTTCAGAAAGTAGGCATCTTCATTTATTATTTATTTAGAGTACTCCAGAGGTATACGTATGTATGGGATGGGGGTTGAAGGGGGAGAATGAGGATCCTTAAATTAAACACTATGGCCAGAGGCAGAGGATCAAGGTTCAAAACAAAATTTTAAAGAAGGTTAGTTACTTTTTTTATTTGTTTCATATCAATACCAATTCAAGTTTATCTGCTTTACAGAATGATCTTAAACACTGATGCTCTATTGCTAAAAATCCGGGAAAACATCATCATAACAAAACAACAGAGTTTTCTTCCGAAATGCTTTTTTTTTTTTTGGTACTCTGGTCGCCTATGTGGATTTGTCTTAATCTGATTGAGCAGCTGTCAACCTCCATATGGCAACCTGCCCATGCTGACAATTTCCATTTCTGTTGTATTAACAGGAGCCACCATTCTGAGACACGGGGTTATGGGGCAGGGCCGGGGAGTGGTAGCATCATAGATCAGTGAGACCCATGACCTGTGAGGAGTGGTACAAACAGCACGTGGCAGGGCAGCTCGAAATAGGTATCTGTAAGCAGACTTGTTAGAGCATTTGGAAAAAATGCTGATTATCGTTAGCTACCAAGGGATTTTTTAAACTCATCAATGAACATGAATCTCAAATATAGGTTAGTAGGCCAGCAAGTTTTCCCTCAGGCACATGCTTTTCTATTTAATCACAATATATGAACTCCTTGAGGAAGGCGGGTGTCGCATCTGATTAGTTTAGAGCAGAGCATAAGTGATCGTAAGTTTGCATTCATGATAAATTAACCAGAAATCCTAACTACACTGCTGACATCATCTTCATTAGGATTAAAGGACCTCATTATTTTTAATTCAATTACTTTCACTGGGAAGAAAGGCTAAAGGAAGTAAACAGCTCCATTCCAAGAAGCATAGCTTTACAGAGAAGTTTACCTTGTAGATGGTTAACACACATTTCAAAAAGGGGGTGTCAAAAACGTATCATTTTTAAAAATTTCTGCTATTGGAAATTAGAACTTAAGCGAAGTTTTCATATTTGTAGCTAGTGTTAAAGGTGAAAAATGGAAGGTAAATAAGTATAAATAGAAATATAGGTGTAAACGGTGTAAATATGTAAGGCGGATAGTCAAAACATTAAACACCTGGTCCAACACAGCTACTGACCAATCAGAGCAGCTGCTGATCAAACTAAGGGGAGGGGCCAACACTGACTGTCATTCATGCCCACCCACTCTTCCACTTGACCTTGACTCCATTTAAATCTCTTGAAGAGTCTGTCGAGTTCATTCAAGCATCTCAGTTATGAGTTAAACTGTGGCAACAGAGCATGAAGTTATCAAAACTTTTGACAATTCTGGAGATTCTTTTACAGATTGCTCATACTTGCTTCCTTTTATAAATTGCAGCAGCTGGTTGTCCATGTCTGTCTTTGCTAAACAAAGAAAACCTCTCTGTCAGTTAACCACCCCCCACTCTATGAAGGCTTAGAATGTATTATGAGCACAAGTTATCGCATTATCTTATTTCAATTTATGGTGCATTGAAGCACTGACATGGAATATTGAGAGTGCCATTTTAGACTTTATGTATTTATTTGTATGGTCCCATATAATATATTGACAATTATTTAGGAATATTTTGGAATTTGCTGAAGTTTTTTCTGACCTTAAAAGTTAAAAAAAAAATCTTAATTATGTGCAACAATCTATTACCCATAAGCCCGTTTTCACAACATTGCTTCTGAAATCTTTCCTAGTTACATAAGTTAGTGAAAAATTTACTTTATTTTCACAAGTATCTCACATAATCCAGTATTTCACATTCCCCATTATTGTGTAAAGAATAAAGATTTTCATTAATAAAACTTGAATACTGATGCTTTACTTTTTCACAAACACCAAAATAATTTAAGACTTCATCATTTGAAGACAAACAAATGGATCATTTGCCTTTGACATTTTTCCTGGAAGACTGCTGTACCACTACACTAGCCCTGATTCCCAATTCAAGTGCCCCTCAACCACATGCTGAAAGTTATATTTCGTCCTTCAAATGCCTAAGACATTTTGTTTCCATCAGGAAGCGTTAGCCAGTCTTTACTGTGCTTTATTGTTATGTGTATCCATGTATTATTATGTATATCTATCTCTTGCCACTTTGCAATTTACTTGAAGAGAAATTTGTCTTTGGTTCATATTTTTTAACATGCAGTCTTGTACCTAATAGATGCTCAATAAATATTTACTTGATGAAAGGTATATGAAAAATCTGAACCAGGAATAAAATATTCTATGACTTTAGGTGTTAATTATGCTTTTCTTCTAACTATATGCTACATCTTATCTTTCTAATGTTGGGAAATCATTTTTATCACTATACTTTTGCTATATCATTTAAATTTCAGTTTTGGTTGTAGAAAAATATGAATGTATTTATAGTATTACGAAACTTGGAAAATTCTGGCAGACTCATGTAGGAAGGTAGTGCAGCAAAGAAAAAAGAAAGCAACGTTGTTGTTCAAAAGTAATTTATACTGTGAGATTGTGAATCTGGAAACTAAACTGTATGAATATTCATGCAAAATGTAGAGCGTTCTTTGTACTGTGTATAATCACCACTTCTGTTTTTCATTTGTTTAAATTATTTAATCTCCATCTGTATGCAATAAATAGATTTAATACCTGATCTTTCCTACAACTGAAGAGTCAATGCCAAATTCAAGCCTGAAATGAGTGTTTTTTCTATATGTTCAAAAGATTATGAGAGTATTTTTTAGATACAGAAATCGACGAGTGTGCTTAACAACTATACTAGGATCTGTTAAAAAATTTGCTCCTGTTCTCCAGTGTTATTTGAAAAATAGCATTTGATAAATTTAGCAAAAGGCACATGAGATTTTGATAAGGAAAAATTGGTTCTTGAAAATAATAGACTTTCCTTAGTCTTAGAAATTATGACTTGAGTACACCTTATTGTCTATCTTTTATTCAAATTTACTGTTTGACTTTTAACCTCAAAATTTCACTTTAACTATCTATTTATTGTTAAGGTAGTGTGTTTATTGCCTTGTTATTAAAACACCCTGAGATTTCATGTAATATTTACCTAAAATGCATTTTTATTGGATGACAAATGGAAGAAAAATTGGAGTTTTGAAATGTTCTTTACATTAGAAAATAGTGAAAAGAAGTTCTCTGAATTTAACCTACAAATATCAAAAATGGGGAAAATTATTGCCTAGGAAGCCAAGTGCTGATCTGTTTGAAGAATATGGTTTCAGGATATGAATATCCTTTATAAAGTGAGATTATACCTGTGAGAAGTATGATCTGAAAATAGATGAACGAACGCAATGCTTATCAGGTATATGTGCAAGTTCCTATTTGTGTGTATCTGTCAGTCCCCTTCTCTCTCCACTCCAGGGAGAGGATTCATTAACCAAATCTCACAAAAAAAAACTTTGTCCAGGAACTCAAAAGGGAATAAAGATTTTTTGAAGAGGTTATTTAATTTTAAAAAATAAGATAGACAGTAATGAAATTCCTTAGGTATATTAGTGTTGCGGTTCATGAATCCACAGTTAAGATTGTGTCAGCACTTCCATTATAAGCCACGTTTTCACAGGTTTTACAACTCAGCCATAAAATATCTGTTTCAGGATGGATCATGGCTAAGATTAGACCTCAGTTTGAGAGCAATGTCATTCTCTTAGTTTTCAAATTCAAAGCTTGAACCTTCAAAACTTACTTGAGTATTTAAAAAAAAAGTAAGAAGAAAGTAAAATTTAGTTATTTCACAGCTTTGTTACTTGAAAAAGAATTAAAATTTCAAAATAGAAATTCAAAAAATGACAAGAGTTGATAATAAGGTCTGTTTGCTTAAATCAACTAAAGATTATGTAAATCAAATAGTGACCTTGATCAGTCAAGACCAGGAGTCTTTTATCTGTTAAAGAATTTTGATTACGAAACCATCATACAAACAAGAGATAATATTTCTGAAAAGGAAAGAAATTAAGCACATTACATCTAAAGGCCATTACATTTTCAGAGACCAGAGCATTCATCAGTCCTGTGGCCTCATCAAAAGTGTCTCTCAGCCATTTAGCCACATTAGTCCTTAGGACTACCTTTGCCTAGGAGTAGAATTTCAGAAAAGTAACTGAAGGATCAAAGTTCTGGAGTTAAAATGCAAAGATCAAATCAAAGAACCAAAATCCTTAACTGGTACCTTAAAAACAATATACAGCTTGAGAAAAGAAAGGGATTTCTTTACTGATTCCAAGTTGGATTTTTGAAAGCCATTTATTAATCAAATATTCTAATCTTGGTCCATCAAAGACAGTGAAAGAGTCTTCCTACATATACAGATTTCCACCCTCTAGGAACTTGTAATTTATTCTTCTTAGGAATTGTTCTCTTTAACGAGAGGGAGAAAGGGATTTCCTTTCCCTATAACTGGTCTCTCCAACCGAGGTAAATGACTGCAATGTTAAAAAACAAAACTACACTAAACCAAAGTTGGGTTTGGTGCTATTTAGGGTGTGTGGGGCGAGTACAAATATCCAAATTATATTCTGAAATTATCCTCTTCTTGATACAATACCAAAACCTCATTGTAGGGTAAAACTGGATAAGCTTAGTTCGTGCATTCCATGTGTACTGCAAGTCACGTTTTAACTTCTAGATGATTCATACTGATTTTTATCTCTCTGTTTTGTCTTTTCCATTTGTGCCTTTTTTTAGATGAGAAAACAACTGTCTTTCAAAGTATAAAAATAATTCCTATTCTTGTTTTTGTGATATCTCAAAGTATCTTTAGCTATTAAATAGCAGTGACAATTCACCCTAAAATATAAATTTGAAATAATCTATTTGGGAACCTTGGTGTGTAAAGAGGCACAGTGATATGGTCTAGGAAACAGTCTATATTCCAGGATTAGATGGGAAAAGGGCTTGTACTTGAAAATCGGAGAAATTAGCTATGAACCCATTACTTTCTAGGCAGGATGTGATTCATACTTTGATTCGGTTTGAAATGTAGTCCAATTGGCTGCTAAAAAATCTACTTTACATCAAATTAAGCCTACCATGTATGCTTCAGATTCTGTTTTGTAATGGGGTTCTTTTGTAGACGTAAGTGGGTATTATCCAATTAATAGTATGCAGACACAACAATAAAAATTTCATACAGATTTACCAATAATATTTATTTGAATGGCTGCATTTTGAATGCTGTCTTTGTACAAAATGCCAAATTAATAAGTCTGTATTCTCAAATAGAGAAAATAATTGCATGGTATTATTATTCAGAAAAATATGAAGGTTTAATGAGTTAATTCAATACTGCCAATTTATTACTCTTAATATGTGCCAGGATAAGTATAGAAATTCATTCCTTCTGTCATTTTATGAAGAGTTCACCACATAGATTCTTAGGATAGACCCTACATATGCTTGGTAGAATCCCGTTGATATCAATGTCAAGAGCTCTGTCATCGAAGAAGTAGTTATTGCTGGGCAAAGTCCAAGATTATGTTCTGGAGACAGGAGCACGTCAGGAAATCTCTAATGTAATAGTTGGCAGCTAATAAAGAATTTATTTTAGGGCAATCTGGAATGTAACTGCAGTGCCTTCCAGAATCCATAGGGGCGTGAGAATTGCTTCTGGCTAGCAGGTACAGATTTTCATTTATCTAAAAGAATGTTCCACTCCTGTTTAGGGACTTTGTGGACTGGTGCAAAAACACATGCAGGGATTTGGAGCTGAGATTGTTGATTGTCAAGTGTAATGAGTTAAATTGGATGCCCTGTGAGATAGAGAACTTTGCTGAACATGCATTTCCACTCAAGGCCCCCAAAGATGTTATGACCGTAATTTGTGCATTCAAAATGAAATAACACATACTGTACTATTAACAAAGTGTTTTTATGTCAACCTACTGTATCCCCATACTGTGCTTGTATAGTGCAGTAGGAAACCTAAAATATATGCATTCATTCAAGCAAATAGTTATTGAATGCTCCCAAGGGAAATTTATAAGTTAAATGATCAGGGAAGATAAGCATAAAGATATATTTGAAAAATAACTAGTATAATATATGAGCTGTAAATTACATCTCTAGTTTTTTAAGGCTTCAAATAGGTAAATATAGGAGTGAAAGATATTTCAAACAGTAATGACTACAATCACAGGGACAAAGACATATAGAGTTATATCCTACATCTAGCTGACTGGGCTTCTTTTCTTTTTTCTTTAGCATATACTCTGTGCAAGGCTCTGTGTTATGTAATTTCTTTTAATTCTGTAACTTAATGTTTGCATCAACTATATGCAAAAGATACTGTTTTTCTTATCATCCCAATTTGTCATATGACAGTAACAAGTTGCCTTGAGTTATCAAGTAGTATACTGTTGAGCCAGGCACTCAACCCAGGCAAACAGTGTGATACCTTTGGGGGACAGTCAAGTAAGCAACCTGATTCTGATGGGCAGTATGTTGAAAATTAGTGAGAAATATCATCAGAAACAGTTAAGCATAGCTTTGAGAGTCAAGCAGAGTAAACTAGAATTTTTAGAGTTGGGAACATGGGGCCGTAGTAGGACTTGGTAAGACAGGTCATATGATGACTGCAATTTGTAGAGAACACTACGTGGTGCCCATTTCCCGGGGAATTTTGCAGATACCATCACACTGTAGAGCTCTTGCCTCATTACATTTGCAAGATTTACATATTGATACACTAAAGACAAAAGCAGTGACACAGCATCATGCACTAGAGTCAAGGTTCAAGTTGTGATATTGGTCTTCTCTCACTGTGAAGAGTTTAATGTATAATGTCACCATTATTGTAAACTTCTCACTGGGAGCACTCTTCCAATTGCTAGGTGGGGTGTTGCCCGATTCATGGATCACTTAATAAGTGCAATTAGATCTTCAAATTAAAAAAATTTTTCAGTGAAAACTGTTTGCCTTATATACTGTGTGTTGTGCGAAGCATCTTCTTAAGTGGTTTATTTGACAGCTCAAAATACTTTGTATCAAAATTGTATTACCGCTGTAATAAATCAGTCTCTGTGTGTATATCTGTGTATGTAAATATATATTAATTAGTATATAAGTATACATATGAAAATATCCTATATATACATAGTCTGTGTTCTATAACTGCTACATTTAATTATGTGTTTGTTACATAATGTCATTTATCAGTTATAAGTTATATAATACATTTGCACAGAAATTTCATAGAAGTATAAACATGTAGCTTGAAGCCTCAATATACATGCTCTAAAAAGAGTTTTTCATATCATAATTAAATTATTGAATGAGTTTTAAGATTTACTGTTAAAATTTTAAATGCCTTATGTATATATAACAGAATGATTTTTTTCATCTATTTGAAGAGTCTAAGCAAGTGGATGGATATACTAGTTAAGTAATTTAGATGTGGTAGCATATTTTTCCAAAGCAAAAATTTTAACTTATAATAATTAATTATAAAAGCATGAGATGAAGCTACTGGAAGTCAGTTTTGCCTGTAACTTTCATCCACTTTCAACCAGATCCTACCGGATTTTTAAGAACTAAATGATCAATAGATGCATTCTTACATATCCTATTATGGCTTAAATTCTTGTGATTTTGATTACGAAAATCTTGGCTTCGATATCTTGCAGACACATTTGAAGGCAATTAAAACAACTTTATGGTGTGGTAGCTCACATTTGCTGAATTTATTTGAGAGTGTCATCAAGGAATAAAAGAGACATCAAATTTCTGCTCACATCTCTGCCATTTATTGGCTGTGTGCTCTAAAGGGAGTTATTTGACCTCTGTACTTCTCACTGTTTTATTTTGTGTAGAACAAATAAGATATAGTATATATAAAGTAACAGTGGTTTTTCAATGCATGTTTTCTTCAGAAAAAATAGTAAAAAAAGATTTGAGTATATTTGTCAGCACACACACACACACACAAAAGATTAATTGCTAACATTTACTGAGCATTTCATTTCAATGCTAATATGCCAGCATTGTGAAAATGCTTTCCATGAACAATCTTCTTTAATCCCATGTCTATATGTTAGGCCCTACTCTTTTTCTTACTTTACAACGCAAATAGCCAAATCCTGTTTTTTCCTCTCCTCATTTGAATTCATCAATCTGTATTTTAGGCTCATTAAAGATGTGAAAATGTTAGATGCATATTTAAAAAAAATTTTTTAGCTAAATAAAATGCAATCACCCTATTAAATATGTCAATAAATCAAATACTAATATCACATCCGGTTTAAAATAAAGACATGTCTCCATGATTCAGAGGGCATTTGGGGAATGTTGGTACTGTAGAAAAAACCAAAACAACTATATTTTTAGGAAATACAGCAAGATATGCTTAGGTGGCACGGAGATTATCGTTCCCATATAGTATATATAAAATTGGAGTATTCACAAGGGCAAAATTGAAATTGAATGAGCCAGGTCCAAAACCAGATGGCAAGAAAAAGTTTCAAGCTGTTCCATTTGGAAATTGATTTTTAGATTTCCACGTGGTGCATTACATTATAAGTTCAAATTAATTTTAAACTTTTAATTTTTCATATATATCTCTCTTCATGACTCCTAGCACATGCTTTCTTGTCTGTCTTGTTGCCAGTGAATCTAAAATGGGCACCAAACAGCTTTTCACTCTGCATTAAATGCACACAGAATAGCACTTAACTGTGTGCATTTTGAACTCCTCTCAATAAAAGTTTTAAGAGACAAGAAGCTTTTTTGACTTCAGGGTCACTATTAGTCTGAATAATACATAAACATGGGGAAACAGTTGAAGATATACTGAGAAGCATAGCTTCAATAAAATTATCTGTCATTATCACAATTGATAAGGTTGGTATGCCATTGAACCTTCTATCAAACTAAATATTCAATGTCTTATGATTTTCCCTCCCATCCGAACCCAATTTAAAGGAAGAAATTGAAGGAGAAAACATGCTACTCACAACAGTACTTTGAGCTGTTAAGAGTTAAATACTAAGAAAGAAAAAAGATCACTTTTCTAGCCTCAAAAACCATAAGGAATGAAGAAAATGCTATTGGACGTGACCCATGAAGCTCTTCTTGAAGGGAAGCTATGTACTCCTTCCAAATAATCAGGACTCAGTTAATGGGATGACTTATGTATATTTTAAATAGATAATAAAATTCATTATTTAGAAAACTGTACAACTCCTAAGTTAGGATACTCTCTTAACTGTAAAGGGATATGTTTGCAAAGTTCATAGGGCAGAAAAATGGACAAGATTTTCTCTCTCAGTTAACCAATTGACAATTGCTTTAATCTTTTAAATTGCTTAATAACATGTTTGCTATGGGTTGAGTACTTGAGGCAGAGAGCTTTAAGTAATTTAAATGGAGTTTGTAGATTTAAAATCATACCTAAATGTCCAGGTGAATCTGGATGTTTTAAAGAAGAACATGAAAATGAGAGTCTTTGATTGATGAATAGAATAAAATTTGTTTGATTTCCAGTGAGACCTTTTTTCCCAAAAATGCTTTTTTCCCATCTACTTGAGGAGGAAAAAAAGCACTCACAAATGCAATTTTTTTGTTATCTGCTGTGATCTAAGAATGTGGTTTTCTGATAAATGAAATTTTACTGTTAATAGCAACGTTACAAACAGAACACTCAATACGAAAGTCTTGGAAATAACCTCAAATACTCTTAAATGTAACATTTTATTTAAGACTACACTGGAAACTCTTGTATATTTTCATATTTCAGGATATCACAGTGGCTTGGGGTCTTCATTATAAATGTCATCTATTACAGTGTTAAAGCAAAAAAAGAGCCAGTTAGCAGAAATTCAGAGTCATTATATTGTAGATTAAGCTGAATTTTCTGTTTTTAGATATGCATTTCTAGATGTGGAAATAATTAATTTCATAAGATCATGAATATGTTAGAAGGAAGTCTGATTATGCCATTCTTCCCTTATGTGTCCCTCAGTTTGAATTAAAAAGTAATGAAAACACTACCTTCCAAATGTGTGGGAGTGTCTGACATCAGACTATAGCTACAATGGCGGTTGGCTACAACCTGGCCTTTACATAGCTTTGTCTGCATTTTAGTCTATCAGCCAAAGGAGTTAACGTCAAATAAGTTTCGTGCCTGGTTTTCCATAAATACTACTTGAGGTATAAAGACATCATTATGAAAAATAAAAACCAAAATTAGAAAATTTCTTTGTTTTAATCAAGTTTTCCTGTGAGTTAGTCTTACATTTGGAAAGGTATTAGGAAGGGAGCATAATTGTTCCTTGATCAAAAAAAAAATGGCATTAGCTTGAATATAATAACAAAAGCTGTGAGGATTTAAATTATGATTGATCAGAATATTAGTCAAGATGCGATTATTCTGAGCCTCAGAGTATTGTAGAAAATACATTTCTAATTTGTTGAAAAACGAACCCTGCGTTTTTAAAGATAATTTCAGGAACATTAGGTAACTATGAACAAAGCATGTTGGAAAACGTGAAAAAATATTTTGGAGCTGAACTTTTGGTGACACTGAATGTTTTATTTTGCATTTTCTGGAGACTTCCAGTCTCGACAAATAAGAGTTTTCTACAAGTTTTAGAAATTATGATAGCATGTTAACAGAGGTTAGATCCTAGGTAAGCATCAAGGCTCAGAACAATTTATTTTTCATTTAAACAATAGCACATGGTCAATGTAGAAATGCTGGAAATAGGGGGAGGAGCCTTAAAGAGAACCCCAAATTCTATAACCCCTCCCCATAAGAATAGTCACTTTAATCCTGCCCAGTATTTTTCTTGGTGTTTTTATACATATATATATACACACATATACATACACATCCCAGTAAACATGTATATTACATAATGCACACACATATATATTTAATGCAGAGTATATATATAATTATTCTTATCTTATATCTTGTTGATATATCTTACATATATCATTTTGTATCTTATTTTCTTTTACTTTAGATTGTGTCCAATTTTACACTATTATTCTGCTGTAAATATCTTTGAGCATAAATCTGATCATTTTCTTGGCAGAAATTCTACAAGTAGAATTATTTTCTCAAAAGGTGTGATCACTGTGAGGCTCTTGATTCCTAATGCCAAAGAGCATTGCATAAAAGTATCAGTTTACGTGCCGACCCAAACTGTATTTGAATGTCTAATGGAAGGTACTTTTAATAATATAGAAAATTATCTTTTATTTTATTCAATTTGATATAGAAATATAGTATTCCCTTATGTTAATTTAAATATATTAAATTAGTAGTGTACTTGAATTTTATTTACAAATATATTTGTTTATTAGCCATTCATAGCTTATATTTATGAATTTCCTTCCAATTTAATATTTGAAACATAATTTTTTTCAGTTTTCAGCTTTACTTCAGGAGAAAAACATGCTTTCAAATTTAAGAATGATGATCAGCAGTGTCACAGTTCAATAACATGAAAAGCAGAAATTGATTAAAAATCATTTCTTGATTCTACTAACCAATATTTAATGTCTTTCATCTATTTGAAGTAAATGATGATAGAGCCCAACATGATAAAATCTAGCTTGCATAAATATAAACATGTTAGACTATTCGGACTGGCTTAAACATCAGTAGCATCATTTCATCTTATTTTAAGCAGACAGTGTGATGTAAAATGTTAAGAAAAAGTAGGTAAATCCACATTTTAGCTACATTCATGTAATATCCAGATTTACGAAAGAAATAGTCTGCATGTCATGCTTTTTGAAACACTGGAATAAAGAACATATAGACAATGGTGAACAGGGTGTTGAGAAGTTTGAAACACTTTTCTTCTGAAGGATGTTAAAAAAAATAGAGGCTAATTAGAATGGAAAATGGGTAATAAGATAACTTTTCAGGGTTATATGGGAAAATGGAAAAAGATAGTCTGATGCTTCAAAGAGAAAAGGAAGAGTTGCCTTTGATGCTTAAATGTATGTTCCAAAAGAAAAAACAAGGAAGAACAAAGAAAGGAAAATAAACTTTAAATTAATTGATCCTTTAAGAAACCTCAGATTTCAGATCAATTGAAAAATAGTGGCCTAATGACTAGAATCATCTGAAAATGATAGGTCTATCCTGTGGACATTGGTATATGTTGTCACCAGAAGTTTGAGGGGAGCATGCGGGACCACCTGCTAAGAGAGAGAATCTGTGTTTCCATCCAACTCTCAGACTGTATAGTTAGATGAAATGAAAATAAAGCAGAATCTTCTGAGTATGCTGTTAAATCATTTGAGGATATTCTCAGATGTACTAATTGTAGTAATTAGAAAATTAGATAATTAAGTATTGTATTTTTTCAAACTTTTGACAATTTTTCTCTAAATTAGCATGTTAATTTCCTAATATAAAGTATATCATTTTATTTTCTTAAAATACATCGTTAATTGTCATAGAAGATCTCCAGTCTCAACAAGTAACAAGACACCAAAAGAGATGGCAAAGCAAGCAATCCTATCGGCTTGCCAGAATCCCATAGTCACCAAGAACAGACAAGACATTGGATCAGAGCAAGCCAGTGACCTGCCCACTCACAGCACAGTAAACAGCAGGGGCATGGATGTAAAAGTTCTATTTTTCCTGCCTCCAACTCCCTCAGGGTGACATAATAGGCCCAGATAGTGCTACCCATTCTCTAGCAAAGAAACCCAGGGCCAGGGACTCAAAATCTTTTATAGTAAACAGCAAACACTCCATGCCTCTTCCATGGCAGAATAAGTGGTTGGCTTGACCTACCAAACTGCCTGTGTGGCCTGTTGCAGAGAACAGCTCAGAGTCAGAGGATGTCAGCCTTTGTGATTTGACACGCTCAGCAAGGACTTGCAAGAAATGGGGTTCATGGTAGACTATTGTCTAAAAGTTAAAAGAAATTTTTATCCAATTTTAGAAGTTTTTCTCAGGTTAAGTACTTATTCTTAATTGGGGAGAGAAAATAGATCCACTCAGGAGCCCTTCTTTCCAGATCCTCTGTGAAGTCCCTTTGATTTGCTTTTGCAGGAGCAATGATGCATTTCTTTAAGCCATTTTGTAACTTAGTCTTCCTTGTGACCACACAGGAGAATTTTCAAAGGTCTAACTTGAAAGAGAATCTGGCTTTCAGGAATCCAGTTTATCATGCAAAATATATAATACACTTCCAAAACATTTATCTAAATACTGGAATGTAAAACACAGTACTTCCAAATCAATACTAGTATCAACACTTTCTTATATCTATGTGGGTTTTTTTAAAGGTCATGCTTGAAAGATGATTATAAAGCAATATAACACATGTAAGAATTGTGTAGTCTACTGAGAGGGGCACCATGGAGTGGAAATCAAATGAGGCAGGTTGTTTATACCTTCAGACATCTTATGGTCTACAAAAGAATGCAAGGTAAAACAGAATGATGTATATTCACAGGAGAGAGAGAAATGAGCCTAATTCATTGTAGAGATAAACAAAGGTCATAACTAACCAAAGTGACAGAAGAAATAATGGGGATTCTTTAATATCAGAAGGCTAAGCTTGATTATGGTTTTTTTGAAATAAGCATTTTTTGTAGCACAAAGAAGCATTTCTTAATCATCTAATTGTCATACCTGTATGAGTATACGAGCATTCAACTATGCTATTTTTATTTTTGCTCTTCTTGCAGTGTCATTTGGGAATGTCTTAATACTTAGTTTTATAGCAGAAATATAAGTGGAAGGGACATTTTTCTTCGATTCTGCTTAAATAAAAACGTTATTTTTAAAAATAATACAGTAATAATGTCGACTTTTTTAAAGTTTCAGAATCTAAATATGGTCCACATTCTTATAACATTTGTAAAAAATAAAATAAAAGATCATCATCAAGAATGACTTGTGCAAAGAAACTAAGGTATGAATTTCAATGGCCCGTCCTCATAGAAATTCTATTTTGGATGGCTAGATCTCATCGATTCATTTTGATATTACATATAAATGAAAATACCAAATGTCTTGCGTTTTGTCAGTGAAAAAGTATTTTGGGCTTAACAAATGGTCCAGTGATGTCTATTTGGAAGCTTCATGACATATTAAAGCAGTTGATGAGGTGCAATTTGTTGTGGGGTCGCATCTGATTGATGGTTTACTATCTACCACGGCCTCATCTGCTGTGATATTCCCATAATAAATGTTCATCGCTCGACAGTGCTAAATGTGCTCTATCTAAATCATTCGTTACTTATAACAAGTTTCAGTATATATGAATCAAATGTTGTTGATAGTTGCCTTCAATAGGATTTATCATTTTGAAGCCTTTCTAACCACTGCAAATGGAAGAACTAAGATAGAGATTTTTGAGGTGTTTTGAGCCCATGGTGGTAATGTACCCAAGAATTCAGTAAAAACTAAATATTAAGCAAGTTATCTTGAAGAAGAAAGATAAAATGTGGTTTTGTAATATTTTTTCTGTTTCTGAACATAGAAGTTGTATATTTTTGTAGTATCGGTGCCTAGGGAAAATAGTTAAAATAAAAGGCAATTTAAAATATTTATCATTTGTGAAAATCACGTGAGGAACCTTGTTTCCAGTTTTTAGGAATAACTATTTTTTATATAGCTGCTCTAGCAGCTTCGACTCAGAAACTGTCTTTCAAGTCCAATCTTCTCTCATTATATCTAGCCTCCCGTCATTCCTACTATCTATCCTTGATCCTGTCTCGTTTTCTTTCTTGAGGTCTTTCACCCTATCTGGCTCTTATTTCCTTTATGGCTCAGGATTCCTGGCAACTTGGTTTTAACCCCATGATTTGACATTCTCAGCCTATGATCAATGTTTATTGGAATCCAGTTGTCTCTGCATCAACCACCCTACGTCAAAGTCCTTTCTGTAATCACACATCTATGGAAACGCTAATGTCGAATATTTTTGTTCTATTTAAATAATATATGGATTATTAAACTAATAGAATATTTGTTATCATTTATACATTACCTGGACCAAGAAAATTTTTGAGATTATCTTAACCATGAAAATAAAGATAGGAAGCATAGATTGTATATTTTGACTCATTAACTTCTAATGTGAATGGCAGAACTGGAAGTCATCTTTGTGTTTCATGCATGTAGAAACTTTGAAACAAATGACTGCTTTATTCCTTGTCGAAGGTCATATGAAGAGAGACTCACGATTTCAGCCAGAAAAAGAGCCTGTGATAATACTCCGTAATACCGATTTGCTTCGTATTTTCTGCAAATTGTGTATATAAAGCAAAGCGTTTTATGACCCAAAATTTAAGACCATCCCACATCTGTTCACTTATTTTGAGCAAAACAGCCTTCTTAAAAAAATCAGTGTACTCTAAAATTTTTATTTGATTAACAATACAAAATTTTGAGGGAGCATTATCAAAAATTTTAAATGTCTGCCCTCTTATATTTCCAAATTGTTAAATGCCATTTAATCCCACTTCCATTTACTCTCCTGAGATTTATCTCTTGCATAGAGTTTAAGAAATATATTTCTGATTACCTTTTTTACATAGACAGTATAATCTTCATGGATAAAAGCTGTTTACGTTTCTGAAACTCTTTTACATTAATTTGATCTTTCAATGGAAATTCGGGGAAAAATCTGCCTTCTAGCCAAAGAGTGTAATTTAGGACTTTTCATCTCTTTACGTTCAAATAAAAATAGATTTTTTTTACCTCGAAAATGTATTTAGTGCATTCCAGATGATTTTTTCCGTAATGCACATGGTAAAACTTTACACTGGATGTCAAAATAAGCTGTGTAATAGAAGAAAGTTCTGAGCAGGGTAGAGAATTCTGTGTTTGGCTTTTGATGTAGAGTGAAACGGTTTTCCAAATTCAGCGTGCATTCAAATCACCTGGAGGGCTTGTGAAAGGCACCGCTGCATTTGAGGTTCCTCCGTGTTTTCTCGGACCTCTCGTTTTTAAACATTTGCTTTTGTCAGGAAGTCTCTGTAAACAAGGTCAGTACCAGTCGTCTTCCCTAATCGAAGCTCCCTTGGCCCACCGCAAATTCTCAGTAAGATAGGTGACAGAATCTTGAATAACATAGAGAAAACACTTCTGCATATATCAGAAACCATTTAAGAACTCTTCCCTGCTGTGAAAATACATAAAGACTTTCGGAATCATTTGCTAGGTCCAGAGAAGGGGTTGACATAGATAGGCTGCAGATAAAGAGAAGGAAAGTTAATAGAGGAGAAGAAATAATCTTTCTTTTGTTCAAGTGCTTAGAGAAACTCTACCTTTGATAACAAAAGCATTTTCTTTTCTCTTACTCGGTTATGCTGTATTTGTATTTGGGCATCACACTGATTGTACCTGTTTTGTGAAAATTCCCCTGCAAGGAAAAGCTTCAGTGCATGCTGCATACAGAGTAAGCCATGGCCGTGGTAATTGGGATGTGGAAGAGAGTGGAATCAGAAAAAGGAGGAAAACATAAGAAAGAGAACTAGGAATAAAAGATGTGGAGGGTGGAGATGAGGAATGAAATCCATTCTTTCTTTCTTTAAAAACAAGGCTATTTTGGAAAGCTTCAATTTAATTTTTTGAGTATAGAGAGAAATAATTAGGGGTCTAATTTGCTATCTTTGCCTCAATATTAGTCTGTTGTCATTATGTACAAAAATATTGTTTTAAAAAGTTCAAAATTAATAAAATGATAAGGTTTGTGGGGACACAACTATAGAGGATTTATTCTTTCTTTATTATTAAAACTGCAGTAAAACTAAGAACAATAATAATCAGCAGAAGATGAGCATGCTGTTCTGTGATTATATCTTCTCTACATTTTCCTCCCCACACTATGATGATGGCTGCAGTTCCTTCCATATGAGGAAGATGTGGCAAGGGGAGAAGGAAGCCTAACAGCTTTTTGCAGATTCTTTTGAGAACCTGAGCACACAGCTGTAGTGAATTGAGGTCCCCCCCGCCGCCCTTAACTAAACTTCAACACACTCACTCCATGGAATGGGTGTGAGCTCATGTGTCTTTCTCTTTCTCACACGTGAACACCGACCCGGCAGGCCTCACCTCCTGCATTCCTTTCCATACCTCTGCAGTAAGACAATTTGGAGTTTTAATTTTTTCTTCAAGTTCCTCCCTTTAATTTCTTGCTCACTTAAATGCTCACATGTATTCTGGTTAGTCTTCAAGCAATTTAACAACAAAAATTGATTTTTATTTTGGATTTATACATATGACAAAGTTCACTTCAAGAAAGTGACACCACTGTGCCCTGTTAAAATATAAAAGGACGAGGAGAAAATTAAGAATTTCATTTAGAACAATTCCTGGACAAACTGATTATAATGGAGCTCTTGATATTTTTTAGTTGTAAGTCTTACATAAGGATACCTATGTGACTTCAATCTGGAAGTCTATTGCAGTTTTGTAAAATCTAATTGTGCAAATGAATGTTTAAAAACCTTATATTGCATTTTAATCTATTATTACTCAATGTTTCTTAGTCTGTCAATAATATGTTTTAAATTTCAAACTCTTCTATTTATAGCATTTTAAATGTCCTTTAAGCTTGTTTAACTATTAGATTTTAATTGGCCTTTTTAGACCTTTTTAGGATTTTTATGACCTGAGTGCCATATTTACAAAATAGCATGTTTGCTAATAAAAATGACAGGTAAATACCGAGGCAGCAGGTTGTGGTTACTTTTGCAACGTAGCTGCTTAGGTAGTAGATTAGATTTAAAAGATGTATTTCAAAGGTGTGCTAAAGGTTTCCACTTTACTCACAAAATACATTTAGATTTTAAGAATCATGCTCTAGTGAGACATTAGCAATAAAGTACATGTGAAGGCACATACTAGCCCCAGATATGTCACCTGTTCTGGACATGGGAGATTATATTGTCAGACAACACATTGATTGACCTGGGAGTTCATCCTTTACTTTGAAGAACTTCGAGCTTGGACAAGACACCTGACCTCTATGTGTTAATTTCTTCATCCTATGGTATGTGTGTATCGCTTACTCATCTTGTTTATTCTGCTTAGCAAATTGCTGTCCGTTATTTTATCTGAAATTCCAAACCACTCCTAAACTCTAAGAGTATATAACATGTGCTATCTGCAGTACCACTTTTAACATGAGTCTTTTTTGGGCTCATATCATCTCCTTTTTTAGGTGTATGTATTTGTTAATAGTCACAATAATCTTAAATGCTCGTATATCCAAGGTTGTTAATTCATACGAAATTCATAGCTTGTAATGTTTGTGTATGTTATGCATATATTAGTGTATGCGTGTGTAATTCTTCAGTAAATGTTTTTTGTACCATGTATGACCTAGGGGAAATTTGCCAAAGCTTGGCCTGTAGATATCATTCATCTTGATTATAGTCATTGGTTATTTAATGCCACCAAAGTTCCTCTTCAAACTCTATTGTATAAACTACTAGATGCAAATTCTAACAAAAGCCAACCAAATGCAAAAAGAAAAAAATAAGAAAACTAAAGTTGTATATTGAAATGTAATTGTGTAGTCAAAAGCTAAGTTGCAAAATAACCTGTCAAATTTACTAGCTAGGGCATGGACACGAGGAAAAATACAAAGATGAGTTCAAAGCAACTGCATATCATTCTAATGAGAAGATTCATGCTGGCAAGCTGTCCTTTTGCTCTCTCTCAGCCTTCAGTCAAGATAATTTCATTTATCGTCCAAGTTACCGTAACCTTGTGGGATAGAAAAATACCCAAACATTTCACCTCCTTGACCACATTCAAGAAAGCTTGTTTGTCTTGGGCATAATATTTTAGCCTATCCTGGATGTCAGCCTATCACTCTAACTGATTTATTTCTAACCAGAATAATATGAGTATAAAAATATGTGTAATGTGAAGTCTAAAGTATTGAAGCCCTGAATGGATTTATACAGCTTTCCAGTATATGTGATTTAAAGCTAATGGAGTATCTCGACATTTTATAAGCATTTAACTTTTGGAGAAATCACATCCTAGGTCACAAAGTATATAGTGATTTTAATATAATATACAGCTTCCTATTTTTGGAAGGACATTGGTTTAATGGTTAGGAGAGCCAGGCAGCTAGCCATTCATTGAAAGTGATTCTTACTTTTTGCTGATGGATAGAAAAGATGTCAACATTTCAAATAAAACAGGATTTTTTCTTTAGTTCCAAAAATGCATCGCTCATGTTCTAAATACTCAAGAAGCAATTATCAGAATTAATATAACATGCCATATATATTATAGTATGTTAGCAATTAGGAGTGGAAACACCTTAATAAAAGTCCTTGAGGACAAATCTGCCATTTGGGAGCTGTCAGTAAAATAAAGGCAAAGAAATTGATTTCTCTTGGTTGTGTTGTAAATCTTTTAAGTGGTTCCATTTCTTTAAAGATTATCACCTGTTCTGGTTTCTCTATGTTTTCTAAAGGTTAGAATTAGTGTAATTTTAATTTATGTTCCATTTCAATTAAACAAGTTGTTCATGATCTGAGGAATTTTGTCATCAGATTTAACTTGTCATATATATTATAACAGTACTAGGTAGACTATTATTAAAAAAAACCAATAACTTCAAAATCTCAAGGAATCTACTCACATCATATGCTCATACTGAAGGTCTCTGCTCCCTGAAGTGATACAGATTCCTTCCCTCCGGTGCCTCCACCATCCCCTACCTTGGGTCAAATCCAGCCCACACTTTGTTTTTCTGTATGGCCCCAGAACTAAGATTGCTTTTCACTTTTTTAAAGAGTTGAAAAAATAAGAAAGAATGACATGTATTAGAGGCCTTATGTGTCCTACTAAGCCTATAATATTAGCTATCGGACCCTTTTCATAAAAAATGTGCTGATCCCTCGCCTAGTGCCTTGCAGTCCTCAACTGGAGTATTTGCATCAGACCAACTGACATGAGCAGACAGAAAATGCCTGGGAAATTCACCTGAAATTTCCATGGACCTGCAGATTGCATCTATTCTTTTCACCAACCTGCCATTGGTCAGAGTTCAGTCGGTTGCCCATGCCTAACCATAAAGGAAGCTAAGAGACATGGTTGAGCTAGATGCTCCAGATGAGATGGAAAATTGTCTGACAAATAACTAGCTAGTATCTCTCACATGTAAATATTATGTAAAAATGTAACCACTTGCAACAGATGATATAGTGCCACGTTTTCAGAGTATTTTTGAAAGGAATGTTTCATTATGGACACTTCTAGTCCATGCTGCTCTCCTCTCTCTCCAGCAGTCCAGGTGAGTAATAATTCCCCATCCACTTACAGTGAGTCAGGGCATGTAACATAAATCGATAGTTTGGTGCACCCTTTTTAGCAACTGTCGTTGAATTACTCCACTATAATAGGCCTAAAACACCTCCCAATTCTTCTTTGTTTACGGGGAATGAAGTAGTAGACTATTTATTGCCCATTTGACCATATAATTTGGTCAACATTGTTAAAAGATAAAATGAGGCATATTAAAATTTTAAGAGTTCATTAGAGCAAAATTGGATTCAAATTGGGCAGAGAGAAACTGGAAATTGTTAGGAGCATTCTGCCTACAGGAGCCAGGGGAAAGACTTATATAGAGAAAGTGCAGAAACAAAGAAAGAAAATTATTTGATTGGCTATATCTTAAAGCCTAGTTGTCTGTTTGTGATTGGTTGTCCTTAGTGTTTTGATTTTGTAACCTTGAGGCATTTACCAGCTTAGGTTTTGGTTTACTTACATAGGCCACGAAGGCATTAGAGCCACCTCAGTCTGGTGGCCTCCTTGTTTAATTAATTTAACAACATATTTACAGCTGATCTCCACTTCCCTCAAATCTTGTTATTCAGCCTATGAGGCCCTTTTCCAGGCTATGTCTCTGTCAGTATCCTGATCCCATCCCCAAAAAGCTGTCATGAACAGTGAAGGGTGTTAGATTTTACCCATCTTGCAAACTAACAATAACCCTGTCATAATTTCATGGATCCTGGCAGAAGACATATGACTCCTGGGTCAGAGACAAAGAAGTTTGTTACTCACAGCACAGCAAACATCATGAAAATGTGCATGTTTGTGTCAATTCCCCTTGAACCTAGATCCAATGGGAGTGACATAGATGGGCTCAGAGGAACGACTGCACACACAGTGGGTGGCATTTCAGCAGACATGTGAGCTTAGGGAACCTAAGTCTTCTATAAATGGCAGCGAGCATGTCTGCTTTTAGCTTTGGAAGGAAACAGGCTATAAGCAAACACACTCTTTGCGCTGGAGGGAACCACTATCTCTATATTCCAAGGCTGTTTATTCTATAAACATCCTCATGAATATAGTCTGTAATGAAGGTCAGTCAGAGCCACACTGGAGATACAGGCACTGTCATGAGAGACTCACTCATGGGGACCATTTCCCCTACGTTATTATCATTGGATTACTACATTTTCAGGCAAACATACAAGTCTGTATTGGAGGCACATTTAATAGAAGGTATAGGTAGATTAATTAAAATCTATACTTGCTATTTATGGGAAAAAACTGAAGTCATGATTTCTAGTATTGACACAGTTGTTTGCTGGGCCAACTTTATGTAAATGCAGAATGATTAAGTTTCATTAAAACTGATTCTTATATGGTTTAACATGTAATTAGGTTGTTTGCGTTGTAAACAGTCATAGTTGTGACTCAGATTTTATTGAGCAGCATCTAAATGTTTCACACAAAAGCACATATAAGTCTTTTTCAGTAAATATAATTTGTGATTGATTACCAGAAACTCTTCTCTGTTTAGAATTCTAACTTGTGGACTTGTTCAAGCTAGAATTCAGCCAAGGTTGCAAATCACTACTTGTGGTACAGTATATTGATTCAATAAAACTCTCACATCCCAAATGATGTATCTTGGTGCTCTCTATCCAAGAAGAAGCAAAATGAAAACCTATATGATATGTTACAAGCATAATTCTTCCATTTTTCTTTGCTTTAAGTGATAAAAATGCTCGATGCCTTCATCTGTAGCAGGATATCCCCAGCTGAGTGCAATGTGCAATTCAGTATTTGTCTGATAAATGAGTGACTGGCAGCACACAGGTGTGCGTCTGCATAAATTGATTTGCATGAGTGATAAAGACCTTCTAGAATAAAGTTTTGCACATGAGAACTTGCAGAATATAACCTAGAAATTAGAGAGAAACAGAGATGCTTTAAAAACCTAGGCACTGTGGCTCCTGCTTAGCCCCTCTTTAAATTCTTTGGGAAACATTGGCATGTTTATTGTGGAAGAGCTATTTAGGTGGCAAAGCAAGACATAGATCGGGAAACGGTATCATGTAATATTGCTGTGGTGATATCTCAGGGCCTTGGAAGTGGAATGCAATCTTGAGAAAACTCCTGTGCCCAGAGTACAGTAGATAATCTGTGGAAATGGATTTTTTTTGTGAGCATAAAGGAGAAAGTCCTTGAGACCGCCAGAGATATTTGGGGAGGGTGCGATTTTGTGCTATTCACTTTAGCAAAGTGACAAGGTAAAATCTAATTCATTACTTCTATTACGACCTCAATGTGCCCAAAGGTTATTTAAACCTGAGCAAATTTGGATTTTAACTCTTAGCAAAACAGATACCTCGAATCTGTTTTCAGGGTTGGGCTTTTTACTCCGCCCATCACTTTCCAGCTATTCTTTTTCTTTTGCATGAGAATATGTCAGTGAATTCTGCTAATGTTAGCTATATATGTGAGTAAGTTCTTAAGCTTAAAAAAAAACAATTTCTTACTCATTTTAAGATAATTGTCTTGGAAGATAATTGATTTGTTTGACTTAAAACAAGTGCCTATAAGAAAGGAAACTTTTAAAAATTTGTAGACTGATCTTCTAGATTACTTTTTGCATCCAGGAGCACTCAGAATTCAGCTTTTTACAATGGAATTTAATTCACCAAATGTTTATTAACACATAAATTATATAACAAAGCAAGATGTGATGCCAATGAATTAAGAAAAGTGAGGAAGTGATTCTATCTGCTTAGAGAAAAGATTTCATGAAGACCTTAAAGATGTGGGTGATATTCCACTGTGTTCAATGTGGCTCAATGTGGTCACTGTGGTCATCAGAACTTTTCAATCAGGGTGGTAATATTCTTTGAATTATACTTTCAAAGATTAAAAATCAACGAATCCCAAAAACCTGAAGTCCAGATAGGAGGCACTTACAGTAGTCAATGTGAAATGTGGATGTGTCAGTGAATGCTCTGGGACTTGGTCACTGATTAAGTGGAAGGAATGAAGGATAAAAGGAAGAGAAAATGATGCTTTCAAGGTTTAAGCCTGAAACCAGAAAATGAGGAAGTGAATGTGGTTTAGGAAATGATGTGTTGAACCAAAGACAACCCTTTCCAAGCGTTTGGAAACAAAAGAGAAAAGAACTTGAGATACAAGGAGGTGTGTAGGGAAGGGGATGTCCCTGTGAATGAGGCCAAGACAGAAACTCAAGCAAAAGCGAAACTCTCTGGTGAATCTCAGGAGATCCATGGCACGGGAGCGGCCTCATGAGGGCCCCGAAAGGAAGTTCTTTCTGTTGCTCACTTTTTTCTTCACTCTCTGTAATCAGGCTCTCCAAAATGTGTGAGTGTGAATGTGAGGTGGGTGCACGTGTGTGTATAAGTGTGTGAGTGTGTAGCAAGAGTGAGCAGGGTATCATTTCTCAGCATAAGAGAAATATTTCCAACAAGGAAATCAAGTCCTGGTTGAATTACAGCGTGCTAAACTATTTGTGGGCTAAAATTTGCATTGGGCACCCTAGACATGATCAAATGCAATGTTTTCAAAATCTTGTACCATGAAATATATCTGAAGAATAAAATATATTTGAGCCTTCTTAGTTTTTGTGAGAAAAGTGAACTTTCAGAAACTGAATAATTGCCCTGAGGTTAATACCAAAACTAATTTCAGGAGCCTAAAGAGAACATCACCGAGAGTAAATGGCAGTGCTAAAACCAAAAACCAATTGTTTTAGTTCGTGTCTCCTTTTCCTACTTCAATTTTAATTATTTAAGTGTTGAAAGTTTTATGGAATTTCCTTTTACACAATTATTTTTCTGCAACTCTTTGTGATTCCATTTTATTTGCTTTAACATTTCTACTTCAAAGCATGCCCACCTCTGGGTTTGTATTGTAGGCACTTTATTATTTTAAATGTGAAAGTGCTCCTTTTAGACACTTTCTCTCTATTCCCAAGTGATCTCAGTTTCTCTTTAATCTACTCACCCCCTCCATAAGGCAGGCTCTATGGGGGTCCTAAAGTGGATCAGCCTTTGTCCTTACAGGCCAATTAGCTCAGGCTTTGATCACACAAGAGGAGAGAAACACGAAAGATCAGCCTTGTCCTTCTGGAAGCTTCCCTCTTGGGACCTCTAAGAGAAGCATTCTTTGTTTCTTTATTTTTCTTTAAGAACTTAGCAATCTCTACAAGAAAAAATGTTAGTTCCCCCACGTTACTATCACTAACCATCTTTTACTCCACTGAGAAAAGTTTTTTAAATATTAAGAAACAAAAAATGGGAGCATTGGGGGTATAAGCCTAAGGTATTTCTTCTATTTACTTTTGAAAACTGAGGTCAAGAGTCTTTTCAGGGTGGGAGTTATTGACTTCTAAATTAATTTCTGTTTTTGGTTCTGTGAAATATTACTCTTTTGGCCTTTAAAATCATGTCTAATGACATGTAGTTGACAGTTGCATAATATAGCAGTTAGAAATGTGGGCAATGTCTATCAAAAAGACATATATTATTGTCCAGAGCTACTAGATGACTTAGAAACCATTTCATGTTTCACAGACATTCATTCATCATGTTTTCTCACTGGGGTTTGCAGATAACTTTCTCAAGTCAATCATATTATGCGAATTTACCTTACATTTTACATCCTCCTAAGGGATCTAAGAAATTTGAGCTTTTGCCCATCTCTCCACCAATCGGAAAGGCAAGAATTCACTGGATATACTCACAGAGCGACAACATGGAAACAAAAGAAATTACTCTGTAAACTCCCTGCATGGCCTCCTGTTGCAACAGGGCCACTTTGCATCAATTGGGAATAAAAACATAATGATATACTCCCTAATGTGAGGATGATGCGATCTGCTGGATACGAGCACAGCTTGAAGAAGGCCATGGCTACATCGGAACCAAAGGTTCATAGCTTTTTGTGGCTGAACACCTATGGAGAAATACCATTCAGACAAAGTAAAAAACAAAATGGATTATGGCTTTTTATGATTAGCAGTCCTTGTTGAGAATTAGGTTTGTTTTCAGTAGAATAACTGAAGACAGACTATCCAAGAAACAATTTGTATTCAGATATACATTTTTCACCATGACCACCTTCATGCCACCTTCTATTTCTAAACTCTAAGGCATAGATTCTATTTCTTTGACCTCAATATTTATTAGTTATTGCTGCCTTATATCCTGAAGAACAAACAGTGAAAAAAATTGTGATAAGAACATTTTTTTTCATGGAAAATAATTATTTACTCTATTTATGTTAGATCTAAATGTTTGGAAAATTTCTATTGAAATTTTATATCATGTCATTAGTTTGTGTATAGAAGTAGCTGTGCATTCCCCTTTCTTAAGGATGGGAAATATGTATTTAAAAATTACGGATTCCAGGCGCCAGCCCAGTGGCGCAGCAGTTAAGTTCGCATGTTCCACTTCTCGGCGGCCCGGGGCTCGCCAGTTCGGATGCTGGGTGCGGACATGGCACCGCTTGGCACACCATGCTGTGGTAGGTGTCCCACATATAAGGTAGAGGAAGATGGGTACGATGTTAACTCAGGGCCAGGCTTCCTCAGCGAAAAGAGGAGGACTGGCAGTAGTTAGCTCAGGGCTAATCTTCCTCAAACAACAAAAAATTACAGATTCCCGATTGGTTTGTAAATGCAATGCAATAATTTGTCTGTTATGGTCAAAGCTGCTGTTCTAATATGAAGTACTCAACGTAATTTTGTTCTACTTAATTTATTTTACCAAAGAAAACTATATATTTTTTAAGGAGTTGTGGATTTAAAATAGCAATAATCATCAACAGCAACAACCAAAAAATAACTATGTGAGGTGATGGATGTGTTAACTAACCTTGTTGTGGTAATCATATCACAATATGTATGTATATCAAATCACCACCTTGCACACTTTAAAATTAATCATGTTATATATCAATTATATCTCAGTAAAGCTGGAAAAAAAGGAAAAATGTATCTATGGATGATGTGAAGACTAAATAAAATATGGACTTAAAATGATTTTCATAGCTCTTGGAACACAGCAAATGCTTAATAAATGTGCTATTATTGCTTAAAAATAAATTAATTAAATAACAACAATCAGCAAGCAAACAAGAAAAACAAAAGTGTTGGTCATGCCTTACCCTGAACCGGCCATGTGCAACGGGATCATGTAGGGAGGGAGAGAGAGCACAAAAACAGGTCACTGATTGTGAGAAAAGTCTGGAAAATTAGCAATATTAGAAGTCCCTTTGCAGTATAAATTTTGTGGATTTTTATTTTTCCTTAAGTAGGCCCAAACATCATACAGTCTATCAAATAATCTAATGTTTAACATAGTGCTCATTATATCACTAATATGATACAGTTGTAAGAGAATGTTGAGTTGTACTCTTCCAAATGTTCAAGACTGATAGACGAAGAGAAAAGATAAAACCAAAAAGCATTAAACTGCCTACATGCTACAGGCTGCTGCCCTTGAGCCTTCAGGAGCTTGCAGAATCTGCCCAAACACTATTTGCCATGACTGCATAGTATCCCACAGTCAATGTCATTCTATATGTGAAGACTGGGGAAGAAAGAAAATTGAGTGCACCTTTTGGGAAGGATAGTAATTCAGAGAACAGGCTGTCTTCCTGCCTGGATGTGCTCTGGTCAACTTTAGGGGACTGTCCGTGGAGAATTACTCTTAGATTTTGCCTTAAATATTGAAAATTTGACATCTCAATTAACATCTAATATATAGATTAAGATGCAGAAATTGACAAGATCTCACAACTACCACACAGAAAAGAGAATTGGAGACATCTATGAGTGGAAAAATTGGAGGGAAATTAGTCTACTTTTCTCCAGGAGAGTTCTTTGGCACAGGAAAAGCAAGGGTAAAGCTTAAAATTACACCAAGAAGACCATGCCCACAACCTATGGGGAGCCCAGTAGTAGCAGGGTAAACTGGACTAGAGTAGAGAGCAGTCACATCCCACGACATGCAACCAGTTATGTACTATATCTGCCTCTTCATTTCTCCTCCCGTCTTTCACCCCTGGAAGAATTTGTCCACAAAGAAGGTGTGGCACAGCTAAACTGCTCTTCTCTTCATCCAATTCCGTCTAACCACAAATCTGAATTGTTATGAAGAATGGATAATGAAGACTTTGAGTCAGGTATTTAATTGAGCAATGGTATTTATTGAAAGTCTACGAAAACTTACGGAGCGTGGTGAAACGTGACCAAGGAAAGGAACAGGGGAGTCATTATACCATAATTAAAAACAACTTAAGTCAACTGCTTTATGTTTATATCCCAAGGGGTTGAGATTTCTCAATAAACTAGGTACATATGACATCTTTCTCCAAATTTCTAGTTCCTGTGGGCCATGTTGATGATCTTACTGTCCAAGATCTTTGTTCCATTTGTAAGGAATAGAGAGTCAGAATTTAAGCCATGCATGAGTCTCTATTCCTTGCAAGCAAATAAGCTTAAATAAAATATATGTAATATATCATTAGAAGACTTTCTTCAAAGAGTGGCTCTTGATATGCTTATAAGTATGAAAATAAATGCCAAAACAAAACACAACAAAAAGAGTACCAAGATGATAACAACATGTGCAATTGATGGTGAAAGTATGGATAATTGCTTTTTCACATTCCTATCCCTTCCAATTTTATAAAAGTAATAAATCATAAGAATAACTAATATTAATTAAAATATATTAAATGTGAGACATTATACTAAGTTCTTTACAAATACTCAATTTAGCTTATCACAACAATCCTAAGAGATAAGAAAAACATTATCACCCCTATTTTACAAGAGGTGAAACTGAGTCATGGAGAGATTATATAACATTCCCAAGACTATATAGCTAATAGTTGACAAAACCTGAATTTAAACCTAGAAAATCTTCCTTTAGGAATGTGAGCTTCAAATTTATTTATTTATTTGTTTATTTATTTATTTATTTATTTATTTTTATTTATTTGGTTTTTTTTGAGGAAGATTAGCCCTGAGCTAACATCTGCCACCAATCCTCCTCTTTTTTGCTGAGGAAAAGTGGCCCTGAGCTAACATCTGTGCCCATCTTCCTCTACTTTATATATGGGATGCCTACCACAGCACAACTTGACAAGTGGTGAGTAAGTCCACACCCAGGATCCGAACCAGCAAACCCTGGGCTGCCAAAGCGGAAGTGTGAACTTAACTGCGGCACCACCAGGCTGACCCCTCAGATTTGTTTTTTTAAGAGTGCTTGAGGCATCAAGTTCCATTTATCTGGAAAATGCATCAAGAACTGGGAGATTTCTGAGATTCTTTTCTACTTTCAAGCTAACAAGATAGCCTGCCACAATTTCCAGGCAGAAGTCAGAAACAGAGGACATTTCCTTACTGAGAGCAATAGTAGTAGCAAGGACATCATCATTTTTCTTGTGTCAGGTTTCTTGGGCCCCAATTTCCACAGGACAACATGAAGAGATTCAGGAGACACCTGCATATTTGATGGATTGCATTACAGAAGAGGAATTCTGTGCTTATATTGGACAATAAGTGTACCTTCCCTTTGCTCAGAGGGAGAGACTATTTCTGCTTTCCAAGGCTTTTCACTATACAAACATCCTGAAAAGATATTCTGGAACAAACGTCATCAGAGCTTCTGCTCATAGACGTGCAGAAACATGAGAGAGCTTAATGAACTGTCTCCCGGTAAATCCTCCCATTACCAATGGGAATGTCATGAAAATGTTCTAATTCGTAATACATTTGGGAATGAATTTAGGATTTAAATTTTTCTTCTTAGGATTTTTATTTTTGCCAATCGCAGAAGAGCTTATACAACAAAGGATAATTGCTTTGCTTTGTGTTGTATTCATACTGGATTGTTTGTATCTGTTTTCCACAATCGATATGTCCTCGCTTCCTTTTCTTTATTTTTACAACACATGGAGAATATCACATCCTCCTTATTGAAGGCTCATACTTTATAGTTTGAAATAGATCTCCAGTCGTAACCGACTTTTTCTCTGGTTGAGAAAGACTACCCTATTTCCATCGAAAACTATGTGGTATTTTTATAGGACGACTTGTGCTGAGTTCCAACTAACTTTATGAATTCAAAGTGACTGTCTCTTGCTGTTCAATAACGTTCACTATAAATGCCAATATTAAAATATAATATTTAGCATAATCATTGATGATTCGGAAGTTGATAGATACCACAGAAGCCTTAAAGCATTAACTATTTTAATGGACGCTTATGTTTTTATTGTATGTTTAAAATATGCTTAAATCCAAAAAGTGTTGAAAATAAAGAATGACTTATCATCCAAAGCCAAAGAGAAATCAGGTGAGACTTAAGTGAGGCAAGTGGGAACACTGATGAGACAGGTAGTGTTCACCATGTCTTTTTTCTGTTTAGTTTTTTGTAGAAATTTGTTTGTGAAAACAAACTCTATTTATCATTGTTATCAGAAGAAGCCTGTATTCTTATCTTAGTCTTCTCATAAAAGGATCCTAGAAGGAGATGATTAGGGCACATAAAGATATACCTTGGAAATATAAATCAAGCTGGTATATGTTAACTTCAGTATTTTATTATGAATCGATAGTCATAACTGCTTACGATTACATGGGCCTTTCCATTTTACCAAGCATGTTCACAAGAATTTTCCTTCAATCCTCATAATAAAATAATGATAAATGTGGTATGAGCACTCTTCTTTTATTAAAAAAATTGAGGCATAGAAAGTTTATATGATTGTATGAATATCGCATGCGGCTGAGCAGCAGCCATGAGATTCATCTGTAAGTCTGCTGAGAAAAGAAAGGAGAGTAATATCAAAGAGCACAATACATATAGCAAAAGCCCTAGATTTTGACTTTTTGTGATGTTGGTAAATAATGATTGCCTACATTTGTAACCTTTGCAGATTACCATCCCAAAAGATATTTGGAAAACAGGATTCTTTTCTTTTCTTATTCTTAATTTTACCCAAGTTTGGGGGTTAATATAGTCGTCTCACAGAATATAAGAGCTAAGGCAACTAGCAGACCTGGAGACTTCTGAGTCAAATGGTTCGCAAGTGGACTGAACATTAGAATCACCTGATAAACCCTAAAAATTATTGGGACTGCCCTTTGGGTATTTTGGTTCACTATCCTTGGAATGGGGCTCTTGAATCTTAATCTTTTAAAAAAAAACTTTTGCTTTAACTCTACAGGGATTCTGATGACTGGAAGTCATCCCCAATGTGGCACATTTAGGAATTATCTCCATTACCTGCCTCTACAGTATAATATATTTTAATTAGTGTGTAAACTGAGAACACCAATATTTCACAAGGTTTATGTTTCTATGTTGTCTTTATTGTTTGCCCTATTCTTATAAATATACATAAGTATCACCTCATATGCATATATGCAAATATATGTGGGGTTTTTTTATACTCAAGTTGTAGGAAGAGCTGATGGGTTTAAATTCCATATCTACCTTATTAGCTATGTGATTTTCAGTAAATTACTTAACCTATAAGGCTCTCAGTCTCATCAATTTTAAAAGGAGGATACTGCTAGCAATCTCACAGTTTTGTTGTGAGGTTTGAGTTGTAAAATACAATCAAAGTGCTTGGGACATAGCTGGTGTTCAATAAATTTTAATAACTTTAACATGTCATATCCATATTTCATCAAAAATACCATATTAATAATCAGACACAAAGTTTAAAAGAATGTCTTTTTAAAATTTATAACATCTCATTGGCGATAGTTATGCTGAACTTACATGGATATACTGCTATATTTGCCAACCTAGTAAGTGGAAGTACTTTATTACCTAGGCTAATTTTGCTCCTAAAGTTAAGAAAGAATAGTCTGACAAATGTGTGCTAATCTCTTATACTATATTTATAGCCTGGCCAATGTCTGCAGAATTAAAGATATGGCTGAGAGCTTCCGTCTAGAAAACCACCTCCTTGCCTTGATAAAGTGGCTGTTACTAGCAGGAGTGAGGCAAGTCAGCACACATCTTGTTCCTACTGATGTTCCTCTATTACTCTGCTTCCTCTCCTTGCTTGTTCTCAATCCGATGTGTTCTTTTGGTTTATTGAGGGGTAGAATTGTAACTTCAGATTAGATAAAATTTTTGATAAAGTTGTTTTTTCTTATACCTGGAATAATTATGTAGAGCTGCTAAAAGACACTCACTCCAATTTGATATTTAATCCCCTGTGAAAATTTGGATGAGAAGAGTTGAACTGATTTCCTTAATATACTAATTGTGACTATTACCTTACTAAAATGACTAAAAAAAAATTTTGGTCTTGAAAACTTGAGTTGTTCTCTGGTATTCATGAATGATTGATGAAGTGGCCTTTATGTGCAATATATGGTGGAGTGCAGAAACAGCAACTTTGGTCCTTTGTGAGACTGAGTTTTACTACTGAGTTCCCCATAAATATCAATTTATAAATAAACGGTCCTCACAAGGGCTTCAACCCGATTCCAGGCTGCTCTCTAATTGGCCTGCCACAGATGGCTATAACCAAATAACTAACAATTAGATTACCCCATTGTTACAGATTTACTCTGAAAATAGCAAGGCACATGTGGCTTTTCACAAGAAGTTTCAGAAGAAAGGTGTAGAACAACTTGGTAAATATTAAACAGCATTTTAATTCAAAGGCCTGCCGTTTCCTCTCTTGAAATACAACTAACTTAACAGTCACTGTCAGCATTGTGGTTTTTTGTTGGACTTGCATATTGCACATGGATTTATATAAATGCACATAAATACAAGCAAGGGTAAAGTGGAAAATGCCCTGGAAGTGTACTATGAAATATTGCTTTGGTTCCCCGTGTTATGCAGATGTTATAGACAGGATTGTCCTGATATGATCTTTCTAGTTATCTCAGTAATGAAGCTCCCTTGACAACGATGAGAGGGGAATGGTCTTTTGTCATATTTTGGTATGTTATGATTTTGTATAGTTACAAAAACAGCATTTTAGTTGCTAAGCATGAGTTAGTAAATATACTTTTAAAGGAATGAGAAACTTGAAAGAATTAAAGAAATGATATTTGCATATTAATATCCCATTTCTCCAGTCTGTGTTGGAGAATAGTTGTAAATCTGTACAAAGAAATTCTCCTTGAGTCTGCATGCAGAATTTAATGAACTACATTGTACATTTAGCCACATCTGCTCTGTTACCTAACGTTTCACATATCTACTGGACCCATGTTCTTCACCAAAATTAAAATTAAGGCAGATATCATTCGATGTTAGCAGAGAATGAAGAAGGCTATATCTTCCATTTCATTCACAAAGTGTGTTTCTCAAATAGGGTATAAAAGGCAAAGAGAATAGTCTTTGAGTCACTACCACCTTTTTCAATCTGTTCTACAAGATCACCACATTGTATTATTTGAATGTTTCAGGAAGAGTTCTTCTAAGAAACTGTTTTCTTAGAACTTAGAGAACTCTTTAGACATACTCCTCATTAACACCTAAATTCCTTCTTTTAGGCGAGACAGAGACTTTCTTTGCATAACAACGTCTGGGGCATTTGCAAATCTCAGCTTGCTTCACATTTTTTGGAGGTTGCAGTTCTTGTGACCAGAATTGCATGTGAAAGCAATTTTATTACAGTCAGAGAGGGAGAGGAGGAACAGTTAAACTGAAAATGATTTCTGATTGAGAATAGCAACATTAGATGTCTGACATCTGTTTCTCTACTTGTTTTAAAACTCAACATAGACGAAGCATTTTAAATCGTAATGAAGAGCATACTCTCAATTCAAGGCGTATGATTATCAAAAATTCAGTAGCTTCGTTTTACAAGATAACTAATTTTTAAATAGGCAACCATTAAAATACTTGACAAAAACTGAGCAGTTCATATACGTTAAGATATACTTCTAAATGTTTTGAATTCCAGCTGTTTCTTTTTCTGCTCTTAGTAAGAACATTCCAAAACTCTGGATATGTTCACATAAACTTCCTAAATAAAGATCATTTGGGGCATGCTTTCATGAGATTTGAAACGATAACTTCTACTTTTACCAGAGTATGTCCTTCCCAAAGTAAATCTCTTTTGATAGTGTATTTTTGATTGATTAGAACTTCATTATGTTTTTATAAATTATTATTAAAATGCTCATAGTGTTGATAGTCATTACTATTCATGATTACTTAGAGCCCTCAGTTGCTTATTATGAGTATACAATAATTTATTACAGCTTTATTTGTGGGAAGTTATATATAAAACCAGTAATATATTAAATCCTAATTTCCATTCTAATATCAAGTGAAAAAAATCATCTGAAGGTGATGAATTTTCGGTGGCACCAATCACTGTCACACATTCTAGGCAAGTGATATTTTTAGAGAGGCTTTGAGAAATGTAATGAAAAATTAGCAAGGAAAGTCATTTCCTTCATATAGGAAAAACTGCTGGGTGTAGATAGGAGAAAGGAGAACCCTCAGCAGAGATGTCTGTTTACGTGTCTGATGTCTACATGTCTTCTATCTGCATCAGAGATTTTGAGAAAATTACTAAACTATGATGTACTTCCATTTATTCATTTAAAAAATGTTTTATAAATCCAACTTTCCTATTTCACAGGGCTGTTAAGACCAAATGAGATATTTTGTTAAATATTTGAAAGTGCTATTTCTGTGTGTGTGTGTATGTGTGCACTTGTGTGAGTATGTGTGTGTATACACAAGGGGTACGTGTTTGCTGGGGATGTTATGATATTTAACTACTCCATAGCTAAGAATGTGACATGGTTTCTAACTTATTTAAGCATTTAGGAGCTGTAATTTTTTTGGTGAGCTTAAGATTTTGTGTGCAGAAAACATTCAGAGGTTCACCTTGGTTTTTAGAATTAATACTTGGCAGTAAATGGAATCTAACTAAAGCTGCAACAAAGCACAGATGGAATACAACTCTAGATTAGATTCATTTGCTCCTGACATTAGCAGCAGCCTGACAGGAGAAAGATGCATCCTTGCCTGGGATACAATGTGCTATGTGGTTTGTAGCATATGGAGAAATAAAATATAAGACCTCAAGAAGGTATGGAACAAGATAGATGGAAGGGTACTGTTGTTTATAATGTATTCTAATAATTTTTAAACATATATTTTGATAAATTAAAGATATATATATAGTGTTTTCAAGAACAGCACATAAAAAGAACACAAGAGGGGCCAGCCCGGTGGCGCAGCAGTTAAGTTTGCACATTCCACTTTGGCCAACCAGGATTCACTGGTTAGGATCCCAGGTGTGGACCTACATATAAAAGTAGAGGAAGATGGGCGAGGATGTTAGCTCAGGGCCAGTCTTCCTCAGCAAAAAGAGGAGAGACTGAAGTAAGTCGTTATGGATTGAAAGAGTCAATATTGTTGAATGTGTGTTCTCCATAAATCTATTTATAAAATCAACAAAATACCAATCAAAATCTCAGTAGGAGTTTTTGAAGGAATTGATAACTTTTATTCTAAAATTTATGTGAGAAAACAATTTTGTAAATGAAGAAATATTTGGAAGACCTACACTACCTGATTTCAAGAATTCTAATAAAGCTACAGCAGTAAGAATAAGAAACAGACCAATGCAACAGATGGAGAGTTCAGAAATATACCTACAAATATCTGGTCAATTAATTTTGACCAAGGCACCAAGTCAGTTTAGTGAGGGAAAGGAAAGTCTTTCTAACAAATGTGCTAGATAAAGTAGGCATCCAGATAGAAATATGAACCTTGACCCTACCTCACCATTTGCACAAAAATAACTTTCAATTTACCATGGATCTAAGTTTAAAGGCTAGCACTGTAAAGCTTCTAGAAGAAAACATAGAAATATATATATATAACCTTGGGATAGGCTAAGCTTTCTTGGCAAGATGGAAAAATTACTAACCATAAAAGAAAAAAACAGGAGTTTATCAAAAGTTTAAATTTATGCTCATCTAAAGACAACATTTAGAAAATGAATATGTAAGCCTAGATTGGGGAAAAGTATTAGCCATGCATCTATCTGAAAAAGGACTCATATACAAAAAACATAAAGAACTCCTATAAATCAATTTTTAAAAAAGGATAGTCCAGTTAGAAAAAAAAATGGATGAAAAGCTTGAACAGGTATTTCACAAAATTAGATACAACAATGGCCAACAAATATGCAAAATCAATCAATCATTAATAATGAGGACAATGTAAATTAAAACCACAATGACATGTCATTTTTTGTCCAATGACAATAAAATATTGGTGAAGGTGTGGAGCAACTGGAGTGTTTATACATTGCTGATGGGAAATGTGACATGATGTAACCACTTTGGAGGACTGTTTACAATATCTCATAAATCAAATATGAATCTATCCTATGACCAAGCAATTCCACTCGTAGATATTTACTGAGGAGAAGTGAAAGTATATGCCCCTAGAAAGATTTATAAGCAAGGTTTGTAGTAACTTTTTTCATGATAGCCTATAACTGGAAACAACCCTAATATCCAACAATAGGAGAATGGATGAACAAATTGTGGTGTCCTCATATAATGGAATACTGTTCAACAATACAAAAGAAACTGATTCCTAGAATGTGCAACAACATAAATTAATCTCAAAAATATAATGTGAAGCAAAAGACAGCAGAATCAAAAGAAGACATGCTGTATGATTCTGTTTATGTGAATTACAAGACCAGGCCAAATAAAGTATGTAGTAATAGAAATCTGAAAAACTAATTCCTCAAGGGTGATGGAGTTGACTGGAAGGTTACCAAATGGAATCCTCTGGAGTGATGAAAATTTTCTCTATCTTATCTTGCTTGGTGGTACATATCTACAATTAGCAAAACTCATTGAACTGAACACTTAATAACTAAAATAAAACTACCTTTATTCATATATGACATGATTGTGAATAAAAAATCCCAGTGGGATCCACGAAAAATCTAACTGAATTAATTAGTCAATTTATCAAGGTTGCAAAATACAAGATCAGTAAATAAAATTAATCCTATTGTATAATTTAGTAATATAGAATTAGAAAATAAACTTACTAAAAATGCAATTTGAATAGGTTAAAAACATCAAATTAAATCAAATTGTACAAAAATTATATCTAAATTTTTTAAAGTACACCAAAGTTTAAAATATGTTTCCCCACAAAGTAAACAGTCATGTCACCACAAGTATTTTAGGGAATTATTTTACAAAATAATCCTTTACAGTTTATTTTCACAATATTCTGAACAATCAATGTTGTTGTCTGGGATGCAAGGAGTTTCTTGTCTGTAGGTTAAAAATAACCTGAGCCTTATGTGAAAGCCCCCCAAATGGGATAGTCTAACAGCCCATCTCCCCCAAAGGCTAGTTACACATAACCACGCTCTTTCCTCTACGTACAGAAATCTAAGTATACCTAAGAGTTCCCCTGCTTAGGATTTTGCATGGCCATAGCTCTGGAAATTTCCTTCCTTCTTCCCCATTCCAAAAAAAGACACCAACTGTTCTCTAGGCTGATTTGTTTCTTACCTGGTCTCCCATTCTCCCAGATACTAAACTGTATGGTAACCTGGAACTCCTTGCTCTATTCTACCTTCTCATTCAGTGAATAGCCAAAAAAGTTGTTCCCTCCTTCATTCTGGTAGTGCCTGTTTACCCTTTCAGTGTAGTACTTATGTCAATATCAACTTAGTATTTACACTCACTCATTCACTAGAGTATAAGATTCTAGATGGCAGGGAAAAGTTTTTATTAATCTTTGCCCATAGATGGTACAATAAATATATATTTGCATGCCTAAATATTAGAAATAGAGCATATAATGATAATCATCAATTCCAACTTGAAGAGTAAGTTACATAGCTTTCCTTTAGATTCAAATTATGGTTATCTGGAGAGAGACAACAGAGGAATCTACAATGAGTAATTACAGGTACATTTGCCCGAGATATACTCCTCAAAAACGTGAAACTGACTAGGTTCAGACAATAGGTCTTAGCATTTGCAGTTTATTTGAGATGAAAGTTGATGCTCTTTAAATATTGAATGAGCCCATTTAGCTAGACAGGATGCTCTAAAATTGAAAAAGTCTTTCATCTGAGATGTAATAAGGAATGAGTTTCATTTGTGCAAGCATGTTTCTTACTATGAATTACGAGTACCTATCATGTTGTTTTGTGTTAGGTATTTCATATTATTCCAGTCCTATAATAACAAATACAAGTAAATGTTGAAAGCATATTATGGTTGTTTGGTTTATAGCATAAAACGAAACATAAAAAAACCCAAGTGCTCTGGTAAAGCTTTTCACTGTTCATATGACCCTCTTCCTCTTGATATGCACAGGGGTAAGATGTTTCAGCACGCATTACACTGAGATTTCTCAGGCTGGCATCATTTTGTCCTAAGCATTGTTTCTATAAGAAGAAAGATATTTTTCCTACTTTTTACTATTCTTTGGTATTTTATATGCTTCCTTTGATAACTCTGGTCACCATCTTATTCTTTTATTTCCCAAGACTACCGTTAGCTTTTTCTTGACTATTTACACCCTTTAAAGAGGTAACTTTTTGATAAAAAGGTCTACTGATAATACATGCTTTTCAACTGCTCATCAATTCAATTCATCATTATTCAGAATATTTTAAAAAGCATTAAAATGCATTTTAAGAGAATGATGTGGAAAATGATATTTGATATCATTGTATTCTACAAGAACACACAGGGGCATTTCTAATACTTCAGTTTCTTCTAAATATAGATAAATCCTACTAGACAGACATTTTTCATTCTCTTCTAGTTTAGTTTATTAATAGTGGCAACTATTTATTGAGCATATAATCTATGCCAGTGTTGCTTCAAGCATTTATATTTATTACCTTATTCAAGCTTCATAATACATGACACAAGTGTTATTATTCACTCTAAAAATGAAGAAACTGAGATATCAAGATTTTGCAGAGTCCGAAGTAGCCAAGTCTGAAATTAAACTCACTTCTGAATGACTTCACAGAAAATTATCAACCATTTTCCTTAATGTTGTTTATAAGAGACTTTTCTATTTATAACAAGGTCCCTCTCTATGAAATATTTTCAGCATATTGATGAGGATAGGTTGGCATGGTAATGTTAATAAATCCTGAAAATCCTCACCTTTCACCAAGAAATTTAGAGACAAAGCGATCTCTATTACAGAGATTATATTATAGACAGAAGAATCTCTATTTAAAGTTAGAATTTTATATTTAATCTGAAGATGGCCTAGAGACATGTTACATACAGTGAGCCCCACTTCCAATTTCATACTAATGGCAAATCATGATGCTCATAAATCTATGGCTGTCCATGTTTGACCCTGAATTGCTTGAGAAGTTTGCTATGGTTAATCCCCATCCATGACCAGCATAGTTCTGTATGAAGTTGCGTGTGTGTGATTGGGAAGGAGACTTGTATATTCTGCCATTCACAGAGGAACCACTTTGCCTCCTGATGAGAAGCTGGTCTACAATACTTCTGAAGTCCGCCCAACCATGTGATTGGCCGGAGTTTGAATCCTTCTCTCTTTTTCAAGCTTAACAAACTGGCGCAAATAGCGAAAACATAAAGAGCCCCTTTCTTCATTCCACCTTTCAGAAAAGTATTCCTACCCCCAACTTGAAATCAAGATTATTGTTGAGCAGTTTTATTTTAGGCGTGGGGGTGCCCTTGCCTGCAGAAATAGAGAAGGGAAGAAAGGAATATAATAGGGAACCCTGGGTAAAATGTTTGACTTTGGATCTGAAAAAGAAAGGTCTACCAAGTGCTATATCTGTAGGAATATCAAAGATTTCTATAACAAAGGAGAAGTTAGCTAACTTTTAAACAAGACAAACATTCACTTAATAAGGAAGGGAAGGCAAATTCTATGTCTGCCAATATAATTTGCCCCTTTTCCTTTAACTAAGGAAATGTCTTGTTTTCTTCAGGTTGACATTGTATTCAGCTAAAATGATTGCTTTCTGAAACTTTTGTGAAACTAGACATAGTCACATGATCCAGTTCTGTCCGACAAGATATAGGCAGATATCACTGTGGGCCTTCGAACAAAGCTTTTGAGAGGGGAAAGAATGTGCTAGAATCTGCTTTCTGCCTTTTGCTCTTGGCCTTTCCCCTTTTCCTGTATATATATATACAGGAATATAATGCTTGGATATAATGCTTGGAGATAGAGCAACCATCCTACAAGCACGAAGCTAAATGCCAAACTCTATGGAGAGTGAGGTTGAAAGTAAAAGGAAGACATTGTGAACCTTCTATACCAGGTCTGAACTGCTTCTTCTAAGACTCTTTTTATCATGAGATAAAAATAAACCCTATTTGGTTAAGTCAATACAGTGCAGCTGACACAATCTCAACAGATACAATCAAATTCTAACATCTTTTTCATGTACTGTATTGACTAGTTGAAAACACTGTTTTGTTTTCATAAGTTCTAGGGCTAGAATTCCTCTTGGCAAAGGAACCTCAAAGACTGTAAGTAGAAAGTGAATCCTGACAATGCACACGGGTGATTTACAGTATCAGCAAGCACCTGCAGCGTGATCTCTTTACTCGAGCCTAGTCATTGAGCAACTCTTCTTGTGGAAGATCTCTGAAGGCCTATGGGTACTGCATATGCTTATGCAGCTTTAATGACTTTACAGATACTCAGCACAGTTTCAGTGGGACATTGCTGAGAAAATTGCTGTTTATCTCAATTTAGCTATTGCTGTGTCTAAGTGTTCTCTATTTGTGAAGATTTAAACTGTTCTATAGGTGATGAAATTTTCATTGTATGTGTAGTTCAAAGCTAAAACTAAAGTGGGAGTAAAACAAGGGAAGATAGAATGTATTTTCTTTAGAAAGCAAAAATTTTGAAAATCGCCCATGACCATAATTTTGGAGAAAACTTCATTCAAGAACCACATAATTACCTAAACATTCCAGTTCAATGTCTGATTTCATACCAAAAAATATGGTAGGATAAATACATAACTTTTATGTACTTAACGTAATAGGAGCCCAGCTCCTAAACTAATATCTCCATAAGAAATTCACCATTCTATCTTGCAATTCAAAACAAATACAAAGAGAAGTATCTCTGCTAATATGAGTAACATCAAAAAGTAAACTTTTTTCATATGAAAAGGCTGCCATTCATAATGATATTTAAGAAAGAATGTGCAAATTGAAAGCCTACTCCTTTAAAAAACTTAAAGTATTAGAATTATTATTGTTTATGTGTAGACATTCTAACATTTTAAATCACTCTTTGCTACTTGCTAAAAACCAAAAATATTTATTATCTTTTAAAGTATTGGAATATTTTATCTGTGTAAATGTACAAAATAATTTTAATGCCATAAGAAATGCTATGTATAAACTTAAGAAAGTGAATATTATAGGTACCTTGTTTTATTAATCATATTGATCATGATGGTAATTGGTGACTTAGGGTAGTGTAAACAGTATTGTATTAACTTGAAGTTCTGAGGTCCAGGAATCACTAATCAGCTGTGTTAGTTGAGACAAGGTGAATAACCTCAAGATTTCAGTTTTCTCATTTGTAAAGGCAAAAAGTTGAAGTATATTGTAATCTCTAATAATTGATGGAAACACATGTTAAAATATTGCTTTGAGCCTATGATAGGTAAAAAAAATTGTCAGATGTCACCCAACACTCACAGGTTGAAGAAATTAGGGACACCATTTTTAAGGTCTGATCCATAATCCTTGAAATAGCATAACCCAGTGGTTATGATTTTCCTTCCTTTTCAGTTGCTGGTATGGAGAGATTTTAGCATGCAACCAGACTGAGGTTGCATTCTCCCCTCCAACCATCCCAGACATCCTCACCTTTAGCCTGAGGTCTGCTTCTGTTAAGTCTTTCAACAGATATTTATTGTGCAGTTACTCTTCTGTATGCCGATGTTTTCTTGTCCTTCTTGGGGTTAAAGTAAGAAGGCAGGCCACCTTTATTTGGATGTTTTATTTTAAAAATATGACATTTGGATAGCAATTACACTAAATAATATCTTTGACCTTGGGCTGGCAGATGTGTTTGGAATCTGTGTGAACTGTCTCGTTCCAGTCACCTGTAAGTAGGTAAAGAAATAGTGCAATGTGTAGCACTCAGTAAAATCTATAATAGCTTCTTCCTCTTTTGTCTCACCTGCCAGCTCAAAGGTGCGTACACTCATACACACACGCACAGAATCAGGATCACGGTCTCCATTAAATTTATGGTTCTACTCCTTGGCCTCATCTTGAACTCCTAACACAATGGCTCCTTGCAATTCGTCACAAGAGAGACTATAAGAAAGTGATGGATGAATTGGCCTAAATCTATCACTACTAACAGAAAACAACTCAAAAATTAAGATGCTTATCACTTTAAACCAGAACTTTTATTCTCCCATATAAAGAGTACTATAATAGCATCTTCATCATCAATCATCATCATCATCATCTTACATTTCTTTAGTATTATTGAAGATGAAGTCAAGAACAAGTAGTTCTAATTTTGCATCATGCTGTGAATATGTTCTGCTCCTACTTTCCAGGGCTCTGATGATGTCTAGGTAACGGTGATAGATAGTGTGCTCTACATAATTCTTCTCTTTAGTTTGGTGCATTTGGTTGTAAAAAGCACTAGCCTTTATGTCTAACAGAAAATCAATTAGCCTTAATGATACAAATATTTGCTTAATAAGGCTCCTTAGGGAGCCAATATTAATCAAAGGCTTAGAATGATCTGTAGTTAGCACATCAATTGTACATGTGTTAGTGGATGATTCTAAAGTGCTTAAGGGTTCTTGAAATAGTTTATTCTTTATTATAATTAAAAAATTTTTCTCCTGACACTTTATTTAAATTTCTTAGGCCAAGACAGCATTGTCTTTCATCTGGACAGTGCCCCTAACCTTCTAACATCTACTTGAACCTTGGGCACTTAAGGTTCAGAGTAACTTTTTTATAATATAAATCAAATCAGGTCTCTCCTCATATTAAACCCCTCCAACAGCTTCACATTACACTAAAATAAAATTCAAGTTTTGATCCCCACTTACATTTTCTGAATCAATTCCTACCACTGCCTCCCTAATGGTCTATGTTCCAGCTACATCAGACTTCAAAGCTTCAAACTGTGTCTCTCCTTGGGGCTCCCCTTTACCAAATCTTCTGCTCAGAATGCTGCCCGCTGACTCCTTCTTGTCCTTTCATTGTCAATTCAATTGACATCTCAGAAATACCTTCCCTGACTTTTGAATCTAAAATGCCGCCTAATTCAACCAGTAACTCTCAACAATTTTCCCCTATTTTTACTTTATTTGTAGCATTCATTGCTTTCCAAATGTTCTTTTTATTGATTTATTTGTTTATGATTTGTCTTTCTTCATTAGATGTAAGCTTTGTGAAAGCAAACACTTCTTGTTCCATGCTGTATTTCAAAATACCTAGACTAATGCCTGTCGAATAATAGGTATTCTATATAAATGTTAGCTAAACTGAAAAGTAGGTGTTAGGTGGAATCCTTTCGTCATCTCACATTTTCTGACTAACTTCTAAGGCTATTATTCATGAGTTATTTTAAAACTCTGCCTGGACTTTTATTATTTGTTTTATTATTTTTGTTATAGTGAGAAATTTTATTCATGGGAAATACCTGATTTTTCATTTATAAAGTAGAAACTTCCATTCACTTCACCAAAAAGTTTGAGGGAAATGAGGAAACAATGATGAGTATTCTGAGGCCTGTACAGCATCTCTTTTCTTTGAGAGTTTCTAAAATTTTGTAGGTTGCTGGCCTTAATAATGCTTTTCCCCTTTTACAGTGTCTTTTGTGTGTCTGTGTGTGTGTGTGTGAGGAAGATTGGCCCTGAGCTAACATCTATTGCCAATCTTCCTCTGTTTTGCTTGAGAAAGATTGTTGCTGAGCTAATATCTGTGCCAGTCTTCCTCTGTTTTAGGTTGGGTGACTCCACAGCACCCTTTGATGAGTAGTGCTAGGCCTGCACCCAGGATCCGAACCTGAGAACTCTGGGCCACAGAGTGTGCAAACTTAACCTCTATGCCACCGGGCCAGCCCCCTCTACAGTGCCTTTTTAAGGAAGTATCTATTTGAAATTCTAAAAGGGAGTACAACCTATTGTGTAAATTGCAATTAGTTTGCATCTTATCTGATTCTAGAAGTCTCTACCTTTTTTAATATAAATTTGCTTGGTTTTATTTTTGTCCCTGACTTATTTGCTGTTTCCTCGTTGGCCTGAATGCCTCTCTATTGTTTTCTTTGTGAACTAACTCTAAGAGAGATTAAAGTAAGCCAGCTGAGTGATTTCCCAATAAGAAACCACAATTCATTCTAATTGTTTTGGAACTGAAGCAGGTCACAGTTTTGCAGGTGAACAGAAGAGAGAGCCTGTGGTTCAGCTTCTTGTGGATGATATTCCATCCTGTACCTGTACTCTAATAGTAAACGTATCTCGTGGTCTAATCTGTTCTCCAACAGTTCATAATATAGGGTACCCTATCCCTTCAATTATTTATAGGCTTCTTTTATTTTGATTTGATGAGAACTATGTGTCCTGTGTAGGCGTTTGGATTCTGTTTCAAGCAATACACAAGGAAAAATATTTGTCCTCCTTCCTCTGAACCTTTAATATGGTAACAATCATGTTTTGAAATTCTGTAAGAGATATGATGTAAGCTAATTGAGATTCAATTAGTACATCACATGCTTTTTGCTATGCAGAAGCTAACAGGGGATCTGTCTATTAGAAATTACTCATAGCTGGATGAGAGCTAGAGGAATAGTAATTTAGACCTTGAAAGACGTGCAAGACTATAAATGGAAGTAAAAGTGAGGCTAATGGAAGATCGCCCAAGAACTTTTCAGAATTCCCTAATGAGAAATTCTAACTTTCATATTTGACCTTAGGGCTTATAACAATGACGAGACCTCAAGATTGAGTACAATTAGATCCATAAAATGCATTGCAAATATCTTGAAAACTACCTATTAAATTGAACCTTTGAGCTGGATTTGTCTCACTCTCTTATGATTCATAGCATGAGAAATTCTGGATTTACTTAGTTTTATTATTAACAACCAATATACTTCTATAGTATGTACTAATTATATAAAATAGCAAAAGCAATCTTTCCAAACCAAAGACAAAATGTCAATCCTCTGCTCAAAACATTGACATGGCTTTCCATCTTTCTGAGAATTAATTACAAAGACTGCCATGGCCTTCTAGATCCTCTGGGGTCTTCACTCACCCCACCCCCACTCTCCACCCTCATCACCTTTCAATCTCTCTGTTTGTTCATCACTTCTAGTGGCTGGCTCAACCTTTCTTTATGGTTCATGGCCATGACATATGGCCTGCTTGCTTCTTGGACCCTTAGCATATTCTGTTCCCTTATCAGGGAATATCTTTGTTATAGATATCTACATGACTCCTTCTCTCATCTCATTCTGCTCTGCTCAAGGGTCCCCTGTTCAGAGAGATCTTCTCTGATTGAACTACTTAAAATAGAACACTCCTCTCCTCAGACCCATCAACTCTGTATCTCTTATCCTGCTCTATTATTTTTAATACTTACAACCTGACCTACTATATTTTGTTTACTTTATTCTTTATTTTTCCATTGACAGTGTAAGTTTCCCAAGGCCAAAGACTTCAGAGTTTTTGTTCATGACTCTATCTCTGATGCATATTAGGCGTTGAATAAATGTCTGTCCACTGAATGAAGGATTTGTGAGCCTTTATCTTTGTGATTTATCTAAATCAGTTAATTGTGCATTCACTAATGAAAGAGAACAGAGTAACAATTTTTACATGAATTATTTGAGATTGGCCTTCATTTTATAGTAATGCTGTTTTCAAAATTACTTGCATAATATTCAATTTTTTAAAAATGTCTTTGTCACATAATCCTTTGAAATTCAATTTTTTACTGTATCAATAGCAAGTATTATGAAAATCTGTCTATTTTCACAAATATTTTTAGCTAATTATACACTGAAAAAATATTCTACATCTAATCTCTTATATAAAAATATCTCTTTAAATAGTAGTTAACAGTTAGTTTTTGTTAAACAGAGAAATAATCATTACAAAGAACAATCCAGTCCAAATTTGCTTCATGGGCATTACTTTTTCAGCATTTTTTACTGCAATCCAAGCAACGAAAATTGCAATCAAAAGCATCTTTTATTTTAAAGTATAAGAAAATAGAATAATAGGGTCACCTATACTATTGTTAGCCAAATTAGTGTGCACTCAATATAGAATTTAAGCAGAAACAGATGACATAAACAATTTTACATAATCTCCATTCCTTAAACTTTTAATTCCCTAAGTAGTTTATTTTAATGTCAAAATGACTATCTTTGATTTTAGAATATAGTTGCATAGATATTGCTTGCTTTACGCTCGTTATATCTCATATGACATAACCAATTTACCTGTTACCAGTTAAATTCCTAATTTCACAGTTCATATAACATTCTGAACAGTTATGGAAAGAGACTACCTCATCTAACTATCTATCTACCTACCTATCTATCAAGAAATATTTATGAAACTATTACCTGCACTTAATATACCCGATGTTCCATCATCAAGGGTGGTAGGGAGGTGGGAACAACTTGAGGAAGAAGAAGTGGATCTTTTTTTACTGCTGTTCCCTAAAAGAATTCATGCCAGGAGGATTGTGAGTCCTAACGCATTGCTTGACATTAGAGATAACACTAATTCAATGGGGAAAATTCCACTTACTGTATCACTACTTCCTGTGGTTTGTGCCTGAATTTACCACAGTGAAAATGCTCACACTCAACATTATTTAAGTCATAAAACAATTGGTTATTATAGTCTGCAGGAAACCACACAAAATGAAAGAAAATGGACCGCATGGAGCTTTTTATATAATTTACATTGTTCAAGTGGCTCCAATTTCCATGCAGAAAAAAACACCTAAATAATCCACCTTGAACGTCAAGCCTTTTACTGGATTTTTTTTTCTTCAAAATGAATAGTGTGTGAAAAAGCAGAGTTATTTGGAAGCTGTAACCAGTTTTCACTATAATTTTGTGCAACATTAGATTATCAATTCTTTTCTACCAGTCTGCTTGGAGTATGCATTGTCAACTCTTTTCTACCAGTCTGCTTGGAGTATGCATTGTCAACAACAGATAGTATTTACCAATGCACAGTGATGTGTATTCACTATTCTTTAGTAAGGAGCATTACTTAAAAGAGTGGATAATGGGTTTAAAATGAGCATTGATGTTGTAATCATGATTCTTTTTCTTTTGGTGTCATATCTAAATACAGTAAAGGTTACATCTTAAACCTTTTGTGAAATCATCAGGTATCATTATTAAATGAAGCAAAATCAAATCCTGAAAAATTCTATTGTGTTTGTCCCTTACGTGGTTTATAAAGACAGAGTTAAGATAAATAATTGCCAACAAAATAGTTGAGGGGTGAATGGGAGATGCTTTTTGTAGCCGTTTACATCTTTTTTTATTGAATTCATTAATTCCAATCAAATGTGAAAGCATGAAATAGAATAGTCTTTTTAAAAACATGTGTTCCAAGTACTTGTTGCTATGTAAACTTTACCCCAAAACTTAGCAGCTTAGAACAAAACTAATTTATGATATTTCATGATTTTGTGAGTCAGGATTCATCTGGGTTATTCTACTCCATGTGTCATTGACTAAGGTCAACAGTTGTTATACAGCAGCCTGATGAGCTGATATAGAAGGTCAAAGCAGCTTCACTCATACGTCTGATGTCTTGGCTGAAATGACTGGAAGATGGGGCTCTGCTGGGCCAGTTGATTACAGTGTCTACACCTGACCACTCCAGTGTGATCATGTCAGCATGGTTGAATGTCTCACACAGCAGCAAAAAGCTCCTAAATAGATTGTGTTAAGAGACAAGATGTGGAAGCTTACTGTTTCTTAAGGCCTAACTAGCATGGTTTCTCTTTACCATATTCTATTGGTTAAAGAAGTCCCAGAGTCCACTCAAATTCAAGGGAGAGAGGAACACAAGCCCCACCTCTTGATGGGAGGAATATCAAAGGACTTGTGGTCATTTCTAACTTGTCACAATATATCACGTTTATTTTCTCTCATTTCATCATTTGTCTGAATGAAACTCAGGAATTCTAATTAATACTAAAATTCTCTTGAAGGTATGCATGAGATATGGAGGAAACACATTTTGTTATGCAAAAATGTCCTCTTTCAACGACTCTTGAGAATGCTTCATCATTCTTATTCCCCTTCCCAACGTATTGTCAAAACTCTTTGTCTACTATTGAACTGAAAATGAAAACAAAGCAGACCATCAAAAAATGAAAGATGCCTCCCTTGATTCCATATCATTCTCTCATACATCTCCCTGTCTTTTCCCTTCACCTACAAACTTGTCACGAGAGAACTGTGCAAGCAATGTTTCTACTCCCACTTTTCTACCTGCAGCAACGTGGCTTCTTTCTCCTGTGTTTTACAGAAATATCTTCCACTGTTTTCATCAATAGCCTTATAATTCCAAACACAGTGAATATTCACTGTTCAGGTCTTAATGGACTTCTCTGCTGCCTTTGACACTGTTGCTCTCTCCTTACATCTGGAAATTATTCATTGGCCTCTTGAGTCATCACAAACTCCTGGCTCCCCAGGTTCCATGCTATCTTCTTTTGAGACTCTTCTTCCTTGTCTAACCTGAATATGTTAGTTCTCTCCAGAGTTCTGCCACTGGGGTCTGCTGTTTTCGTTCTACAGTCTCTCTCTAGGTGATTTAATCTTTGTTCACACTTGGAAATAATCACTATGTATTAATGACTTACATAGTTATATCTCTTTTTCAAACGTCTTACCAGGACTTCAGATCTAACATCCAAATGCCAGCTAGACATCTCTAAATAGAGGTGCTGGAGCTACTGCAAATTCAACATGTCTAAGCTTGCTCATCTTCTGATACTTATTGTATATTTTTGGCAATATCAGCATTTATTAGGTCAATACTGTTGTAAAACTGGGATTTATCCCTGGATTGTCTCTTTTCCTACCCTTTCTCACCCCCGCAACTATTTATAACCTGTAAGTAACTAAGTCTTGCTTATTCAACCTACTAAATATTTCCTCTGTTTTAAAATTATCCTCTCAATTCCTACTAACACTGCCCTAATTTGGATAAAATTATTTTTCAATGGGAGTGATGTAACTGCCTCCTGTTTGTTTCCCTGGCTTGTCTTGTGTCCACTCAGATATCACAATGAACCCTACAAACCTAACAACTTTTAATGTCTCTCCATTATCAAGAACAATATTTTTTCAACTGTAGATAGTTACCCATTAATAAATTATAAAATTAACTTAGTAGATCACAATGGATGTTTTTAATGAAACAATATATTATATGGCAAAATTATAAAGCTTTGCATTTAGTAAGAATGAGTATATCACTTGATTGTTTCAGACGTGTGTGTGTGTATACTGAGTAGCAATGAATATATTCTTCTTCTTCTAAAGCAATGGAGCACAGGTATTCCCAGTGCACAAGATAACGCATTGAAGGGGGAAAAGATAATCTAGAACTTCTATTTATTTTATCTAAAAATGGTAAGAAATAACTTGAACTTTTGTTATAGTCAATATACAGATGGCAATTGGTACCCTCCTAGTCACTAGGCAGCTTGTCGACTCATATCTCAGCTCCTTCCCAACTCTTCCATAATAGGCTGGGTTTTATTTCTTCCCCAGGATCCCCATGACAATCTTTGTACACTTCTCTCACTGCACTCACCCATAAGGAAAGGATCTGTCTCCCCCATGACTTCCATGGTTATCTTTATATCTTTGTAACCCTACTTCCAGGACAGTTCCTGGCACAGAGCTGACACACAGTAAATGGTGAATCCAAGCATGTGAGTATGTGTGTTGTGCATGTGTATAAATTCATGAAAGTAGCTAAGTTAGTGCTTTGGTTTACTATTTAATTTGAGCACAAAGATTAGAAATGCAAGAGGAACTTTGCTTCATTAAAATAAAGATGATCTATTCCTATCTTTAACCTTCTTTGAGTATCATGTGTTTATTCCAAAATATTCTGTGCACACAAAAATATGTAAATTGCCAAAAATTGAAAGGCTATTTGCAATCTGTTATATACATAATTATATCTGAAGCTTTGCACATACTGTATTGACTACACATTTGCTGATGTGAGAAAAAGCAAAACAAGAAACTTAGAAATTAGCTGCATATCAAATGTTTGCTTCAATCTTTGTGCATTAAATAAGACATATTTTTCAAGTTGATTTTTTCATGTGGCTTCTGCAGGTTTATGCACAATATCAGCATCATTCAAAACATGAGTTTCTATTGTGTTTAGTCAGTCTCCCTGGTTCCTGGTGATTACTTGACTATATTAACTTGTGTTCACCTCCAGAAACTAAAATAGTTACTATATTACTAAGCTCACTGAAGAGTGTACATTACTTAGATTAAACCATTAGGACATTAGGATTTCCTTAGGTTTCCTATAATATGGATAAATAATCTGGCTGTTAAGGAATAATAATATAAAAATCTTTCTAATGGAGTTTTTACTCAGTGAGTGTTTAGAAGAAATTGTGATTAAAAGAGAGTCATGCTACTAGATTAAGAGTCTTTTGATTGTCAACTGATAACACATTGAAGTATACTGATGTTAATTTCTTTCTGTTACTATTATTTTTACTGACATTATGTTTAATTATAATACTAAAAAGTATATGACATTCAGTCTTTTGTGTGCAAATAAGATAAAATTACATTTGTCCTTTGTTAACGTATCTTAAAGAGTAATGTTGCCACATCCAGGGCTATCCAAATAAGTGTTTGTATTTTCTCTTTGGGTTGAAGAATCTATATGTGATGAGTTTAAAAATATTAGTGCCTCATTTTATGTAGATTTTGTACAGATCTAAAAGCTAAAATGTTTCTGGAGTTCAGGCTCACCTCTCCTGACACACTGTTGCTACCAAAGTTGAGCAACATGGACCTGTAAACCGAGGTAGAAGTTGGTGTGAATTTCTGCAAACAATGATCAGCACCGTTAAAATAAATTGGGAGTGCTTAACCTTTTGTTTGAAAATGGTTTCCATATGGTAATATATGTGAAGTCTCAAATGCCCAAACTCTATCTTAATCATGGGAACACAATGTTTTCCTAAGTTACATTGACATGTATAAAATATATCTTCTTTTTCAGATTACCTGAAAAAAAAAATCAAATATTCAGCATAAAAATTAAGTTTTTATGTAACCAAGTGATTAGACTCTCATATTTGTAGATTATCAATCATTAATTCATTATAACTTAGGAGTCAGGCAAGACAATGCTTGCACATGGCTATTATCAACACCGCCCAAAGCCAAGGTGGCACCACTTAGTAATCCAGTAAGAAAGACAACGGAGGCTTTGCTTTTCTAGAACTGACTCCACTAGAACCCCTCATAGTGATGGGAGAGATAAGGCTAACCCCACCCCCACCAACCATGCCTCCTGAAGCTCCCCCAGAACCAGACCCAACATTGGACCATGAGTGGGGAATGCAGACATCTTTCTTGAAGATCAGTGAGATTCTCCTTAGACATGGCTGGTGTGTCGTGGAGGTATGGAGGGCTAAGTGTATGACAGCTAGTTTCACGTGTGAACACCAATATGAGCTCATTTTCCCCACCAGCTAAAGCTGCTTCTAAGGTTCTTTCTAAATCATTAAAAAGTAAAACCAGCTGGCCAAGGGAAATAATTTTATTCCTTGGGAACTACAGAGTCAAAGTCCAAGGATTTGGCTTCCTCTGGTCCCTGTTTGAACATAAGAAGTTCCCTTTTTGCTATCCAGGAAGTGTAGAACATTAAATTTCTGGTTAAATTTCTTTTTATTCTAACCCCTTCAGTAATTGGGAAACAGAGGGTACCAGTGTAGCACATTACATTTAAAAGGAATGTCAGTTTGGAAACTTTGACTTTATAGAAGTGCCTGAATAAGAATACATTCATATTAGTGCACAATCTGTGTAGATGGTAATTTCTTAAATTGAGCACTTGGTGGTCCATAGCACCCTCTGAATGTCCCTATTATCGTACTTTTTTTAAATCTATTAACATGCTTGTTTATTTGAATATATTCCCCAAAAGATGAACACTTTGAATCCAGGCACTATGACTTGTTCACTTCTGTATCTCCAGTCCTTAACAAAATGGCTGGCACAAATTAGGTGCTCAATAAATAGTTATTGAATGTGAGAATAAAGGATATGTCAGCAAATTTTTGATGTGCAACAAACCAACCCAAAAAGTAGTGCTTAGAACAACAATCATTATTATTGTTCATAAATCTGTTGATCATCTGAGCCTTTCTGCTTATCTGATGAGACTAGGTTGCTCTTGGCTGGACTTACTCATGCTGCTACAGTCAGTGATGGTTTTGCCCATGGACTGTGATATCTAAAATGGTCTTATTCTCACATCTGGTGTCTTTCTTTCTGTTGGCATGGGCAATGGGGGTGACTACGTGCCATGGCTCTCACCATCCAACACTCTAAGCAGAGTTTGTTCACATTGTGGTAGATGGCAGGGATTCCAAGAACTTAATAAAATTGCAAGTCCTTGAGGGCTAGGCTGGAGGCCCAATAACATTTCTGATTCATTTATTTGGTCAAAGTAAGTCCAAGGCAAACTCATTTTCAACACATAGGAAAAAAGATTCCTACTCTCCCAAGTTTTGATGGGATAAGTTTCAAACTATTGTGGTCATTTTTCAAATTTACCACAAATGATAAAACACAAAGAATGTCATAAGAGAGTAAGCTCCTCTGAAATCTGAAATCTCCTCCCTGTGACATTGGCAACATCATTAATATTTTCATCTTTTTTTCCTCTTAGGATCTGAATCCCCTTCAGAAACCCTCTTAAATGTTAGTTATTAGCTTTACTCTCTGTAAAATGTTTTTCTTTCTTTTATCACAATTGTACAACCTCTTAGCTTTTGTCTACCTGGGGAGGCTAGATAGAATTGAAAATCTAAGCAAAAAATCTACCCTGCTACAGAAAGCTGTTTTGAGAACAACTGGAAATTTCAGCAGGCTGGTGCAAACCTGAATTTATGGCTCATTTTAGTTTTATTTTATGTCTTGATTCCACTCAGCCTTAAGAAGACCACAGTTCAGATAATAATAGCTCATTTCTAAAGTGGGTTCAACAAAAGAAAGCTTTGACCATTCTTTTAACCTTCTTTTAATAGTGTGACTATCATAAGCTTTTTTTCTTCTTTTTTTTTAAGCAGGTGGTCTGGAGCATCAAGTATTGTAAGAACCCCTCAGGAGTTCTCTGGCTACATTAGATGGAATCAGTGAGTCAGAGGCTATCTATAAAGAGATATTGAGGATGTCATTAGAATAAATACTAAGCATTGTAAATGAGCACATGAAACTCTAGGTAAGGTGGTTTTCAGAGTTAGGTCTTAGTAAAACTTTGAGATTGGTAAAATGTCTTCTTGGCAACTCATGACTTACCTTAAATTTTGCATTCTGCTTTGTCTCAGAAAGTTGTCTTTCTCTACTAAAATCCTAACTGATAATGTTTGGGTAGTTTTTACAGAAAATGTTCGAAGATGGAAATAGCCTCAAGACCAGGAAGAATGGATTTAAGCAACAGCAGATGGATGAGGGTAGCAACCTTCATATCACGTTGTGGAGGTCACAATCTGCTCTTAAATAATCTTGGGTACTTTCATGTATGCAGTCATATATTCATCTAATAAACATTTATTGAACACCTTCTATGTATCAAGCACTGAGGCAATTACAGAGAAGAATGAGGTACATCCTTATCCTTAAGAATTATACTGCCTGGAAAAAAAGCCTACAGATAAGTTCATGATAAGTCATGAAGTGGAAATAAATATAAAGTGCTCTGAGCACACAGGGAAAGTAACTAAATATTATCTGGAGAGCTGGGGGCGAATTAATATGGAAGATAACGTAGAAGGTAGATCAAAAAGGATGACTCTTCACTATTCACAAGTAAAACAGAATTCAGACAGTCTGAATGATACAAAGCATAAAACAAAAGTGGAAAGTAATTTAGTCTCTGAGAAGTTAAAAGACAATTTAGTTTCTAAAGCATACGTTATATTGTAGTAGGAAAGATGATAATATTTTTAGGTATAATATTACTGAGTCAGAATTACCAGTGTTGAAATTATTAATTCACGTACAAGCATTGTTATCTAGTATATCACACACTCCACTCCTCTTGAGTCATATTTGAATGGTTTATCTCCTATGCCCTTCATATGTACCTGGATTCTAGTACTTTTCTTATTGGATTATATGGTTTCTTAATATCTGTACTTTTACTTGGCTTTAATCTTGAAAATAAGACAGTCTCATCATATTTCAATCTCCTTTGTCTGGAACAGTGCAAAGTGCTTATAATACTTACTGTATGCTTTTTTCTTAATCTTCCTAAATTACATCAATTCTTCCCAATCTTAGTCTTAAACTAGTTCCCACCTTTTAGTAAGCCTATTTTATTATCCCAAGTTCTTAATAACCCCAAGCAATAACTTTCAACTAGAATAACTTATTCACTTAGGTCTAACTTGGTTTCTTAACCCCAATGAATTAAACAAAAGCACTGAGCCTTGTAAACGTGCATAAATGGCCAAGGACACAATGTCACTTGTGCCAGGATTTGTCCAAATATGGGGAACCACTTAGTTGAGGATACCATGGATTTCACCTAAGTTGTCTGTTTGAACAAACTTGTTTGTGTTCCAGTATTCTTTTATCTGAATGTATGTGCTTTTAATCAGCTAGATATATAGTTGCATACAGTCTTTGCTTCTAGCTATCCAGCTTTTAAAGAGTTGTGAAAATCCAAGAATCAGTGGTCTCCCACTATCTGGTAATGATGCATCAAATCTGCTAAAATGTTCAGAAAATTCACTTCAACAAAAATCTATGTGCACAATATTTCTGTGTTCAGATTCAGAAACTTAATATCTATAGAATTACATGCAAGGCTTTGGTGAAAGGAATAGTCATAAAATAACTCATGAGACATCTTCTCAATATCTGTTTTAAATTAAACAGTGGAATCCATAATGTTGACACAGAACAAGGTTCTATGGCTACATTGCACTATTAATGGAATAGCCACATGAGTGATTCAAGGCATATTTAAATGTCATGCTTCAGGCATTGTTACCTTTTATTGACAAAAGAGATTGCATGATGGTTGTTTTTCAGAAGTTATTGCTTTCTGAGCAAGAGTACTGCACACAGAAAAGAGTATCGGGGTTCTGAAATTGTGAAATTGCTACTGAATATTACCTGGGGAAAACTGATATGATCTGAAAGAGTTGTACTGCAGATATTCCCTCAATTGTTCTTTTTATCCTTGCTAATCTCCTGGCCTCCTTGCTTTCAGCTTTCTTTGAAGTTATTTTTATTTTCTCCTTTTTACACTTCAGCGAATGCTCTCCCTATGTGAGAAAAACTGAGGACCAAAGTTCATAGCTGTTTACTATTCTCTTGTCTAACACATGCATGACAGAGTGTTATACTAAAAATATCTTGCAAACTGCTGGCATTTTTTTCTTCCAGGAGGAGAAAGGGTACTATCTTGTATATGTATATTTTTTTCTAATGGAAATATGCTGCCATTATGACTCAAAGAATCATTGATAACCCAAGTTGGTAGCACTTTTTCAGTTGATTACATTATTAGCAGTATCAGTTTGCTAGGATTTAACTCAGTGGCATACAGTTTGGTCCCTAGACACTAATGCATTTCTGGGAGCACATCTGTGACTGAGTGGTTGACTTTAAAGTCACCCTCTGTCACTCCATTTTTGTCAGTGTCTTTTTATTGGAAAAATACCTAGAGAAAAGTCACAGATTGTGGCAGCTCGTAGCATAATGTGAGATGCCTTCTAGGCATAAAATAAAAATACCAGAAGCACAGTTAAAGAATTTTAAACTTCTACTTTGTGATTAGTGAAAGGAACATTAGTCAAATAAACCTTACAAAGAAGTGAAAACTAAAATTCTTCACTCATTACTTTCGTGTGTGTTTCTAGATCCATGTTTCAAAGAAGATGATTAAGTTGATCTCAGTAATGGTGACAGATAAGGAAGTAAATTAGTTACTGGGATGTCAGTTATTTCAAATGCTGAAGGACTTATTCAGGTACCAAGGTGTAGTAATGGTATTAGAGATTTATTGATGTATCGATTTCTCTAAAATGTGTTAACTTATAGGAAATGTGTAATGTCATCATTAAAATCAAACATCAAATATCATCCATCCATTCATCCATCCATCTTTCTTTTAAAAAAGCATTCAAAGAGAAGTAAGATATATTACCAGACTTCAAGGAGCTCAGGCTGTGGTAGGATGCACAAGAATACAAATAATTACAGTGCAGACTGGTATATGGAGTCAGACAAGTTAATTCATACCAAAAGAATTCTGGAACCACAGGGAACAGAACCACCTAATTCTGCCTACATATATCAAAGAGGTTCTGACAGATGAGTTCAATCTTCAGCTGGGTTTCAAAAAAGAAGTAGTATTTTGCCAAATCAGTAAGTGATGGGAAATATTTCAAAAAAGTGAGAAAAGAACATAGAAATGCAAGGAGTCATACATAAAGTTGGTTGACATGTTTAGGAAACTTCTGCCAAGTTGTTATTGCTGGAGCCAAAAAATACAAAAAGGTTTGCAGCAAATGCTATGGAAGATTAAAAACTAGATCATGACCTCTTTGTACACAATAGTTAGACATTTTTCATTGCATTCTCTAGCCAGTGATGAGGAGCCATTTTATGCCTTTAGCAGAATAATGAAAGATCATAATATAAGCAGTGAGTAGATTGTGCTTAATGGTGGAAGGTGACAGGGACAGAGATAGGAGGGACTGAGCACAGGGGCAGACATTAATAAATGAAGATATTTTTTAATATCACATAAAAGATGCTGTGGCTTGAATAAAGACAGAATCTGGGATATAAATAGAAGAGAAGTAACAGGTGTAATAAGTTGCACAGCACATGCACAAGGCAGGTTTGAATTTGTAAGAAAGAAATGTGTCAGTGCAGGCTTACTAAAAGTTTTCAAACTGAAAACTATGGAAACTATTCAAACTGAAAGGAGAAGTTGATACATATTTAAAATCTTCACTTTTGCCGATAAACACATGAAAATATATTTTGAAATATTTTTCATAGAAAGAGCCTTTTTAATTGATCCAAAATGTCCTTATATACCTTCCTGTTTCTTTATTGAAGAGTTCTTGAGTTATTCTTAAAGCATCTCTAACACATTCACCAAAATGATGCCATAAAATGTAAGTCAAGCCCTGATGGCATAGTGGTTAAAGTGCAGTGTGCTCTGCTGTGGGGGCCTGGGTTCAGTTCCCAGGTACAGAACCATACCACCCATCTGTCAGTAGCCATGCTGTGGTGGTGGCTCATGTAGAAGAACTAGAATGACCTACAACTAGAACATACAACTATGTACTGGGGCTTTGGGGAGGGGGAAAAAAAAAGAGGAAGATTGGCAACAGATGTTAGCTCAGAGTGAGACTTTCCCATCAAAAAAAAACAGTCAGTCAGTCAAATCAGTCAGTTTGCAACAACCTCTCACTAAAACATCTAAGAGAAAAATCTTAATTCTGATATTGAAAATTCTATACTCATTTCAAGATAAAATTTGAAAAACCTGTATAATTACTTAAAGGCAGTTTCTTCTTTCACGAACATGAACTTTATGACAATTAAAAAATACTTGTAAATACTTTGTTGGAAGTTATTTTTTCATTATTTTCCATTAAAGATGAGTAAACAATATGAAGCAATGTTTCCAGTGTCTAGATTCCAGCTTTTGGAACATTAATAACATTTCAGCTCTGTTAGATTTGAGCTGATGCCTGGAAGTCTGTGAGATGAATATTGCTTCATGTGGTTTTAAAAATATGTTTCTGAGCCGTGCTCTTCAGTTGACTTTTTATATTAAAGCTTCAATTACTTTTTGATTCAATAGGTAATTTTTCTTTTTTTGAATGTGGAAGCCAAGCATTTTTTTCTTTTTTTGAAGATTGGCCCTGAGCTAACATTTGTTGCCAATCTCCCTCACTTGTGTTTCTCTCCAAAGCCCGAGTACATAGTTGCACATCCTAGTTGTAAGTCCTACTAATTCTTCTATGTGGGATGCTGCCACAGCATGGCTTGATGAGTAGTGTGTAGGTCTATGCCCAGGAGGTGGAAGATGAAGAAGAGGCATCCACTTGGAGATGTGGCCCAAAATGATCTCTACAGAGGCCATCCAGTAAGAATGAGCTCAGCTAGTTCCATTGTCTGAGAAATGGTCAGTGAACAGAGAGATGAGTAATAGGAGATGAGTTTGAGAGGTAGAAGTCAAAATTTAGGTCAGGGTTAGGTGTTAGACTTTATTCTAATGGAAACAAGCATCTATTGGAGGTTTTCAAGCAAAAGAGTGAATTGATATTCATGAAAAGGTTGGCCATTGAGCTGAGTCTGATGAAGAAGCTGAGCCTAGAAAATCAGGAGTGAGGGGAAAGGCCAACTTTGGGAAGAAGGACATACATAATAGGAATGTAGACTAATTATTGAATGTTCATGATGTCCTTAGTACTATTCTAACCATTTTGTCTATAATTACTTCATTCTCACAACAATAAGGCAGATAAGGTAAACAATAAGGTAGATGTTATTATTATTTTGCAGGTCAGAAAACTAAGACATAGAGAGGTTAAATGTTTTGCCCTACATCTCACTACTAGTAAGAGGCACAGTTGGAATTTAAATATAAGTTCAAAATCAAGCTGGAGAGCCTACCCTCGAGCACCATGCTATATTATGTCACTAGGCCAGACATATCTAGAACATATCTAGAGCTTTTATCAACTTAATGATCTTCTGTGATTGTTGAACTCATTTAAAAAAAAGCAAAGGAAGCGAGTATTAACGAGTGAAGAATTCTGTAACTGAAGAATACTATGAAGAATACTAATGAATGAGAATACAGTACTAATGAATGAAAAGTATACTAATGTAATGGGAATATCTATATTGGATGGAAGTGGAAGGAAAGGCAGGGAAGAGGCAGTTGAGAGGTAGGAAGAGAACACAGAGAGAAGGTTTGTTACTGGCAAGGCAGTGCTATTTACATACATTACAGGACTGTAAGGGCCAATGGATCTAACGTGTAGCTTTCTGGTGGCCATCAAGGCTGGTTCTAGCTTGTCCTTGGGGTTTAGAGGGTATGGGGGAAGTGAGGAAGTACAGATGATTCTTTCAATAATATTCAGGCTCAAGGGAAAGGAAGGAGAAAAGAAGTTACCCCGAGAGACTGTGAATAATTTTGTCTTTAGGCTAGGCAAACTTTAGCATCATTTCAAACTAAGTAACAAATAAAGAAGAGTTTGCATTTGCAAGTAAATGAAACAAATTGATTTGGCAATATTCTGAAAGATGTGAGAAGTGATGGATGAAATGAGCTAGGAAAGGTTAGTTTTGGAAATAAAGGAATGTTTTTGTCCTGAGAATAGAAAAAAAAAAAATTAGAGGAGCCCCTAAGTATTCTGCAGCTCAGAAGTTCTGCTATAGAAGTGGAGCACATGGCTTTGCCTATTCAACTCTGTTCCCCTTTATACAACTATGCAGTGGCTAAGTAGAGAATATATTCAAAATGACTGCTTAGCAAACACGTCCAACTTCCAAACAGCACATGTTAATCAAAACAGGTTAGTTTTCACTTTGATGAATTTATTGCTGCTTTTGATACTAGTCAGAAGCTGGAGTTTACTGTCATGTTATTTTCTTTTTTAGAAATTTAATTTGGAACGGAAAAACTTTTTGTGTGTTTTCCTTAGTGAATGGTGCTTAAATTACCTGTCAATAGTCTATTTCAAAGAATGTACAAAAATTGAATTTTTTTCTTTTAATGTGTGGTGAGAGAGGGAGAGACACAAATTATCTGGCATTTCTGGTGTGGAGCAACTGCCAACAGCTCAGATGGCTTTATGGTGATCACAGGCCATTCATAATAAAAAAAAAACAAAGTACCCCAATTCTGTTAGAATAAACCAAATAAATCTCTGATCATATGCAATAAATGAGCATAAGTGATCTGAAAAGCAAGCTATGTCCTTTATTTCGTGAACTCTATGTAAGGCTTCACTAGAGACTTTGAGTTTTCTAAGTGTCAGAGAAATTTCTGTTCAGGATATTCCCAGAGGATGGAGTGCTTTAAACTTAGACTTCACAATGACAGTGTCTGCCGCCGAACTGGCAGATGTCAGAGCATGTGACAAGACAGGCCAGGCAGCAATGCAGAAGAGCATCCCTGATAAGGCTCAGGGAGAGAATAGACGATTTGTTTACAGTGGACAGCTTATAAATAAATCTGCCATGTTAATCAAGGGCACGTAAATGCTTCCTCTGCCAAATGTGTAGTCATTTCAATTGGGCTGAATGAATTACACTGAAAAATTTTTTTCCAGTAGTTTTCTTGTAATTGTTACTAAAACTGTCCTTGGGCGCACATTAACATGGGATATGTTTATACATTTCTTGATTGGGCTTTGTAATATGCTGTTTATCCTCAGCAAGTACTTTAGTCCATGTTTTAGAGACAAGAACAAGATAATTGACTTACTGGGTATATGTTCATAGTCAGCCATATAGACCATCTGAGCCAACACTTTGGGGCTCTGCTACCACAATGAGAAGCTTTAGGTGGAGAAAAGCAGAGAAATAAATATGTTCAAACTGTAAGATCTGTACTACAAAGCAGGGGGGTCTTCTAAGCCTCAAAAATTGAAACCCAAATTTCATGTTCCTGTGTGTTCACATCCAGTCCCCTTATAGTTGAAGTTAGAGACTACACTCTGACTCTGTATTATTGTTTTAGTTTTTGAGGAAGATTAGCCCTGAGCTAACATCCGCCACTAATCCTCCTCTTTTTGCTGAGAAAGACCAGCCCTGAGCTAACATCTGTGCCCATCTTCCTCTATTTTATATATGGGATAACTGCCACAGCATGGTGTGATGAACAGTCCTAGGTGCACGCCGGAGATCCCTTCGGGTGAACACCCAGCCGCCGAAGCAGAGCACACGAACTGAACCACTGCGCCACCAGGCTAGCCCCTCCAGCTCTATATGATTTTGTCTGCAAAGTCTCTCTCTCATTTTTCATAATTCAATTCTTCTCAAATATTTAAAAATAGAAGTTTTCATATAAAAACAAAGCTTCTTCAGTTCTCTCAAAAAATCTACACACTTGGCAAAATGGACTCATATTTGGGATGGTGACACTTGGCTGAAGCTGTCTAGCATGACACAATCAAACTGTGAATAGTTAGTGAATAGTAAATTACTTTACCTACTCAATCCCTACAAATATTTGAGGCACATAGCCCTGGCTCAGCTTTTCGATATCTAAGAATTGTCAGCCTGGTATGGGAAGCTCACTAGCAAGTGAAATATTTAGTCATACGCAAAAAATAGAATTTGCATAAATACATAATTATTGCAGTCAGGCACCCTTCCAAGGCTCTTGGAGTCACTCACAGTCCACTCAGTGCAGCATTTTACCTTTTCCACCTTCTCAAAATCTTGTCATTCACTTTATTCTCCCTCACACAGATTTTGATCTGAATGTTTGGGTCAGTTTCTCTGTGTAGCAGGAGTAACAAAGAAAGAGTAATTTAAGTAAAGAGATTTAGTTTATTAACATATATTAATCAGCATATCACTTTTGAAACGTGGCTGCTCATTTTCCTGTGTCTATAGTTTTGTATCTATTTGACATGAAGATATGTCAGTTTTCACAGCCAGCAGAACATAAGCCATTATCAGCTAAAGATGTGGAAGGTTGGCTGGAGACTGAGCAATCTGATTCCAACTTCTCTGATGATTTAAGGAAATAAATTTTGTTCCACCCTTGATTTTCGATCCTAAATGAGTACATCTTTAAATTTAAGATGAAATACTAATACTTTTCCAATTAAAAGCCATAACAAGCCAAGTCATATATTTATAGTATATAGATATATTTTTATATTTATATAATATATATTATTTATATAGTTACATATATTATATTTATATAATAAAACGCATGCTATATTTTTTAACATATGTATTATATTTATGTGTATATTTATAAACACATATACCCCCTTAGATTAGTTTTACCTATACACAGAAGAACACAGGTTATCTTAATAAAGCAAACCTGATCTTCGTATTGCTCCTCCCTTCCTTTCATTCTTCCTTCCACTAATATTTATTGAATACCTACTACATGTCAGGTAATATTCTGGGAATATGACAGTGAATAAAACAAGCAAAAGATTCTGCTCTCCTGGAAGTTGCACCCCTTATTCAGATAGTATGTGTGTATGTATGTATATATGTATTTAAACTGTTATACATCATTTAGGTTGCAAATTATTGTGGTTCCTTCTTCAACATGTGGTGAATTTTCTCAATGTGGATTCTATATTGGCAGATGTTAAAGTGGGTTTTCAAGTGTAATGGAGTCTAAAGAATCATTTAGGACAAAAGGCCAGACTACAGTATCAAAACAGGGAGCTTAAAATACAGGTGATTTGGAATAGGTTTGTGTTGATTCTGTTAATCCAGTATTAAAATGGCACACACCATTATTCCACAAATGATTTTTTTTTTGAGGAATATTAGCCCTGAGCTAACATCTGCTGCCAATCCTCCTCTTTTTGCCGAGGAAGACTGGCCCTGAGCTAACATTCAGGCCCACCTTCCTCTACTTTATAGGTGGGACACCTATCATGGCATGGCTTGCCAGTCGGTGCCATGTCCACACCAGGGATCCGAACCAGCGAACCCTGGGCCACTAAAGCAGAATGTGCGAACTTAACCACTGCACCACCAGGCTGGCCCCAACAAGTGATTTTTGAGCTCCAACTGTGAGCCCCACAGTGGGATAGGAGCTGGTAAGAAAAAGGGAAATAAGCTGTGATCCTTGCCCGCAAGGATCCGGGATCAGCTGCTGGAGGTTGTAATCAACAATGAAAGGTGTTACGTGTTAAAACAGAGCGTGTAAAGAGAGTAGGTGGGAGGGTCACCTTGGACGCTATGTTTTACTTGCTTCTGTATCTCCAGCATCTAAAATTGTGTGTAGCACAAAATAGGCAATCAATAAATATTTGTTGAATGAATTTACCACATATTGTACTAATGGGTTGTGAATTTTTCAAGCCTGTGAAGCAACCCTATGAAAAAATCATTATAACTCTTTTTTCCTTTCACAGATGACAAAACTGGGTTTGTTTTTTTTTAAGAAATTAAGCAACTTGTTTAAATCATGGACTTTTTAGTTGGTAAAACCAGGAGAGTGTGTAATCAGGGCAGTTGTAGAGTCTGTGTTGTAGATGAGAGAAGGTTGGGGAAGTGATCAAGAACCATGTCTGATGTGTGCAGGACAAAGGCTTAAAAATAAGGCCATTTCTTGAAGATTCTTGCATTTCTTCTAAACAAGTGTGAGCTTTATCATAAAGGTAATGGGAAGTCATATAAAAAGTCAGAAGCAAGGGGATCCAATGGTAAGACCTTAACCTTAGCAAGATAAGCTAAAAACGTTATCAACCTTCTCTGGCGTAGGAAAACATTAGGCAGCAAAACCAGTTAAGGATTTCTTGCAGTAAAGATACTGAGGATCATGAGAAATATTTTCTGTCATATGCTTCTTTTTTGTAATTACTGGGTCATCAACCTATGACTTGTCCCTTTGAGTCTCATTGCTCTTGCATTGTACTTTGTCAGAAATGAAACAATTAAATTGTGTAAGGGAAAATACTGCTTATAAAGGATCATTGCCGTGGAAAATTATATAAACTCAGTGACTACAAATTTTACCAAATCTTGTTTGTATTTTTTTCCTGTCCCTCCCTCCAAATTTCCTTCACTCCACTATAACTTATTTTCTAGGAAAACTGAACTACTTGCAATCTTCAGAATGTGCCTTGGTTTTTGTGTCTTCAGCTCCAGATCTTTTATTTTCCCCAGGAAAGTTAATGTTCATTGATAACCCAGTTTTTTGACAGTTCTGCCCACTATTTTTCTGCACCTTTCCGTCTAGCCATCCATTCAGTAAATGCTTTGTGTTTTATGTCTATAGATATAATAAGTAATAAATAATTTCATATATTACCTAACATCTTTTTTCTTAAATAGTGCATTTGCTTTAATGGACCTTTTAATCTAAAACTATACCTATTCTAGAGCATTTTAAGTTTTGAATAATAAGACAGCAAACACAAACAAATTAGCCTATGTAGAAATCTTTTCAAAAACTAGACAGGAAAATTTTATTGCCCTAAAGTTAGAAAACGTATTTTACAAATGGAAGGACTTTGACTTAACATCCTGCTCAAATTTCATTCAGAGTTTGTATCTTATAAATTGATTTTGGGTGTGCAGGTCAGTGCGTGATACGCACAGTAAACTGATATTGAAATATGAGCAATAAAAACTTATTGACTGTGGTATTAACTGATATTTCAAATCAAGAATCCCCACAAGTAATACTTTTAGGAGCGCTTCAGAAAAGGGAGCAGAGAAATTATCTACTAGCATGCAATAACAGATTTTAAAGAAAAAAATTCTACCTAACAGTAAGAAAACAGAATATTTTAAGAAAATGACTGAGCCCTGGGTGAGTGTCAAGACGGAACTCAGAATTAGAATCCTCAGTATAGCTTTCAAATGGAAATAATTTGTTGGCTATGAACAGGATATTTGAAAACAATAGGAAGATATCATCTTGACTATGATTTCTTATTGAGAGTCATTTTCTCCAAATATATTACTGCATGTGCACTGTTCAGCCCATATGCTCTGTACTTATAAATCTTAGGTTCAGTGTTACAGATAAAAAGGAATCCATAAAATTCTTCACCTCTATATCTTTTTAATAAAAGACATACAGTAGCCCCACAAGACAAAGCTGTTTTCAGATTGGGTGGTTTGTATGACACATACAAATATAAGCAATGATAGGGCTTCTTGTGAAGTAACTTGATAATCCATCTTTCCATTTTCCTTTGTTATACATATTTATATTAAAATTGTTTCATCGATTACGTCTAGGCAATATGTTTTAGCCTCAATTTATTTCCATTGAACATAAGATTCTAGAGTTAAAATTATTTCTATGTTTTGCTTTGCATCGACCTTGGGAAATGATAGTTACATTTATTTGTAGCTTTTAATATTCTATTCTGAAAGCAAATTGCAGTCATTCTTCATGTAGGCTCAAACATCCCTTGTAAAGTTAGCAAAGTTCTACCAAATTTCCATTGGTTTGGGGCTTAAAATAATAATTATCTTGAAGTAAGGACTATTTCATTTTAAAGATGATACTCATTATATTTATTTAGGCCATACCCTAATAACTTAGCAATTATTACAAGCCACTTTTATTGAAAACTTTCAAATGTGCCCATCACCAAAAAAAATTGTTGATTTAAGAATATTTCATTCAAATCTAAAAGCACTATTATCATAATATCTTATGCTTTTCCATAACGTAAAGGTCTTTTGATGCTTTAACTCTTCAAAATAAGGCCATTATAGTAAAAATTTAATTAAAACATAAGCTTTTCTGCATGTGTTTGTGTATATATTTTGAAACTGATTTATTACAAATTTTATATCTTATGATTTTAACTTAAGGGAAAACAATATGATATATGTTAAAGAGGTCATTTCCATTTCTCAATGCAAGGTAATTATAGCTGTAATTTTTAGTGCTATGCTAGACAGTGCTGCTATGATAAAACTCATTAAAATTCCATTAATGGGATCTTGGCTATGTTAGCCCATGTAAGTTAAGCAATCAAACTGGCAAACTTAAAGTCATATCACTAGCCTACTTTGTTCCTTTTTCATTGCACTCTTGTCTCCTTGGCTTTCTACTCTTCCGTGAGTATACCACTTAAGTATGGGCGCATGTCTGTCCTTCCTCCTCTCTAAGTAATTATCATCTTCTGTTCAAGGAATTCTTGTCTTGACTGTCCTTTTCTTCCAACTTCTTCCACGTGCTACTACTATATTGGTGTATTAACCACATCACATCAGAACTAAAACTTCTAAGGGCAATATGTGTTATTTATGATATTTAATGCTTATATTCTAAAGTCTGACAAATAACACAGGCAGCAAAGTCTATCTAGTAAGTAAAGCAAAGTAATTTCAGTTGTTATCTTTTTAATGTGGACCATTAGGGACAGTAAAAACATTACTTAAATTAAATAATCCATGTAAAGTCTTCAGCATAGCACCTAGTAAATAGCAATCAATTAATATTAGTTACAATAAACATTATAAATATTAAATGTTATTATCATTTATTTTTTGCGTGTTGACCCAGTTGTAGATTCTCATTGTTATTGATGCAGCAATTGTTTCTCAATGATTAAGCAAGGGTGCACATATCTGGCCATACATTTCAATTTAAAACAGTTGCCAACCCTGGTTGATGACTAATGACTGCCTATTCTTTTTGTTGGAAATGATTTTGAGAATAAATCTCAAACTCCAAGTTTATTTAAGCACTTTAATTATATAAGTAAAAATATATATCTGAGCACTCTTATTCAGGGTTATTTTATTAGATGTTTTCTTCACAACATTACTAATTTTTTCTCAATGGCAATGGACTTATGTAATAAGATTTTCCTTTTCTGCGTGTATTTACGCCTAATTATCAAGAATATCCTTGGCATTAATAATGCAAATTTTAATTACAAGTTAGAAAATTGATGCACTCTTTCAGCTACATTATTGCAATGGCTTCCTACAAAGTGGGATTATTTGGATAATAATCTCTTGGGTATCCTGAGTTTTGTTTTAATTGTTTTCAGTTTTTTCTACAGCTCTGCACTATGGCTTAGAACTTAGTTTTTGTTCATAAACAGCGAATAGTGAATTTGAAAAATTCATGTATGATACAGTACAGATACCTAGATAAATTATTTTGTTTTAGAAGAGATAGTAACAAGTTAATAAGTAAATTCCTGTCAAATTGACATACATATTGATTCTTTGCTTCTTTATTTTACAAAGCGGTAATCATGACTGAATATTTGTTGGACTGATTTCAAGACATCTGATAAAATGGTAGCTTTCTTTGTACATTTTACTGCAAAAGGATTGCTTTCAATTTCAGAGATTGAGTAGCTTCTAGAAAACTATTTAATGAAACAATTGTCAATTGTCTCTCATCATGAAACAATAAAGAACAATAGTCATTTTAGGTTTAATAGAAGATAGGTATGCTTCAAGAGCCAGAACCTTGGATTCAAATTTATGATAACCAGGTATAAAAAAATTATACGAAGTTCTGTTTTTGATATAGGTTGAGATAAAAATCACCTCAAATGAACTGAATTTCGATGACCTTCACATCGATTTGTCTTGTTTGAAGGAGAGGGTATCTTAGTGTAATCATAGCACTGCTACTCAATTCTTGTTAAATTATTAGGAATTACGCTTTTTGGCCAAATTCAGTTTGGTATAGAAAAAGGGATCGGCTTAACTGCACATTTTTTGGTACATAAATTTGAACGTGAAGATGTAGGTGCTATTAGGAAGCTCCCTTGAGCTGACAACTTAAATGGGGACCTGTCAAGTGTCAAACAGGTGACAGCTATTGTTCTATACTAACAGTAAAATGCCATGTTTCCCAGCTCTCATGTCTTGCTGTGTATCGAAATCACCAGGGGAGCTTGTTAAAAATATAGACGTCCAGGCTGCAGGCCAGACCCATTGAATAAGAATCAATCTCTATCACAGAATGCAAGGACCTTTTATGTTTTCAGTAGCCCAAGTGGTTTTGAAGTTGTTTCAGAACTACTGAAACAGTAAGTTCCTCATTGAAATACGGAGGCATTTCCACATTAGAATTAGTCATACTTCTGAAGAATTTGGAAACATTTTTACTTGCATTTTTATAAATGAAGTTCCAGTAAAGAAAATTTGAAAATTATGGAGTATGTGATACCAAAATAATAGCAGGGATTGTCTGGGGTGGGAATTAAATAATCATTGTGAAGAACTTCAACTTTTTGAAACCTTTGTAGCATCTTTGTTATTACAAACTTTGATCTACTTTTATTTGATTCCCTATGTCAGCTGGAAATAAGACTCTCTAGGGGCCGGCGGGGTGGCGCAGAGGTTAAGTGAGCACATTCTGCTTCTTGGAGGTCCGGAGTCTGCCGGTTCGGATCCCGGGTGCAGACATGGCACCGCTTGGCACACCATGCTGTGGTAGGCGTCCCACATATAAAGTGGAGGAAGATGGGCACGGATGTTAGCTCAGGGCCAGGCTTCCTCAGCAAAAAAAAGAGAAGGACTGGCAGTAGTTAGCTCAGGGCTAATCTTCCTCAAAAAAAAAAAAAAAAGAAAGAAAGAAGACTCTCTAAAGTAAAGGATATATGTTCTCGTCTTGAGAAACACTATGAAAGGTTGGGGAGAGAGGGGTAGTGTAGTGGGCTTAGTAAGAAAGTAACGCCGAGGAGAAATTTCCCTGAAATCATATGACCTGCAGAAAGAAATTAAGTGAAGCTTGCTGAGCCAGCTCTGGATGCAGAAGTGTATCTGAGTTTTTAAGACTTATGACAGTTTCTCAGCATCAACCTTATTTAGTTGTTTGTTTTTTTTTCACCTAGTAACATGCTGTCAGATTTTACTGCTATATTTATTATACAACAGGTAAGTGTCAAATTGTGAGGATATGCTTGGATTTGCTAATAGGGCTACACTTAGGTAAGCACTGTGTAGGAAAAGAAAAATAGGAAATTAAAGTATTTATTTTAGTTTAGAAGTTTGATGTAGATTAATAATATATTTGATTAATCAATTAGGTCGTTGCATTCAAGAGAAGTTTAAGATATGTCTCTAAACTCTGGAAGTATATAATCTAGTTGAGAAGGCAAAACTTAAAACAACAATACATTATACAAAGCCATATTTCATTACGTGGTTATATTTGCAATGCAGATGCAAATAGAGGAATTCAAACGTGAGATAAATCATTAAAGACAGGAGTAATGTTGAATCTCACTGTGTTTAGATAAGTACAATGTGAATAGGCAGAGGGAAAGAGAGAAGATATTCAGATGAGAGGAACTATATGGACAAAGTGATGGTAATGAGAATAGTCCAAGTGTATTGTGGGCTGCCTAGAGGAGAGACTGTGCAAGTTTAAGTGGGAACATTTTGGATGGTAAAGTCAATATTAGGTGCTAAAGTTATCATAAAGGCAAAAATCTCATCATCAAAACCAGCCTTAAAATCAGTTAAATGACCCGCAAAGAACAACTTACGTGGTTTTAAACACACAACTCTGTGGAGTGTTTGTTTATATAAATATGTAGTGTATACAATAATATGCAGTCTATACTAGGCACATAGGTAAAATACAATTTTATAACATTTAAATCATATCACAGACAGATGAAAAGAAAAGTTCTTAGAATTGACTTTGTATTTGTAAGATACAAAGCTGCAACCTGTCTAGAGAAGTAAATAAAATAAGTAAAGAAAGGAAAAGGTTAACATCACAAGTGTCTATTCTGTGCCGGATGCTCTGTTAGTCTCTCTGTGAATGGATCATCTGTTCTTCATGATAGTACCTTGAGGGAGGAACCATTTGAGCGAAAAATCATTATCACTATTTTACACATAAGACTACAGAGATTAAGTGGTTTGGGTAATTGTTGAATCTGGGGTTGAAACTAAGGTCTCCAGGAATGCAAAAGCCTTGCTGTGGTATGACACCACATTTCTTTCCTAGCACCAAGAAGAGCTTTCAACATATTGTTAACTGAAAGACCCTGGAGATTTCTGAACAAATTAATGACATAATGACAGCAACTTGTAAAATGAGATCAGTGAAATAGGTCAGAGTGGAAAAGAGATGCAAAAAGCTGTGCATCAGGTGATAAAAATCCCATCTTACAGTAATAACGTTAAGTGTTGGGAAGTACGTGGTTTTTCCGAGGAATAACTGATAGCCTGTCAAGCTCCTAAGTCCTCGTTCTAAATCTCTCTACTCAGAAAGTTTTGTTGTAGAACAACTGCCTAAGGAGCGGGGTGAAATAACAGAAATGTTTTAGAAAAGCCAGGCTCACACTATTATAATATCATAGAGTAAACATGGTTTGATCTTGACAGAAAGAATCCTGCTTTCTGACCTTACTGTATCGATACAAAGGCATTTGTATTTCAATATTTTTATTTTCTCTTAATTAACAATAGAAGAGACTCAAATTAAGTCTATTTTTAATCAAATTTTAAATGATTATTGTAAAGAGATTGGTTCATCTCATATCATCATCCTATCACATCATGATCATCGTATCACAATCAATGGTAGGAGACTTTGAGTAAAAATAAATCTATTTTAAAATTGATGTTATTTCATAACTTCAGGCTATAAACAATGGACAAATGGATGTTAGGAGTAGGGTGGACAGTTTTTCTACATAAAGGATATACTTCATTTCTGAAGCATTATACCAATTATAGAAGCCCAAGAACTTGAGAACAAACTTTCATTAACATGCTGCTGCTTCGCTGGTACCCATGGTACCTTAATAGTTAGCAAGAAGTTTACACTTGAAAGACACACTGGAATATTTAAAATTGAATAGAAGATTTCATGGAAGCACTATCTCAGGATCTCTGGACACTTATTGAACTACAGAAATCTCAATAACTGTTTTCATTTCTGCCATGGAGATAGTGAAATTAATATCTGTAGATTCTCTCCTTACTCAGTGATGAGACATATGAAAGTGCCCCATCCAAAAGGGGAAAGCCATCTAGATAGCAAAATGATCTTTGATGGGACAGAGTATAAAAGTACTAAGTATGATGATCATCTTAGCTAATTGCAGAGCATTAAAATTTATGAGTTTGGCAAAAATTCTGTAATTGGTGTGGACACTGAAATGCAATTCCTTCAACGAAAGATACGGTATGGAGAAATTTCTTTAAAATAGACTTTTTTTGCTTTAAAAAAGTATGTTATTATTTTCAAGACTTTGAGAAAAAAACTATAAGTATTACAACAAGATATTGAAAGAGTGCATCATTATAGTTTTGATGCATCTTTTTAAAGACAATGTACATCTTGGTGTGTAGTAAAAATATAACTTACACAGCCATTATGCATTTGCTATTCGTGAAATCAAGTTTATTAGACTTATTTGTATTTATCAGCATTGGAGCTGAAGTCCTATCAATTTCTAAAATGATTTAGACAATTCAGTGTTCTATGATCCCCAAATATGAATCATACAAAACAGATCTCCCAGAAGGTCCAACCTTGCCTGCCAGTTTGCCACCACTGTTCAAGAATTTGTTCTTTGTGAAGCTATAAGTGCACATGGGAGACTTTAGTGATACACACTAATATCTCTGGTTCTCCTGCTAGACGGACACATGAGAGATTATACTTCCTCGCATTCTTGAGTTCTGCCATGACCATGAGATTTGCACTGGTCAACAAAACATGAGCAGAGATATTTAAATGCCTGTTCTCCTCTCCTCCACTACTGCAGTGGTTCTGGGGCACTTGTTCCTGTGGGGTACGAAGCTCAGCTACCATTGACAACCTCTGTGGTCTCCAGGACCCATAGCCAACTTTGCAGGAGCAAGAAATAAATCTTTATATTTCCAGTCCTTTAAGACACTGAGTTTGGAGACTGCTGGTTATTGCAGTTAACCTACATTAACCTGAATGGTATACTACGAGACCTCTAGGGATAATTCTAATTTGAAGATGCCAGACCTTACTTTGAAAGTAAGGAAAGTCTGTGTTTAATTATCTTCCTAACCTCAGTACCTAGCCTATGCCAGCAGTGTAGGAGGTTATTGGTTAATGAAAAAAGTTAAATAAATGATCAATGTAACATGTAATATAGATGGACAGCCTCTTAAAAGGGCTTTTTAAAAAGGCAATAAAAGTGACATAAGATTAAGTAAGGATAAGCAATTAACAACAATAATAAGAGTTGAAATTTATGGCAGTCTTACAAGTATCTGGTGCTGTTCTGCATGCCTCCCATACATTACCATATTTAATCCTCACTATATACTTATGATATAGATATTAACATCATCCATATTTTACAGATGAGCAAGTAAAATCAAACTTTTACTCTGGAAATATAAGAATAAAAATTATATTATTATAAAACTGTTCAAAAACATTAAGAACCTAAACAGCATGAAAAATAACCATTCACCAGATTCTAGTGTACTAGAACAAGCTGGTAGAATCTAAAATGTTCTAGTTTACACAATTGTAGTAAAATAAGTGAAATCATTACAGAAGCCCCCCCCCTTATCCAAGGGCGAAATGTTCCGTGATCACTAGTGGATGTCTGAAACCATGGATAATGCAGAACCCTATATGTTCTGTTTTTTCCTATACATACGTACCTATGATAAAGTTTCCTTTACATACACATATATAATAAAGTTTGATTTATACATTAGGTACAGTGAGAGATTAATAACACTAACTAATAATGAGAACAATTATAAATGTACTAAAATAAAAGTTACCATATATCTTAGCAAACTCAGCATGCTATTTTTTTCTTATTAAAGTGATAACTTTCACCTTTTCACTTAAAGAAAGCACGTTACAGCTTCTCCTTGGCATATCAGAATTGCCAGTGTCACTAAGGGTTACGTGAGCAAGCACTGTGAAACTGTGGCAGTCATCTGATAACCAAGATGGCCACTAAGTGACTAACTGGCAGGTAGTGTAAATGGCGTGGATCTGTGGGACAAAGGGATTCAAGTCCTGGGTGGGTTGGAGATAGAGATAGCATGAGATTTCATCATGCTACTCAGAACAGCATGCAATTTAAAATTTATGAATTGTTTATTTCTGGAATTTTCCATTTAATATTTTCAGACCACTGAAACTGACCACTGACTTCGGGTAACTGAAACTATGGACAGCAAAACCACAGATAAGGGGAGACTAGTGTATATCCTAGAATACAAGGGAAATTATTCAGAAGTATTTATATGAATTCCTGAATGCAATCCTGTAATTTGATCACTATGTGAGAGGAAGTTCTGAGTTCTTGAGGTTAACAGGAAGAAGATACTCAGGCTTGAACAAAAGATCCTCGGTGCCTTGAAAGACAGAGAATACTGAGCTAGATGGACCTAGCCTCTGAATTAGAACAACTCTTCTTATGTGCTAAGAAGAATTTTATTTCTTTTTACTTATGATTTTCCTTATTTATCCGTGTGTACCTAGAATTGTCAAGTGCATATTTATTTAAATCCTGACTTGGTCTTGAATTTAATTACTTTTTCCATTAAAGGTATTGAATCACAGCTATCAATCTTATGTCCCCAGTGGTAAATGCTGGGCTTCCATATGCTGATCTACATTCTTAACTTGGCAATTGAGTAGGAGATGATGCTTGAAGCCATTTCTGTAATTGTGCAATCAGGCATGGCAGCTCTCGTTCCTTCCTATTAAAAATCACATACTCTCTTTTACTTACATCCTTATTAGGTCAATGTATTAGTTTTCCATCACTGATGTAAAAAATTACCATACACTTAGAGGCTTAAACAACACAAATTTATTATCTTACAGTTCTGTAAGTCACAAGTCTGGTATAGGTTTCACCTATAAATCAAGTTGTCAGCAGGCTACATTCCTTTTGGAGGCTCTAGGGAAGAATCCATTTGGTGCTCATTTGGACTTTTGGCAGGAATCAGTTCCTTGAGATGGTAGAACCAAGGTCCTTGTATTAATCAGAGTTCTCCAGGCAAACAGAACCAATAGGATATAGATAGATAGATAGATAAGTAGAAAGAGATTTATTATGAAGGACTGGCTCCTACAGTTAGGGAGGCTGAAAAGTTCCAGCCTGCAAGCTGGAGGCCCAAGAAGACTGGTGGTGTAGTTCCTCCAAACCTAAAGGCTTCAGAGCCAGGGGAGCCAATGGCATAAATCCCAATTCGAGTCTGAAGGAACCAAGAACCAGGAGCTCTGACGTCTAAGGGCAGGAGAGGATGGATATTTTGGCTCAGGCAGAAAGAACAAATTTACCCTTCGTCTGCTTCTTTGTTCTATTCAGGCCCTCAACGGATTGAATGACACCCACCTGAGTTGGAGAAGATGATCTTTACTCCGTGTACAAATTCAAATCTAATCTCTTCCAGAAACAGCCTCACAGACACCCAGAAAAGAAGTTTACCAGTGATCTGAGAATCCCTTAACCCAGTAACATTGATATTTAAAATTAACCAGCATAGTCCTCATTTTATAGCTGGCTATAAACTGGGACCCATTAGCTGCTTCTGGAGGCTGCCACATTCCTGGTCTCCTTCCTCCATCTTCTAAATCAGACATCAAAGCCTTCTCAACTTGCATTTCTCTGACCTACCTTTCTTTCATCCTCTTCCACTTTTAAAGACTAGATTAGACTGGGCCCACCCAGACAATGCAGGATAATCTTCACATCTCAAGGTCCTTAACTGTATCACATCTGCAAAGTCTCTCTTGCCATATATGACACAGTTTTAGGTTGTGGGGATTTAGCTGTAGATGTTTTTTGTGTGCCATTATTCTGCATAGGAGAGCCAACGAAAGTTTGTTTCCTAGAATTGTTCAGACTTGGTAGGTTACATCACATAGGAGGAGTATCTTAAGAGAAGATCATTCAGCAATGTTTTCAGTAAGTGCTTTTTTGTCATTTACCCTATAGCCAATGAAAAGATGTGTTTGCATTTTTTTCTGCACATGAGGAAATTAGATAACAGTGAGTTTCTTTTTTAATTTTAATTCAGTGAAATCAGTATGTAACGTATATTTGTAGTACTTGAAATTTGAAAATCATTCTCTACGTTGTTACTAAATAATCTATTTTTAAAAATCGTTGACTAGGAGAAGCATTTGTCTTTCTTTTCTCTCAGATTACAAACAAGAGCTAAACTTCTCAGAGCAATTGTTGGTCTTAGGGAAAACTTCAGAACTATGACACTGACCCAAACTAAGTTCTCCAAAAAGCTGTACCCAAATGACACGCCCAGTGGCCTATTTTTACTCTATTGCATAGGTGATTGGCTGCAGGCCATTACTTTAATTCGAGATGGTTCAAAAACCACGATTATTAGAATCACCTGGAGAGACTGTTAAACAATGCATACCTGCCGGACCACAGCCTTTGTTGCATGAGAGCTGTATTGGGGAGGAGATTCCAGGTATCAGGTGAATGCAATGTATACTAATGTTTGGGAGCCGGGACTTTCCTTTCAACTCAAATACTTATTTTGAATATTAAATAATGCTAATACTTTGTGGAAATGTATTTTCTATGTCATGTTATTAAGCATTTCCTTAGACCTTTAGGGTTACTCCTATTAAACAATTTGTTACTCCAAGTGAATGATTTATAAGAGAGAACCTAAATACACTAGAAAATTTGAGATGACAAGATCTCTGACTAGGAGTTAAGAGATCTGAGTTGAAGTCCTGACTCTGCTACTCCCTAGGTTATAACCCTAGACAGAATACTTCACCTCTGTTGGCCTCAGTCAGGTGAGTTTTAAACAACATGGTCTACATCTCTTGTTTATAGATCCACTTATTGAATGCCTGATCTGTGCTATACAAGAAGCATAGAATATAGCACCTTCCATTAATATCGTATCAGCTGGTTGGGAAATCACACCTGTATACAACAATTGGTTACACAAGAAGTGTCATCATGAGGTGAAATTTATGTTTAGTATATATTATTTAGTTTATAAGTGTGATTGTAGATTAGAGAAGGGAGAAATCATTGAGAATTTAGTGGATTATGGTAGGTATAGGGAAGTAAGTCTTGGGCTAAGCCTTGGAGGATGTGTAGAGTTTGGATAAATGAGAGTAAAGAGTTACTGTGGAAGAATTAAACAAAGCATAAGAAAAACCATAGGAAAAAGCAATTATCACCATATGCTCTTAAAACAGTAATGCCATTGATCTAGGCTGAAATTATTGGTAGTTAGGAAGTGTGAAAGCTTAGGTGAACCATATATCACAGGACTTTGCAAACTAAGATGCTTAGGTTGAATCAGTTAGGTTAATGAGGGAAAACTAGTTTATGTATAATTGCAGGGAACAACATACAGCTAAAGTCTTAGATAGGCTTCTTTATCATTCAGGGCACACAAGAAATGAGAGAATATGGAAGTTGTTTTGAGATTGGTATAGAAATGCACATGTAATGGATTGAGAGTGACTGTCATAGGACTTAATGGTAGAATAAATTGAAGAGAGGAGGTGAGGGAAAGAATTGAAGATGACTCTAAGACTTGTAATATAGAAAACTGAGAAAATTGGAAAAGTTAACACAATCCAGAATTTGAATGGTTTGGTTTTCAACATGCTAAGTCTAATATGATAATGGGATATAAAGCATAAATATTGAAGAACAATGGGCCTATGTGATAAGGTACAATATTCATTGGGATAGAGTTAAAAATGGCAACACTTGGCATACTTCCTGGAGTTTTCACTTTGACAGGGATGGAGCTGGCTGGTAATCAGCTGCTGATAATGGCAAATGTTAAGTCGTAAAAAAGAATGAAAGAGTAAGTGTACTTTAGGTAGAGCAATTGAGGAAGGCCTCTTTGAGCAGGTGACAACTGAGCACAGACTTGAATATTGATAAGAGACTTGAGACTTTAACAGGCAGAAGTTGCTTAATGCTTGAAGGCTCTGATGTGAGAACAGGGTTGCTTGTTCCAGGAAGAGCAAGGTCAGTGTGGCTGAAGGGTAGTGAGTGCATGGTTAGAGATGAAGTCAGAGAGAAAAGCTGGGGCCAGCAAATGTTTGTTGTATGACTTAGTGCATGATTCATTCTAGGTGCATACGATGTGGGAATCTAAAAAGAACTGAAATGTAGTTTAGTTAAATCCCTTTCTTTTGCAAATGAAGATGCTGAAACCAGATATCTAAGGAATATATACAAATTTACACTAAAATTTTGACTAAATTTGGAAGAGCTAGGAATCTGTCTATTATTCTTTCTTTTATTTAGCAATCTTCCAACCTGTTTTATGTCTTTGCTCAAAAACAGTAGAGTGTCATTACTGCATCAAGGTATCTGAAATGATCATTAAGAACTGCAATTGTGAAGGTTTGGAAAACATGGGTTTCTTGGCTCTAATCCTTATGTTTATATTTTCCTATTTGCATTTGTTCTCCCCACACTCTTTTAATGTCAAAGCAACCTTGAAGAGGAAAGAGCTCACAAGGGTAGCCTATGGGAAGGGGGATTGGGGGGTTAGGGAAATCACTTTCCATTGCTTTGCCAGGTGGTGCATATGGGCACATTAAATCTGGAAACTAATCATGCCTTTTGAAAATGATTTGCTGATGTATTTCTGTAATACATTGTAGGTTCTTGGCATTCTTTGTGTAATTATTGTATCTTGTCTTTTCCCCTTAGTTATTTGTGTTTTGCTCATGTTGTATGCCTTTTAAAAGTGGGTATGACTAAATAGATCCCAGTATCTGGAAATAAACATTCTGACATTTCAAAAAATTACATATGCCAGTAGTAAAGAGATATATTTCTTTATTATGTATTTCCATAATTTCATTATTGATTTTATTCATATTTCCCTGAGAATTTTAAATCAGAATGCTAATTCAGAACATCTCCAGATCATAGCATTAAATTTTCTTTTTTTTCAACTTAGCACAATATAAAAAAGTAAAGATTTAGTGAATTGTCAGGATCAACCTTTCTTAAGAAGCAAATAAGTTTTGCTAGACATCTATAATCAAGTATCTTCTGTAAAATTTTGATGCTGCAGGAACTCTTTCTTTGATGATAACTAATCTTTAGATTAGATATTTTTCCAAACTCAATCTGTGCCAATAGTTGCAAACATAGATGAGAATTGGGACTTTCTGTGTTATTTCTAGTAACAAGTATAGACAGCCTTGATTCTTGTTGTTTTATATTTTATTTTCTTTTTTAAGATAATGGTCCACAAGGAAGTAACTTGAGGGGTAGGGAAAGAGGAAAAGAACGATTTGTAGAATTCTTGAGCCAGTATGACACCTACCTTTTCGGATTAGGGTGCTAAGTTTTCCAGAAAAGTGATTCATTCAAGGTCACACAAGTAAGTAGAAAATCTGAGTATGCATGTTTTGATTCCTGCCCAAAGCTAGTTTCTCAATACTACTGCTAGTAATAGTACTAATTGGGTACATAAACTTAACTGTGTCCAAAAGTGATTTGTGTGAAATTACAGAGATTAAACATTTTCTCTTTTTTATGGGTACTGTCCAATTTAGACATTTTTGTGAAGATTTCATTCTGGAGGTAAGTTGCATATTTATAGGCAACAATGATTTCCTTGAAAAACATCCATCATGGATACAAACTGCTCAAAATCTTCCAATGGCTTTTCATTGCACTTATAATAAATTGCCTGTTTTACTCTGGCCTATGAAACCCTACACAACCGTGTGAGTCCACCCCTAATTCTTTCCATTTATTCTCAACCACTTTTCCCCTTGCCCATCCATGCTGGGTTTCTGTTCCTTAGATACACCAATTGCAGTTTGCGGTAAGAATTTTGCACTAGCTCCTCTTTCCTCCTGGACCATTTTTCCTCCCGTGATCTTTATTAACATGGTCAATTCACTCTTGATATTCAGGTCTCAGTTTATATTTCATCTCAAGAGACTTTCCTTCGTCACCTCATCTAAAGTAGCTTTCCAGTCACTCTCTGACAACACCCCGCCTTGCTTCTCTGCATAGCAATCACTGCTTTCTAAACCTTTTCTGTTAATTTACATATTGTTTAGATGCTTCTTTCTTTTTAAAATACATTGATTTTCGCAATGAAAATGGGTATTGGGATCATCCCTGTTATGCTTGTCATTGTGGATCCCCAGTGCTCAGACAAGTGTCTGACACACAATAACAGTCCATATAGTGTGTTAAATCAAACTACGTCATGAAAATCGCATAAAGATAGAATAAAATAAAGATGTAAACATAGATAAAGGAGGAACCTTTCCATTATTGCAAGCCCTTCTAATGAGAGACACAGAGGGCAAGAGGAAAAGTGTTGGTATCAGAACAAGAAAAATCAGGTGATTATGATATCATTGGGAGAACAAATGGGAAATTAACATATCAAACATGAATAATTAGTCATAATCTTTGTCCTCAGGAGTTATGTTTATTATTGTTTTCCTGTTAATATGTATGCACACATATATGTGCACTGCATTTTCTAACTATTCTAAAAGGAGCATGTGTTACACTTTATAATCAGTAAAAACACTTTTAAAAAATTACATTTTTAAAAAACACATTTAAAAATGACATAGAATGAATAAAATGGAGGGACAGGCATTCATTCTTACAGTTAAAGGTATAACAGAAAGGACATAATAAACATACCATTGAAAATCTTAGTTGATGTTTGATTGAGAACACCAGACGCAATGTAATCAATGTTTTGCTTAATTCAGACATTGATATCAATCTCTTGATAAGTTTCCTACTGGTAATAGTTGGAAGGAATTGAGAAATGTGGGCTCAGCTGGCATGGATAACAACACGGAGGCAGTTTTGTTTTTTTGCCATTAAATTCATGGATAGAATTCTATTTTATCTATCCTCACCAGTTGCCTGTTTTTGCTCCAAATACAGACAGCTTCCAAAAGAGTCAACTCATATCAAGCTTGTGAAACACCCTGTGGTTTTGTTCAAGGGTAGTGAATAGATTCTTAATCACTTTAATTTAGCTTAATATTAACCTTGCAAAAAGTATCTCACTTAACAAAGCTTGAAACAAAAGATTTTTAAGCAAATCTATTTATTTCAGTAAAAGAAAAATGTCAGAATGTAATTGGAAAATATGTTTTTGAAGACACCAATGTGCGAATATGTTTGGAAAATATATTTCAGATGTAAGTTTATCATTGATGAATTAGAGAAAAAGGCAATGATAAAACAGCATGAAAATGAGGGAAAGTTAATAAATTTGGGGAAAATGAGATTAAAGAGATAAATGGATATCAATAATCCATTCTCTCTTTCTTCACCTTTATGTAAATTAGGTAGTTACAGAACACTTTTAACTTTGTAAGTATTTGAAAATTTATCGGTAGTGATTATTTGGAGTAAAATTTTGCAAATTTGCTAAGTTTTTGGCTTTTTCCTCCTGACTCTCTAGCTGTTCATGCACTTTATCAATTTTGGATAACATTGGAGAGGTTGCAGGCATTCAGCATGAACTCTCATGTACTAGGAGGTAGCAAATTCTGGATTGAACACAGAGGCACTCATATGTGTTGAATGAAAAGAGAGTTCTGTAGTCAAATGAGTTTAGGAAACTAGGTTTGACACATATAAAAGTTCTTATTCTGTTCTAATTTTCATTGTAGACATTTTCAGAACTGTTTGCATACATAAAACTAAGCATACAGCAAGAAACATGAGAGCTGCTAAAGACATACAGAACCTTGTATCCACTTGGAGTGTGAAATTATAGGTATCTAGATGAATAATGATCTGGTCCAACTGAAAGATACGTCAAATGCTGGCAATAGGTAATTTCTGAAACACGTTTTTCCCTTAGCTTTCACATCTCCTAGCAGAATGCCTTTAGTTTTGAAATGGCATGTTGGATGGAAGCCCCAAAGGGATCTTTATCCTAAAAATGATCTACTCCTAACTGGCCTTTTCCTTATCAAGCAACTGATCATTCATTATGTTTGGTAGCAGTTTGAAGGGAGATTTCTCAGATAATTATGTGTCTATCAAACGTAAATCTCTTATGTTGTAAGTTCTCACCTGATAGTTCATTGAAGAGGTACAGCTGCAATAGTTGAGAGCATAGTCTTTGGGACAAACAACCTTAAATTTCAAACTAAGCTTGATTACATAGTAAGCTATGGTCTTCAGTATGTTACAAAAACCTTTTGAACTACAGTGTTCTCGTTTGTAAAAGGAGGCTAGTAATAGGACTATATCAAACATAAAACAAAAAATAAAATGAAAAACAACAACAACAACAAAGACAAAAACTGAGCATAGGCCCGGGATAAGGATAAGCCTGAAGTAAATGAAATAAATAGTTATTATTTTTTTTAATTCTTAGATTTCAGTGAGGGCATGTGACAGAGTACAGAGCTATTTCGAGCAAAAGTACTCCTCCCCCAAACATGTGTTCACTGCAATCCGTTTTTAAATTACTCATTTTATATCAGTTTTTGAAAGGAGCCCGTTGCTTTGTTTATTTAAAGTGCAAAAGACTGGACAAAAGACAGCATTTTTGTTTTCACATACATGTTTTGTCATTGTTTAGACAAAATTGTTATCTCAGTGCAGTTTTTCTTGGGCTGCTCTGTTTCTACTAAAAATTTGCTGGCAAAAACAAATCCTCTAGCAATTCTCTACTTTCTTCTTCTGCCAGAAAGTCAGTGAAGCTCTGAGGGTTTGGAATCTTCTGTACACCATTGTTGTTCTCTGTAATTATTTACGTGACATAGTCTGCCATTCTTCCGATCTTTGCACTAACATATGCTGTGTATGAGACAGAGCACAAGAGCACATAGCAGGGCAGACAGTGTATACGGTATCTAGCCTAAAAGTTCGAGACTAAACAATGAGGATTATGACTATTAAATTATTAAATAATAAATATTACGACTATTAAAACTTTTATGACATCATTGACCAAATGAACAAACAAATATTTAGAATATTTAAATAGATGTACTTCTTAGTGGCAGAAAAATGTGTGTTTCTATTTGGGTATACATGACAGTGTCACATATCTGGTCTACCTTGTAAGTTTAGGTCCTACATTGCATTCTAACCTGAGGCTGTTGATGGCACTTTCCCATTTTTCTATTTTTCTATCTCTTATGTTTTCATCCAAGTATTTCCTAGTTCATTTCTAGCCTAATATAATTTTCAGTGCCCAATTATATAAAAGAAGAGATAAGGTTTTGATTTATTAGGGAGATGTTTTTATTAACTCAAAGTTGATTTTAAGCCACTAAAAAACTGTAGTAAAGTCAGAGTGTTTCTCTTATAAGACTTATGTGTTAAAGGTCTTGTAAGAACTAATTTTTTTGTTTTCCCATTAATTAGTTCAATATATAATGAAAACATAAAGAATAAGTTCTAATTATCCTAATTTTATTGATTTTACTAATTATCTACTTATTATATCTGATTTTATCTATATTACGTTTCTTAAACATGTTATTTAATTTTAATTGTAGATAATTTTTCCTCCTTTTTTTTCTGTAAAGCCGTTTGGTTTTATGATTTCTTCTTGGGGAATATAAACATGTTGAAGGAAGTCAATTTATGCTTTAAACTATTGAACTACGGAGATATTGCACATAGAGAATGAAATTACTCATGTAGATTCACATAGAGGAATCTATTTTTAAGTGGAAATCAAGGCATCCGATGGAAAAGCAAATTAAATTTAATGTTGTTTACATGTTGATTTCAATTAAAACTTATTAGCTGTATATATTAAGCTAATTTCATTTGTTGTTTTTTTAATCTTAGAAATCCTAACATTTACTGTATTGATAAGGCTATGCTAAGTCTGTCAACATCTTGGCAGCTTGCCTCAAGGTCTGAGCATTTTCTTCTCCTTCATGTCTTGTTTTAATCTTCATGTAATTTAAAATAAAATTTTCATCACCTCATCTGCTAAAGTAGCTCAAAACAAATTATGCTAAGGCCTTGGCTAAGATTGACTTCCCCTGAAACCCTCTTCTTTGATTTGTGTCTTCCATTTAATATTGAATTTAAACTTTGCTCCTTCCCATATTTATAGCTACCTTATTTCATTGTCCAATTCTATTCTCTCTTTAATTTTTGAAATATATGCTTACTCTATCCCTTGCCACTGCATACACTTCCTTCATATTTGAAACCATGTTAATCTATCTATTACTGAGATTTCTCTGGATTAAATCATTATTATACCATCAAAACAAAAATTATACTTATTCACGACAGAGCCAGAACCCATGGAAAGGTTTTCTCATTTTTCTTCCTTAAATAAATACAAGAAAATCAAGCTGCTTTATTTGTTTGAGGTTGATCTGAATTTATTTTTGTGAATGACATCCCAGACTTATTTCCTAAAAGAATGATAACTTTGGGCTCTATGAGAATATACATGTCTTTAATGATATAAACATATTATTGTTAGAAGTTTGTAGCTATTTTCAATCTGTAACCATTTGGAATTTTTGTTATTAAATGAGAAGTGTGAAATGTTATATTTCAGGGCAATCATATTAAAAATTGAAGTAATAAGTATAGGACTTTAACAGGGAAAAATTATACCCATGACTCAGCAACTCAGAGTGAGTGTGGTAAATCCTCTGCTTAGAAGAAGACAAGTTGCAAATTATTTTTAGTCCAGGGAATTGTGTGCTTTAACAAGTGATGATGAGATGTTGGGCATTCCATCATGTTGAGTCATTCTTTTGGATGGCAAAGTCCACTGGCCATGAATGAAATTTGGCAGACTTTAAACCTAGGAAGAGCCAAAATTATAAATAGCTAATAAGCTGAATTATAGAAGTCCAAATAACCAGATGGAACTTTGAAGTTCACTTTAATTCAAGAAACATATTTCAATGCTTCCATCATGGCCAGGCAGTGTACCAAGATGAATAAGACACAGTTCTTGCTCTGTAGGTACACACAATCTAGCTATAGAGACATAGAGGTAAGAAGAAAATAAATTTAATATCTGTAATAATAGAAACAATGTAAAATAAATAGAAATAGCCTAGATAATGAAATCTTAGTAACAAAATATTTTTCCATTACGTGTTTTACAGAAAAGGCAATGCTCCAGCTTTTCCTTTGGGTATTATCCCATTTGGAGTAAATTTTAATCTTTTCTAAATTTATCTCAACTGAAGCTTTTTGAAGCCAACTTTTTTATTTCTCTGCCATAATACTTCAGGCAAAATACCTTCTATAGGGAAGATACAGCTCTTCCACCACACCAGTTCACACATTCCTAACTCTTCCTCTAGCATTTAAATCTCTGGTAAATTATCAGAGTTACAAGGGGTATTTCTGATCCACTTTCAGGTAACGTAAATGCTGGTGGACAAGTGCCTTACAGAAAGGGGAAGATAGCATAAGTCAATATGTTTCACTCTGTTACTACCCTGCAGTGATAGTATTGGCAAATGCTGTTGTATAGAATGCATATATGTCCTAGGAGTAGGTCAGAAGATTATGAGCTTTTTAAGGGCATTACACTTAGCCTATCACACCCAGTGGCAATGAGTCATTCTCCCTTTTTCCCTTCTCCAAAGGTATATTTATGTCATGGGAGTGTATGCCTGAATTTGCCTATCTTGGGCTTTTTTGTCTTGATGCTTAGAAATGGATATTTTGTTTCTAGCTTTAAAACTACTACAAAAGTGGGACTCATGGTCCCTATTTCAAATTGCACATACTGCTCAAGTTCAGATCATTGGGGGTATGCCTACTGGGCTGGATCTTCTAGGAGTTTCCAGACATAAAAATTTTAAGAGTGTCGTGGAAACATTATCATTGGGCAGAGGTTAAGCATGCAAGCTTGGCAAAATATCACCGTCTCACTCTGCAAGAATATGCGAGATACCAAGGGGAGAATCCTGCCTGTCACACGGATGTACTTCTGGGCCAGGGCTTCCTGACATCATGGCTGTTATGGGGTGGAGGGAATGATGGAGGGGGAGAAAGGATTACATGAAAGTAAAACCTGAAAGATGGCCTTTCACTCTATCTCTTTCTCCTCTGTAAATCATTAGGGAACAAAATAGTCTATCTTTAGTCTACATAAGAACAAAAAGTGACCAGAATCTCCCACCTCACTCGTACATGGAATGCATCATGGTCGCTGGAGCACATTGAGGGCTCCAGCATAATTTTGGCACTTTAGGGGCTCTTGTTATTGGTGGTTCTGAGGCAGTGGGACCTTGAATAGAAGTGGGACCTCTGCAAGCATCCAAAGTCTTAAGGGTGAATCAAGGGTAAGAGATATTATGTGAGAGACATTTACAACTCTCAGAAATGTCTGAAAGCCCTTAAGAAAGTCTAGAGATCACAGTGACTTTGGATGTTTATGTGTTAATGGAACCTAGTTTTAATCTCAACAGGGTATTGCTTGGTGACAGAAGAGCTACAAAAGCAAACATTGTTCTTCTAATTTTATCTCAAAAGCCCTGAATATTTTTAATATTTACTTTATAATCTCTGCCAAATTGTGGAGGCAAAGCCTGAGCTAAAATTATTAGCACCGAGGAAAGAAGAAAGACGTGCACATAGTTTTCAAATTATGCACTCTTGTGTATGTGTGAACATCAATATAGAATTTAAAAGTGGCAGCACAAAGTTAGCTAATTGATGAAGAGTTGACTGACTAAATTTGTTATAGTTTTTCCTTATACATATGAATGAATTTGAGGCTAAAATAGCTAAACTATCATTGTTATGCCACTTTCATTAGAGTTTGACCCACTTTTGAAAAACAAAAAATCAGGCAATAAAGAGTTACACAATTTTAATAAGTACCAACCACTGCCTGAATTTATCTTCGAGCATCACAACTGAAATTGGAACTTTCCAGATCACTTTAAATTAAATTGATTAATAATACATCATGTTAAAATGAATTTTTCATGGTTTGGGAGCTAATGTTCTCAATTATTTAGCAATGCGAAATGTAGGAAACTCAATACAAACAGCATGCAGGAGCTGATCTGTGAACTTTCCCTTAAAACAAGATGATAAATGGCCTATTTTTCTATCATACTAAAGCAATATGTTAAGTTTTTTCTACTCTGAAAATATTTGTTCTCCAGGAAACCAAATCAGGACATGTACTGTGGTTACAAAATATAAGAATAATAAAACTTGTTGTAAAATTAAAAAAAATCTCAACCCTGAATGTATGTAACAAGAGAATGTCTAATTAACAAATTCTTTAGGCATATTATCTTGTGCCTTTTGAGCTGTATTTCTACAATCATTTCAGTCTCACTTTCCATTTTAGTGGAAATTTAAGTTTTTGGTATTGTCTCCTTGAAAGGATTATATGGTTCTATACTTTTATTTAACATTGAATCTACATTCCTTGTGTTTTTGTGGGAAAAAGGATGTTTACCTTAGAAGACATTAAAAAGAAAATAGTATGTCATTTACATTTTGAGCATTCTGTTCTTTGTAGTTAAAAATTGCTTTAAAAAGTTTAAGTAGTTAAGAAGAGAAATTACTACATTCTTTCTGGATGACAACTACGCAATGCTCACTTTTACCAGTGTTTCCAGAATCAGACAAGCACTAGGATGTTAATCTCCCCTCTAGGCAAGCATTTTAGTGTACTGATTTATAGGAGAGATGATGACCACAGGCCTTACATAGATTTAGACAGAGTAACTTGACAGGCTCTCTAGTCTAGGGATCTGGAAGACACTGCTAATGTCTCCTCATCATCTGCCCCAGCATTATCTACTCCATCAACCTCTCTTGCCTTAGTTTGCTTTGATGAGAACCACTTTGTGATGATGTAAACTTTGAATTATCAAGTCCTACAAAATATTATAAGCAATAATATAAAACCTTTCATTATATAGTATTTATTTTTTCACGTTTATTGTATAATTGACAAATAAAATTGTATATATTTTAAGTGTACAACATGATGATTTGATATATGTGTACAATATGAAATGATTACCTCAATCGAGTTACTTAACACATCCATCACCTCGTGTAGTTGCCTTTCGTGTGTGTGTGTGTGGTTAGAACACTTAATATCTACTCTCTCAGCCAATTTCAACTATACAATATGGTTGTACTAATTATAGTCATTGTGCTAAACATTAGATCCTCAGAACCTATTTATCTTATAACTGGAACTTTGTACCCTTTGACCAACATCTCCCCATTTTTCCCACCCCTAAGCCTCTGGCAACCACAACTCTACTCTGTTTCTTCGAATTCAACTTTTTCCTCTCTTTCTTTTTAGACTCCCTGTACAGATGATACCATACAGTTTTTGTCTTTCTCTATCTGCCTTATTTAACTTAGAATGATGTCCTCCATGTTCATCCATGTTGCCACAAATGGCAGACTTTCCTTCTTTTTTAAGGTGGATAATATTCTGTTATATTTACATGCCACATTTTCTTTATGCATTCATTCATTGACAGATATTCAGGTTGTTTCCACATCTTGTCTATTGTGAATAATGCCACAATGGACGTGGGAATAAGATATCTCTTCAAGATACTGATTTCTAAGCCTTCAGCTATATATCCAAATGGGGACTGCTGAATCATATGGTAGTTCTATTTTTAATTTTTTTGAAGAACCCCCATACTGTTTTCCATAATGGCTCTACCAATTTATATTCCCACCAAAAATGTACAAGGGACAGTTTTCTCTACAACCTCTCCAACCCTTGTTATCTTTTATCTTTTTGATGATAGCCATGCTAACAAGTGTGAGGTGATAATCTCATGGTATTGATTTGCATTTCCCTGATGATTAGTGATGTTGAGCACTTTTTCATGTACCTGTTAGCCATTTGTATATCTTTTTAAGAAAAATGTCTATTCAGGTCCTTTGCCCATTTTAAATCAGATTATTTGTTTTTTTGCTATTGAGGTTTATGAGTTTCTTATATGTTTTAACAATTAACCCCTTCTCAGATATATGGTTTGCAAACATTTTTCCCCCTTCGGTAGGTTGCCTTTTTATTTTGTTGATTGTTTCCTTTGCTGTGCAGAAACGTTATAATTTGATATAGTCCCACTTTATTATTTTTCTTTTGTTGCCTGAGCTTTTGGTGCCATACCCAAAAAATCATTCCCACAATCCATGTCAAGGAGATTTTTATTCTAAGTGTTTTATGATTTCAGGTCTTATATTTAAGTCTTTAATTCATTTCAAGTTAATTTTTGTGGGTGCTGTAAGATAGGAGTCCAGTTCCAGTCTTTTGAATATAGATATCTAGTTTTCCCAGCACCATTTATTGAAGAGAATCTTTTCCCCATCGTGTGTTCTTGGTAGCTTTGTCAAAGATTAGTTGACAATAAATGCATAGGTTTATTTCTTGGCTCTCAGTTCTGTTCCATTGGTCTATGTGCCTGTTTTTATGCCAATACCATACTGTTTTGATTACTGTAGCTTCGTAATATAGTTTGAAATCAGGAAGTGTGATGCCACCAGATTTGTTCTTCTTTCTCAAGATTACTTAGGCTCTTTGGGATCTTCTGTGCTTGTATACATATTTTAGGATTATTTTTTATTTCTTGTGACAAATCCCATTGGAATTTTGATAGGAATTGCATTGAATCTGTAGATTACTTTAGGTAGCATGGACATTTTAACAATATTAATTCTTCTGATCCAACAACATAGGATATCTTTCCATTTATTTGCATCTTCTTCAGTTTCTTTCATCAATGTTTATCATTTTCAGTGTATAGGTCTTTCACGTCCTTGGTTACATTTATTCCTAAGCATTTTATTGGTTTTGGTGCTATTGTAAATGGGACTGATTTCTTAATTTCCTTTTCAATTTTTTAATGTATAGAAACAAACATCTTTATTTTAATTTTGTATCCTGCAACTTTACTGCATTCACTTATTACATCTAAGAGTTTTGTGGTGGAGTCTTTAGGGTTTTCTATGTATAATATCATGTCATATGCAAACAGAGACATTTTTATTTTTCCCTCCTGATTTCGATGCCTTTTATTTCTTTTACTTGCCTAATTGTTCTGACCAGGACTTCAAGGATTATATTGAATAGAATTAGTGATGGTTGCATCCTTGCCTTGTTCCTGATCTTAGAGGAAAAGCTTTTAGCTTTTCACCATTGGAAGTGATGTTAGCTGTGGACTTGTCATATATGACTTTTACTATGTTGAGGTACATTTCTTATATACCTAATTGTTTAGAGTTTTTATGATGAAAGGATGTTGAATTTTGTCAAATACTTTTTCTGCATCTATTGAGACTATCATATTATTTTTGTCCTTCATTCTGTTAACATGTCACATGTATTGATTTGTGTATGTTGAACCATCCTTGCATTCCAGGGATAAATCCAATTTGACCATGATGTATAATCCTCTTAAGGTACTGTTGAATACATTTTTCTGGTACCTTTTTTTTGAGGAATTTTGCTTCCATGTTCATCAAGGATATTGCCCTGTAATATTCTTTTCTTGTAGTATCTTGTCTTTCTTTGGTATCAGGGTAATGCTGGACTTGTAAAATGAGTTTGGAAGTCTTCCCTCTCTGCAACTTTTTAAAAGAATTTGAGAAGGATTGGCATTAATTCTTTTTAAATGTTTGGTAGGATTTACCTGTGAAGCCACTGGGACCTGAGGTTTTCTTTATTGCAAGATTTTTGATTACTGATTCAATCTCCTTACTAGTTATGTCTATTCAAATTTTGTATTTCTTCATGATTCAGTCTTGGCAGGTTATATGTTTCGAGGAATTTATCCATTTCTTCCAGGTTATCCAAGTTGTTGGCATATGATTGTTCACAGTAGTCTCTTATGATCTTTTGTATTTCTGTGATATTGGTGGTAATGTCTCTTCTTTGATTTCTAATTTTATTTATATAGTTTTTAAAATTTCACAATAATAATGGAAAAAGGTTACTTAAAGACATCCAGGTTACAGTTAATGCTATGGGCATATAAAAGATTAGTTTTATAACACTAAAATTAAAGATTTGTCCTTAAATTAGAATTATCTTCTATCCTGGCTATCAGTGATCACAACAAACCATTATGAGATCATCATAAACACTGGATGTTATCTAGAGATGTGGTATTCTTTTTACATAATAATTATAGATGGTAGAACTAAAAATGAGTAGTGGAAAAAAGTCCTTCTTACCTAGAATGGAGGTAGGCTCACCACTGTATGTTATAAAATATCGTCATCAGTAAAGTGCCTTAGAAATCAACTAACTTAATCTACACATTCAGCATATAAAACAACTCTGACTTAAAAGAGTATAGGGGCCTTGTCCGAGGCCATATTGTTATCGGAAAGCCAGGCACAGAACAGAGATTTAGTAACTCTTTTTATAGTATTCATTCCAGGACATCATGCTGCCATCCTTTTACTCTCTCAATGTGGTGGGAATTACACATGAGAGAAGGAAAACAAAACAAAACAAATGGACAAAAAAAAATCAACTTTGACCAAAATTTACCTTGCTAGTTACAGAGTTAAAAGTGCAATGAACATCTCTGATTCCAGTTCCGTTATGCTCTCCCTTTCTCAAGGAGTTTTATTAGTTAAGATATTGAGAGAAAAAAAGTTTAGTTAAAGGGGTTAAAAAAAGAAAACGAATTTATTCAAATCACTATGGAAAAGATAGTTATGGTATGAGTAAGTCCTAAGGGATCAGGATGTAGTAGACGTCATCATAAATGAAAGACAGGCAATAGGCAGTAAAATTCTTAAGCAGAAGATAAAATCAAGTTCACTTGAACTGTCCCTGCAAGCCTGAACTATTAATTTTGAAAAACCGGGTGAAAAGAACATCAAGGGATTTTTGGATTTTACAGTTTATTCCTATCTAGACCATAAGGGTGGGATTTTCCTATAACTCCATTAATCAATTTCATACAAAACACAAATTTCCTGCAAGAATGTGTTTTCTACCACATAGCATACCAAAATGATCTTTAAACCAAACTGAGTAATGTAAGGATGATGAAAATTCTCAAATAAAAATTGGTCGCATCTATTCATAGTTCATTCAGTTGAGAATATAATGAAAGACTTTTCAAATCAGTTTTGTCAATTGCTTCTTGAGTTAGTTTGTAAGTCATTACTTACCTAGTTTACTAACTAAAGAAAAATTCATGAGCTAGAATTAACTCACTTATTCCTCATGGGCAGTGTAACTCTTTGTTAAATACAATTCTCTTTATTTGTTTGTGAGAATTAAGAATGTCTGATCAAAATACCTATGCAACTATGTTTAAATCATGCTTTCACAAACACAGGAAACCTAGTGTACCATTTTTTCTTATTTTCATTCCCCAACCATATGTATTTTGTTTTCTAGACTTTACTGAAAGCAGGTTTGATGGTATAATAAAGAGTGTTAAAGAGTAAACAGAAAACCACCATAAAATGGCAATATACATGCTTAGAAATACATTATGTCACCACATGCTACTCTGCCATTTATTTATGTTTCTTCTGAGCCTTGAACAGTACTCCCGTCAAACCTATGTTTTGGAAGAAAGGAAAGACCAGGAAACCTGAAAGGTGAGCAGGAACCATGGAACACTGTGACTTGATTCTCTCTCTTGGCATGAGCATAAAGGGCTATATGATGCTAATGGCAAGTTGCATATATCTGTGTACCATTGTACATGTGAAATAAATACCACTTTTGTTCAAATTAATATGAATACCAATGGAATTGGGTTGCCAATAGTTTTTTAATTTAACCTGGCCTACAATGAAAACAGGTGAAAGTGATTTGCTTTATTACCTGAACTACTTTTTTATTCAGGGCAATTAAGATCTTCTAAATGAACTACCTGTGTATCACTTCTTTGTTCCACAAAGGGAACTGTAAAAACTAGATCACACTGTGTTACGATGATAAGGATTTATTTCCTCTGTCTACTGAGGAAGAATTTGTACACTGTTGTGTCTTTTTACCTAAAAGTAGAAAACATGATGTTCTTAGGGTCAACTGCATCAAGGGGATTTAGTCTCATATTTTATTAATGGTAATGGGAATCGTGTAGCTAAATCCTGACAAATTGTACTGAATAGCTACTTCCAAGGTTACGTGATTATATTCATTATGGGATGTTCATTTGATTCCGTGTGGAACAACTGATTCTAATAGGCTTTTGTTTTAGTAATAGTGATATATCAGCAGGTGGAAAGGCCTTTGCATTTGGAATAAAAATGCCCTACCCTAATCAGTGGTTACATTAACCATTCCTCTATAATCTTACCTGTAATTCTCTGGACCATATATGGTGCATGTTTTAGTATATTATTAAAAGACTCATGTATTGACAGGAAATAAGATAAATACTTAAAATACTGCTTCTCAGAAGATTTCATTACATTATTTGATGGAAATCACCATAGATGAGTCTATACCATATCATTCATTTATTATTTGGTCTTTTTGAGAATTCTTTTGAATATGATCATTATGCTATTGAGAATGCAATTTTTATCCATTTAGTTGTGCTAGTTGGAAAAGGCCTAACAACATATAGAAGTTAAATTCTAACCTGATGTCTTTAAATAATGATGTGTTTAAATAATGTCAACATTGATGTACTTCTATGTATGATGTTAGTCTAAAAAGTAGAAAACGAAACCTAATTTACAGGTGACATTTTTTGATTAAATAAATTGTTCTAACATGTTGAAAACAAGAATTAGCTCCAAAGATGGCTGTGTTCACTGATAGTTAAATAAATATAGACACATGCGCACAGAGACCTAATTCAGTTACAGTCCTTTTTTTTGTTGCCATCTGACATTTTGTATCAATAATTCTTATAAATTAGCTGTGAAGAATGTACTTCAACCAGTAGCATTTTTCTCTAAGAAATTCCAGCTACTTTCAAATTAAATCATTTTTCTGTAGTGCAATTTCATATTTTCTGAAACAGAATATTACCAATTCTAATTGATAGGAGATATTTTCTTTTTTAAAAGACTGAATCAGAATTGTTTTATATCTCTACAGAAAACTATTTCATTCCATATGCTTAGATATATAAAAGCTATTACCAATGAGTAAAGGATGTTCCATATGTGTAAGGAGTAGGGAACTGGCAAGAAATAGTTTGTGCCGAACCGCTGGAGTCAGTCAAGAAATCCATGCTGACATTTAATAGCTCTTATCAGCAGGGAAGCAATGAGATTATTTGGGGGCATAACTAGTTCCACACCAAAGCTGGGTGTAAAACATCTATTAAATTGTTGAATCTCTTCCAAATGAGGGAATAAATATCAAATTTAACAAAATGTTGTAACAAACAAATCTAACATTTATTTTTTAAGCTTACCCATATTTGGATATTTATTTATACCTCGTTTGTAATAATAATTGAAAATTTACTGCTGGGAATCCAACAACCAGCAGTGTTTAGGTAGACAACAGTCTCTATTCTGTGGTGAATTTTATGTTCATTCAACTGCAGTTTCTGAGAACAGCCAAAAGAAGTTTCAACATGTCCATGGAATAGGTTATTTTCTCATTAGATTTCAAACAGACTGTTTATTTGCAAAGTTATTGGGTTTTAACTGTTCTTTTCTTCTACTGAGAGCACGTGTAATGTGAAGCAGGAAGAGATTAAGCAAGTATGGAGTGAAGGAACTATTTAAAATGCTGATGAAGTAGTTTTGCATGTCATTCATTAGACCTGGAATCAAGATTATCATATCACAACTTGATATTAATACGATCTGCATTACTTTTATCTTAAAGAAGCAATGGTTTTCAATGCTAAATGCATCTTAGAATTACCTAAAAAGTTGCTGTTTAAAAATGCAAATACCCATGTCCCACCCACAACATATTGATTCAGGTCTTGGTTGAGTGGAGTGTGCGTGGTGTGATCATCTCCATCATTTAAAAGCTCCACCAGTAATTTTGATGTTCACAATGGAGAAGCCTGCAGTGGATACAATATTCCTATTAGAGAGTGTAAGATGACAGGACTTGGGGGAGGTGAAGGTTCATGCGTAGGCAATACAAAATAAGATTTGGCATTTTTCTTCAAAACAATATGTTTTAAGATTGTAATTTGTCTATCCAACGTTATTCCCAGAATAAAAAAAAATCGCTATGGGATTGGGACAGGTACTAACAGCCCTGAATGACAATGTTTGCATGACTTTTCCATGAGAATCATATTTAGTTCCCAATTTTTACATTTCCTTTACATATAATTACTGTGATCCTTCTGAGGTGTCTTTTTGTCTTTTTCTGCCAGTTCTTCATATTGCTATATCCAATTCTTGCTTCCTGACTTGCACATATTGACCACCTAGAGGTTCAATTGCATTTATTTATTTACCTGTTGACATGATAGACTAGTCTGTGTAACAGTGGACTAGAAGTGAAAGGAATATATGTTACAGAACAGAACTTCTATATAGGCTTACCCTCCATTTTCTTCAATAGTCCCTACTGTCTACTCTTACCTCTCCTAAATGTACAATTTTCATGACAACTTTCTGTCAAGGGGTTGTGTACTTGGCTACAGCTCTTTGTTTAATAAGTTTCATATCTGAATTTGGACTCAAATTTAGCTTGAGAGAAGGACTGAAAGAGAAGATTGATAAACTTATCTATTTCTACATGACTAGGAGGACCTGAGCCTGCTGCAGGTCACTAGAGTTCCATATGAGACAGTGAATCAACTTCTCAACAAAGATTAAAAACTACTTGCATGTTTGATCTGAATTAACCTTTCAGGTCACTGGGGCACCATTTAGTAAATTGCATTGTCTCTTTGTAAATGGGATCAAGGCTATAAAAGAGTTGTTTCATCTAACTTAGGAAATAAATTTACTTATGTGCATTAGTCTGGGAATCAGAAACATGCTTAAAATCCTTAATAGCGAAGTGATGATAGAGTTTATGTAGAAATTTTTTTTTTCTTTCAATGCTTTTGTATGCAAAATCCTTTTAAAAATAAAATAGAAGAGAATGAGAGATGAGGAAAGAAAAAGTACAGCTTTAGTCAATGCATTCATGAAATCTGGTTTTGAAGGACAGGAGAAGTGGGTGGTAAAGGTTAGAGGTCAAGGTCAGAAAAAGGTGAGGTTTCTTTGTAAACTGAAAACACCAGGAAAATTATCTTTTTTTTACTGAACGTTCATGATGGAAAGGGGAGAATAGGCATAGTAGGATACCTAAGGATATGAGAGGGGATAAAATCTTGCCCGTATGTGAAGGAATTTCTCCTTATGAAGTGGGTCATGTCTCCCATTGTAGCAGGAGGGAAAGTGAGACTAATAGTGACAAATGCAGGTAAGCTTGTAGGTTTGACCATAGGGTGAGGGGATTATCATCTGATTGTTTCTATTTTCTCTGCAAAAACTGGAGGTAGTACTTAGCATGCTGAAAGAAACAGAAAGAGAATGAAGTAGAAGGTCCTTCAGGAGAGCAAAAGAAAGAGTAGATAAGGAAAACACAGAACCACCAAGAACCACTCCAAGCCCAGCTCTGGTGGGAGACCCTTCAGTTGTAGTGCCACTTGTAGTCACAGATAGGTTTTCCTCCATCAGCATTCAGCAGCCAGGACGACATTTGACATGAAGGTGTTAATATTAGAAAGCAGCAGCTGAGAGGATAGAAGGGAAGCAGCTCCATCTTAGATCTATCATTTTTACATCCAGTATATTCTTCTCCTTCCCCCACCTCTGTGGTTTCCAGCACTGTCAGTTGCACAAATTTGTGAGGCAGTAAAGGTCAAAACTGTTGACTAGAATGCATAATAAATGTCAGAAAGCAAGAACATAGTGGTCGAAATGGCCCTCAATGCAAAGCTCACATAACAGAGGAGAGTCATATAGAGCACGCATTGCTAACAGCATTTGTATCACAGTGTGCTAATGCTCACTGATCAAATTCAAATAGTACAATCAGGCTGAGAGTATAGAATAAGTCAGGAAATGGGAAAGTATATATTAGCAAGGCATTGTAACATATCAGTGTGCATGAGTGTGTGTTGTTAAATAATGCCACAAGATTTTTCTGATGTTATATTTATTGAACTGATAAGTATATAGTACCAGGAATTGTTCTAAGTGTTTTAAAATATAATCTTCATCCTCAACCTTAATAGTGGGTATTCCACAAATGTTAGTTCTTTGTTTCTCTCTTTTTTTTTTTTTTTCCCAGGCAAGGACGACCACTCAGTTTTCTCTACCCCCGTAAGCTTAGGTCTGTAGACTGGACGTAGCATATACATCCCATTGTATTATTGTTAAGACTATGTATGTATGTCTCTGGACTATGAGCTCCGGAAGGGTAAAGCTTAATAATTATTTTTGAATCCACAAGAACTAACATTATGCTAGGCTTATATTAGGAAGTCAACAAATGTTTGTTAAAGGAGTGACTTAATGCTAATTTTTTAGCTTGACCATACAGGGTATTGGAATTTGGAATTGGATCTTTCCTTCTTATGGCTTTGGGTGAGAAGTAAGAGGAGAAATTTATCTATGAACCTATCTATCTAAGGCACTGGAGTGACTGGTGCCATCATGAAGATCACCATAGTTTGCTCAGGAAGTTTTGGAAACCAGCTTCAGTAAGTGACACTTCCCTCATTGTCATGGCTATTTGGCTCAGTTCAGAGAATAGGAACCCCAAAGTATTATACATGTCTTTTCTGTTCGTTAATAATGTAGCCAAATGTGAAACCTAGTCTAACATATAAACTTTTAGTTTATCGCCAATTTTATGAAATGTACTTGTTCTTAGGACCCAAACTGTATTTTGTCCCTACAGAAAAAAAAAAGATGTATTGTTATTCTTTAGTGTCTCTGTAAGAATACAGAATAGAGTTAGAATATTAGTGTTAAGGAAGCAGAAACCTAACACTTTAAGTACTGAGGCATTTTCACAATATAATGAATCTAAAAAATATTTTTCTCTTCTTTTCTCAGTTAAAATCTACACTATCTTTACTATCCCAAATAGATGAATAAGTGCTAGCAATATTTTTAAATTACACAGAGAGTATTCCAAAACTTTCCTTTGGAATTCCTAAGAACTTCTCATCAAATCATTTTTCCCAAACATTTTTCTACAATATGAAAATATGCAACATAATGATTCTATGCCCTGTTTTTTGTTTCAGAAGAATCCACAGGTTTAAACAACCAAAATACTTAGCATTAAAATCAGGAAGAATGTATTTATTGCTATTGAAAGTCAAAGGGAAATTGGTGCTATTTACATAGCATATTTTTTCCATGTTGTAGAAGCCTACAGCTAGTCATAATAATAAGCCTACAGCTAATGCTGCTGCAAATGTTGAGTAACGATTATGACCTCTCTCAGTAAGGCAGATGGAAAGACATTTATTGCCCCCCAAAATATGGAAATTAATCACAAGATTGAAAATTTATTAATCATGTTGTATTGTACTTATTTATTTATATATTTATATTTTATTGATGTCACGTTGATTTATGACATTTTATAAGTTTCAGGTGTACATCAGCACATTTTGATTTCTGTGAAGACTACGTTGTGTGCACCACCCAAAGCCTAATTGCCATCTGTCCCCATCCACCCGGGTGCTTTTACCCCTGGAATATGATTCTTGAATAAAAAAATTAGCTAGGCTCATGGCACAATAAGGAAAACTGAGTTATACCAAAACCATATCAGAAATAGGCAAAATTAGACGAACTTTACATACATGTTATCTTCATTTTATTGTCCTATCCGAAAGTTTCACTTCATAGAAACCACCCAGATAGCCATTTGCACTTTTTTGATGTTTCCACTAGTTACCTCTCAGTTGTCAATAGACCACTACAACAAATAGATTTTCATTACCTTGGAAAGGTGGTTTTTAAATGGTAAGTGCGTTTATCTTCTCAATCCACTTCTGAAAAAAGTGCCGTGGATGGTGCACAGATTCAGGGAATCAGGTGAGACTAGAAATAGGTTACTGGAGGAAGGTTTATGTACAAAAGGACTATTTACAAAAGCGTATGTATAGGAGAACATCAAGGCATGGTGCATGGTGCCATAGACAGAATAATGATGTCCACCTTCCAATCCCCAGAACCTACGAGCGTGTTACCTTCCCACGGCAAAGGGGACTTTGCAGGAGTGATTAAGGCAAGGGTCTTGGGATGTGGAGAGTTCCCTGGGTGATCCATGTGGCACCAATGGCATCAGGAGGGACCTAATAAGTGAAAGAGGCTGGCGGTAGGGTCATAGAGGGAGATGTGGTGACGGATAGAAACAGATATCACAGAGGAGAGAAGGTGCTGGGTGGCTGGACATGAAGATGCAGGAAGGGGCCACAAGTCAAGGATTGTAAGTGGCATCCAGATGCTGGGAAGTCAAAAGGAGACTCCAGAGGGCACTAGCCATACAGACATCTTAAATTTAGCTCAGTGAGACTGATTTGGGACATTTGTCCTCCAGAATTGCAAAATAGTAAATTTGTGTTGTTTCAAGCCACCAGGTCTGTGGAAATTTCTTACAGCGGCAATAAAAACCAATAGGCAGTAACAAGGGGTCCTTACAGCCCAGTTTTCACCACCTATAGGCCTCAAGGAATCAAGAGAAGAGAGCCCAAGGAAGAGAACCATGCTGAGTCAGCCCTTGAGAGGAGCTGGGCCTCCAGCCACAGATGGAGCCAGTGCAAGGCCATCTTTTCAGGAAGTAGCCAGGAGGTTCAATGCTTGGGCTCACACTCCTGCCTCCCTCCAGTCTGTTCTTGGGCTTCCCCATTGGTGACTCCAAAGGGAGCTGGAAGGGTATGAATCTGCTTGTGGCCAACACCCTACAGGTCAGCAGCAGACAGCAGGTGGAGAAGGACAGAGAGTGGATATGAAAGGACATACTGATGACATCTTAGAACAGGAGGCCATGAGCTGTCGGAAGCGAGGGACCCAAGTGCTGGATCAGAGGAAGGCACAGGCCCTTTCAACATAGGCCTAGAGTTGATGGCTTATGACAATGTAGTTCATCTTTGCCATGCATCAGAACCCTGAGAGAGACTTGGACAAACTACAAATTTTGGGGCCCCACCCAAGAGCCACTGAATCAGAGCCTGGCAGGGAGGGGCTCCAAAGGAGAAGGTCACTACCTCCCTATCTTCCTCCTTGTGCAGTCTTTCTAGGAGCCCTGTTTTGGGCATAGAACTTCATGACTGTCCAGGGTTGCATTTGGATTTAGATTGAAATCATGCTGTCTATTTTCTCATGAGCTTGCATTTTCTTTTTAAATTTTGCACTACTGTTTGGAAAAGTTTGAACTCATGCAAGGTATTAGTTTGGTGGCCATCAAATTTCTTGTCAGAACTGGAGCCATTTTATGAGTGAAAAAGGGAGCTATCCATAACATGCCAGGCACCCACCAAGCACCGCCTGAGCTGTCCAGGCTGCACTGGGATGTGTGCTCACCCTTGCCGTCCATGACCCAGAGGCAGGAGACGGGGCTGAGGGCAGGGGTCAGCCGCACCTTCATCACACGCACGTCCAAGCCTGGCTTTGTTCTGGCCCTGCCTGGGTCATGGGTTAAAGAGTCTGCTGTGTCTGCCAAGAGGAGGTCAATGGGAAGATGCATGGTGACCTGGGCCCCATAGGCAGGACAGTCAGCAGAGCGACAGTGACCCAGGCAGGAGACAGAGTGGTGGTCTGTACAGGAGGGTGTTGGCAGAGATGGAGAGAACAGAGGGAGTTTGAAGGAATAATCTGTGGATGGCCCGATGCATTGCATGGAGAGGGTGAGGACGAGGATCAGGTCAGGACGGGTTCCCAGGTGCCTGGCTGTGCGAGCCGGGAAGGTGGAGCTATCGACTGACTAGGGCATTCTGGAGGTAAAGCAGGTCCTCCATGGCTGGCTTCCCCAAGAGTGACCCCAAGTGTTTGGTTCCTCATGCTCCTCTGAAACAGGACATGAACTTGGGACAGGACCCATCCATGGGAGACAGGAGTGTTTCAGAGGGTAATTGGGGGCAGGTCACTTGCGTAAGTTGTACCTCTGCTCTCCCAGGCTGTTTGGAGCTTCGCGTCTGCGCCTGGGCTGAAATGTGGCCAGAAATGGTGCTTCCCCCTTTATCTTTCCCACACTTTTCCCCACAATCATCTCAAGATCCTTGCTATTCTATGTCCAGTCCAAGCATGGATATCACTGGGGAGCAGGGCAGTCTCAGACCCACTCAGGACCTGATGAACTGGGATCTGCCCTGTAACCAGATCTCCAAGTGATTCCTGTGCCCCGGAAAGTGTGTAAAGCACCTTGGATAACTCCTTCTCCCTCAGCATTCAGCTCAGGACCACCTCCTCCAGAGACCCCTCCCTGACCTCCCACCCACCGCCCAGCCTGCTGCAGGGACAGTTAGAGAGCCAGGCACAGCGCCAGCAGTGGGTGCACACGCCACCTCCACGAGCACTTCTAGTCCGTGAGTCTTCCTCTTCCACTGGCTCTGCGCTCTGCTGGGGTCCACTGAGTGTTCATCTTGGCATCTCCACGAGCAGCATCGTATCGGCTCCACTCAGGGAGCGGATGCATCACCCTTGGGAATCCTCACCCTGCCCTCGAGCCCCTCCCAGAGCTGCCCTGGGAGCCCCTGTTGTGGGAGCGCCTGAGGGGTGAGACCCTCTGATCCCCAGGGCCTTCAGGGACGGTCGAAACCTCATGGATGTCCAAATGGGCATGACTACTCCCTACTCTATTCCTTCGAAAAATAGGCTTCTCACTGGGTGTACTTCATATATGCCCGGCTGCCTTCTTTTCAGATTCCCCTGCAGAGATTGTACAAAGGTGTCCTTAAAGTAGCGCAGGCAATACACAGGTTATCAGAAGCGTTCAGTCTTCCTTCGTTCCTCTTCTCAGACCCCACAACAGTCACACACACTCCTCATCTGAATGACAAACACCCCAGTGCCAGCCCCAGGGCTCCCTGCAGACTGCTGTGAGACCCCTCACCAAAACGCTGCGCCTCTCCCCCGACCCACATTCCACTGTCTCCACAGCCACAGACATCTGTGTAGAAAGCACATCACACTATGTCCCCAGCCACCCTGTCTCCCCTCCAGGTCTACACCCTTCCCTGGTGTCACTCCCCTGCACTACAGAGACATCTGTGCAGTAGGCCCTGCTCCCTGCCCACCTTCCACTCCCCCTCATCTTAGTCCCATTTCTGCTGCCCCAGAAGCCACCTCTCAGGCCTCTGTACATCCTGTTCTGTCTGCCTGGAACATTCTGCCCCTGATCTCCCAGACTAACTCCTCTTACCTTTCATCTCAGCATAAATGTCACCCACTGAGTGTTAGCCTGTCACCGCCCTTACCATCCCCCTATAGGAATCGTCTGTAGAGCACGTATTTCCCTCCTTCATCTCTTTTTCTTTATTATGTGACCTTGTCCCTCACTAGAATGTAAGCTGCGGGTCCCCAGGCCTCATTAGACCGTTTTGTCCATCACTGCATCTTAAATACCTGGAACAGCGCAGAAGACATCACAGAAGCTCCACATGTAACAAAAGAATGGATGGGAAGGAAGGCAATGAAACCCTCACACTTCGGATTCAGCAGAGTCAAGTGTGCTGGTCACTCTCCAGATTCCTTCGGGGCCCCTCTCTGGCCGGCTCTGTGCCCAGGCTGACTCCTCTGCCTGTGCTGCCCAGGCCTCTGGGGGGCTCCCAGGCTCCAGCAGGAGGTGGGAGGACAGGAGGACAGAGGGTGGGGGCAGTTTTCCCTGTTCCCCTGACAGCCCCTCATGGGCCCAGAGGACACCACTTCCCCTCCTCCCTCCAGCCCAGGGCTGGGAACAGCTTCCCTCTCGCTGGCCCCTGGGAGCCCCGCATCCCTGGCCCTTCCCTCCTCCCTGTCTCAGCTCCGGAAACGGCCGCATCTCAGTCTCTTCATCTGCACCATTGGGGTGAAGTGTTTGTAGTGGGAATTTTGTCGGGTACATCAGGCACCTCTCCTTTTCTCTGTACAGGACTTAGGAGTCTTGTGTGTACATCGCGGTGGATTGCATGACCTTTTTCTTTTATTTATTTTAAATAATTTTTCAAAATTGAATCTCTTAATTTTACATTTTCCTTAGGTACTGAAATAACAAAGTATTCTACATCTGTACTGTAGTTTGTGCGTGTCTGTGTGTGTGTGTGTGTGTGGGTGCATATGTGATTGCCACCAAGGGAAAACTGCATAAAATGGACTGCAAAACATTGAGAAATGTTTTGGCAAGAAACACTATCTTAAACAATACAAAGATTTAAAAAATTACAGAACAAAAAACAGAGTGCAAATTATCTAAAATTACCCTCTAAATTAATCTATAAACTTAGGAATAAATCAAAACATTATGAAATGTGAGCAGGAGTATGTTGAAGTCCTTTTTTTTCCTGCTTTTCTTGGTTTTTACTAACAATCTAATTCATTTAGGCAAATATTGTCACTTTGCAGATTCCTAATAAGGGCTCAGAGCACACAGAAACAGTCTTTATTGTTTTCTACATCTCTCTGTCCTACTCTAATGATGGCTTATTAATAGTGACCTTTCATTTAAATCTAAACTCAATACTTATATTGTCTTATTCTAGAGGGTCCAAGGACAGAGAATGCAATTGATAAGAAATGTATTAAATGAAACTTTATTTGAAAAAATATCTTACATATAATGCTTTATCTACTTGAATAAGAATAATTAAGTAAGTAATAGGAGCTAAACTAAAAACAGAAAAAAAATCAAAATTCCTTTGAAAAGAGAACACCCGTGCAGATGTCCTGCCGTGGCTGGGGTGCTGAGGACCCAGCTGCTGTGGATGCTGAGTCAAATCTACAGGTGACCCCAGGCCCCTGAGGCCTCATGACAGGGCCATCTTCCTTCCTGGGGGTCCTACCGGCCCAGGGGATCGCCCACACTTCTGGGCCTCTGGGGGCCATGGGAGGAGCAGCTGGAGGAAAATTGCCTCTTGGCAAAGGCTGGAACGAGGCCTCCAACATGGCCAGCCTCTGCCTGTTGTGCTCATTTTCTCTTCTTAGCTCCTCAAGCTTTCTCTCCGCCAACACGGCTGCCCTCTTGCTTTCTTCGGCTCTTTGCATCTGGAAGAGGTTCTCCTTGTGACAGTAGGAAGTGCACGTCTCCACTTCTTGGGCCAGGTCTTCAGCCATCTTCTTGTAGAGGTTGCGAAGCTGGTACGTGGAGTTCATGTCCCAACACACGTTGAGGAGCTTCTTGTCCAACTCGGAGCAGACCCTTTCCTCCTCAAAGAATTTTCTGTCAAGTTGCCCAACACGTTCATCATGGAGCTCATGCAGAATTTGAAGTTTGAGCTTCAGCTGCTGAATCTCACCTTCAAGCTCGGCGTTTTCGTGCTGCAAAGTTGCTTCCTCGGTTTGGAGGGAGAGGATTTCTCCTGGAAGCTCTTCCTCAATTTGCTTTTGTTGCTGCAACCATCTGGCTCTTTCCTGATGTTCCTCTTCGGGACTTTGAAGGGGCACACTGAGGTGAGCATCATCAGTGACCTCCCTCAGACCAACTTCTGACTGAGGGACAGGGGGCTCATCCATTCCTTCATCCCTCTTTTGCTGGACTTCCGTGTTCCTGTCATCCACTCGGTGGTCAAGGAGGTCAGGCAAGGAGATGGTGTGCAGCGGGTCTGCGACCACTGATATGACTTGGCTGACTTTATCCTTCAGGATCGGCTGTATTCGTGTGTTCAACTGCTCCAGGCTTTCTTTGTCCTCCTCCTTTTCCTGTGTCGTCTTCTCACATCTCAACTTGTCTTGGCGGAGCATGAGTGGACTTGCTGGAAAATGAGTGTTTTCATTCAAATCATTCGTTGTGTTCTTCTGAAGTTGTTCTCCATCCTTCTCTGATGATTTTAAGATGGGCTTTGCATCAGTTGCTTTGGAGACTTTAACAGGCAGGCTCTTCAAAGCCTTTTCCAGAAGATCGACAGTGTCCTGAAGTGATGAAGTGCTCAGGATTTTATTCATCGCTGCCAAGCACAAGGTTCGTAACGGGAGAGGACTGGCCTCCACCCGAGGGCACTGAAGGGCTTCCTCGGCCCGGGTCTCAGGTCCGGTATTCTCCCCACATTCTCCACTGACTTCACCGCGGGCAGAACACCTTTCGCATGGAGACTTCCCTCTTGTGAAAGTGTGTCCTGTCTTGACTATCAAAGCCACCACCACAGTACATACCAGGATCTCCCAGGGGAACGCAGGGAGACCTGGACCCTGGCTCAAGCTTTCCGAAATCACCAGCAGAGCACCCCACAGGTGCCCCAGGATCAGCTGGAAAGCGGACGCGATGGCAGGCAGCAGGCCCTCCATGGCTGGGGAGAGCTCCACAGCTGTGCCTCTGAGTGCCAGTGTCCTGTGGGCCACAACTGACCTCTCGGAACCCTGAGGAGTGTTCCATCTCCAGAGTAAACAGGTGGCTGGAAGCAGGGTGTGTCAGTTGGTTGGGGGAGGGGAGGCCAGCCAGGGTCTAGGAAACAGACTCCTGAGTGAGCTCTGAAAGTAGAAGGGGTCTCACTTCTCCAGGCACTGGGGGAGGTGGACAGGGCTGATGGCAGCCTGGCTCTGCCAGTCGAGGCCCACCTGGTCCTACCACACCCCTCAGGGGGCAAAGCAGGGCCAGGCCATGTCGCTTTCTTGCACGAGAGCAAGTCCGGGCAGAGTGGTGGGGGCCGTCCCGGAGCCAGAACCGGTCTCCTGTGTTAAAGCTCCTTTCTGCACAGGCACACCTGGAACTGCCCGCAAACCTCCCAGGATCTTCCTAGTCTGGGGCTCCCTTTCTACTCGTGCTTGGTCACTGGGGCCCACGACTGAAGCGTGTCCCCAAGGGTATGAACTAAGAGACTAGGATTCCACTCCAAACAACTCAAGAGTCATTAATGGGAAGTGGCAGTCTTAACATTTGATGGATTTTGGTTCAGTCCAAGTGTTCCTGGGTATGAGTGACTCTCTTGGGGTGACACAGTGATTAGGGCTCCTTTTCTCATGTGACCTTGCCATTTTCACCACAAGCCTCCCAATGTGGCCCTGAGGAGGGTCCCGTCTGCCACATGGTCTTCAGAAGTGGGCCTCTGGGGAGGGCCCGGGTCCTCTTCTGGCTCTCTTGCCATCTTTTATTTCATCACACCGCCTCACAGGGCCGGGCTCAGACCCTCCAGTCCATCCCTGGGATTCTGCCGTGAGGGGCTGGTCCGTACTCTCATTAGTCAAAGGGAAGTGAGAGAATTGTCATCTGAGTCCTATTTAAAGGTGTTGAGGGTATCAGGGCTCAAGAGCTCCATGGGACACAGAGTGGGCTTGGGGACAGTGGCCCTTCCCAGGGGATGTCAGACTCCTTTCAGGGCAACAGGAGCCAACTCTGCTACTGCAAGTGGTTGGTCTTTATAAAGGATCAAAAATGGGTCAAAGAAATGATAATATTCTCCCAAAGGCCGTGCCAGTCCCAAAGAGAGTGAAATGGACTTAAAACAATTCTTATAAAGAGGTCCAGGATATGTTATGACGTCAAACAGGAAGATGCAAAATAACATGTAGACATAGGATTGCAGAAAAAATTCTGGAGGCATAGCCCATCCACAATCCCCTATACTGGGAACATGGAAAAAGGCATGTTTACGTTTTTAGGGGGTGACAAGGTGGCACTTTGGAGGAATATCAGAAAGCTGCATTCCTTTCCTATCCCTGCTGTAGCAAATTACACTCACGCATAGCTTAATGGCAGGGGTACGTACATCATTAGGGGATTTCATTTTTGTGCAAAAATCACAAAGTGCACTTACACAAACCTGGATGGTATCGCCCACTACACCTAAGCTCTATGGTACAGCCTATCGCTCCTGGGCTCCAACTTGCACAGCACGTTACTGGACTGAATACTGGAAGGAATCATAACATAATCATTAAGTATTTGCACATCTAAACATATAATAGATAAAAAATGGTGCACCTGTGTAGGGCACTGACCATGGATGGAGCTCACAGGACTGGAAGTTGCTCTGGGTGAGTCAGTGAGTGAGTGGCTAGTGGCTGTGAAGGCTAGGACGTTACTGGACACCACTGTAGACCTTATGAACTCTGTACACTTAGGCTACACTAAATTTATAAAAAATTTTTCTTTCTTCAATAATAAGTTAACCTTAGCGTACCATAACTTTTTTACTTTATAAACTTAAATTTCTTTAACTTTTTGCCTCTTTTGTAATAACCCTTAAAACACAAATACATTGGAGGGGTGTAAAAAATATTTTCTTTCTTTAGATCCTTATTTTATAAGGTTTCTTTTACTTAAAAAAAATTTTTATTATAAGGTTTAAAAAACTTTTTTATTAAAACTTAAGAAACAGGGGCCGGGCTGTTGGCGCAGCAGTTAAGTTCTCATGTTCCACTTCAGGGGCCTGGGGTTCCCCAGTTCAGATCCCAGGTGCTGACCTACAGACTGCTTGTCAGGCTTTGCTGTGGCAGGCGTCCCACAAATACAGCAAAGGAAGACGTACAAAGATGTTAGCTCAGGGCTAATCTTCCTCAAAAAAAGAAAAATTAAGACACAAACACACTCATTAGCCTAGGCCCACACAGGGTCAGGATCATCAATATCACTGTCTTCCATCTCCACATCTTGTCCCACTGGAAGGTCTTCAGGGGCAATAACACGCATGGAGCTGTCATCTCCTGTGATAATAAGGCCTTCTTCTGGAACACCTCCTGAATGATCTGTCTGAGGCTCTTCTTGAGAAGGTGTCACCCTTTTCAGAAATATGTCCATGATGCTTTGCTTGATTTGTTTCTTTTTCACATTGTAGAATTGCGTGTAAGCAGATACTCCACCATAAATATTCCTCTCTATTAATAAAAACCTTTCAGTGTTGGGGCCCATGTTTTCAAATTTTTAAGGAACCTATTGAGGTCTGCAAAAGTGTCTGCAGGTCCCTACCCTGCAAATTTTCTTGGAGGTTCTTCTTTTTCTTCTCTGGTAGTGTAGAAAAAACGTTCTCTTGCTTCTTCTTCAGCCATGCATTCCTGTTTCAGGTCCAATAACTCCTCATTCATCAATTCCTCAGGACCCACCTCTAGGAGCTCCTCAATGTCATCCTCATCCACACCCAGGTAAAAGTTGTTTGCTATCACAACCACATCCTTGTTGATTTTTTCAGCCTCCTCATCCTTGGCAAATCCTTTGAAGTCATGGACGAACCTCTTGAGGGTCTTCTTCCAGATGCTATTCATATGCTTCTTGATGACATCACCCCAAGCCCAAGTCATAGATGTTGTAATTCTTCCAGAATTGCATCAGAGTCTTCTCAGCATCTTTCTCAGTTGCATCAACGGCCTGGGCAAAGGTCTTTCTCAGGTAGCAGTTGTTAAAAGCTGACATAGCTCCTTGATTCATTGGTTGGATCTAAAAGATAGTGTTTGGAGGGAGAAGCACCACTTTAATATTGGGATGAAGATCATCAGTTAAAGGAGGATGTCCAGGAGCGTTATTGACAATAAGCAAAATCTTGAAAGGCATGTTATTCTCCAAACAATATTTTTCCATTTTACTGGCGTTGAAATTTAGGAGGGCACATTGGAAGAGGAGTTGGGTCATCGCTGACTTCTTATTGCTCCTGTAGTATACTGGATGTATACTACATCCAGTGTGTGCTTATTGATATGCTTGAAAGTCCTGGGGTTCTCTCTGTGCTAGATTACAAAGGGTTTCAATTTGTAGCTTGTAACAGTGCCCCCAAGTAAGACTGTTATCCTGTCCTTAAAAGCCTTGAAACCTGGCATTGACTTGACCTCTTTTTGGATGAAAGTTCTTTCAGGCATCTGTTTCCAGGATAGGGAGGATTCATCCATATTGAATATTTACTCTGGCAAGTAATTTTTCTCCACAGTCAGCTGTTCTAGAGTTTCCAAAAATTCTTCAGCTGCCTTCACATCAGCACTCACAGACTCACCACTCACTTTCACATTAGGTAATGAATAAGGATTCTTGAATTGTTTAAACCATCTAGAGTTAACAGTAGATTAAACACCATAGTCAGGTCCACCCTTTTCTTTCAACATCACAAATAAACTTTGTCTTTGGCTGTGATTGTCATGGTGCTAGAAGTGATACATTTCTGTATCTGGTCTTCAATCCAGGTCATTGGAAGTTTCTCCATGTCTGATATAGGCCCTCCTCAAATTTTTGTTAGTCTCATTGTCTTCAATGAAGCAGATCTTTTAACTGCTTCTGTCACTTTATTCTTGTTCTTTAAGATTATAGCTATGGTGGAATGGGACATACTTGACTGATGAGCAATAACCATCCCTGATTTTCCACTTTTGTTGTGTTTAATCATTTTTAATTTTGTTTCCAGGTCAGTAACTTAATGTGTCCTCTTACTTGCAACATCAGTAGTGGGTTTTGTATGGTTAGGAGCCATGCTGAACAAAACAACATGAGATTAAATCAAGCACAAGGGAAAATGAGGCAATCAAGAGATGTGGTAAACACAAGATGTATGAGGCTGCTGGCATAACATGGCATACTGTTTTACAGTAAACTTTTTTTTATAAGTAGAGATAGTGCACTCTAAAATAATGATAAAAGGTATAGTATAGTAAATACATAAACCAGTGACATAGTAGTTTATATCATTATCAAGTATTAGGCACTGTACATAATTGTATGTGTATACTTTTATGTAATTGGCAGCACAGTAGGTTGGTTTGTATCAGCATCACTACAACATGTGAGTAATGAGTTGTGCTATGACATTACAATGGCTACAATGTCACTAGGTGAAAGGAATTTTTGAGCTCAATTATAGTCTTATGGGACCACCGTACATGTGGTCCATTGTTGACAAAACATTGTTATGCAGCGCATGACTGTATATGTATATTTAAAATATTTATATTCTTCATTTCATAGAATCCTTTGGATTTTTTCTTAGTGGAATGGCAAAACTCTCTTACCTTTGAACTAACTTTTCTCAAACTAATAGAATATAGAATAATAGCCATTTATTTATATTTAATTAAATAATTCTACATATAATTATGATATAAAGGGTTTATGTTTTTTGAGTAGCTGAGCAGGTGGAAGAAACAACTTGCTTTATTTATGAAAAATGTAAAATGTCAGAATATTTTGAACATCACTGATGCTATAGGAAAAAGTTTTTCAAGAAGTATACTGTTCAAATATAACTACTTCTTTGGCTTTATGAAAGCATAACACAATGGCCTTTTACTTTTCAGCCAAAAAACAAATGTGTTCAAAAGGAATTTTAAGAAGACACCCAAAGATTAGTAATTAAATATTTCTGCAATATTTTTAGAAATTAACATGCATAGCAGTTTTTAAGCATTTTATACTGACTAAAAGGTGGACTTATAATATTAAGAAATACTTTTATGTGTTTAAAATCAGATAAATAACAAATGAAATGAAGTTTTAAATATCTTTTAAAAATATTATACCGTGTAATGTGGTTGTATAAAACATGGGCAATATAGTAAATCTGAGAGTCTCATATTTATGACTACAGTTTGTAAGCATTATTGCCAGTGAATTAAGCTTAGCAGGGCAAAACGATGTGATTCGGTATTCCTAAGATAGTCTTAAGAATAAAGAAGTAGAAACATTAACCTGAGAAAGAGATCCTCTGCAAAAGAAATAAAAAATAATTATAAAGGAATGTTGTTGATGCCAAATGAGTACTGTGTGATGCCAAAATGACAAATAAAGAAGGCAGAGAGTTAGGTGCTAGATGAGTATCAAATAAAAGAAGTTTTGTTTTGTTGTTTTCCTTTTAAATATCAAGACCATTGAATGTGTTCATAAATTGATTGGTATATTAATGAAAGAAGAATTTAACCGTAGTTCATTTTACATGAAAATGTTAGTTTTTGATATTTTGGGGGATTGAAAGGTCAAGGACCAAAGACTAATGTGTATAAGAAATACAGCAATGACTCCTAGGCACAGGTATTAGAGGTTGTTGCTTAGAATCATTCGAATCCTACCAACAAACAGAGAGAATATGTTTTGTAACAAAATGATAATCATCAAAGTTGTCACTCATGCTATATGGAGTTTAGTCTTCTATAAAGCTGTGTATCAGCATATCTAGAGCTAAAGGAGTTTTGTTCAGATAAGACTAGAGAAATGGTTTAGGTTTTGTATAAATAGCACAAAACCTTCATACTATTCAAACAGGAATAAAAATGTTAGAAAAAATGTGTGGTAAGAATAACAAGATTTAGATCAGTAGTGTGAGTACCACATTTTAAAAATAGATGAAATTATATTTAAGAATGTTCTCCTTATTCTAGTGATTCATGGTCTCAAAAGACATTTAGACGAAATGAAAACATTAGTATGGAAAATTTTATTTTTTAAAAAAAATCTATTTTCAAAGTCGATTTCCTGAGAGTATTAGTCATATTTTGCTACATAGCAAATTAATCCAAAACTTAGAGGCTTAAAACAGTGAATATATATTATCCTACACAATTTCTGAGAGTCACTCACCTCAGATTGCCTTAAGTGGGTGACCAATGTCTCTCATGATGTTGTAGCCAAGATGTCAGCCAGAACTGCAGTTACCTGAATCTCGAGTGTGGCCAGGGAGTCATTTTCCAACATAGCTCGCTCACATGGCTGTGAATGGGAGACTTCAGTTTCTCACTGGCTGTTGGGAAGAGATCTTAGTACTCCACCACGTGACCCTCTCGTGACATGACCGCTGGCTTCCTCCAGAATGAGTAATTCAAGAAAATGAGACAGAAGCCACAATATCTTTTCAGACTATACCTTGGAAGCAATACACCATCACTGTTGCTGTGTTCTATTGGTCACATCAACCAACCTGAATGCAATTTGGAAGGAACCTATTCAAATGAACAGATATTAGAAAACTGGGCACTGGGAGCCATCTTTGAGGTCAGGTACCATAGTGAGAGAAAAAAGGAGGAAGGGAAAGGAAAGGCAAAGCAAGGGAGGAAAGGAGTGAAGGAGGGAGGGAGAGAAGAAGCTCACTCTAGAATCTCAGCAATTATTGCTTCACATTTTAGACAGTAGCATTTAGAAACCATGACCATCTTCTCAAAATAAATGTTATTATCTGAGATTTTCCAAAAGCATTGATTTTTTAGCATATAGTCAAGTAGCTACACTCTCATATTTAGGGTTCTCATATTTAGCAACTAACTGATCAGATGTTTTATTCTTAATTGGACTGTATTAAAATATGAAGGTCTTCCAAAAGAGGATGTAAAATTGTATGGTGCTAACATGATATTTATAAGTTTAAAACTTTAACACTAAATGGCAATCTTAGATTAGGGTTGCCAGATTTAGCAAATAAAAATGCAGGATGTCCAGTTGAATATAAATTTCAGATAAACAACAAATAATATTTAGTTTAAGTATATTCCATGTAATAAATAACATTTTTTATCTGAAATCTAAATTTAACTAGGTGTTCTGTATTTTACCTGGTAACCATATATTAAGTAGCTCTCAAGCTACCTTTTGGACAAACAAAATAAAATTTTAGGTGATATAAATTCTTCCCTTTTACGTGTTATTTTTGCTACAAAAACTTCTATTCAAAACAAAATGAGTACATCAAAGAAAATAGGTCATTAACTCTGTGTGTGTGTGCATTTGTATACCCAAAACTTGAGCAGGAGGATGACTTGACAGTTGAATAAACATGTGTGTATTGCCATGTTTACATGTAAGATCGCTACAATTTACTTCTAGGAACATACATGATTGCCAAGATTCCAATTCTAGTTCCAATTCTATAGTCAATTTTATAGAATGACTTGAACCAGTAATCTGACCACTTTAAGGCTCTAGAAATCTCTAAACCTTCAAGAAATTCTGACTACTTTAGAATGCCTATGTCTCTATCTCTTTCCCTGAGTTTGGCTGGTTGTTTTCCTCATTTTCTTTCCTGCCTTGAATTTGTCCATCTCAGGATGAGAATTGTGATGCCACTCTAATACAATTTAGAAGAAAATCAAGAGAGATCTCAGGAAGCTGAACTCTGGGAAATAATCATACAATATCATCCGTGAAAGTGTCCTGCCCATTGCGTTTTATGCAGTGCACATGTAATCAATCTGAAAGATGCATTTAGCTTAACAATCCCTTTCTACTGAGGTCGCGTGTGAGGTGCTGTGGCCAAGACAGGCAAGTTAGAATCCCTGATTTTAAATTCCATGGCTGGTTTACTTTTCTGTGCACACTGATGTACCAATATACCCTCATACCACAAATGAATATGTAAAATGCTATCACAGTTAACATTTAAATATTCAACAGCTGACTTTTTTAAAGTACAATCCAAAACTGAGTTTGCACAAGAGAATGATCCAATCCTTTCAAGGATATATGAATCACTGTGTTTTAAAGTTTGGATTTCAAAATCCATATGTAAAAGATGATAATACACTGAAGCTTTTGAAATTTCGCTCAAAGCCAATTTTTTAACTATCTGATTTGATATAGGACCATGCATAGAATGGAGCTGGACTTTAATATTCCAAGGAAAAACGTTTTACATGTGGCATTAAGTATGAATAATGAGAAGGAAGATAAATGAAAAGACACTAGTATACTGCTTTCTAAAGAGGCTTGGTCACCACTGGCTGAGTTTCATACAACTGAAAAAAACAATGTTAGCCTCTCCAGTGGTAGTAAGCTGGGCTATTGATATTGAAAGGGAAAGAAATCAACAGATTGCATGGAAGAAAATTTCTAAAATAATTTCAAATACTGCCTTCAATCCTGCCAATGGTTTGGGAAGTATTTTCAGTTCCTTTAATGAAAATGTTACACGTGGATTTTAAAGCACACTAAAAAATATTAGTGTTCTTTTGAATTCTGAACAAATACAGATGGCTTAATAAAATGAAAAATTAGAAGAGTTATAAAATTATTATACATACTTTAAAATTCAGAAATTTCCTCCTGTGACCAAAAAGCTTTTGCAGTGTTGTTTCACTTTTGTTTACACTCTACATCCCACAACATACGCAAATGAATTGCAGAAAAAGGAAACAAAGAAAAAAATGACATTGCTTCTAGAATATTCCCTACTTCTACTGGGTATTTGCCGTTTTTCATATCATCAGTCATTTAATAATTCCATCAACATTCCTCTCTGATGGCTAGATAATAGTGCCAGCTAGCTTTTCCTGCACCTCCAAAGTACAAAGAATGTGGAGGACATAGTCAGGTCACCACGATGCTCTAAAATATACGTGTGCTCTCAAGTGAGCTTATATCTCTCAAGGACATAAGACCCTCTGCAAAAGGTTAAGCATATACGGTCCCAGGATTGGAATGACAAATTTTATGTCTACTAAGGACCTCAAATTTTGTTGGATTTGCAGATTTTGTGCAAGCCACAGCATTTGTAAGGCCGGCAATATTCTTTCTTGAGAAAGAATTTATATTATCTGGCAAACACTAAGCAGAGGTTTGTTAGAAGAGCTTATTCATTGAACATTGTGTAAATATTGTCTACTTATAGTTTATTTAAAATATGTCATTCTGAATTGGGATTATAGTAATAAAATGTTAGCAATTCTTTGTAGAATGAGTAAACTCTAACTTGTGTCATATTTAAACAATTGTATGTGGAATATAATGTATGATATAGGTTAATATGTGCCCAATGTTGGGCCCATCTTGACTTTTTAATATTTAAATGTAATGGGTTGATAAATATATATATATATATACATGAATTAGATATATATGTATATGAATTTGATGTTAACACACATTTCACATCAAATAAATCTGTAAAAAAATTTCTGTCCATCTCTTTTACTGTTATGCCTAGTTTCACAGTCATAGACTGGGCAAGTTATACAAATCAAATAGGATTATAGCTAGAGAACAACTCACAAATAGGAGTTTGTTTGGAAAGGTTAAATGCCGGATTGTGTCACTGGGGTAATTGCATTTTACAGTATGTATAACATAGGAATAACTGAATGTTAAGTTGTTAACTTTCAATTTTAAAGCAGAAACATTTTGAATGATTTCTACTGTAATTTGTAGTTAAATGATCAACTATGACATTTAAATCTATACGTTCAGTGAATTAACAGATATTTAGAATCTATCTGAAACAGATGAAATCTAGAAATAAAAAACATAAGTCTTGATATTAAATCATTGGGCTCATAAGGAAAAAAGAAACAAAGTATTTTCAGAGTCACTAAAAGTTGTAGCTTGTGCGAGTTTCTTTAAATTATGTTGACAACTTCAGAATTTTGGTTGTTTTTATATTCTTTGACCATTTGTTTGTGGTTATGTATTTCTGCAAAAAATGGCAACAGAAAAAGGACTATTTTTTTAAGGTACATTTCCCAAGAATAACCATAAAAAAATAGAGCGTGTAAATAGCAGGACTCACTATTAAGGTTTATTTATTCATTCACTCACTCATTAATTCATTCAGTAAATATTTATTAGTGCCAACTATGTGACAAGTGTATACCAGGTGCTGAGAAATGGTGACTCAAAAGACACAAGGGTGCCTATTATCATGGAATTTCGAGCTAGTGGGGAGACTGAAACAAATGTAAATAAGAAATGTGATTCTGCTAAAGGTTACAAAGAAGAGGTGCAAAGAGCGCTGAATCAGGGAGATCACAGAAGGTCTCCCTAAAGAAGTGACACTGATATGCCTAGAAGGATAAATAGAAGGTAGCAATCAATCAAAGAGATAAGTGATATCCAGGCAGGAGAACAGCATGTGCAAACATGTTCTAGTCACAGGAATCACATCAAGCGTAAAAAGATGACCAAAATGACGAAATTGCTTGTGCTCATTGAGGGCAAGTGCTCCCACAATGCCTAGCAAAATTCAGGGCACATATGAGATGCTCAATAGTTTCTTGTAAAGAAAATGAAGAAAGAATTAGAAAGCTGTAGATAATTATCCTTGACCTATTTTTAATATCTACCTGTCAATGAATGAGGGAAGAGTTAGTTAAATCATGTGCTAGGTACTAGATGTTCCTCCTACCCTTTTTCTTATGCTGTTGACTTATGGGGATTTATTCTCACACATCCACAGTGGGTAGTTCATCACATTGGTGGCCCCAAGGAAACTTATCTTCTAGAATCCATGTCTTTGTGTTTTCTGCTGTCTTTTAACATGGACAGGTGGTATGGATTGCTTCACCCAATAGAATGTGGTAGGAGCGACAGTATTCCCGTTCTCGGGCTTAGCCTTTAGAAGTGGCAGTTTCTACATTTGCATTCCTGGGAGCCCTGAAATGCCTTGTAAGATACCTGACTCTCCTGCTAGAGAGACTACTGCATGGAGAGGAAGAGGATGTGAGATTACGTGGAAGAGAACTAGAAATTCAGCAAGAGCTAAGACACCAGATATATTGTCCCAAGCAAGTCCAAAACAAGGATTTGAGTGTAGGTACCTTGTTTGGAAAGGGGTCCCAGATGCACAGTCAGGGGAATGAAGAAATAGAAGAAAGGAGGGAGGAAATCTGTAAAAGGTGCTTTACTGAGCAGACTACCACTAAGGGCAACTGAGGTGCAATTTCTCCTGGAAGTCTGGGAGGCAGTGTAAAATACATCTCAGAGTTACTTTGTTCAAGTGCAGAAATGGATTATGCATCCACCAAATCTCCATCCATCATTGGTGGAAGTCTGCTCCCAGAAGCAGTAACTCTCTGGCACTTCTGGCTTACCCTCAACAAGGGCCAAGTTTGCCCCCATACCAGAACAACACCTGCAGCAAAGAGTCACAGGTGTTCAATGTAAACAGCTTTGGCATCTAGAGGTAAGTGCTGACTGAATATGGCAGATCTCTGAGCAGTCTGCCTCTACTACAACATGTAAACTTCTCAGGGATACAGCAGTGTTCTTTCAGCCCATTATCCCATCTCTAGCCTAACACCTACCACATACAACAGAGCACACATTAGAAATATGGATATTCAGTTTTGAACTGGACTTTTGTGAAAGGCTTTGTGTTGTATTCAGTGAACTTGGTAAATATTAGGTGCTGGAACACGGTGTGATAGAAATGTAAATATTCATTCTATCCCGAGGAAACTAGTCAAGATACCTTGTCCTGACAGAACGAGAAATTATATTATGCTGCTCACTTTTACAAAATCAGTGCTTGGATGTTTTATAAAACATCAAGATATATTTTGAATTACATGGGAAGAGAAAGGATAGAGGAGAGTTTCTAAGAAATCTAAGATATTGGTTGTACCCTTCTCCCTTTGCAGAAGTCTTTTGAGGAAGCCTCTATGAATCACATATGACAGTACTTGAGCAACGTGAATGGAAATGGTAGAAATTTAAGAGAAACATTTCCTAGTCTTTAATTCAGAGCTTTTACAAAGGAATTGATGGTCCAAAGAATCTTAGACATTTGGAAGAAGAAAAAATTGTTTATTCTTGGGAAGTTATATAGTAAAAACCAGAGGTCAGAAATGTAGTTTTCAGAAGAGGCAGATTGACAACCCCAAAATTAAACATCTGCAGAACGAGGCTCAGTTCCGCAGACCGCCATTAAGTTCCTTTGTTATTATATTCAGTATGTCCATGTTCATCCCAACAGCTGTTAAAAAAAAAAAGCAAGTGCGCACCCTCAAGTGAGAGAGCAAGGGTGCCAATTGGTACCTGGATACAATTCTCCCCTTGCCTCTTGTAGCTGGAAGAAGAAATGCAGCAATTTAAATGGCAAGCCAGTTTTCATATTAATAATAAGAGGAATAGCCTGAACTTCTTTCTCTAGGCTGGATTGCTAATGCCTGGTCACAGATGCTAGGCTGTTTGGTCCCATACAGTGTAACTTTCACTCCTAAACTGAAAACGTTAATTGTGCTGGGATCTGGCTTCAATTTTGTAAATATGTTGCATTTAAGGGGACAGACAAAGGGAGAATGAGTGAGAGAAGAGGAAAGAGGAAAAGGTGGATAAGGAGATAAAGAAGAGGGGAGGGGGAAAGGAGAAGGGGGAGGGCGGAGGTGGAGAGGAAAAGACGGAAATGAATCAGAGCATTTGGAAGTTGCCTTGACAGTGTCCACTCCCTACTTGCCTTTCAGGATAAATGCAGTGAATGCAATGGCCAAAGACCATTTTCTCATGGGGCAGAGGAAGAACAAGTGAGGGACCTAGATAATCCACAGCTGAGGAATTGAATTACAGGTACTTTCAGAAAGCATAGAGAAGAATACCTTAGAAATCAATTCATATTTTATAGATGAGCTGTAAAATTTCTAAGAATTATACAGCAAAATGACCTAGGGATATTAGCATGTTCATCTTTGTGTCAAAAACTACCCCAGTGACTTATCCGTGCATCTCATAATTTAGTTAGGATGCTCTCTTGAATGTGTCTTATAAATCTCTCCTGAGACCTCTTCGGCCTTTTCTAACTTTTCTAACTTTCCCTAGTGAAATAGAGCAGAGCTGATAACTGTCTGCCACACATTATTATTTTCTATTATTTTTGTTAGGTTAGCACTTTATTTGTGGTGTAGGGCAGTACCTTTTACAGAGTAAGTACTATAGAAGTATTAGCTGATGTCATTAATACTATTGCTGCTGCTGCCACTACTACCATTAAAAGTCATTGGAGCGTGTCATAGAACTTCAGATAAAAGTTTCTCAGGGAAGTATGCTTTCTCTCTGTTAACAGTGCCCTTTTCTCCAAACACTGTGTGGTCTACCATGTAAAAGATAATCAGTAGAAAAAGATAAAGCAGTTAAACTCAGCTTCTGTCCAGTTTTTCTTACTGGCCTCTTGCATCAGAACCATCTCAAGTTCTCTTTAAAAATGTAGTGTACTGGGAGCCACATCAAGCTCACTTAGTCACAATCTCTGAGGACTGAGACTTGAGAATCTTCATTTTAGATTAATTCTCCAGGTTTTTCTTAGACACTGAAAAATTCGAGATCTTCTGCTGGTCTTTTCATTAAGGGGTAGCTATCTGGCTTTGACCTTCCTTGGTGGAACTTTGGTACAGTGTTCGTATACAGATATGGCCAAACATTTCTCCAAAATATATTTTATTGTATTATTATTAAGATTATTACATATATATTTAAAAATTGGCAAATAAATTTTAAACATCTAAATGTGTAATCACAAGACACAAGATAACTTGACAGTCTAAATATCTTCCCTAAGATTTATCTAGATCTTTTCCATAGAAGTGAGGTCATAATTATCCTATAATTTTTTACCCTTTTATCCTCAAAATATATAGTGAATATTTTCAATACCATTAAAGACTTTTCTTTTTATTAATTTTTTATTTTTTTAATTGCAGTAACATTGGCTTATAACATTATGTAGGTTTCAGATATACATCGTAAAATATTTCAAATTCTGTGTAGATTACATCGTGTCCCCACCCAAAAACTAATTATAATCCATCCCCTCACATGTGAGCCTAATCACCCCTTTTGCCCTCCCCCCTCTTCCCCTATGGTAACCACCAATCCAATCTCCATTGCTATGTGTTTGGTGTTTTTTGTCTTCTACTTATGAGTGAGATCATACAGTGTTTGACTTTCTCCCTGACTAATTTCACTTAGCATAATGCCCTCAAGGACCATCCATGTTGTCACAAATGGCCGGATTTCATCATTTCTTATGGCTGAGTAGTAGTCCATCGTGTATATATACCACATCTTCTTTATCCATTCGTCCCTTGATGGGCACCTAGGTTGCTTCCAAGTCTTGGCTAGTGTATATAATGCTGCAATGAACATAGGGGTGCAGGTATCTTTATGCCTTTGCGTTTTCAAGTTCTTTGGATAAATACCCAGCAGTGGAATAGCTGGATCATACAGTAGATCTATTCTTAATTTTCTGAGGATACTCCAAACTGCTTTCCATAGTGGTTGCACCAGTTTGCATTCCCACCAGCAGTAAACAAGGGTTCCCTTCTCTCCACATCCTCTCCAACATTTGTTGTTTCCTGTCTTGTTAAGTATAGCCATTCTGACTGGAGTGAGGTGATACCTCATTGTAGTTTTGATTTGCATTTCCCTGATAGCTAATGATGTTGAGCATCTTTTCATATGCCTGATGGCCATCGGTATATCTTCTTTGGAGAAATCTCTGTTCAGATATTTTGCCCATTTTTTAATTGGGCTATTTTTTGTTGTTGTTATTGAGCTGTATGAGTTCTTTGTATATTTTGGATATTAACCCCTTATCTGATATATGGTTTGCAAATACCTTCTCCCAATTGTTAGGTTGTCTTTTCGTTTTGTTGATGGTTTCCTTTGCTGTGCAGAAGCTTTTTAGTTTGATGTAGTCCCATTTATTCCTTTTTTCTTTTGTTTCCTTGCCCCGGTCAGACATGGTACTTGAAAATATGCTGCTCAGACCGATGGCAAAGAGCGTACTGCCTATGTTTTCTTCTAGAAGTTTCATGGTTTCGGTCTTACATTCAAGTCTTTAATCCATTTTGAGTTGATTTTTGTGCATCATGTAAGGTAATGGTCTACTTTCATTCTTTTGCATGTTGCTGTCCAGTTTTCCAAACACCATTTGTGGAAGAGACTCTCCTTTCTCCATCATATGGTCTTGGCTTCCTTGTCGAATATTAGCTGCCCTTAAATATTTGGGTTTACTTCTGGGATTATCTCTTGTATTTCTGCGGTGTCCATTATAATCTCTCCTCTTTCATTTCTGATTTTTTTATTTGAGCCTTCTCTCTTTTTTTCTTGGTGAGTCTAGCTAAGGGTTTGTCAATTTTGTTTATCTTTTCAAAGAACCAGCTCTTGGTTTCATTAATTTTTTCTGTTTTTTTTAGTCTCTATTTCATTTATTTCTGCTCTGATTTGTATTATTTCCTTCCTTCTGCTGATTTTGGGCTTTGTTTGTTTTTCTTTTTCCAGTACCCTTAGATGCACTGTTAGATTGTCTATTTGGGATGTTTCTTCTTTGTTGAGGTAGGCCTGAATTGCTATAAACTTCCCTCTGAAACCCACTTGTGCTGTGTCCCACAGATTTTGGCATGTCGTCTTTTCATTTTCATTTGTCTGCAGGAATTTTTTGATTTCTCCTTTGATTTCTTCATTGACCCAATCGTTGTTCAGCAGCATTTTGTTTAATCTCCACATTTTTGTGGCTTTTCTAGTTTTCTTCCTGTAGTTGATTTCTAGTTTCATACCTTTCTGGTCAGAAAAGATGCATGATATTATTTCAATCTTCTTAAATTTATTGAGACTTGTTTTGTGGCCTAATATGTGATCAATCCTGGACAATGTTCCATGTCATTTGAAAAGAATGTGTATTCTGTGGTTCTTAGCTAGAATGTTCTATATATATCTACTAAGTTCATCTTGTCTAATATGTCATTTAAGGTCAGTGTTTCCTTATTGATCTTCTGTTTGGATGATCTATCCATTGGTGTAAGTGGAGTGTTTAAATCTCCTACTATTATTGTGTTACTGTCCATTTCTCCTCTTATGTCTGTTAATAATTGCTTTATATATTTAGATGCTCCTATGTTGGATGCATAGATACTTACAAGTGTTATGTTTTCTTGTTGGATTTTTTCCTTTATCATTATGTAGTGCCCATCTTTGTCTCTTGTTACAGTTTTTGTTTTAAAGTCTATTTTGTCTGATATAAGTATTGCTAACCCCACTTTCTTTTTGTTGCCATTTGCATGGAATATCTTTTTCCATCCTTTCACTTTCAGTTTGCGAGTGTCTTTAGATCTGAAATGTGTCTCTTGTATGCAGCATATACATGGGTCTTGTTTTATTATCCAATTGGCCACCCTATGGCATTTGATTGGAGCATTTAGTCCATTGACGTTTAAAGTAGCTATTGATAAATAGGTATTTATTGCCATTTTGTTACTCTCTTTTTTCCTGGTTGTTTTAGTAGCTGTTCTCTGTTCCTTTCTTTCTCTCTTGCTCTTTTTCCTTGTGGTTTGATGGCTTTCTTTAATGATATGTTTGATTTCTTTTGTCTTACTTTTTTGCTTACTTATTATAGGTTTCTGATTTGTCATTGCCATGAGGATCCTATTTAATATTCTATGTATATAACAGTCTATATCGAGTTGAAAGACTCTTTACCTTGACCTCTTTCTAAAAGCTCTACTTTTTCACTCCCCTCCTCCCACATTTTATGTTTTTGAAATCATATATAGTCTCTTATTTAGTGTGTGTCTACCTATTACCCTCTTGTCATTGAGAGAGGAGATTTTAGCACATTTGTCTTTTAACCTTCATATTATCTTCACAGGTAGTTCATCTCTTACCTTTACTATATTTTTACCTTTATAAGTGATTTTATTGCCTGATTATTTTTTTGTAATTTTTTTATCTCTATTTGTGGTCATTGCTTTCCCACTTAAATAAGTCCCTTCAGAATTTCCTGTAGAACTGGTTTCTTGGTGATAAACTCCTTTCATTTTTGCTTGTCTGGGAAGCTCTTTATCTCTCCTTCCATTCTGAATGAGAACCTTGATGATAGAGTATTCTCGGCTGTAGGTTTTTTCCTTTTAGCACTTTGAATACCTCATGCCATTCTCTTCTTGCCTGTAGGGTCTCGGCTGAGAAGTCCACTGATAGCCTGATGGGCTTTCCTTTGTATGTCACTTGTGGCCTTTCTCTTGCTGCATTTAGTATTCTCTCTTTATCTTTAATTTTGGACATTTTAATTATACTATGTCTTGGTGTGGGCCTCTTTGGGCTTATCTTTTTTGGAGCTCTCTGTGCTTCCTGAACTTGGATGTCTGTTTCCTTCCTTAGGTTAGGAAAATTTTCATCTATTATTTCCTCAAATAAATTTTCTACCCCTTTGTCTCTCTCTTCTCCTTTTGGGACACCTATAATCTGAATTTTAGTGTGCTTGATATTGTCCCAGAATTCCCTTAGGCTGTTTTTATTCTGTCTAATTCTTTTTTCTTTTTTCTGTTCTACTTTGGTGATTTCCTCTAGTCTTTTGTCTAGCTTGCTGATTCGTTCTTCTGCATCCTCTACTCTGCTGTTGAGTCCCTCTAGTGAATTTTTCATTTCCAGTGTTGTATTCTTCATTTCTGATTGGTTCTTTTTTATATTTTCCAATTCTTTGCTGATGAGCTCACTGTGTTCATCCAGTCTTCTCCCAATATCTGTGAGCATCCTTATGATATTTTGTTTGAACTGTTTGTCAAGTAGGTCACTTATTTCTGTTTCATTGAGTCCTTTTTCTGGGGTTTTGTCCTGTTCCCTTGCTTGGAAAGTATTCCTTTGTCTCCTCATTATGCCTCTTTCTCTGTGCTTATTTCTCTGTATTAGATGAGTCGGCTATGTCTCCTGATCTTGGGGAAGTGGCCTTATGTATGAGATGACCTATAAGGCCCAGCCGTGTGCTTCCCTCTCATCACCAGTCCAAATGATCCAGGAGTGACTCCTTTGTGGGCTACTTGTGACTTTCTGCCGTGGCAGGGTTGCTCCCACTGCAGGTACCCAGGGAGTCTAATCTTTCCTTCCCTGGCCAGCTGTTTGTAAATCCAGTTTTGAGAGCCTCAGCCCCATTGGCTACAAAGTCTATCAGCACAGTTCTGTTGCAGCTTTCCTCTTAATTGAGTTGGTACCCAGTGTAGCTGGTTGCTCAACTCAGGGTCTTTCAGTTGATAGGCCTCAGGCCTACAAGGCTGTTGTCAGTTCTCTTAGGAGTGCAGCTGAGTGGGGCGGGCCCTAGAAATGGGGTCAGTCAATTGTTTCAGGCTTTGGAAGGTGGGGCCGATCCTTTTTATGGCTTTTTGTGAAGCACAAGTCTTCTGCCACTGATCAGCCTCACCCCTCACAGGACCACACACACTCTCAACACAGTCTTTGTCTGTGTACACTTCCCAACCCCCTGGAGCATACCCCAATGCCGTACTGCAGAGGCCCCCACCTTTCCACCAATGCCCCCGATAGTTCACCTGCTTCTCACACAGGCCCTGCCCCAAAGAGGTTAACACACTCTCCTGCCTATAGAGGATCAACGCACCCAGTCAATGCAAGCCAAAAAGTAGCCTGAGGGCTTGCTGTTGGGTGGGGCCAGTCCCTAGGGTGGGCTGCCTGTCCTGGCTGAACTGGATTAGATCTGTGCCCTAGTGAGTGTGGTAGACCCCTGGGCTAACAGACCAAGGGAAGAACCTCAATGGCGCCCACCAGGGTCTGTGTCAGCATGCCTGGACCAGTTCAGAACAATGGCTCCCACCAATGTCTCAGTCTCCAGAGAGGTCCCTCCTATCACCAAGATGTCCCCAGAGCCCACTAGGTGAGTCCCATTTCACCAAAGGACTGTCAGCCTTCTCTCTAGTGATTTTAGGTTGCTGCAATTAGTGAGTTTGTTTGTGGGCCCTTTAAGACCCAGGTCTTTTGGGCTTTTGGCCAATAGCTTTTCTGGGGGTATCCTCACTGCAGTTAATAGCCAGCAAAGCCAGATAGTAAGACCCCTGTCTCAGTTGGGCTGAGTCTGAAGGATGCTTATAGCAGTATTAGCCACTGCTTCAGACCTCACTCATCCGGGGAGGGATGCATACCTTAGGGTGTCTCCTGCCTGGCCAGCTGAGGAGGTCTGCTGCCCCCAAAGGTGGCTTTTTTCTCTCCAGCATGAATTTCTGCCTCTTCCACCTTAGTCAGGACTGTCCGTTGTTGTGGTGGTTCTTTTTATCCAGTTTTCAGTTTTCTCTCCAGGGTGATTTTCCAAAAATAGTTGTAACCTGGTTGTGTTTGTGAGAGGAGATGGGTTCAGAGTCTGCTTATGCTGCCGCCATCTTGACGAGCTTCTGAAGGATTTTTCTACACTTAAATCATTTCTAAAAGTTTTATGCCACTTCATCAAAATTATATGCAGGCATTTAATCAATTCTATTGTTAGACAGTTGATTATTTCCAGGTTTTTGGAAATATTAAAATGCTGAATTAGCATTTTTATCACATCCATTTACTTTAAAACCATGAAAATACCATAACATACTCTTTACAATTCCGTGTCATTATAGCAGACTTTAGGTTACTAGCAAAAGAAGGTGAAGATTTTTTCTAAGTAGTTAATGAATAAAATGAATACATTTATTACAAAGTCTAAGTACCTTGCATAAATCATATTTTAAAATTAACTTTCTTAAAGTATAATTGTCGAATGCAGTGAGCGTGAACAATTAAATAGAAAATTCTAGGTTGTCAAAATTTAATGGAAAGAGGATATTTTTCCACTTCAGATCCTATAGCAATTTGAAATTGAGAGGGAAAACCAACGTAGACAAATCTAGCTTTAGCAAAAGTAGGCAAGGACAAGAAGATGAAGCACTTAGTAATACTCTGTTCAATAGATACTATTTTTTTGCTTAAAGCCAAAAAGTAGCCTTCAAAGTACTCCCTTCTATTTTGTAAAAATGATTTCCTAAGCTGAAAGGATTTTGAAAGGGGCTTTCAGGTGAGCCATTTTCCAGAAAATTATCTTGTGCATGAATATGTGTGGTAGCAAATTTAAATGAGCAAGAATATTTAATGTAAATATGCTCACTGAATGTGCGTTGAAGGAGCAGGTCTCTGTATTTCAAATGTAGAACCCTGAGATCTCTTGCAACTGACAATCAGTTTTAATATAAGGAAATGACTAGAACATCACTAGTGTGCTCTTCGTTTCCCGAGAAAAGAATGAGCACCATGGACAGTTCCCCAGGGGCAAAATCATTGCTCTAGTCTTTCTTGGTTAAGGGAAGAGACTGCTGATTAATACTAGGTTGTTGTCTTACCAAAAATGTTACCATTTGCTTCATCTATTTATGATTTCTGTAACTTTTACTAAACGGTTGTACCATAGCTAACCCCTTCATGGTTTTTATAAAATTCTGATTTAAAGAATCCTTCCAAACAATTTTAAGGTGAGGCACTTAGAACTGTTCGAACGAACTGAAACTTTCTTTTAGATAAAGTTTATTCAGCACTTAATCTGAACTAGACTTCACATATGTTAATTCATGTATTTCTCACAATAACTTTAAAAGATAAACTTAATTATCCTCATTTTGCAGATGAGAAAGTCAACTTCAGAGTAAAGTACCAAACATTTGCTGGTGGTAAGTGCTTGGATCACCAATGAAATGCAAGTCTAAGCCACTATGTACCTAGTCATTACTGTCATCATGGATCCCACAGTAAACAGCAGCTTTGATAGAATAGGTTCCACAAAAGTGATGTATTTTTACAAAAGCATTTTATAAATTGTGAAAAACAATGGAAATATGTTAATGGAAGTACATCACTGAATGATATTTTATTCATAAACGATGAAGAGAAATATTTTGGCTTTTCCATTCATGTATTAGAACAGTGATCTCAAAACTAACTGAGCATGTCCCCTTATCAATAAAAATGTTTTGATCTAGCCAAATATATGTGTTTAAAACTATGCATAAATGATATATATGTTATACTGAATTGTTTATTATAAATTATATCCAAAATGCAAATTTAAAGGGATCAAATATATGAATCAAATTAAAGTTCTTTTTTTTCCCTCTTTCCTCCCAAAAGATAATTTTGCGCACCCTATTTTGTACATTACTAGAGTATGTTCCTTAGCATTCACAATAAGCCTTCCAGCAGCAACTACATACTAATCAGGGGTGAATGTAAAGCAATAGTTTACTTCTGATATTCGCTACACCATTTGTAAATCTGGAGACTAATCTCTGGGGAAGGCAGGTGGCTCTACATGTGTAATCATATAAAAAGTCTCTTAACCTGACTTCATTTAACTGATTTGCTGTATTTCTAGAGCTGCTGATTGCTCTTGGGTTGTTGGAAACACTCTAGATACAATATTTGCAATTTGATTACATATCAAAAGTCAGTTCTGTTTGCTCCCCCCAAAATAACATTTAACAATGATGTGTTATGATGTGATATAATCTTTAGGTTTTACTTCCGGATCAGTGAAACTAAATTAGGGAACACTAGATACAGTACTTACTCTGAAGAGAGTCTTTAAATACTTGTTTTGCATCATTAGGTTGCTCATAAAGGAATCACTACTAAACATTTTAGAAACATTGAGTTTATTGCATATATTGGATATTCACAACATGGTAAATATTCCACCTGCTCACACTTGCTGCAAGTGTAAGAGGGAAAAATGTTTCTGACCCTGGAATAAAGAAGCAATAAACAGTTTTACACTACATTGAGTACCAAAGAGAAGTTGAAGAGTCTGATCATTTAAAAGACATTTATTGAAATAATTTTCAACATCATGAACGTTGCTTCTATTGTAATGCCAGATAACAGAAATATCCAAAATATGAGAATCTTTAGGAAAAGAGTAAGTCCCTTTTCATATATTCTTAGTTCTGTGCTTGATGTTTTTCCACACTGATAGAGGTGGGAGATTGGATAACCAAGAAAAAGTAGGTTTTAGAATAAAGAATTGTCCAAGATAGTAGATGTTCAAAATGAAGCTCAAATGGCTGATTCAAAGAATGGACAACCTCAAGAAAGTGTGATCTTTCAGACATCTCAAACTTAGTATAGTTTTATGTCATCTTTAAAAGAATGATATTTGAATTTTAGGTTTTATAATTAATTTGCAGGAATAAAATTAACCCAATCTTTTAATTAGAACTTATTTTTATGCTTAACATCTTATTTGAAATTTTCAGAGTGAAAGATTTTAAATGTGGCAGAAAAAATGATGAAAATTTGAAATGACTTTTTATGATGAGATAATTTAAAATTTAAAAACTACTGAAATTTGATGGTAGTATTTCTTGCATTCTATGTTGAGTTATTTTGTTAAGGAAAGTTTGTAAATGACATGAAACACCAGAAATTTAGCTCATTCTAGAATACGTGCATTTGAAAAATATTTTTATTTCCAGTGTTTTAAAAAATATTTAGGGGCTGGCCCTGGGCCGAGTGGTTAAGTTCGCGCGCTCCGCTGCAGGCGGCCCAGTGTTTCGTTGGTTCGAATCCTGGGCGTGGACATGACACTGCTCATCAAACTTCGCTGAGGTAACGTTCCACATGTCACAACTAGAAGGACCCACAATGAAGAATATGCAGCTATCTACCGGGGAGCTTTGGGGAGAAAAAGGAAACAAATAACATCTTTAAAAAAAAATTTAAAAAAGAATAATAATAAAAAATATTTAGACAAAGACATTTTCAGAAAATATGTTAGAGATTTTCTATAACCAATAAGCTTTTACAAAGTTGTAAAATATCTATTATGTCGTTCCTAATGGGCTAGGTTGTGCTGTGGTAATTACCAACTACAAAATGTGAGTGATTTAAGGTCACTAAGGACAATTTACCTCTCATATGAAGTCCACATTGGCCCCAGATGCTTTCCAGGAAGACTGTTTTCTACAGTGCTATTGAGGGTGCAAGGCTGCTTCATCAGAGAGTGTAACAGGGTGGAACAATGGGGGATAATGCAAAGCTTTTCAGTGCGTCAGCCTGAAAGTGATGTGTGTCACCTCCCCACACAGCCCATTGGATCTGTCATGCGGACTCATCATGTGGCCTCTTCCAGTTGCAAAGGGGACAGAGAAATGGAGTCCCCTTGTGCTCACAAGGAAAGGAAAATAGAGTGTTGGTGAATACTTGTAATATCTACTCACATGCACACAAACATGGCATTACTTATTCTTGCTTCTGCAGTAGGTTAAGCCAGACTATGTCACTTATTTTGATGTATTTTTTTTTTAAAGTACATTGAGTGTCTCTGCCACCAAATGCTGCTACTCCAAAAATTTGGTAATGTATTTCTCTTAAGTTATACAAACTTAGAAATATTCATTTATTAGAAAATTATGAAAAAAGGAAAATTATGACTTAAAGAAGATATTGATTGCCTCTTTCCTAGAAATATCTTATACAGCTGGTCAGTCATTAATTTCCAAGAATATCCCACATTTACCATCTGTGAAATGTATAATGATGGAAGATTTCATCAAACCATGACCTAAGGTGTTATCCTTGGAATTATTTGAAATTTTCTGGGCATAACCAGCAGCGGTTTCTCTGCCAGCAGTGGCTTCAGGGGAATGGGGGCACTAATGGCAATCTCCCACTCTGTAAAGAGTTTATAATTCTTTTAAGCACTTTGAGACCAGGGAAAGAAACTTTATAAATCAATAAGTTACTATAATACCATAATGGGTTGGCCCTTCTGAATTGTTAGATTCAATCTGCATTGCTTAAAAGTCAAAATAATAACAGCAGAAAGGGAAAATCATTTATGACTAAGCAAATTCTCTCCTGCAGGTGATAAGGTGTCTGGATGAGTAGAGAGAAGATGAGAGGGGGATGGTTAACAGGAAACAGGATGGTCAGCAGGAAAGAGGAATCTCTGTTTGAAATCTTCCCTGGAGAACTCAGATCCTCACATTACTCCTCCTTCTTTCTGATAGATTTAGGTTGATGCAGTTAAAGGCCAAAATTGTTTAGAAAGAAAAAGTTGTTTTGTTTTCTGACTGAATTCTGATGTAGCTGAAAGTCTAAACTAAAACCTGGCAAAAGTTGATCCGGCTAAATAGACCCCTCAATGTCCCAGTCTCTGTTGGGAGAATATTTTATTGTTATACTATTAAACCTAAGAAACCTTTATTTTGTTGAAGTTGTTTTTCTCTTCTAGCTCCTTTTTAAAATATCATAAATGTAAGGAAACATTTTTAGTTGGTAAAGCAACCTTCCAAACAAATCACAGGTATTCAATTAGGCACCTTTTAATTCCTAAAACAGAAAGCTTGTATAATTGTCCTCTAACAAAATAAACTTGCATTTTGTAACATCTGCTTTAGTAGTCGGTATTTAATAAGATACTCAGTAGAAAATAGTTCCTCACTTAAAACTTGATGACGGAACAGAATGGATATGTTCATATATCAATACATGAATTCACTCTATTATTTTTCAGATAAGGAGAATGAGGCCCAGGGAAACAAAGACTTTTATATGGAGCTGAGGAGCCCGTTAGTGTATTTATACCTATCTATCCATCTATAAAATGCATCCTACCATATTTCTATTCTTATGACTGCATTTTGTTGATTTCCTTGCATTGTTTACATGGATGTGTATTTCTTCAAAGCCACTAAAGAGTGACGCAGAAGAGAGGTCTTTCCGCAAACTTAATTATTCTTCTTCAATTCTTAATTCATTCTCTCATATATTCATTCATTCACTCAAGAAACATTTATGGAGTACTTATCAGGGACCAAATTCTGGGGATTCAGATCTCTTCTAATTCATTGTCATTGCTTTCAAGAGCTCACATAATAACAGAGGTAAAAAATACCTAGATATGGTGTGTTAACTGTAAAGTGGAGAGGAATATGGATAATTTGTTAGTTTTGCAAAAGTAGTTTGCAAAAAAGGAGTAAGCGTTTGTTAAATTGGAAAAGAGAGAAAGTTGTCTCTTGCCAGAGAAAGCATCATTCCGGCAGGCAGAGGCTGTGTGAGCAGAATATGTGGGAGATTAAGGCATCTATGAGACCCGAACCAAATGTAAACTGCGGGATAGACAGGTGGCTGCAGGTCAGGAGTGCATGGTGCTTAGCTTTCGGTTAAAATCAGGTTTGAATATTAGTTCCATCCTTTACCTACTGCTGAATTTGAGCGACTGCTTAATTTCTCCAAGCTTCAACGTCTTCACCGTAAAATGGGGTCATCCTTACCATCGTGTCATTTATTGTGAGGATTTAATCAAATGAAATTGTAAAGCATTTAGCACAGTGACTGACACACAGAAAATACACATCAAATAATTTTTTAAAGATTGCAAAATCCCTTTTATCACTGTTAGGAGATGATCAAGAATTTACACAGAATATACAAATACCATGGCTGTATGTTGTAGGTACATAAATACATATGGCAATAGTACATATTTATTTGTTCAAATAATTTATGTAACATGGAAAAATCATTCAACATTCCATAAGCCATCTTCACATAACCTGACCTCTAAACACCAACTTGAAAAATAAATTGTCTAAGAATCTATTTAATTTATCTTGGACAAAATGTACTCAAAATAATATAAATATGGTAGGATGTTAATGATTGGTATGGAAAAAAATGTCTGGTCAAATTAATTTAAATTTAATTTACTCAGAACCTGAGTAAATTAAAGTTAAAACATCTTCTTTGCTGAATGACTTCTCACAACCTTTAAGAAAGAGATAAGATATGCAATACTCCACAAATTTATTTTACTGTACAATGCTTTTGTTGTGGAATATCTCACATCATTATTGTTTTTTAATACTTTGGAAAATTATGCCGTAGACATTTAGTCCTGTCCAGCCTTGTCACTTTCTAAAATTAGAACTAGAATTTGTCTAGCACTGAGCTATTGCTTTACATGTTTCATTTTACTCAAGGCATAAATGACAGTAGGCAGTACAAAAATTAAACTACCATAGGCAAAGCAAATATTTGGTTCTTATTCTTTTGTAATTGTTTGTTTTTATTTGGTTTCAATGTCATCCATTCAATTAAATGTATAATTTTCATGCTATTCTTTATCTTGAACCTAATGAAAAAAATCAGGATAAATGTATTTTTATTTGGTACTCATTTCAATTCTTGGGACACAATAGATAGTTAGTAATTTAAAAAATAATTATCCCTTCTATATTTGCCTATTGATCAAATTAGACGAAGTTTATCTTTCTTCTACAGTCATCCTAGTGAATGTTATGCATTACTGTAATCCTAAAAGGAGATTTAATATGCCTGTACTTTTATTGACTGGTTCTTCTTGTCATTCACATTCCTTTCGGAGGAAGGAAAAAAAATAAACAAAACAAAAACCATAAAAACAAACCCAGATACACGCACATGCAAATACATAGGCAGGAGTGATCTGATTCTAATATGCTAGTGTCCATGTCAACTCATAAATTCATTAGAGAAATGAATATTGCTTTTTATTTGTCTGCATGTCGAGTCTGGCTGTGGTATACATTATACCAATGCTATTTTGGATTGATTGCTGACAGCAGCATCATTCATTATGCATGTGAGGAATGAAGTCCCAGAGACATAATTTTTGCAGTTTGACTCCATGAATACACAAAAAGATTGGAATTTCTTTGTGCTAGTAATCAGACAATAAATGCCTCATTACCATGTTTAAACCACATACAAGTTATAAGCATTTGTAGCATATTGATGGTAATCAATGCCCTCTTTTGAGGTTTAGCTGTAAGAAAATGTGTGATTTAGTAAATGGACTACTACGTGGTAATAGGAATCCCAATCTTGCTAACTACAATGTTAGAATTATTTCATTATTAATCTAGGGATGGATAAATGTCATATCTGCAAAGAAGACAGAAATCCAATTAAACTGGAAAGAGTTATGTAGTTACTCAGGCTGCTTCTGATAAACTCAGGTAGAAGTTTAATGGTACTCTGTTGTTCTGGTTATGTTTTCTTATTGTTTCAATTACACCATCAATCATGATTCGTTCCAGTTGTTTATGCTATTGAATTATAACCACCACTTAAAAATCAGATATCGCAAACTGACTAAAGCAACTAATTAACAAACAGAGAACAATGCATCAAAAATGAAATATAAGTATCAGAAGATACTTGACTTCAGAAACGTGGGTCAGATGTCTTAAAATGATATCTTTAATGACAATGGTCGGTTTTCAATTACCAGTTGGCATATGAATCATATTATGGAGGCATATTAAGTGTATGTCAAGCTATGCGCATTTTCATACAGTTTTAAAGAAGGTTGTAATTTTGGTGAGTTATGACATAATCTCAAACAACTCGAATAACCTTAAAACGGGGCTGGTGCTCTATACATCATTTTTGTGAGAAGTAAAATTTATCTTGTTTCAGAGCTCAAATTTTCTAAATATTCCTAAATTTATACACAACTTTTTTATTATTGTCCACGTATCAAAACATTTCTCCTTTTGCTTTCTCTTCTCTTTTGCTGTTGTTTGTTTGTGTGGCTTGGGACACTTTTCTTTTTAGGTGTATTATGTTATGATGCAATATGGAGAAAAGAGTTTTAAATAAATATAACTCTCAATACAGTGTGGACAAAATTTGACCTAGTCTACATATCTTAGTGTTATTTATGATATATATTTTTTAATTTCAACAATGTAATATTCATCAGAAATCAGGGAGAAAAAGGGCAAAAAATTATATTAACATACATCTATCTGTCTATATGTCTTCTATCCATCTATCACTGAGTTGTTTAAAAGATCGTAATTTATATGCAACGCTTTTGAAGGCAGTAGTATAGTGATTTGCATCTTTTCTTATAGAGCTGATAGTAACTTTTACAGACTTTATTCAGCCCTAGCATTCATATTATATTGTTCTCAGTAGCAAGTTGGTACTACTTGCCTTGGTACCAAAGGTCATTGTTAGCAAGTAGCAAATTGGTACTAACTTACATATCAAAGATCACTAATGTAAAATGATTTCCATACATTCTATTGATCAAATTTGAGCAGCTACAAGTAGCCCACAGAATTGGGATTCACTCTGTGGTTAATAAATGAAGGGTAATTAATAAAGAGTAAGAGAAAATATCACCATATGCCCACTCAATAGTTTTATTCTGAAAGTCTTTCAATCAACCATTGCTATCAAAGGATTAATTAAATTCAGTTTTCTCTTCTCTAGCTTGGCAATAACACTAACTCCTTCAAATGTATGGTTTGATAAGCGAACAAGCAAACAAAAAACTAGAAAATACATCGAACCATTTTGTAACCTGGAAAGAACTGTATGAATGTAAGAACATTACCATTAGGAAAAATGAGAAAGTTCAGAAAGGATATATTTTTGGCCATAAGTTTATGCTTATTTATGTGTGTGTGACAATACTTTGTAAACAGGAAAACGTTTACATTTATGAAAAATACTAAGAGCTTTGTGCTCTTGATATAGTGGACCATTTTCCCCAAGATTTAACTCACTGAACTTACCAGGAAAAAATAGGAAACCTGAATAAACTTATAAATAGTAAAACATCAGAAAAACTGTCAATGTAAGTCATTATATTAATATATTCAAAAGAAAAATAAACATGTAATTATGTCAAAATATGTAGAAACCTAAGAGTTTTCGTTGTATGTGGTAGAAATTCTTTGTGACTGTAGGCTGAAATTAGTGATTCTCTTCTAATGGATAGATTAAACAGAAGTGATGCTTTTTGACTCCCAAGGGTAAATCATAAAAAAGATAGCTTTCTTTTGGCTCTCTTTTTTCTCTATAATTGCTCATACTGGGACAACCCAGCTGACCTGTTGCAAGGATACTCAAGCACTCATGAGGAGTGACCCATGTGGACAGGAATTGAACCCTTCGACCAACAATGAACATCAATTTGCCAGCCTTGTGAGTGAGCCACCTTGAAAGTTTGTGGATGACTATAGCTGTAGCCAACATCTTGACCTCAATGAGAGACCCTGAGCCAGAAAAACACAACTAAGCTACTACAATGTCTTGATCCGCAAAAGATGTGAGAGATCATAAATATTTATTGTTGTTTGAAACCACTAAATTCTGGAGTAATCTGTTATGCAGCTATAGGTAACTAACAAAAACATCAAGACATATTAAGTTGTAGTGATTAAGACAATGATAGCTGTAGATTGATAAATAAATGGAATTATAGAATATAATAGGCAATCCAAAAACACACCCAGGCCTCAATAAAATCTTGATACATGACAGAATTACCACCATTGTAGAACAATAAGGAGAGAATTCAGAAAATCTGATGGAAAAAAATATATAGGATTCCTGCATCACACAGTATATAAAAATATCTAGTAACCTAAAGATTTAAAGGTTAAAAAAAGGAAGCTTTAAAATTTTAGGAGAAAATAAGAAAATATCATTATAGGTTTCGGAGAGGGAATAAAATCTTAAACAAGATGGTATTTCTAAAAGTGTTGTTTAATTGATCTTTAAAATAACCCAAAAATATTTTAGAATAATTCCATTTCAAATTATTGAAAACTTATTGTAAATAGAGTATTAAAACTTGATAATGAAATTTATCAGCTGTTCTTTGAGAAGTGAGGTGTACCTAGATAAAGGGGGAATTTATAAAGTAGATACATTTATAATTGTTCCAAATCCTAAGTCTTTATTATTTTAATGTTTCTCCTTGTACCCTGCGGTGTGTTGTGCCACCCCAAGTTGCTTATGAGCTTTTCTGTTTAAAAATAACAAAGAGAATAAGAGCAAAGACTCTTGAGTAAACATTGAAAGGAGCCAGACTCAATCCCTTAGGAATTTTCACTTCTTTACCCAGCCTCTTCCACTCCGCCACCACTGGCAACTTCAATCACATCTCGACTCCTGAGTACAGACATCATATCTGTCCTTTTCTATTAGTCTGGATGTGACCCAAATAGCTCTTTCTTTGTTTTCTCAATTTAGCTGAAGCCACTTGGAATTTCCAAAGTGACTTTATCAATATTTAATCAATATTAGAGGAAACCAGGAATAGATAAAGAAGCACAATACCAAAGCATAACAATAAATATTTGCAAAATGTCAATTTTTCATTCTAACATGGCTAAATGTTAGGCTTAGTGTACAGTCCCCCCTTCAGACTTACCGACCTGGGTTCTTTCTTCTCATGTCCTAATTTGATGTGGGACAATGTTGAACAGGAACATTTAACCTGTTTTTTGACATTTTACATCAAAACTCAGTACACGTACTTACACATACAGGTGCACATATACATACATGTGTGTATGACTAAAACAAAGTTTCATAAAATAATATTGAGCCATTATGAGTGATGCATTTAGATTTTTTTAATGCTGATCAAAACCTATTAAATTCATTTCATGATACAATTACAGATCACAAAGATCAATAATTTTATTTTAAAGGAAATAGAATAAGACAGAACAGAAGATATCAGAGTGCATCACAGGGAATAAGAGTAAATATTGTTTGTTTCTTTCAGCTGTATTTTATACATAATTTTATGTGTAAGTATGTCCAAAGGTGTTATATGTTTACACTACAGTGTGATATAAATTGTATTTACTACTGTCAGTCATAAAAAGTCTGGAAGCTGCTAATCAAATTTCCCTCTGAAGAAGTTCCTTCCCTTTTTCTCGTATTTTTTGACTGTTCTTTACAGCCCCATTCTCTGCCGCTCTTTTCTCTTTGGACAAAGTTTGCATTACCTAGTCCAGGCAAATTGGCTGATCAAGGTTGATATTCAGCCTGAGCATCTGCAGGTCCAATCTGCCTTGTGCATAGGTCACTCACCTACCAGTCGGCACGGCCCATGGGTCTCCTCCATCTCTGACAGCAGGAAAGTGGAGGCAGTGGCCAGAGATTTATTACCATGCGAATGTAATGCCAAGGCTGCTCCAGATGGGAAATCAGTGAAAGCAGGTGAGGCCAAGGGTGTAGGTAAACCCGAGTGGTATAGAGTGGTACATGATCTGGGTGGGATACTATCCACCCCCATCCACTCAGACCTGCTTGCATCCTTTTATGATATTCAAATCTTGTATGAGGACAAGATGTCATCACTTCTCCCCTGAAAGGAGAGGACAATTTCAATCCTTAAAGGTAGTTATCATTTGCAATCACTTGAGAAGGTTCAAAGAGGGTTTTCAAAACAAGCTGCAGTTATCATGCTCAGTTGGTCTTAGGTTTGTAATTGCCATTTATCATCTCTCACCTCCATCATTCATTTCAGAGTCCCCACATCCTTTGCTAGAAGCTCTGTTGATCTAGGTCCCATACCTGGGGAGATGGGAGCATCCCTGATGTAGACCCTATTCCTGAGCAGTCTGAGCCCATAGTTACCTTTTTCTGGTTGGGCTGTAGTTGCTGCCGTTGCTTATTTACAATTATCGCTGGGCACAGAAGCACCAAGAGTTGTCCCAGTGCCTGGCTTGGGTCCTGGACACATTCCTCCATATCCCCATTGTGATGCAGCAGCCAGAGATGTTCATTCAGTATAACAACACTTTTCTTTTTTTCTTCCAGTTTTATTGAGATGTAATTGATATTGTTTAAGGTGTACAGCATAGCGATTTGACATATGTATATATTGCAAAATGGTTACCACAATAAGATTAATTAACATACATCACATCATATAGTTACAAAAACATTTTTTTTCCTTGTGGTAAAAACCTTTAAGATCTACTCTCTTAGCAACTATCAAATAAGGTAATGCTTTTCTTTGTTCTTCGATCAAAGCAGCTAGGTGGTAGCTGCAGTTTCCACCTGAGTAGAACCCTTAGTGGCAGCAACCCCTCAGTAACTGTCTATCCAAATTACCTCTGTTGGTCAAATTACCTAAAATCAAGGTGTTTATTAACACCTTAGCAGTGATTAAATGTGTCAGAAATGTTTGATTGGGGGTCAGGGAGGAAGAGAGAAGGTAAAGAAAGGGAGCCAAAAAGAGAAAGAGACATTGACAGAAGTGCAAATGGATCTTGTTCGTATTTCAAATGCGTTTCACAGTCTGGGGCCTATCACATGTCTCAATCTGATTACAAAATACAGATTCACATTTGTGATTGTCCCACGTTTTAATAGGACTATTTCTTTGAAGGGAGGCTGAAAGATACAAAATTTTGTAGGCATCTAGAGGGTACTGATTTGTTCATGTGGGTATTAGACGAACAGTATATGGAGTCTGAGAAACAGTAGAAGGGAATATTTCACCCCTAAAGATACACAGATGACCTAGAAACATTTCCCAGGTCTTCTGTCTTCAGCATTTCTAAGGAACAAAACAAAACCACTTCAAGGATTAGGCCCACACTGCCAAATCCCTGGACCTAGCTTTCTTTTTTTTTTTCCTCTTAATTCTGCTCCCAAAGATCAAAATCATTCTCTCTAGGAACCCAACAGACACTCATTCAGTATCTTTTCCACTTAGGTAGGGTCAGTGGTCTCTTAGCATAATCTCAAAAAAAGAGCTTTGGACTTAAGAATTTTAAATAAAAACAATATAAACTCCTTTACCCTTTCCCTGGTGGAAGTGAATTAATCATTAGAAACATAATTACCTCACTACTTCCTGGAAGTGAGAGAAAATTCATTTTCCAAGAATAGATCAAATGGATCTCCTTGTTTAAGTAGGGAAAGTAGTACACAACCACATATACACAAATGTATATATAGATATTTTTTCTATAATCTACTTTAGGGCCTTTGCACTTGCTATTCTCTCTTTGGAATATTCTCAATGGGACTTTTTCATGACTGGTTTTTTAAATCTTTCAGGTCTTCAACTCTTACTCCTTAAGAGATTATTCTTTGACTGCCCTAGATAAGTCATCTCTTCTGTCAATCTCTATACATTACCAAGCATTATCTTTTTCAAAAACCTAATGAGTATCTAAAACTTTATTTATGTATTCATTCATTCATTTATTCATTTGTTTATATGTTTATAGTCTCCCTCAAAAGGAAAATAAGCTTATCAAGAGAAGGTATTCTTTTGGGTTGGTATACAAGTAATGAATCTTTAGTGCCTACATTAGCATTTGGCTCACAGAAAAACTAAGTAAATACTTAATGTATGGATCATAATTTATATAGTTTTGGTGAAGCATAAGTACAAACCATGAGGATGTAGGATATCTAAAGGGGATGGTTCTCTTTTTTATCAGGTGCTATCCATATATTTTAAAATATGTTCCTACTAGAAGGATTTATGTAAGTCAAAGTATATATGAATGCATATGCAAATATTGAGTTATGTCAAAATGTACATTTCACATTTGATTGAGCAATAAGAAGAATATAGAAGAAATATTGTGAATATTACAAAATAGTGGGTAGTAAAAATAGTTTGTGTTGCAATTTGAAATCAATTATAGGATCTGGGATGAGGCATTTACACCCACTCACCCCACATTCTATTATATTTTGCTTTATTGGGTTTTTGATTTATTACAGAAGTGTTGGATGATTTATTTAGAAAAATGGTAGGTGACAGGAATAAATTATTTGAAGTTTTAAAATTGCAGCGGATCATCCACAAAGTGGATAATCTACATGTAGATAATTGAGAGTTGGCTGAAGATAAATGTTTCTAATTTTGATGATGTCTTTGAGAAAGTAACACTCATGGTATTCATCAGGTTGAAGGACCTGTGTATTAATACAATTCCTGTATGCTGTCATATTTTTCCAATCCATTTCACGGGAAAAGTGTCCATTGTTATGAAGATATATTGTTTGCGTGGTTTGGTACATCACTGTCATACTATTAACCTTCAAGTATTGTGAAGACTACTGCCAGACTACGGGAGGTTGAAATCAAGACATTTTAATTATTCTTGTTGTTGTGGGTATATAAATTAGGTAAGGTGCTTTTAGTTTGACAAGCAAAGAATAAAACACCTGCCCTTTTTTTTCTATTACACATTTTCTTCTTTTGCTCCCCACCCTCTTCCTCACCTCTACAAGACTAAAATATGCTAGATAAAAAATTACAGAAAATAATCACTAAAAAATTATTGGACTAAAGTACATAGATTATATACACAATATTGATGCTGAACCACTGAATTGCTCTTAGAATACCAAACTGTATAACTACACATGACATCAGACATCTTTATCTCAGCCTGGTAGAAAATTATATACTCACATAGCATTTATAATATTAATTCACATTTGTTGTCAGGATGAAGTACTAATGCCTGGGCTTGGCCATTTCCATCACATTCTTTTATGAACTACGTTAATTATGAATTTAAGCCCGGCAATGCCTATATTAATTGTATTGTAAGTGGCATTTGCCACTTTCAGAATAAAGCATGTTCTCAGTCAGAAAGCGCAGGCTTTCAGGAAGATCAAGCACACTACACATTGTTTCCTTCAGAAGAATTATATGCAATGCTGTATTGTTTGTTTTTAATGTTACATGTGTTCTAAGTGTTTTAGAAGAGGAAAATATAAGGCAAATGAATAATCTTATACAAGAAAATACTTGTTGCTGGTAAATATGACCATCTGACAATAAATATTTAAATTTTATCACCTGATTATTTTTTCATAGAAGCTTCTACAGGCTACTTTTTGGTCTTCTATCAGTTACTGTTGGAAAGTTCAGGCTGGCTTTCAACGTGCTCCGTTTCTGGAATATGTATGCATCTTAGATATGCAGGTCATATTACCAACAGTGAATTTTATACATTCAGAACATTTGGGATCCTCTGTCAGAGCTAATCTTTAGATATATGAGGACCTTTTTCACTGCTCTTTCAGTCATTAAATTCACAACGACGTATTCCTATCATCATTCACTAGCATGAGATAAAATTTGCTTTAATACTAAGCTTTGTATGTGTAGAGATGTGAATTTGTTTTTGTTGAGAAAACAAATAACCATTATGCTGAGATGTCATGATAGCATTTGAAAAGAGAAAAGAAAAAAATAGTTATAAACAAGTTTCGGGACAGCTGAAAAACAATGTAATACCCTATACAGCTGTGTGCAAAAAAAGGACCAAAGTGGGGGAATTTCTTTATGATTATCTTCAGCAAGATATAAATATCAAGAGGAACTTGTGTTAGATATCCAAACCCTACATGAGCATTTGCTTAACCAGGCCATGGGAATGAAGAGGCACTTGACACGTCATTTACTTCTGAAAGTAGCTTAATGATGCAACCATTACTAACTGTTTTCCAATTATGTTATATGACAACCACATGTGATGATTACTTAAAAAAAGACTCAGGATGATCATACAAATTGTATTTTGTATAGAAAAATTTTTAAAATAACATAAAATATGACAAGATTGATATATCCAGAAATTGTCAATATTTTTCTCTGTGTTTCTTCACCATTTAAAAATGTGTCAAACAATAAAAAAATATATTTAGAAATGTGGCAGACACCGTTGGTGCTCACCAAATAGTCTGTGTGTTCCCAATCCTCCCTTCAGGTGAGGTCAGGACCATGTGATTAGTTCTGACTCCAAGACCATAAGAAGAAGTAACGGGAAGGGGCCGGCCCAGTGGTGCAGCAGTTAAGTTCGCTCGTTTTGATTCTCAGAGGCCCAGGGTTCACCAGTTCAGATCCTGGGCACAGACATGGCACCGCTTGGCAAAACCCATGCTGTGGTAGGCGTCCCACATATAAAGTAGAGGAAGATGGGCATGGATATTAGCTCAGGACCAATCTTCCTCAGTAAAAAGAGGAAAATTGGCAGCAGTTAGCTCAGAGCTAAGCTTCCTCAAAAAAAAAAAGAAGTAAAGGGTGTCATTTCTGGGCCAGTGTACTTTATCCATTCCTCAAGTCCCTTGTCACAGTGACCCTGACAGTCACATGTTCTATCTGGTTGGTGTCGTTACATGATGGAGGAAGGACACCTGACATTGATTGGGTTTATATGGGCTTTTAAGAAATAAAAAATGAAATAACTTTTTTTTGGTGTGTTAAAATATTAAGATTTACTATCCTTATTAGAAGTGGATAAGAACTTGTGGCATATGTCTGATAGAGTCTTGTCTAACGTTACTGCATGTTGCATTTATGTGTTTGTGTGGACTCTGTTTCCTACATGTTTGAGCATTCCATAGCAATATATTATGGTGCCATAGTCATCTCCTAAAAAAATAAATTTTCTTTCAAATATGAGCTTAACTCAAAGAGGAATAGCCAGCTATGTCTCTGACAGTTTTCAGTAGGCAGAAATAACAATAACAACCACCATTTACAAAAGCCTCTAATATGCCAAGCTCTATCCTATTTCATTATTTGAAAAACCAAATATCCAAATCATTATTTAAATTACCTCATTTGATCTTCCAAACAACCTTTTGATACATAAACTTATTATCCCCATTTTAGACCTGAGGAAACAGGGTCTCAAAGAGGCTAAGTAACTTCTCCAAGGCTGCATTGAAGAGCAGCTGGCAAGGTGAGGATTCTAATACAGGGATTACATCCATTGTCATCACTTTAATACATAGACTAAATTTGACATTGGAAACAAGCTATATTTTATCTGGACACTCACAATAAATTAGCCTGTCATGCTCCTATTTATTCAATTACTTCATTTCACTTAGAATCTTTCTAGCAAGGCTTAAACACACTCTGTAGTATTGAAAACAAGTAACAACAAAAAAAGGATTCCAGAGCAACAAAATTACTCTTACTCAATTCCCTTCTTCCTCCTCCCCTTCATACCCACGCATCTAGAAAAACTCCTCAACTTTTCTTCACTTTTTATCTCCTACTCTGTCCTCATCCTTCTCCAATTTATCTCTTGTCCTTATCATTTAACCAGCACTCTCCTGCTGTGTTCAACAAAAACCACATCTCTACTTCTCAGCAATGTTCAGAAAGTGATTCAGTCCCTCCTTGAAAAACCTGTTCCTTCATTGATGACACATGTGCTTAGTTTTCCTGTCCCTTGTGCCCTGTTTTCAGACTATGTAGGTTAAACCTCTTTTATTTAGCCACTCAGTGTTGGATTTCCTCAAGACTCATTCCTAAACCTTTTTTCTCACTGTCTGCTCTCTATCTGGGTGATCTTATTATACCTACAGCTTCAGTTGCCGGTCATACCTTTCTCTTTTTAGCCACACTATTTCCTATGTAATTTTCAGTTTCCTACTTGACATCTCCTGTTTATGTCTAAAGGAAATCTCAGACTCATCATGTCCCAAACGGAACTGATCATTATCTTCCTGCACAAATGGCTACCATCTTTTATCCTGTTGTGTATACCTAAAACCCCCAAAAGTCATTTTTGATGCACTTCTCACTATTCCCCTGCTCCACAAGCCATCAACTTTTTTTTATATTACCACAAAATGTATCCTGAATATGTCTAGTCTCAGTATTCATCAACCTAGTTGAGATAACAACGGCAATGATAAACCTGATGATAATAATGATTGCTAACATTTATTGACTTATTGAGTACAGTAGTCTCCCCTTATCTGTGGTGGGATATGTTCCAAGACCCCCAGGGGATGCCTGAAACTGTGGATAGTGCTGAATCCTATATATACTATCTTTTTCCCATATATACATATTTAGACGTGACAGCAAACGTAGCATGAATTTCTTTTTCCTTCTTTACAATTTTGCAGATAAAAGATTCGTTCTTACCATAGATCTTAGCAACCTCAGCATATGAGTTTTTCTTCCCTTAAGTCAAGAATTCTCACCTTTTCACCTAAAAGAAGCACTTTACGGCTTCTCTTTGATATATCCGAATTGCACCATCACTATTCTTGCACTTTGGGGTCATTATTAATTAAAATTAAGTAATTATTGAGTAAAATAATACAGTCATCTGATAACCAAGACAGCTAGTAAGTGACTAACCCGTGGGTAGCATATTCAGAGTGGATACACTGGACAAAGGGATGATTCACATCCTGCATGGGATGGCGTGGGATGGTTCAAGATTTCCTTACCCTACTCAGAATGGCAGTCAATTTAAAAGTTATGACTTGTTTATTTCTGAAATTTCCCATTTTCTATTTTTGGACCACAGTTGACCATGGGTAAGTGAAACCACAGAAAGAGAAATTGTAGATAAAGGGAAATTATTGTACTTAATATATATCAGGTACTGTAAAGTTTGTACTGTGATAGCCTACTGGTGGGTATCCTCACGTGCACTCCAGTCATTCTTTAATTCATTTTCCATGCTACAGTCAAAACGATATTATTGAGAGAAAGTGAGGTATCACACTGCTTCTCAAACTCACCTACTAAGTTGCAAATGCTATTGGAATAAATACAAAGTATATTATATGGCTGGCAAGGCTTGTAAATTTCACCCATACCTACCACTCTTGCGCCTTGACTCATACGTCATCCCCTCTCATTCTGGTTTGTTATGCTCTGTCTCTTATCATCTTTTAAGTCTCTGAATGTGAAATTCATTCTTGTGTTTACTGTTCATTCTTTGTGACTATAGAATGCTTGTTCCCACTGACTCAACTTAATAAACTGCTAATCATCTTTGACATCTCTCTGTTTAGTCCTCTGTCAACCTCCTACTGTCTATGACTAAGTCTGGTTCCATATGCTTCTACTAGCTTTCTTGATTCTACACTAGTTACCTCAGTGGTTTAATGAGAATATGTGATTAATTTTATCTTCCTCCAGTAGATTGTAAGATTCATGAGTCCAGGAAGCTTGGTTCTTTCTGCTCACGTTTTTTGCAGATATCAGTGTTCAATGCACATCTGCTGGATGAAGGAATAAAGAAAGAAAAGAAAGAAAATATATTCTTTTGCAAGTCATCCTAGACCCCTCACTTTTGCTTACCACTCCCTCCATACCTACATCCAATGACATGTCAAGCCATCGGGTCCTAAAGATTATATCTCTTAGATCTTCTCCTTTCCACTCTCGTAAGTTCAAGTCCTCATCATATGCCTCCAAATTTCTGCAATGACTAGTATTGCTGCTTCTCAGGCTTTGCTCTGTTTTACCATTCATATCACAACTGGGCTGTTTTCCCTAAAAAAATGGTCCAGATTTTAAATCTTTAAATGGATCCTATTTTAGTTATCTAATGTAATGTAATAAACCTCCCCACAACTTAATAACTTAAAACAAAGATTATTATTATCTCTCATGATCCTGTGCGTTGACAAGGCTTGGCTGGACAATTCTTTCTTGGGGTCCCTTACAGTGCTGCATTTAGATATTGCCCAGGATTAGTCACCAAAGTCGCCAGTAAGCTGGACAACCCAAAATGGCTACCGTATGACTCACTACTGTGGCTGGGAGCTCAGCTTGGGCTGTTGACTGATCACCCACAGTGGCCTCTCCTTGAGGCATCTCATACTGTGGCTGCTGGGTTCTAGGAAGAAGCATACCAAGAGCTAGTTCTCCAAGAGACTTAGGCAGAAGCCATAAGACTTCTTTACAACCCAGCCTTAGAAGGAACATGCCATCACTTTCACTGTATTCTTTTGGTGAAAATGAGTCACTAGATCACCTCATGTTAAAGAAAAATAATGGCAGAAGAATACGAATACTGGGAAGAATGGTTCATTTGAGGGTCATCTTGGAGACTGCTGCAATCTCCACAGCTTCACGTAACATACATCAATGGCACTTCATATTCTTGCCCTTGCCTGCACCTCTAGTCTCACCCTTTACCCATAACCCAACCCCATTTGCTTGTACATACTCTTCACTAAGTGAATTTAGTTCCTTGAATACAGTAACCATGCAATTTTATGACACCATGCTTTGTTATATGCTCTTCTCCAAGTTATTTTATGTTTGTTTTTTATTTGCTAGTTTTATCTAACTTTGACTCATTCTGTAGAATACAAATAAAGAAGTGCTCACCCTTCATGAGAAGCCTCTCTGACATTCCTCCAGATGTTTTATATTCTTATTGCAACCTGTGAATGCTTGTATTCTCAGATACTGTAATCATTTAAAGTTACTCAAGGGCATCAATCACCTATTAGTCAATTTTATTTGAAGAGGTCATGGCAGGTAGAAGGACAACCAATAAATTCTTGTGGAATGGCTGTATAAATACAGCACTTATTTTGCTTCTAGGTTATGAATGTTTTTTAAGTCGCTTATGGTAGATTTAATTTTCAGTCTTTCCCAGGAAATGTATCTCTTCACTATGTGAGCACATTTCTCTTTCAAATGACTCAACAATAAGCTTTGAATTGTACATGAAATGCAAGGGAAGCCTGATAACCCTCAGTAACACAGTGCATCGGCTGCCTGACATGAAGGTTATTCTGTATAATTCCAATAAAGATGTTCATAACTAAAGGCTGTGATTCATCGCATGGTTTTATGAAACCCCTTGCCATTATATACGAAATGGAAGTTTTGGATAATTTTCAAAAATTCTTAAAGCAAATATATTTCTAATTTACATAATCACAGCTCTATCAAATTAATAATATTGAGTATCTGAAACTGTGACATTTCTCTATTTGATACAATATATGTGTGTGTCTGTTTCCATGATTGTGTGTATTGCTTGCTTCTTCCATAAAGCTACTACATTTCCCAACATCAATTAAGTGATGAGAAAAACATATATGTCACATATTCACCAGAGTTGGCAATGATTAGTTCCTGTTTAATTTTTATTGTAATAGGGCAATCAGCGAAATATTAAGTATTGATATAAATATTTTCAGAGATTTCTATTTTTTCTAAATTCAACAGTTTAGAAGAGCTTTTAGTATAATGTCACTTGTAGAATTGGATAGTGGATTTAAATATACTTTTCTGAGAAACAGATGTGCAGATTTATAAAAGAAATTTGTTATAAAAAGGAATAACTGGTACAATTCTCATCCTATTATCTATACATGTGATACTAATAAATAAAAATTGGACTTGTGCATTTCTCCAGCCACTACATTGATTATAAAAATTGTTCTCAGGTAACATAAGTCAATTGCTTTAATAACTATATTATTAGAGTGATTTTTGATAATTTTTGAATAAAATTGTTCTATTTTTTACCTTCTTGAGAGAAAAATTCACTTTTAATACTCAAATATGACTTTTTATTGCCATATAATGTCTTCAAAATGCTTCAATTTAATTGCTCTTATATAGAAAAACAAAGAACCTTGAAAATCTTCAGACTAAGGTCACAGGTCAGTGTTCAAGCAAAATAGAGCTGGGCTACCAAATGATTTCCTGTTATTAAGCCGATAAATCAGAGTGATGTTGATAGATGTGAGCCCTGGGACAGTATGTCAGTCTCATGAAAAAAATGCTGAACAGACACAGGTGATCAATGATGTCAGAGTCTTGAAAATACAAATTTTAAAAAGGTCAAAGAAAGCATTGAGAAGACTATCAGTGGTGTTTACGTATCCAAAAATGCAGTTTTCATGTGATTCAACTTAAAAGAAAGCCTCCAGTGGGTTCACAATGAGCAAAGCTGATGAATTTTCAAAACCAATGCAATTTGTTATAAAAGGGCACACATCAACACTCCACATCTGTTTGGACTGCTCCCCAGGAATTCAAGGCCCATCCACACCCCGAGTCTTTCTGAGTTGTCATTTTCTTTTCCACATATTTTAGCTTGCTGTCGGCTCCTCATGTCCTATTTCTGCCCACTGCCCCCAGGCCCTGTTCCAGTTCTGCCTCTTTTAAGGTTTTACCTGAGTGCTCCAACTCCACATAAGCACTTCTGCTTTGAGCCAATAAAATAATGTTTATTTGATGCATTGCATTTTGACGTTTAATGAATTCATTCTTAATGATTACCTAACTAATCCTTTCAACATTCAACAAATGTTTTCTGAATACCTACCTTTTTTAGACTCTAGTAATAAACAAATAGGATAGAATTTCTGCCTCTAAAAGGTTTATATTCTCGTGAATGATTTATAAGTTTTGGGGGTCAACATTCCCTTTGAAAGTCTAACTAGAACAACAGCCACTTTTCTCAGAAAAATATGTTCACATAAAATTTAGCACAGAAATTCAGAGGATGCAATCATAAAGACCACGAAAGAAGAGTGAGAGCATGCTCCAGGTAACACTTTTAATTCTGTTTTGTTAAAGTAATAAACTCTTTTCCAACTGAAGAAGTGTTGAATGGTTATCCAGGGAGATATAACAAATAGCACAGGCAAAAGGATAAGTAGGAAAAAGAATGGGACATTAAGGAAACGAGATTTTTCATGAGGCAGGAGAGTGGAGTGAACTTAGCTTGCAGATATATGTTGGAACAAGCTGCCAATGGTCATATTTACTTGCTAACATGTCTAGCCTGTTTTGGGGGTTATCTCATCTTCCTGAGATAATTACTATTTTTCTAGGCCCTAAAGATTTTACCATGTTCTTCTTCTATATCTTTCAGTAACTTTAAGCACCTGTTGTAGTGCTTTGCAAATATTAAATATCTAACTGATAGTTGACAAAGAAAAAAATGGGAGGGAAGGAAGAGAGAATGTTATAGAGTTAGTTGATCTTCAGAGCTCTGGAATGGATAACAAAGAGATTGTTGAATTATAATTGTTACACTAGACCAGTTATGTGTAAGTTTAGGTCATTTTAATAGGATAATGGAAATAAAGAAAATTATTTGCATGTCACTTTATAGGAAATGCTGTGAGTGAAGATATTTTTCTTGTAACAACAGTTAGGTTTTGTTGATGCCATTGGACATAAAATTATAAATATTATAACTATGGGGCTTTAGATTAATTCACATTAAATGATGCAATATTTTATACCAGTAAAATATAAAATATTTATACAAATATTTAAATTATAATTTCAATGAGGACATAGAGTATATTTGTTTAGTCCACTTAGCTCCTAAGTTCCTGCACATTTTAGATAATACAATAACACATAGTAGACAATTTATTCCACAAATATTTATTGAGAGCCTACTGAGTTCCAAGCCCCATTCTAGGTGCTGGGAGAATAACAATAAACAGAATAAAGACCCTCTTCTCAAGTATATATTATATATGAGTATATAAAGTATGTATTAGAGAAGAGGAACATGACAATAAGCAAATAAACAAATAAATATATATGTTTGATGATGAATGTAATAAAAAAAATCAGTATGCATCAATTAGACATTGTCATAAAAATTCTATATAACAATTACTAAAGTCTTATCAGTGTCCTCCAGCAGTAAACATTTATTTGGCTTAAGTGTCTGGAGTCAGTTGGAGATCAGCTGAGGTTCGAGCTGGATAGCTCTGCAGATTTTAGCTGGGCTCATTCATGAGTCTGCAGGTTGAAGGCTGACTAAACTGGGCTGGGCTCAATAAGATGGCTGGGCTGGGGTGCCTCCACTCCACATTTCTCTCACTTTCCTCTTGGGATCAACAGGATAGGGGCATGTCCTTCACATGACAGTGTCAGAAGTGCCAGAGATCAAACCCAAGCATGCAGTGCACTGAAAGTTCTACTCGCATCACGTCAATCTAAACAAGCAAAAAGGCTGAGGAATGGGCAATACAGTTTGTCCACCAAGATGGGAAAATGGGAAGTGAATACTTTTGAACAGTATCTAATATACCATATATCCTAAAGGAATAGAGAGTTATGGGGGTGTTAGTTTAAGTAGGGTTGTCAGGACCATATTCACTGGTAAGGTGACAGTTGAGCAGAGGAACAGAGTGAGAGAGTAGGCATGGGAATAACTGAAGGGAAACAGTTTAAAGCAGAGAGAACAGTCATTCTGAAGACTCTAAAGTAGAAGCCCGCGCTGTCTGGTTCAGGTACAGCAAGAGTGAGTACAGCCAGATGTGAATGAGTGTGAAGTAGAGGGCGAGGCGATGAGGCTGCAGGGAGTTATGACCAGACCATGCACAGCCACCAGCCACGTGAGGATGTTGGATTTGATTCTGAGTGAGTTGGGATGCCATCAGACCTTTTTTAAAAAAGACTGACATTGTCTGACTTACACTTGAAAAGGACCACTCTGGCAGTGAGTTTTGGAAGTTTTTGTATTAAATATATTTTGCTATTTTACTTTTTAAAAATCTCAACTAAGAAGCCAACTTTTTTGTGTGTTGTGTGTGGGGGCATGAACTGTGTATTATGTATATTTGGAAACTTACTGATCTTTCTAACAAATTTATTAAAAATCACCTTAATAACGTAGCTATTTTTTTCTTAATTTTTGAGAGAGAAAGTAAGTGCCAATTACTGTTAATTTTTATTTTAAAATTGCTACCTTTTGCCATACAAATGTATATACAGTCTTCAAAGCTCACAGACCCCAATTCCCTCCCCTCCTGGAGACTGGTGGCATTCAATTTAATCAATTACCCCTGATGCTGCTGTTCCTTATGTCCAACTACTGAAGAAAATCCCCAAAGATTTTCAAAAACTTTTCCTCTGGAGTCTTTCATCCTCTTCCATATTATTTGCCAGAAACTTGAAGAGAATTCATAAATATGTAGTGCGTCAACATTCAGCAATTTTACTTTCACAATAAATGCCATTTCTCCCTTCAAAAGACTTTTCAACCTCTTCCTAAATTTATTCCCCCAATCAAAGTAGCTGCTAGTACTACTAATTTGTAGTAAATGTTTCCTTAGCAAGAATCATATATGATTAGATATTCATTGGCTAAATGTGCATTAAAAATTATGTTCTAATATAAAATAAGATTTGTCTAACTTTACATACTTTAGCTAGAAACTTTCTTTAAAACAGAAATATAGCAACTTTCATAGCATAGTGTCTTCACAGCTTGGAAAAATGGCCTCAGCTTGCATCACAGTGACCTGGTTCTCACCTGCCATTGTGTGCACTGGGTGATCCTTTCACACCTTAAGGCATTCTTTTGTATGTTGACAATATAGCATTTCCTTTAAAAATGCCATATGCAAAAGCGGCACAGCTTCTTTAATGGTATTCGAGAAACTGAATTTTAGTAGATGCTGGGAAATCCATAATGTTACAAAATGGTTCATAAAATATTGCCATCTGCTGTATCAAGTAACAGTTCATTTTTACTAGTTTTAAAATGGCTGTGCTTTTATGTGTTTGGATTTTTGCCTAAGCTTCAAGTTCCCTCTGAAAGTTACTTCTGACCTCTGTCTGAAGAAATGTGAAAATCTGCCTTTCCTATCTTGCTTTAGAAGCTTCAGTGAAAGAATGTAAATGGACTAAATACATTGTGTGAGATTTTACCAGAAAAAGCTCTCACATACAGCCTGCATGGCTGGTTCTGTTTACGATATTTCCAGTTTATACTGGAGTAACCACTTGTAAAAGAAATTGCCCAAAGGTCTGGTGCTAAAAACAAACATTTATAGAACAGAACTCAGTCAGCAGAAGAGAAAGGCTTTTATTACAACTGAGGAAAAAATTTTGTGAAATTACAAAGTGGACATTTCACACAGAAAATACAGAATAAAATATAAATTTCAGAGCTGGAAACTGTTGAATACACATATTTGCTAAGGGATAAAAGTGAGGGATTCTCTAGAGGGATTCTTAGTGATATGCCCGGGGTCTTACCTTTAGGGACAGATAGTATCCAACTTTAGATAAAATGCCTTTTTTGTGGAAATCAAATTTTAAAGGACTTTGCCATAAGGTGAAATTGTGACTATATGTATACAATTATTTTCCATTGTTTGGATGTTGACTCAAACCATCAAGTGAGCAAATAAATTTAGTAATTGATGAATACATAGATTTTAATTGGGCAGAGTCAAAATAAAGAACAACAAAATAAAAGGCTAATTTAAAGAGAAGAAGAAAGAGAAAAAGGAGGAGGAGATGAAAGAGAATAAAGAGGAGAGAGAGAAAAAGAAGAAGGAAATGAAGGAGAGAATGAGGCAGCAGCAGCAGCAATAGCTCAAAGGACAAGACTCATAAGTATGAACTCCTTCCTCCAGATGCGGCCATCACCATTCAACATAACTTTCAACTCCTTTTCCTTTCTATTCCTGAGTATCTATTTCTTACATATTCACCTTCCTTCCTTGCTCTCCTAGACCGTTGATGTCCTTCTCATATAAGTTTTCAGAATATCCAAGAAAGTGCTTTACATTTAAAACGTATTTTGAAGCTTACTCCTGCTGGCTGCCACTGAATGACTGAGCTCTGAGTATCCTTGGGTTCTATTGCCTTTCTGTTTCTCAGTTTCCTCATGTATACCTCTGAGGGGAACACTATAATATAATTACCCAAAACATGGGCCTCCTTTGTCTCATCAAGGATAATACTTTCGCCTTATAAAAATATAAATATCCTATTGGAACATTTCCAGTAAGAACAGATGTTTAGACGGATTTATCGGTTATCACAAGGGTCTTATAACTTTTCAATTTTTGATTGAGGGGATATGCTGACACATTATTTAAAACATAAATTTTATATGGTTTCTACAAAGTTATTAAATATCTCAAGTAACCCCAAACCAATTCATTTTGTCCAGTGCTCTGTATCTAGATGAATCATCTGCAGTGTTGACTAGATGTGTCCAAAGATAGGAGGTATGAGGGAGGAAACACATCTTAACTACCTGACAGTTTTCACTTCATGTTGTCATAGTCTTTGAAATTGATGTTGGCTCAGAGGCATCTTTTTCTAAAATGTGAACATTCCAACCAGGTCTCAAGCATTAGTGAGTATCAGTTTAAGTAGATTGCTTTCTTCATTCCGCATAAATGAGATCACCTGCATTGAGTAAATGGAAATTGTAATTGCATGAGGGAAAAGAAAAGCAATGAAGAATTGGGTGAAGAAACACTTTTGAAATTGAATTTCCTCCAGGGAGTAGAGGGTCTAGTGGAGGCATCACTGTGTTGGGAGTTTAGAGTAGCAAGAAGGCACTGACCAATGGGAACAGAAGGAGAAGACAGCAAGCTCTGTTCCTATTTAACATGCCTAACAGAGTGCATGGCTATAGCCATTCACTGTACACACACCTATAATTTTGAGTAATTTAATGGATGATGTATGAATAAGTCAGTAAATGAGTGACAACAACCTGAATGAATCAAAGGAGATTCCAGTGTATCTGTGGAAGATCAATGGCTTCAAAGTTTGCATCAGCATCACCTAGGAGCTTGTTAGAAATGCAACTTCTTGGACTGTCCCCTCCCCCCCACCAACTGTACTGAACCAGGAACTCCGTGTGTGGGGCCCAGGTATCTGTGCTTCAATAAGCCTTGCAGATGATTCTGATGTGGGTTCAAGTTTAAGAACAACTGAGAAAGGGTAGAAGTCAAAAGCATCACTCCAAGCAGGGAAGTGACTGACCTGACGGTGCGGGGAAATGGGGCATTAGGATGGCATCATTCAAAGAGTCTGAAGGTTCCCGAGAAAACGAGTCATTCTTTATCCAAACAGAAAGCAAACAGTTTCTGTTCTCAGCAAACATATCTTCAGCGGTGCTGACTGGGGAGCTATCTGGTTGCCTCAGGATGTCCAACCACAGCAGCATCAAGTCCCCTCTGCGTATGAGACCAACTCTGGGTGGGGATCTGACTCTTACAAAATTTAGCAAGGCCTTCAGGAGTCCTTTAAACATAGGTATCAAAAAGACAATCAGACGAGTATATTTCTATCATGACAGTTACCCAAATTTAGACTGATTGCATCAATCAGATTTATATTCAAGGCTGACCGACTTCAGCTAAATTTAATGAGGAATGAAAAGAAGTTTATTTTACAGAGGTGTTTGTGTAGAAAGTGCCAAATCTCAGCTAGAAGTTGCCCAGGAAACTCCTAATGAAACAATCACTTTCAAGTTTTCCTGCGTGTGACCCAAATTAATAGCCAGCATAGAATCTCTCTGTTCAGGTATGCTTTTATTTCCTGTCATCTTTTCAAAGCAAAATAAATGTTTTACCTCATGGAAAAATTAAATATTTCCATTTCAGAAAAGCTGACAAAAATATGATTGATATCACCAATTATTAGAGTCTTACAATAGCCCTCTGAGGACTTATTCTTCCGTGAATGTTAGAGTTTATCACAGCCGTTCAGAGCAGCCATCATGGGTATGTGAATTAGGTACATTATTTTATGCAAATAACCATTAGTGACTTTTCTAAGCCCTCACTTCTTCAACAAGGCAGTTTCAATTTACTATTAGAAAGAAAATTTGTCCCCTACAATTATATCGTATATCATAATTGCCCGTTTTTAATACAATTTTCTTTTACTGATCACAGCTGTAGATTTTCTGAAAGGTTAGGTAACTGACTAATTTGATGCCAAGTATCTTATCTCTAGAGACTTAGGTTAAGAAATGTCACTTTGATTGTCTCCGTGGCAAGTCATGTCATATACGAACAACTCTATCGCACTGTCTAATTTGACCCAATTTTCCATATTGCTTAATAAGCACATTACAGCGAATCACTGATCTATTATCCAAGGAATTATGAAGCTTATGGGTTATCTTCCATTGCACCTGCTTTAATCAGCATATTGCCTTGGGTATTATGGTCACTTTATCCTTTAATAAAAGAATTGTTAATATCTTTATCTGCAATTTCAAGCAATTTGCAAAATTAGGTTAGCTGAATTTTATATTGAATTTACCATAAACTCAGTTACTTAATGTGATGTTTTCAGGAATAATTCCTACGTTTCCAACATCCTCAAGTTAATAATTTCATGAAACAAATTATCAGTATTCAAAAGGATAAATTTCATTTAAGGAGGCAGATGGAAACTTACATTCTTCTAAAATTACTTTCATGCTAATCTGACACTACTTTATTGGCTTTTTTTTAATTTACAAAAGTTACTACTTTTGTAAATGTATGGCCCTCTATAGTAAAAGTTATTTTAAAATTGTTTTTAGAAACAATGTGCTGAAAGATATGATGGCATAACTTTATTGAGCTGTATAGAATAACTTCTTTGTTTTTGAATATGCTATTTTCTACCAGTAATGTGTTAACTCACATTATTAATGAGGATGCTTTATACCGTCTTCTTAGAAGTCACATGTGTAACCAATATATAGATACTGGCTATGAAACAACCATAGGCAGAATCCATATCATCCATACCAGAAAGTCAAAGTCTACATCACGCATTTGACTTTATTCTCATTCAAAAACACCTACTGAAGTATCGGCTCTGTGTCGGTAACCATCTCACATTGTAGGAGCACTCAGCTCTTGCCCTCAGTGGGTTCACAGTGGAGTAGAGAGTTTACAGTGCAGTACTGAAGGCTGGGCAGAGAAGCCGTAATCAACAGTTAAAAGCCAAACAGTCCTTTCTCCCCAGGAGAAGTTGAGATTAGTGAATTTTGGTTTTCTGATAGGTACAGGTTACATATCCTAAAACCTTGAACATAGTTACCTCCTTTCTATACCTGCAGGCCTGAGGAACCACATAATTTCTGTTTGGTTATTCAATCTAATTTATGCTGACTTATTATAGTCAATACTTCTGTGTTTCTAGCTTATCCAGTGTTAGATAGTGAGTTCTTTATTTGGTATATCCCTACACGCTAGTAAAGAAACCATTTTTATCTAATTTAGTGACAATTAAAATAAAGAAAAAAGCATAAAAGAAAAATATTTCTATCTTTAGAAGAATTTTAGTATAATTATAAAATTTTGGTCCTATTAACTATTCACGTCTCATGTCACTTGACAGGGCGCCATTTGGTCAGCTATCCATTCTCTTCAATCTTTATATCCTATTTCTTAATCATTTACTCAAGTTAACTTAATATAAGGAAATCAATATACCAATGTAGTCCATGAAACATGCAAAGATCTTCACCTCTTGTGTTGGTTTAACTATTTTTGGGAGTCTTTTGAGCCTGCTTTGAAAAATAGCACGTATTTTTCTGAGGAAAAGTTATAGGGGCCAGCCCCATGGTAAAGTGCTTAAGTCTGGTGCACTCTGCCTCAGGGCTAATCTTCCTTGAGCAAAAAGAAGAGGAAGATTGGCAACAGATGTTAGCTCACAGGGAATCTTCTTCACCAAAAAAAACCCCACAAAGTTGTACATGTCTGCCTTTTTCTAAAATGTTTTTCAAAGGTAAGGATTGATGTCTGAACTGAAATAAAACTGCCTACAACTAAGTTACATACAAATTCCACTTTTGTACTGGTTTACCATACCCTCTCACCAGGCAAAAACATGGGAAAATGGGGAGAATATAAGGTGTCACTCATAAGATCTGTCTTGAGCCTCAGCTCTGTCACTCTCCAGCTACAGAATTTTGGGCAAGTCACCGTCTCACTCCATGTCCTGTCTGTTGACTATAAAACTGCAGAATAAGCCCTGCCTGTTATCACCAGGGGATGCAGGGAGAATCAAGTAGCATAATACATGTGAATTTGCTTTGTGAACTTCAAAGTGTTATATAAATCACTGTAGTTTTTTTTTTTTCTTTGAGGAAGATTAGCCCTGAGCTAACTGCCGCCAATCCTCCTCTTTTTGCTGAGGAAGACTGGCCCTGAGCTAACATCCGTGCCCATCTTCCTCTACTTTATATGTGGGACACCTACCACAGCATGGCTTGCCAAGCGGTGCCATGTCCGTGCCCGGGATCCAAACCGGTAAACCTCAGGCCGCCAAAACAGAATGTGAAAACTTAACCACTGTGCCACCAGGCCGGCCCCAATCATTGTAGTTTTTGCTGGAAAGGACTTTGCAGCTACTAGGGAGTCATCAAATAAACAAATGATGTTTGAATTGATCTCTGGAGAACCAAATACCCAGATTCTAGATCTTATGCAGGTAGTCCTTAAAGTGATTCTGTAAGATTAGTTAACTTGAGTTGATGATATTTCTCTTTCTAGGCTAACAATTTGTGCTGATGTGGAGAGATTTTCATCCTTCATGTATAAAACTGAGGTGTAATGAGTAATGACGATTCTGAATTGCATTGGTGGCCTAAATAGCACACACACACTCTATGCAGGAAGAGGGAGGCCTTTGAGATTTTTTGCACAGATTTTCTAACACATATTTTTCCTGAAACTGTTTACTCAGAAAATCTCTGGTTCTGTGATAATGAAAATTCATATATCTTTGAAATGTCTCATGATGACATTTGGCAAAGATCAGTGAGAGTCTTCTCAAATATTAGAAAAATCAAAATAAATGTGTGAAGGTGAATTTTAAAAGATGTTTTATTTTCCTGTTATTTAGCAGTTTTCTGAATCTCAAAATGTTAGTTACTATGCATTATTCTTAGAAACAAAATGTATGATATTATTCTTCTGTGCTACTGTATTTCACTTCTGACAACCATGTATTTATCTTAGGAACAGGAAATATGTGACCTATTTAGTATATGATCCATGCTTCAAAGTTTTTATGTTCAAATTGTAACGGTTGCGCATCGCTAATTAAACTAATTCATTTCTCTTCAAAATAAAGGGAAAACTTATGAAACAGTGTTGTGTAACTCAATAGGAGTTTTCCAGATTTTTACTGTTAATTCAAAGAATTAAGTATATGTTAAATCATTGGCAGAGAATTGTGCCACTATATAAAACCTCAGATACAAGAAAGAATATAAATTTTACCCCAAGAAATTTTGAAGGGTTTCAACCAGGAAAATGAACTAATGATATTGATAATTTTAAGAGATTGTCACGGAAGCGTTGAAAATTCAGGAGGAGGAGAGACTAGAAGCAGAAGAAATTAGAAGGATGCCAAGCGATACTTGATGGAGATGGAAAAGATAACATTTAACGATTTTTATGAGGCAAAGTTCACAGAGTGATTAGATATCAGATTGAGGAGAAATAGGAGTCAAGAATACATTCAAGAGTGCTAGCTCCCCCAGAAAGTAATGGTGTATATAAGTCTTTGGCTGCTTTCAAGAAGAATATGACTGGAGAAATAGATTTTCAATGCATAACATTATGTTGGAAATGGAAAGTCAAGATTGGTTGAGCCTATAAAATAAAAGTGTAGAGGATGAAAAGAGATAAGTCCCAAGGAGAAGACCCTGATCAAAGGAAAGGAGCCCACAAAAAAGGTGGAGAAGTTCAGCCAGAAAGGATACGATAACCAGAGAGGAGGGGGTAATTTGTCAAATGTTGCTATTGGGTCAAAGGAAATAAAGACTGAGAAATTTCCATTGAAAGAAAAGACGGAGAGATTTTTGGTAACCTTGGAAAGATATATTCCTGAGAGGCTGTGGATAGGAAAAAATTGGTGGATTGAGAAGTGAATAAGAGATGGGAAAATAGAAAAAATATAGAGGAGAGCAGATGGAAGAGTGAGAGACACCGAGATTTAAAAGGAAACAAAAAGAGATTTGGGGTTGGGAGAATTTGGATTTCATTCATTGTTAATTTTTGAATTTGATTTTTTTGCGGGGGATCACAAGAGAGAAAACTTTAGAATTAAGGCTGAGGTTATTGATAGAGAAAATTGCTAGGGAGGCAGAAAAAGATGAGTTCAGAGCACAGACCTTAGTTTCAGAAGGATAATATCACTTCCATAAAAGTAGGAAGAAAGGAAAACAAGAAGGGAGGGATGGAAGGGGAAAGAGAGGGAGGGGGAGGGAGAGAGGTTGGTTAGATAGGATTCTATGTTGGCTACAAAACCTTGAAGGAGTTTGTGTGTGTGAGTAATGACAAGAGGGAAGTACATTTCCTGAAAGTGAAAGTTTTTGAGGAAGAGCCTATAATTTTGTAGAATGGAAAGAAAAATTGTAGAAAAATTATTGCCAGAGAAAATCTGGAATGTAGAAATAACCGACTATTGGATGAATGGAAGAGGATGAGGAGATGGGGGGGGGGGGGGAAGAGGAGGAGAAGAGGAAGAGGAAAGAGAAAAAGGAAGAGGACACTATAGATGTATTTTCCTACTTTATGATTTTATGATTCTGTGAGGATTAATAACATTTCAAACTTTTGTTTTTACATTCCTCAAATGCTTACTGAGTGCCAACTATATACCAGGAACATTCAGAGACAGAAAATACAGAGAAGAAAACAAAGTCCTTACTCTAAGGAAGCCTCCTCTTGAGTGGGAGGGGCTAGAAATAAAAATAATAATAATAATAATAATAAGATGATGACAAGTACTACATAGAGATTACAATATCGTTTGTCCAGGAAGAGTTTACTTGGTCACAGCTTTTGATCAAATGGTCAGGTTAACTGAAATCTAAACAATAAGAAGGAATTGGCAAAGCAAAGGTAAGGGATTCCGGACAAAGGCCTTAAGGCAAGAGCTTGGTATGTTATAGGAAGAGAAAGAAGACCAATTAAGAGGTGGAGACCAAAATGAGATGAGGTCAGAGATGTGGGCAAGAACCCCATCCTCTTACCTTTGTAAACCAGGGAAAAGAGTGTAACTTTTATTCTCAGCGTGATGCAATGCCAAGAAAGGTGTCAAGCAGGTGAGTGAAATGATCTGGTATTTTTTAATGATCGCTATTGCTGCTGTGGGGAGACTAGAATTTAAGAGGTCAAGAAAGAAAGAATAGACATTTGGGAGGAGTGAGCTGATGCTGGCTTGGGCTAGGGTCATACAGACAGAAAGAAGTGGACAGATTTGGGACATGTTTAATAGTAGGTTCAATGGAACTTGCCGATGGATTGACAGTGAGAAAATAGGGATAGTATTTTGGTTTGGGGCCATTTACTGAGAAAGGAAATTCTGGGGTAGAAAGGGAATCTCAAGATCCGTTCATGCATAAGCAGTTGGAAATGTCCATTAGACACTCATGGGGAGATATTAAGTAGGAATTGAACCGATGAGTCTGAAATTCCTGGGAAAATTAATCTCTATTGCTGTCTCCTTACTCTGCTTTTTATTTGTCATTAGCCCTTACCACTATCTGATATACTATGTATTTACATTTTTTTAAATTTATTAATAGTCTTACACACACAGTCTAGAATGGGAGCTTCATAAAGACCAGGAATTACTTTTAACTGCCATGTTCTCAGCAACTAGTATAGTACCTGACACTGGTTGATGCTCATTAAGTATTTATCAAAAAAATAAATGACTTTATGGTGTCCTCCCTTTCTCTCAACTTGTTTATATATTCTGAGGTCCTTCTACAATACCAAAGTGAAGAAAAGCGTTAGGTGTCCATGTAATTCATGATGAAGATCTTGTCATTTTTGCCCCGATTCTTCTACAACTGAAGTCCTGTAAGCCACTTCTGTGGAATATCAAGAGACACAACCATTTTTCTACTGCCTTACAAGCATGCCAGGACATGTGAATACCACCAAAGCTGCCTAGGAACCATTAGCCAATACACATTTTGCACCCATTCAAACTCTGTGGTCCTACTTCATGCCTAGTGATATCCTAAGAAAGAGGACAAAGGCCCTTGTCTTCCCTTGCATCTACCCTCTCTCTTCTGGATCTGGGGGTGTTTATTCTAGTCCTATAATGAAGAGCCAAGGGGCAAGATGCAGTTGAGGTGTATGCAGTTCCCTTTCTCAAAAATTTCCCTATGTTTCCATGGTGTCTTTCCTATGTAATTATTATGCCCTAAACACTCTAAATTTTTCAAGACTGAAGCTTCTGGGACACCCAAGACAGACATTCTCATATTCTTTTGCTTTTTATTTCATTACTTCCTTTCTTATGGCAATGGATTTCAGTGAAAGGATCTATATGCTTGAAAGGGCAAAAGAAAAATGTGAAAATAGCAAGAGAAACAAAAAGAACACAGGTTAATATCTTTAAAAATATTATTCTGATGCATATACATAGATTTCTTTTCTATCTCAACAAAAAACAAATTTTATTATACTTCAGTAAGACTTTTAAAAGAGGACTTTTATTTAAGCATTTAAAATAAGCCCAGTGGTCAGGGAAATATTTCACACCAGACACCAGCGTTGTGGTACTCTCTGATTCATATTTTCAGGGCAGAAGTCCAGACATGGTGTACTTAAGCCCGCTGCTTAGGGTCTTAGAAGGCTGCAATCCAAGTACCAGCTGGGGCAACAGTGTCATCAGATTCTCAACTAGTGAACGATATTTTAAGCTCCCTCAGGTTGTTGGCAGAATTCATCTTCTTGCCATTGTAGGACCAAAACCCCCATTTCCATGCTGACTATCTGCTCCTGAACTCTGCCCACAATTCCTCAGGGCCTTCTCCAGAGGCTCTCTCACAACAGGACAGCTTACATCTTCAAAGACAGCAAGGAGTCTCTTTAACCTCACTTTGCTAAGACAGAGTCTCACATGAGGTATGGTAATCACAGGAGTGACATCCCATCATCTTTGCCATATTCTATTATTAGAAACAAGTCAGAGGACACACTTACGCTTAAGGGGAGGGGATTACACAAAGGCATAAAGACTAGGAATCAGAGATTACTGAGGGACAATTTAGGGTTTGTCCATCACAATAATGAACAGGGCTGCAATCCTTTCTATTGTTGCATAACAAATGACCCAAATTAGCAGCTTAAAGCATATATTTATTATCTCGGTTTCCCTGCATCAGGAGTTGGGCATGGCATCTTTGGCTTCTCTGCTCAGGAGTTTATGTGACAGAAATCGAGGTGTCCTCAAAGGGCTGTTCTCTCCTCTGAGTCTTATGGTTCTCTTTCAGGTCATTCAGGGCATTGGTAGGATGTAGTTTCATGTGGTTGTGGGACTGAAGTCTCTGTTTTCTTGATGGCCATTTGCAACTCCTGGAGGAGATCCATCATTGCCTGCCATTTGGCCCTCTCACAACATGTCAGTTGTTCCTTCAATACCAGAAGGAACATGCCTCAGCTCCTTTCAATCTCTGATCTCCTTTGTCACTGACTTTTAGACCTAGATTTCAATAGATCATATGATAAAGTCTGATCTACCCAAATAATGTCCCTATAGTTACGTCTCCAAAATCCTTTTTGCCAAGTAATATACTTCCTGGAGTGATATCCCATCATATCCACAGGTTTCACCCACCCTCAAGGGGAGAGAATTGTACATGGCATGTATACTAGGAGGAGGATATCTTGGGGGCTATCTTAGAATTCAGACTCCTATAGAGTCAATGAACAACAGTGTTTTGTTGGTATAGAGCACAAAAAACAACTGTACCAGGAATTTTCTGAAAACAAATTTTAGAATTTATTTTACCAAAATAAACCACTTTATAGTTAGATCAAGTTCACTATAGAAATTGTAGCCATTGTTCTGTTATGTAGAAGGATGATTTTGTGGTATCTATTTTTGCGCAATCTTCACTTTTCATACTTTATTGGTGAGACTGGCAAATCTGATGATTAGGATACTAATATAGTAGTATTATGTTAGATAAAATTAGGTATAATTTTATCTAAGAGAAGAATTTGCCTCCTTAAGGTTTAGTGGCTCTGAAAACAAAAAATACTAACATGAGTTTTATAAAAGATAAGAGCCTAGACTCTATCCATTGCTAAGATGAGAAATTACTTGCCTGTAACTTTAAAATGTCATGATAGAGGCTGGCCTGGTGGTGTCATGGTTAAGTTCACATGCTCAACTTTGGTGGCTCAGGATTTGCAGGTTTGCATCCTGGGCACAAACCTACACACTGCTCATCAAGCTATGCTGTGGAAGTATCCCACATACAAAATAAAAGAAGATTGGCACAGATGTTAGCTCAGTGACAATCTTTCTCACCAAAAGAAAAAAAACAGTAGGATAAATGGAAGGAGAATAGTATAGGTGAGAGAGCAATGGACTGGGAAGCAAAAGCCTAGAGTTCTAATCTTGATGGCCTGAGCAAGATAGATATTTGGACAGAATCTTCTAAGTCTCTCTGAGTCTGGGTTTTCTTATATATAAAATTATAAAGTTAAACCACATGGTTATGAATTCTCATTCAGCTATAAAACTTTATGATTGCGTGATTCCAAGTTAAGTAACCAGAATCTCAGGGAGAAGTTTTCACCAAACATTGTCATTACCCACTACACAGTTTCATAATTAATAAAGCAATTGTTTTATCTATAGCTTTTCACATTGTCATTTGAATTCAAAACTTTATTTGAGTTAATTTTTACTTTCAGCCAAAAAATTTGGTATTAAATTATAATTTTCCATTTCTACATATGTAAATCCAAATGAATTAGACAAATTATGAAAAGTGCCAAATGTATATTAAGATATGCTCTATAAATATAAACGGTAATGTCCCAAGTATTCTTTTATAAACATTTTAATATCTAAATGAGATATTTTTCACTCATTAACGTATAATAAAATTTTGTTTGAAAACAAGATGCCAATAACTCTAAAAGCACTAAACTTATTTTCTTAAAGAATCTCAAAATGCACACATTAGGACATGCCTCAAATTCAAATGAGTATTTCAGAAATAAAACGATCTTATATTATTTGCCTTGCTCATCAGTGATCATCCTGAGCTGCTAATTAAAGGTTTTCTTCTTTCACTTGCCAAATGCTCTCCTAAAATACAAGCTTTGTCTTGAACTACACCCACTTTTTCTAACATCAGAGATTTGTTTTCCTTGAATTGTTGCATTCTCCTCTACCTTCTACTTCTTTTTATGAAGAAGGAAACTTTTCTCTCTTTTTCTCAAGGCTGAACGATGGATCTCCATCACTACGGATAAAGAAAATCAAGAGTGATGCTCTTCCTCGTGGTCCCAACCTAAAGCACTTCCCAATTGCGTTTCATGACACTATTGATTCAACTGCAGATCAATGTTGAACACTTTTGGCAGAGTTAGCTACAGAATCGATAGTCCTCTCTCCTTAGCCCAATGGGACCCCAGCAGTTCTGATTTTTATAAGCCTGTGTTTGGTTTCATTATCCTTATAGTGTCTATTGTTACTGAGGTTTAAAAGACAAACAAAATGTTTATCATTTTACACAAAGAAAACATGTCTAAATTTTGCCAGAAGAAAGCACTAAATTGAACTCAAGAATTATTTTGGAGTGCTTACAATTTGTTCAAGACTGTGACAAATGACAAAAATACACTCCTTCCAACCTAATATATCCCTAAGTTAAAGTTATTCATGGAGAAAAGACATACATTCTAGAAAGTTTTAAATTTAAAAAGCAAAACACAACCCCAAATTTGAAGGAGTACCAGAATGAGAGCCACAGGCTGGAACTCTGGATTTATGTGAAGAAAGAGTTGGAAATGCAATGGTGTTAGTGTGTGTGTCTCTTGGGTATCATACAGCTTATGCTCTGTAGTCTTGTTTTGATTTAGGGTTTTGAAGCTTTAAGAATCAGTAGATTAAAAGTAACAGAAAAATAAAAGAATATTGAATAGAACAGCTGCCCTAATTACTACAAAGATTATAGAATTAATTCATTTAATCATTAATAAAGATGAATCAACATCACGTTAAATACACCATCAATAAATATTCGTGTGTAATGCATATCAGCTATATCAGCATGTGATTGCCTTTACCCCATTCAATGCCCAGCCTTCGCCTCATCTTGTAAGTCTGCACTTCCATATAAACACACTCACACATTCCACATACAAAATCCAAGATATTTAACAATTAATATTAAGTTGGGTGAGAGAGATTGAGTTACCTAAAAGAACTTAGAAGTTACTAGAGAAATAGTCAACTGCTTTGGGTTGAAAATATAGAATGATTTAGATGGAGAATAATTCAGAAATGTACTGCTCTGTATGGACTTTTTAAGCAACTCCTTGTATATATAACGTTAATCAGAATGATATTCTACTTTTTTATCCCTTTTTAGGCATTATGCACATACTCATATTGAAAAATTAAGCAAGAGAATATATTCATTATAGTCAATCATTGCTTCCTGCTGGAATGAGAACCTGAATTTCAAGATTATGATATTCTCATATTCTCTCCTCTTTCCTCTCTCATCAGTACTTTGTCAGATGTGGGACTGGAGACTAGGAATAAAACAAAACAAAACAAACAAAAAGTGTAATCCATGTTGTTAAGTGTTATTATTGCTTTTAAAATATAGGCTTAATGATAAAAGTAGTTTCAGTTTGGGGCTATATCAGGCTTTTTAATTACCTGTGCATTTTATCAGTCTGGTTCCAATATGTCTTATTGTGAATAGATGAGAATGAAGCATACTGACCAAAGCCATCCTATCTGGCATATTAGATATTCAATATAAACTGTTAATGTGTTCACTTCTTCAAAGCATGCATGTTCTTTCACAGATTTTACCTTGGTCCATCTGCTTCTGGGGTAGCACTAAAAAAATTATTTTTAAGGTCATTCTTCACTTCAGGTCCCTAGGAAGTTTACTGTACATGGTGTGTCTTAGATGGCAAGATTGTCACAGGCAAGAACTCTGACATTTAGTTTACAAAAGGGCACAAACGAAGAAAGAAAGGAAGGAAAAATAATCACTCTGATTTTTTTATGTTTCTGAGTTTTGCTGTCATACAGTCAAGCTTCTCAATGTTTCACTGTCCCAAATGTTTATATCAATCTTAGTATATAATTTAGCCATAACTATTTACCACAGACAACTTTCTCCTTAGAGTAAATAGAAGATCTTCATTCAACCAACCTGAATTTTCTGACCAATTGTTTGCTTTTACTGCTAAAAAAAAAAAGAAACAGAGAAGACAGGACATAATTGAATGAATTTTTATATCTGATAGTTGTATGTTTTTAATATACTGATAGTTAATGTTTATATGTTTTTAGTTATATCTTTAAGAAAACATAAACATTTTATAGTTATGTATCTTTTTAAAACTTATTTTCTAAAGTTTCAAATAGTTCTTTTATAATTGTATATACTCATATAATTTTATAATTTAATTTTAAAACTTCTATACTTTTGTTACAACTTAATTTAAAAGTTTTAATAACTTAATTGTAAAATATAATGCATTAGAGTTAAAGTGTTTGCATTCATTGGAAAAGACATCCACATTTAAAATTCAAAAAGGCAATAAAGAAGAATGGCATGTTTGGGACATGTTTTTGCACATACACATAGTACTGTGGCTGTCTCAATATTTACATGTGAGTAAAATCTATTTGACTGTTGCTGTCAACCTCAGCACTTTCCTCTCCTCTTTTGTTTCCTTGGATATTTTCAAGTTGCTACGCTCACACATCCACACAAGTTTTCCTGACACTTGGCACTTTCTATCTTGTCACTGTCTCTCTGCAAAAAACCTGTGATGTTAATATATCTTAGCACCGAAATCCAGAACATATAGACAAAAAAAAAAAAGTTAAAGTAAGAAAATTTCATCCAATGAAATCTTGTTGAGGCTAAGATATCAAAATATCAAAAGATAGCTTTAGTCTCTCATTCTTGTCTTATTTCTCCATATCCTATTGTTTTGGGAATCTCTATCTTCTTCCACTAAATATTAAAACATACTATTGTTGTTTCACATGTGTTTCCTTGCCTTTTCAAATTTTATGTGATCTTACATCATGTGAAGCCTTCAAGTTTTCTCTTTATAATACTCTCTTGGCCTTATCTGTATCCACTTACTAACCTTTATTCTATAACCCAAACCAATGAAGTAGTTAAAGCACGAATTTCCATTGTTGGCCCTGACACCCCTGCCAAAGTAAGTTTTGTCCTGTCCCACTGCAGGACACTGAATGGATTGCCTCTCTCTCCTCAACTTTGAAGCTATCATAGAGAGTTTCTGTAGTAGAAAATCATTTTTAATTCCTCTTCTTCATTTTGTTAATAGAAACTTGATTTCTTGAATTTATCCTGCAAATAAGGAATCCAAAATATTAACTCAAAACTGAGGGGAAATCTGCTTTTAAAAGTATACTCATAAGACCCAGCAATTCTATTCCTGGGTAAACACTCCAAACAATTGAAAACAGGTAAAATACTTGCATGTGAATGTTCACAGCAGCACTATTCACAATAGCCAAAGGGTGGAAACAACCCAAATGTTCATCAATGGATGGATGGACAAGATGTGATATATACATAAAATGGAATATAATTGATATATAAAAAGGAACAAAGTACTGATAACTGATAAACATGGAAAAGCCTTTAAGCCAGATACAAAAGGACAAATATTGTATGATTCCATTTAAATGAAATCTCCAGAATAGTTGAATCCTTAGAGACAGAAAACAGATTGGTAGTTGCCAGGAGCCTGGAGGCCTGGGGAGTGAGGAGTGACTGTTTAGTAGGTACAGGGTGATGAAAATGTTTCAGAATTTGATATAGGTGGTGGCTGCCCAACACTGTGAAGGTACTAAATGCCACTGAACTATCCACTTTAAAACGGTTAATTCTAGAGCCAGCCCTGATGGCTTAGTGGTTACAGTTCAATGCGTTCTGCTTCAGCAGCCTGGGTTCAGTTCCTGGGCACGGAACCACACCACTTGTCTGTCAGTAGCCATGCTGTGGCAGTGGCTCACACAGAGGAACTAGAAGGACTTACAACTATGCACAACTATGTACTGGGGCTTTTGAGGGGAAGAAAAAAGGAGTAAGATTGGCAACAGATGTTAGTGAAGGGCAAATCTTCCCCTGCCAAAAAATAATAAATTAAAAATAAATAAATAAATAATGGTTAATTCTATATTATGTGAATTTCACCTCAATTTTTTAAAAAGAGAAAAAAATTACTCCCACATGTATTTGGGATCAACATTTGCAAATAGATCAAGACAAATATAATAATCTATGGAATATTCTTTTTAGTAGTATCCTAAATTTATCTTTATTTAACAGTGCTTTGTGTTTTTATTCATTCCATTTTTTTTTCCATCTGATTCCAGAATTTAAAACACAAAAAGAATGTAATAGCCATCAGTTGCTCTGGATTATGTGTTATTGGTTAATTAATACCCGCTGTAAGTGGTTGAAGATCTTTGAGCGTGTCTGAGTTGTGTATTAATGGAATACTAAAACATGCCCTGTCGTGTCTTAAGGCCTCCAAACAGCCTCACAATCAAGGAGTGAACAGTGATTAACACTTAAATGTCTTACCACTGAATCACCTACTATCTTAGATATGACTGATTAATCACTTGTTCACTGACAATCATAAATCCTTCTTCATTCTGCTGTTAGATATTTTTTTCTGGGTCATTTAAGCTGTATACCATTTTTCAGTTCCTTTAGATTATATATACTCTGTTCTTTCTTTTAAGTATCATCAAACATAAGGAAGAAACATATGGTCAACCAGTTATGTTATAAAATTTTGAATATTGGGTGAAAATGGTTACATAATGGGGTTTTAGAGCAGGTTCTTAAATAGCCTGTAAAAAAACACCAAAGTTATCAGAACACAAAATACAAAATGCAGGTGTGAAATAAATCCAGTGCACATCTGGGTGTTAATTTTATATCAAGAATTTAGAAAAGCTGTGGCCATTTCTTACTCACTTATCCAGTTTTATGTTTCTGTGAAAGAAGAACATTTCATGAAATATATACCTATTAATATTTCATAACGAATTTAGTTAACAGCCACACAGTAAAGTACTTTGAGGTCACGAAAGTAACATTGTACAATGGAAACACTTCCAAAATTGTCTTTTGAGTCTGCATTCATATTTCAGGCAAAATTTTGCATGACGTTAAGCAAACTGCCTTACCTCACCAAGCCACAGATTTTCCCTATTTGTAAAATGGGAATAATTTCCAAATCCAAGATTCTTGTAACAGTTACATGGATTCATATATAAAAAATTTTACCACCCTACCCAATGCTGCACTCACGTTGTCCTCTCCTGACAAATCCCGCTGTTCATTCCCTAAGTTTCAATTTAAATATAGTCACATTTGAGGGGAAAAATGAATAGATGGATTTAAAAGATACAGAATGACCCTAATTAATCTATACAGTTAATGAAGTTTCAATAAAAATTCAATTATTTTTTTGGACCTTAATGAAACTTGTAACTTTCATATAGAAGAATAAATAATGCATGAATGTCTCAGATTCTCTTCTCAGACCTATTATCCTCTCCATCCAATTTGAGTTCCTAGATGATTTCATCCACTGCTAAAGCTTTTAAATACCTCCATGTTTTGATGACTGCCAAGTTACTTCTTCCGTTCCCAAGATTTGTATATTCAACCGCCTCCTTGGTTTCTCAATCTGGATATCTAACAGGCATCTCAAAGTTAAAGTTAACATGTTTCAAGCTGAAATCTTGACCCTCTAGATACATTCCCAGTGTCTCTCAACTCAGAAAATGGCAATACCATTCATCCCTTTGCTACCCCAAACCTTATAATCATTTTTGATTTTTCTATTGCTTTCTCAACCCTTACCCAAAACATCAGCAAATCATGTTGCCTACTTTCCAAAGTGTCCAGAATCTGACCAGTTCTTACCAGTCACACTGTCACCATGGCATCCCAATTTTATGACGGCATTCCAGTAGACTTCTGGCTTGTCTTCCAGCTTCCTTCTGCCACTCTGTGGTCTTTTCATCACATAATAGCAAGAATGAACTTAATAGTTGAGTTAGATCATGTAATTGATTTTTCAAAACTGTACATGGCTTCCCATTGCTCTTAAAATGAACAGTGATGTTCTTCAAAGGCTGAATAGCCCCTCGCTGCTTCTTATCTCACTGTCTCTCTCCCTGGCTCATTGTACTCAAGGCATAGTGGTCATCATATGATTGTTCTTTAAATACTGCCTAATACTCTTGCCCCAGAGCCTTTGTGCATATTTTTTTCGTATGCTAGGAAAGATCCTCCTGTAAATATTCTCAAGGCTCACTCCACTTCATTCATATCTCTGCTTAAATGTCCCATCCTTTATGAGGAATTCCCTGACCACCCTGTCTAAAATAGTACCCCTTGTTTCTCTTTGTGTTAGTTAAATTTATGTCTCAACTTAGCTAGGTTATAGCGCTCAGTTTTTTGCTCAAACACCAGTCTAGATGTTGCTGTGAAGGTGTTTTTTAGATGTGATTAACATTTAAACCAGGAGACTTTGAGTAAAGATTATCTTTCATACTGAGGCTGAGCCTTATCTAATCAGTTGAAAGCCTTAAGAGAAAAGACTGAGTTCCCCTGAAGAGGAAGGAATTCTTCCTTGTCTGCCTTCAGTCTCAAGACTGAAATATCATTTCCTGCTAGAATTTCCAGCCTGTTGGCCTTCCTTGAAGATTTCACACTTGCCAGCTTTCACAATTATATGAACCAATTCCTTAAAATAAGTCTCTTTCTCTTTCTCTCTCTTCTCTCTCTCTCCCTCTCTCTCTCTCCCTCTCTCTCTATATATGTATGTATTAGTTCTGTTTCTCTGGAGAATCTTAACTGATACACTCTTTGTTTACTCTCATTATTTGCCTCCTCAATTTGAAGATAAGCTCAAGAAGAAATTTTCAATGTTATGTTCACTGTTGTAATTCCAACACCTTGAAAAATACTTGGCATGTATTTTCCCCAGAATATATATATTCCAAATATATTCTTCAATTAATCAATCACTAATGATGAGAGTTTTGAAATATCATAAGTGGAATTATTTGAAACAAATGTTGTTCTACCAGACATTAAAATGCATTTGTCACCAATGGCAAATGGCATGATTTCCTTCTTTTTTATAGCTAAATAATATTCCATTATATATATATAATGCACTATATTATATATATATAATTCCATTTTATATATATATATATAATTGCATTTTCTTTATCCTGCCATTTGCAACAACATGGATGAAAATGGAGGACACTATGCTAAGTGAAATAAGCCAGACAGAGAAAGACAGATACTGTATGATCTCACTTATATGTGGAATTTAAAAACATAAATAAAGTTGAACCCACAGAAACAGAGACTAGAATGGTGGTTTCCAGGGGCTGGAGAATGGGGAAAATGGGGAGATGTTGGCCAAAGGGTTCAAACCTTTAGTTATAAGATAAATAGTTCTGGGAATCCAATGTACAGCATGTCGATTATACTTAATAATATGTATTGTATACTTGAAATTTGCTAAGACAGTAGATCTTAAATATTCTTACCAAACAAAAAGTTGTTAACTCATACACACAAAGAAAACAGTTTAGTGGTTACCAAGGGGAAAGGAGGAGGGGTGGCCACATGGGGTGAAGGGGCACATTTACATGGTGACTGACAAATAATAATGTACAACTGAAATTTCACAATGTTATAAATTCTCTAGATCTCAGTAAAAAAACATGTTAACTATGTGAGGTGATTAACTTGATTGTGATAATGTCACAATGTATACATATATCAAATCACCACATTGTACACTTCAAATATATACAATTTTATTTGTCACTCATACCTCAATAAAGCTAGAAAACATAACTGAATAATAAAAGATAAAAATAATAATAGATAAGATGCATTTGTAACCAAGCTTCCCGTTCTAAGTGCTAGCACACTTCGAAAATAAGGAGAGTTTGTCTCATTTCTATGCATGAGTCTGTGTACACCCCATTCAGTTCTACTTATCCAGTTGTCCTTACCTAGGCTTTACTTTACTTCTGACCATCCCCTGGAACTCCAAAATTAATTATCTCCTTGACCTTGTTGGGGGGCTGATGTTTAGAATGCCACACAATCCTTTACTGCCCCTGCCCTCAATTTTCCTTCAACATAAGGCTTTGTGTGTGTAATGCCCTTTACTGAAAAGTGAAAGAAAATATGGTATAGGAAAAATAACATTTAAATCTGGATGCTAACTATGGTTGTTCCTAGTGTCTGAAAAAAATGGGAGGAAAAAAGAGATATCCTTCATAGGGGTACCCTTATCGAAATCTTTTAGTCCTAAGCTTTGCTTCTCTATCCCAATGTCCAACCTTCTACCTATTCATCGGCCTGAGAATGCACAATGCTGCCTACTCACAAACATGTAGTCTTTGACTCTCAGCAGTACATTTCTCAAGTCTTGAGCGATTCGTTCTCGACAATTGTTACGGAGAAGACATCTGCTGTAGGCCTTAAACATCCCAATCGGTCTCCTTTGGGATCTCTTCACCAGTTTTAAATGAGTATACACCTTGTTCATCCTCCCTGCAGCCATCTTTTTATGGGAAATTATTAGACCAAACACTGAATGGGAGAGGTCCGAATGAGCCCACACATCTGCACATTTAACGCCCATTTCAAGGAGTATATATTCAGACCCTATTGATGAAGAAAAACAATTTTGTAAAATCAACATCCTCTCCAAAAATCCCCCTCAAATCCGGAATGAAGACAGTACGTTGTACATTGTTTTGCAGACTGTGAATTCTCCTTTATTTCCTTTGTTACCTCTGGCTTCCTGCCTAGCCCAGGTGTCTACTGATACATAAATAAATAGGACCTATTACGAGACCTTATCAAAACACAGAGACACAATGTTCTTATCAAAGAACAGAGACGACCTTGTCTACTCAGAAACCAGCCCAAAGCTTTATAAACTCCAGGGTTTTTTGTCTGTTTTACATTTAATCCAGGAATGAGAGTCAAATACACATACACTGGGAAAAAATTACTTTTAAAACCAGAGGGTAAAAAAAAACAGCAAAAATAGTTAATTTAAGATGAAAATGTGGAAGACATTATATGGCTATATAAGGGCAGCTGGGCGGTGATTCCTGAAATGTCTAACTATGCTGGAGCCAACAGAGAGGGACCCTGTAAAACAGTCACCACAGAGCCCCCGCTTTCCTGGAGAGGGTAAATTCCTTGGCAGCAGAGGGAGGTGGGGGACCGCATTAGCTATGTTCTTCACAAAACTGGTCATATTAGTTTTGGGTTAGAGAGCGACAACTCTGGAAAGTTCTGTGCATGACTCAAAAATCTGTGAGATAAAAGGTAAATTTTTCTTTATGAAAGTCAGTTCTGGAACATAAAGTTGAGTTGGATATCTTCACAGGATGATTGCATGGTTCAAAATTTTCTGAGGCCCTTCTCCTTAATTTTGAAAAGAAAAGAATAAGAACAATATGAATTTTCAATTAAAAGGTGGCTATCCAGGGTAGTTTTCCTTAAAAGAAATGCTGGTTTTTAGGGGCTGTGAATTATCCCCTGACTTGTCCTATAAACAGCAGCTTCCAGGCTGAGTTATGACTCTAGCAGGCCTGGCTGGACACCGTCGGGAGAGCTGGGACACATATTTGTCATTAGATTCATAACTTATCCTGCAAAATATCAGAAAGGCTGGAAATGAGTGTTAAAAATAAAAGCTATTATTGCACCTATGTGTAAATTATTCATTCTATTTTTATGCCTCAGAATTATTTAGTTATTATCTTAAACTAGATTCTATTTATTTGAAAGGTAAATTTAGTTTGGAAAGAGATGTGAACTATTTCTCTTAAAGTTCTTTACAAGTTTATGGGGGATTATTTAGTTTCCATTATATTTCAGAGAAATATGTCTACTGTAATTTGTCTTTTAAAGGGGTGAATCAAAGACTGCTATATATGATAATTGAACCCAAGTGCTCCAATACTGATCAATTTCAGTACCTTATCCTGATCTGCTACTGTGGAAAGCGAAGGAAATGTGAAGAATTGAAGTCGGAGAGGCCTCTAACACAAAGGAGTTTACAAATAGCATGCTGAATTTCTTCCAAGGGCTAGTCATTCATTCATTCTTCTGCTCAACAGTTAATATTAAGTGTCTGACGTGTGCCAGGCATTGTTCTTGGCACGTGCGACAGCAGTGGACACAATAGACCCAAAGCTAACACTGTGACAATCTTTTCATTTTAAATCAAGTCACTCAGCTGATAAGTCACAGAGCCAGAATTTGAACCCAACTCTATCTAAAATTTAGGGCCTGTATATTATATTTTTCCCTTATCCTAAACTATATTTCCCCTTAATGAAGGGAGAATATTTCATTATAAAGGCTCAAATCTCTTTATTAAATATAGGGCTACAATTTTTCTAATATTTCAAGTTATCAGGGCACAGAAGAATAATGTAGAGATGTGTGTTCTTAGGGGGTGGGAGTGGCTTATGTCTATCACTTTTACCCCAGCTTTTTCACACTATTAATTTTTATAAATACTAAGTGATGCACACTGTTTGACTTATTGTGGCTTTTATCTTTCATAACTACAAATGAGAAGCTGGTATTTTTACAGTTTCTGGAAGAGACTAGAAAAAACTTCAACCATTATGGAATTAATTAGAAAGTTAGCCTTCAAAATGACTCATTTTGCCACTGAGAATACTTTTAAAATATACTCTCACGATCTTCAATATAACTCAGAATAAGTATTCGAAGATTTATAATAATAAATGCAGTTTCTTAATAGCATATATTATACCATGATAATTGTAAAATGCTCATGACATCAATTATGTTTTGTCATGATGAAATATATAATACATCAGGATTTATTAGGACAATGCAGAGAGACAGCCCAGAAGCATGAAGGTGGAAGTGAAGATGATTTTCTTCTGCCTTAATAGCTTTAATTGCAGGATACAATGTAATACAGCTGCTCCTCTCTTCCAAGTTCCATTTCATTGTCTGTCTCTGAGCTGTCACACCATGCCTGCTGCTTGAGTGTTGTGTCACCCAATCCTGTTCCACCTGAACAAATCTGTGGCAATATGTGCCGAATGCTCCTTTTCTTTGCTCTAAAGTATAAATTCCCTGTATATTACTGAATTAGGAATAGTTTAAGCTTATTGGTGTAAACTTATTTACCGTGATAAATGTAATCAGTGCTTTACCTGTATAAATAAAATAAAAGCTGATGTGTAGAACTGACATTTTACTTAGGAAAAAAAATGAGGATATGCTTTATATATTTCAAAATGAGAAGTGTTGTCATGATTTGAACAAGATTGCAGATTTCATGTGCAGATAACTACAAAGAAAAGCAAAACCTTTATTTGAAAGATATGGAGAACTTCTAAACGATGACAACAAAATGAATTAAACCAACATCTGGAAAATGGCAAACTTTACCAGTAAAATATAGATGATTGATTGCAATATATTCTCTAGGAGTCTCCTTAAAAATTGTAGCTTTTAAATAACTCACTCAACACATGGAGATTTTGTTACTTTCTTCTCTTTGTATTCAAATGCATCATGAAAATCCTTAATGTCAATAACTGGTGTTAAGCTCAAATTTACTGTTTCTTGCATAAAATGAATGACTATGATTTGCTGCAATAGGTAAACAAAATGGTCCTTTTTTCATATCATTCTCTCTCTTTGTCCACTAATGTGGTGAATGACAATGATTTAAATTATGTATAGAATAGTAAGTAATAAAAACATGGATAGCGGGGCCGGCCTGGTGGTGCAGCCCTTAAGTGCGCTCGTTCTGCTTCGGCAGCCCAGGGTTTGCCGGTTTGGATCCCGGGTGCGGACATGGCACCGCTTGGCAGGCCATGTTGTGGTAGGCGTCCCACATATAAAGTAGAGAAAGATAGGCATGGATGTTAGCTCAGGGCCAGTCTTCCCTCAGTGAAAAGAGAAGGATGGGCAGCAGTTAGCTGAGGGCTAATCTTCCTCAAAAAAGAAATAAAGCAAAAACAACAACAAAAAATATGCATAGCATAAATATTTTGCTACTGAAAACACTTTTAAAATATATGTAAATGATGTTTGACAGTGTTTACAATGGTCACTGTCCAGTTGTGCACTTGCAGGAGTTCACTATCTCTCTGGCAGAAAAATACATTGTGACTTGATAAGAGACCTGAATAAGAATTAGTTTAGTATGTGAGAGACAGAAAATGATGCAGAAAGCAATAGCCAGCACCTAATGACTACGAGGAATCATGAGACCCATCATGCCAATCCACTCTAGTTTAAAAATGACGGTTCTGATAGGCTGAAATTTGGTAGACATAATTTATCGTCACTTCTGACTATTTCCTTCTTTAAATATTCATCGATAAGTTTAGAAAATACAGTGTAAATTTTGAAAATAGTTTGGTTAGTGCAGGCCTAGCTACGAACATGGCTTTTGATGAGCGCCTTTTTTTTAGGGTACCAGGGGCAGTAGGGTTTCATGTTTCATCATTAACTAGGAAGATGGAAAAGCACGCATATTTATTATGTTTGCAGTTGACACTAAGCTTTATCTTTGTGTGTGGTAAATGGGCAAAGACGAAGAAACAGGCTAAGTAATGATTCAGAAGTAAGGAAAGAGGAAATTGGAGACAAGAGTCAGATTTGAAAAAAAAGAGTATGATGAGAGGATTGATAACTACATTTGATCAATTATTTTTGATCAATCATTTCTAAGGATCAGTGATCCTTTCCTAGATTATCACTAACTGCCTTAAACACTCTGATATTTAAATTAATTAACAAAGAGAATACAACTGGTGATTTGATCTTTGGGCAAAATGCAGCACATATGGGTTATATTTTCTGGAAAAAAATGACAAAAATCATCTGCTCCTTCCTCAAGGAAGAGCTTCAGGGTCCATGGGCACACTAACCACCAACTGCTGCTCAGTAATAAGTAACTTATATAAGGCTCTTAGAGACAGTTCAGCATTTTTCATTGCAAAAGTTTCTGAATATCACATTTTAAAATGTTATCAGTATGTTTTGCGAGTTGAATTGTGTCCCCCGAAAGAATATGTCCAAATCCTAACCCTTGGTACCTGTAAATGTAACCTTACCTGGAAATAGGGTCTTTGTGAATGTAATCAAGTTAAGATGAAGTCATACTACAGTAGGGGCGACCCTAAATCAAACATAACTGGTGTCCCTGTAAAAATAGGAGAAGCAGGGGCTGGCCCCGTGGCAGAGTGGTTAAGTTCATGCACTCCGCTGCAGGCGGCCCAGTGTTTCGTTGGTTCGAATCCTGGGCGCGGACATGGCACTGCTCATCAGACCACGCTGAGGCAGCGTCCCACATGCCACAACTAGAAGGACCCATAACGAAATATACAACTATGTACTGGGGGGCTTTGGGGAGAAAAAGGAGAAAAAAATAAAATCTTTAAAAAAAAATAGGAGAAGCAATGCAGACACAGAAATGAGGAGAAGGCCATGTGACAAGAGAGACAGAGACTGGAATAGTGTGTCTACAAACGTCAAGAAACACCAAAGATTGCCAGCAGTCTCAGGGAGCAAGGAAAAGACAGTGAAGGATCCAGCCCTAGAGCCTTCAGGAAAAGCACAGCCCTACCAACACCTTGATTTCAGACTTCTACACTCCAAGAGTGTGAGAGAGTAAATTTCGGTTGTTTTAAGCCACGCAGTTTGTGGTATTTTGTTACAGCATCCTTAGGAATCTAACGTAATATGATATCCCTTAAAGAAAAACCTAAAAAAGTTGTTTTCTGCCTGATGGATATAAATGAATATTTACACTTTATATACTTACACATTTGTAGGTGACCTGTGGGTGCTGTTATCGTAAGTCACAGAAACAGAAATTCCATTTTGAAAAGCACTGATGAAGAAACTGCGAGAGAGAGAGAGATACTGGCTCGTGTGCGTGTGAGCACATCCATTCTTCACTACCATCGCTGTCATCTTGCTAAAACTTAGCTCTGCTGGTGTCTCTGTATGGTTCAACAGCCTTTCCTGACTTCCTTTTGCTTACAAAGAGCGACTCCATATTCTTCAGTATGGCATATGGCGCACATGCTCTTTCCCAATCTATTTCCAATATTCTGCTGTCATACTGAGCTGTGTCCAAGTGGCATCTATGTTCCAGCTGCACTATGTTACATTACACTACAGTACGTTACACTAACTCAAGCGCAATTTTCACTCATGAAGGCTTCCCCAGTCCTCTTCATTGTATTGTTTTTTCTATTCCTATTCCCATCATCCTTTGTACCTAAATTACAGCATTTAATAAGACATTTTTGATTTACAGTTATTTTATGGATACCTCTCACCCTAATTTTATAAGATTGTGTTTACAATAGTATTTTACAACCTCCCAAGTTAAAAGACTCTGGCAAGCTGAAAACAGTTAAACGTGAAACGTCATTTGTCCCACAAAAGATTTTAGAGTGTGGAGCACACAGTCGTGTTGGAGAATGTATGATCAGTGATTAATGAATGAGTGAATGAACGAATGCTTGAGTGAGGAATCAATATAAAACTGAATGTTGGCAATTTACAATATTATCCAAAAATAAGGAAACAGCTGATCTATTTTAAGTTTTGCTAATGTTAGTCAAGAACATCCTAATAAGAGCTATGATACTAAGATTTACAACTTTTGTTAAAGAATATGAATTTTAAACTTGAGTCTGGTGTCAGGGAAATCTTAATATCAATTTTTCACAAAAATTTAATAATGATGGTTTGCTTTGGACTCAATCTTGGATTACATGTTTACACGGATTTTACTTAGTAATAAATTGACAAATAATTACAAATCAACATAAATAAAAAATTGAGTAAAGTGCATAAATTAAATAGATGTAAATGTTTTATATCAGTATAAACAATTATCTTCACGGAAATAGAATCCTGTTTCAGGTTCCATAAAGATAATTAAATTTTAAATGTCTGGAAAATATAAATGCAAATAACACAATTAGTGTGAGTTTATTTATAAAATTGGATTAGATTTTATTTTAAAAGATTACCCTAGCCACATAACCCTTGATGTTTTACTAAATATGAGCTAACATAAGTTCTTTATAAGAAAAGCATTTATTCATAAAATAAACATATTACTTGATTTCCAAAGAGGAATCTTGTGTTTGGAGACAAAAATTGTTAAATTTTAAGACTTACAGGAACTGAAAGACAGAAGTTTCCTTTAGGAAGAATGCCTCTTCATTCTATTAGAATGGAATCTTCTTTGGATCCAGCCGAAAAACAACATAACAGTACTAATAATACCAACTAACACTTAAATAGCACTTAATACATGTAGGGCAGTATTTTAAGTGCTTTGAATATATTTATGTAACCCTCACAATAACCCTATGAGACAAGTACTATTATTACCCGTATTTCACAGAAGAAGAAACTGTTACTTATTTAGTGTATAGTAACTCACCAAGGTCACAGACCTAGCATGTCGTGGAAATAGAATTCTAGCCTGGGTCTAGAATGCTCTTCCTTTACCATTCTTCTCCAGAGGCTCTTCTAGTTCTAGAAGGGCAACTCTCTTATCCTCTCCTTCACAGGAGTTCAAAGTTGTGGCCACATATGTTCACTCCTTCAATATCACAGAGTGCTCCAGAAGGAACAATTTACAAAGGGTTGTGTAGTGGAAACTTCCTGAGATGTCTTTTTCTTCATGCATTGTAAGTGTTTGGCATATATTTATTTATTTGTGTGACTACTGACAAGTTGCATTCCTTAATTGAGGTTTTTCTATTTGTAAAATAGAGATTGTATATCTATTTTGGAACTGTTGTAAAAGAAATAAAAATTAAATAAATAGTACATTTCCTAAAACAATTTGGAGCTACTCAAAATTCTATTTTGTTTCTGCTTTCCTCATTCATGTACAATGGAAATTTGTCAGCTTTCCTAATGAAAAATGGTTAAGAAATGCCTTTTAAGAAACAACAGTTAGGTAGGTGGAACATGCTTATCTATGCTTTAAAAATATTCAAATAATCATTAATCTATTTATTTTAGTACAAATGCAGCAATCCAAGGGTACCTTGGATTAAGTGGTGATGGGACAGATTTGTTTTACCAAATTGTTCCATAAGAAAAACATATGTAAAAAGACTTGACGTTAATGCTAATTCCCCCAAACATTCTGGAAAGTTCTAAACATTCTGGCAATTTGTTAGAAACCAAACATGTTACCTTGCTCCTGTGTGGATTCTTCTATACAATGGATATGAGGAGATGTGAATACCAATAAGCCTCAGTTTTTCTGTTAAGGCCCATACTGAAGTCATATACAAAGTCTATATAGTGAATTGGGGTTGTATTTTGTTTTATTTCTGTCTCTAATGAGATTAGTATCAGAAAGTCCTTAGGAGAAAGATCTGTAGACTAACAGTAGCTATTCTGGAAAAGAGGGAGTGGGCTGAAGTGGTGTCATCTTAGGGCTCGTTTTTTAGAACAGCTGATTTTCAGTGGTGGAGAGCTCTACTCTCTGAGAAATGAAATTCAATCATACCCATTCTGTTTCAAGAGTTTGCAGAAAAATTCTACTCACCCCTAATGGAGTGGAGATAGAGAGAAAAAGAGGCAGAGATTCAATGGACACCGGGCCTGGTTCTGGCAGCACTCCAAGATGGCAGCTTGACTTTGGATGATAACTGCTTATGGGTCCCAAATAAACACTAATATGCAGTCCTGGCACTCTAAGCAAGAAGATGGCCTTGGCCAAGCTTTCACTGATGAAAGGTCCTCATCCTTATTCAGTGGCAGATGGTAGCACGTTCACATAACACCTGAAGGGAGAATTAAGAGCAATGAGTGGAAAGTAGAACAAGAAATGTTCAGCCTAATATAGGAGGCAACACTTTCCAAGAATCACTGCTCTCCAGCAATAGAATGCACACTTCATGAAGTTGTGGGCTCCCCTCACAGAAATTATTCTAGCCCAGGTAACTATCTGTCATGAATTCTTGTGCTTGGATTTCAGAATTCATTTTAGCAAGTATTTATTCAGTCTCCAAAATGGGATAACTTTCTTTCTAAACGCTAGGGTTGCAGCCACGAACAAAGCAAAATACTTTCATCATAAATATTATCTTCTAGAGGAAGAATAAGAAAACCAATGAATGCAGAAATACACAATATAATTTGATTTAGGAATAAGTGCTATGAGGAAAAATATAGCCTGACAAAAGAGTTGAGAGTAAAGGTAATACCACTTTAGAAAGGATGATAGAGAATATCTCTGACAATTTGAGCCGTAACTAGGGGTAAATCATGAGTTCTTGTAAGCCATCATAAGAACTATGAACTTTGTATTAAGAGAAATTGAAGCCACATGGTGGGGAGGCAGGCCCCATGGTTTTAACTTCTTTTTGAATTCTGATTGCACAACTCTCCTGTCTTCCACCCTCAAACTTTGCCTTTCTCAAAATGAAGTAACAGAGCCTGCCCTGGTGGCCTAGTGCTTAAAATTTGGCACACTCTGCTTTGGCAGCTTGGATTTGGTTCCAGGGTGAAGAACAACACCACTCATCTGTCAGTAGCCATGCTGTGGCAGTGGCTCACATAGAAGAACTAGAAGGACTTACAACTGGAATATACAACTATGTACCAAGGCTTTGTGGAGGGGAAGAAAAAGAAGTAATAAAAGGTCAAGTTATTACACACCATTTAAAATGGGAACACTAGACAAATTAAATATAGACCAAATATTTGAATATAATCTTGAATGTCATAGAGTGAATTGCTTCATTATTTAATTTCATCTTTATAGCTCTCACTGACTTTCAATTTTATTTAATTTGAAAAATTTCAAAATGTAAAAATAAAAAAAGTAGAGGGATTAGTGTAAGGAACAGCATGTACCCATTACCCAACTTCAACAACTATCAAACTGTGCTAAACTTACTTCACCTGTAACCCAATGCAATTTACCTCCAACTCAAGGTAATGTTGAAACAAACCCCAGGCATCTTATCATTCCATCCTTAAAAATTTCAGAATGTAATTGTTTTTTGAAACATAACCATAATATCATTAATAGTCCTAAAAAGATTAATAGTTGTTTCTTAGTTTCATCAAATACCTAGTGTTGAAATATCTTTAAATGTCTCATGTCTAAAATGTTTTATTAGAATTTATTTATTCAAATTAGTATCTAATTTACTCATTAGCTTTTCCTGGTACATCGTTAAGTCTCTTTTAATCTATTGGTCACTCTTCCTTCTTTTTTTAAATTTTAATTTATTTTTTGACAAAATTGTGTCATTTGTCAGGTTATTCCACACACTCCATATTTTGATCATTTCATTCCCGTGGTATCATTTAATATGCTCCTATTTCCCTTATTTTCTCTAAACTTGGGTTACTTCTAGAAGTTCGATCAGATTTGGTCCAAGATTCTCTCACAGTTTTATGGGCACTCAGTCCAGTTAAGACTCCTTCCTGTCACCGTGTGTTCACCTGAACCTCTCTCACCTCCTCAGACCTTAAGCACTGGATAAGAAGCCATCCCAGGCTGAGAATAAACTGGTAAACTGAGAATTGTCCTTCATCCAGCTAAGTCTGCGGAAAAGCCCCATAATTGTGTTTCATTAGTGTGTCAAGATATTCTTCGCTATCCCAACCAATATTCGTTTGGAAAAAATTATTTATAAAAATGGTAGAAATGAAGATATTGAATAAATATATTGTTGAAGGAATGTTATCTTTGGCCTTTTAATCTCTAGTATTGAAAAATCAGAGATTGTTGTTGATGCCTTTGGAGGGTCCATTTTATCCTTTTTAAGTCATTTCTTTTTCTGTAACCCCACATAAACCTCTTCCAAATGTCAATTTTCCCTGAAATCTTACCTCCAGCTCAGTTTATCCAGCCATCAGATTGCCTTAAGGATGCTATTCCCTTTTGTGAAGGGAACATTTTAAAATTTGTTTTTGCTCATTACTGAGAAAACCCAGAGGACGGGTGACTATAGGAACAGACTATTAACCTTCCTTCTCTTCCTCTTTTCCTCGGTATTTTTCAATAGCAATTGCTGACTAGTGATGGCACAGATGAGCCCTTAGTTTGAGACACATGCAAGTCAGAGGTGGTGTTATTATTTTGCTTTTTTTTCCCCTAAGAACGTGATGGGGATAAAAGCACCTAAATTCAACCATTTGTCTCTCTTCTTGTGGCTCGTTCATTTCTAACTTATTGGAGAATTGCCCTTCCACTGTGCTATTCCTCTCTCCCTGACCCTCTGTTCCACAATAATATACACTTTTAATTGCTAGGCTGTGTTCTGTGCTATTGACTATTTCTAATCTGAGATGTTCAAATAAGTGGTTTTCGTTAATTTGTGGCCAATTATGTTTCCTTTTTTTAATCCAATTTTAAACTTTGTTTCTTCCTATCTTCTTACTTTCCCCTTCTGTGACTTTCCATTGCTCAGCAATCTTTGCAACTTAACAAAGTGTTCAGATCAGTAGAAAAAATGATGCTTGGAGTTCATCTGATTTGTTTCCTTATTCCGGAGGCTATTTTGGCTTTAAGAAATTGGTGTGTATACTATTTTATTCCTAAATATATTTCCTTTGTTTCTAAACTACCGCCAAACAAAAATAAAAATAAAAAACCTGAAATACTTCTTTTTTTCAAACAAAGCTAGCTAGATACTGGGAGTTTTAAACTTATCCAACCAAATGTGTACACATTGTTCTTGCTCTCTATTCTGTACATTTACACATAAAGCCCAAGCTTTTCTTTGTTCCTTTATTTAACAACAGCTAAAGACATGTACTACATGTCTATCATGTGTCAGACACTGTGTTTTGTGTTAGGAATACAGTGAATGAGATCAAGTTTAGTCTTTAATATGATTTAACTCTACAAAGAGTTAACAACTGAATGGGTAACCCACTCTCTGTCAAACATTCATTCCCTTTTCTTTTGCAATGAACACAATTTGTTCCAACTGCCAGTAGAAAAACTGAAATGTCTTCAAAGGAACATGTGCAGTTTCTTGATTATTCATTTATGTCCAGTTTCCTCTCAGCTTCACTTACAGGTTTTATGTTGGCCCATGGCATGTGGTACTGAAAGCCCAAGGCATGGAAGGAAGTGAAAAGTCAAAAATACATAAAGCTGCTATGAGAAAGTCGGAGGTGAAAAGCTAGATTTAGACCCCTAAGAGATGTAGGTTTATTTGGAGTTTTCCCTGCAATATGTTTGAAACTTTAACAAGATTACATTCCTAAGAGTCAGAATTTTATTCTGTGCAATTTACATAAAGTGAGGAGTGGATATTTTACAATCTTGATTTGGGCTGATGGTGTATGCTTCGTGGTAGGAATATCTAATGGGGACTCTACCAGCAACAGAGCTGTGAGAAGCCTCTCTCCCCACTCTACCTGATGCCTCAGAATCGTCCTTTCCTCCCATCCAACCTCCATGCCCACCCCATCACGGCTCTTACCAAGAATGAATCTACATAGGTGCAAAGAGTGGGTATCCTCCTTCTTATGACCTTCCCACAGCTTTCAGAAGCTTCCACAAAATGGCGTTAGTGAATCTGAAGTTCAAAATGTGACTCAAAACACATTCTCATATTCAGTTGTAGATTCTCTTTTGTTATTGGAGAGGCAATAACAATAAAGTGATATGATATGTTATTTTTCTCAATGTGTCGGTGCACTGTGAACTTGGCTCTTACTCCACTTTAAAATTTACCAGTGTTCTCTTGTGCACTCTCCTTTCTTCTTACACTCTGCCAATCATTTCTAGTGAAACAAATCTCCAGAGAATCATAAAATCATAGAAAATTATAACTGGAAAAGACCTGAGAGATCATGTTTTCCATTCCTCTCATTTTAGAGATGGAACTGAGACTCAATTTTCTATAATTTGACAGGTATTGTGACCTAAAAACACTATTCATAAGAAATATAAATGTTGGTAGGAGAGCTTCCCAGACTGAATGATATTCTGGAATGGTTTGTAAGTCCCTGCAGGTAATTAGGCAGATGGCTTATTGCTTAATTTCCAAGTCAGGTTCAGGTTTTCTCTTCTTACTTTAAAAGGGAGTGTTTTTCTAAAAGGACAGTGAGTTTTTTACACAGTTAAGAAGTGGATATGAAAAATATAGGATCAATTTTCAGAAAGATTATGTCTTTGACTTTTAACTAGGCAGTATTAGATTAGAAATCGGTTTAGGTACATGGTGTACATATGTATATATATATCTATCTATGTCCAGTTTCCTCTCAGCTTCACTTAATAATCTTCGATTCATCTGTAATAAAATATTCACAGTGTGATTAGCAAGTACAATGTTTCCTGATGTACTTAGGTACATGTAAACATATATATTTAAATGTTTTTATCTGTGTACATACATATGTGTAAATCTGTATAAAGAATGCATTTGTCCATTGGGTGAATTTCACCTCATTCTCACAATACAGTTGCCTATTTAGAGGTTTAGAGGGGGAAGAAAGATTAGCAGTAAGTAATGACAAACAGAAAAGTAAAAAATGATGACAATTTATTAAATGCTTACCATAGGCCAACATCTTCTCATATATATCTTAATCAATCTTCACAGTAGCACTAATAGGTCAATATTTCTCCATCTTAGTCAGAAACAAAGTTGAGGCTTCAGAGAGGTTAAGTGACTCTCTGGGTCACATAGATGGCAAGTGGTAGAGTATGGATTCCTGCTCAAATCCAAATGGCGGCAAAGAAAAATATCTAAAAGTAAAACAGTGCTTACTATTCCTACTATAAGTATTTTACATATATTAATCCATTTTATCATTACAAAGCCCAATGGGGTGGATATCATTATTCCTGTTTTATAAAGAGGAAACTGAAGTCACCAGGAGCTTAAGTAATGTGAAGTGCACACAGCTAGAGTGACACATCCAGGATACAAACCCGGGTGGTCTGGCTTCACGCTGGATTTAAAATCACTTATCTACACTGCACTCCACAGTGGGTACCCTTTTCTCCTCATCATAGTCAACCTTCTGAAAAATACTCTGAGACACAAAAGCATCAACAATCACATTTCTTCCCAAAATCAGAACCAAGTGCCAAACCAGCTGATGCCTAAATGGTTTTATATTATCTATGGTTATTTTGTTGTCCTGCCATGGCAAATATCCTAAATTTTTGCCTGAAATGGGAAATAGTTTTATGAGGGAGATAGAAAAAGACCATGTTCACATTTTTCATCCCATGTTAAATTAAAATAATCTTTAATATTATATTTTATAACAAGTTACTGACTGTCATTTTGAAAAGTCGTGATGTTTATCTTCTTTATCATTTCAGAGAGAGCTCTCTTTTATTTTTCCTATGTTCTTCACCAATCATGTGAAGGTTCTCTCTTGTTTCTATACTTGGCAAATTACTTCATGTTACATGGAATATACAACATTGTATCAGTTAGATAGTATCACATAGGCTTCTGTAATAGAGACCAGAAATAATGAAAGAATTTTGGAGGAGCCAGTCCACAAGAAGCACAGAAGTGGCAATATGTCATCAAAGACCCAGGTACTTTCTGGTTCAAAATTTCCACATGGGGTTGACTCATGATTTCTGCATTCCAGAAGGAAAGATAGAGGAAGGTAGGGAAGTCAAAACAGGGGTTCCTCAAAGCTAGGCCAAGTCTCTAAGAAGCTTCTCTGGAAGTTCCATACAACTCTTTTTATTCATAAGCTATTGGCCAGAAATTAGTCACATGGCAGCACCTAGCTGCAAGGTGAGTTGTGACATAGTCTTTTAACCAAAATCATATGATGGTTTGGCATCTTCAATTTCCTATTTGTTAAAAAGGCAAACATTCTATGGGTATGGTATCAGTCCACATCTTATATAAATGCTATGTTTTTTTTAAAAAAATAAACAGTATTTATGTCATCATATTCTCTTTGAATTCAAAAAGATCAAAGTCTCTTAGAAAGTAGAAAAATAACAAACTCAAACTCCCTAATGCATATTGTTAAACAAGCACTTACTTAATATTTAATTACAAGCTAAAGTCAGTCCTTTCCGTGGGTATCAAAGATGAATATTGGTTTATGCTCCTCTCAAAAACCTACAGTTTAGTGAAGGAGAAAGGCATACAAATTCATCATCTTACACAATGTGAAATATGTTTAAGAACTGATAACTGTACAAAGAAGGAATAACTGACTCGTAAGTTGAGGGTGGAGAGGGGAAGAGATTGGAAAACTCCCCAGAGGAGATGAAATTTGATCCGGACTCAGAAAGTTGACTAGGATTTCACTGTAAATCAAAGAAAGAACAACCCAGACAGAAGTAATAGGTTTCCAAAATCTTATTGCATATCCATTTATGTTCAACATATAATGACAGTTTAATACTTGAAAATATGACATGAATCTATGGTCAGAAATCCAAGGATCTAGGTCAAGGTCGTCAAACTGCAGTCCATTGCCAAATCTGATCTGTGACACGGTTTGGGTAAATACAGTTTTATTGGAACACAGCCACACCCATTGTTTACATAATGTTTATGGCTGCTTTCACATTACAAAAGGTGACAAATAGTTGCAGCAGACACAGTATGGCCAGCAAAAAGGGCAATATTTACTATTTGGCCATTTATAGGAAAACTTTGCTGACCCATGATCTAGATTAAAAATGTTTGCACAGTTATAAAGAGTGATCTGTTCATTTTAAGAATGAATTAAAATGTAGGAAGTCTTCCAAAATTCTCTGGCTGCAGCTACAGAGCAAAACAAGATGGAGAGTTAAAGAGGGATAAAAACACCGCAGTCAGAAGATAAGTTTAATAGAGCAGCTTGGCATCTCAAAAGAAACAACCACCATTGTGGCCTCTATGAAAATGACAAACGCCCCAGATTTTACCTTTCTCACTTTTATGTACCAGGGAATTTGCACGTTAGGACATTTGAAACTAAATTGGCAAACATAGTTTCATCCCCTTGTTAGATGAACTATAAGACAGAAACAGAAATAGAGCGAGAAAAGGAAGCCAGTTGTAATGTGTGTGTTTCTATTTGACTCTTTTTTCCCTTTTAAGTTTCTGGCTTAGGGTTTAGTACCTTTGATCTGAATCAGTTCTTCCCTTTTTCCAGTGTTTTGATGCATTGATGAGCTTGGCAAGATCAATGCAATTTGAATGGAGGAGAGAGAATCAAAACTTGTATCCCCAAAACAAGTAGGTAAGCCCAAAAGCATGAGAGCAGACCCAGAGTACCAATGCAAATAGGGATTCTTCATCCCTTGTAATCACAATATAAATACATCTATAGCCCCGTCTCCATCTCAGGCGACAATAGAGAAACTAAAAATGGTTGCTTCTCTTTCTCTATTACATGTCTGTTCTAACTCTCAATGAACTGGATCATTGGTCACTAGCACATTAGAAATTTATTTTAATATAATGATAAACAGGTGAGTAGTACAAAGAATATAGAGTTGAGAATCAGGATGCTTACATTTACTGAGTTTTAGAAGTGGAAAGAATCTTAAAAGTCATCCAATCCAAGCTGTCCTTTTACTCTAGAGCAAACCCAGGTCCAGATATTAGATATTAATATCTGTGACCTAGATATTAGTCCAGGCCTGTTTTACCAGAAGACCTTGGAGACTAACTCTCCTCAACCGCTGCTTTTTTCATGTAAAACTCACATAAATCAAACAATCCCAAGAAAGTACGCAAGCAGCCCACATCTTTTAAAACAAATAAATAAACTCTCACATTTTCAGAAGGGTCTTTTTGATTTTTAGCTTTAGGTTCAGAATGTAACCTTTCAGACCTGGATTGCCTATGTCTTTGATGAGATGATGAGTGCCCACTATGCTAGAGAAACCATTGCATTCTTGTTCTTGTTCTTTTTTCTTTTTTCCCTTAAGAAGACAGGAACAGGAAGCAAGGCTTTAGAACAGGCATATCTGAGGCCAAATTAAAAGGCTTTTACTTACCAACTCTTTATCTTGGTTAAGTTAAGTTTCTCAAACTCTGTGAGCCTCATTGGGAAAATAGCAATAATAATGTACTTACATTTGGGGATTGTTCTGAAGGTTATAGTAAAGCATCTATGGACCACACCATATGCAGCATAATAAATGCTAGAGAGATGGTAGCTTAATACATGTGTGTTTTTTTTTCCTTGCCTTCTTGGTCTGCATTTTTCCTTTGACAATGACTTAAAAACACTTCATCTTTCTACATTTGCACCACTTTATCTAGAGTTCTTACTATTATGGTACAAATCATTTTTTTATTTTTTATTTACAGAACAGGAAAAGTAATCAACGTTTATAAGCCAGAGGGCAAGAGAATTCACTCTTACTTTGACAATTTCTGCATCTGCATGTGGCTTTGAAGTTGTCTGTTTTGATTGAAGCGATCAATTCAGTATAAAAAAGTCAACTTGATTTTATTTCTTTTTTTTTTTAGAATTTTGTTTAATTCCTCTTCTGGATTGAAGCAATTGACCAGTTTGGTCATAAGGCAGACACAGCTTTAAGAATGGCCTCTAAGATTATGGATCACATGTAGAAAAATGTTTTTCCCTCTGTATCCAATATGTTTATAGGTCCCTTCTCACCTCCAACAGTTGGTGGGTGCCCACAGTATGTAAAATCATTTCAGTATTGGCCCAAGTGCAACACAGAGTAATTAGAGAAGTAAATTTATTCTCTCCAACTCATTGTGTGTTTTCAAGAGCCAAATGGAATTTTCCTTGTAATTACCCAATGTTTGGGGATTATTTACATCACTGCCTATTTCCTAACTCCAACTGTTGGCCCATGTGTCCATCTATTGCTCTCTGATTCTCTTCCTATTTAACAAAATATATCTGACCAGAAAGGAGAATCAAGGCAATATTTGTAAAAATTAAATTAACTTGAAAAGTGAAATTTCAAATTTAAAAATACAATCAGATAAGGTCTTTTCTTTTTCACGAAAGCATTCTAAAAGTACTGAGTTCTGCAGTGTTTAAAGTGCAGGAATAACAAGCAAGGTCACTCTGGTACCAACAGCCCAAAAGAAACTATATGTTTACACAAATAATTTATCTTCTTGGTATATTGGACTAAGATTCTAGTGGATGTCCTATTTCCATTTAGCTGGGGCAATTCATCTACCTATGCTGCACTTACTATACTACTTATTAGCATAAGTAGAACTAGTGAATTGCAAGAACTGATTATCCAGTGTTCTCTTTCTCTTGCCAAAAATCTCTCTTTTTATTCTGATACAAAAACTAAATTGGATGACTCCCAGTGAACACTAGAGGCCAGATCCCCATTACTTTCCTCACTCAAAAGATAGAAATAAATCTAAGGGGCCAAATCCTAGATTTTTTTGCTTCATCTTGGTTTCTCTTATGTAATTATCTCTCTCTCTCTCTCTATCTGTCTGTCTATTATCTATCTGTCTGTCTGTCTGTCTGTCTATCAGTCTATCATCTTTCTTTGTTCTGAATCTAGCCTACAGCTAGTATTACCGGTGGAATGTTTTGGTCTCCCTTTATTTTATAAAAAACCATATTCAAGCAAATTTTTCTAACCTCTACAGAACTTTGGGAGATAATAATACACTATTTCTATCATAAGTGTGTCATGGTATGTGTGTTTATGTGTGTGTGTGTGATATGCCTAACTAAAAATGGAGAAGTCTACATGATTAATAATTTGACTTCTGTAAATAATTTTTGATGACTACCAACTGCCTATGGAATAAAGTCCAGACTTTTAAATCACTTTTCCAGTTTTATCTTAAATTTTACTTCCTTTTGTCTGATCTTCTAATAATTGAACACTCCTTAGATTTTCTACCCTTTTCATTGGTCTCTTCTGGGAATATCCAAGGGTGTTGAACTCTGTTTTAGACGTGAAGAAACAGTGCTAGAGAAATTCAGTGGCCGGCCCAATGTCAGGTAGAGAGTTCACATCAGCCACGTACCATCTCCACAACTGCATCTCAAGCTCCTGAGATCTACTGTTGTCTCTCGTCCATAGACCTCCACCACTCTGGTTTTCCACTCTCCACCACACTATCCATTCCTATGGGGCTTCCACATTCTCTCATTTTCTTACCCTTCTTCCTATCCTTGATGCTTTCTCTAAGTTGCTTATTCTTAAACGTATTTTCTGGTGAAGGGAAGAATGTTCCTATAGAGTAAACAATAATAGAGGGATAAATAACCTTAGTGAGAAATGCTGGCAATGCTAAATAGAAATTTCTATAGTTACCGGTCAAGAGGCTGAAAATATAAGATGGATGATTATAATGATAACATTTAGTATGGGGAAAAAACAGGCAAATAGCAAAAGAAATACAATCGGAAGCAGAATTGTTTACCAGGAAAGGACAATCTGAAAAATATGGACTCCAAGCCTGTGAATGAAACTGGGGAGAAAAATATTAATGAATTTGCAGTGTGTGTGTGTATTTTCACATGGCAGAGAAAAATCTTAGAAAAGTTTAAGGGCATGAAAATTGATATCCAAGTTTGAAGTCTTACAAGGAGATTTTAATTTTTAAAAGATAGCACATAGAAATTTCAGAAAATGATTAGAAGGAACGACAATGGAACCTTTGGATTTAGTTTGACTTGGCAGCAGGAGAGGATGAGGATCTACATAGATTACAAAGACAGAGGGTGCCAAGTGTCCTGTATTTGGAAACATATACTTAAGAGTAGTGATATCGTTATTTTTCAAAAGGAACACAGATTAAATATCACGGAAACTGCACTAATGCTATAAAAAGAGCATTGCTGGAATGACAAATAACCTTCCAAGGCAAATATTTGACATATGCCCTATGGGTCATGTGAAACTAGATACATTGTCAAATTAGTTAAGTCTGTTACAGATAATAAATGATTTAGGTGGGGATGACAATTTTTAAGTACCTAGATACTTGCCATACCTATTTGGGTTAACCTACAAATACCTATAATTTAGAGATTACAGGACACTTTTCAATGGAATTAAATTATTTCAATCAGTTAGGAGTGTCATTTATTTAAAATGAGCAGATTTTTCTTATCCTCATGCTAGTTTACTTGGTTTATGATCCATTAAAATAATGTGTAAATTGAAAATTGTAGGCTGTCACCCAATTGTTTTCATTATTTATGAGATGTCCTTTGCCTCCATTTTAAAATGATAGCACTTTGAAATGTGCCAGCCTTCCAAGCAGAGGGTTTTCTTGAAAACCTGTGAGCTTCTTATTTCTAACAAATTATTAAAATCAGATAAATCAATAACTTGATTTCTGCTACCCCAGTTCAATTCAGTTAGGGATCTGTGTAAATCAACTTGTAATGGAGGAAAGAAAGAGAATTTGATGAAAAAAAATGAGGCTGGAAGACAAAGAGGGAAAAATATTTATCCAATAACAGATACTAAGGTGTAAACACGAACTGTTATTTTATTTTTACAAGTCTATCTCTGCTAGATTATAAACCCCTTAAGGGCAGAAAGATTATTTTACCCATTTTTTTATCCCACTACTAACACATAGAAGGCATTGAGTAAATGAGTGAAAGAAAAAGAGAAAGTCAGAGATGGATAATTTGGAAAGAAACAAAAATACTTGAAATGGCCATTACTAAAAATCTTAATTTTTCCATAGACAATAAAACAAAGGCGAATTTTCATGGTTTAATTTCAAATATATTTCTTCTAAATAGTTCATAAAACATGTTTTTAAAAACTCCCACGATATAAGTTTGTGCCTGACAATTTAATGAATGAGCTCTTTTAAAGTGGGCTACCTCAGGCTTGGAGGAAAGAAAGTAAGCGTTGTTTCAAGTAAAGATGTATTTTCTATGCAAGTAATTCATCTTTTTTCTTTCTCTTTTAAACTGAAAAAAAATTCTATTATTTCAGAATCCCACTTTTCTGAGTCACTTACAATGTTTTCTCAACCATTGTGGGCAAATAGTGCTGTTATATTAGAAATGCACTAAGAAAAGGGGGGTGCTTAATTTCTCTTATCTCTTCCAGACAGACTGTAATTAGAATTAGCCAGGGTTTTACTTAATTTTGTGGGAGTTCTTGTGTACAGCCTCATATCCTTAGTATAATTAACATTGTATCACTCCCATTAGTGTTTTTAAGCGCTTAAATTGTGCCATAATGGTCACAGCTAAAGTTGCCATTAAAGGGCAATTGCTATTTATTATGCTCATAAAGTAGACACTTTACCACAGAAAAAATATATATAGTAGGGTTCCATTTAGAAGGCAGGAATAGACAGTGCCATTAGTTATGGCACCCTTGGGCTGAAAGGGCTGTTTCAAATTGATTCTATTCTTATTCTGTTTGGTAGGCAGTGGGAAATCTAAAAACAGATGACGAATCATTGCTTTGTTTTTTTTTAAGCAAAGTTTTGATTAGCTGAGTTTCCTTATAGACTCATAAAATGTTGGTTTTAGGACAAACCTATGAGATGAGGGAGTGCAGCCCTCTCATTCTACACATGAGAAAATTGAGACAGGAGTTTAGGTGTCAATCTCAAGGTTACAGAAGCATTAGGAGACCCAGGGTTAGAAGCCAGATCATAAGACTTGCAGTTCTCGTGCACATTTCACCAGGCATTACTGAATTAATTTACCATTAAATTTTGTTTTCTTTTGTTCCTAGCAAATGATTGACATCCGTTGATTAGGTTTGGCTTCCCTCACTAGCAAAGTGTATTGAGTTTTATTTATAAGATACTTTAGCTGATTTCAGAGTCAACCATGTCATGTAGGTATTAAAGAGGGTTTATTTTTATATGTTCACTGATTACACATGGCTTTGTTGTTGCTTTGTTTCATTTTGTTTTTCAAGATTTCTTTTATTGGAGGCCACAGAATTATCCTCAATATCCTTGGTCTTTGTCATTAAAAGGAGAAGAGCTCTACAAAATTTTAGTTTTTCTGCTGATCATATTATACATTCAATTTGTTGTTTCCTCTCTATAGGTTAATTTTCTTTCCCATCCCAGGGTGAGGAGGCAATATATTTTATTCAGTTGAATTGTTGGAACTCAACACAAACCATTTCTAGGAGTAAACAATTATCACCGAAATGAGAACAATTTAGTGGTCTTGCATGATTAATGTCCTACATAAATTCTTTATGACATTGAATTGAAAGATGATGTTATGAATGTATAATAGGAAGTTAACAGAATGTGTCACCTTTTGATTAGTTTCTGAGGAGACAGGCCTTGCAATCAGTGATTTTGCAATGATCAGGGGCCTATAAAACTACCATATTTGTTCCCTGTAAATTAGAATTTAGAAGCCATGATGATGTATATCCTTAGACTAGCTGGGGAAAAGTGCCTGGAAGAGGAGATTGCCTTATATTTTTTCTGATAAATTTCAGCTGCATTTGTGCGTGGAATTGTATTTTTCTCTTTCATGTCATCATTACTTTGGGAAGCCTAACAGCAAAATTTATTAATTTCTCTTTGGTAATTGTCTATAGTTGGGGGGAAAAAACCCTGAAAAAATGCTACATTGCATGTAATAATTAGATACATAAAGACTTTAACTGTAAATATCTATTTTCTGAAATGGGACCAGATAATGGATTATAGAATCTACCACGAAATCAAAAAACATCAGAGATGCAAAGGATCTCATAGAACATCTTAACTTTTATTTGTAGATGAGGCATTCATATCAAAAAAGGGGAAGTACAAGAAGAATGTTAAGATGACGTAGTTTACTAGTGGCAACTTTAGGAGTAATATCTGAGTGTTTTTATTTCCATTTTATGTTGAAGAATTACTAATTTATTCTTTTCCATCCTTCACTCCTTAGTAACCCAAACTGGGCCTTCTTCATATTATTACAGTCATGTGACACTTAACAACAGGGGTAAGTCCTGAAAAATTCATCATTGTGCAAACATCATAGAGTGCACTTACACAAACCTAGATGGTATGGCCTACTACACACCTAGGCTATAGGACACTAATATTATGGGACCACCTTCATATATACAGTCCATTGTTGACCAAAAAGTCATTATGTAGCATGTCTATAATTGATTTGCTCATTAAATCAACACATGATTTTTGACTGCCTACTATGTATCAGACACCACTGTTCTAGGAATTAGGAGAAAAGGAATGAATAAATACATGAAAATACCCACTATCCTAACACTTACATTCTGGTGGGGGGGGATTTATTAAAAAGTAAAATATATAGCACATTACATAATGATAAATATTATGTAGAAGATAAAATAGAACAGAGAGATGTGTGGGTATTATAATTTTAAATAAGATAATCAGGGGTGGATTCACAAAGCCCTTAGTGAAGACAGATACTGAGGGAGTCACACAGCTATCTTCGGGAAGAGCATTTCAGGCAGAAGGGGTGAGCAGACTTCCAGTCCTAAGACAAGACTATGCCTGCTGAGTTTGGGGAATACTCTGTCTAGCCAGAGGAGGGAGAAAGAGAGAGGTTAGAGACGAAGTAGGGGTGTGGGGAGCAGAACTTTAAGGCCTCATAGCCAACCAAAGAGAGCTTAGCTTTTACTTTGAATGAGATAGGAATTTATTTCTTCATTCTTAACTCATCCAACAAATATTTAGTAGCTTCCTGCTAGATTCTAGACACTGCTCAAGTCACTGGAAAGATGTCAGTAAACACAAGACTTCAGATTGACTCTGGGATAAATGGGATACCATTGGAGAGTTTTGAGCAGAGGAGTGCCCTGATGACTTACTTTAACAGAAGCCACACAGTGGCCTAGTGGTTAAGTTCGGTGTACTCCACTTTGGCAGCCCAGGTTCAGTTCCCAAGTGCAGACCTACAGCATTCATCAGCAGCTGTACTGTGGTGGTGACCCACATACAAAATAGAGGAAGATTGGCAATGGATGTTAGCTCAGAGTGAATCTTCCTCAGCAAAAAAAAAAAAAAAAAGGAAAGAGAGAGAGAAGCCATATGTGTGATATTCAGCATGTGTGAGAGAATATCAGGGGATGACTTGCCCTGAGCTAACATTTGTCACCAATCTTCCTCTTTTTGTTTGAGGAAGATTCACCCGGAGCTAACATCCATTGCCAATCTTCCTCTATTTCATGTGTGAGCAGCCATCAGAGCACGGCCACTGACAGACAAATGGTGTAGATCCGTACCTGGGAACCAAACCCAGGCCGGCAAAGTAGAGTGTGCTGAACTGAACCACTAGGCCACTGGGGCTGGCCTGCAAAACCCTATTTTAAAAAGTGAAGCTCACTTTGACTTTTTTTAGGCTTTATCCTCCCTGCCTCTAATGAAATGGATGCACAAGCTTCAAAGAGTAGAGAACTTGGGAAAATGATATGAATAATGATATTATTAAGAAATGAAATATACAGCAGATACTATTTCAAAAATATTGACCTGCTGCCTGAATAAAATAGTGATAGGGCTGGCCCATGGTATTGTTGTAAAGTATCTTCAATCTCCCTCGTGACGTTCACTTCCCTTTAGGGGCATTGACCTTCCTACAGAAGAGTCTCCATTTCCCTTGCTTGTACTATCCACATCTATGCTCTACCCTTTCATCATTATAGAAGCTTCTAAATTCAGTTATACTAAGATATAAATAGTTGTGGAAGTATAACATTTTACCTCCCATAGAATTTTGTTCTTTGCAGTAAGAAAAGTCATGAAACTTATGAATTCTAATGACTACGTGGTAGGTCATTCATTTGGTTTTTGTCTGCCTTGTGCAAAAAGAATTAGGTTTGTGTCAAGCAGGTTCTTGAACTTGGGACATTATAAAAATGATAAAAAAAGATCTATTGAGAATGAGTGAAAGTTTACTCTAAAATGAAAACTGTCTTATTTCTACCATTCACTAATTGAACCAAATGTGTATACAGCATGTCATGGAGATTTTAGACTGAGCTTCTGATAACAGCATTTTTCACTGCCTCTCACTAAGGATCTAGTGATAACAGACTTTGATTTGGTTTGAATGTCTCTTCTTTTAGGTTCTATGAGTATCTCTTGTGGTCTCTGCTATTCTTATCCCATTCAAAGCCAAATTATTTAAAAGACGTAAATATTAAAACTATTATGTTTTTCCCAGTATATTTTTAATACACGATTTTATAATATAATTTTATTTTAAAATGTGACATAAAACTTGCATCATGAAAAAGGTAAACAGCTGCTCATAGCCTTTCCAATCTTCTCCTTCTCTTCTGATTTTTGTTTTGTTTTATTTGTTCTGTTTCTTTTTTGGCAGCCTAAGCGCATGCTTATTCCGTCAACTGGGTAATTCAGCAGTGGGCCGATGACATTGCATATTGTTTCAGAGTTTTTAGTGATATTTTTAAAAAAACTATTATTTTAGCTTTTGAATCTTTAAATGATTAAAGTTTGTTTTAATAATAATTCACTGAATGCATAATACACATTGGCCTATGGAGAACATTTTACCCCCATTATCATATTTAATTCTCCCAACTCCCAAGCAGTTTTATCATAATATCCATTTCACAGATGAGGAATCTGAGGATCAAAGAAGTTAAATACTTTGCCCCAAGTCACATATCTAGTAAAGGTCTTAGCAGGAGTTAAACCCATTTCTCTCGAATACTAGAACCCAAGGTCTTAGCAAATAAGGAGTTCTGCTTCCTTCTAACACACTGTCTCTCCTGGCCTCGTTTAAACCAGACATGGCTTTGTCTACGTGTGCTGTCCTGTTCCACTCCCTTCCTTCTTCAGCTAGGTCTTTTATTCTCTTCTCTTCTTCTCAGCAACCAGTTTCTCTGCTTCATTGTTGACTGCTGAATTACTAATCTCCTCTTTTGGTGAAAAGAGTCATTACCTGATTTCTGAGTTAGTTGAAAACAAATGATCACAAAGCACAGCACTGTGACTCAATTTAGTCACGACTTGTCGTCCCCCGCAGCCTTGGAAACACTGAATCCTTTACTGCACAGGCTTGCTTTTGTAGGCTGCTGTCTTAATCAGCTCAGCTGCTATAACAAAATACCATAGTCTAGGTGGCTTATCAACAACAGAAATGTATCTGTTCACAGTCCTAGAGGCTGGGAGTCTGAGATCATGGTCCTAGCATGGTCAGGGTCTGGTGAGAGCCCAAGTCCAGGTTGCAGAATGCTAACTTCTTGTATCTTCACGTGAACAAAAAGGGAGACGCTAGCTCTCTGGTCCCTTCTTAGAAGAGAACTTATCCTATTCATGAAGGTTCTGCTCTCATGACTTAATTACTTTCCAACGGCCCAACCTAAAAATACCATCACATTGGCGATTAGATTTCAACATGAATTTGGGGAGAACACAAACATTTGGTTCACGAAAGTTGCCCAAGAAAGCTGACCATCATCATCTAGGAATAGGAAACCAGCAGATGGTTTTAAATGTGATTGTGATTGTGATTGTCTATACCTTAAATTGTCCCTTGGTATCATCAAAATAGCAAGAATTTAACATTAAAGGTTTTTCGGTAATTCGTTAACTTTCTACCATTGGTAGACAATTTGCCTTGTAAGTAAAATGTGCCATCATGACCTTAGTGCTTGATAGTCTCTGTCAATAGTGACAGGTGATTTTCCTCTCCTCAAATTAGGCAACTATTCTAGCAACTCAAAGTAATTTTTGTGACGTGATTGACTTGGAAAAGTGATATATCTCTTTCATTAAACGGATGCATAGTATTACGAGCCAGGAGGTCTCTGTGCTCTGATAAAACTAAAGAAAAATCTTCTACATTGATAACTCTGAGGAAGAGAACCAACGCAAATGATTCCATCCCCGTGTACATCATTATAAACTTTGAGACTATTATGGTCATTGTCTATATTAGGTGAATAGAATAAAGATAGAGTTGAAGTAATTTTTAAAATACAACATATAGTTGAGAAACTAAGAAGCTATTGAAAATTTTAGATATGAGTTGAAAGGAAATAATCCATTCTATTCATCTGGAAGGTGTCCAGTCACTTTCATCTTGTTCGGTATTAAATAATGTTTTAAAGAAATACTCAAAAGCTACTAAAAGAGGATTTCATCAGAGGGAAGAGTATTAAATTATGAATTTCTATGCTTTTAAGTTTATGCATGCCTCCAAATAAAATAATTTTTTAAGGCATAAATCTCTTGAGCCCATGCAGATGCCACAAAATTTAGCCATGGGTACCGAGAAATGCCAGCGTGTTGGGATGCTGTAAAGATTAGAAACAATGCATGTCAGACAAGGTGAATTCAAGAGGATGTTTTGTATTCTTTTTTTTACTTCTGTGAAGATAGCTTCTCAGCTCAGATCCTATATTTGTAGTGCAAGTCTTTTAAAATGCAGTAAAATTAATTATTCTTTGTTGTTATGAAGCACCTTTCTTTTGAGGACCTGCAACAGGTAGTTAAGTCTAGGGTAAAAAGCACTCACTACTCCCTCAAGAGAGATGCACATCATATTAATATTTCATTTCATATTTAATAGATTAAAAATACAGAAGCATATCATCCAGACATAAGCAAAACTAAACCAAAGCACTAAGAGGAGAAATCAAACACACATACACACCGTTTTCATACAGATGTGAGTGAGCGTACGTATGTAGAAAAGGAATAGATTCTGGCTCCCCTGTGTACAAGCTCACAGAAGAACAACAATTTCCAATACTTATTTTTTCCTCCCCGTTCTCTTTTCCATGGAGGCCATTTCCCTCGTGTCCATTAAGATTTCAACTTCCACAAGGAAGCTGTCTTTAAAATTTCAATCCATACTTCTTTTTTTTCTTTTCTAAATTAACAACATTAATCGCTGGTGTCACTCTTTTAAGACTTTAATTCAATGCAACTTCAAAGTAGGCATCTGTTATCATTGCATATTATTGTTTAACTGTTGTGATGATTTACCTGCTGAGGTAGGACACGCCAAAAACCTGTGTCCCCCACAGAACTGTGAGCTCCTTGGTGTGAAAAGCAATCTTTTACCTTTTAATCTCCACAATAGATCTCGTAGGGTACCAGGGTGCTGTTAATGAAAATGCTGCACTGTGTTCCATTCCTGGGTAGGAGGCCACAAAATTCTAGACTAAATAAATCAAGAGGCATTTTCACAGAATTTGTTTTCTCTGACACAAAAGTGTTTGAGTTCTATTACCCATCCTAGCTAAGTAGTAAAGTATAAAAGTGTAGGTATCTAAACCTTTAAAATAACTGGAATTATCTGGTTTTGTTCCTTGTTCAAAGAATGTGAGGTAAAGGAATTGTACTAGAAATATCTATAAAAAAGTCTAAATGTAAAGACAGACTAGTAGGTCAGACAGTCACAGGATTTGCCTTTTCTCATCCTTCTTGATTGAGGCTTTTCTACTTTCATATGTCAGAAAGCTTATAGCATTAAAATTTAACCAACAAAAATTTCCTGACAGAGTTTCAGTTATCGGGCCAACGATCCAGGAGAGGATAAGAGAGTGCTGCCCCTCAGTGAGAAAAGAAGAGCACTTGGTATAGGCATTCAAGCAAACGCCCAACTGTAATGAAAAGCATCATGAAAACTGAATATACCTGAGGAGATCTGTACCCAGTTTTTGGACGCTGCTGGGGAGCAGCTAACCTTGCATTTCAGCCAAGATTTTTAGTATAGATATTTCCCTTTTAAATGGCACTCTAAGAATGCAACATACGTAAACTTGAATACTGCTTATTCACCTAAAACGACATTCGGTAACACAGCGTGTAGGAGGCATAAGGAACCAAAATAAAAGATTTTTTGGAAGAGGTGGGACTCAAGTGGGATTTCATAGACCTTGAAGGAGGGGAAGAATATGGATCAGACAAGGCCAAGAGAAATGGCTTCTGGATTTGCTGATGGTAGGGGGTAAGAGGAGCTTCACAAGGTAACTGGAGCAAAGCTGTGCCTTGTGAAAGCATAAGAAACAGGGTTAGAGAGTAAGGGTGGAACTGGACTGAAGTAGCGAAGTTTGAACTTAATGCAGTAGGTGAAGAGAATCATTTTATATTTATGAACACAGCAGTGGGGGTTTAACTGAACTTACTTTATTCTAGCCCTTCATTCATTTACAAATATTAAACTACGCTTTACTACCAAAGTACTTCCTTTGCAGAAATACTAGGACATACACATAAGCAAAATGAGAAAAGATAAAAACCTAGAAACTTACCACCTGGCGACTACACCGCTTTTAATTCTTAAGGTATATCCTTCATACATGAAACTTCCTTTCAAGAAAAGGTAAACAGTAAATTGGGGAATCAAGTCAAGCCCATGAAGTGAACGCTACCCTTCTCTTGTCGTTTTCTGTATTTTCTTTGAATTCTGAAATACAAAGAGGGATCATAGAATCTTCCATAATGAATAGAAAAATAAAATTTCCTTATTTTTAATATTTTTATTCAACTTTCCACTTAGCTTAATTTAAAAATTATGCATTAAATATCAATCCTATTCCTGGAACTAGGGTTGATATAAGTCTTGCAATTCATTCCTTCAGCAAATAACTACTCAATAACTATCTGTTATGTGTTAGGCTAGGTAAATAAGACAGCCTGTCTTCAAAGAACTCAAAATCTAATGCTCCTTAAATTGGTTTCCTTTTAAGATCTTTGTGAAACAAATGTGGGAATTTATGACACAACTCTGCTTTATCCTTCTCCAGCTAAAATGATAACCATTTTCAAATCTTCTGATTCCCAGTACCAATGCTTCCACTTCTGTAAATCACATCAAATCTTTTAATTTATTGAAGAGATGAGTGTTTTGTCATTTATTTGATTGTTTCACCCACATGTGCCCTGCCCTGTTCTGCGGCAGGGAGGCCTCATGAGAGAGTCCAGGGATGTAAAGTCAAAGCCGAGTCTGGCTCAGGAGAGCTCAGAGCCTTCAGGAAGCGAAGAGGGAGCAGTCAGTCCAGGGAATAGAGGGTTCTGTTGGATCCCGTGGATGGCATGGAGCATGGAGGAGAGGCACAGCCTCCCTAGGGGGTTTGATTTCAGACCTGGGTGCAAGGAGTTGAGAAGGTGTTAAGGGATTGACACAGTTAGGATTAGAAACTAGGGGTTCTTACTATTTCTTTCCATTACTATGGTTTTGGCTTTCAATTTTTGTCGTTATTTTCCTACTTTGCTCATTTCCACCACTCTGTCTCAAATAGTCTCCAGTCTCCTTGAGCCCCTTCATTCATTGCAGACTAATACCATCTCAGGGATTATTCTGGCACCTCCTTATTGAGAAATTAAAGACTACCGGCTATGAAGGTTCTCAGCTTCCCTTCCTTCCTTTCACTCAGTATTAACCCTCATCAACTGCTCCCTCCCTTCTTCCCTCTGCTCTCAGGCTAAAATGCCCCTGTGAGTGCCAAATCCCATCTCTTTCTATCTTCTCAAGGACCTCAATGGAGACTGTTCTTTCTCTGTCTTATATTTCAATCTCCTTTTTTCTACCTCATCTTTTTTTCAATCTATAAACATGTCCAAGTCACTTCTATACTAAAAAAAATAATTGAAATAAAATAAATCTTTTGCTTGTGTACTAGGCCAATGCCAGGACCACTGCTCTGGAATTTCTCGTAAGGCCCAATGATGCCAGAGTGTATAATGGTGATCGGCACTTCCTTTTTTTTTTTTTTTTTTGTGAGGAAGATTGGCCCTGAGCTAACATCCATTGCCAATCTTCCTCTTTTTAGTTGAAGAAGATTGTCCCTGAGCTAACATCTGTGCCAATCTTCTTCTATTTTGTGTGTGAGATGCCGCCACTAAGCATGGCTTAATGACTCCTGGGTAGGTCCACACCAGGAACCGAACCTCCAAACCCCAGGCCACAGAAGCAGAGCATGAGAACTTAACCACTACGCCACCAGGCCAGCCCCAGCGCTTATTTCTTAAATAGAAATAGATTGGATTTCTCTGTCCTGGTTTTCCCCTCCATGTCCCTGTCCTATCCCACAGCACTCCTCTCAGCCTTCACCTGTAAAGACAGTGAATCCAGGTCCTGGGGTCCTCTTGCCTGGCAGATTCTCCACTCTATACCAGGTACTGAGACCGTGGAAGGGGAGATGCATTTACTCACCTGATCTTTTGACTGTATATATGTGTATCTTTGCATTGCTGTTTGCTGGCTGAAGAGAAAGCCTATGGAAAAATAATGTAAGGCTGAGGTCTAGCCTTCGCTGTCTCTCAACATGAGCGTGGACCAGCTTTGATGGACTAGATCAGCTCATCTTCTCTGTCTCCTTCAAGCTGCTTCCATCTCTCCCCTTTCCTTTCACCTTCAAAGGTCTTGAAAGTGTAGTCTACGCTTACCAGGTCTACAACTTCTGTTCACTACTCTAACCAGTACTATCTGCCTTCTCCTTTAACCACTATATTGATAATGTACTTGCTCAGATCATTAAAGCCTTCTAAATTAAAGGGCATTTTTAGTTCTCCTTGCACTTGACTTCTCTGTCTCATTTGGAGCTGTTGACAATTCCACAAGTCATTAAATTCACTCCTTCTCTGGCATCAGTTTATCTTATTTTTCCTACCACATCTCATTCTCCTTTGCTGTCTTCTCTTTTTGTCCTTCCTTCTGAAACACTGGTGTTTCTCAACACTTCGTGTTTGTCCTGATTAACTTCTCACTTTACATTCTTTTTCAGTGGTATCCTCCATAATTTCAACTGCTGATAATTCACAAATCTAAATCTCTAGTCCTGATTTTTTCTATCAGTTTCGTATTTATGACTCTGTATGAGACATACTAATCTAATTGTTCCACAGTGACCATTATGTCTGAATTGTGTTTCCCCAAATTCCTATTTTGGATCCCTAACTCTATGTTTAGAGACAGGGTCTTTAAAGAGGTAATTAAGGCTAATGAGGTCATAAGGGTAGGGCCCTTGTCCAGTAGGACTGGTGTCCTTGTAAGAAGAGGAAGAGGCACCAGGGATGCACACACACAGAGAAAAGACCATGGGAGGACACAGCGCGAAGCTATTGGATCTCACCAGTTATCCAATGTAAAAGACAAAATCAGAGAGCTAGAGTCATCTCTTTTCCTTGCTCCCATGTCTAACAAAGGACAGAAGCTGTAGCACTGTGGTAAAGAGTGCCGTCTCAGAGAAAAACCATCTGTATTTAGATCTTAGCACTGCCACTTGCTAGGTCTATAATAGTGGTGAATTATTTAACCTTCAGGTCTCCTCTGAGAAAATGCTGTTGATAAAAGATCTCATACAGTTGTTAGGAGAACTAAAATTCCTAACAAAGAGTAATCGTTTATTAGTGTTTATTTTTATCATCATCTTCATGGTTAATCATCACATCCTCTCAGTTATACCTTATAACATCTTGGAATCTAGACCACCTTTTTTTTCTATCCCTGCAGCCATTGTCAAGCACTCACTATAACTCACCTTGGCTACGCCCTTTCTCTTTCCATGGAAAGATCTCTTCTTTCTATCTACTGTCTCTCAATCATTCCATTCCCCTCAGTCTTTCTTTGGAAAATATACTAGAATTATCTTGGGGGGAAAAAAATCTAGAAGCATTCTCTTCATTTTCTCCTAATACTCCTCCCACTGGTTATAATGGGGAAAAACAATCCAACTTTCTTAGCACTGTATACAAGATTTTTAAAAATCTCATTCCCACAACAGCCTCTTGCCCACCTACAGACACTGATACAAGGCCATTTCACAGACCAGACTGAGCTCAATTTTGTGAGAATGATTCGTTTCCTCATGCCCCAAACCATCAGTAGGTGTTTACCAACATTCTTCCCCCTTTTATCCATCTGGAAAATGACAACTCATCCTTCAAAATTCAACTCAAATGTCAGTGCTTAGTAAAAGATGTTGGTAAGGCCCTAATGTCCATGATCTTTAATGACTTCTTTCACTCTGTTTTGATCCATCTACATTTAACCTTTTTAAAAAGGAAAAATAAATCTATTTTCAAAGTTGAAGATAATTTATTTGGCCATTTATTTATACTAAAATAAACCTATTTTGACTAGAATTTTGTAGTATTATCTAAGTTTAAGTAGTGTACCTTTAAAAATTTTCCTCTAGCCATTTCTTCATTTGGCTTTTTAAATTCAAGTGTATTTTATAGATAGATCTCTACACTTTTACAAATCCAAAAGTGACTTCACGTAGTTTAAAATAGTTGTATTTGTAGAATGGTTCTGTCCACATAGCTGTTGGCTTTAACAAGCCCTGCAGCCCACACCAGAGGCACACAATGAAGAGGGCACAGACCTTGGAGTCAAACCTTCTGGATTCAAATCCTAGCTTTACTACTTAACAGCTGGGTCACTGCAGGCAAATAATTCAATCTGATGTGCCTCTCTTTCCTCATTAGCAACCTCACAGTGTCAAGATGACTATTAGATTAGTCAACCAATATAGAACTCTTAGAAGAGTGGTTGGTACATAGTAAAAACTCAATAAACATTGGTTACTTAATCAATTTAAAAGCCTTTGCTGCCACCCTTTTGTTGACTCAATTTCTTCCATTTCTGGTTCAGACATCCCCATACACATGTGTACAAGCACACTTGCCTGAAGTGCATGGACAAGTGATGCCCGCCCCTCATATCTCACACACTGAGTGGATGTCAGAGCTCAGGCGTACACTTATATGGGGAAGAGAATCAAAGAAATGAGTTTTTCCTCTCCACACTGTGTCAAATAATAGCACTAATTGAACTTATCCATCTGCTATTTCTGTTCAGTATTGCTATCGCAGAAGTGTATGGCAAAGAGACAGGATTTAAGTGGATACTTTGATCCTTTTTAGGGCTCCTGGCCTTATAAAATGATTAACGTGCGTATAGTTTACATCCTGGAATGCATGTGGTTCATTGAGAAGTAAAATGAAATTGTGGGTCTATTTTTATCAGTATAGGGCAAAGACAGCCTCGACTTGGATTTGATTATAGAAAATCTTAATACTGCATACCTTTTATCAGTTAAGTCATCACCTAAAAGTTTTAGACAAAAGAGTTTTTCATGTTTCTGTCAAAGTGATATACATTTTCCTTTGAAAATGTGAAAGTTTTCTTAAGATAAGGCTTAAAAGTAATTACTGGTGAAACAGAAATGATTCTCCTTGAGCCTTAAGAATTATGTGTGCTGTCTTCAATAGCCCTCCCATTAATGATTCTAACATTGTTAATTTTTTATGTTCTAATCGTGTTCAGTTATGGCCTTAACTTTGACTCTAGTGAAATATATCCCTACAAAATATCTTTCTACGTTCATAAATTGAAATTCATAGTAGAAAATGATTTCAATTATCCAAGGTTGTGCTGATCTTTCTCCTTGAGTATGCTTTGTATTTTCTAATGTATCCTATTATATTTCTTCAAAAAATGTAGTATTATCCTAAATGTTTTCAAATTAATGCTGTTTCCACCTGCTAATCTATTAGTGGTATCTGTGCATATTCTTTATTACTTGTTATTCAACTTAAATCCTCTGGATTAAGGCAAGATTCAACTTATTATAAAGGCAATATCTTTCCATATTCTGAAAGGGATTTAAGGCGACTTAAAAATGAATATGCTAAAAGAGGTTATTGCTGCTGTTGTTACTGACTTTTCATAAAGTGAAGTGAGTGACGGTGGCTAAGTTCTTATCTATAGTTTTACTGTAAAAGTAGTATTATGGTCCAATTGGATATGTCTAGAGGTTCCAGGGTAAAATGGTTCAAATTCTCAACTAGGCGTATTTGTTAAGAGTGGTCCGTCTACAAAGTTATGTATAAATAGCATAAATCTGAAAGTACTTCTTTCTCCCATCAGAAATCTAAATAATTACTGGACATTAATTAGTGTTATGCAAATCTACTTCAGTATAATTCTAAAAATTGAATTTAGTTCATTGGAAAATAATGGTATAGTTTCCTGTCACAGAGCAAAACAAATGGCTTAATGAATCCTTCACTACTCACCCAATGACTTTTGACGATTACACCTGTAATAATGATTGTCCAAAGATGTCTATATCCTAATCCTGAGAACCTGGGAGTAAGTTATGTTACAAGGCAAAGGAAAATTAAGGTTTCAGATAGATTAAAGTTGCTAATCAGCTGACCTTAAATTAGAGAGAGTAGCCTGGGTTATCCAAGTGGGCCCAATATAATCAGAGGGGTCCTTAACAGGGGAAGAGGAGACGGAAGAAAGCCAGAAAGATGGCAGCATGAATAGAACTCCCGACTGTTGCTTAGCTTTGAGATGAAGGAATTGGGTCATGAGCAAGGATTGTGGATGGCTTCTAGAATCTGGTAAAGGCAAGTGAAAGGATTCTCCTCTAGAGCCTCCAGAAGGAATGGAGCCCTTCCTGACACCTTGCTTTTAGCCCAGTGAGATCCCTCTGGACTTCTGACCTCCAGAACTGCAAGGTCATACATTTCTGCTGTTTTAAGCCTCTAAATTATCAGTAATTTGCTACAGCACCAATGGAAAAGGAATATGCTATCCAAACTTACCTCACCACCATCTTTAGCATTTGACAGTAAGTTATTTTTATTTTTACCACAAGGAATTCTAACAACTTGATTTTACTTTCCACAAAATTTCACATCTCTGCCTTGATGTCCTTGGTGTGTTGATCTGGGCCAAATCCAAACTACTCAAAAGGTGATTTTTCCATCTGAAGTGCTCGTCCCTTGGGCAAGTAGCACTTGGATTCACAATTTTGAAAATTAGCTACCCCATATTGAAGCAATCCAATTCAGAAGCAAAACCTAATTACTTAATTACCCTAGGGAACCTTCAGAATCCAATGCACAGGAGCAGTTACATTTATTTTCAGAAAATAGTCTCCCCTTCTCTTCGAGTTGCTACTGTTCAACTACACACAATTTGATTTTTTATTTCATATTTTATGAAAACATACTTAAAATGTATTTAAAAATAAAGATGATATTTAATAGGAAATTCCATAATTTACTTGTATTAAAATTAAATGGTATTCTACTTAGGCACTTTGTAAAATCTGATAGCATATTTATTATTCTTTTATGTGCAAACTTCCAAATAAACTTTTAATTATCGCATTTAAAGCACTATCTTAATTCACTGGACACGTGATGAAAATGTATGACTTCGCCCTAAAACCTGTGTATTTTCATTTGGACAATACTTCATATTTACAAAACAAGTTTTTTGTTTTTTAAGCCCAGAATTTATGTCTAGGTGGATAAATTTTGTTTTTGTGTTCTGCTGACTATAGGCAATATTCCTATTACAAAAAGAGAGCACTAAACTCATACCAAAATTTCAAGTTATAGATGTAAAATCATCGTTATCTCGTGTTTTAAAATTGCAAATTACTCAAAATACATTCCTCTTCTTGAATTATGCTGGGTTACAAAAGGGCAATAATCAATAATGAAGCTCATTATGTGTAATACCTCTAACTACCCTCATGCTAACATTGATGGTATGGTTTAACCAAGGCATATTAAGAAAATTTGTTAACAAGACCTTGTTATCCTAATTTTTGCTGTGGAGTTTTATTAGAGAATCACATTACTCATCTGAACTGCCATCACAACAGCATTATCCCTAGGGTATTTTGTTTTCATATGAAGGTTAATTTAAAATGATTATCATAAGTACTACAGATGTTGCTATGGGGATAAGAACAGCACATCTTCTATGATGGACATCATATGATTGCTGTTACAGTCCTGGTAAGATTGGATTATTTGTTTTAACGTCATGCAAAGCAAGTCACAAGATAGAGATCAGTATCTTTTTAATAGCATTCCATATTCCTAAATCAATCACCTTTTCACTTCTCTAGAATGGCTAGTATATAAAAATTACTACTTTATTATTGGCCTAAGTAAATTTATCATGTTGTGTTTGGATGTTCAGAATATTCCTTTTAATTGCTATTGATTCTTTTATCTCTCAGGAGGAGAGAAACAATAGTTAAAGGAAGAGTATTTATTCACATTCAATTCATTCAACAAACATTCATTGAGATCTTACTATGGGTCTGGCATTTTCTATACGCTGACAACAAAATGAAATTTTGTAGTCAATATTTATTCTGGGTTTTTTTCTAATTGAATCTGGACACATATGGCTTCCAGCCCTGTAAATAAAGAAGAATGTGAGAGAGGACTGAGAGGCAGAGATTATGAGGTAGAATACAGAAGCAGGTTGTGCCCTGTTTGAGAGTTGGTAAGAGAGCACCACCAAATAGTAGAGATGACAAATGAGAATCCCAGATGTCTGTCAGTGGCAGTGGTAAAGAGCTGGCATTCAAAAGAAGAGAATGAGGAAGAAATATTGAAATATTGAGAAATAAATATGGAAAGAAAAATATTTCGTCATCCATCACTTTTCTTTTAAAGATTTTATATTTTACTTTTTCTCTCCAAGCCCCCTGGTACATAGTTGTATATTCTTCGTTGTGGGTCCTTCTAGTTGTGGCATGTGGGATGCTGCCTCAGCATGGTTTGATGAGCAGTGCCATGTCCGTGCCCAGGATTCGAACCAACGAAACACTGGGCCACCTGCAGCGGAGCGTGTGAACTTAACCACTCGGCCATGGGGCCAGCCCCATCATCCATGATTTTTATTGCTAGGAACTGCAGGGAGGTTTTGTAAAATTGAGTGGAAAAGTCAAGGAGAAAGCAATAAAGTTGAAGAGTAAGATGGGACAGGTAGCAGTTATTTCTCACTCTAGCCAGGATTTTGTTGTCTGTGTGCACTGAGAAATTGCAGGTGGGAGGTAGGGAGGATAACAATGACAAAGGAAAGTGTTTAAATAAGAGCATTCAATTGCCAGAAAATATGATCACAGAAGCAATACCCACTCCCTATGAATCAAAGTGTAGATTTGGGGGACAAATCCACAGTTTGTGCAATTCTCAATTTTGTAATTCATAAAAGGACAGCAGTATAAGACGGTATATAATTATCAAGAAAATAGTAGAGCAACGTAAGAGTCAATTTGTAAAAACTTCTCTGAACAAGTTTCACAGACGTTTGTGATGCTGCTGATCACTAACACATCAAGACGTTTCTTAGAAAACTTTGTAGTTTTCAATCTCACAATATTATTGGAGGTTGGGGTGCAAGAGGAGTATTAAAAAAGTAAAAACTTGACATTTAAAATAGGATATTTAATAACCCCAATTATCTATAAAATGTCATTTCTCACTGTAAGTTTTTAAAAATTTTCATGAAATGCAAATTTACTCCAACTCAAGTTTCATATGAGCAAATTGACTGAGTTCTTGAACCCTTCTCCCCCAAAGCCTTTAAGCAGGATCCCCATCATTTCCTGTAATCTTGGTCCCAAAGAGCAGATCTCAGCATCTATGGTATAAAATTTTACTATCTCTGGATGTAATTATTAGAAATGCATTGCAATCCCATATGTTCTACAGAGATTTTTCCTGAGACAATGCCCAGTGTAACAGCAGGGAGGAAGCCATCAACTCTCCTCTGAGAAGACTCTGTTTGTTCCTAGAATTTTTAAATTAAATTACTTAGTGATTGTAATCAAGTTGATATTTTAATGTAACAAGTAGAGCAGGAAATACCCTTGTACCTCAGACCATCCCATCAATATACACTTTCCTCTAGCTTATCCTGTTTCCTTTGCATCAACTTGATAAGTGGCCATCAGTAATGTACTGAAGCATCTTTAGTGTAGCAGATTCACTTCCTCCAGCGCAGCCTATTTTGTTTTCAAACAGATTCATTTAATAGAAAATTCTTCTTTAGGTTCAATTGCCATTTGCCTTCTTAAAACTTTTCCCTATTGGTCCTAGATGTGGTCTTTGCATCTATCCATCTGGCAATTATCAAATATTTGAAAACACTCACCAAGTCTCGCCATCACTTCAAGCTCCATATGTGTAAAAGTAAACTCATATTACCCTAAAGGTGATTCTCCCTTCCTTCTTTCTTTCTATGGTTTTAGACTGTTCCCTGACATCAAGCAGCTGACAATCTGATTGGGTTTTTAAAATGGCAAATATAAATAAGATAATGAACATATGACTGTAATGGTAAAGTACTTGATGTAGCCTCCCTGGATTGTTTTCCTGTCACTTTTCATCGTATTTTTGCTTTACTTTCTTTGTGTCTCACAATGCTTCTTCACTCTAGTGGTTGATGAATGTTTATCATCTGTTTCCTTTACAGAATGACCACTGCTGTGTGTCTTCAAATGCTTGCTCCCTCTCATGTGCCACAGGTTTAATGCATACAGTCTTTCAATAATTCTTCCACAGCACACAGGAGTGGATGGGGGGGCTTAAATTATAGCAATAACAAATTTTTGTGATACTATCTTCTAAATATTTCCAATTGGCATGGAATGAATAAAGTGATTGATGAAAGAACAATCCAGAGTTAAGTGTATTAGCTAGAATTCACTTGGTAACAACATTTATTCTGACCTTTAAATGAATACTACTACAGACCTGGGATGATTTACGTAGGGGGTTACCAGTTTAGAGGAAGTAGCCAAAAACTTTCAGGGATTCTGAATTTGAGTTTCAACATTTTCTTTTTCATATAATTAATTCACAACTAATTATTGAACAACTCATTTGTGCTTCATGTTATGGTAGAGAGTCAAAAACGAATAAAACTCTCACAAACTTAACAGTCAACTGAGGGGAGGAAAAACCCACTTGGGCAAGTAATTATAACGCAGTATGGTAACTATCATATTAATAAACTCTACTGTGAACCCATGTGGAATACATAACCCATATTTGAGTGGATCCCAGAGGACGTAATATCCCAATTTAAACTGAAGAGTGAGACAGAGCATGAATTTTCAAGGTACTGAAAGTAGTTCTATTTGGTTCTATCTGGTTAGTTCTATTACTAAGAGTTTTAATAAAGGGAATATGAGAGATTAGTCTGGAACAGATCGTGATGGGTCTTATAAAACATTAAATAACTTCGGAATTTAAGAGCAATAGGAAGACATTGAAGGATGTCAATAAGAAAAGACTTGGTTTCAGGAAGATTCTGAATGCTCTGAGTAGCAGATTTGGTGGACGGTTGGGTAAGCAAGTGGTGGAGTAGAATGCTGATGAGTTCATTAGGGAAGATTGGATGGGAAAATGTGCAGGACATAATTACAACTCAAGGTCTTGAGAGACAACCTGGATAAAGATATAAATTTGAGTCACTAACATATAAATATAAATGAAAGTGTGTTTCCAATCTTTCAGGAATTGCAATTAGAATAAGAAGAGAGTCAAAAACAGAGCATTGAGGAGCAGCGAGAGTCTATGGATGGGCCTAGGAAGAGGCACCTCTGGGGGATCCCAAATGGAGCGGCCAGCATGGCAGGATAAAACCCAACAATGTGGAACATGGAAGCCAAGGGCAGGAAACTGTCAAGGAGAGAGGAGACCACAGTCTCTCAGGCTCCCCAGATTGTAATCAGAGTGTAAAAAGGACAATGATTTAATGACAAAAAGGTCATTGTGAGCTTGAAGTTTCAAGGGGGTGTTGGGGTCAGCAGATATCTCTGAAAAGAGAGGAGCCATTGGATATTAAACTCTACTTTACTAATTAGCTGTTTGATGTTGGCCAGGACTCTGAAAACTTCACGTCTATGAGCTTCAGCAAATTAGTCTGTAGATTTCTTTCCTTAAGAACTTTCTGCCTCAGTGTAAATGTGCAGGTATTTAAGTTTTTAATGATAGATTACATGGAGGTGATTGTATTAAACCTTACTGAACTTTTTGAACATCTTAAAAGTTGCTTTTTTCTATTCATCTAAGTAATGAAATTCTATATCAGACTGGCGATATTAAAATGTTTTATAATCATCATCATTATCATGGGTGTGGGAAACTGCCCCTGGGGTACAATGGGACAGTTGGGCCTTCTTAGTGCAAGAATGGGGCATATTTAGCAAAGTTTGAAATATGCATACCAGGAGACCTAGAAATTTTACGATAAGGAATTTAACTTATAGAAAAGCACGGACACACACATTTTATCTTAGCATGGTTTGCAATCACACACAAAAAATAAAATTAGCCTACATATCTATTCAGAGGGGCTAGCTAAATAATTATTGGTGAAGCCATACAATGAAACACTTTATAATTTGTTTAAAAGAATGAGCAAATTTATAGACATAATATGGAGAAATGTTTGAGAAAAAGGAAATTTTTTTGAAAAGGGTGAAGAGCATGAATAGCTTTTTCCCACTTAAGAAAAATATTGTTTACATGTATATCAGCAAATGTCAGGAAGGAAACTGTTAAGAGTAATCTCCAGGAGTAGATATGAGTTACACGGGGGGCTTTTAATTTTCTTTTGGGGGTTCTTTCTGCTGTTTGCCCCTTTTTTGACATAAGTATATATACTTTTTGCAATAACAAAAATAAAGATAGAAACAAAAGTTATGTGTCTCGTAAATATATTCTTTTATTGCAACACTCTAATTCCCTGCCTCTTGCTCTCTGTGTCCCACTTTGGTGCCCTATATTGCAGTTGTGTGTCTAAAGGCAAACAGCACTGTGTAAACTACTTATATTCTGCCTCCTTATCTTCCTCTACTTTATAGCATGCCCCACTTTCCTTAAGCTCCATCATCCAGTCTTCACCTGAAATAAGATTGACAACTGTGTAAGGAAACTTCTTTTATATACTGATAGGCTTTGAGTATTTAATTGATTTAATTTTATTTAAAAATGAGCAGGACTTTGATTTTATGCACGTCTTTATATCAAAAGGCACATTTCTAAGCCTCTGCTCTGAATGGTTTAGCTGCTTCCGTGAGTTACAATTCTATAGTGGGGAATCAGGGTGAAATCGCATTACTGGAAAAGGCATGTGTCTGGCAGGTTCCCAAGGCATGAGTATTTATGGTATGATGAACTGTGAATTTGATGTTGATGCTTGCACACAACAAGCAGGTGGTTCAAATCTAATTTTGTCACCAACAAAAATGAACTATATTTAAAAGCATAAAATGTTTGTTTTATAGAAAATCTTTTTCCAAGATGAACAATAAATAAATCAAGGTCAGTACTACTAAATTTTCTGTGAAACAGAGTAAAGTTAATTGAAATGATATGAACTACCTAGTCTATTTCAAGAGCTGTGCAAACAATTTGAAGGAAAGGAAAGCAGGATAGGATTACGAATGCCTGTAACTGTTCCAGAGCAATTTTTAATAATGATATATCAAGAGATCATATGAGTTTTATAAAGCAAGGACATGGAAAAAACTTACGGAGAGGTACCCAAAAACAAGTTACCCCTCCTCCCCAACAAAAAAAGGTCCCTCTTATCTTTGGCTGTAAATGGCCAAAAACAAGAACGTAGTATATGAAGTATGCTTAATCTCAATTGGAATAAAATCTCGAGGGCTTTGTGGAGGGGTAACTTATAAAAAGATTAAAATTCATTAAGATGGCTCAGTAAATTTTCATTACTTAAATTAAAAAATGGAGTTTATATTGACCATTTTTTTACACCTATGATACTATTAATTTTCTAAAAGTAATTACCATTATCAGTTTGATCAAGGCAACCAGTAATTTAAGAGTTTCTTAAGAGAAGGGTAGATTAACACCCTGAGAGAGAACTCCATGGGTTGTAGCCCTCAGGAGACATTAGTATCTCCTATTAAGAATTCTTGCCACTGTAATTAGTAGCACATTTTCAGCTATACGTATCAAAGAAGAAATTCATCTTCCCTTTGTTTTTTGAGAAGGAAGAAATTGGAGGGCGGGTCAATATGTAACCTTGCAACTCTTAACCTTCAGAAAGGCAAGAAGGTTATTTATTTTTCTCAGTTGAGAGTAATAAAAACAATAAAACTAGTAAGTTGCTCTGTATAAAAAGGGTTGGAAGAGGTGTTCTTATGGTTAAATTTGAAGGTAAGAAAGCCGAAACATACGTTAGTGATTCAGTACACTAAAATCAGTGAATTTACCTGCATTGTGACAATCAATACACATACATATTATAAGTGTCAGTAAAGAGAATGGGTGCTGTTTAATTTGGGGTTTAGTTTTTAAGTATTTCTAACTGACTTGTGAATGTAGTCATTTCAATGACTGATATCATATACCATGTAACTAAAAAATGGGCTCATTTTTTCAAAAGCTTTAGTTATCTCAGAAAAAAATAATGCAGCCAGCAGCTTTGGTATATGTGAAATATGCATGCGTGTTATAGATCTATATTGTGATGGAGTGTGTACTAATTCACATTTTTTTATTATTACATATAATTCTTATTTTCATCAGGTAAATCATGAATAGGTAAATAAATAAATTGTACAACAGCCTGACCTATGCCCCCGTCACCCTTCCAAGTAGAAACCATTTTTTCACCGTTTCCATTTTTGTTCTTCTCGTAGTCACCCCCATAATTCTAAACTATAGCCTATGTTTTTATTATTCAATATATTGCCTTTAGATTTGTTTATTTCTTATATTAAAAGATGAGCATTTAGCTTACTTACACTTCCACCATCCATTTGTTACCCAGTTTTACACAGTTGTGTCAATACTTTTAGTCCTTCCACTGATGATTAAATAGCTTTAAACAATAAAACAAAGACCCTACATTTTTTTCTTCTCAGTTTTTAACTGTGCGTCTGAAACTGCACGCTATGTAGGATAGCACTATTAGCATCTATCATTCCATCTATGTCACAAAATGTTCTCCCTCACTTTCCACGTTTTGTAGTGAACTCTTATTTTTATATTGTCAAGGTTGATAATGTCTTATAGTCTATAGTACTCATAATTAAGCTTGCAGTGATTGACTTAAAGGTTGAATCTAAAAATTAGAACCTATCAAAAAGGCTTTAGAGAGTTACAATCATTTAAATAGTGCCTCTGCAGAGCAAATTAGTGTGCTAAGATTTTGCTTCCTTCTCTATGGTCTTAATATCATGATCTCTGTACCACTCAAAGGACCCTAACATAAAGGTCAAATGGATTCTTTGTCTTATATACCATCACTTGCTTAAATCATACCTCAGTCGGTATAGTTTCTACCTGAAATGGTGTTTTCCTGGGATGCTTTTGATTTTTAAGTTTGTAATTGGTACCATTTTTCTTATTTTAAGAAGAAACATATTTCCCCTTTTGCTTCTAAGCAGATATCTTCTGAGTGAAACTAGCACATAGAATCCCTTTGATTCTCTTTTTGACTTCTTATTCTAATTTGGACTGATAGTATTTTAGACTGACTGCTCTGTCCTCCTTCTGTCATCCTGAAGTTTCTTTTTAAAGACTTCCTGGTGAGTTCTACCGTTTATTATATCCCATGCCTTCCTCGTTCTTGGTGTTCGGATTTATTTGCTGGAATTTATTTTTTTAATCTACTAGTTTACTTTGGTTAAATATACCAATTGAGCTTCAAAGCTTCAAAATAGTTGGTGCACTGGTAATGGGAAGGTAGCTACCCGTTTAGACTAATTCCTGTCAGAGTTGATAACAATTGCCGCAGAACCACCAAAAATATGAAGGAACATGTCCTCTTTTGCTGTTTAGGATAATATATTCAAGGTAAACCCAGCTAAGAAGAGCAACTTTCTCTATTGTCATAGTTGTATTTTATGAAATTCGCATTCCCACGTGAACTGGAAATGATAAATTGGTTAATAGCTTCCCTAGGGTTTTACTTCTCTTCTGACACTTCTCAATGATTTCATCATAGTTTAGGAATAACGGAACATAATTTATTTCAAGAAGCGTGAAAATCTTCAAGTATTATTCAGGGAGTTTCAAAGTCACTTAAGTTAGAAGAAAAAAACATTTTTTGCCTGTGTTGTGAGGAAGAAAATGTCATCAAAAAGTTATAAGCTGCTTCAAGCTATGGCAATACCCATTTTGAAATGTTTTATGATGTTAAAATAGCGCACTGAACCATTAGGATACCAGGGGCTTTTTGCAAAGAATTCCTTTCAAGTAACATACGTCTTTTTCCCTCTTCTGAATAACTCACATTTTGTACAAAACAACAAAAATTACATTTATTATTCTGAATTTACTCCTTTAATTCTCCTCCAAAAAACTACTTTTTAAAAAATCTAGTGAAAAATGGATTGCATCTCCCTCAATGATATTAGGGCCGATGTAGCCAAGCCTCTTCTCTTTAGAGCAGCAATGCTTGCCAATGGTAGTAAGGCATATTACAACACTTTTGAAACATTGACTAATCATGAATATTACAGAGACATAGCCATACTGATTAGTAGAATAAATCTTTGAAACAAACTTAACTTCTGTGAACATTCCCGTCAAGGTGTCAAGAGTCTGCTTCAACCTTGGAAAGATGGACTCAGCTCAACAAATATTTATTATGGTATTGAGTATCTTTGATACCCCAGACTCTGGACTATCAGCAAAAGTTATAAAGTGGACAAAGCAAGGTCCATATTCTTAAAGACCACAAATCCAAGGTAGCAGCCTCAATCTTTACTTTTAAACAAAGCGCAGGAAACAGATGATGATTACATGCAGGGCACACCCAGATACATACTGCATTTCAAGCTCTTCCCCTCTTTCCACTTGTTTTAACAATGCAAGGCTGGGGATATAAGGCCACCAGAAAGTTTTGTTTGACTTTGCTGCATGGTGTACTTTTTTATATGTCAATGAGTGATAGTCACATGGTGATTAAGGATAGCAACACATCTATGAATCTTTCCCTTTTTCCTTTTTTTTTTTTTTTACAAATCATTTACAAACTTTTAAAAATCCATAGCATTTGGTTGTTACCGAGTGTTTACTTCATGTTCTGCTCTCCCCAACTTTTTGGCTGGAGGCTGGTAAGGGCAGAATGAGCGATGTAATAATTTCTGCTATTTTAGGCCCACGGATACAGGGCACAAGAGCATCTGTGGTTCCTGAGATTTCCTTCTATGAAATGTAAACCAGTAGAATGAATGATATAACATGCATAAGCAACTATGAATTTATTATCTACATTGATCTGACCATTTTTTATACAGCACTTTTTATATACAATTTTTAAGCTTTATTGTGTCTTCATTCTATTGCTGTGGCACGACCCTTCCCCAACTTTTCTCCAAATTTTTTCCCAAAATCACACTTGAGCTTGCCTCTAATTACTGTTCATTTCAATTTTTTCTCGTTGTAATGCTATGCCCATGAGGGGTGTCCTCCGTGAAAGGGCACCCGGGAATGGACTGTGTGCAGTTATCCAAGGCCTTAATTCTACATTTTTAAAGTCCTTAGATGAATGCAATGCAGTCATTGGATTGGATAGCTTTCTCTCTTTTTGACCTTTTCTCTCCTATACAAGACCTATATAATCTCTCTTGAAATTATTAACTTGGTTTCTCTTTTGTTTTTCCCCAAGCTAAAATGGATGTCTTTCCCTCTTCTAAAACAATACATTCTTTTCTGAATTTCCCATGTAATCAATATTGTTCATCCAATAAACAAATACCAATTGATCATAATGCACAACTGTCTTGCAACACATGATCTGAATTACTACTTCTGGACAAAAGATAATTTATTTTCAGTAAGTAGCAGTTGTCAGAATATTCCTAATATTGAACCCAAATCCATCTGCATCAGACCTCATTCTGCTATCTCAAGTGATACACATTTACATGATAAGCTTTCACGTATAATTTGAAAAAGAGCTATCATGGATTCTCTTAATTACACTTCTAAATGCCACAAATGCTGGTTTTAAGGCACTGTCATCATTCTACCACTTTCTTAGAACACACTCCAATTCAACAATGTCCATTAATTTTAGTTCTAAAGGAGATTCTCTAGTTGCATCTAGTAGGGAGCTTAAAGGAGCTATAGATTCTTTCTTTGTGAATATTGTACATTTATAGGTTTTTGAGTCAGATGAACATAAGCACAAATCCCAGTTCTGATAGTAACTAGCTATGTGATCTTGGTTGACTCAAGTCATCTCCTTGAGCCTCAATTTATCCTTTTGGAGAAATGGGTACTATTATCACTATTATCTACCTCCTAGCTCATTATGAGGATTAAATGAGATGTAACCAGCTCAGCACAGTGCCTTTGTGACAAAAAGTGAGCACCCAATAATGATAGCTGTTGTTATTGTGTTATTATTGCCTATTATTATTATTATCATTACTCTGGCTACCACTCTGGTTACATTTGCTTTCAGAAAAAAAAAAACTCACATCATTGATTCCCTGTAAACTTAGAGTCAAAAAATCCTTCCATTTTTTTTCTCCTGCGTATGTTGCTGCTTCATTGTAAGGCTTCTCTTTAAATGACTGTAAAAGTCCCTGCCATTGCAGTCAATATATTAGCATACAGTTCTAAAAATCTATCAAACTACTTTCTAGCACATGAACCAAACCAATTGATTGACTGACCCTATTTCTAATTAGCCTTTTTGATATTATTTTATCCTTCCTCTATTTTCTTAAACCAAATATTGTTCACTCCTTCCAAGACATGTCTGAATGAAAACTGGGGAGGGAGGGAGATATCGTATATAACAAAAGATTGGTTCAATCCTAAAGGGTGTTGAAATGAATTCAATCCATGGGAGTTGAAAAGAAGCTGAGGGGTGAAAGCAATCAAACTTTCTGCTTTCCTTAGAAACATAGAATTAGAGAACATTGACAATGTAGATAATATTTTCCTTTAAACTGTTATCACCTCAAGCTTATAACTTAGGAAATATCTCATATCAATAATCATGAAACAAACACCTTTCCTTTCTGCCTTAATAGGATTAACCTAAACTGAAAATGTTGCTGCTTTATTATCATCATCATAAATAACTCTTCATTGTTAAATACCTATTATATGCAAAACTAGGTGTCTTAAAAGATGTGAGTTATAATCTCTGAGGCGTTGGAGTCAAAACACATCTAAAGACACAATAAGGCAGCATTTGTGTGCCAAGCAAGTGGTAGAGACAGGATGTACTTCAACTCAGAGGATGAAAACATTCTGGTGTGGCTGAGATAAGGCAAGTATTCAGAAAGTAAGCGAGAATGTGATTTACATTCAAAATTTCCTGCCTCCTCTTTGACTCTTATTTTTTATTACCCTTTGATACAGTCCGCTCTTATCCAAATAAGGCAAATGTTCTTACATCCCCTCTCGAAATAACTTGTCTTCCCTCCATGCTCTTTATCCACCTGAAGATCTGCACCTTTCTATTCTCACTTCCCTCCATTTTCCACACCTTCTCCATAACTTAGGACAACACACATCCCTGTCAGGAAACTGCTCATATAACAATCTGCTGGCATCTTCCTCTCATATATCTCAGTGAGCTGGCAACATCTGTGCCTGTCATTTACATCTATTAGAGTATAGGTGTCTTGAGATTTAATGACATGCTTTATTTATCTCTTGAGTCCTACATCTAATTGACTATCTGGGACATCTAGTACAGAACAAAGCCTGACACGTCACGTCGTAGGGGAACCAGACAGGGATATTTCCAATCCCAGATTCACCCATTTTTAGCTTTTGCTTGGATGAGATATTTAACTTCTCTGAGGCTTAGTTTCCCCATCTATAAAATGAGCATAACTTTATCTTCATTGTAGAATTCTTAGTAAAATTGAAAATAATAGATGTAAAATACTTGCTACAATGCAGTCTTATAGCAGATACTCAATAATTGATAACCATTGATATTATGATTAGAATGAATGGGTGCACTCCTTAATTTGAGTCATAAATGTTTTAGGATTACTTTATGTCCTTTAGCTTCCTGCTGATGCATCTTATAAGGCATGCATACCTTTTATCTTTGCATTCTCCTCATTGTGTCTGTTACCCAGATCACATAGTGTGGACTATCTCTCTGGTCAGATCCCTTCTCTAGTTTCCGCTGACCCTTTCTATTCAACTGTTCTTATTCTTTTCTCACAGACCAACAATTGGAAACTAAAAGTCATCATCTTCAACTTAAGCAAGTCTGAGTAAGCAGATTTCTTTTGTTCTGTGGACTATAACTTTCACTATCCATGTTCTTCAGTAGATCATGCCTGAAATAATATTGCTGTCATGTTTTCCTTTATTCTCTGTATTAAGAATAAGGTCTTTGACTAAAATGTCATCTTCTAATTCCACCTATATTCTACCTCTGTGATGAAATACATATTTTCAATGAAAATCCTCAATTCAATGAATATGTGTTATTAATGGAGGACCTGATTACCACTATGACAGTTTTTGTCTACATTCTCCTTGTCTATTCCTCCCTGCCTTCAACTATTTGTTTACTTTTCTGCTCAGATTTGAATCAATGGTTCTTTGGGTAGACGATAATCAGGGAAGGAGCAAGGAAAAACATGGCATGATCTCTAAAAGTTTGCCTACTCTTGTTCTACCTGAAGGATCTTGTATTAAGGTGTGCTGAATGCTTTGGAAAATTTGGAGAAGATGCAAATAGTCAATTAATAAGTTGTCCTATTTCTCTGTTATGAAATAAAATGTGTATTTAAGCTCTGTCATCAGACTCCCTGCCAATCACTTCTTTTATGAGTGAGATTTTCCTCACTAGTTTTTATTAATAGTGCTGCTGACTATATCAGTGGATTTTATGGAGGCAGTAACTGTGATAATTTTGAGAGCACTAACCTGCCATACCTTCTCTGTGTTCAGTAACTCAAAACATGTTTGATTGCTACTTGTTCAGAATGTTTAAAATGCTTCTCTCATTTCTTTCATGAGGACCAAGTTGGCTTTTTATTATCATTATTATTATTCTCCATTACTGAAAAATGTCTGTTGAATGTAGATTGTGTTCCTGGTGAGCTGATTTTGATATGGGGAAGTAATTAGTTTGAATGCCCAGATCTTCATTTTTTGCTTCTTAGCTGTGAATTGTTTGTTGGATGTTGATGATGTTAGTGGTTTGTGATGTGCCTGGTATCAATTACCTTAGGATGCAAATATATTGACTGTATATCAGATTAAATGTTTAAACACAGCTGGTGTATCCTGAAGAGAAAGTATTATCCATTTTCCACATGACATAATATGTTATCATAATGGGAAGGTAAATGCTCAGTGTCCACAATATTAATTACTGTATGTTAAGCAATGATTTTTAAACTTAAGTTTTCTCAACAATGATATATATAAAAGATTTTGAACTCCAAGTTACAAACAAAGAGTTCTCTGTTTTAAAAAGTTTTCAAAGTGTAAATATGATCTAAAAGCATGTTATCAATATTATGCTATTCTTATATTTATAAATTCCCACATTTTCTACCTAGAAAATTTTTTTATTTTATATGGAAAAAGAATATCTTAATTGCTTTTCAGAGCTGAAGAAAAGTCATATATACTAGAAAATGAACACTGTCTTATTTGCTAAGTGCAATTGGGCCCCATTTATGCATATTTGATGACAGTAATTGACCACCCCTCTCTTAGCCTGCAATGACCCTTAGCAACATGAAATAATTCTAACAAGGAAGACAACCACAGGTCCATCAAGAATTTTGCCCTCATATTTTTATTCAAATTGTGTTTATGTGACCCACACGTCAGTCAGTTAAAGAGCAAGAAGTTAATGGCTCAGCTTTTGAACGCATGTTAATCTTTTCGGACTCTATGATACCATGACCTTTTTGAGTATACCAAAATGGAAGCTTCTTGGCCTGGAACTATTATCTCATCTCCCAAGCACACAGGGGTGGGAACATACCAGATTTAGGTTTCCTAGTTCACATTTCTTTAGCAGGAGTTGTCATTTTTGCTATGAACTCTAAGGAGACCAAATAAACAATAAATTACAGAACAGTGAAAAATACAGAAAATTGATAACCTCTATTTATCTTCACAATACAATTGTACCTATTTGACAGATCTTTGTTCTCGTTATTTTCAAATGATACAATATTAGCAGTGTAGTATTTTCTCTTTTTCTCAGAGACTTCATATTTGCTTTACAGTTTCTTTTATATTTGCTCAGTAATAGGGGTCACATATATAGGGTGATCATATTCTTTATTGTCTGAATTGGGGGATTTTGAGAATGAAAGCGGAGTGAGGCTACTAAAAATTGTCAGGACGATGGTATAGATCATGACTATCCCAGACAAGCTGCATTGTTTGTATTAATCAGCAGTCTGAAGCCAAAGTGATCTTAGAATTATCCAGATGGGTAAAGGTTCTCCATTCTACAACACTACTGATTCACCCTCTTTACTCTTATAGGATTTGAATGACTTAAGGTGTCTGAGAGTGGTACAGAGAAAATTTTATATTGATTTCTGATATATTACATGTTCAGCTCAAGTAATTTGATATATTTATGAAATAAATTGCTTTTCCATTCTTTAGGATCACAACATAACCTCAATAGAAGTAGTATATTAACGTATGAAAATACGTAATACTAACTCAAAAATAAGATATATGTGTAGTCATTACCATACAATAGCCATAGAATCCTGAAAATTCTCATAAATATTTATCTACAGTGAAGATAGTAGCTCTAACATTCTATGACTTTTGGATTCCAGTTTCATGGCATCAAATTTACTAAAAGTATCTATAGTACTTATCTGCAATGTAATTAGAGCACAAAATTTTCCCATTCCTCCCCCTGCTGGAATTTATAAACAAAAGGAAACTTGTGGATTTACACTTAAAATGTTCATGTGTTGGAAGTTAAAAGGCTCCATCTCCTAATACCATCACATTGGGTGTTAGGATCTTAACATATGAATTTGGAGAGGATGCAAGCATTCAGTCCATAGCACTCATCTCAATGAAAAAAAGAAGTTGTTATTTTTGTTGTTGTTTGTTCCTGGTAAATAAATAATGTCTTTGATTGGCCACATACTGGTGACCCATATTTAGGTGTCCCCCAGGGTCTCACCAAGTTGGTAGTCAAATACTGTGGTGTAGGACAGTTAATTACAATCTCAGATCATCCAGTAAAATGACTGTGTCAACTTCCATGGTAGACACATCACTGTTGGCCTATATCTATCACCTGCTCCTACGCTATCACCCACTGAGTGAGGAAATCTGATTGCCATCTACACGGATCACTGAGTTCTCTGTCACTGTGAGCAGACACTTGGGGAGAAACCAAAGTTCCAAAGTTTCTTCTCAAGAACATCTAGGTTCCTTTGTCCACCAAGTTTCTACTGAAATACAGAAATGGCAGTAAATTTCTTGTACCAAGGGTCCTGAGGTCTGAACCTTGTCCTTTAAGTATGGATTCTTGTTAAGACTGGACCAAGAGAACTTTGAGACTAGTGGACCCAGACGGTTGGCTACCTGGGGACTTTCCAGAGGAATGAAGCAAAAGATCTGACATGCTACAGGTTGTCTTCCTAATCACGTGCGCAGGGAGGGCCTATTATGTGCTCAACACATAAGTTTATTAAACAGGGAATTCCTAAAATTAGAATCACGGGGGCTGTCATGAAAGGACAGGCAGAAGAGCAGCATGAAGCGCAGCGCCGAGCCCTCATCATTTCACTCGTACATCACTCGTTCCAAGTACCTGCTGCCTGGGCCAGGGGACTCCTCAGGCCTCTTGCTCCTTAGGCCTGGAATAGAGCCTGGAATCTCTGCTTTTCTGTTTTCCTGTTGCTCAAAACACTTTATCTTGAGAAACTCCCAAGTCAGCCTCATCAGGTATAGAAGTTCACTAAGGAATGTAGCTCAGTTTTAAAAATTCATATGCTCTTGACCGAGGGCAATTCTATTATGAAAGAAGGTGCCAGACAGGAAAAGACTGACACAAGTGGTTTTACTTGTAACATGTTCTAGTCATTAATCTTTCCAAAATACATCCTGACAGATTCCAAACATCATTGCAATAGAGGGAAGAAAGTCAGGAGAGGAGAGGAAGAAAGGAAGGAGGAAAGAAGGGAGAGAGGGAAGAAGGGAGGGGAAGTAATGGGGAGAGAGGAGGAGAGGAGGAAATTAAAGGAAAAAAGAGGAAAACGGAAGAAAGCTCTTCATGACTTCAGCACACAGATCAGATGAAGCAACAGCTCAGCTCTTCAAGCATCTTTCAAAATATTTCACACCGGCACACTGAGGCTCCTCAGCAGGAAGTAAGTCACAGAGGCACTAAAACTCAACTACCTTAAAATAAATTTATTAAACCACTTATAGCTTTATCCATAGGAAAGAAAAAGCCTAAATCAGCTACCTTTAGGAAAATATATTAAACTAATTTGTTTTAACACCAACACAGCAGGGAAAACCCAAATAAAGCTGTGACCAGCAAATAAAAAAGCCCCGGGGTGGGAAAAGAAGAAAATCAGACAAGGAAAAGACAAAAGCTTTCCACCATTAACAAAAGAAGAAAAATAACCGTAACCTTGGAAATAGTGCAGTTCTTAAGTTTCCTGAAAATTGCATGATTGTGCTTTTAGGAGAAAATATATATTCAGCTTGTTGGTTTACTTACAAGCATACTGTTCTGTGTTTGGGATTCTTAAACTCTTATTCATAAATTTCCTTTAATAAGCTATTCTTTTCATGCCGTTTCATACTTTTGACAGTGCGACACTTATTTTGGAAATTATGTATTTTGGTGTAATATCAGTTATCATTATGAAAGTTTCTAAACATATTCTTTTCTTTACATAGCAATTAAAACTGTGAATTCAAGGTTGCATTTAGTGCTGACACTGAACACTTCTGGGAAGAGGAGGGTCTCTTATTATGGACCAAGAGGAAAAAATATGTGCGTGCGTACTAGCCTGTATTAATGCTTTACCAAAAACTGTCGACATATATTTTAGAGACATTTGGCCAATGGGGGCACCTATATAATGCTAAACTACTAGTAGAGTCTTTTCCTAAAATCTAAACTGGTCACTTTCGCTGACATCTGTGGTTTTATTTTCTCCAATTATGTTTCATTTTCCAGAATAGAGAATGGTCCATATTGCCATTCTTAAAGATAATGTTTATATCCTTTAGGAGAAATTCTTGTATTTCTGTTCTCCCACCTACCAAATAATTAGTGCATAACCAGGATCCTTAAAAAAATCTGTAAGATATACTGCAAATCATTTCACTGTCAGCCCTCTCTCTACAAACATTCTGAATCATTTTCTCTTTGATTTGCCACGTGTTATCTAACAGATTTTACAGTATTTCATGATACACGGACATTTAGCATTCTGTGTTCTCCTAAATGATGTAAATATATGCCAGAATTGATGTGAAAAATCTGCAACTAAATAGGTTGTCATTGCTTCATGAAGAAATAGTCTCTACGGCTCGCAAAAATTACATAATGCTGTTGTACTCTTTAGATAACGTAGGTGTCAATTATTAAGTGGCTTGATGTAGATGTAAATCCTTGCATGTGTGATGGCCTGTGTCTTAGTCAGTTCAGGCTGCTATAACCCAGTACCATAGACTGGGTTGCTCATAAACAACAGATATGTATTTCTCACAGTTCTGGAGGCTGGAAGTTTGAGATCAGGGTACCAGTATAGGTGAGGTCAGGTGAGAACCCTCTTCTGGTTTGCAGACAGCCGACTTCTCTTGTATCCTTGCAGAGCAGAAAGCAGAAAGGGGAAGCAAGCTCTCTCCTGACTCTTATAGAGACACTAATCCCATTCATGAGGGCTCCACCCTCATGACCTCATCTAATCCTAATTTCCTCCCAAAGGCCCCACCTCCTAATGCCATCACACTGGGGAGTAGAGTTTCAACTAGTGAATGTTAGAGGGACACAAACACTCAGTCTCTAACAGCCTAAGTATGGATCATTGCTCAGATCGTCTCCCCATGATAAATACCCATCTATAATTTCTAACTTCATAAATCAAACGTGATCATCAACATATACTGAAAATTGTCTGGAGACAGGTACAGGCCCACAGGGCCACAATCCCGCATCCAAAACCCTTGGGGCCAAATGTTTTAGAGTTCAGAAGTTTCCAGAGTCTATAACAATAACGGAATGCATATACTGGGTGATCTAACACCTGCATGGGGCCCTGGACGAGTACTGGTAATCAAATATGTTAATGTTAAGCAAAATGGATATTTTTAAAAAATATAAAGTATAATGACTATATGTAGCTTAATATCAATTGAGGTCACACGTTGTTGCTGAATTAGTTTGGATCAGGCTAGATAATGGGGGGAAAAATCAGTTTTCAGAGATTTTTGAATTTTGGAATTATGGATAATAGAGTGTATACATTTACTAGCTCTGGTGTATATCCATGGAAGAGGGGATTATTTATTGAAAACTTGTGATTCAGTAATAGTTTAAGAAAACTTACCTTTGTTATATCATATAATCCTCAAATCAAGCCTGAGATATATGAATCATTGTATCTGAATAAGTTATTCATCTCAAAAGTGGAGACCCCTTTAGGCCAGCCCGGTTGCCTAGTGGTTAAATTCAACATGCTCCACTTCAGCAGCCTTGGTTTGGTTCCCAGATGCTAACCTATACCACTCATCAGTCAGTGGCCATGCTGTGGCAGCAACCCACATACAAAGCAGAGGAAGATTGGCAACAGATGTTAACTCAGGATGAATCTTACTCAGGGGTAAAAAAACCAAAGTGGAGATCCCTCTGAGAACCAAGCCCTGGTTCTAAATCCTTTCTGCCTAGCCTTAGAACTACCCTATGCTGCTGAGAACAGCTTTATTGGTTGTATTCCTTTCATATTTATTAGAGTCCCCAGAACAGTATTAAGATTCCAATAACACTCAGTATATCAACTGTTCATCAAATAGCTACAGCCAGTGGATAGTTCTGGGCTTTTATGGAGCTGTGTTTAATCTAGTTCAGGTTCGTTTAGACCCACAAGGTCTGTGAACCAAACTTTAGACAATAATTTCTTGGTGATTTAATAGGAACAATTTTCACAAACTGTTAATGCAACTGTAGCATGCATAAAATGAAGAAAATAAGTCATATGAAAGAACCTAGTCCAGATATGTTTAAGTAAATTTACAAATAAACTTAATGGGATGTACATATAATAAAAATGACTTTTCTATATCTAGAGCCCTTTAAAATACAACAATTATTAAAGATATTAAAAATGAGGAAAGCATATGAACTTCTAAAGGATTAAAAGGAAAATAATTTCAAAAATAATATTAACTTATTGATTTATGACAAGCGTTTTTAATAATTTTTACTCAGAATCTTGTACTAGCTACAACTTTTCACCTATGTACTAAGCTTTTTTAGAGCTCCCTCTACTGTCCAAATATGAACATGCTCATTGAAATTTACTAAGCAAGGCAATCTGGTTCAGAAACATGTAGCCTGCCAAAGATATATTTATAATCTGAGCAAGAATAGTACCTTCAATCAAAAATATGAATTTCCCTCTTTATCCATTTAATGTCATCTATCTAGTTTTATAGCCTTGCTGCTCAAATAATAAAAATCGATTTGTAATAGAGCATACAGATACCTAAATATGCTCATTTCAAAATTCCACCTCTGTCCTCACTTGATCAGTAAATATCTTATTTTCTTAACCAATCAATGTATGACAAAACTACCCTATAAAAAATATAATAAGAAACATCTTAAAGTTTACATAGTGGAAATTAAAGAAGGCTTAAAACATTGTGTGCTTCATAACTTCAGAATGTGGGCAATATATCATGTTTGCATAAGTGATGTGAAATTATGGAAGGTCTTTTCATCTTTAGAATGTTTGAAGACTCACAACTCCTGTGTGAGTTAAATAAATGTTAAATATTATCCAGGATTATGAAAAAGAAACCCAGAAATACTAATACAGCATTAAATCCACAAAAGAAAATAGTCTCAAAGGCAAATGTGTATGCTCTCGGTCAAGTTAGATGTTATGAGACAAAGTTTCCCTTATCAGAATTAACATGGTGAGTGGGAAGCTTCCCTATTATTGGGGCAATGTGTAAATTTCAGATTGCTCCTTACTTAAAACAATATACAGATTTTTCCCAATTGCGATTAAATCACAAACACTAAAATAGGAAAAGTCATAAAAAAAATCTTTGCAATAAAATACCAAGAGTAGCTATGAAACTTAGAGGTTTTTGTACCAAGATGCTAAGAAACAAAGTGGTAATTAATTCCATGAGATAGAATCATCAAGGTGTAAAACCCTAATTAAGATAATGGTAGAGTTTATTAATTCAATAATTCAAAAGACAAAGTACAATAAGATAAAGCTTAGCAGTTAAGAATATACATTAGTTACATATTTCTCTAATGAACTCATATTTAACATTACATAATTAATTAGTCAGGAAGTACAGGAAACTTCATGTGAAATTATACTAGCCTGTAGGAGAGAAAGTAATTTATAGCTGATATCTCCATTTTAGGAAGAGAAAAAAATTCTTTTTTTCTGGGTATTTTATAGACACTTTTTAAATATACTTTAAGCAAAAGAAAAGAGAAGAAGTTGGGATGTGTGCACAGTTACTCGTTTAACAAGTGTTTATATAGCACTCACTAGGTGCCAAATACGGCCTCAAATACTTGATAAATAAAATACAAACTTACAGAAACTCACAACAGGTAAGTATGATCATTATCCTCATATTACAGATAACGGCCTTGAAACATAGAGAAGCTAAAAATCTCACAACTAGAAATTAGGGAAGTTGACATTTAAGTCTGACTTCAGAAGCCGTGACTTTAATCACTCCTTTGTGCTCACATCTCTTTACTCCTACCAGGGGAGAAGTGTTTTTTATGAAATCACGAGGCTGGAATTGGATCAGTGTGAACTAGGGGATTTGGTCCTGGTGCTAACGGGAGGAAGGGAAGAATTGCATTATTTTCCATCCTCCATATTTTAGTTCAAACCCCATTTACTTAAACAGCATGCTTAAACAATACATAGAGACGCTAATCTGACATCGAAAAAGCTTATAGGAATACTCATTGCCCACCTATTATATCCTCATGTTGAAGTAAATACTGAGAGTCTTCAAAAAGTCTATAAAACTCTACGACAGTGCAAAATTTTGTGTGTTTAAGTAGAGATATGCACATTTTAGGGGAGGGATTCCATAACTTTCTTCTGAATCCCAGATTGATATATGATCCAAAAATGGTTAAGGACCACAAAAAGCAAATTCCAGCTCCTGACAGGGAGATTGCAAGTACTATCTCCATCCACACTTACCGATTCCATAGCTTTCGTCTGTCCTACCCTCAGGACACACTGATGTGTGTTATTCCTTGAACGCCCTATACAATCTTAGCATGCTGAATCCTAGCTACTTTCCAGGTATTTCACCTCTGATGGCATCACTCTCCCTTCGCTCTCTTGCTCTTTTGGATCTCAGTCTCTTTATTTTGTGCAGTAGAAATCCAAAAACCTCATGGCAGGGGTGGTGTTATGCGTTTTTATATATTAAGTATTGAATTAATTTCATTGGTTTAGCACTTAGTTGTTCCCTGGGACAGGATAAGTATTAACTGTTTCTTCCTTTTGTCTAAGTTCAAAGGCAATGGCTTTGGAATCAAACAAATCTGGATTAAGATCTCAGTTCTTTCATGTAGCAGTTACTTGATTTGGGCAATTTGCCTAACACGTCTAAGACTAAGTTTCCTTTACAAACTGGGTTTGATGATAGCTACTTAACTGGGTGGTGTTGACAGATGAATTTAAAAATTTTCTAGAAGTGCCCTTTTGAAGTTCTCTCAGAGCATTATCAAACACACCATCTAAGAGTGGGCTTGTGTCCTAGGGAATTGTAACTTTGATTTACTACTGATTAGAGCCAGACTGTAAAGTTAGATGTTAACTTTTAGGAGATTGATAAGTAACACACGATTTCTGTCCATTGGAAAAGATAACCTCAAAGGTTACATTGTTATTGCCCCGTAGGATGTTAACCAACTTCGTATCTAATTTTGCAACTTTATTCTGAGATTTTTTTTCCGCTGCTGACTTTATATTAAGCAGCCTAATTTATTCTCCTTTGAACTACTTTTGAACTATCATTTTACTACTTCCCTCATTAATTTGTTAAAAAAAAAAATCTGCTGCAAGAACTTATCACATATATTATTATAAAGGTCATATTTTTAACTTTGTATACTTTAATGCAAGTAGCTAAGTAAGTGCTTAAAAAATTATTTGTTTACTTCATTCCCTGGGTACTTTTTGTAGTAATCCACCACGTAGAAACACTCTTGCTCTCTTCATACACGAAATGCCCTTTACAAGCTTTTCTTCTTGTTATTATTCCAGCCATCCTCCTTGGCCTAGTTTTAAATGCTTTCTCCTTCAGGAAGTCTTAACTAATTCCACAAATCAGAAGTGACTGCTCTCTGTGTTCCCATAGCATTTTCTTTGTCATTGAAATTAATCATGGTTGTTTGTGTATCTGTCTCACTCCCTTGATGAACTGGAGTGTATTTGAGAGCTGAGATTGCATCTTACTCATCATTTAATACACACCATTCTCCACACTGTGCTTTGCCCTAGCAAGTGTAGAATAATAAATATTTGTTTATTAGAATTAGGCGTGAAAGGCAATGAAATGCATCAATTAAACTTATTAAAATAACAAAATTATTCCAATTGGGGGATAGTGTAATAAGATCAGAGAATTACCAGTAAAATATAGAGTAAAAGTACAGAGGTTCTTTTATTATGCAATCACATAGATTTATAAAGCTCTAGTTACTGATAGTTAAAATAACAAGAAAAGGAACACAGAAAGGAAACTCATTCTGGATATTGTTCTTTTTGTATAGCATAAAACTTCTAATTGCATAAAAACTCAGCAATGTTTGCAAGAGTCTGTTTTTATTACCTAAAACAGCATCCCCTGTATAGCTTCAAGTAATAAAATAATATGAAGAAATCATTTTAATATTGAATGCTCATCAACAAATTTACCATTATTGACATTGCAATATGTGGTAAATCACATCCCTTATGCATACTATGTTTTTCTGTCTGTAAAATTAAAATATACCCCCTTTCTATCATAGAAAAACATTATGAATATGAGCTATGCTAAATCTCCTTGAGCTTCAAGGAGGAATGAATTATACGCACCTGTGTAATAGAATACTCCTTCTCAAACTTTAATGTGTATACAGATCTCCAGAGCATCTTGTTACCATGCAGATTCCAATTAGTATGTCTAAAATAGTACCAAGAGATGCTGCATTTTTTATAAGCTCCCAGGTGCTGCCAATGCTGCTGGTCCAAGGACCGTACTTTGAGGAGCAAGGGATTAGAAAACCCATTTAAAAACTGACTTTCCTCTTGGGGGTTGGTTTTCTCCTAAGTAACCCTTCAAAACTTGGTCTTATTATTCTTTAAACTTGATAGGGGTAGAAAAATATTTTTCCATCTCTTGCTCAGTGAAAAGAGAGGGGGAAAAAAACTTATCTTACAGATATTACCCCTATTGCTGATATTTAAAAAATCCTGAAAATTTCAACATTTTTATACCAATTTACTTTTAATAATTTCCTTTTTTCCCATTTCTCTACATCTTTAATATGCAGTACAATACAGAAAGTCATTTGAAAAATGGAAAAGTCTTGGAGGTGAACCCCTATATTTGCATCTCTCCCAATTCTATGAAATAATTCTTTATATTATAATTAATATTTCTAGTTGGTAAACAATGTTTTATTTTTCAGAACTCGAAATAATGTATATAAGTTCCATAATAATATTAAAACAACTGACCATGTATTTTCATGATACCCTATGTAATCACCACGGTAATTATCTTATTTTTTTTAATGTTCAAGTTGGACAGCAGGGAACTATAAAATGACATTTTACTTGGCATAGGCAACTGTCTTTGCCTCTATGGAGACCAAAGGAAGGTAAGACAATAAGAAGTTTGAGACAGATCTTTTTCCCCTGTTTGGACCAACAAATATAAGTTGCTTTCTACAGAGAGGCAGACAATTTCCTTTTTATCTTTGTTTTGAAAGGCTAGAGAAATATTTCTTTTATGGTCATATCTATAACTGACTCATCCAACCCAAATGTTAGTATGCTAGAGGCAGTTCTTTTAAAATTCATATTTTAACCTGGAAAATGTCAATTGTATAATAATCTCTACAATAAACCCCTCGGTAAAATACCTGGGCATTTCATTTACTTGAGTTGTTAGATTTGGGGGGGTGTGTGTTTTAATGGAAGGATTTTAATATCTGCTTCTCATTTTACATGGAATATGCTATAATTTTGTTTTAGAGTGAGGCGTTTTCAAATTCTTAGCGTAAGAAGTGGAAAAATTTATAGTGTATTCAAATTGATAAATGAGAAAAATTTTAGCATAAAGTGGAATTTACATAAACATATTTAGGGGCATCTGACTAGAATTTTACTATATGTGTGCTAACCATAGAGTCACTCTTAATCCATGTATGGATGATGTTTGAGTGGAAGAATTGTTATATTTGAAAAGTACCTGTCATGACAAGCAGCATGCTTCATGTTGACTTCCTCTTAAATTACTACGTAAACACAAATAAAGCATGCAGATAGTCTGCAATAACATGCATTACCAGCATCATGTACTGAGGTGAACTCTTCTTAGAAGACATAAGCTGCAAAAGCATCTGCCCAGCTCACATCATTCATTTCTTCTTTACGTGGAGGATTGATTTATGGATGATAGAACACTCTCACCACTGGCAATTCTCGAATGCAAGAGTCTTGAGACTGTGACCCCATATAATCTTTAAATCCAATCAGTTTGTTCCCTTTTAATCTAATTTTCCAGCTCTGCAAAGCATTCCATTTTGTCAGTGGACCACATATCATTGGTGTACTATTGGTATAATCACAAATCAGGAAGGCTACATTTTACTGAGGTCTTAAAAGCTTTCAAAAGCAAGTTGAGGATGTGAATTTATTTTTGTCTCATTTAAAAAAAAAAGGATTTGTAACCCTTTATCTTTTATGTATTGTTTCTTTCTTATTTTTCCAGTTTATCTAAATAACTATCAAATTTCTTCATTAGTTTAATATTGATTAGTTACTATAAACCATGGACTCTGCTAGATACTATTTATATAATGAGAAGGAAGATCAACACCAGACCATACTATCAGATGACTCACAATCTAGGGGGTCTCACAGACAAGGAAACACATGAATACAATAGGGTGCCATGTAAAGCGGGAGCTTGGAACTGGAGGGTGATACTGGACCATCTAGGGTGCTTGAGGGCTTGGAGGAGGTAGATGTAACAGGCTTTCTAGAGAGAAAGATTTCTAAGCAGTAAGTGACAGCAATAATAGGGTTGAGTTGGGGAGGAAATGGCAAATGGGGCAAGAGTTAATCCAAGCAGAAGAAGCGGCAGGTGCAGAGACCCAAAAGCAAGAGAGAGCAAGGCAGAGTTTGCGGAGAGGAAGAGGGTACTGGTGAGATGCTGGGCAGGAAGTTGATTTATCCTAAGAGCAATTGGAAACCATTAAAAGAAGCTTTAAACAGGTAAAATACACGATCAGATTTGAGTTTTAGAGAGAACGTTCTGGCTAGAGGATGGAGGATGTCTTGAAAGCAGAGCTATAATGGCGGCAGGAGAGAATCCAGTGCCCAGAGCAAAGTAATAACCCAGTGGGTCAAAAAGAGACACGAGTAACCTCCGAGCAAAGTTAAAATTTCCCAAACTATTTGTTTTCTAGATCATTTCCTCTTCTCTCTAGATGCATTTTTCCCCTCAGTGAGACCCTCTCCCTCCACTTTGCCCACCCAAGCTTTTCTGATCTCTTTCCTCTTTTAAGGAACTTAAATATCTCCCTTCCTTCATTCTCCCCCCTCTTTTTTCATATATGCTTGTGTGTGTGCACATGTGCAGGCACACACACACCCACACCCACACAATATTAGCATTTTAAAAATCGTTACACCTACCCACTTTAACCTTTTCACTTTAAACTGTTGACTCAATTCTGCCTTTAGGCTTTAATGCTCATCTGTCAAATTATGGAGCAAAGTTCTCTCCAAATATTGTGGTGGGATGCTCACCCCGAGCCTAGAGATTCACCTGAATGTGAGACATATGTTCTTTCACTGATTTCTACCTTGCTCCATGATGGTACCTAGAATAGTCCATTATATGACATTAGTTCTATTTGATTTGTTCAGAATTAATAGCTTAGATAAAACATCTAGGTGGGTCTGTAAGTTAAAATATTTAGGAAGGATTAGAGATCAAAGCCCTAATTAGATTTTGAAATAGTTCAGATGGTCTCAAGCAAGATACTCTACCTTTCATTTGTAAGGGTTGTTAAAAAGGAGAGTTGGTTGTCTAGAGTAAAAAGAGGAAACACTGAGAGAGTCTCTGATTGGCAAGTATTGTATTAAAGTGGAAAGTTTGGAAGCAAGGAGACTTTCTAATTGATCTTCCGATACATTTGGCAGTCTGGTTGGCTGCAAGGGGAGAGCAAGCTATCTGGGAACATTTCAAAAGAGAAAGAATTGTTCAGTGTTTAATTTCCTTGAAGAAGTGAGGATCGATGGGGTGCTGTTCTGTGGTCAAGTGCTCTTTATGGTGGGAGGGAGCTGTCTTGGCTAGAAGATTCTCACAGAAACATGATCGAATAATTTGCTATTGGTTTCTTAGGAAATCCTTTCTTCTTAGGCCTGATCTAATTCTCTAGTACTTCTGGTTTGTTGCTCATCATGTTGAATCTACCAAATAGTCCTTCTTTCTCTAATTTTATTGCTTATGATTAAATATTGTTATTTATATGAATGGATACTTTCAAAATCTCCATTGATTGGTGATTGCAACTTTTTCCTTTATCCATTTCTGTCTTCTATTATCATTGAAATAGTAACATCAAGACGTAAGTATGTAAAGAACTTGAGATATGAAGAATTTCCATATCTTTTGCTTTGGAATTTAGGCAATAGTAGATTATGCTGGTGATATTCTCATCTATTTTACTACCCAAAAAGAAGCTACAGAATCTACCTCTGAATAGAAATTCTCTATTAGAAATTTTTTAGGTTATATTATATAGAAAACTAGAGTAATCTTTCTCTCCTCTTTAAAATTCTATAACAATTCTTTGATAATTATTCTTCCAGAGTAATTAATGGTAAATCAGGAATTGGCATCTTTCACATTTCTGGGCTATTGCACCTTGTAAATCTTCAGTAATTGTCCTTGGGAGAAAAGAGGAGAGGAGGGAAAAAGTGGGAGGATGAGTGGAAGAGAATGAAATTAAACATGATTTCTTTCTATCCATTCTAAGAAGATGGAAAGCAGTCTGTTGCTATCCTTTCTAACAAAACAATGCTATAATTCTCTTCTGGGTGGATTATATTTTAGAGCCTTCATTCATAATCAGAGTAGAATACAATTAGTAAACAAACCTTGTACTTTATATATCTTTGTATATTACTACATGATACGTTTTTATAACCTAAAAAAAATTCTTCACTTTTTAAGAAATAAATTAATGATTTTAAGAAAGATTGCAAGAAAAAAAATCCTTTTACCAGTAAATAGAGAGAAAATTTTCTTTTCTTTTAAATTCCCTTTATCCTCCATGCCCATCTTCCCCATAAATTAGGAGACGTAAGAATTTCATGGAAATTCACAATAATTTCATTTCTGTAAACTAGGAGATTATATGGCTCCACATTGTAAACCAACAATTTCTGCTAATATGATATGAAACAAATTCTGAAAGTTAAGCGTTTTTTTTTCCTTTTCAGTGTTTACACCCTCCTGGAAGGAACTCTCCAAATCAAAGAGCCAAGCATATTGTTGCCTTTAATTAACACTGTTGAGTTGTTAGCATATCCAAAAGCACTTTAGATGTGCTTCAACCACACCTGAAATGTAGCCAGCAACACCACATAATCGCTTTTGTACTTAATCAAATTAGAAGCAATTTAACTCTTACTAGGGGTACTGGGGAAGACATATGGATTGAAGGTTTCAATTCCTGAAGTATACTACTTGGATGTTGGAAGTAAAAACCACTACTACTTACTTAGGGAATCTTAAACCTTGTTATGACAATCCATGTATTTTTTCTCAAAAAAAAAAGCAATTACCATCATTATTATTATCTGAAGATTCACTGAGCCACAGTTGATGAGATATCATAAATAAGTCCTGGCTCATTAAGACACTTTAAAATCCAATAAAGAACCAGTCCTTTGTCTACTAATGTCCAATCCCTCCACATTTATTTTAGATTCCCCTTTTCTCCCATGTTTCCATGGACTTCATCAGTTGCTTCCTCTTTCTTCTAAACTTTCAACTTACCCCTCTATTTTAGAAACTAATGCATTATAAAATATTAAGAGCTAAAACTACAGTGAGACTTTAAATCCTAACCTTTCACTTACCAGCGTGGGACTTTGGACAAGTTCACCTTTCTGTGCCCTAGTTTCCATGTCTATAAATGTAAAATAGTGGTAACTATTTCATGGGATTGTCACGAGTATTAAATAAGTCTATATGGGTGAATATCTAGAACACTTCCTAGCACATAGAAGACACTTGAACATTAGTTGTTGTTACACTTTATAATTACTGAATCCTACCCATTAGCATTCAAATATGTGCTGTAATATGTATCATTAAATTAAACCACAGTTTCACATTACTCTCCCATGTGTCTATTCTTTTTCTCAATCAAGCTTCTGTCAAAGTTGTCTATACAGGCTGGCTTCACTTCTCACCTGCCATTCACTGTTCCACCCTTTCTCCCTACTCTCAATGCCAATCTAATGAAATTGCCCTTGTTAAGGTCGTTTGTAACCTCTTTGTTGTCATCGTCAACAAGACTGTTCGATCATCATCGTTTATGACTTCTCAGCTGCATTTACACAGTTGATGTTCCATCTTTCTCGGCCCCCACCTGCCTCTCCTCTTTCTCCCTTGCTGGCCCTTTCCTCCTTTCTCACACCATCTGCTCACCCTAGCACTCTCATGAGTCCCATCACTTCAGATATCAGCCATCCATAGTTGATTCCCCATTTTCTCTTCTGAGCTTCAAACCAATGTGTTCAAGAGCCTACCCAGCTTCTGCAACTGTACACTGTAGAGACATTTCACACCTAATATTTAGGCCCTAACTACTGATCTTTTCCCCTAAAGCTGCAATCTTCCCAGTCTTCTTCATTTTAGTAAATGGCACTTCCATACGCAGAGTGCCTGGAACAAATATCATCTTCCTGTGGCCCTCCACTCATGTAATATCCATCACTGTAGTCTGGCATTTTCCCTATAAAACATTTCTTGAAACCCATCCAGATCTCTATAGCTTCATTCTTCCCACCTTACTCCAATCCTGTTACTTCCTCCTGAACATCTACAATTACTTCCTCCTTCTCTTCCTAATTTTGCTACCTACTCCCTTTGACCCTTCCTCCACAAACAGCCAGAGTCATTTTTTAAAAATAGAAATAGAATCATATTGCTTTCCGAGTAAAATCCTTCCATTGGCTTCTTACTGCAACCATAGTAAATGAAAGATAACATCATTACCACGGAATATTTTGTCCCCACTCAAAATAATATTTCTCTTGTATGCTGTATAAGCACATCCTACTCTTTTGTAATACATGATTTTTTCAGTTTATAGCTGTGTTTATTTATGCTTTTATTTTTTCACTTATTCTCTTTCCTCTTAAACAGTAAGTACCATGAAGTCAGAGAACTTTTTCTTTCACTAAATCTGTGGTGTTACTAGTTCACTAAATATTTCCTGAAGGTACAAATAAATTATTCAAAGTAGCTTCCACAACTATTCCCACATAAAACACTATCAAGTACATCATACCACAAATATTACTTGAGAAAGAATGGACTTTTATCTTAATTATTTGGAATTTCTTTATTTAAACTTTTGGTTCATGTGTTTGAAGGAGAATTTTATGTCTAATCTGTCTACCTGTTAAAACCAGATGGAGGTCAGCTGGAGCCATATGTGTGAACTTTGGAAGCTGAGAAGGTAGGGCATAAATTTTTATTGCTACATCCAAGAAAAGATATAATTTTGGTTATGTTACAAAACAAACACACAAAAACCCTATGAGTCTGGTTTCTAAAACAGAAAATAAACATGATACCCGAACCTTAATCAGGTAGTATGATGACATTATATGTGACCTACACATGTCCATAGACACTCAAAAACAAACCCCATTACCTTTTTCAGTCAGGGCAAGCTCTCAGGCATTAAGTACCTTATTTTAGTCCTCATCCTTGGGCTGTCTGCTGGGAGACCACCTGCAGAGACCCCCAACACAAGAAGGACAACTGAGCAGGCTGGTTCCAGCGTTCACTCAGTTCTTCCTGCGCTCCGTTGCTGAGTTAGGACATTAGTAGAACTGTCTTTGGGGCTGTTATGTTATTTTTGTTGTCTGTTTTTTTATTTCAGTCTTCTTATCAAAGTCATCACTTAGATTATTATATTGTTAACTTTATCAACGGTTATTTACTTTAGACTGATTGCTTTGCTGTTCCTTTCCTTTGCTTTTTTTTTTCAGTCTTATTGTGTTTTCAATTCCCCATTTATTTTATTTTTTGCTACTTGTTCTGGTAGCTTACTATCTGATCGTGCCATTTAATTGATCTGCTATGCTTCATTTGCTAAGGTAATTCACTTTAAATATTGTGCTCTCTTTTTCAAAGAGTCTGCTGTTGTAAGTACATGACATGCAAGAGCTCAGCAATAAAGAAGCATTTGGAGAACAATTAAATTATTTTTTTCCCTTCTTTTGGCCCCACAGCCACCCTTCTAGCCCTTGAGAGTAAATTTATGATTATCAGAAATATAGAAGCCCTTTACTTTAAAGATTTTTTTTTTTTCATTTTTCTCCCCAAAGCCCCCCGGTACATAGTTGTGTATTCTTCGTTGTGGGTTCTTCTAGTTGTGGCATGTGGGACGCTGCCTCAGCGTGGTCTGATGAGCAGTGCCATGTCCGCGCCCAGGATTCGAACTAACGAAACACTGGGCCGCCGGCAGCGGAGCGCGCGAACTTAACCACTCGGCCACGGGGCCAGCCCCAGAAGCCCTTTACTTTAAAATAGCATGTGCTTCTTAACCTTTTAAACTTAGGCCCACATTTGAAAAACATAAATTTCTTTAACCACAACTACCTTTGCTCTCTGAGGTTTTAGGGTTCTCTTCCTCCCAGCTCCCGTTAAGAACTATTAGGCTGGACAAAGCGTTAAACCTCTACTGAACACCTGAAATTTTGCTAGTTGATGAGAATATAACAAGGATAAGAAGTGATCCTTATCCACAGAAGTACCCTCAAAGGCTTAGGAGTTCTAGAAAGTAAAACATGGAAGTCCTGGGACTAGTTTTAATATTTCTGCAAGTTCAATAGATGAAGCATCATGAGTCTTTCCCCAAGGCTAGAATAGGATCAACAGCAGAATAGTAATTCTGATTACCCAATGCAAAAACTACTTGTCATTTGCTTAGTGAATGTGGCTGGTTATGCAAAGCTTTCAAAGTATGTCGTTCATAAGAAAAATAACAAATGAAATACTTGAAGTGGCAATGTTTAGGGTCACTATGCTTGAGGTACTCCCAAGGTCCAGCAATTGAGAATATAACATAAATGCGCGAAAGAGCAAGAAAATTATCAGTAAGGAAATACAGATTTCAGTGCTAATTTGCATGGTATAGATTTGTATTTAAGCAAAAGGAAAGCATGTGATAGGCTGGACTTAGCCAAGAAGACCTCACTCGAAATACGTTTTTTTTAAGTCTATGACGTGGTTCGGTAGAAATTACAAGGGGAGAATGTGCATCTGCGAACTGGTTCCTCAGAGGGTGAGAGGGGAAGATTCTGGGAGGTACAAGAATAACTTGAATGCAGTGGAGAATTAGCTATAAAATTATAGATCGGACAGTATAAAACAGCCAACCCATTGTTTCAAAGATTAGACAAAGGGGTTTAACCTTAGTTCACGCACAATGCAGAGTCATTATACTCTTAAGTGGATCAAATGGAAGAGGATAAAGAAAAGATTAGTTCAGAAAATATACTAAATTTAGGAAGTTTTATAATATCTGCTATGATTTTCAAGGTATATCATGAAATTTGCCTCAGATTTTAATTCATGTTAAAAATCATTGTAATAATTGAGGCATAAGATGGGTGTGTCCTGGACCAGACTGATAGAACGGAAATGAGTCATTGTGAAGAAGACATGCAACTTGGTGATTGACAGGGCATGAAAGAAGTTAAAGGTGACTCTCAGGTTTCTGGCCAAAGTGACTAGGAAAATGGTGGTGCCACTGACCCTTCCTGAAGACACAATTATCCTGCCTTTTATCCTTAATCTGTAATTAAATTAGCTGGGGTTCTTTAAAGGGAACAATTATTGGTACCATAAATCCAAAATTACTCCTCTCTTTTAAAACTAATTCTTCTCCAGTTTCTCCATAACATTGACCCTTCAAGTCAGGCATCAGATTTTATGGTTTATTTATAGTAATGACATTTAAATGCCAGCTTTTTGGCCTGTTAGTAATATTTATGGAAGGAATTATATTCAGGGGAAAAAGGCTCTACCAGAGTGCACAGAAGTCTAAATTTTAAAAACCTCTTCGTGAAACAGAAAATGGTCGTCCAATGTAGTTTTTTAATTGAAACATTCAGACATAATTGTATACATGGTTTATGACTTTACTTGTAAAGTTTTCAAAATCTCCCCTCCTTAAACAACGACAACAACAAAAGGGTAGAAAAAAATCTAAAATAAAGAAACTAATATCTGCCCAGAACAGTTTGCCAGGATTCATTTGATCCACTTCAGTATATATAAATAAATGCAAGAGGATGCTTTCCAATTCATGATGTGAGATATTGTAATCCTTCTGTTTATGGTTTTCTACTTGTAATGATAGTAGTTGTGAAGGTCATTATGGTTGGAATCTCATTTAAGACAACAGTAAAGGGAATGTATGGATAAACTGGGAGACAGCATATTCCAACTCTAAGTAAACCACTTTAGATAACACAATCATTGGCTAGAAACTTCCCCTAACACTTGAACCTGTTTTGAAATTTGGTAGCCTGTAGATTGCTATTTTATGACAACTCTATTTTTATCTGCTTCTTCACTATGGAAGGGGAACAAGTAGTCCCTAAAATGTCAAGAACACTCACAACAACTTATTATAAAATTTTACCTTGGTATATATTTCAAAAAACACATGACTCGTTTGCTAGAGCATAGAACTCAGCTGCAGGCAAAAAAGCCAGTTTGAGTTCCCAGAACACCAGGAGGAAACAAATGCGCACCTTACACATCCCTCTGTTAATGCAACGATCACATGAATTTGAGAGCTCTCTGAGGACAGAGGCTGTAATATTTTAACTGTATTTCCAGAGTTTATCTCAGTGTCTGACTCATGATATATGCTTGTTAATATTTGGTCATGGAAATGCATTAGCAAATGAAGTAGACAGCTCTGTGCTGCTGTAGGATAGAGACTGAAGAATGTTGAGATGATCTCTTCCCCAGAGAGTTATGTGCACTAATATGCGAGATAAATACACACCAAATAGTTGCTCTTTCTTGGGCTTTAAATTTTCTGACTTTTCTCTGCATTTCAACATTTTACCTCTGCTCTCCTGGACTCGCTTCTTTTGGGATTCCCACAATTCAGATCTCCTGCCAGCCTGCCTCCTTCTCACCAATTTCTTTGCCTTTCCCAGGCTCCTTTATGGCTTATCCTTGGATGTCAAATTCTTCAGGGTTTCCTACCAACCCATTTTCCCCTCTGTCTAAGTTTTTGCTAATTGCACTTGTTTATTTCCGTCATTTCTATTCCTGCTCTGTGCTAACCTGATCTTCCTGACACCAGATCTCCTCTAACTCATTGACCCTTTTTTCTAACTACACACTGGATCTGAATTCTATTTCATTCCTATTTCATATACACTTTACTTAATCATGCTTTTTCTCTACCATCATTAGCACTCAAAAATGATGCCAACTAATACGCTGGAGGTTATTTTTAAATGGCTTCTTGATATTTCTTTCTTTATTTAAAAAACTACCTGAACACATTTCTTCTACATCTGAGATAGCTCTTGAATTCCCCCTGACTCTGCCTTATTCAAACTCTCCTCCTGGTTTCTATTTAAGCAGCCTTTTGATGCAACTGTTGACTCAAGCCTTTGCCTAACTCAGTTTCCTCCCATTCAAGTCCTTATTGCCTGTGGCTTCCAGAAAAATTATCATACCACTCTGCTCCTTAAAATCCTCTAATGATGCATTATCAACAGCAGAAAAAGGTATAAATGTGGCATTGTAGACAAGATGCTGTATAATCTCAATGTAATCTGTTTTACCAAAAAATCTCCTACCATTCCTATTATGGATTGAGTTGTGCCCTCACCCTCAGAATTCATACATTGAACGCTAACCCCCAGTATCTCAGAATGGAGATATTTGGAGATGGGGTCTTAGAGAAGTAATAAAGTCAAAATGAGGTAGGCCCTAATCTAACATGACTGGTGTGCTTATAAAAGGAGGAACTTTAGACACAGAGACAAGCAAAGAGGAAAGATGATGTCAAAAGACATAGGGAGCAGACAGCCATCTACAAGCCAAGGAGAGAGGCCTGGAACAAATCTTCCCTCACAGTCCTTGGAATGAACCAAGCCTGCTGACATCTTGATTTTGGACTCTAGCCTCCAGAACTGTGAGACAATAATGGTCTGTTATTGAAACCCCCCCCCCCCCCATCTATCGTTCTTTGCTATGGCAGTCCTAGGAAACCAAGACAACTCCCATTTTTACTACCGACACACACACACATACACACTATTAACCACCTTGCCTTACTAATAATATGCTGTCTGTGTAGAAGCCACTTTTCTCCTCTACCATTCAGATGATACCTCAGGGGAAATTTCCAAGCTGTCCTCTTGTAGAATTCTAATCCTCAGTATTCTCAGAGCCTAGTTCTTAAACCATTGGTAAATATGTTTCGCATTGTATCATAGAAATAAATATTTCATCATAAGACTTTTTTTCTCATTCAACAGAAATTTGTTTATCACCTTGTAAATGCCCTTTAGGAATTCGCCATCTAGCAAAGAAAACAATAACAACAAAACAACAATAATAGCAGCTAACAATTGCATAATGGTTATTACGTGCCTGGCACTGTTCCAATCACAGATAGAATCGCTGGCCTTGCTATCTTTCTGTTCATAGGCTTCGGCAATTTCTCTTCTGAGCAAGGATGGAAAACCATAAAAGTAGAAACTGAGGGAGATTTTATTTTTCTGTGATGTGTTTATTCCCTTGTGGGAAACATTTAATACAACAATATTCTTCAGGCGTATTGTGAATTTTGATTGTGGATTTGAATGCCACATTAACCTGATAAATGCTGATGTCATTTTAGCTCACTAAAAATTTTCTTAGACAATTAACACCCTGTGAAGTTTTTTGCTAATCCAGTGGTTCTCAAACTTTAGCAAGGAACAGAATCATCCTGGCAGGTTTGTTAAAACAGGTTTCTGGGTCCCACCCCAAGATTCTGATTCAGTATGTCTGGGGAGGAGGGAGCTGAATTTGCATGTTTAGGAACTTCCCTACTGCTGAAGATGCTGCTGGTGCTGCTGATCCAGGCACCACAACCTCAGAACCATTGATTGAATCCATGATCATTAACTAAAAACTCTCAACCTGACAAAATTCTCTAAAAGGATGTCATTATTGCCATAGGAGGAAAGACAACAGAGTACATGACTGATTATAAAGGTTCAACTAGTTGGTACATTTAGAAAAACACTAGAATCAGTTTTTCAGTTGTGCTGTGCACTTGTGATTATTTTTACTTCAGGTCTGTTTGGCAAAATTTCTCATTAGTTAGGAAAATGTGCATGTGGTCCGTGTATACACTATTACATGTTTGTGTGTAGGTATATATGCATATATATCACAAAGTTATTCTCAACTGTAATCTAATGCACAAATTCGAGGCTCCAATGGAACACTCATTTTTTTAAATAAATTCATTGATTATTTGTGGAAACTGAACAGCATAGTTATGTTAAAAGGTCTTCACGTTAACAGAGACATTTAATTTTCTCAAAATTTTGTAACTCTCTGAGGCTCCCCCTAGCGTCCTTAAATGGATATAAAACGTAATACAGATCTTGGATTTGATGCTTTCGGCAGTGAACTTAGAGATATCTCAAAAGGATCAAAATATTGCTTTAAGATATTCCTTACTCAGTATCAGTATTTTTTTAAAGTGTTCAGGATAATGCAAAATGAGGATTATACTCAGATAAAAATTAATCTTCTAAACGAAAGTGTACAGCTCAAGCGTCTAAACTATTCTTCTGGCAATAGGTACATTCAAATGGTTATTGAGAAATTTCTGTGCAGGTTGTAGTTTGTGGATGACTTGTTTGAGCCATGATTATACATGTAATTTACAAGAATTGTGCCAAGCTCTTTAATTTTGAAGTGGCTAGATAATACCCCTTGTTGGAATTCTCTCTCCAGATTTAGATCCATTCATGGCCTGGGTTTTTAGAGATCAAGACTAATTCTCAGCCTTTGAGTCCCTTCCTTCTACATCAGTGCTGTCCAGTAGAATTATAATGTGAGTCACATATGTAACTGTAAATTATAGTACTGTATTTTTATAGTCATATTTTTAAAACTTAGAAACATAAATTAATTTAATAAGATTTTATTTAACGCAATATTTCCAATGTCTTCAAATTACAAGATGTATTTTAAGCTTGCATCATTTTTCAATTCAGACTAACCACAATCTGAGCGCTCAACAGCCACATGTGGCTAGTAGCTACCATCCTGGACAGGGCAGTATTAGCTCACGCGGGTTATCATTTCCTCTTATGCATTTGCTTGAAAGGAAAACTGTAAGCACTTGTCATAGACTCTAAGAAGATGTTTTACTTTTAGTTAAAGAACACTTATTAAGACAGGAGCACTATTCACAATGCAGAGAAAAGGCTCTAGGTCGCAGAGGTTTTGGCACATCGACAGTGTCCCCAGAGAACAGCCAGGAAAATGAACTCAGAGGCTAGGGTCAGATCATGCGGGGACATGCATATTGACAAGCTTCAACACTCTTTGCATCAGCTTTACAGTTTTATGGACCTGAACGTCTGCTTCTTTTTAAATTGCTGAGTCCAGATATATAGTACAATTGCTCCATCACCTGCCACCAAACAAGAAAGGATGGTGGATGGACATCTGTCAGCTTTTACCCTTATTACACTACTTGCCCCTATCTAAAATGGCTTTCCTTGAGCCAGAACACCCATTTCATACCAACTATTATTATGTGAAACCATATTCGTTATTTCTTTACTTGTTTATTGTTTTTCTCCATTTAATGTGAGCTCCATGAGATTAGTGACTTGACTTTCCTATTTACGTTACGTCCCTAGAATATATGCTGCACGTGGTAGGTGCCCAGTTGAATAAACGAATTAATATTTTTTAAACCTGAATGAGTTCTTTAAACGTCAGGAAATATTTTTCTCTGTCGTTCCTTTAAAATATAGTGCTTGTTTTACACAGTCTTTACTCATTCTCCCTTTCCATCTTTCCTCTGGCATTGTCTGGTGGACAGAGTAGGGATGCAGTGGAGACCATCATTCTTTCCCAACTCGCTTGCCCTAGGCAATTCCACCTAATTCCATATCTTAGGCAACTTAGTTACTGAATGGAAATGGTTGACTTTACTTACTTCATAGAGTTGCTGGAATGATTGCTTATGGCATAATGTATAAAATTACAAATGCCCCAAAATACTAAAGTGTGTGTGTGTGTGTGTGTGTGTGTGTGTGTGTGTAATCACGCATGGATATTGGACAGAAGAGACTCTTCCTTCTTCCTTTAAAGCTTACCCATCTGTAAAGTCAACCCTGTTTCTAGATTACCTTTGCTCTTTCTCTTCTCAAGAGTTTATACCGCTTTCTCATGAAAGTGTTACTCATTTGGAAACTTACCTGCATGCAAGTTTGCAAGAGTATGTGACTGTGTCAAATATAGATATAATTACCAGCGTGGTAGAAAATTCCTGATGGGCATAATTCAGGGCCATGATTAAGGGAAGAATCTAATAAATTCCCACTTACTGGATTTGTGTCTGCATTTCAAATAGTCTTCTAACTTGTTCAGTGTGATTCATAATTTTAATGTTCTCATCAGTATACTTATTTAAAGTCTTACAGAGGACATATTAGACAATAATAATTTTCATAGCTGATTATATGGTTTTTATTTTAAAATTAAAATTATGTATAAAACTTGGTTGAAAAGCATGGCAAAAGGAATATAAGAATATAATATTTAACCAGGAAAATATTAATACTAATTTTCTGATTTTTAAGAAAAACAGAGTTTGGAAAATGTTCCAAATGTTATCATTTAAAATCAAGATCTCTTGCATATAGATATTTTATGTGAAAATATGTATTATATATCTTTGAGTTGAAGATATACTTGGCATTCTTTAAGTATCAATTAAAAGGATTATAATTGCTAATCAGATATTTTTACTGGGTCACCTAATTTGAAAGCGAATTTCATCTTACCCAAGTGAATACATAAGATCTTTTAGAAAGTAAAAACGACGTTTGTTGTCCTGTGGTAATTTACTTTAAAACGTATCCAAACAAATGAATAAAACTAACAGGTATTAGAGTTCCAAATTATCTGATCCTGGTGGTTAACATTTAGTAAATCCATATTTTAACAGATTAAAATATTCTCTCCTGAACAGATAGTTCAAGACTAGTCTAGGAATCATGTCCTAAGCACCTTGGACCACTGCAGTGCTTGAGTAGAGACGCACGTAACTGTCTCTTAAACAGTGTCCTCTACACACCCCTTAAATGGCAGAAGAGTGTGATATTAAAATGGGAGAATTTTTTCCTCAACTGGTTAGTTATAATAATCTTTAAGAATATTTTATTAGCATGGTAACTTCTCAGTATTAAATCCAAATCAGTATTAAATTAAAAAAACAACCAACACAACCTATCCAACCAGGAGTGAAGTCAAAAGACTGAAACATATGATTCACTGCCAATCACAGGCAAGACCCACATCCAGAAGTTTCTTAAAAATTTATAGTTGTAATGTATTTGAAGAAAAATTTTAATCTGGCTAAAGTTTTTTTTTTTTTTTTTGGTGAGGAGGATTGGTCTTGGGCTAACATCTGTGCCAATCTTCCTCTATTTTGTATGTGGGTCACTGCCACAGCATGACTTGATGAGCAGTACGTAGGGCCATGCTGGGATCCAAACCCTCAAATCCCAGGACACCAAAGCAGAGCACATAAACTTAACCAAGGCACCCCTGGACTGGCCCCATAAAGAATTCTTTATCCTCTACCTTTATGTAGACGTCAGGATCTCAGGGGAGTAGCAATAAAGGGTATGTTCTGGGTTATGGAAAAACATTTGGATTTATAATTGATATTACACAACACACATACAGTAAAATACCATGAATATTGAAAAAAAGTGTAAGTATATAAAAGTACAAGGGGTAAGCTCCCATGTATTATAAATGGCTGATTTTTAACTTGTATGTACCATTAGGCTTAGTAGAAATAACCAAAATTTTAAAGAGTTTATATTCTTAGTCAAACTTGAGATAAAAGTCAAAAACAAAAGTTGCCAGACAAAAGTATGCTAATCTTGTTTTAACAAGTAATTGAACTTGATATCAGTTTCCCAACCATACTGATGCAAAATCCTGAATCCTTAGCACTCTTTGTTGATATTAAATCCTGACATTTAGTATAGGTGCAAATTTTGACAAGACTAATAATACTATTTATACATGTAATTATTTAAATTACCCATACTGCCTCAGTTTAATTGTGTTCACTAAATTGGCATGCATAATTTATGACATCAATGCTGTCAACCATCAATCTACATTTCAGACAGCAACACATCAACTAAATGACAGGGTGAAATGTTTGAGTTGATTCCAAAAAGAACTTCAACTTCTGAGGATGGAAGTTTGTATCATATTTATGTATCAAAGGGAAATATATTTTTGGTGATTTTGTAGAAATCTCTTCAGGACTCCTTCCAAAAGATCATAGTTATGGTAATCTAAGGAAAGAGAAGAACCCATAGAATAAGGAGTGTTAATTTTTCTTAATTGAGATATAACATCATATTAGTGTCAGGTGTACAACATAATGTTTGATATTTTTAAATATTACAAAACGATCACCACAGTAAATCTAGTTAACATCCATCACCACACGTAGTTACAAATTTTTTTCTTGTTCTGAGAGCTTTTAAGATTTACTCTCTTAGCACCTTTCAAACATACTTATTTATTTTATAACTAGAAGTTTTACCTTTTGCCTCCATTCACCAAGTTTGCACATCCTCCATCCCCTGCCTCTGACAACTACCAATCTGTTCTCTGTAACTATGAGTTCAGGGTTTTTGGGTTTTATTTGTAGATTCCACATATAAGTGAGATCATACAGTACTTGTCTTTTTCTGTTTGATTTATTTCACTTAGCATAATACCCTCAAGGTTCATCCATACTGCCACAAATGACAAGATTTCCTTCTTTTTATGGCTGAATAATATTCTTTCTTCATTCATCCTTCAATGGACACTTAGGTTGCTTCCACATCTTGGCTGTTGTAAATAATGCTGCAGTGAACATGGGGGTACAGATATCTTTTTGAGTTAGTATTTTTGTTTCCTTTGGATAAAAACCCAAGGAGTGTTAATCTTTATTTGTGTGGGCCATCAACCACTTTGGATGTCCTATGGAGCTTTTGGATATGTTCTGCAAATAATGTTTTTAACTACATATACTAAAATACCTTCAGGCACAAATCATATTGAAATATAGTTATCAAATTATTATATGATTAACTATGTGGTATGATGTACATGGAATTTGTCGTCAACACATTAAATGCCAAATCTAGTGACAGGTCTAATAACTAATAAAGCTTCAAAATAATGATGATCATAAAGGATATACTGAGATATCTGCGACAATTGTTATATAATAGGAAAATATCTGTGATGTCTAAGCCATAGATACTGCTAATAGTTCTGTAGCTTGTTGTCTAATTTAGAGAAGTTAATGAAAATAAAGATGATTTTTTCCCCATTATCACAAATCCCCTGAATTCTATCTGCAAACTGCTCAGGTGGCTGTGGACCCAAGGTTAACAACTCCTGTCACAGAGTAAGTCTTGTATTTAAATCGACCTATTTTATATTTCTTTTCCTTGAGAGTTACACCATCAGTTTATTTATTTCAAAAGATAAGCATTGTGCATTTTTTCAGCATATATCAGGCAAAGTAGTTGGAGATATTTTCCCTAATCAAATAATGTAGGAGAATGTTCAAGAACTATATTTTAATGTAATTTTCCTTAATTTTATTTTCACTGTTGTAGCAATGTACATGTGGCTCTCTGCATGAATATGTTCTGGAAATTGAAAGTGTTCTGGAATTCATGGTGTCAATCAAAATGCCGAGTTATCTACGAGAAGGGTTTAGCAATCCAAATCATATTACACAGAGCTTGGTACTCTGCAATATTGTTGTTATATTTGCATTTATACATGGAGAATGCAATAAATAGCTTAGAACATACTATACTATTTTTTACAGGAAGATGCCACATTTTTAAGTAATATATTAAAACAAAATAAGAACATTTCTTTAAAAAAAAAAAGCCAGAAGTACCTGTATACTTTAAATAATATTCGTTCCCCTACTTTTCCTAGATTAAATTAAAATGTGCTCTGCAAGATGGAATACAAAATGCATCCTTCAAGTGTTGAATAAGATGTCAGGACACACCAGTTTGGGGTTGTTTGTCCAGTACAGCTAATTTGTACTTTTTAAGCAGTTCATTCATGTATATTAGCTATCCTGTTCATACTGAAGATTTGTTAAAGGCAGTCTTACATGATTGTAGAGATCAAGTGTAATTCTCAGATAATAGCTTTGAGATATAAACAAGATCAACATTACATCAAAAATTTTATCAAAAAACCAAAAGTACTCCTCCAGCCATTTATACCTTCTGTATTAGTTTCCTATCATTGCATAGCAAATTACCACAAAATGAGGGGCTTAAAACAGCACTCATTTATTGCCTCACAGTTCCTTACATCAGAAGTCCAAGTGCAAGTTCACAGGGTTTTCTACTCCAGCTTTCACACTGAAAATGTTTGCCAGGCAGAAATCTATTCTGGAGACTCTGGGAAAGACTCCACTCCCAAGTCATTCATGTAGTTGTCAGAACTCAGCTCCTTGTGGTTATAGGATTGAGATCTGCATTTTCTTCATGACTCCCAAGAAGGAAAAAAAGACGTTGAAACTATTTTATATACACTCACTAGTCCCATCAACAAACATTTATTGACTAGTACCTTATGCCAGTTATTATTCCTAGCATTGCAAATGCATTAGCAAACACACAGTTATTACTTTGAAAGAGTCTCATTTACAAACACATCATAATCACCAATAATTAAAAGCAATAAACTCAACTAGTAAAACAGCTGACCAAACTTCAACACAAATTTATTGTGAAACTACCATGTGCCATTCACTGTGCTGGATGCTGAAAACACACATGAATAATACAGTTCCTAACTTTTTATAAAACAGAACAACAGCTATTTTACAGCCGTTCATCATCATACTGAACAATATCTCTTATTTTTTATGTATGACATTAAGAAAGTTCTTAATCTCAGCTTTCTTTCCAAAGCTGGTGGCTTTAATCATTGATAGATAGAGATTGGTTAATGACACAAGAATATTCCAAGCATGCCTGAAAAATGAGACCATCAGTTTAGATCTGAGGGCACTTCTGAAATAGCTGCATTTAAGGTGCCAGGATCTTGATGGAAGATGAAGATGAAGTGGAATGGAAGATCAAGATGATGAAATTGGAAGGAGATGATTCTTTCCTACTAAATAATCTGATCAGATAACTGAATGTACTGTTAATCACCTTGAAATGGATGAGCCTCCTATGTAAATTATATATGGCAAGAGCTAATGATCAGCTTCCTAATGGTTTTCAGAAATTAAGTGGTTTCATCAAGATTTTTCAGAATTAAGGTAATTATTCAGATATTATGATGTATATCACTTTAAATTTCCAGACCATGTTCATTCAGAGTCACATGTACATCACTAAAACAGTAAAAATAAAATTAAAGGAAAATTACTTTAAAATATAGTATTCTTTCAGAAATAATATTAAAAATAAATTTTATATTTAAAGTAAATATGAATTGGAGAAGTAAAAGTAGATTTGAGTTGCTCTTTCTTAACTATTCTTGTACTTATGATGTTTGCCTTTTATGATTTCTGAAGATATTTTACCAGATATTTTAAATTATTTTTAAAAACAAGCATATAGTGGCAGCTATTGTAATTTTTTAATGCATAAAAATAAGAGGAATAGAGCTCAGAGTAAATTGCCCCATTTTTCATAAAAATAAACAATTTTTTAGAAAGAAAAGGAAAGAAAGAGAAAGAATAATACGAATATTGTTAAGAAAGTAGCATACGATCAGAGAATAAAGTGTGTTGTAAACATTTATCAGAAATCCTACAGTAAAGCAGTAGCATAATTTCGTCTTACTGAATCATTTAAAGCTAGAGAAGGGAGACTACTAGAAGATCCAGTCCAAGAATATGTAAGAACCTCTAGCTTTTCTTTCTTGGAAGAATAACCTGAGATATTGAGACTCTTTTTCTAAGGTTGCAGAGATAGTTGAGAGTGGGATCAGATCCAAATCTGGTTTGGTTGCCCTCAATTTAATGCCTTGCTCTCACTCCCTGAAAAGTAAGACTTGAACCAAATCACAGGACTGTTTAGGACTTTAAGGGAGGAAAAATTTTTCCTCGCCCTTCTTGGTTCTTTGGCTGGTATAATAATTAAATTAACATAAGACAGATTAACAGGAGGAAAAAAATTACGTATGTACTGGGGCCCCATAAGACTATGATGCTCAAAGGAGTGACCAAAGGCAGGTTTTAGACAAAAAAACAATACATTTGTGAAGGATTGACAGGAAACTTAGGCTTGGGTACCAATTAGTGAGGAAACTAAGCAGAGCTTGTTTACCTAGCCTGCTTGGACCTGAATTCCCTATCTCTGGTGATAAGGATGTCTCTCTGCCTCCAGCGCAGGGTGGGTACTTTTCTCAGGGAAGATTTATTTCCTGCTTTCAGGAGGACAGAGAGGAGAGTCAGAGCACCCTTCTTGCACAATCTGTTTCTCAAGTAACTTTAATTCAAAATAATCAATATGCCAAAATGGCATATTTTGGGGCGACCTGCCTTGAACCCATCAGGACTGGTGGCGAAATTATAAGTCATCCTTTGGATTTAAACTCTCATCATCATTCTGGATTATCAGGAAGAAAAAGCAAAGAACAAAGGAAAATGAGAAGAAACTAATACTAATGGAGTGAAAAATACGTACTTGCCCCTGTTTCTAAGTCATTATACTCCCATATGTAATATGATTCCCAAAGGGCCCTATCCAAAATTTTATTATTGACCATCCTTCTGGTCACTTTCTATCCCCTTATTTTGTTTTACTTTCATTCATATTTATTAACTATAGTGATTTTGGGTGATTTTTTTCTACCCCTCCTCTACCACCATTAGACTATAAACTCCATTAGGGCAGAATAGTGCTTAGTACAGAGTTGGAGCTCAATGAATGAATGCACAAGTAACTTTCAGTTACATGCTAAATGATATTCCCAACTTTGCTTTGAGTTAGACATTGCTCACTGACTTTTACAAATGGAAAACCCAGAGAGTCTGTTACTTGTGTGGCATCAAGGTTGAAAAGTAGCTGAGCTGGTTTTCGATGGAAAAAATAGTCACAGAAAAATAATTATAATATTAACCACTTTTGTGTGGAAAATCTATATACAAACTGGGAAAGGATTTAGAATGCAATATGTGCATATAAATTAGAAATTATATATCCTGTATGTTATTACATTTTCCTTTCTGCAAGTATAAAGTTCTCACAATAAGTATATTTGAGTCTTGTAATTTATAAAAGGATAGTATTTTTTTACACTGATACCTATATGATACCTACCTCTGTGTATTTTCCAGTAGTCAGGGGACTAAGATTGATAAAGAATAGTTCATTAAATAACCATGTGTTATGAGAAGATAGGATTATGCAATGTTTTGATAATAAAACTTTCACAAAATGAATAATTTAAATCTGAACGACACCTACAGATTATATATGGAACAATAAGCATATTAAGTTAAATAAACTTCATGTATCATACATAAAGGCAAGACCACTGGAACCATATGTGGTTTCTTGTAAAATTATTTATGCTGTCTTATGAATGCAAGAATTCTAAATGTGAGTCAAATAGAAGTTGTTGCAGGTCAGAGGCATTATCAGCATTAAGCTACCCAAAGAAACACATTACACAGGTATTTTGGCAAGCTGTATCCTCCAAGTTTGGATAGGAAAATACATTTGAAATTCAGCAATTCGGTCCCAACCCTTCCTCCGTATGACTCTGAGCCACATATTCCACTCATCTCTGAATGTTTAATACATAAAATCAAAAAGGCACTAACTGTGTTCTGTAATTATGAGGAGGCAGCTCACGTTGGTAATCAGCATTAACATGCTGGCTGCTGTAATATACACAAAGCCTGCCTTCAGAGCCAAAGCAGAGAATGTTTATTTATTGAAAGTATGTTAGGAATAAAGATGCATCTTTTCAAGATTAAAAGGAGAGAAGAGTAAGGCCCTGTTATAGTGAGTATTTATTTAGAGAAGGCAACTATAAACCTAAGAATAAGCCCAAAAACTTACATTTGTCTTTAATTGTTCTCCTCTAGGATGGTAGAGTTTTAACATCCTTACAAGGTATTCCATTATCAATAATCTTACAGGAAAACTAAATCAAGATGGAACAATGCTTAGAGCATTATTGTGTAGTCACAATCAGTGGTACCAGTATCCCCATAAGTAATAAGAAGGAAAATATATTAAGAGTATAGCTAGAGTACTGTTGAAGAGCAGCACATCTAGAAATTAGGAAAGACATTCAAGAGTCCAATGCTTTCACTGAGCAATGCTCTCACTTTGAGCAGTGCGAAGATTGGAGAAATTGGGCAGCAGGTGGAACTGGCTCCGACATTTACTGATTAGACAAGCATGGGATGAATCCTTCAACTCTGAGCCTTGGCTTCATCATTTGTAAAATGCAGGTAAAGATCACAAGCTGAGAAAACACAGATGGTCCTCAAAATAAATTTTTTCCTCACTCCCATTGGAACTTGAATTAAACTACTAGGCAATCAACAGAATGTGGTCAAAATGGAAAAATCTGCCTTTGATGACAGAGTTCTGATGCCCCTTAGTTCTGATGCCCTGGATTTAAGGCTATACTTTCATAAAAGGAAGACACAACCTATTCACACAGTCACTGTGATGTGCCATTAATAAAGATGGTATCAGAGACATCAATTTTAACAGCTAGCATTATAATGCCAAATAGTGTATAATAGCAAAGCCCTCATTTTGGCTTGATTGACGTATCACATGAAAAGAATTGCTCTTAATAAAATTATAACAGAAGTGTTTAAAGCCCTTTGTCAATTTGGCAGTGACATTATCCGTACTATTGTAACAGGATAAATATTTATACTAAAATTTATAATGAAACCTCTTAGCCATTCAGCTAATGGTACTGGAGCAATTGGACATCCACAGAAAGAAAAATAAATTTAACCTAGACCTCACACCTTATGCAGTGAGTCAAAATGGATCAAGGACTCATACGTGAAAATGTAAAACTATTAAATTTTTAGGGAAAACCAAAGGAGAAAATGTTCAAGATCTAGGGTTAGGAAAAGAGTTATTTAGAATTAAAACAAAAAGAATAATCCATAAAAGGAACAATTAATAAATTGGACCAAAATGAAACAAACTTTTGCTCTGTGGAAGACCATGTGTGTGAAGAGAATGAAAAGAAAAGCTATGGAATGGGAGAAAATGATTGCAAACCACATATCCAACAAAGTACTATGATCTAGAGTACATAAACAACGCTCAAAACTCAACAGTAAAAAAAATCCAATTAGAAAATGGGCAAAAGGCGTGAGCAGACATTCCATGGAGGAAGATGTACAAGCCATAAATAAGCTTGTGAAAAGATATTCAACATCCTAAGTCATCAGAGAAATTCACTTAAAACCACGATGAGATCACTACACACCTCTCACAACAGATAAAATAAAAAAATAGAGGACAAAACATTTGCAAGGATGTGATGTAACTGGATCACACATGCTTTGCTGTTGAGAATGTGGAAATGGCAACACTACTCTGTAAGACGATTTGGCAAGTTTTATCAACTTAAACATGTAATTACCAATTCCCATGTGACCAAACTCTTGTACTCTTGAGCGTTTTTCCCAGAGAAATGAAAACTTATATTCATGTAAATACTTGCAAATTTGTACATGAATATTTATAGCAGCTTTATTGATAATAGTCAAAAGCTAACCCAGATATCCTTCAGTGAATGAATGGTTAAATTGTTGTGCACACCTACTTTGGAATATTACTCAGCAACGAAATGGTACGGATTATTGATAGATGCAATGACTTGATGGTATTTCCTGGGGATTACACTGAGTGAAAAAAAGCCACCCCCAAAGGTTGCATACTGTATAATTCCACGTATATAGCATATTTCACATGTCAAAATTTTAGAAATGGGGAACAGATTTGTGATTGCTAGCGGTTAGTGATGGGATGAGGGGGCGGGAGGGAAACGAGTGTCGTTATAAAAGGGCAGTTCAAGGGACACTTGTGAATATAGAACTCTTGAATAAGGTAGTAGATTAACATGAAGTAAAATTGTATAAAATTAAATACATGCACACACACACACGAATGAATACAGGTTAAGCTAGGGAAATCTGAATCATATGGATGGATTATATCAATATCAATATCCTAGTTGTGATTTTATACTAAGTCTAAATGTTACCATTCTAAACGTTACCATTGTGGGAAACTGGGTAAAAACTACACAGGATCTCTCTGCATTTTTTTTTTTTTTTACAGCTACATGTGAATCTATAGTTGTCTCAATAAAAACTTTCAATGAAAAATGTCTTGGAGCCGGCTCTATGGCATAGCGGTTAAGGTCCGGCATGCTTTGCTTCGGCGGCCTGGGTTTGCGGGTTCTGATCGCAGATGTGGACCGACACCACTCACTAGCCATTTTATGGAGGCAACCCTCGTACAAAATAGAAGAAGATTGGCTCAGATGTTAGCTCAGGGCTAATCTTTCTCACCAAAAAGAAAAAAATAAGCCTTAATCACATGACTTTTTTTTAAGTAAATTGTGAAGTTTTGTTTTCATTGATGCCGTTGTTATAAAATTCAAGGTATTCAATTACATGAAGATGGGGGAAAATGTGGGGAAGAATTGTGAATTACCATATCTAAAATAAAATACAATATAATCATTCAGTACTTAATTCCTAATTCTTTAAAACTTCTGTCAATTACTATTCCATAGTCTTTTAAAATACTTTATTCTCTATGACCAAGCAAGAACAATCAAGAAAGTACATAAGCTAAGTTTGGAACACAACAGATAGAAAATCATTCTAATTCCATTATTCTATATTTGAATGTCGTTAAACACTTCAAAGTCAACCAAAACTAACTCACAACCGTGAATTACTCTTTCTCTGTAAGGCCTTCCCATTTGATCTACGAAAATAAAAAAATTATTTTAAAAAGTCATCTATATTACTGATTTTGAAATGGTTTACCAAAACACTGTAACTCTCATAGTACGTTCCCTATCTTTTCCGAGATGAGAATATATAGCTTATGTTACAAGTTAAAGGGACATTTCACACACTTCTTCCTCCTCTATTTCCTGCCTAATTCACTCTTTAAATACTTTAACTTACCAAAGCAATTGTTTATAAATCATCAGAAAATCATTCTCTGTTAACAATATGAGAGCTGAAATAGGCAAATTTCTTCTTTTTAATTATACAAATATTTGCCCAATTCTTGAAGAATTAGAAAAGATAGCTAAGCAAGAAAAAACAAAATAAAAAATTTTAGGCCAATAGAGATATACTTATTAGATTTCCAGATAAAAATTGCATTGAATATTGGTCTTTTTACTCTAATGAATAAACGAAGTTTAAAAAAAAGATGCCCTGGAGTTTTTCCAAAATAAATCTTCTAAAAATGTGTTTCTATATCTTGGCTAAGAGTGCTGTTTGTAGGGGCTCTTGGTCTGCTCCTTGGAAAGAACTCAGTTACTCCATCTAGAACACTGCTTGCTTCATAACATGTGCACTTCTCTAGCTGCCTAGAATTGCCTGTCTGGAAAGGAAGAGGGGCCCCATCAGTATCACTCTGGTATCAGTGGTAACTGGAACCTAACAAACAGTTTTATAAATCAGAATTTCTCTTATAGTTTCCACTCAAATTAAGCAGGGATATATACAACACGTTTTGGAGACTTTACACATTTCGCTGAAAGTCTTAGTCCAGGTAATAATTAACAGTTGTTTACAAAAAAAGAGAAACTTAAACTGGCCCTAAACATCAATGATGGTCTCTTAGTACTAAAACAAAATTGATCGCCTGTGTAAAAGGCCATGGTTTAATTGATTCTATGAGTAGATGCTAAGTTCTGGCTCATCTCATCTACCTAAATCCACTTACTGTGTCGTAAAGGTATTATTGCTAAATAAATGGCTCATTGGCGTGAATGTTGAGGGTGAAGAAGATTGGGCAGAAAGAAATTGTTGTGTGACTATAGCACAAATAAAGACGTTTGTGAATAAACCCAAGGAGATATAATTTTGAACTTAAAAAGCAGTATGTGGATAATTGCACTTTAGAAGTAACCTACCTATCTAATTATCTAATCAAGGCTTTCCTTTTATTAAACATCATACCTTAGAATCAACGAATAAATTATAGTCTTAAGACAACCAAGTGGTGACCTTCTGTGTGAATATCTTTCTATATAAATTCCTATTAGAATAAGACATCAGAAATTTAATTTTACACTAAGCATCTTTTAGAAGAAACTGGTTAATAATTGAATCTGGACCAGCCTACTCCAGGTAGTCTTTATTGCTGTTATGCTGCCCAAATGCTGGGCGGTGTCAGTACTTCCACATGGGAGTATGTTTCATAGAAATCTTGACTTTGTGCACCTACTTTACTACAGAGAGTATGAATTAGTACAGTACTGTACAGTTCGAGAACTTCCCCGCTTGCCGAAGGGATGGACAGTTGAATTTTGAAAGCTATCGACCAAGAAGCTCAAGCTTAATCCTTAGAAAAGTTATAAATCATCAAATAGATAGCTTTTACATTCATACAAGCAGAAGTTGAATAGGAGGAGCCAGCATAGGCTCAGGAGAAACAAGCTACGTAAAACCGACGAGATTTCCAAGGCTAATAAATCAGCCTAATTTCATGTATATGTGCACTTGTACTTCAGCAAGGCATTCTACGAATCACATTGCAAGCTTGTAAACCGGTCGAAAATAAATAGGCTGATTAAAATATTTGAGTGGATTTAAAATTTGTTGAATGGCCGTACTAAGCGTTTTCAATAATGGAGCTAATCTTTCCAAAATATTTATATTCAAGGGTGTACAAGTGCTCTATTTTTATCTTCTTTAACATTTTCAGAAATTTTTCAAAGTTTCAGATGAAGACAACAAAGATGTAGATCAGATCTGTAGATTAAACCAAATTCTTAGAGCATAACCCTCAACTCAGTATTAGGATTCACATCGAGGATTGCTTGGGTCTGATAGCTTCTCTAACTATATTTTAATATTATTGCTAAGTGCAATCAAGCACCAAAACCAAGATAAAATTGAGCTGGAAAAAATTTAAACCATTTCATGGAAGAGTCAAAAATAAGTGATTAGTCACATGAAAGGCCCTGGAATGTCTAGTTGTATATGAACTAACAGTATAATCCGGATATTCTAATATGCAGAATTCTTCCATAGAAGAGTCTGGCGGGCAGATCAGAGCATCAACATTCAGGGTAAGATTGAAGTAATAGATTGCCCAGAGAAGGGAACCAGGGATGATGGGAGCTTTATAAATCATAGAAGCAGCTGAGGAAATTGAGAGTATTTAGCCCCGGGAGTTAAAGAACAACGGGAGATGTGCCAGCTATCCTCAAACGTTAAGTGCACTATCCTATTCAGGTAGAAGTAGATTGTTTTCCCTCCTTGTTTGGCAGGGGCAGCCTAGTAGAAAACACAAATTGGAAGATTTAGTTTGCTTCATTACAAAGAACTTTATCGTAAGTAGGGGCATCCAGCAGTATAATGGAGGCTTTGTCTACATAGGATGATTGTCTTTCAAGGATTCTGTAGACAGGATCTCATTATTCGGAGAGAATCCAGACTAGATATCTTCTAAGAGTCTTTCCAACACAGTCATTTAATCACTAGGATGTATTGTATATATGATCTATAAATTTTGTGACTTGTGGCAGAATATAAGTTTTCTGGAAAAGAAGGGAGTCCAGTCTACTGGAGAAATAAAAGAATGTTTTTATTTTTCTTTTATAAAAAAGGTACATACATTTTTCCTTGGTACATATGCTAGGTTAGCTTCATTATGTTGTATGACCTAATTTTGCCCTAAATCTATAGAACTACCACATCCCCTAGCACATTGTGGATCAGTTTTTAGAAACTAGAATTCAAACAGTAAACACACTGTAATATCGTGGCAGGAAGTATGATTAAACCAGAACAAAACTCTGCAAAGATTAATGGAGGAACATTTTTATGGTGTGTGTTTTCTACATGATATTTGCTATAAAACATCCAAGATTCCACTGAAGGTTTCTAAGCTCTGTGGAATAGAAATAGATTGATAGCATCTTCAGGCTCTTGATAAAAGAAGGGCAACCTAAGTGTAATTATTTCAAAAGTCTCTGGGGGAACAGAGAGATATGTCTCAAATGGCACATTATCTAAAATAAAGTCTGACATACCTTGGGGAAAGCAATAGGGGCTCCTTTTACTATTACAGTAATATTAACTTGTTTTTGTTTTTGTCTCTGCATCTGTGACTTGATGTCTCTCCTCCTTGTTTGTTTCTTTTTTAGACTAAAAATAAAATTATAACAATAGAAACAGGAAAGGGAGGGAAGAAGAGAGCAGTCATGAGATTAGGAAATGGCTAATCTCAAAATTCATTTTACACCTACCACTTTTGAGGAGGTCCCATTTTGTTATACTGGACTATTTCATATATTAAAGAAAATAAACAAATAACTTTCAGTAAGAATAATTATGTATATTTTATATTCTTACCTCTATTCAATATAAATATCTTTTCCATGATTTTACATGTGCAGCTAAATATGGAATAAATATCATATCATTTAAGAATGATTAAAAACAAAATAAATCATTGATAATTTAAAAATTCTATAAATTTACACTCCCTTGCAGTTTTAATGTGGTCTATTAATGCTTTGCTTTCAAAAGAAATATTTCTTGGACATCTGTCCCAATATTTTGTTTAGTGTATTATGGTAAATATTTATTATGTCTTACAAAGTTGAAAACAATATTTGATGCTAAAATAGCCTTTTTTATAAGGTTTTATTCTATAATTGTGCTAAAATAGTAATTTTAGAGGTTGAAATACATTTTCATAGATGTTCATTATTCCTTCAAGTAAGACGTGACTCACTACGAATATTTCTTTTTCTAATTCACACTGTCCCATGCAGTACCTGATCAGATGATCTATGTTATGTCAAATTCTGTCTACCACATTATAGAAAATTTCTTGAGCTTTTAACCTTCACAGAACTTATTTCCCAGAATTGGTGAATGACATCAGTAATCACCCAGTGAAAGTTGGAAGTCATCTTGATATCTCCCTCAGCATGTATAAAACATTTGTGACGAACAAATATTGATACTATCTACTAAAGATCTTTCAATCTGTTCTCTTTTCATCCACACAGGGTAGCTCAGCTCCAAGCCTTAATATTTCTTAGTAAAATTATAAACTCATTCCTCCTAACTGGTTTTCTTGCTTCCAGCTATTTCCTGCTCCGTCAAATGCTTTCAACCCCATGGAGCTATCAGAGTGATTCTCTTTAAAGAAAAAGTCCCTGTGTACGAATCCTCCATAGAGTTCTAAACACTTCTGGATGAAATCCAAACTTCTCAATATGTCATCTAAGCTATCTCATAATCCACTTTCTGTGGACTTCTTCAATCTACTGTCTTGTCACTCTGCCACAGGGATGTTACTTGCTCAGCATATAAAGCTGCCACGAGTAGCTCCCTCTCTCAACTCTCTGACTTGAACAATGATGATTTGTCTTCTTGGAGTGTCATACCATTCTGTCAACCTTCCCATACCTTGAGTGGGGAGAGAAGGATAGAATTTTGGAGGACTAGGTCTTGGCAAAAAGCTTCATAGTGAATGTGGAAGGACAGAATGGAAATAAAGTGTGATGGAAGAGTATTCACCTGTGTTAATCTCTGCAGCTTTAACTTTTGCAACATACACACACACCCTACTCCTATGCCTCTTCCCTCCAGATTAGTGGCTCTTAGTTGGGACAAATTTGCCTCCCAAGGGATATTTGGCAATACATGGAGTCAGTGTTGTTTGTCACAATTTGGGGATAGGGCTGCTATGGGAATCTAGTGGGTAGAGTCAGGAATGCTGCTAAACCTCCTATAATGCACAGGACAAGACAACCCCCTCCAAACACACACTCACACTGAATAAAGAATTGTCCGGCTCAAAATCTCAATAGTGTCAAGATTGAGAACCTCTACTACATATACTAAACATTAAAAATAAAAACTATATTTTAATTCCTACAGCATGACACATTCTGTTTTTGTTCCAGTCCTTTGCAAATGCTTTTCTTTTTTCTTTTTGCCGAGGAAGATTCACCCTGAGCTAACATCTGTTGCCACTCTTCCTCTTTCTGTATGTGAGCTGCCACCACAGCATGGCCACTGACAGACAAGTGGCATAGGTCCACATCCAGGAACCAAACCCGGGCCACCAAAGTGGAGTGTGCCAAACTTAACCAGGCTGTGAGGGTGGTTAAGCTGAAAATGCTTTTATGTGAATCTGAAACTCCTTCTCTCTCTCTCTTTTTCTCCCCACCCCCAGTAAGGTTTGCACAGCTAAATAATCATTCTGATGATCTCAGTTTAAATATTACTCTCTTTAGGAAGCCTGTTCTGATCCTTCCCTGTCTGTATTGAGTCTTTTATAATATGCACCCATGGCACTCTCGTCCTCCCACAATCACACACTTGTTATAAATATTCCTTTAACTGTAAAAGACTGTTTAAGTGTCTGTTTCATGGCAAAGAACAAGCTCCGTAAGGACACAGCCAGAGTCTGTACTGTTTATCATGAAATCCCCTTTGCCGAGAGCATTGCCTGTCTCTCAGTAAGAGTGTGATGTGCATTTGTAGGGAGGGAGGAAAAGTTAGATGCAAAGTGCCTACTTCATACCAGTTATTAACAAAAGTTCATTTTTTATAGGATTTGCTCAGCTTAAGGAGATATGCTTTATAAAAGCCGAAAGGTGAAAATTAGTATCTTAAATCTCACTCTCTGCAATTGGTTACATTATAAAATGCGATTCATGTTTCTATCCAAAATATGTGTATTAATTGAAATTTTTGAAAAAAAATGAGAGGATATTATTGGTTTATTGGATTCTTCATAGTACTCGAGAGATCTCTCATGGAACGTTCCACTGGGGGATAATGGAGAGAGGATGGGGTGTGTGTGTGTGTGTGTGTGTGTGTAAATACTAAGAATACAGAATAGTTTGTGAGAATACTAACACTCTTCTAACACCTTTCCAATACTAAGTTTAGTTCATCTCCCACTAAGACCTGGGCAGATTGTCACAGAACATCCTAAAGCCACCTCAACAAATACTTCTCACTAGGATGCTTGACTCAAACTCAGAGCCTTCAAATAAGCTTATCAGCATGAGATCAGGAAGTTTACATATAACCAATACATTCTTTACTTCATAAGTGAGAAAAATTGTGGGATTTTGGTCCCTTCCTTGACAGTGGCTCTAAATCCCTGTATCTCAGGCCATCCACTTTGTCCTAGGAAGCATAAGACTTAGAAATATCAAATTAAGCACTGGAAAGTCCTTTTCACATGATTAAAGATGCTAATAAATGTGTTTTCAGATAAAGAAACAAAATCAGAGAACTCGTTAGTATCTCTCATAATATTTGTTACCATTATCAGTAACTTGTGCCAGCACCATATCCCTTAGCGCAAAACAGAAGACAAAATCATTGTTCTTTCCAAGAGATTTTTTTTAATTTTTATGAAATACAGGCATAGAAATCAAATTATCATGTTTGCCCGCTCTTTCTACACTGGAAGTTAAGGCATATTTATTAGCTACAACACAGCATTTCAAGCTGGCATTTGGATCATTTCAATAACTAATGTTTGTTTTATCAACAATGGTTTAATTTGACATGCTGCATAATGCATGTGCAATAACAGTGCCAGGTTTGATGGATAAATGCCTAGGAAAAAAATTCAAATTGGCTAATAAATAAAATTGAATTTCGAGACCCCATTTATTTTAAGGAAACTTGTCATGGGTTATTAACTGTACTAAATAATGGCTTGTTTATGTCTGTGCATAAATAATTTGAAACAAATCGGGGTGACATAGTTAGAAACTATCATACTTCAGTTACTGTTAAATGTTAAATAAAGTCACACTTCCTCAGCATCTAACCACCAGACCTGGTATTTTTCAGAAACGATTTCTCCTTATTAACAAGATTATCACAAAAATGCAACTGAAGTTCCATCCATTTAACATGTCTATTATTTAAACATTCAAAATTTCTACCAATATGAAATTAAACTGAAAGTCTCACACTAGACCAGTGGCTCTTTGATCTCTCCACATATTACAGCTAACTGGGAAATTTACTTTATTTTATTTTAATCCTGAATGTTTTGTTTGTTATTCCTAGAGATTCTGAATCAATCGATCTGAGGTGATTTTTTGCTTTTTTAAAAATCAATTGTTTTGTTTTGTTTTTTTAACCCGCCCTAAGCAATTATAAATGGGAAGCCAGGATTGAAATTTCTGCTCTAACACTGAGTTCTGGTCACTAATGCACATTAATTTATTGGTCTCACCTGGGCAGTGAGACCAAATTGTTTAATATTAATAGTTGTCCCTTTTAACAAACAGTTTTCTGAGCATGCCTTTTGAACACGCTAAGGGGATTACCAAGACAGCCTTTGTTCTCAAGGAATTTATATACAGCAGCACAACTGACAGTACTAAAAGGGAAAGTAAGGAAATTGTCACAAGAGAAGTGCCCGCAAAGGCTTTATGAGATCGGATCTGAAGTAGGCAAGGACCAAAACAGGATTTTTGGAGTAGGTGGAATTTAATCAGCCTTGTCAATGTGTGGATGCATGCAGTGACCTTGTTAGTGCCTTCATACCTCTTAATCTCCCAATAATCCAGGTAAATAAGATGAGTATTTTTACTTTATTAATAATAAAAACAATAATTCCATGTATTTTCATTTTGTTTTGCAGTATGCAAACAGGTTTACATATGTCACCACATTTGAGACTTGCAACATATGGGATATGCAATTTGGTATTCCTATTTTTGGATAAGAAACCAGAGACTCAGAATGTAAATGAATTGCCCAATTTAGAAAACTAGCAAGTAGCAGAGTTAGGTCTAAGATTAATCCTCCTGAGTCCTAAATAGTTCAGACCTTTTCTTATCACCCCAGTTTGAAGCTGAGAAGTTGCTGAGCTTGGGCTAAACTCCAGGTCTCTTAACACTGAATCATTCTCTTAGGATATGCTACGCCACATAAACACTTAATAAACCACATTTTCAATAACTATAGCTCAAGTCTCTTGAGAATTTAACTTTTCAAAGGGTAATTGGAAATTGATGCTCTAATATATTTTCTTAAAATACAATACCAAGAAATTCAGTACCTTACTGCTTTTCCCCAAATATAACCTTTCTTCTTTCTCTGCGTGCACTTTGCAATCATAGTCAATACCTGGATCTTGGGAAATTTCCAAAATTGAACTAATCTGGAAGCTATGAAAGCTCAGGGGAGTGAAGCACTTGAGTGTCAGCTCTTGATGTCTGCCTTCTAATAGTTAGTTCTGTCCAACAGGTAGAAACATCTCGCATGCTTTATCATGAACTGTGTGTGCATGCTCTGAAGCTCTTCTCTCCATGGTTTCCATAATGTATTATTAGTATTTTTTTTCTGAGTCTGCAGGACAATTCTCTGGTTTGACAATTCAACAGAAGAACTCAGAACTCGGAACTCAAAGCTATTATACACACAGTTACGGTTTATTACAGATCAAGGATTCAGATTAAAATCAGCAAAGACAAAAGACACACAGAGTGGAGTCCAGAGCTTCCAGGGGTCCTCTCCCACTGGAGGTGCAGGAATAGTGCTTAATTCCCCAAGCAAGCATATGTGACAACATGTACGATTACCAACTAGGGAAGCTCTCCTGAGCCTTGAGTCTAGGATTTTTCTTGGGATCAGTCATATAGGCATGAATCGCTTGTTTGGCTGCCCTTAGCTACTCAGTCTCCAGCCCACCTCCACCCCTGAAGTCTATTCAGTACAGTGTGACCCAAGACATTAGGTGAAAAATACCCAAAAACTGAAAAACAGGCATTCATCATAAATCACATTGTTAGCCTAAGCTACCTGGCATGGCCCAAAGCCCAAGAAATACAAAGACACTCTTAGGCAGGACACTTCAGGAGTTTAGAGGTTATCTCCCAAGAGCCTATGCAGGGCCCATCCCTTCTTGGAATGTGCAGGTTTTGGACATCCCAGGCCTGCTGAATTAACCCTTTACTGCACAGCATGTAAGGATTTTTCACTTGTGATTTTTCACCAATGGGGAGCCCATGCATTAAAGTTTACTTTCCTTTTAATACTTATTTATTATCTTAGTTAATTTTATAATCTGGACAAAGACCTCTGCCTGAACCTTTGTAAAGATTGTATCTGTTTAGGTTTTGTGTTTTTCTATGAATTGATTTTATTGTCATTATTGCTACAATGGTATTAAAAGAGAGTTCAGTATATTTCCTAAGATACCTTTATTATTTCCTCATTTTTCATTCATTAATGAGTAGAAATTGCAATCAAAAAGGATAGCTATGAAGATAGCCACTACGTGGACTAGTAGAGAAAGCTAGAAATCTTCCTTGGTGTATTCAGCACTTCTACTCCGAGACATTCACTGTGAACTTGGTATATGAGGAAAGAATGACAGATCTATAGACCACCTTACGTCCAAGAAGCGTGGCAAAATAAGCCTCAAAGACAACTTAGAAAATGTACTGGAAGGATGATTTTACCTTGTTTCCATTCATAATAAGTACTCACAACCCAGAGAGGGGCAGGATAAGCTGCTTGTCACCTCTGTCTGACTTACTATCAGTTTGACCTTGAGAATGATGTTAACTTTTAAAATAAGTGCAGGAATAGTATTAATAGCATAGGATTTTTTGAAGAAATATGCGAGATAATAAATGTAAAAGTACTGCTCTGTGCTTGACATGTTCTAAATGCTCAATAAATAGCAGCTGCTGTTATTTTTTACTATTGCTACTTATTATAATAAAGCTTAATTGTTTATAGAGATTTTCACAAACACTGTTCTATTAATTGAAGCACTGTGACAACTTTACACACAAAAAATTAAAACTCAAAAGGTCAGGAAATAAGCACTCGGATAGAATTATATTAAAATAATCACCTCATCTCACCTTACCCTATAAACTGCGTATGGCTGCTAGCATTTTTGACAGCTTTTAGTGCCTGATTCTTCATAATCACCTGATGACTCCTGTGACGTAATTCTCCAATAGGAATAAAATAGGATTTTGCTTTCTCACATGTATGTTCTTTCCAAATAATTAACATCATTTAACATAAGCGTTTCTCCTTATGTATGAGGCCCTGGCACCCACATTATATAATATTTAAATTGACTGACCCTAATAAAAAATAAAGATACAAATTCTTTCACTCGATGACTTTTCCTATGTAAATAAAGTTCCAAATACTTTGGCATAAAATAGCATTGATTTGTTTTTACTTTTACTTTGCTACAATATTAATTAAATAAAATGATGGGAGAATCTACAAGAAAAACTACAGTATGTTCACCCCCAGGAGTAATTCAGCCCAGTGATTCCCTTAACATCTGTTCCACTAAAAAGGAATCATTTTCCAAGGGCCACTTGGAGAGTAAGTAATCATAAACCCCTCAGCATCTATGTTAAAAGATAGTGAGAGAAAAGAGAAAGAAAAAAATTTGCCTCTAGTCTTTCAAACTACTGCGTATTCTAATGAACTGCCATGAGGTGATTTCTCTTCTTCTTATGTGGTGAATTTATAATGAGATATTGGGTTTATATTTCTTCTTCATTTCATCCACTTTCTGTTTTTCGATTTGAGAGAGCCACTAGTTGAGGTCATTCCTGAGCATGATAATATTGGGAGTATGTTCTTCTCAGTAGAGTAGGGATATTAAAGTTATTGTCTCACTCCAGCATATTATCATTATAAAGTAACACACACCATTAGAGAGAGACTCAGTGAAGGACATTATCATTATGTATTAGCACACACCATTAGACAGGAGCTTCAACTGCAAAACCTACGGAGGAGAATAGATTCATAACGTCACAGCCCTCCTGGGTAATATAACGCAAAATTGTTAAATCATTCAGCTGAGGTGAACTCGGATCCCATGATTGGCACCTAACACCACTTTGAGCTCTCAGTGGTTATTTACTCTGTGAGAAACAGTTCTCTTTTCTGGTTCAGATGGAGGTCCTAAGGAAGCTCCCAGGGAATTTTATCTTACTTCAACCCAGGCAAAACTCAGACAAATTAAACAATAATAAAAACAATTATAATTATCAGAGGTGCTCAGCTTAAGGCTGGAAAATATAAACCATTTTTCAGTTAAGGAAATTGAACATTTAAATGCTTTTGTGAATAAAATTATAACGAGTATGTAGGGGGGATTATAAATGATGCTGCGTGAACTTATCTAAATAAAACAAAAGAAATAACAACACTATGTTTTATTTTAAAATCTTAGAGGATAATGTCAAAGTGATGTTTCTTTGTCCCACCAAATGTCATAGTTATTTGTATATGATATGACTAAATGCCATTTCTCCATGAAGATTTCTTTAACATGCTGTTTATTCTCATGAAACATTAATATAGTCTATGGATATTTGCCTGTGAAAAGGAAGAACGACAAATTTTGCACTTCTCGAATGAAAATTAATCTTGAATGAGTTTAACTTGCATTAGTTGCATTTTCTATGGATAATGAAAGCCCATTTGTAAATAAAAGGTCGATTTCAGAGCAAAAAAGAGAATGTTCCAGGATGTAACTCTCATCTGAGCCACAGTCTAGGAGTGTATAGTTGCTGTGTTTTACATGATTGAGGATATTTCAGCTTCTAATTCAGTACAGGAATGTAAAAGTGAGTAAAGCTGATGAAACACATCGCTTCATTATCTAATGCTAAATTTTATTTGTTTAATATCCACCTTTTTTAAATGGCTCAGCCATCAGTAGACATGTTATGAAATAAAATATATTTATTTTATATGTACAAATTTATATAAATACTTATATACATTATGATCAGTAGCCAAATTTATGGCTTAATTAGCTTATAAATACCAAAGCTTAGAGACCAGTTCTAATCCTACATAACACATAGAAAATAACAAAATACTGGTTCTGGGTGTGTACTAACAGTAAAAATAAAATAGTCATTCTCTATTGTAACTACTGGAGTAGTATATACGTGCTCCAGAGGCAAATGCTTAGCCTAAATGGTTTCATATTTTGATTTTAATTTAAGATGTGTACAGAATAATCCTATCATTGGAAACATTGTGAGTAAAAACGAACATGGTAAAATCAGCTGTAATCTCAGGTGGCTTTGTTGTGACCTTGAAATGCCACTGGGTGAGCAAGCTGGAACAGGTGAAAGTACTCATTGTGCTCGGGGGAAGTCTACCACCATCATGCACCCCCCAAACACAGACTCACATTTTTTTTTAGTTTATCTTTTGTTAGGAAAGAAAATCATTTAGGCTGATGCTTTTCTTTCACTTTTCACATGTTTATGTGTAACAGAGTTTTTACAACATGTCATTTGATTGCTTTATTTATACTACGCTCTGCTTTTACTGTCTGTAAACAAGCACTGCTCTGTGTATATATGCACCCCTCTGCTCAGCGGATAGAAGGTGCTCACACTCTGGTCTCACAAGACATCACAAAACTATGCATTTGTTATATAATTTCATTCCACTTTGCATTTCCTGCTGAAAATGGCTCTACCTCAATTCTTGCAAGTACCACATAATAAGAGGGCGGTAGAACCAAGAATGATGTCTAGCTCAGGTCAAGCAACTATGGACATTTTTTGATCCTATTACATATTTTCTTAAGCACAAGCTAATGGTTAAGAACTGATGGATAGAATTGCCTGAGTTCACATTCTGATCCACCTCCTAAGTATGGAACTTTGGACAAATTCTTAACTTCTCTGAGTCCCAAGTTCCTTATCCGTAAAATGAAAATAATAATTGGACCCACTTCATATGGGTTGCTGTGAGGTTTAAATGAAGTAATATTTGTAAAGCACTTAGAACAATCCTGCCTGAAAATATAAGTGCCATGTCAGTATTGTTACTGTTACTAGTTTTAATTGAAAGGGATTTTTAAAGTCAAGTCATCATAAATCAACTTTATAAAATTGTTGCATTAAGTCAGAATGTATATACAGAAATGACACCACAGTTTGGCAGTAATGCATATTGAAATGCCAAATAAAAATGCTAATTACGGTAAAATGCCTGATACTGATGACTAATACACATATGCCAGTTGATACCTTCATAGGCTGTGTCTTCCATCATGCTTCCTTCTTTCTGGGTCAATCACCCTCTGATTCATTTATTGTTTCACCCATTTAAACCATTCATCCATAAGATGATAACCTCCTTAAGAGCCTATCTTGACAATTCCTCTTATGTCCTGACCTCGCATCCTTTTCCATGGAGAAAAGAGAGATCCTTGGGTGAAATCTGCCCACAGTCCTATCCCGTCACCCATCACTTCCTCTATACATACTTAGAAATCCAAGGAGCCAAATGGCTTGGCATGCAAGATTCTTTACTATCTAGGCCAAATCTATCTTTCTAGTTTCATTCCCTATCATTTCCTTAATGCCCTCTCAGCTCCAGCCATTGACCAAAACAATTTCCAAAATTTGTCTTTCTCTTTTAAACCTCAGAGAACTTTGCACACATTGTTCCTTTCCTTAGAGTCTCTTTCTATCTTGTTCACCTGTCAAGCTTCTATGTAGACTTCATTACCTGACTTACCATATGGTTCCTATTCCCAAAGACAGTGCTGGCAGGCTACACGTGTTCCAGGCACCTGTCAGTGAAGAAAATCCTACCATTGGAGCCCAGTCAGGAGCTGAGGTCCTGATACCCTGTGACAGGCTTCTCTGATGCTGAGAACCTGCCCGACACGTACCCCTACTGTGCCTTAATGCCATGCTTGACAGATCCCTTCAGTCTCACCCTTCCTCTCCCAGTCCTCTCGTACTCTTCACTCTCTTCACTGAAAAACCAGTGAAGCATCAATCCATGTACTGTATGAAATCCCTCAGGCATAAAGTAGTTATAACCTTTTCTACCACAATCCTCTATGCTTATAACTAAAAACTAAAAATTCAGGTTTAAATACTTTTTCCATATTTGCATTGATTAGAGCATTTTATACACACTTTTAAGTGTATTGAAGGATGCAAATTGCTAAAGAAACACCTTACTTGAAGGTAAATAAGAACAGAAGAGATATCCCACCAATACACTAGATTTTATTTTTATCTGCTAAGGCATTGGTGCACTAGAAGGATTTTTGAGTTTTAATGAGTCTCATTGGTTCTAATTAGAGTAACCTTGGTGGAAATAGATATTATTACTCTGCAAATCATGGCTAAATTGCTGTTAAATAATTTGCATTCTGTTACATGGTTTATATCCTAATAGAAACAGAAATATTTAGATCTAAGTCCTTAAGTATTTATTAATGTAAACCAGCATTTTGGTCTCACATAAGGATTTACACCTGCCTGGCACATTTTGTCGAATCTACACTCTAAAGTATCTTCCAGCTAATTAGATATGACTTGCTGTGCAGCCTCAGACAGGATTATGTTTGTAGCTCCAGAATATGGGTTATTCTGAAATCTCTAACTTTATAGGCACTAGTTACCATTTTAATTGAGTACCTACTAGGTGCCAACCATTTTAAAATGCATTGTTTGATTTAGTTATCTCACTCCTTCAAAGTAGGCATCATTATCCCCATTTTCTGGGAAGAGAAAGTGAAGCAAAGGGCAGTTAAGGAAACTTTCAAAGTCATGCAGAAGGGCTGGGTGACTCTGCCACTCTTGCTCTTTCCATGATGATGAGGCCTCTCATTTCCTAATTTCTGAAAAGAGTAAATTTATTATAATTATTAATTAATGATTAATATAATTAATAAATATCCTTTATTTTATCAGTCAACAATTATCTATTGAGCACCTACACATCCAGGACTATGTAATGGGCTATTGATTTTATAAGATTCATAAGAGTTAGGCTTTCTCCATTAATGAAAAAAGTGATTATATTCTCACTTGAGAAAGACTACAGATTTACTTGTATGAGAAAGAGTTGCTAATTTATTCATTTCAACCATTATGTGAAAATGTGTTTTGATTGTACATGTTATAAACAGTAATTGGCAATTTAACATAGAGACTGCTTACATTTAACATACATTTATTAATTTAGTCTTAGGGCTAACAACAGAACCTGGCAAGTAGTACTTGTTTACTCAACTCACTCCCTTCCAGGTTGAAGTAGTCTGTGGGTGAATCTGATTGGTGGCACCAAGTCACATGACTGTACTGTAGCCTCCAAAGTGCCTATGGAGCCAGGTTTTCTGCCTTCTATCCCCACTTGTTAATCTGGAAATTCCTTAACCATAGAAAGGGTATTTTAAAAATGTTGACTACTCAGAAAGCATCACAAATGTCCATTAGAATGCATTTATAGAAAACTAGTGTCCTGAAAATAAATTTTAAAAGATACTTATTTGCTAGTCCACCTACCAAGATAAAAATTGTAAATAGTAAATAATATAAAGTGGAATATTATTCAAGTTTACCAATGCCATACTAAATCATTTCTAATGCCATAACTTCTAATCACAAATTTGTACTTGTCTTCTCCCATTGTAATCCATTTAAAGTAGTTGCCTAAATCCATCTCCTTGCCTCATCTCTTTTCAAGTAAAATTATATACCATCATCCATTAATTTTGGATGTCCTAATTTGTCCACATGATAGTAAAACAGCTGGTTGTAAAACACAGACTTTAATTAAATTCTCCATTATGTGATGGAATTTGATTTTTATTGAAAGAAATAGTAAAGTTTTCAAACAAGCTTGTGCATAGAAACCACTTGTTTATTTAATCCTTACTTTTTATACTGCCTCCCTTTTTGAAATCTGTATGGTAAAATATACATCTAGAGAGTATAAAAAATGTACTCTTTCGATAGCTTGTTATGATATTGGGTGAAGCCTGTTCTAGGCACCAGAGTTACTGCCGTGAACACAGCTAGATAGCCCTCTTCTCATGGAGCATATATTGAGTATAGGAGACAAGAAATAAGCAAATAAGAGAAATATATCAAGTCAGATGGTATTAGGGCCATGGGGGAAAAAAATAAGTGTAAAGAAAGTATAGAAAATGTAATGAGAGGGAGAAGAAGTTTTAAATAGGGTGGTTAGGGATGGCTTCACAGATGAGGGACATTTGAGCAGAAGATGAGGTGGATAAGGGAGGGCGTTGTGTGGTTGTCTGAGGACAGAGCAAAGGCTCTGAAGCATCAATATGCTTGACGTATTTGAGGAACAGCCAGGAAGTCAGTATCACTGGGAAGGAATAAATAAGGGATGCATTAGCAGGAACTACGCTGTTGTGGGAAGGAAGGGGGTCACACAATAGAGAACTTTGTAAGCCAGTGTGCAAACTTCGGTTCTTACTCAGAGTGAGATGGGAAGCCATGGGAGGGTTTTGAGGAGAGGAAAACTGTGATTCTTTTTGAAAAATTCATCTGCCTTTCATATTTTGAAAAGACTGATGAGGAGGGGGAAAGGTCAAGACAGGCAACAGATCCAGTGAAATGATCCAGGTGAAAATGGAGTATTGCAATAATCCAGGGTGGGAGTAGTGGAGATGGTAGGAAGTACTTTGAATCAGCACGTGTTATCATATACAACCAACGTAGCTCAGCAGTAGATTGTGAAGTAAAAGAAAGACTTTAAGAATGGGATGATTCCATGGTTTCTGTTCGGACCAATTTAAAGGGTGGGATTGTCATTTACTGAAATGGAGACCACTGTCATAAAAGGAGTTTTAAGAGGGGAAAGTCAGTACTGAATGTGTTAAGTTCAATAAACCTGCTAGACAATCTAAGTGAAGATGTGGGCAGAATGTTGGGTATAAATATTGGAGTTCTGGGGAAAGACCTGTGCTAGAGATATAAACTGAGGAGTTTCAAGTATAAAGAGCATATCTAGAGTCTGACCTGGATGAGAGCATCTAGTGAGTGAGGGAGGATAGCAAACCACAGAGTCTGACAGATGAGCCCTGGGTTAGGAAAATGAAGTGGGGTCAACAAAGGAGACTGCCAAAGAGAAACCAAAAATGTACCAAGAAAACCAGGAGAGAAGAAAATATTTCATGGAGGGAGCAATCGTATATGTCCAATGCTACTGCCAGGTCAAATGACACAAATACATAGCATGTATAGTTTAAGTAATAATAATAATAATAAAACCAACACATCTACCCATCATCCAGCCTAGGAAATAGTGCATTTTCTTTCATAAAGGATTTTCACTTAGATTCTTAAAGGACAATTTAATATGTTTCTATTTCAAGGAGCTGAAAGGGCTCAAATAACTTCTAGAAGTAGTTGATGTATTTCCCATTTTATAAGTCTAAAATGGTTCTTGATTTTTCCAACTTTAAGCACAATTTGGTTGTTACCTCCTTCATCTGACTTAGTTTACATCCCTCTTTTGAATTAACTGACTCACTTATGGGGTTTAATTTGAGCCCCTCTCCCCTGTAACCTAACCCTCCACATTTGAGTGTCAGTCATTGAAGTACGAAACCTTCATTTGAGCTTTGTAGTTCACCGCAAATAGCAAATTTAAATGGATTGTGTCTAACAGTTCAGAGAGAGCAAGAGCATCCCACATATTCACGAGGTAAGGGATAAAGATAACCGCTTAGCCAGGCCCCCCAATAGGCGTATTATTCATATATGAAAGTAGCTGGCTTTAGCATGCAGATGATGGCTGCTAAGAAATTTCTCACTTCAACTGTCATATCCCAGCAGTTCAAATTTATAAGAGGATGAAACAACTCTCTAATCCCTTAAACTGTTAATACATAGCTAAGAATCCTTGTGCATAACTAATAAAATTTACATTTTCTAAGCTTCAATTTCCTTGAAGGATGTTTCATTTGATTTTTCAAAAATTGATAAGAAAAAATGTTAAGGTATAATAAACACTGAAAGACTGTATTTGGAAGGGAAGAGGAATGTAACAGGAGTTCCGTGTATAAATGAAGTGCATCTCAGGGGATGCTCACTTGTTTGCCTGTATTAATTATTTCTGCAGTGGGAGTGTAGCAAATGGTGTCTCTGAACATGAAATTAATCCTTGTGTGGTTCAAGGGATATGTTTCCTTGTTTAATATTCTTTGCCGATGTGTGTGAATTTTGGCTGTAATCCTAAAGCTAAGTCTAGAAACATAAATGGATACCAAAAAATGGCAGGAATGATTGATGACTACAAATTAGTTACTTTGAATATATTATGGCAGTGGTTGTTTTAAGTCCATTGGGACAGAAAAAAAAGAAAGTACTATACATTATGTGAGTTAACATAAATTAGGAGAAATAAAGCTTTTGGTTTTAGAACTCAACTTGAAATGATTTCAAACCATAAATGTGTCCAAATATCCTAAGTGTGCCTCTCCTACTTATCTATAATCCTTTCACTCACTATGGATATCTCTTAAGATTTCTCAGTTCCCAACTAGTCCTTGCCAACTGTTAAGGTAAAAACACTCATTTTTTCCAGTTCAATTTTCAAGAAACAAATCATATCTTAACAACTATGTCATTTCATGCCTCTTTGAAGAGAAAACATTTTTCCTGACTGATCTAAAAAGTGGTTGTAGCTACTTTCATCTAAGATTTTTTTTTCTGTTTAAACGATTATGAAAATCTAGTCAAAAATGATTGCTTTCTTCCAGATGGGATGTTTGTATATTATTTGCTCACATCTAGAGATATCTGATATTTGGGTCATCTTTGTTATTTCCCTTTTAGTTCTCCAATTTGTAATTCACAGGTTTCCTTCTATAAATAAAAAGAAGGGCAATCTATATTTTAGGATTTTTTAAAATACAGTTAATGACAAATCCAACTAACTAACATAAGGTGTTTCAGTAGGAGAAGCCTTCATTCTAGTACTTGTATACCAGTACTCCTCACTCCAAATGTGTTGAATGTATACAAAGATGACATAATGCAGAGTGATATTTGCAGAATGGGTTATGTAATTGTGTTGACTATACATCCCTCATCTGAAGTCCCTTGAAACCAACATCACACATTTAGAAAAGAGCTGGAACTAAGTGAAACTAACTAGTTCCAGTAACTAGCATGCTCAGTTGTGCCCTATGACATAGATGATTCTAAAAAATCACTTGGATGGAGGAAAGGTTAAGGTTAATTTCATCCAAAATCCATATTGTCCTTTTCTAGAGCCACCCAACTATAGTAACAATCCTTTTTTATTGTGCATAACCGATGTTCTCCTCAGTCTTCAGTAAAATGTGAATAGATACATCTTCCCAGAATAAATATATTGTCAACAAACTTGATCACTAATCTAATCTAAGTAAAAATAACGTTTGTATCTATACAAACATGCCTTCAAGACAGGCCATCGAATGCGCCCTTCCAAGCAGATTATGATCCTTATCTGAAAATATGGGAAATTGACATTGTCCTAACATACTCTATGTGCCTGAATTTTGTGTTGCCTCATCTTTCTCCAACTTTTTTGACAGATAGAATCAGGTGATACCAATTCCCTGAGCACCTGAGCAGTTGTTTCTGCTACTGCCTCCTCTCTGGACTGACTTTTCTTTCTATCCTTCACTTCCTCTACTACCATGGAGAGACTTTGACCCAAACCACCTGAGTGGTAAACAGAGATATTGACAAGGATGAGATATTTTGAGGTGCTGGTTAAAAATAACTTCTTCAGGTATAAGATAAATATCTTCTAAACAATAAATATCATTTGAAAAACAAATAATATGAGTTCAGGTAGTATATCTGTGGCTAAATCTATGTCTCTATTATAGATTCCTTAAACCATATTTATACTAAAACTTTATCCTAAAATTAAGTTTAGTGACTACTTCTTACATCAAGAGAAGGAGAGAAGGGACAAATGAGAAACTTATGAATCTAGAACACATTTCTCTTAGATAGATATCTAAATTCAATACTGAATTTAAATTCAGAAACTACAATCCAGAGAATGTATGTGTGTGTGTAAATTCAGCTGGATCTTTCAGTACCGTTAGTGGTTTCTCTTCTGACTTTATTTTTTTATTTTTTGATGAGGAAGATTGTCCCTGAGCTAACATCCATGCCAATCTTCCTGTATTTTGTATGTGGGATGCCACCATAGCATGGTGTGATGAGCGGTGTGTAGGTCCACACTCAGTATCCAAACCCGCGAACCCCGGGCCACCGAAGTGGAGCGCACGAACTTAACCACTAGACCACCAGGCCGGGCCCCTGACTTTAATATCTAAACTTCTTTTATTTCTAGAATTGTTGGAGAATAAAGTAAAATAAATATAACTGATAAAAAAATGTATGTTATAATACATTTCATTATTCTTGAGGGAAATAGTACATCTAATTTCAATTCTATTCACTAGAATAATCTTTTTTTTTTTTGAGGAAGATTAGCTCTGAGCTAACATCTGCCCCCAATCCTCCTCTTTTTGCTGTGGAAGACCAGCCCTGAGCTAACATCCGGGCCCACCTTCCTCTACTTTATATGTGCGACGCCTGCCACAGCATGGCTTGCCAAGTGGTGCATATGTCTGTAGCTGGGATCTGAACTGGTGGATGCTGGGCTGCCAAAGCAGAACGTGCAAACTTAACCACTGCACCACAGGGCAAGCCCCAATGGAATAATATTAATAATTAAAATGAAAGTCTTTCAGAATCCAAGTAGTAAAACAATAATTTATATAGCAATGCTCCAGTTAGGATAGAAACAAACCACAAATTTTGGGGAAAAAAATCTTGCTATGTTTTGTTGGTATTAAAATGCACAGCCTCTGGTAGAGATACTCTTGTTTGGGCAATAGTGACAGAGCTCCTCTTCTCCAGGTTATGGGGGAAATGAGCAAGTATTTTGAGCCCAAAGGGCATAGGACATGACAGGGATTCAGTGTTTCAGATGTACCCACATGGATGTTATCCAAGGTCTAAATGTGAGTACTAGAGAAACAGAAAATAAGCTCCATTGTAAGCATAAGACAAGATAATAAATCTGCATCCCTCTGAAATCAGGAGGAGGTTGGAAAAGAATGTGTAAAGAAAAAAAGAAGTAACAGTCGTGTGCATAGATTTGGAGAATGGTCAGAGTGTCAAATATCTCTTCTTAGTTGCTAGCTACAAGGCATTGGGAAAAATCCAGTTATTGCTAAAACTGGCTTATCAATCAATTGGTACTATGGACTGAATGTCTGTGTTCCCTGAAATTCACGTGCTGAAACCTAATGCCCAGAGTGATGCTATTAGGAAGTGGGAGGTGCTTATGTCGTGAGAATGGAGCCCTCGTGATGGAATTAGTGCTCATAGAAAAAAATACCACACAGAGCTCCGTAGTCCCTTCTGCCATGTGGTGTTACAGCAGAAAGATGGCCATCTAGGAAGGCGGCTCTCACCGGACACTGAATCTGCAAGCTCCATAATCTTGGACTTCCAAGCCTCCACAACAGTGAGATACAAATGTTTGTTGTTTATGAGTCACCTAGTTTGTAGTATTTTTGTTATATCAGCCCGAATGGAATAATACAATTGGCAAGTAATCCCAACTCCCTAGTCCAAAGCGGGAGAAAATTATTGGCAGATTATGAGTTAACGTTGTTCTTTTGGCTTGTGTGTGTGTGTGTGTGCTTGTGTAAAGATGTTAGAGTTGAGAAATAACTATTAGCCAATCAGTCAGCTAGAACATAAAGAATTTTCACTCTCTCTGCACTACCGAGAAGATTTGGACTAAAATAACAAGGGATTGCTTGAGCAAATTCCAAGTTATATAGTTATCAAGAAATGGTTTACCCAACTACTTAATAAAAAATCTCTTCATTCATGCATGCATTCACTCATTTATTTGACATGTTTTAATTGCGCCAGCCTCTGTGAGGTGTTAACATATCCCCTTTCTTTTCCCTAGAAATTGGAATCATTTGGCAGGCTTAGCAAAGAATTGTAAAGTTGCACCGTGAGCTATAAACATAAATTGGCACTAACTTGAAGCATAACTTGGAGAAGTCACTTAACCTCAGTAAAATCCTATAATGTCCTCATCTGTAAAAAAAGGGACTATCCATAAGTCCTGATCGAGCACTTGGCAAATAGACTTTGGGACAGAAATGATAGATTTAGTTCCTTTGTCACCACTGAGCTGTCACATATCATGCTTGCTTTTGTGCTTTTGCGCATTAGCCTCTTCAAGCACATCTAGGAAGCGCCTTAGGCCCTACCTGTGAATACATTTCTCTGGCATTTGGGGCTACCCAAGTTTAATGGATGGCGCCTAAAGAAGATTGCATCACTGCTGGACAAACTAGAGCAAAATCCTTACCAAATGCCATAGAACCAAGGAAATAAAATTTGGAAAAAAAAAGGCAAATCTTCAAAACAACTGAAAATTAGAAGCTGGAAATAATACACCAAGAAAAAGAACCAGACTGTCACATGAAGAGTATGGCTATCTAAGGAATTCCGATCATTTAGAGACCAGTTTTAATGAATATAGTACACTAACTATTGCTTGTGGCTACCAACTAGAAATATAATCACAAGAGTAGATTTCTCATGTAGTGGATTTAAAAAACATACCCAATTAAGTCACATACATGTGGAGGTCTAATTTTTTGTAGGTAAAAAAATAACCGACATATTTGAATGATCCGTCTCTTGATCTATTATGCTAAATTGCTGTAAGAACCATTGCTGTCATGATAACAATACAATGAAAAATGTGTTAATCAAATCTCTAGTTGAATAGGTTGTGGAAAATACATTTTTTATTCAGCTCACTGAAGAGACAAAGAAAAATGCATTATAATCTTGTGCCTTCCAGATGAATATTACTCACTTAGCCCCCAGGGCATGATGTCACAACATGTTTACAGGATTATTGTAATTTTAATTAAACCTGTGCTTTTCAAGGTCCAAATTGCAATGGAGACATAGCTTGAAACTAGTAAGAACAAAATATTTTAAATGTATCAATACCAGTTACTTTTTTTTATAGTATTTACTGTATCAAAATGCAAAAGGAAGATGGCAGCAACAAGGATAAAGAAGAGGAAAAAAGATGAGAAAGATAATTGCTCTTAGGGAGTTTTAAAGGATCCTTTGTAGCGAGCACTAACCAAACAGGCTACTTGGGAAATGGGGACACGGCCTGAGTGGATTGACGCACCCTTGGAAATGCTTTCCAAGCACCTTCTCCCTTGCCCTCCATGAGGTATAAGTGGAGTGAACAGTGTAGGCCAGGCCATGTTCTGAATGCTTACATGGATTAATTTGTTTAACCTGCACAACTTCATGAGTTGTTTTATCCTCACTTTGCAGATGAGGCAGGAAGCAGGGAATCATAAGGAGATTTGACCAAGGACAGCCAGCTAGTAAGCAGCAGAGCGGGGGTTTGCGCTTTCTGTGCCCACAGCCTCCACTCTTAGTCACGAGGCTAGACTGTCTCTAACAGACATTAATAAGTACGAGTCAACACATATCCCTGGATGCCCACAATTGATGTATTTGTGCATACTATTGGCCTTATAAAATCATTTTTAAATGAGATCCATTAATTAAAAGGAAAATGCTATGGAAAGAAGAGTGTGTTAGTCTGCTATGGCCGCCATAACAACATATCACAGACTGGGTGGCTTTAACAACAGAAATTTTTTTCTCACAGTTCTGGAGGCTGAAAGTCCAAGATTAACGTGTTGGCGCTCTTGAGTTCTGCTGAGGCGTCTCCCCTTGACTTGCAGACAGTGCCTTCTTGCTGCGCCCTCACATGGTCTTTGTCTGTGTGGCCATCCCTGGTGTCTCTCTGTGCATCTAAATCTCCTCTTCGTATGAAGACACCAGCCAGATTGGAATAGGACCCACTCTAATGGCCTAATTTGAACTTAATCCCTTCTTTCAAGGCCCCATCTCCAAATACAGTCACATTCTGAGGTACTGGGGGTTATGGCTTCAACAAATGAACTTGGGGTGAACAGAATTTAGTCCATAACTAACACTAAATTGAGGCTTGTGATGAGAGTTCTTATTCTAGTTTTGCCACTGTGTGACTTTGGATAAGTCATCTCCTTTCTGTTGGGGGAGGGCACCTGATACCTAAGTACTGTTGCTGCCTGATGCTTGACATTCTGAGTTTGTGTCTTTAGCTTCAGTCATTCTGTGAGCCACCCTATCATCTCACACATACATAGGCTTGGGTTTTTGTTTTGTTTGTTTTTTGGCCTAAGTTAGCTAGAGGTTTTGTTGAATACAACTCCAGGCTTCTCAATAGAACGTTTGCTTTCATTTACAGCTTTGCTGGGGCTTCAACAGATTCTTGTCCATCTAGCCCTAAAATAGGGCTCATAATGCCTACACTCTAGGGCTGCTGTGAGAGCTGAACGACAGATTGTGTATAAAGGGCCGAGCACAGTGTCTGTGAAGTTCAAGGTGCTTAGCAAATGTCCATCATTTTCTTACTCACCAGTCCACCAGCTCTCATGCTTCCTCTTCCATGGCCTTTCACCTTCCACCTTTACCTCCAGTATTTGTCTCATATGTTCTTGGCCAAGCATCATAAAAGCCACACAGTTTGATGTCTGCCTTCAGAAAGGTCAAGGTTTGTAAAAATTCAAATGCACGTGCATGGAGACATTTCCTCACAAGTTCGTAAACAAGGGGATACATAATTCAACTTGGCTTCTGATATATTGAAACTTTAAGATTTAACATAATGTCTGTTGTAATCAGGCCTCCAAGTTTGCCTGGACCACAATGCTGGCTTAGAAAAATTCTCTAGAACAGACCTGCAGAGGCAAAGCCCCAGGGCCACTCTGGATCACACAATGGCGGACAGTTTAGCAGAATATCAGTTCATCCTGTTCATCTAATTCTGCCAACTACCCACCAGGACTTCAAGCATTATGTTTTTATGTTGATGATTTAAAGAAGATATATTTGAGACTTAATTATCCACTTGATTATTTGAACATATTTTATAAAATCAAGTCATATGACACTTGTTTATGATAAAATATAACTATAAAATTTCATGTATTTATTTGTATCATTTATCCTCATTTTCTCCTACTAAAATTAGAAATATTGTATTAATCCCAAAGGAGTAATGATACTGAAATATAAGGAAAATTTATAGGTGTTATTCCTAGATACGGGAAAGGCAAGTAGGGTGAGTCTCTTTGGTTTAAAAGCAGTGATGAAAATATGTTATTCATACTACATCTTGGTCAATAATATTAGCATCTGCTTTTCATGTTTAGTTCTGTAAGCCATCAGTAGAGAAAGTTGCAATTAGTGATATGGGACAGTGTTATGGGCCCAGCATACTCTCCAAATTAAAGGGGACTTATTCAAGAGTCATAGCACGGAAACAGGACTTTTCCAGGAAGATGACTTTCAGTGGCAGCTAGCAGCACTGTCACAGTGACTTGTGAGTCTCCAGTCCTGACTTCAAGCAACGGTCTAAATTAATCTGAATTCAGAAACGCAGATCCAAAGACAAACAGGGGCCGAAGAAACCCAGGGGAGATGACATGGGCAAGACTTTGGAAGCATCTCTGCGTCAGGCAGAGTGGCTGGGCAGAGTTCTGAGGAGGTTCTGATCAGTTAGAACTGGTGCATAAAGGCAGCTTGCAGGCAGCCACAGCAGCTCCCAGGGCACCAGAGGTGGCCTCAGAGTTGTGCATTCTGGCATTTGCAGATAGTAGGAACAGTGACAGACAGAAGCAAGAGATTCAAGTTGCCTCCAGGTAGAGTGACTTAAGATCTACAGAAATGTATTGATATCACCCAGGTTTGAGGAAGAGGGACAAGGTGGGAGGAATAGAGGGATGGCAGGCCAGTAGGGGGAGAAAGAGTGGTAGTGACTTCAAGGAGGGTGAGCCATGGTGTGACATCTAGGGAAGATTTGAGATTGAGTGAGCAGGTATGGCCAAGGCATAGACGAGATGCCTTTGCAACAGTATGAGATGAATGGGGAGCCCTAGGGCGTACGTGGCTATTTCAGCACTCCACAGCAATTTTGGAACCAGACAGGAAGAGTTCTGTATGCTGTATTCCCCGCAGCAGCAGCCATGGCACAGGGAGGTGCCTGGAGGAGCTGCAAGTCCAGAGACAACCAGCAGACGGCAGCCTCTAGCAAGAGATAAACCCTGGGAAGTCAGCCTCCAGGAGCTTCCAACTTGAGCTGAACTGACTTGGACTCAGAGGAGGACAGAAGGGAACTTGGATGCTTAAAATCTGTGAAAGTGGAACCCTCTCAAAGATTTTGTGACCCTGCATTTCTCTTTTCTTTATAGGACCCTAGAAATTCAACCTGAAAACACATACTTGGAAAAAACACCTACTTAGAGCCCACCGAGGGGCTAGGACAGGAGGGATGGGATATGGGGGCAGGGAGTGAGTGGGGAGGCAGATTTTTCCTTTAAATTGTCTAATTTCGGTACAATTTTTTCCCACATGCACGCCTTGATTTTACTTTTAAAAATTTGAAAAATAACAGTCTGCTATTCTATTCACACACACTCTTTTATATAACTTAGTGAAAGATGAGTTTTTGAAATGCCAGAGAAGAGCCATTCAGAGATAGTAGAAAATATTTGGTTATTATATAAACCATACTACATATTAACATGGTTTCAAAAAGCTTTTTGTATTATCTTCTGGCTTGAGATTAAACCTAGAAAAGTCCAAGCTTTTATCCTGATAAAAGTCAAGACTTCCAAAATTCACAGAATACGTGATTTGTGATCAAGCAGATTTATGTAGAATCCATAACAGAGTTTCTTGATGTGCTACTAAGCATTTGTACAATATTATGAAGATATGCTTATTAGTATAAAAGATATAATTGACTAGAACTGACAGTTCACATCTTCTTATAGTATTAAGCGGCATAACCAGATTACTTTTTGTTTAAAAAATTCCCATTTATTTTAAGGAATATTTGGAAGCATGAAAAAAAGGGTTTGTAGATTTGATCTAGTCTTCAGTTTTCAGCTTTTTTCAATGAATTATACCTGAATAACCCCTGACATTCTTATCCAGTTATGGGAGGCCCCCATGTGAATGCATTTCAACGCTTTTGTGACTGTGTGAAATGAATCACTGGTGATTCATGTAAAAGACAGCCCTATCATTAGCCTTGATAGGATGTAATCTGATTATCTGACGGTCCTGTTGCTCATTCCATTTTTGAACATGAATATTTAAAATACTGAAAGGGCAAAATAATTCCAGAGAAAGAACTGGTCCATATTTCAAAAGAATGCATTACTTCCCAATTCCTGTTAACTCTAGCTCCAGAATATCAAATTGTGCTCTTTTTTTCTTTTTAGCATAGTAAGGAAAGTAATGGAAAACATTTACCTTTGAATAAAAATATTTAAATCAGATTTATGTCAGTTTTATCTCTAATTTGAATACACGTATCTGAACATAAAATTCCTATTTGTTAGAAAAATTTAAATCATTGATTAAAAAGTGTTTGTAACATATTTTCCGGGAAATAGCATAGAGTGTCCAGAATCTCCCATAATAGGTATTGTGTTGCCATCTTTAAGGAAATCCAGAATTATATAAGTGAGTTCTTTTTTAGCTTATGATCAGCCTGAAGGACTTTTCTGTCTACTGTCATCTTTTAACATATATTAGGCTTGGTTTTTATTCTGAGTATGTATAAAGGAATAACTTACGACTAGTTTTGTTTATTTTTGTATTTCAGCTTCAGGATATGGCTAAATCTTGGGTTTCCTTTCTTTAGACTTGAAAACAGATGGTAACCAACAGTGTTAGTTCTCACAATCATTCCCCAAATTATCAAGCACTCCAGAATGGTATCAACAATACACTGGATTAAGACCCTCCATTTTTGTCTTGTCTTCATTTTGAACATATTGGTACTTCCACTATTTGAAAGATTCCAATTGCCCAGATACTCTTGAATTCACATGGAGCTAAAGCACTACTCATTTGTCCCACATTGGATCCACCAAACAAAGGTATCCCACTTTAAGTAAAACTGCTATACATGTACGCAAACTTAGACAACAAATTATTAATATGAAATGAAAAATTTTTAATTAAATAGCTATTAGTCACAAAATATCTACACTTGCACTTCTAATTTCCATAACAGTCCTCCAAGGTGTGTACTATTTTGTTAGTTTTAAGGGGAAACAAAGCTCAGGGAGAAGGGTGCAGAGGAGGGCAGAGAGAGTAGGGAAGTCATGAGTCATCTTACTGCAAGACACAGTGCTCTTCCGCTGACACTCACACCAAGACCAGCAGGTTTAGAGGTAGCTTTTGTCTGCCAGCACACAACTAAATCAAACTAAAGAGAACATTTCCCTGGCACATTCAAAATCTTCTAGGAAAATAAATTTGCAAGAATAGTAACAGCTAATGCATATATAGTGAAGAGCTAACCTAACAAACTTTAGATAGCAGTATGTTGACTGGAGCTGTAAAGCTAAAGACCAAAGGAACTATACCTAAATACTGTACTCCAGAAAGTAAGTCTCTTTCTTACAGGGTCATGATTTAGCAAGTCTGTAGCTACCTAATATTTAGCAATTTTTAAAAATTAATTTTTGTATATTATATCCCCAGGGCTTTTTTTATCTTATAACTGGAAGTTTGTACCTGTGACCACCTTCACCCATTTCGTCCATTCATCACCCCCGCCCCTTTGGCAACCAGCAATCTGTTCTCTGTATCTATGACTTTGCTTCTGCTTTTTTCTTTTTTTTTGGAGTCCACATATAAGTGGGATCATACAGTATTTGTCTTTCTTTGTCTAACTTATTTCACTCAGCATAATGCCCTCAAGCTTCATATATATTGTCACAAATGGCAGGATTTCCATCGTTTTTATGGCTGAATAATATCCCATTGTGTATCTATAACACATTTTATTTATCCATTCATCCATCAGTGGACACTTAGGCTGTTTCCATGTCTTGGCTATCGTAAATAATGCTGTAATGAACATGGGGCTGCAGATATCTTTTTGAGAGAGTATTTTTGTTTTCTTTGGATAAATAACCAAAAGTGGAATGGCTGGATCACATGGTAGTTCTATTTTTAATTTTTTGAGGAATATTGTAACTACTGTAAGCTTTCTGTGGGTAGGATTGAACAATAAATGACTATATTATATATGCTAGAGCCAAGTTTTTCACCGTCAGGGAAAGAGTCACAAATAAGGAAAGGGAGAAGGCTGGAATAAACCTTGTGATAGGGAATTAGAATCAGAGCTACCAGTTTGGTTTTTAATATATAAACATATAGACATAGAAATAAACATAAATATATATGTATGTATGGTTTCTAAATGTTATTCTCTAATAAAAAGAACCAGGGCTTCTTGGACTAGTGGTTGATTCTAGGCTTGGGGCAGAAAAATGCAAAATGAGTCTGGAACATCTTATGGTGCCAAAAAGCAAGAAAGTGCTCAAAAAAAAATCCAGATATGTCAAAAGGACATAAGAGCCAACCCAAAGGAGCTCCCAATGGTCAAAGCCAAGCAGCAAAATAAATAATGATACTGTTAAATATCCACGAGTCTAATATAAATTAAAAATTGAGTAAAACAGAAATGCAGGTAACTTCCTTAAAAAAATTCCAATTAGTAAATATAGAAGATTTGAAGAAAATTTCAAATCACTATTCGACAAAAACCACAGTAATAATTGTTCCAGGCAAAATTCACTGATGAATGATAAAATCAGTAGATGAATGTTTTAAGAGAAACAGGATATTTGCAGTTTCAATACATCCCCCCCCCCCACCACCACCGCCAAGATGCTGATGTATTACAAAGTGAATAATAGTAGCTTGTGGGAAAACTAACAGACATCATCTTAACCACTTGGTTAAGTGATGCAGGTTAACATGACCAGTGTTAAAAAAGAGCAACACAGGTACTCCCTGATATGACATACTGAGAGGGACACGATATCACCTCCATGGTATCCTTATCAAAAATGCAAAACCATAATATAATCATCAGAAAATATCAGATAAACCAAAATTAAGATATCATCCTTGGAATAACTACCCAATTCTCATCAAAGTGCCAAGGTCATGAAAGACAAGGAAGGACTGAGGAGGATCTCAAATTGGAGGAAGTCTAAAGAGCCATGAGAATAAAATGCAATGTGGGATCCTGAATTTGATCCTGGAATAGAAAAAAGACATTTGGGGAAAAACAGGTGCTCTCCTAATGAGGGCTGTGGTTTAGTGGTTTAGTTAGTAGTGTTATGGCAATTTTAGCTTCTTGGCTTTGATAACTACACTATGGGTACGTAAATTTTTAACATTACAGAAACATGAGGTAGGGTTATGTCAAGTCAACGTATTATTTTTGTAACTCTTCTCTATATCTAAAATTATTTCCAAATTAGAAGTTAAAAAGATTGTTTTTAGTCTTCTGACAGCATTATGAGAAAGGTATTATTACCTTCCCTTTACAGAGGAGGAAACAGAAGATCAGAGAGATTAACAAAATGGCCCAATATCCACAAGTTAGAAAAGTGCAGAACTAGGTTCCAAGTTCACGATCTTCACCACTATGATTTTATATGTTTTCAGACTCAGTTAAGTCAGAAATATTTACACTTGCTCTTAATTCTGCTTTGACATTTGTTAAGGTACCACAACTTTCCATACAACATAACCCTGGAAAAAGAAATGCTCTTATACAATGCTCAGTGCTAATGATGTAGTAATTTTTGCACTAATTTCTGACTAAATGTCACATCGTGAACTATTAAAGTGGGACCTTACAAAATAACTAAATGGGAATACTTGCATTCTAAAATGAAAATGCATCCGTAAGGCTTTTCTGCTCCATTACTTTAAAAAATCACTAATAATAAAATACATAATGACAGACAGTTACTAATGCAATAAAGTTGCTAAAATGAGATGAAAAATTGCAAATAATGTATTTTATTACATTCAAAGAAGGTTTTAGGTGGCGTTACTCTGGTTCTGAATTTGTTACAGAGAATTAGTAGTTTGGGCCTCTGTATGAAAGAGGTCATTTTTATCATTGGAAAATATTTTCTTAAACAGCTAATTCTTTTGAAGAATGCAGGAAACTTAAATACTTCACTTACATATGATTGGCTATCAAAAACAACCTAAGTGGGGAAAAAAAAGTATTATGTCATTGTTTTCTTCTATTCAATAGTATTTGTAATTAGAAAGTGAGTTTGGTAATTTATAGCAATTCAGTCAAAAGAAACATAACTCTTTATTAAATTACAAACTGGATAAATATGAATTATTTGAAAGGACGTTTATGATGGTTACAAAATAAGATGAGATTTAAGTTAAATGAGAAAGGATTATCTCCCAGATTACAAATCTTTAAACTAGAATAAATACATAATTTTCTTCTTTGGTGATATGACATCCAAATAATTAAAATTAGTTCTGATCTGGAAACATATATTTAATAAATATGTAATCTTCTCTGACTTTTACAAACCTAAGACTGTTGAAAAATATTGAAGTAAAAAAAGTTACCTTACTTAATGTATGTTGAAGTCAAACCTGGAAGAAGAAGGGTATGCAAAAACATTCTTGTATTATTATTTTTCCTGTTATAGCTTGATGCATAATTCATGGTTACCACTACTTTCTGCTCTTAAAACACACTGTAGGAAAATGCTATCTGAATTCGGTTAAGTCTGCCTGAAAGGTACTTGTAACGAAAGCTTTGCCATTTAATGGTTAAAAAAAAGTAAACAGAATTTATGTCTGTCCTGGGCCCAATTAAACTTCCATTCAAACTTGTCCTGACCAGAAAATAAATTGCCTATGGATTCTGAATAAGGGTTTTTACACACTTAGAGGAAAAAAAAGTACAACTATGGAGAACTATGATTTATGAAAGTATTGATTTCTTTGTTAAATAATGAATTAGATGTCCTACCACAATATTATTCATCAAACTTTTTTGTCATATAATTAAATTGTCACATAATGGATTGAGGCCATATAGATTCATTAAATATTAAAAACTACATGTGACGCTACTCGCCTTATCTTTGGCTAACAACACATTTCCTCTGTTCTTTTCCATTAAGGTCAGTCATGGCAGCCACCATCCTTACTATCAGAGCCTGTATAGCCCACACTTACCAAGGCTGCAAAGGCCAACAGCACATTCCTTTATCTAACATTGGAAAACCCTGCTACATGTGACTGAAGCTACCCACATATTGAAAGCAAGTAGCACAAAACAACTGCATTCAATTTAAGACAACCTGACAAATGAGGATAAAGGACAAAGTTGCCTATAAACAAAATAACTTAGACATAGTAAATTAGATTTTCATTTGACCAGACTCACTCATCTTGACCACTCTTGATTTTTCCCTGAAACCTCTGCTACAGCTTTGACTTTCTCCGGGCCCTCGGTGCTCTGGGTTTTTCTCAGTGTGTCTGGCTCTCCATATATTTTAACAACTACAGCCACCCACAAAGTGTCACCAGCTGCATAAATGTATTTCTGCCTTCCCCTGACCACTAACCCATATTCCCACTTGAACTGACCTTCCCCTAAGGCTAACCTGAAGTCTTCACCATAATTAATACTTTGGGTTGCCATGTAATCTATCTCCACCTCCTCCCACCCTGCAAACATAATGAGTTCTTATTTCTCTACATTTTCCATTCAAGAATTGACGTTGTTTTGGAACTGAATTCCTGTGTCTTGTATCCCATTAACCATATCCTCAGCTGTACTGGTGGGTTTTGCACGGACTGGGAAATGCTGGGACAGTTAATATTAAAAATTTATGTTGATTGTGTGCTTAGTATATGTCAGGAAATATGCTAAACATTTTACTAGCATTACCTTCATCAATAATTATGACAACCGTACGAAATGCGTACTCAGTATTTTCTTGTTTTATTTGTGAGGAAACTGCATATTAAAGAGGCTTAATAGTATTCCAAGGTCACAGTCCCAGGAAATGGCAGCACCAATTCAAAAATCAAACATTTCAGACTTTAGAATCTGTGTTTCTAGGCTCTATGCTCCACTGCTTCTCAGTGAATAGGCGAAAATAAAAACTGAAGACCACAGGCAGTTCTTATTCAGAAACCTTTGTAACGAGTTGGTAATTTATTTGAAAATCCAGTAGTTCTATGATTATGAATGATCTCTGCTGCTATTTTTAAATCTAAAGTCTGCCTCTTTCTTTAAAGAATGTGGGAGATTTCAAAAAGCTCATATTTCCCATAGTACTTTCCCTCTGGAATCCTAGCCTTTTTATTATAGGTGAGCTGGAAACAG